>NC_080072.1:18195336-19476834 GCF_949987535.1 Balaenoptera acutorostrata
GGTTCACACTTTGGCTGGGAGTTGAGGAGATAGTTGGGGTGGGGATGAGGTACCTCCTTCCTCAGCATTCCCAGATTGAGAACCACTAAGGTAGACTCTCCTAATACAATGATTTTAATGCAGACCAACTGGGAGAAGACAAATGAGGGTCAGTGGAAAGTGTAAACTATGAACTGTATTATAAGACATGCCATTTTGCAACTTAAGTATATAATTTAAAAAGTTAATATCAAGTATAGTGTTTCCAGATAGACCTCCTGAAGAATCAGCACTAACAAAGCTATAAACCTTTACGAAGATTCTGAAAGTTGTTTGTAAAGAGTGCTATTAAATCATTAAAACACTTAATATTCTTTAGCGGGCTAAACATTTTCTCTGAGATTTTGTTTTAACTTTAAATTTGCCAAATAAAAGAATTTTGAAGAAACTAATGCTGAGTGAAGCCGTAAGACCAAGCTGGAAAGAATTTGAGACAAGCATTTTTGTAGGTGATTGGAGGAAGGGGGCCAGGGACTTCATGTTTCAGTATTTAAAATTTCACTTAATCCATGTATTTTTAGTATGGTACTTTAACCTCACTTGTGCCAAGTGACCCCAAGTTCAGAATGTTTTTGACTTAACCTCCTCAGAGAGTAATCCCTAGTTTTCTATAGGAATGGTAGTGAGGTTTGAGAGTGATCCAAACAGTTTTCCTTCTGAAGTATATATACCTCCTCTTTCAGAGTTAGGTGGCATTTCTTATTCTCGAGCATTTCTGAGATTTTGTAGCATGAACCCTCTACTTCTAAGGCTTCCCAGAGCCAGCTTAAATTTTAGATTTATTTGGGTTACAAGAAACTACTACATGCCAATTTACTTTCCATCTTCCACAAGATGTATCCTCTCCTATAACCTTTGCCTCTGTGGATCTTTGATTTAAAAATCACTTTACTGTCTTTTTAGTGATGATAACTAGAAGTTGTAACCGGCTTTCATTTAGCAATGTAGTTTGAAATATTTTCATGTATTTGGATATTCTTCGATAATGTGGTTTAATAGCTATACAGAATTTATAATTGGGGTAAACTATAATTCATTTAGTTACTATATTTTTATGTATATTTATATTTAAATAAATTAAATATGTATATTTATTTTATGTATATATATTCTCATTTTTATGATTATGAAAATAATGTGATAAAAATCCTTGTGACTGCATCTTTGTGCATCCGATTATGTCCTTGGGATAAAATATGACCCTTGAAAACATTTGGTACATGTGTGGGAGTGAGTGTCTTTATCCATGCTCTTGAATCCCCCAGGGACACTCAATCATTCTCTTCTGCCAGTTGAAGAATCTGGATGAGAGTTTTAGAATCATGGCTCTGTCAGGCTGTCATGAAATCATTTTAGATTTGTTTGGACTTATATTTTAATGATAAACCCTTTTTATGGGGTGAGAGAACTCACAAGTTTTCAGAAAATAAATCATGCTGTTGACGTTTAGAGATGCAGCCCCGAAGTCTTTTTTTTAAAAACAGTCTTATTAAGATAAAATTGACATACAAAAAACTGCACATGTTTAAAGTATACAATTGGATGAGTTTGGACATATGCATACACTCCTGATTTAATAAGGTAATGAACATATTGATCATCTCTCAAAGTTTTCTTGTGCTCCCCCTTTGTTAAGAAGAAAGCCTTACATGAGATGTACCCTCTTAACAAAATTTTTAAGTGTACAGTACCACATTGTTAACTAGAGGTACTATGTTGCCCCAGATCTTTTGATGTACTTTAGAAAATTAGAAAGCCTTAATTAAGGAGTCAGAGGTGGTGGTCATGTTAATAAAGTAGGTAGGATCAATGAACAGCTGTCCTCAATCTAATTCAAACTTTATTGACATGAACTCAAAGGTGTTTGCATTCATTCATTCATCCATCGTTTAATCAACAATTTCATACTGAGCATTTGCCATGTGACAGGCACTGTTCTAGGAGCAAGATCTATAAAAGTGAATGAAACAGGCCTGGTCCATATTTTCATAGAGTGTATTATTTAACCATAGAGAAGCTGGCAAGTGGAAGGAATTCTAGCAGACAGAGAATAAGAATTCATTGCATATGGGTAAGATTCCAGAGAGAACTACCTTATCATGTTAGAGAATTCATTTGTCAAGTGCTACTATGAACCAAAGACTGTGCTAAGTGCTCCAAAATCTAGTGAAACACTTCAAAGAAGACTATGAATCAGATATTATTATCATCTACTTTTTTTGAAGGAGAAATAGACTTTGAGAGTTTAAGAAAAATTTTCAAGGCCCATAATTAACAAGTGACATAGTCAGGTTCACCCTGATTGACGCCAAGACTATTCTTGAACCTGCACTGCCTCCCCATCAACCCCAAGGTGTAAGAAATTAGAAAGGGTCCAAACATATGAAATCCACTGGAATAGTCATGCCTCACAAAACTTATTATGCAGGTGCCTGAAGTTACGTCTTGACTGCAGTGAGATTTTATAATGTAACACAACTTTCTAAATGAGCCCAACAAAGACCAGATTTTTTTTTAATTTTTAATATTTTTGTTTTTTTAACATCTTCATCGGAGTAAAACTGCTTTACAATGGTGTATTAGTTTCTGCTGTATAACAAAGTGAATTAGCTATACATATACATATATCCCCATATCTCCTCCCTCTTGTGTACTTTGTGACCACCTAGAGGGGTGGGATAGGGAGGGTGGGAGGGAAATGCAAGAAGGAGAAGACCAGATTTTTTACTGAACTTATACTCTGGCAAAGGCACATTGCTAGTCCTTGAAACTATGTCAAAGTTAATAATTATGCCCGTTTTACAGATGAGAAACAGTTTTGGGGGAAAAAAGTAAACCTTTTCTTTCTTTCTTTTTTTCTTTTGTTTTCTTTTTTTCCCCAAAGTCCCACGGAGAGGCGAGGTAGGATTTAGCCCCAGGTGTGTTTGGCCCCAAACTCATACCACCTTCAACAAATTAGGATTGGTGACTCAGGAAACACCTAAAGATTTAAGGACCTTAGAAATAATAGAAAAAATCTGAAAGATTACATTTATTACATGATAGAGTTGCTATTCTTTATTTTGTCAGGTAAGGGCAAATGGATGTGTTTCAACCCTTCATTATGCCTCCCAAAGCTTTTAAAATCCAGTCCCACGTGTCACATTCATCAAGAAACTGAGAAAATAGAGTTTAGCTTATTTTACTATTAAGTACACCTGGCTCAAATTGAAAGTATTTGTCAGCAGGTCATTGTGACTTCAAAGTAGGGAGAGAAGACACTTTGAGAGAAGTACTATTGTGGTGCTTAGAAATTTCATTAATGTCTTGGATAGTAGAATTAATCTGCTTATTAAATATCCCATTGACAGGAAGTTGGATGTGTTGGCTAATGCCTTGGAAAGAGGATTGAAATTGAAAATGACATTAACAATTGGGAGAAATGGGAAGATAGAAAAAGGGTGAAATTCAGTAGCTTGAAAAACTGATGGTAGAAAGAAACATCAATATGCTTCACTGTTTCATTAAATTTATCAAATGGAAGAATATCAGGGCTGGCCCGTGGTATGGCCAATAATGATGATGATTATTAAAAGTAACATCCCGAGTTTTCTAGGAGGTAACAGTAGAAATCAGTGGAGGAATAATAGATTTTCATGTCTGTGTGAAAGGCTAGGTGAGTTAAATGTTGGTACAAATTTGTCTTGAATGGCAGCATGTGACTGAATCATATTTAACCAGGTCCTTCTAGCTATGATACTTAAGTTGAATTCTTTATTCTTTTTTCCCCAGAGAAAGCTATGTATCTAAACCCCAGGTAGTGGGAGAAGGAGAATCCATTTTAAGAATGGACTTTACAGGAAACGTAGGTTGGGGGTCCAAGGTTATGAGTAAGCCTCTTTTAAAACGTAAGGTGGCACATAATCTTAGTGTGTGATAATAAAGCAAAAAATGGCAGTTCATGCAGCACAAAGATAAGCAATGGTGTGTACCAGGGTATTTCTGACAGGCTGAGTAATAATCTTCATTCATGATTGTCTTTCCTTTATATCCGTTTCTATCCATTGAGATATATAGCAGGTTCTGTTTTTTTTTTTTTTTTTTTTTCACACACACTGTATTTTATTTTTACAAGAGATAAATAGACTGACACCAAGCATTGTACATGGATGACCACAACAAAAGCAACAATCATTGCAATTACCAAACATGAAACACACTCATACTATGTCATAATATTGACATTCAGTCCAGTAATCCTCCACTGTAACAGCTCCTTTACTTTGCAGTGAAAATTGATTTGTATATTCTTTGCCTCTGCGTCCTTGTGGGATTTTTTTTTTTTTAATTCAGACAGAAAGTCACAAAAATTATACTCATCCTCATCAGTTCACTCAGTCCCATGTAATTAATTATTTTTTTTCATCTTGATCTTTTGTTAGCACTTTTATGAGTTCATCAGTTTTTCATTAGAGTTCTGAAAATGCTTATTCATTCAGTTCAGCAGTACAGTCAGTTACCAGAAACCTGTACTTGTCAGAGTCTTTTCCATGAATTTCTTGAAGATGAAACCCTTTTATAGGAACATATTTGCAAAATCATCAGAGTACACCCAGAACTGTCTGTAAATGACAAAAGACTTAAAAATGACCACGGTTAAAGATTTGATGAAAGTTCATAATAATGCAGTTGACAAGAAAATTAGTTATTTCTGAGATATACATTTTAAAGTAATAACTAGGATTATTACTTATAACATTATACCAGAACATATAAGATTTTTAGAAGTTTCCTGTAATGTCTGAAACATTTATATTAACATATTTCCATACATATTTCCATACAAATACAAATATAAGATTTTTAGAAATTTCATGTAATGTCTGAAACATTTATATTAACATATTTCCATACATATTTCCATACAAATACAAATATAAGATTTTTAGAAATTTCATGTAATGTCTGAAACATTTATATTAACATATTTCCATACAAATAACCCAATGAAAGTTTAGTATTAGTTGTTTTGTTTGTTTTTTTATACTGCAGGTTCTTATTAGGCATCAGTTTTATACACATCAGTGTATACATGTCAATCCCAATCGCCCAATTCAGCACACCACCATCCCCACCTCACCGCAGTTTTCCCCCCTTGGTGTCCATATGTCCATTCTCTACATCTGTGTCTCAACTTCTGCCCTGCAAACTGGCTCATCTGTACCATTTTTCTAGGTTCCACATACATGCATTAATATACGATATTTGTTATTCTCTTTCTGACTTACTTCACTCTGTATGACAGTCTCTAGATCCATCCACGTCTCAACAAATGACTCAATTTCGTTCCTTTTTATGGCTGAGTAATATTCCATTGTATATATGTACCACAACTTCTTTATCCATTCGTCTGTTGATGGGCATTTAGGTTGCTTCCATGACCTGGCTATTGTAAATAGTGCTGCAATGAACATTCGGGTGCATGTGTCTTTTTGAATTACGGTTTTCTCTGGGTATATGCCCAGTAGTGGGATTGCTGGGTCATATGGTAATTCTATTTTTAGTTTTTTAAGGAACCTCCATATTGTTCTCCATAGTGGCTGTATCAATTTACATTCCCACCAACAGTGCAAGAGGGTTCCCTTTTCTCCACACCCTCTCCAGCATTTGTTGTTTGTAGATTTTCTGATGATGCCCATTCTAACAGGAGTGAGGTGATACCTCATTGTAGTTTTGATTTGCATTTCTCTAATAATTAGTGATGTTGAGCATCTTTTCATGTGCTTCGTGGCCGTCTGTATGTCTTCTTTGGAGAAATGTCTATTTAGGTCTTCTGCCCATTTTTGGATTGGGGTGTTTGTTTCTTTGATATTGAGCTGAATGAGCTGTTTATATATTTTGGAGATTAATCCTTTGTCCGTTGATTCATTTGCAAATATTTTCTCCCATTCTGAGGGTTGTCTTTTCGTCTTGTTTATGGTTTCCTTTGCTGTGCAAAAGCTTTGACGTTTCATTAGGTCCCATTTGTTTATTTTTGTTTTTATTTCCATTACTCTAGGAGGTGGATCAAAAAAGATCTTGCTGTGATTTATGTCAAAGAGTGTTCTTCCTATGTTTTCCTCTAAGAGTTTTATAGTGTCCAGTCTTATATTTAGGTCTCTAATCCATTTTGAGTTTATTTTTGTGTATGGTGTTAGGGAGTATTCTAATTTCATTCTTTTACATGTAGCTGTCCAGTTTTCCCAGCACCACTTATTGAAGAGACTGTCTTTTCTCCATTGTATATCTTTGCCTCCTTTGTCATAGATTAGTTGACCATAGGTGCGTGGGTTAATCTCTGGGCTTTCTATCTTATTCCATTGATCTACGTTTCTGTTTTTGTGCCAGTACCATATTGTCTTGATTACTGTAGCTTTGTAGTATAGTCTGAAGTCAGGGAGTCTGATTCCTCCAGCTCCATTTTTTTGCCTCAAGACTGCTTTGGCTATTCGGGGTCTTTTGTGTCTCCATACAAATTTTAAGATGATTTGTTCTAGCTCCGTAAAAAATGCCATTGGTAATTTGATAGGGATTGCATTGAATCTGTAGATTGCTTTGGGTAGTATACTCATTTTCACCATGTTGATTCTTCCAATCCAAGAACATGGTATATCTCTCCATCTGTTGGTATCATCTTTAATTTCTTTCATCAGTGTCTTATAGTTTTCTGCATACAGGTCTTTTGTCTCCCTAGGTAGGTTTATTCCTAGGTATTTTATTCTTTTTGTTGCAATGGTAAATGGGAGTGTTTCCATAATTTCTCTTTCAGATTTTTCATCATTAGTGTATAGGAATGCAAGAGATTTCTGTGCATTCATTTTGTAACCTGCAACTTTACCATATTCATTAATTAGCTCTAGCAGTTTTCTGGTGGCAGTTTTAGGATTCTCTATGTATAGTATCATGTCATCCGCAAGCAGTGACAGTTTTACTTCTTCTTTTCCAATTTGTATTCCTTTAATTTCTTTTTCTTCTCTGATTGCCGTGGCTAGGACTTCCAGAACTATGTTGAATAATAGTGGTGAGAGTGGACATCCTTGTCTCGTTCCTGATCTTAGAGGAAATGCTTTCAGTTTTTCACCATTGAGAATGATGTTTGCTGTGGGTTTGTCATATATGGCCTTTATTATGTTGAGGTAGGTTCCCTCTATGCCCACTTTCTGGAGAGTTTTTATCAGAAATGGGTGTTGAATTTTGTCAAAAGCTTTTTCTGCATCTATTGAGGTGATCATATGGTTTTTATTCTTCAATTTGTTAATATGGTGTATCACATTGATTGATTTGCGTATATTGAAGAATCCTTGCATCCCTGGGATAAATCCCACTTGATCGTGGTGTATGATCCTTTTAATGTGTTGTTGGATTCTGTTTGCTAGTATTTTGTTGAGGATTTTTGCATCTATATTCATCAGTGATATTGGTCTGTAATTTTCTTTTTTTGTAGTGTCTTTGTCTGGTTTTGGTATCAGGGTGATGGTGGCCTCATAGAATGAGTTTGGGAGAGTTCCTTCCTCTGCAATTTTTTGGAAGAGTTTGAGAAGTATGGGTGTTAGCTCTTCTCTAAATGTTTGATAGAATTCACCTGTGAAGCCATCTGGTCCTGGACTTTTGTTTGTTGGAAGATTTTTAATCACAGTTTCAATTTCATTACTTGTGATTGGTCTGTTCATATTTTCTGTTTCTTCCTGATTCAGTCTTGGAAGGTTATACCTTTCTAAGAATTTGTCCATTTCTTCCAGGTTATCCATTTTATTGGCATAAAGTTGCTTGTAGTAGTCTCTTAGGATGTTTTGTATTTCTGCGGTGTCTGTTGTAACTTCTCCTTTTTCATTTCTGATTTTATTGATTTGAGTCCTCTCCCTCTTTTTCTTGATGAGTCTGGCTAATGGCTTATCAATTTTGTTTATCTTCTCAAAGAACCAACTTTTAGTTTTATTGATCTTTGCTATTGTTTTCTTTGTTTCTATTTCATTTATTTCTGCTCTGATCTTTATGATTTCTTTCCTTCTGCTAACTTTGGGTTTTGTTTGTTCTTCTTTCTCTAGTTTCTTTAGGTGTAAGGTTAGATTGTTTACTTGAGATTTTTCTTGTTTCTTTAGGTAGGCTTGTATAGCTATAAACTTCCCTCTTAGAACCGCTTTTGCTGCATCCCATAGGTTTTGGGTCGTCGTGTTTTCATTGTCATTTGTCTCTAGGTATTTTTTTATTTCCTGTTTGATTTCTTCAGTGATCTCTTGGTTATTTAGTAATGTATTGTTTAGCCTCCATGTGTTTGTCTTTTTTACGTTTTTTTCCCTGTAATTCATTTCTAATCTCATAGCGTTGTGGTCAGAAAAGATGCTTGATATGATTTCAATTTTCTTAAATTTACTGAGGCTTGATTTGTGACCCAAGATGTGATCTATCCTGGAGAATGTTCCGTGCGCACTTGAGAAGAACGTGTAATCTGCCGTTTTTGGATGGAATGTCCTATATATATCAATTAAATCTATCTGGTCTATTGTGTCATTTAAAGCTTCTGTTTCCTTATTTATTTTCATTTTGGATGATCTGTCCATTGGTGTAAGTGAGGTGTTAAAGTCCCCCACTATTATTGTGTTACTGTCGATTTCCTCTTTTATAGCTGTTAGCAGTTGCCTTATGTATTGAGGTGCTCCTATGTTGGGTGCATATATATTTATAATTGTTATATCTTCTTCTTGGATTGATCCCTGGATCATTATGTAGTGTCCTTCCTTGTCTCTTGTAACATTCTTTATTTTAAAGTCTATTTTATCTGATATGAGTATAGCTACTCCAGCTTTCTTTTGATTTCCATTTGCATGGAATATCTTTTTCCATCCCCTCACTTTCAGTCTGTATGTGTCCCTAGGTCTGAAGTGGGTCTCTTGTAGACAGCATATATATGGGTCTTGTTTTTGTATCCATTCAGCCAGTCTATGTCTTTTGGTTGGGGCATTTAATCCATTCACGTTTAAGGTAATTATCGATATGTATGTTCCTATGACCATTTTCTTAATTGTTTTGGGTTTGTTTTTGTAGGTCCTTTTCTTCTCTTGTGTTTCCCACTTAGAGAAGTTCCTTTAGCATTTGTTGTAGCGCTGGTTTGGTGGTGCTGAATTCTCTTAGCTTTTGCTTGTCTGTAAAGGTTTTGATTTCTCCATCAAATCTAAATGAGATCCTTGCTGGGTAGAGTAATCTTGGTTGTAGGTTCTTCCCTTTCATCACTTTAAGTATTTCATGCCACTCCCTTCTGGCTTGCAGAGTTTCTGCTGAGAAATCAGCTGTTAACCTTATGGGAGTTCCCTTGTATGTTATTTGTCGTTTTTCCCTTGCTGCTTTCAGTAATTTTTCTTTGTCTTTAATTTTTGCCACTTTGATTACTATGTGTCTCGGCGTGTTTCTCCTTGGGTTTATTCTGTATGGGACTCTCTGTGCTTCCTGGACTTGGGTGGCTATTTCCTTTCCCATGTTAGGGAAGTTTTCGACTATAATCTCTTCAAATATTTTCTCTGGTCCTTTCTCTCTCTCTTCTCCTTCTGGGACCCCTATAATGCGAATGTTGTTGCGTTTAATGTTGTCCCAGAGGTCTCTTAGGCTGTCTTCATTTCTGTTCATTCTTTTTTCTTTAGTCTCTTCCGCAGCAGTGAATTCCACCATTCTGTCTTCCAGGTCACTTATCCGTTCTTCTGCCTCAGTTATTCTGCTATTGATTCCTTCTAGTGTAGTTTTCATTTCAGTTATTGTATTGGTCATCTCTGTTTGTTTGTTCTTTAATTCTTCTAGGTCTTTGTTAATCATTTCTTGCATCTTCTCAATCTTTGCCTCCATTCTTATTCCGAGGTCCTGGATCATCTTCATTATCATTATTCTGAATTCTTTTTCTGGAAGGTTGCCTATCTCCACTTCATTTAGTTGTTTTTCTGGGGTTTTTTCTTGTTCCTTCATCTGGTACACAGCCCTCTGCCTTTTCATCTTCTCTGTCTTTCTGTAACTGTGGTTTTTGGTCCACAGGCTGCAGGATTGTAGTTTTTCTTGCTTCTGTTGTCTGCCCTCTGGTGGTTGAGGCTATCTAAGAGGCTTGATGGGAGGCTCTGGTGGTGGGTAGAGCTGACTGTTGCTGTGGCGGTCAGAGCTCAGTAAAACCTTAATCCACTGGACTGTTGATGGGTGGGGCTGGGTTCCCTCCCTGTTGCGTTGTTTTGCCTGAGGCAACCTGACACTGGAGCCTACCCGTGCTCTTTGGTGGGGTTAATGGCAGACTCTGGGAGGGCTCACGCCAAGGAGAACTTCCCAGGACCTCTGCTGCCAGTGTCCTTATCCCCACGGTGAAACAGAGCCACCACTTGCCTCTGCAGGACACCCCCCAACACCAGCAGGTACGTCTGGTTCAGTCTCCCCCAGGGTCACTGCTCCTTCCCCTGGGTCCCGATGCACACATTACTTTGTGTGTGCCCTCCAAGAGTGGGGTCTCTGTTTCCCCCAGTCCTGTCACAGTCCTGCAATCAATTCCCACTAGACTTCAAAGTCTGATTCTCTAGGAATTCCTCCTCCCGTTGCCGGACCCCCAGGTTGGGAAGCCTGACGTGGGGCTCAAAACCTTCACTCCAGTGGGTGGACTTCTGTGGTATAAGTGTTCTCCAGTCTGTGAGTCACCCACCCAGCAGTTATGGGATTTGATTTTACTCTGATTGCGCCCCTCCTACCGTCTCACTGTGGCTTCTCCTCTGTCCTTGGACGTGGGGTATCCTCTTTGGTGAAGTCCAGGGTCTTCCTGTCAATGATTGTCCAGCAGCCAGTTGTGATTCTGGTGCTCTCACAAGAGGGAGTGAGAGCACGTCCTTCTACTCCGCCATCTTGGTTAATCCGCAGGTTCTGTTTTGTAACTGGTCAAGAAGGAAGAATTTTTTCTTTGGGAAGGGGTCAGGTTGGTAACAGAAGAGGACAGAATGATGTTTCAGTGTCTGTTTTGGGTCAGGACAACTGGGTTGGCTTTGACATTCTATGGTTAGGAAAATTAGGACCAAAATATGATCAGATTTTTGTTAAGACCCTAAGCATAGGCAGAGATTTATCAAGGCCTAATAACTAAGTTGGGCATAGAGTTTAAAAGAAAGCCCTTCTCCCTCCCTTCTGTATGAAGCCCTTCTCCCTCCCTTCTGTGTGAAGCCCAGAAAGACTCTGGCACCCCAAAGATTAGATGAATTATCATTCAGAATGCTTTCAGTTTCAGATAACAGTAAAAGCCAACCCAAACTGATTAAAGCAAAAAGTATGTCTGTTAGTTCTCTTAATAGAAATATTCTGGGCTATATCTCCTAGCTTTAGGCATAGTTGTATCCAGAGGCTCAAATGAGGTCATCACCACTTGGTATTTTTCCAGCCTTCCAACTGGCTCTTCTCTGTATTGGCTCCCTACTCAGATTGGCTCCCTACTTAGTTTGACTCCTTTGTGATGGCAAGGTGGCTGCCAGAAATTGTAGCTTTTCATTTTAATCCCTTATTTTCATCTACAGTTATTACAAAGGTCTTGGGTCTCACTCTTGCTAGTCTGAAAGGGGTCACATGCTGTTATTGGTGTCAGGCCACCCAAACTACCCAGACTGACAATGATGGAGGCATGGTCACCAAGAGGACCATGAGGTACTATGACTAGAGGCAGAAAACAGAAATATCAACAAACAAATGTCCACCAAAGACGTGAGCTTTGGAGGCATGTAGAGGCACCACCGTTTGCATGCATATGAGACTTCACATGTTGGATATGGGCTCCAGGGAACCAAGGCTTCCCCAAATGGCTCTTCAGGCAGGAACATGGACTAAAAGGAAGCAGAGGAGGAAGGGATGTTGTGGTGGGTATGCCTCACAAACTAAGATGTTTTCATGTGTCTCTTTAAGGTCTCCAAGAAAGAAGGGGGCTCAGGGCTCTTTGAGGAGAAATTATTTTTTGGCAGTTGGGTTAAAGGGGGCTGACACTGCAAGAAATTGATCATTGAAAGAAAATGTAGCTGTAGTTTGCATTTACAGGTTGATGAATTGCATAGAATTTGGATTACAACATAGTTCTTTTTGTGGGATTTAGTGTGAAATAAATTGAACATGTATGGATTAACCACTTGAAGAAGGAGAGTAGAAATAAGAGACCCAGAAAGCTATTTCCTTTCAATAATTGTTGGTGAGACAATTTGATGACTATGTGAAATGATGCTAATTTTGACACTAAGACCTGGGATGATTTGCAAGTTCCTCATACTTGATCTAAAATTATTACAATAATAATAGCTCAAAGTTTATTGCTATGTACTAGGCACTGTTGTAAGCACTTTCCATGAATTATCTCAATCAGATTCTTGTGGTAACTCTAGGAGTAGATAGTATTGTTATTACCATTTTGAGATGGGGAAACTGGCCTACAGACAGGTTAAATCCTGTCTAGGACCAGGACCCCCATGGCTGGTAAGTAGCTGAGTCAAGATATAAACTCCAGGCTGTCTAATTCTAGCACCCAAGCTCTTAATCAAGCCATGTGTTTTCTCTTAGAGAACAAAGGCAGGACTGCTGCTTGTGACATAAATCTGCTTAGGCTAGAATGGGGCAGGGGTTCATTCTTTGTCCTTCCCTTCCTTCCTTCCTTCCTTCCTTTCTCCCTCCCTCCTTTCCTTTCTTCTTTCCTCCCTTCCTTCCCTCCCTCCCTCCCACTCCCTTCCTTTGCATTCTCTTTCTCTTATTATTCATTGGCCTAAAAACTCTGGGCAATTCCTACACTGAAGGTATACCTCTCCCCTCCCCAGTTATGAAATAGATTTACTTGCTTGGATACCTACATATTTCAGAATTCTGGATGGGAAGTATAAAGACTCATTCTTATATAAAATTAGAGTGACGTATTAATGTAGCATGAAATGGGATCTTGTTCAACTCCTGCCTTTTGAACTCTTGATATATTTTTTGCTATTTTTCATTTGTGGTGGTACATGTTTTTCACTGTAACTCATTTTGGGGGGCACTTCAGGTTTGGAGACTAATGGGCACTTATAGCAGCCTGCCTGTGTGTGTTCCAAACACAGATGCCTTTGGGCAATTGCTTGTGGAAAGAAGGGTCATTGTACTTAAAGGCTTTAAACTAGCACAGTATGACAGGTTTAATGAAAACTTTAACCTCTTCAAAGTGTCAAAGTTTCTTGTAAGGCATGAACAGAAGTCCTTTTAAAACTTCCTGGTCATCTGATGCCAGAGATACATCCCCTCAGTTTCAGAAGTACACAAAACCTGTGTTTGCATTTGGGAGCAGAGTAAGCTCTACAAGAAGAGTGAGGAGAATGGACTAGGGTTTTCTGAGTTTAACAGCATAAGTGGCATAAAAAGGAAGAGGAAAGCTGTGGGCATAGAACATCTGCAAAAATAGCACAGCCATGTACCCTTAACTTAGAGTCACCAATTGTTACCACTGTCTACTTTTTCTTCCTCCCTCCTCTTTCTTTCTGTCTGTCTGTCTCCACACACAACATACACGTACACCATATACAATAATGTGTGTGTATGTTGAACCTTTGAGAGTACTTTGCCCATAAATGCTTTAGCAACTATATCCTAAGGACAAAGACGTTCTCCTGCGTAATCATGATGTGATGATCACACTCAGGAAGTTCAACAGTGATATAATACTGTTTCCAATACACAATTTATATTCAAAATTTTCCAATTATCAATATTCTCTTTTATGTTTTTCTTCTGATCCAGGATCCAACCAGAGGTCACACATGGCATTTACTCATCATGCCTCTTTAATTTCCTTCAACTGAGAACAGTTCCCTAGTCTTTTATTATCTTTCTTGATTATGACTTTTTGAAGAGCCAAGGCTGGTTGTTGGCAGAACATCTTTTGATTTGAATGTATCTGATTGTTTACTTAGGAGTTAATTATGGTTAAATAGTTTTTTTTTAAACATCTTTATTGGAGTATAATTGCTTTACAGTGGTGTGTTAGTTTCTGCTTTATAACAAAGTGAATCAGCTATATGTGTACATATATCCCCATATCTCCTCCCTCTTGCGTCTCCCTCCCACCCTCCCTATCCCACCCCTCTAGGTGGACACAAAGCACCGAGCTGATCTCCCTGTGCTATGTGGCTGCTTCCCACTAGCTATCCATTTTACATTTTGTAGTGTATATATGTCCATGCCACTCTCTCACTTCGTCCCAGCTTCCCCTTCCCTGTGTCCTCAAGTCCATTCTCTACGTCTGCGTTTTTATTCCTGTCCTGCCCCTAGGTTCTTCAGAACCTTTTTTTTTTTTTTTTTTTTTAGATTCCACATATATGTGTTAACATACGGTATTTGTTTTTCTCTTTTTGATTTACTTCACTTTGTATGACAGTCTAGGTCCATCCACCTCACGGTTAAATAGTTTTGACTGGAGTATTCCATGGGTGATATTATCTCCTCCATCTCTGACATCTGAAGGTTTATAAGGTTCCTTTGCCCTGTTTTTGGTGATATTAAGTTTAACAACTTGGTTAAGATGGTGTCTGTCAGATTTCTCCATTACAAATGTACCTTTTCCTAGTAGCTCAAGCTTTGAAGTCTGAGATACCTGATTTTGCATTTTGGCTCTGCCACTCACTAGTCATATAGAATTTGTCAAATTAGGCCATAACTCATCTTTCAGTTTTTTATGTCTAAAGTGGGGATAACCATACCTTCTTATATGGCTATCGTAAGAATTGGACATTATGACACAGATATGTACCCAACAAATGGCAGTTACTGTCATTTTGCTACGAGTACAGTGTGAGTGAGTTTTGGAGTCACGCAGATCTGAGTTCAAATTCTATCTCTAAGGTACTTAGGTTTTTAAAGCTTTGGTTTGCTATTAATGTCAGGGAGATAATAGTAATATCTATTTCAGAGGTCAGCAAACTTTCTCTAAAGGGCTAGGTAGTAGTTATTTTAGTCTTTGCAGGCCATATGGTCCATGTTGTGACTACTCAATTCTGCTATGGTAGTATAAAAACAGAGATAGATAATATATGATCAAATGGGCACACTGTGTTCCCAATAAACTATTTATGGGCACTGAAATTTGAATTTCATATAATTTTCATGTGTCATGAAATGTTATTTTTCTTTTGAATTTTCCCCCTCAACTATTTAAAAACATAAAAAACATTCTTAGCTTGCAGGCTGTACAAAAACAGGTGCAGGCAGCGGGCCGGCTTTGGTCCATAGGTCATACTTTGCCAGAGCCTTATTTATTTCATTAAGAATGAAATACTATGTATTATGTAAAGTGCTTAATGCCTGGCACTGGCATTAAAGAAACTGTAACAATTCTTTGGTAAAACTTTTCCTATTTTCAGTTCTGCCTAAAGCTTGTAGATTTTTAAAAAATCAAATGTGTAACAAATTGTAAAAAAAAAAAAAAAAAATGACCACTAATTACTTGCATCTCCCCCCAGCAAGAGATTGAGTCTGTTTTTCTCATCCTTGAATGTGGGCTGTCTGGTGGCTTCTTTTAACCAATAAAATGTGTCAGAAGAGATGCTGGGCAGTTTCCAAGCCTAGGCAGCCATGGAAGTTTTGTAGCATTCACTTTTGTCAGAAAATTCTGAGATTCTATGCAGAAGCCTGTGCTACCCTGGTGGATTATGAGACTATGTGGAGAGAGGCCCCAGATGCCCCAGACATCTCAGCTTTACCACCTGAGGTTCAGGCCAGCTGACATTATATGAAGCAGAGATGAGTTATCCTAGGTGAGCCCTGATCAAATTGCCAACCCACAAAATCATGAGCAATTAAATAATTATTATTTTTAAATCACCTGGTTTTGGAGTCATTTGTTACACCAGCAAAAGCTAACTATATGAGATGCTACTTGTATCAGAAAGGAAAGTATTGAAGGTTGCACTAAAGTCAGACACTTGAGCTGGCTCTTTTCCTATTTAGTCTAGTTCAGACAGAGTTTCCTAAAACGCAGAAAAGGACTAAGAGGAAGATATGCAGTGGGAGAAAAAGGCATTTCAGGGCATGAGAAGTGGACAGAGGTACATGCTGGCCAAAGTGAGCATCACTTTGTTACAAGTGTTTGAAAACTATAGGACTAATAGTGTAAGCAACTAGTAAGAAAAATATGGTGAAGATGAATAGTTCTAAATTTGAGTTAGCATTGGTCATACATTTCAGGCTATGAAAAGCATTGATAACCTAAATAGCCATATCTGACTTAAATTGTGAGTATGCTGTGCATATAGATCTTTTTTTTCATTGCATTGTAGTTAAAAAATCAAACTAGGCATACATGGGAACTGTGACTGATATAAGATGAGGATATGGTGAAAGCAGAAGCATCACAGGTGCAGACTGGGACTTAGAATATACCTTTGGAAGATAAGAACACATTGCAGCTTTCACCAGAGAGAGCACAATTCAAAGAACTGAAGCTCTAGGGAGAGTAATTAAGGAATAAGTTTACTCTCCAGCCTCACTAACTCATGTTTACATGATATGGCTCCAGGCTGGAAGTTGGAGTCCTTGACTGTTATCTTGAAGCTGACTCCAATTCCACTCTTAACTATGCCTGCTGCCATCTTGTTTATTCCATTGTTGAATCCCAGGGATTCTCTTTCTCTCATTTTAATGATTTATTATTTAGAAACGTGCAAATCAATTCACTTATTTTTACCTTGAGCTCTTTACTTGTGAATTGTCAGTAAAATATTCTTTGTTACCTCTCAGGATCAGATACAGGCCTGGATTGGAGTCTGTTCAGTACTAGTGACTAGTAAGACATATTGCTGTTTATGTCGTCCATTCATGAAATAAATAATTACTGCTAAGCATCCTTCTGGATGCAAGAGATGGGGCAGTGATCACAGACTTTAGGAACTTTACAGTTTGTTATTTATTTAACAAATATTTATTCAACAACTTAGTACTGTGTTTTAGTTCTCCAACTGGAGCTTCAAAATAGGTTCGAGACTTGGCTAAATGGCATAATATGTTAAGTTTCACAGAAATTTTTTTCTTTCTTCGTCAAGACAAGAAGGGATTTTTTTTAACAACCAAAGCCTAATCTACAATCAGCCATATTGGCAAAACTGCATAGATTTTCCTCAAAATCTTTCTTTTTTTAAATTATTTTTGCCCTCTCTCATCCTTTCGAAGTGCCTCTGAACAGTTCTCCTTCTGCCGTGTCTGAAATGTAAGAGAGATAGCCAGTCTAATTCTATCTATAAAGCCATTTCCCTGCATTCCCCTTAGACTTTATGCAGCAATATAAATCTCAGATAGTGTGTCCAGGTTAGCAGAGTTACTTAAAAAGAGTGTACAGTCAGTGTGGCACATTTATTAATATAATATATAACAGGGCTGTAACTGTACAGTAACTTCTGTTCAGTCAAAAAGGTGGGGAAAAAGTGCTGCTGAGGTTTACGGGGCTGACTGTGGGCCTGCGAGGTGAGTTATGTACCCAGATAGCTCTTGTGTATCATAAGCTGGAAGCTAATAAACCATCTTTAAACTCTACAGTGTCTCTCCTTTAGAAGAAATGGATTTATTATTTCCTGTCTTTGGAATGGCATAATAATGACTCCATTGAAACACACACACACACACACACACACACACACACACACACACATTCCTGATCAGCTTCCTGGTTACTCTCAACAAAAACTTTTCTGCCCACATGTGACACTAGGCAGGTCATTTAGGGAAAAGAAAAGGCTTTTTAGGTTGCACAGGAGCTGGTGCGATGTCAGCACCAAGGAAGTTGTAGATCATAAATTGTCATTTCCATTCTACAACAGTAAGTGTCCTTGGCTGGGTAAATTAGTGAGGCAGTTAGCACTTATTACAACACAGTGCTATACTGAAATGACCTGTTTGTGTATCTGCCTCCGTCCCTGGACTGTGAGCCTTTTTTTTTTTTTTTAATAAATATATTTATTTATTTGTTTTTATTTTTGGCTGTGTTGGGTCTTCATCGCTGCGCATGGGCTTTCTCTAGTTGCGGCGAGTGGGGGCTACTCATTGCTGTGGTACGCGGGCCTCCCATTGCCTTGGCCTCACCCGCTGCAGAGCACGGGCTCTAGAGCGCAGGCTCAGCAATTGTGGCGCACGGGCCCAGTTGCTCCACGGCATGTGGGGTCTTCCCGGGCCAGGGATCGAACTCGTGTTCCCTGCACTGGCAGGCAGACTCCCAACCCCTGTGCCACCAGGGAAGCCCTGGACTGTGAACCTTTTGAAGACATGCATTGTTTCTTATTCATCTTTGTGTTTCCAGTGACTCAAGACATTTATGTACTTAAAAAAAAAAAAATCATTTTAACTATCCTAAGTCTGCTTTTTGTTTTCTTTCTCCCTCCCCACCCCGCCCCCCGTGGTGACAGCTACCATGTCTAATGCACTGCAGAATCCTAATTCCAATGTGGAATATCTTTCCTGTAAGAGGGGAAACATAAGTATGTATTGACTCAAATGAAATGTGTATCTATCAGTAAAATCTTTACAAAGAGAAGGGACAGTCCTTTCCTTTGAGGGTACCAAGAAAGGGGAAAGCTGATCTTGGTCTCTGTAACAACAACAAGTAATAGTAATAAAAGCATCCCTAACAAGGTGACTTCTAAATGCCCTTGGTAGATGACATTAGTAGAGGAAACTCATGGATCCTCTGCATTCTAAGTTCTCAGACACATAGACATATTCTCCAATCCTCCCCTTCCTCTTTCTGGTTACAGGTTTTAGAAAACTTGTGTCCTTCACTGTACTCAGTTGCACCAATGAGCATCATGTCATGAAATCCTGATATATGAGACAGCAAAGCATGCAATATGGTAGAATATGATTACTCATGTCAAAGAGAGATTCTTTGTACTTTTAAGAGATATTTCCAAGAAATTCCTATCTATGATTCCTGTAGCATGTTTATAATATTGCTTAATGCAGATTTACATATAATCATCCCCAACTTATCAAACAACTTTTACTATTTTCCATAATATAATCCTAAAATAACTTATAAACATTTTCTTAAACGATGAAAAAATAAAACCGTGTTCAGAAGCTGCTTCTTCAAGTCCACTGATCTAAGTTACGAGACCTGTGGCCTGTAGTTGAAGCATCTGCATCATGTTGGGGCTCCGTATCACTCAGTGAATGCTTCCTTCTTCACACTTGGCTTGTGCTTGTACATACATATAAAATAATCTATATGTGTGATGTTTTGCATTCTCTAATGTGCTCTAAAAGTGATAAAAACGTGACTGGTGCTTCTGTTAAAATACACTAAAGCAAAAAGACATCGTGGGAAGTTACTTCTAAAGTACTAGAAGAAAGATAGAGAGCCAGCCAGCATAAGAGAGGGCACCAGCCAGGGAGAGCATCTGTTTTCATCGTCATATTAGGGAGTTATTGCGAATGAATTTTAAGGTTAGACTTTGCTAAAGAAAAAACGATTTAGTAGTTTTACTCAAGACTATGTTTGTGCTGAAATTTTCTTTACACTTGGCACTTCTTTGACTTATGCCTGTTCTTTTTCCTTTTCCTTTTTTAGGTTGGTTCACAAGTACTAAGCCGCTGATAGGTAGGCGTGTTACTTTCTAGGAACATGGAAAAGACACACTGTGAGGTTCTCATGTTCAGGAATTTTAGCAGAATTTTCTACATTTCAAATGTAGAAAGGAGGCTCCCATAAAACGAACTGATTTATTAATCTTTCTTTAAAAAAAAATCCCCTTATAGGAGAGGCTAAGGATTTTTTGGTTGAGCATGTTTTGGTTTGCTAGATAAAATCTCAGGTCCTTTCAAGCTTGGACTTTAGGCTTTACTGAGATTTATTAGATTCTAGAGGACAGTTCAGCCCTCAAACAAATATGTGGGTGGTTCCCCCTTATTATGCGGCCAGAGCTCTGACTCTTTAGTGGGTTAGGAGAACCTCTGTTTTCTCTAATCAGAGAAGTCAAGATTCAGTGGTAACAACAGACATGAAAGGGAGAAACACAGACCAGAGTTGGTTGGGGGCGCTTCTTCTGAGGCCAGGGAAAGGATGCAAAGAGGCAGGCTCTGTGAGAGGCACAGGGGAGAAAATGACACCCTGCATTCTTGGAGTGCCCCGGGGCAATAGTGTGTTCATCTAGGGAGCTCCGTGGTGTGACAAGGGAGTATGACCTCATGGCTCTCAGCTTCCTTGCTTTGATGGTGACTCCTATGTCCAAGTTTGAAATAAGAGCACAGGAATCACCCACTTTCAAGGAACTGTGCAGGCATGAGCAAATAAGCACGCTGGCAGTGGCCACTGTGAGTTAAAGAACACAGGGTCTTTTTCATAGAATCTGTACAGTAAAGGACCTCAGATTCTTATATGTCATTAGAGAGGTAAAAGGCTCCCCCAGCCCTCCTTTCCCCCGCCAATGGGAATTGAATTTTCCTCCAGTGAAGCAGATTTAACTAATTTAAGAGAAATAAATGGGCCATTTCTCACCCTAGTATTACAAAGTAAAATCCATGCTTACAAAAATATATTTGTAAAGTGTTCAATACGATGCCTAAAAGATGAGTAATCAACAGATTATTTCTATTATTCTTAATTAATAAATCAGCTGTAGTGTGTTCAAGTCCTTTGTAAAAGTAAGATAAAAATACTACTTTATAAAGTTGTTCTAAGAATTCAAAGAAGATTAGAAATGCCTGTAACGGTGATTACTATATATAATGCAGACGTAAAAGGTAGTCAATAAACTGGAGCTACTCTTAATATTTATGTATATTTCTTTTACTATATTTTTTATTTAGGAGCTGATATATATATAAAGTTCTGGAAGAAAATCATACAACAAACTGTGTCCTGTAGCTAGTTTGCTTACTGAATTAATTATCAGTATGAAATCCAATGAACAAAGTGATGTGATTTTTCTTTTTCAGTTGGATGATTCAGATGTATTCTTTTCACAAGCTCTCTTCACTTTCTCTTAGGGTTTCTTGTTTTATTTCTGGGGAAGTAGGATCTTGGCTCTTTGCTTTTTCTTAATGTCCCTCATGGATATGTCATGAGTATTATAATAATGCCTCACAAAAACACTAAGTCCTTTTTCTCAGTCTGAAGCCATGGGCTTCTGTTTCTGTAGACTGAGTTGATCAAACTCAGATTTGGGTCCTGCCAAGATGAGAGGTTCAGAGTGGAAGCTTCTGAGCTTCAGCAATACTATGATCCTGTTTCTTTCCACGAAGAATGATTGGCCTTGAACCATCTGAAGGAGGTGTTTGGATGTGGTATTAACTCCTTTTAGAAAATATCCATAATCTGGATATTTACACTCTGGATACATACACTCCTGGACTGTTGAGACTGCTGATTCCTTATTCCTGTAACATGGCTGTGTACATCAGAGGCTGGAGCTGTTTGGCGTGTATGGGAGAAACTACATAATTGTATACTAATTGTGCAGTAAAGCACTTTTTATGATATACATTTGAGTCAAGAAATATATTAAAGGTCAGTAGGGGAAATTCTGCAGCCTGCTCAAGTAAGTCATCTGAATTGATAATAATCTTTAAACATTTTAAAGTCAACTGGTAATTTATGAATACTTTCTGGTAAAGAGATTCAAGCAGTATAGATAAAATGACAGTTATTTTTGAACATCATTAGAAATTTCAGTTTCCTCCCCTAAGGCAACTACTGTTACCATTTTGTTAATTACCTTGGGATTTTCTAGTGTGTGTGTGTGTGTGTGTGTGTGTGTGTAAGTAATATATCATTTTATTTTGTGAAATTTCCTCCTACAAATAGGTCATACTTTATTACTTTACTTTACAAATTTAATTTCATTGAACACATTTAAAATTTCTGCACTCCACAGTATAGATTTCCATTGTTTAATTATACCTCTCTTGGTGGACATTTAAACTCTCTATTAGTTTGCTATTATGGACATCTAGAGGCAGCTCTGTGCAACTGTTAGGAACAGAGACTATGCAGCCAGCTCCTGAATTAGTTTGGGCAAGTTACTTACCACTGTGCCTCAGTTTCTTGATATGAAAACAAGCCGTTGTTTTGTGTTAAATAAGTTAATATATGTAAGGTGCTTGGAATCATACTAGCCACACAAGTTTTAGAATAGTAATTGCTATTTGTAATTTTATAATGACTGTCTTAACATGTGCTTCCTTTCTTTTTCTTTCTCTTTCTCTTTCCTCCCACTTTCCTTCCTCCCCTCCCCCTTCTCTCGCTCATTTCTCTCTTCTTTTCGCTAGATACGAAGAAGTGGAATAACTGTGTCCAAGTGTATGTTTATTTAATTTTTAAAATAGATATTCTAAAACATACTCCAAAAAATGGCATACCAATTTATATTACCACCAGAAGAGTATTATAGTAAATGCTTCCTCTTTTCTTCTCTAACACTTGTTATTATCAACCTTTTTAATTTTTGCCAATCTGTTTTGGCTAAAAATGCTTTCTTAGTATACATTCGATCCTTGAACAACACGAGGGTTAGGCGGCCAACCGTCCACACAGTGGAAAATCCGTATAACTTATAGTTGGCCTTCTTCCCTATCTGTGGCTCCTTCACATCCACAATTCCACGTCCACACACTTGGAAAAAAATCTGAGTATAAGTGGACCTGCGCAGTTCAAACCCCTGTTGTTCAAAGGTCAACTGTAGTCTTAATTTACATGTTCCTAAGTACTGTGGGTTTTTGTGTGTGTGTGTTTTCACTTAAACTTTAATTTTGAGATGCATTGTAGAGTTCCATGAACTTGTAAGAAATAATAGAGATCCATGTATCCTTTATCCATTTTCCCCCAATGGTAACATCTTATAAAATTACAGTACAATATCACAATCAGGATGCTTGCATTAATTCAGTCAAGATACAAAATATTCTATCAATCTAAGGCTCCTTCATGTTACACTTTTATAGCCACTTCCAATTCTACCCCACAAACTTAACTCCTCACAAACAGTAATCTGTTCTCCATTTCTAAGATTTTGTCATTTGTTAAAAAAAAAATTTTTATTTATTTATTTATTTTGGCTGTGCCAGGTCTGAGTTGTGGCATGCGGGATCTTTAACGGCGGCATGCAGACTCTTAGTTGCGGCAGGCGGACTTCTTAGTTGCGGCATGTGGACTTCTTAGTTGCCGCATGCGTGCAGGATCTAGTTCCTTGACCAGGGATTGAACCGGGGCCCCCTGCATTGGGAGCGTGGAGTCTTTCCCACTGGACCACCAGGGAAGTCCCAATTTTGTCATTTTTAAGAATGTTACATAAATGGAGTCATACAGTATGTAACCTTTTGGGATTGGTGTTTGGCATGGCCTAATTCTCTGGAGAATTGTGTGTATTTTTAGTACTATTTTAATTTCTTCTTCAAGTTACTTGTTTATAACATTTGTGTATTTCTTCTCCTCAATTGTTTATATTTTACTTATTGATTTTTGAAGCAATTATATATTTTGTATGTTAATATTTGTTTTGTTACAAATACTATAAATGTTTCCCCGTTTGTCACTTGTCATTTAATTCTGTTTATAGTCTTTTGTGTTCAGAAATTTTACATGTTGAGAAAGTCAAGTTTGTTAATGCATCCTTCTCTGAAACTTCCATTTATTTTAGAATTTTAGAATTTTATTTTTTTTTTATACAACAGGGTCGTATTAGTTGTCGATTTTATACATATTAGTGTATACATGTCAGTCAAAATCTCCCAGTTCATCCCACCACCCCCTCCCCACCACTTACTCCCCTTGGTGTCCATACGTTTGTTTTCTACTTCTGTGTCTCAATTTCTGCCCTGTAAACCGGTTCATCTGTACCATTTTTCTAGGTTCCACATATATGTGTTAATATACGATACTTGTTTTTCTCTTTCTGACTTACTTCACTCTGTATGACAGTCTCTAGATCCATCCACGTCTCTACAAATGACCCAATTTCGTTCCTTTTTATGGCTGAATAATATTCCATTGTATATATGTACCACATCTTTATCCATTCATCTGTTAATGGGCATTTAGGTTGGTTCCATGACCTGGCTATTGTAAATAATGCTGCAGTGAACATTGGGGTGCATGTGTCTCTTTGAATTATGGTTTTCTCTGGGTATATGCCCAGTAGTGGGATTGCTGGGTCATATGGTAGCTCTATATTTAGTTTTTTAAGGAACCTCCATACTGTTCTCCATAGTGGCTCTATCAATTTACATTCCCACCAACAGTGCAAGAGGGTTCCCTTTTCTCCACACCCTCTCCAGCATTTGTTGTTTGTAGATTTTCTGTTGATGCCCATTCTGACTGGTGTGAGGTGACACCTCATTGTAGTTTTGATTTGCATTTCTCTAATAATTAGTGGTGTTGAGCAGCTTTTCATGTACTTCTTGGCCATCTGTATGTCTTCTTTGGAGAAATGTCTCTTTAGGTCTTCTGCCCATTTTTGGATTGGGTTGTTTGTTTTTTTAACATTGAGCTACATGAGCTGTTTATATATTTTGGAGATTAATACTTTGTCCATTGATTTGTTTGTAGATATTTTCTCCCATTCTGAGGGTTGTCTTATCGTCTTGCTTGTAGTTTCCTTTGCTTTGCAAAAGCTTTTAAGTTTCATTGGGTTCCATTTGTTTATTTTTGTTTTTATTTCCATTTCTGTAGGAGGTGGGTCAAAAAGGATCTTGCTGTGATTTATGTCATAGAGTGTTCTGCCTATGTTTTCCTCTAAGAGTTTTATAGTGTCCAGTCTTATATTTAGGTCTCTAATCCATTTTGAGTTTATGTTTCTGTATGGTGTTAGGGAGTGTTCTAATTTCATTCTTTTACATGTAGCTGTCTGGTTTTTCCAGCACCACTTATTGAAGAGACTGTCTTTTCTTCATTGTATATCCTTGCCTCCTTTGTCATAGATTAGTTGACCATAGGTGTGTGGGTTTATCTCTGAGCTTTCTATCCTGTTCCATTGATCTATATTTCTGTTTTTGGGCCAGTACCGTACTGTCTTGATTACTGTAGCTTTGTAGTATAGTCTGAAGTCAGGGAGTCTGATTCCTCCAGCTCTGTTTTTTTCCTTCAAGACTGCTTTGGCTATTTGGGGTCTTTGTGTCTCCAGACAAATTTTAAGATTTTTTTGTTCTAGTTCCATAAAAAATGCCATTGGTAATTTGATAGGGATTGCATTGAATCTGTAGGTTGCTTGGGTAGTATAGTCATTTTCACAATATTGATTCTTCCAATCCAAGAACATGGTATATCTCTCCATCTATTGGTATCATCTTTAATTTCTTTCATCAGTGTCTTATAGTTTTCTCCATACAGGTCTTTTGTCTCCCTAGGTAGGCTTATTCCTAGGTATTTTATTCTTTTTGTTGCAATGGTAAATGGGAGTGTTTCCTTAATTTCACTTTTAGACTTTTCATCATTAGTGTATAGGAATGCAAGAGACTTCTGTGCATTAATGTTGTATCCTGCAACTTTACCAAATTCATTGATTAGCGCTAGTAGTTTTCTGGTGACATCTTTAGGATTCTCTATGTATAGTATCATGTCATCTGCAAACAGTGACAGTTTTACTTCTTCTTTTCCAATTTGTATTCCTTTTATTTCTTTTTCTTCTCTGATTGCTGTGGCTAGGACTTCCAAAACTATGTTAAATAATAGTGGCAAGAGTGGACATCCTTGTCTCGTTCCTGATCTTAGAGGAAATGCTTTCAGTTTTTCACCATTGAGAATGATG
This sequence comes from Balaenoptera acutorostrata, assembly GCF_949987535.1. NCBI lineage: Eukaryota > Metazoa > Chordata > Mammalia > Artiodactyla > Balaenopteridae > Balaenoptera > Balaenoptera acutorostrata. Next base: position 18,221,118 of record NC_080072.1, read on the forward strand.
TTTGCTGTGGGTTTGTCATATATGGCCTTTATTATGTTGAGGTAGGTTCCTTCTATGCCCACTTTCTGTAGAGATTTTATCATAAATGGGTGTTGAATTTTGTCAAAAGTTTTTTCTGCATCTGTTGAGATAATGATCATATGGTTTTTATTCTTCAGTTTGTTAATATGGTGTATCACATTGATTGATTTGCATATATTGAAGAATCCTTGCATCCCTGGGATAAATCCCACTTGTTCATGGTGTATGATCCTTTTAATATGTTGTTGGATTCTGTTTGCTAGTAGTTTGTTGAGGATTTTTGCATCTATATTCATCAGTGATATTGGTCTATAATTGTCTTTTTTTGTAGTATCTTTGTCTGTTTTTGGTATCAGGGTGATGGTGGCCTCAGAGAATGAGTTTGAGAGTGTTTCTTCCTCTGCAATTTTTTGGAAGAGTTTGAGAAGGATGGGTGTTAGCTCTCCTCTAAATATTTGATAGAATTCACCTGTGAAGCCATCTGGTCCTGGACTTTTGTTTGTTGGAAGATTTTTAATCACAGTTTCAATTTCATTATTTGTGATTGGTCTGTTCATATTTTCTATTTCTTCCTGGTTCAGTCTTGGAAGGTTATACCTTTCTAAGAATTTCTCCATTTCTTCCAGGTTGTCCATTTTATTGGCATAGAGTTTGCTTGTAGTAGTCTCTTAGGATGCTTTGTATTTCTGTGGTGTCTGTTGGAACTTCTCCTTTCTCATTTCTAATTTTATTGATTTGAGTCCTCTCCCTCTTTTTCTTGATGAGTCTGGCTAATGGTTTATCAATTTTGTTTATCTTCTCAAAGAACCAGCTTTTAGTTTTATTGCTCTTTGCTATTGTTTTCTTTGTTTCTATTTCATTTATTTCTGCTCTGATCTTCATGATTTCTTTCCTTCTACTAACTTTGGGTTTTGTTTGTTCTTCTTTCTCTAGTTCCTTTAGCTCTAAGGTTAGATTGTTTACTTGAGATTTTTCTTGTTTCTTGAGGTAGGCTTGTATTGCTATAAACTTCCCTCTTAGAACTGCTTTTGCCGTATCCCATGGATTTTGGACCGTCGTGTTTTCATTGTCATTTGTCTCTATGTATTTTTTGATTTCCTCTTGGATTTTTTCAGTGATCTCTTGGTTATTTAGTGACGTATTGTTTAGCCTCTGTGTGTTTGTGTTTTTTATGTTCTTTTCCATGTAATTGATTTCTCATCTCATACCGTTGCGGTCAGAAAAGATGCTTGATATGATTTCAATTTTCTTAAATTTACTGAGGCTTGATTTGTGCCCCAAAATGTGATCTGTCCTGGAGAATGTTCCATGCGCCCTTGAGAAGAAAGTGTAATCTGCTGTTTTTGGATTTAATGTCCTACAAATATCAATTAAATCTGTCTGGTCTATTGTATCATTTAAAGCTTGTGTTTCCTTGTTAAGTTTTTGTTTGGATGATCTGTCCATTGGTGTAATTGAGGTTTTAAAGTCTTCTACTATTATTGTGTTACTGTCAATTTCCTCTTTTATAGCTGTTAGCAGTTGCCTTATGTATTGAGGTGCTCCTCTGTTGGGTGCATATATATTTATAATTGTTATATCTTCTTCTTGGATTGATCCCTTGATCATTATGTAGTGTCCTTCCTTGTGACATTCTGTATTTTAAATTCTATTTTATGTGATATGAGTATTGCTACTCCAGCTTTCTTTTGATTTCCATTTGCATGGAATATCTTTTTCTATCCCCTCAATTTCAGTTTATATGTGTCCCTAAGTCTGAAGTGGGTCTCTTGTAAACAGCATATATGTGGGTCTTGTTTTTGTATCCATTTAGCAAGTTTGTGTCTTTTTGTTTGAGCATTTAATCCATTCATGTTTAAGGTACTTATCGATATGTGTATTCCTGTTAGCATTTTCTTAATTGTTATGGGTTTGTTTTTGTGTTTCTTCTGTTGTGTTTCCCACTTAGAGAAGTTCCTTTAGCATTTGTTGTAGAGCTGGTTTCGTGGTGCTGAATTCTCCTAGCTTTCGCTTGTCTGTAAAGCTTTTGATTTCTCCATCAAATCTGAGTGAGATCCTTGCAGGGTAGAGTAATCTTGTTTGTAGGTTCTTCTCTTTCATCACTTTAAATATGTCATGCCACTCCCTTTTGGCTTGTAGAGTTTCTGCTGAGAAATCAGCTGTTAACCTTATGGGAGTTCCCTTGTATGTTATTTGTCATTTTTCCCTTGCTGCTTTCAATAATTTTTCTTTGTCTTTAATTTTTGCCAATTTGATTACTATGTGTCTTGGCATGTTTCTCCTTGGGTTTATCCTGCCTGGGACTCTCTGTGCTTCCTGGACTTGGGTGGCTATTTCCTTTCCCATGTTAGGGAAGTTTTCAACTATAATCTCTTCAAATATTTTCTCTGGTCCTTTCTCTCTCTCTTCTCCTTCTGGGACCCCTATAATGCGAATGTTGTTGTGTTTAATGTTGTCCCAGAGGTCTCTTAGGCTGTCTTCATTTCTTTTCATTCTTTTTTCTTTATTGTCTTCACAGTAGTGAATTCCACCTTTCTGTCTTCCAGGTCACTTATCCGTTCTTCTGCCTCAGTTATTCTGCTATTGATTCCTTCTAGTGTAATTTTCATTTCAGTTATTGTATTGTTCATCTCTGTTTGTCTGTTCTTTAATTCTTCTAGGTCTTTGTTAAACATTTCTTGCATCTTCTCAATCTTTGCCTCCATTCTTTTTCCAAGGTCCTGGATCATCTTCACTATCATTATTCTGAATTCTTTTTCTGGAAGGTTGCCTATCTCCACTTCATTTAGTTGTTTCTGGGTTTTTATCCTGTTCCTTCATCTGGTACATAGCCCTCTGCCTTTTCATCTTGTCTATCTTTCTGTGAATGTGGTTTTCGTTCCACAGGCTGCAGGATTGTAGTTCTTCTTGCTTCACCTGTCTGCCTTCTGGTGGATGAGGCTATCTAAGAGACTTATGCAAGTTTCCTGATGGGAGGGACTGGTGGTGAGTAGAGGTAGCTGTTGCTCTGGTGGGCAGAGCTCAGTAAAACTTTAATCTGCTTGTCTGCTGATGGGTGGGGCTGGGTTCCTTCCCTGTTGGTTGTTTGGCCTGAGGTGACCCAACACTGGAGCCTACCCGGGCTCTTTGGTGGGGCTAATGGCGGACCTGGGAGGGCTCACGCCAAGGAGTACTTCCCAGAACTTCTGCTGCCAGTGTCTTTGTTCCCATGGTGAGCCACAGCCACCCCCGCCTCTGCAGGAGCCCATCCAACACTAGCAGGTAGGTCTAGTTCAGTCTCCTATGGGGTCACTGCTCCTTCCCCTGGGTCCTGATGCGAACACTACTTTGTGTGTGCCCTCCAAGAGTGGAGTGTCTGTTTCCCCCAGTCCTGTCGAAGTCCTGCAGTCAAATCCCACTAGCCTTCAAAGTCTGATTCTCTAGGAATTCCTCCTTCCATTGCCAGACCCCCAGGTTGGGAAGCCTGACGTGGGGCTCAGAACCTTCACTCCAGTGGGTGGACTTCTGTGGTATAAGTGTTCTCCAGTTTGTGAGTCACCCACCCAGCAGTTATGGGATTTGATTTTATTGTGATTGCGCCCCTCCTACCATCTCATTGTGGCTTCTCCTTTGTCTTTGGATGTGAGGTATCTTTTTTGGTGAGTTCCAGTGTCTTCCTGTTGATGATTGTTCAGCAGTTAGTTGTGATTCCGGTGTTCTCGCAAGAGGGAGTGAGAGCACGTCCTTCTCCACACATATTAAGAGCACCACAGTGCCTCTTAATATCTGTAGCCCCAAAAGCAGAAAGCTGAGGGTGTTTGCCCCCATAAAAAGTCAACAATCCCTTGCTCAGTCTCAGACTAAAGCCAATTTTTTATCTGGAACCATTGGCCCATGAGGTAGCCAGGTCCTTCTGAGGAAGGACCTGAAGCACTGTGGCAAGTATATACTATTGTGATTCCTATATTCCTTCCCATAAAGGACATATAGCTATTACTCAGGTGACTGTAAACTGTGGAAAGGGCAATATCTATGTATTTCAAGGGTCCAGGCACTCTGAATTGACATTGATACTTGAAAACTGAAAGCCTCGTAACTGTCGCCTTAGTTGGAGTAGGGACTTACAGGAACCAGGTAATAAATGGAATCCTGGCTGAAGTCTGGCTCACAGTGTATCCACTGTATCTGTGGACAAGCCCTATGGTCATTTCCCCTGTAACCAAGTGTATATTGGAATTGATGTACTTGGCAGTTGGAACAACCCTCATATGAAGGCCCAGGTGATGACATCATAGTGGGGAAGGCCAAGTGGAAACCTCTAAACCTTCACCCCCAAAGTAGTTCATAACAAACAAAGCAAAGCAACGTTGTATCTTTAGGCAGAGATTAGTGCCAGGTTTTAGACCTAAAGATTTAGGATGCTGGTTCCTGTCACATCTCTATTTGATTCACTGGTCTAATCCCTGCAGAAATGTAATGAATCCTAAAGGTTGACTATAGCGTTGACCACCACAGTCTTTTTTTTTTTTTTTTTTTTGACCACCACAGTCTTAATCAAGTTGCAGCCCTGATTACACCTGCTTTGTTGGACATGGTGTTATTGTTAGAGCAGATTAATAAGGCCTCAGGTACATGATATTGATTTGGTGAATGTGTTCTTTTCCATGTCCATTATAAGTAAGGATTAGAAACAATACATATTTATGGAAGAGAGACAAAATTATTAATTTACATTTTTGTCTCAGGGCTATGTTAACTTTCCTGCCCTCTGTCATAGAATAGTCTGAAGAGATCTGGATATCCCACAGAATGTTACACTGGTCCATTGCATTGATGACATCATGATAACAAAGAAGATGGGCAAGAGGTGGCTAGGATGCTAGATGCTTTGGGAAGACTCATGCACTCCAGAGAGTGGGTAATAAACACTATGAAGGTTTAGGGACCTGCCATTTCAATGCAGTTTTTAGGGTTTCAGGGGTAAGGACCATCTGGGATGTCTGCTTCAATGTAAAAGAAAAATTGCTATGCCTTTTATTTCCTTCCACAAAGAGGTACGTGTTAAACCTTGTTGGGTTCTTTTTTTTTTTTAATAAATTTATTTATTTTTGGCTGTGTTGGGTCTTTGTTGCTGCGCGTGGGCTTCCTCCAGTTGTGGTGAGCGGGGGCTACTCTTCATTGTGGTGTGCGGGCTTCTCATTGCGGTGGCTTCTCTTGTTGCGGAACACAGGTTCTAGGCACATGGGCTTCAGTAGTTGTGGCACATGGGCTCAGTAGTTGTGGGTCGCGGGCTCTAGAGCGCAGGCTCAGTAGTTGTGGTGCATGGGTTTAGTTCCTCCGTGGCTTGTGAGATCTTCTTGGACCAGGGCTCGAACCCATGTCGCCTGCGTTGGCAGGTGGATTCTTAACCACTGCACCACCAGGGAAGCCCCTTTGTTGGGTTCTGAAGGCAACACATTAGACACCTAGGAATGCTGCTCCAGTCCTTTTAGCTGGTGACATGGAGGGCTTCAAGCTTTGAGTGGTCCCTGGAGCAGGAAAGGGCTCTGCACCAGAGCCAGGCTGCAGTACAAAAAGCCATGCTGCTTGGACCATATGATCCAGCACAACTCATGATTTTGGAGGTGTTGGTGGTAAGAAAATTTGCAGTGTGGGGTTTTTTGGCAAGGCCCTCATGGAGAATCACAGCACAGTCCCTGGGAGACTGGAGTAAGGTGATGACATTCTCAACATAGAAATATATGCCTTTTTAGGAACAGTTTCCTGATAGAGGGCCCAGTAACACTTGGCCATGGGGCACCAAGTGACCAAATGTCTGGAACTGAGTTCGGTTCTATTGGACATGCCAGGTCAAAATTCAGGTGGGCTAGCAGCAGTAAGTCCTTGGATGGAAATGGTAAAGTATTGGGCCCAAGCAGGACCAGAAGGCCTGAATAATATATACCAGTGCTCCATTCTTTATTCTTGCTTATGTCCACATGGGAGGTCTCAAAAGACCAGTTGAAGGAGGATGAAATACTCTGAGTTTGCTGTGTGGATGGGATGATTTAGTATTTGGGTTGAAATAGAGGGTAACTGAAAATAGATGGTAAGCCACATTACCATTATTGTAGTCACATTCAGGGATAAGAATTTGATGGGAACCCCAATGCAGACCTGTGGCCCCATTTTGTTCAGCTTTCTGATCTCTAGAACTGTTTTCTCACAAATTATAGTTGTTTAATCTGCTCCAAACTCTGATTCTTGCTTCTTCAGCTCAGTGAGAAGTCCATGTTCTACTTTGCTTCTACTCCCTGTACCCTGGTTCTGAAAGTGCTCCCGAATAGGAAGTTGCAGGAATATGGGCTCGCCTCCTGTATTTCCTTTCTCTCAGTGGTTACAATACTGTCCTAACTGTTGTTCGATTCCTGAAAACAGTTGCATCATACAGTTTTTCCAGTTTTATCTCTGATATGGCAGAAAGGCAAGTTCAATTTTGGTCACTCCATCGTCATTGAGACTGGAAGCCCCTCTCTCCTCTGTTTTAAACTGAGTGAATATAAAGACATAGATGACTAGTCTGAAACAGTTCATGACAGTCAGGTTTCAAATTTAGATCTAATTCACAATCCATTGTTATATTGAATACATCCAGGATGTCAGGTTTTTATATATAAAATAAATTCTGTTTGATACAAATACCATTTAGGCTTTTAATAATTCTGTTTGATTACAAATGCCATTTAGGCTTGTGGGGCAAGTTTGGGCTCATTGGAAAAGTGTGCTGTACTCAGGTTTTGATGGCTGCTATGGTTATGCAAGGGGAATATCATGGCCAGAATGGTTTACTCTCTAAGCCCTGTATTAAACCAATGTTTTTAAGAAACCAGTAGAGAAGTGATTTGATAGAACTGAAGAGTCCTGATTTCAGTAAGTGATTTGGGATTCCCCTTGTGGGTTTCACCTCCTGTTTTTCCGATTATGAAGAAACACATGGATGTCTCCTGGATAGAGATGGTTTGAATTGAGTTGACATGGGTGGGTGTGGGTCCATTTACTATCCTGGTAGATTTTTGGTTCACCCTTTGGTGCACTGCACTCCTCAGTTCTCATCCTTGGTGTTTAATAATGGGTCTGAAGTGAGACAGTGTGGAAGTTCATATGTTAGACTGTATGGGTGACAAATGCCTGCAGTTTCCTGCGGGTCAGTTATATTTTACTGAAGGCTTCTATCCCTGAAAAATGGGAACGGAAGATCCAAACGGCTCAATTAGCAATTGTTTTAAGCATACATTTTTGGATCCAAGGATGTTTGGCTAATTTTACAGTTGGTTTTAGTTGGAGTCATTATTGAATGTCTCCTGCATTAATTATACTAAAATGTGAAATTATACAAAATGTGAAAATTCTCATTTCGGCAGCAGCCACTCAAGTGAAAAACTGAAAATCCCCAAACAGAAAATTAGCAAACATTTGTTCTGTCATAGCTCAAACACGTGGTGTTCTTTTACCCCCCGAAGAAAATTATCCTGGCCTCCTAGCCAATATATGCAACTATTTTACAACATCCCAGGGGAAAGGCACCCCGTGGCAACCAATGAGCTGATTATTTAATCATAAAAGACAAGGGTTTAAATAAGAGAGATAAAAATGTCTTCAGGAGAGTCACTGGGGACACCAGGATTTAGCTCTCCACATAACTCAGCCCTGCTCACTATTCTGAACATCATTGATTCTGGAAAGCTGGGAATGGAAGGAGGCACAGTTGAATGCAGCTTGGCGGAGACCCCCCCCCCCCCATAGGAGAGCTGCCTTCCCATCTCAGCATCAAATTTTGTTCAGTGAGTTGATATTATGCAAGTTGAACCAAATGTATGGACCAGGGGAAGCTTCTAAATATCAGACCTTCACGCCCCCGCCCCCCCACTTTTTCATCCCTGGGAGGCAGCTAAGGGTTGGCGCTGATGGGAGAAGATACGAAGAAATAGTTAGGATCTAGTGAGTCCCTGTTCCCTTCGCACTGCCAGAGTCTCCCAACTATGGAGCGGGGATTGATAGAAACTGCAGCGAGGTTTGGGGAGGGGGGAATTTGTGGGCAGAAAGGACCAGTGTTCAGTCCCTGAGTGAGGCCCAGGAGAGTGAGCAAAGTCCTCTGAGATGGCAGTCGTTTATGGAAATGGCAGTGTGCCGGGTCTAGGAATTAGAGGGACGAGGGCAGCCCCCTGAGCCTTTCACATGCCCAGACATTCTCATGGGGCAGGGGCAAGAAGATAGCCCAGAGAAGCTGGCAGCCCTGAAGGAGCCTAAACAAGGAAGAGGCAGCATGGCCTCCGGCAGGGATCTGATGACTGGAGGGCATGGTAGGACTGTGGACATCAGCACCAGACGCAGCAGGATGTGCAGGTTGTGGGGAGAAGTTACGTATTAGTGGAAGGCCACAAAGGTCCTAGGATGGCTGTGGACCTGCTATCTCACCCTAGCACTGCCTGATGCTAACAAAAACCTGCCTCTGCCCAGCCCTTTATAGGGCTGTAAATCTTGAACTTCCCCATCGAAAACCTATGTTGACTGAATTTGCCCAACATAGACTGAGTTCACCTGGAAATACGAGGTAAAGTTTTTATTGTTAGGTAGAAAAGTTGATATTTCAGACAGATGCTAAGTTCAGTGGTAAGGAAAGTATAAGAAAATTGAACTTTTTATATTTGTATTTGTGGCTTTTGAAATTCATAACAATTTTCACTGGGTTTAATATCCGGACTGTGTTTTTCCCATGGAAATCTTCAGCCTTATTCAGATAGCTAAAATGGCTACGTCCCTCTAAAACCCTTCCTCTGGTTTCTGCCCCAACGTGGCAGTGTAAATTCTTTTTCCTACTGAGGAACACCAAGATTCAAATTATTCTTTTTATGATGCTTATCACGTCTCATCTTTTACTGTGGTTATTTATAAATATTGTAAATACATTATTTGTATATTATATTATAATAAGGATACTTATTCAGAGAGGTTAGGTTATTGATAAATAGTGAACTACAATTCACATCTTCAAGATTTTTTGGTTTCAAATACTCCATTTTTTTTAAAGATTTTTTTTTGATGTGGACCATTTTTATTTTATTTTAATTTTAACATCTTTATTGGAGTATAATTGCTTTACAATGGTGCGTTAGTTTCTGCTTTATAACAAAGTGAATCAGCTATACATATACAAATATCCCCATATCTCCTCCCTCTTGCGTCTCCCTCCCACCCTCCCCATCCCACCACTCTAGGTGGTCAGAGAAGAACCGAGCTGATGTCCCTGTGCTATGCAGCTGCTTCCCGCTAGCTAGCTGTTTTACACTTGGTAGTATATATAAGTCCATGCCACTCTCTCACTTCGTCCCAGCTTACCCTTCCCTCTCCCCGTATCCTGAAGTCCATTCTCTACATTTGCTTCTTTATTCCTGAACTGCCCCTAGGTTCTTCAGAACCTTTTTTTTTTTTTTAGATTCCATATATATGTGTTGGCATACGGTATTTGTTTTTCTCTTTCTGACTTACTTCACTCTGTATGACAGTCCCTAGGTCCATCCACCTCACTACAAATAGCTCAGTTTCGTTCCTTTTTATGGCTGAGTAATATTCCATTGTATATGTGCGCCACATCTTCTTTATCCATTCATCTGTCAATGGACACTTAGGTTGTTTCCATGTCCTGGCTATTGTAAATAGAGCTGCAATGAACATCGTGGTACATGACTCTTTTTGAATTATGGTTTTCTCAGGGTATATGCCCAGTAGTGGGATTGCTGGGTTGTATGGTACCTCTATATGTAGTTTTTAAAGGAACCTCCATACTGTTCTCCATAGTGGCTGTATCAATTTACATTCCCACCAACAGTGCAAGAGGGTTACCTTTTCTCCATACCCTCTCCAGCATTTATTGTTTGTAGACTTTTGATGATGGCCATTCTGACTGGTGTGAGATGATACCTCATTGTAGTTTTAATTTGCATTTCTCTAATGATTAGTGATGTTGAGCATTCTTTCATGTGTTTCTTGGCTATCTGTATAACTTCTTTGGCGAAATGTCTATTTAGGTCTTCTGCCCATTTTTGGATTGGGTTGTTTGTTTTTTTGATATTGAGCTGCATGAGCTGCTGGTATATTTTGGATATTAATCCTTTGCCAGTTGCTTCATTTGCAAATATTTTCTCCCATTCTGAGGGTTGTCTTTTCATTTTGTTTATGGTTTCCTTTGCTATGCAAAAGCTTTTAAGTTTCATTAGGTCCCATTTATTTTTGTTTTATTTCCATTTCTCTAGGAGGTGGGTCAAAAAGGATCTTGCTGTGATTTATGTCATAGAGTGTTCTGCCTATGTTTTCCTCTAAGAGTTTTATAGTGTCTGGCCTTCCATTTAAGTCTTCAATCCACTTGAGTTTATTTTTGTGTATGGTGTTAGGGAGTGTTCTAATTTTATTCTTTTACATGTAGCTGTCCAGTTTTCCCAGCACCACATATTGAAGAGGCTGTCTTTTCTCCATTGTACATTTTGGCCTCCTTTAGCAAAAAAAAGGTGACCATATATGCATGGGTTTATCTCTGGGCTTTCTATCCTGCTCCATTGATCTATATTTCTGTTTTTGTGCCAGTACCATACTGTCTTGCTTATTGTAGCTTTGTAGTATAGTCTGAAGTATGGGAGCCTGATTTCTCCAGTTCTGTTTTTCTTTCTCAAGATTGTTTTGGCTATTCAGGGTCTTTTGTGTTTCCATACAAATTGTGAAATTTTTTGTTCTAGTTCTGTGAAAAATGCCATTGGTAGTTTGATAGGGATTGCATTGAGTCTGTAGATTGCTTTGGGTAGTATAGTCATTTTCACAATGTTGATTCTTCCAATCCAAGAACATGGTATATCTCTCCATCTGTTTGTATCATCTTTAATTTCTTTCATCAGTGTCAATGTTTTCTGCATACAGGTTTTTTGTCTCCTTAGGTAGGTTTATTCCTAGGTATTTTATTCTTTTTGTTGCAGTGGTAAATGGGAGTGTTTCCTTAATTTCTGTTTCAGATTTTTCATCTTTAGTGTATAGGAATGCAAGAGATTTCTGTGCATTAATTTTGTATCCTGCTACTTTATCAAATTCATTGATTAGCTCTAGTAGTTTTCTGGTAGCATATTTAGGATTCTCTAGGTATTGCATGTCATCTGCTAACAGTGACAGCTTTACTTCTTTTCTGATTTGGATTCCTTTTATTTCTTTTTCTTCTCTGATTGCTGTGGCTAAAACTTCCAAAACTATGTTGAATAATAGTGGTGAGAGTGGGCAACCTTGTCTTGTTCCTGATCTTAGTGGAAATGGTTCCAGTTTTTCACCATTGAGAACAATGTTGGCTGTGGGTTTGTCATATATGGCCTTTATTATGTTGAGGTGAGTTCCCTCTATGCCTATTTTCTAGAGGGTTTTTATCATAAATGGGTGTTGAATTTTGTTGAAAGCTTTTTCTGCATCTATTGAGATGATCATATGGTTTTTATCCTTCAATTTGTTAATATGGTTTATCACATTGATTGATTTGCCTATATTGAAGAATCCTTGCTTTCCTGGGATAAACCCCATTGATCATGGTGTATGATCCTTTTAATGTGCTGTTGGATTCTGTTTCCTAGTATCCTGTTGAGGATTTTTGCATCTATGTTCATCAGTGATATTGGCCTGTAGTTTTCTTTCTTTGTGACACCTGTGTCTGGTTTTAGTATCAGGGTGATGGTGGCCTTGTATAATGAGTTTGGGAGTGTTCCTCCCTCTGCTATATTTTGGAAGAGTTTGAGAAGGATAGGTGTTAGCTCTTCTGTAAATGTTTGATAGAATTCTACTGTCAAGCCGTCTGGTCCTGGGCTTTTGGTTGTTGGAACATTTTTAATCATAGTCTCAATCAGTGCTTGTGATTGGTCTGTTTATATTTTCTATTTCTTCCTGGTTCAGTCTTCGAAGCTTGTGCTTTTCTAAGAATGTGTCCATTTCTTCCAGGTTGTCCATTTTATTGGCATAGAGTTGCTTGTAGGAATCTCTCATGATCCTTTGTATTTCTGCAGTGTCAGTTGTTACTTCTCCTTTTTCATTTCTAATTCTATTGATTAGAGTCTTCTCCCTTTTTTTCTTGATGAGTCTGGCTAGTGGTTTATCTATTTTGTTTATCTTTAGTTTTATTGATCTTTGCTATTGTTTCCTTCATTTCTTTTTCATTTATTTCTGATCGGATCTTCATGATTTCTTTCCTTCTGCTAACATTAGGGTTTTTTTGTTCTTCTTTCTCTAATTGCTTCAGGTGTAAAGTTAGGTTGTTTATTTGAGATGTTTCTTGTTTCTTGACGTAGGAGTGTATGGAGTGTATTGGTATAAACGTCCTTCTTAGAACTGCTTTTGCTGCATCTGATAGGGTTGGGGTTGTAGTGTTTTCACTGTCATTTGTTTCTAGGTAATTTTTGATTTCCTCTTTGATTTCTTCAGTGATTTCTTGGTTATTAAGTAATGTATTGTTTAGCCCCCATGTGTTTCTATTTTTTACAGATTTTTTCCTGTAATTGATATCTAGTCTCATAGTGTTGTGGTCAGAAAAGTTACTTGATACGATTTCAATTTTCTTAAATTTACCAAGGCTTGATTTGTGACCTAAGATATGATCTATCCTGGAGAATGTTCCATGAGCACTTGAGAAAAAAGTGTATTCTGTTGTTTTTGAATGGAATGTCCTATAAATATCAATTAAGTCCATCTTGTTTAATGTACCATTTAAAGCTTGTGTTTTCTTATTTATTTTCATTTTGGATATCTGTCCTTTGATGAAAGTGGGGTGTTAAAGTCCCCTATTGTGATTGTGTTACTGTCGATTTCCCCTTTTATGGCTGTTAGCATTTGCCCTATGTATTGAGGTGCTCCTATATTGGGTGCATAAATATTTACAATTGTTATCTCTTCTTCTTGGATTGATCCCTTGATCATTATATAGTGTCCTTCTTTGTCCCTTGTAAGAGTCTTTATTTTAAAGTCTATTTTGTCTGATATGAGAATTGCTACTCCAGCTTTCTTTTGATTTCCATTTTCATGGAATATCTTTTTCCATCCCCTCACTTCAGTCTGTATGTGTCCCTAGGTCTGAAGTGGGTCTTTTGTAGACAGCATATATATGGGTCTTGTTTTTGTATCCATTCAGCCAGTCTTTGTCTTTTGTTTAGAGCATTTAATCCATTTACATTTAAGGTAATTATCGATATGTATGTTCCTATTACCATTTTCTGAATTGTTTTGGGTTTGTTATTGTAGGTCTTTTCCTTCTCTTGTGTTTCCTGCCTAGAGAAGTTCCTTTAACATTTGTTGTAAAGCTGGTTTGGTGGTGCTGAATTCTCTTAGCTTTTGCTTGTCTCTAAAGGTTTTAATTTCTCTGTTGAATCTGAATGAGATCCTTGCTGGGTAGAGTAATCTTGGTTGTAGGTTTTTCCTTTTCATCACTTTAAATATGTCCTGCCACTCCCTCCTGGCTTGCAGAGTTTCTGCTGAAAGATCAGCTGTTAACCTCATGGGGATTCCCTTGTATGTTATTTGTTGTTTTTCCCTTTCTGCTTTTAATATTTTTTCTTTGTAATTAATTTTTGATAGTTTGATTAATATGTGTCTTGGCGTGTTTCTCCTTGGATTTATCCTGTATGGGACTCTCTGTTCTTCCTGGATTTGATTAACTGTTTTCCTTCCCATATTAGGGAAGTTTTCAACTATAATCTCTTCAAATATTTTCTCAGTCCCTTTCTTTTTCTCTTCTTCTTCTGGGACTCCTATAATTCAAATGGTGGTGCATTTAATGTTGTCCCAAAGGTCTCTGAGACTGTCCTCAATTCTTTTCATTCTTTTTTCTTTATTCTGCTCTGCAGTAGTTGTTTCCACTGTTTTATCATCCACGTCACTTATCCGTTCTTCTGCCTCAGTTATTCTGCTATTGATTCCTTCCAGAGAATTTTTAATTTCATCTATTGTGCTGTTCATCATTGTTTGTTTGCTCTTTAGTTCTTCTAGGTCCTTGTTAAACCTTTCTTGTATTTTGTCCATTCTATTTGCAAGAGTTTGGATCATTTTTACTATCATTACTCTGAATTCTTTTTCAAGTAGACTGCCTATTTCCTCTTTATTTGTTTGGTCTGGTGGGTTTTTACGTTGCTCCTTCATCTGCTGTGTGTTTTTCTGTCTTCTCATTTTGCTTAACTTACTGTGTTTGGGGTCTCCTTTTCGCAGGCTGCAGGTTCGTAGTTCCCGTTGTTTTTGCTGTCCGCCCCCTTTGGCTAAGGTTGGTTCAGTGGGTTGTGTAGGCCTCCTGTTGGAGGGGACTGGTGCCTGTGTTCTGGTGGATGTGGCTGGATTTTGTCTTTCTGGTGGGCAGGACTTTATGCAGGTGGTGTGTTTTGGGGCATCTGTGACCTTATTATGGTTTTAGGTAGCCTCTCTGCTAATGGGTGGGGTTGTGTTCCTGTCTTGCTAGTTGTTTGGCATTGGTGTCCAGCACTGTAGCTTTCTGGTCATTGAGTGGAGCTGCATCTTATCATTGAGATGGAGATCTCTGGGAGAGCTTTTGCCGTTTGATATTACATGGAGCCGGGAGGTCTCTGGTGGACCAATGTTCTGAACTCAGCTCTTCCACCTCAGATGTACAGGCCTGACCCCCGGCCAGAGTGCCAAGACCCTGTCAGCCACACGGCTCAGTAGAAAAGAGAGAAAAAAAGAAAGAAAGAGAAAAAAAAATAATAAAATAAAAAAAAGTTATTAAGTTTATTAAAATAAAAAATAATTATTTAAAATAAAAAAATTAAAAAGTTATAAAAAAAGAAAGAAAGAAGAGAGCAACCAAACCAAAAAATAAATCCACCAATTATAACAAGTGCTAAAAACTATAATAAAAAAAAAGAAAAGAAAACAGAAACAAAAACAAAAAAACTGACAGACAGAACCCTAGGACAAATGCTAAAAACAAAGCTATACAGACAAAATCACAGAAAGAAGCATACACACACACTCACAAAAAGAGAAAAAGGAAAAAAAAAATATATATTGTTGCTTCCAAAGTCCACCTCCTCAATTTTGGGATAACTCGTTGTCTATTTAGGTATTCCATAGATGCAGCGTACATCAAGTTGATTGTGGAGATTTAATCCGCTGCTCCTGTGGCTGCTGAGAGAGATTTCCCTTTCTCTTCTTTGTTCGCACAGCTCCTGGGGTTCAGCTTTGGATTTGGCCCCGCCTCTGCGTGTAGGTCACCTGAGGGCGTCTGTTCTTCACTCTGACAGTACAGGGTTAAAGTAGCAGCTGGTTAGGGGACTCTGGCTCACTCAGGCCGGTGGGAGGGAGGGGTATGGATACGGGGTGAGCCTGCGGTGGCAGAGGCCGGCGTGACGTTGCACCAGCCTGAGGTGCGCCATGTGTTCTCCCGAGGAAGTTGTCCCTGGATCATGAGACCCTGGCAGTGGCGGGCTGTACAGTCTCCTGGGAGGGCAGGTGTGGATAGTGACCTGTGCTTGCACACAGGCTTCTTGGTGGCGGCCGCAGCAGCCTTAGAGTCTCATGCCCGTCTCTGGTGTCTGCGCTGATAACCGCGGCTCACACCCATCTCTGGAGCTCATTTAGGCGGTGCTCTGAATCCCCTCTCCTCACGCACCCCAAAACAATGGTCTCTTGCCTCTTCGGCAGGTCCAGACTTTTTCCGGGACTCGCTCTCGTCTAGCTGTGGTGCACTAGCCCCTTCAGGCTGTGTTCACGCAGCCAACCCCAGTCCTCTCCCTGAGATCTGAGCTCCAAAGTCTGAGCCTCAGCTCCCAGCCCCCACCCATCCCGGCGGGTGAGCAGACAAGCCTCTCGGGCTGGTGAGTGCTGGTCTGCACCGATTCTCTGTGCGGGAATCTCTCCGCTTTGCCCTCTGCACCCCTGTTGCTGCGCTCTCCTTCGTGGCTCCGAAGCTTCCCCCCCGGCCACCCCCCCGTCTCCACCAGTGAAGGGGTTTTCTAGTGTGTGGAAACTTTCCCTCCTTCACAGCTCCCTCCCAGAGGTGCAGGTCTGGTCCCAATTCTTTTGTATCTGTTTTTTCTTTTGCCCTACCCAGGTACGTGGGGAGTTTCTTGCCTTTTGGGAAACCTGAGGTCTTCTGCCAGCATTCAGTAGATGTTCTGTAGGAGTTGTTCCACGTGTAGATGTATTTCTGATGTACTTGTGGGGTGGAAGGCGATCTTCACGTCTCAGTCCTCCACCATCTTGAAGGTCTCCCTGATGTGGACCATTTTTAAAGTCTTTATTTAATTTGTTACAACATTGCTTCTGTTTTATGGTTTTTTGGGGGTTTTTTGGCCCCGAGGCATGTGGGATCTTTGCTCCCTGATCAGGGATCAGACCCGTACCCCTGGCATTGAAAGGCAAAGTCTTAACTACTGACTTGCCAGGGAAGTCCCTCAAATACTCTATTTTTGTTGTTTCCTTTTGGTGGTTCTCAATCCTGGTGTGTATTAGAACCACTCTAGATTCTTTTAAAAAAGTACCAAATGCCCTGGCCCAATCTGGAACCAAGTAAGTCAGTATCCCAGGACAGAATTAATATTATCCCCTCCTTCTCTCTCTCTTTCCTTTCCTCTATTTCTTCCTCTCTTCCTTTGTGTCTTCTTTAATGTGCAAGGCCTCCCTCCCTATTTCTCTCTCTCTTGTGTGTCCAGGAGATACATCCCACTGTCTCCTTCAACAGCTCTTTCCCTTGTTTGTTCCTGTGACTGCCATGCAGCCTAAAGCTGCCTCCATCAGCTTTTTAGATAAACCAAGGACAAGATAGCGAATAATCCAGTTGAAGCCACTGGCAATATTGGGTCCCATCTGATAGAGGAACTTCTGGGCAATTGATTTTCAACTCTTTTGTTCCCTTATTACACAATGAAACCAAAGGTAGAGTAAGAACAATGTTTCTGCATAATGAATAAAAATATTAGATGAGGGAGTAGTCAAGCTACAAACTTCTAATGATTGTCACCCTGGAGGCCTCAAGGAGGGAAGCTGTTGTTTGTCTATATTGACCCTAGTAGATGCACCAGAGGACTCTACTGCCCCAGTGTCTTGTCTGGCAGCTGATAATTAATAAAAGTAATCATACAAACATTACCATTCAGGGATTATTTTATCTGATGACTGTATTTCTAGTGAAGGGGCCAAGAACTATATCATTTGGAAGGAACATCAAAAAGGCCTATTGTTTATCTCTGAGTAGGCAGAAAATAGTGCTGGACTAGCAGGATCTCTCTGCACACTAAGCTTTTGTGTCTTTAATATGACTTGTTTTTAACTTCCAGAGTTGATATACAAGTGTGTGTGTGGGGCAGTGCATATGGGATGAGCTAGAGGGGGGTGTTGAGCAGCAAAGGAAGGAGGGAATGGCAGCAGATGAATGGTCATCATCTGATGATGAGCTTTATCCCTCTTGCCCCTATATTTCTTACAGCCATCCCCTTCCCTTACTGTCCCAGAACTCTACATCTTGGGAATATAGAACTTATTTGTTAGCACTTTGTTAACAGTTTCTCTCCTAGGCCCTGGAGCCTGGGTGTGCTTTTCTAGGAGTTGTGGGTCAGGGTGTCATTGCTTGATTTCAGGTCCAATCTTGTCTGCCTTAAATCTTAGCCTTGTACCTTTGAACAAATCATTTCCCACCTGTAAATCTCAGTTTCCTCAGTTATCTGGTCAGGATGATAATAATGGCTCTCTGACTTTGTGACCTGGGAACTCTGTTTTCACCTTTGCCATTGGAGCAAAGCCTCATTTTCTTGGTCTGTGTGAGATTCTGGTTGCAGACTGCACTGAAGTGCATGGTGTCAAATTCTTCCACGAAGCTTTTCATTCTTAGAATCATTTTGATGTAGATCAAATTCTTGCTGTGGTCTCATGTTTCATATTCTTCCACATACATGTAGAGTTTTTATGTTAAAAATATTCATATTTTGTGAAAGAAAAAAGGATCTCAACCCCATTGGAATGGTATTACCATTTGTACCAACTCGTTCAACCTCTAAATAACGGGCAAAATTGTGACTACTGATGCTGCTACTAACACCAAATATTTCTGTTTTACTAGGGTAAAGCTGGAGTTTCCAGGGCTTATAGTAGATAGTTATGAATATATATATATATATTTATGTTACCAGACTGATGCTGGATGTTATATTTCCAACTATAGATACACTACAGATTATACCTTATTTTAATGAAACTGAATGGTCACATTCTATTCTTTTCTGCCTTTAAGAAAACCTTTTGCAGTCAATTATGTGGATAAACAGCATGGCTTGAAAATTTGTAGGGTGGGAGAAAATGCATTGAAATCATCCTGCACAGAATGGGATGCTCAGTACATGGTAGGTATGATGATGATTATTAAGCACAAGCATATACTCAGTGCCAGCTCTGTGCCTAGGACTGGTTAGTTCCTGGGAATATGAGTGGATATCTTCCCTATCCTCAGGGAATTTAAAGACTGCTTTATTTATTAAATGGCTTTAAGCCCCTTTTTTGTTACATGCCTGCCTGTGGGGACAACCTCTTTATTGGCTTAGAGTGGGTGCGTATCCTGAAGTTGAGTTAGACCCTGTCTTATCTTGTCCTTTAGCCCATCTTCCTCCTGTCCCAGGGCACCCATGCCACAGACAGGTTACTGGGCTTCTCAGCCTCAGTGCAGCAACTTGTCTCTTAAAAACTAGGTTTCAAAACTTCCTCTTTTACTATAATATTTCCCAATTAAAATTCATATACTGAAATCAGTAGCTTTATCTAAGTAGCAGGAAAATAATCTTATTGAACAAATTCATCTTAAGAATTTGCTAAAGGAGCAGGAAGGGGAGATTGCTCAGTTTCTATAATATATTCATTCCTCTTTTAATTAGGTTATTCAACAATCATTTACCGACCCCGACAGATAGTAGAGATACAAAATAAGACAGAGTAGTTTCTGATTTCAAGTAATTTACATTTAAAAGCTTAAAAGACCTTTTTGGGCTATGTCAGAGAACCACAAAATGATTACTTTCTGCCTGCTCAAGCCAGTTCATCTCTGGATATTTCAGACACGGTAATTTCATAAATGAAATTATATATTTTTTTATATTATAAATTATATATTATATAATTTTATGAACAAGTTGTATATTTTCTGTGTCCATCCTAGCGAAGTGACCTTAAATCCATCCATAATGGATATAAAAATAAATATTACCTATATTTAAATTTACCCCAAATATCCATATAAAAGACTTCCTTTTTTTCTATGCCCTCAAAATCTTTGGAAATTCTTTATCTTAAAGTGTGACCTACTCATCTGTATGAGCAATTCAAAAAAATCCATGTTAACTAAAAATAAAAAACCCAAATTTCAGGTAGAATGGGGAAGGTGTATTTGAGTCCTCAGATGGGAGAGTGATGGAAATAGAAGAAGTTCTCAAGGATGGTTGTGGTTAAGAGCTCAAGCTTTGGAGTCACAGGCAAGGATTATCTCCCACTCCATCACTAAATCATTGTGTGATCTCTGGCAATTGGCTTGACCCCTTTGAACTTAGAACTTGTTAAATAGGGGCTATAATACCTAACTCAAAGGATTGTATTAAGTATTAAGTATGAAATGCTTGTAAAACAGTACAATGCTTGGCATGTGGAAAGTGCCCAATAAATGTTTACTTTCCCATTTTATGGATGAGGAAACTGAGAACAAGAGAGGCTGCTTACCTGCCTGAGATCACACAGCAAGCCAGTGGCACAAAGCCTAAAGTCCTTTTCTATACTGATGCATACAGAGACACTTTCACTATTTCTTAAGTCAAGTACTATTCCTGGACTCTTAAGCCTACACAAAGATCCCTGGGACTTTTGAGCCTGCCTTGAACCTAGACAGAGTTCCCTTAGTGCTTGGGTGTTTGGGTGTTTCTGTGTATGTATGAGTGTGTCTGTGTCTGTGTTCACAGATGCCCATGATTCTGGTTCCAACCCTTCAATCCCTCCTAGGGGAGGGCAGGGGCCCTTTGTTCTGCAGGGACTTTTTGACAGAATTAAAGTCCTTCTGCTTAAGGAAAAGAACAGTCAAACAAATTTAGACTTGGCGCTTTCTTAATCATTTGAATTCAGAGGCTTGATTAATGCTTTCTGCATAGATCTTTCAGAAGGATGTCTCAAGGTCTGAGAGACTTACAGGAAGACTCATGGGAGTTTTTCCTATAGATCGGTGATTCTCAAACTTGACCCTGGCATAGAATCACAGAAAGGGCTTTTTAAATCACAGATCACTGGGCCCCAGCCCCCCAAAGTTTCTGATTTAGCAGGTCTGCAGCAAAACTCTAGAATATGCATTTCTAGTAAGTTCCCAAGTGATGCTGATGCTGCTTGGCTGGTGACCACACTTTTAGAACCATTGCTTAGATCTTTCCCAGAGAGTACTTCCCAGCCTGAAGAATGGTGACACTGGGCAAGGAGAGCTCAGCAGATTTAGTGTTTTCAGAATGAGTTCAACTGTCCAGAAAGTGCTAACAAAAAGGAGAAATACTTCTTTATCTATGGATTCATGTACTAGGATAAATCATATGATGATTTACTCTTTGTGACTAGTGACATCTTCATTGAAAACAGAAGAGTTATTTATCAGATGTAGGAAATTCAAATCCCATTTACAAAGGATAGACTTTCTTTAGACTGATGGGAAGAACATGAACTTTAGCCTTCCAGGCTCAAATTGTGGTCTACAATTTACTTGCTTCAAGACCTTGAACAAAGTTAGTTAATTTCTCTAAGCTCAAGTATAAAATGGAGATCTTAAAGCCTAATCTTGAAAGACTGTTGTGAGGGCTTAACAAAGTGCTTGGCTGACAGTAGGAATTGAAGCAGATATTTATGGTATTATTCAAAAAAGTGGTAGTTTTCCTGTTACTTGACTTTAGAGTGCTGAATCAGAGAATATGAGCCCATAAATGTCTCTAAACTAAACCTCTAGATACCTTTTCCCTTCAGGCTATCACTGCAACTAAAACTCATACAATTCTATTTTAAAATCTTCATTGATTTAATGTCAAGTTAAATAGGATTAGTGGTTCTATATTTCATTCAATTCAATGTGCACATGTTGTAGGCAAACATGTCCAAAAGAGTTAATTCTACCGAAAAGTGTTGTTTGATCATTCAAAGATATGAAGACCACTGGTTGACCAATTGTTGACATTTTTGAGGGCTACAAAAATAAAAGAAACAAAAAACAAAATACTGACTGAGAGTTAGAAAATTAGTTGAAAATTATTTGTAGGATTATATGTAAAATGTTTTCTGTAATTTATTGACAATTTATGGCATTTTCAAGATCACTTTTGCTTACATAGATTTTGTCTAATATGGTAACCTCAGTACCTGATGACTATGTAAGAGGCAACTCTGCTCAACTTCACTGACTCCATAGTTTGCTATTTAAAACTGATTTTCATGAATCGATGGTTAATGTGTGTAGATAACTTTCATGATTGGGTAAACAATCACATGACTTAAATGGTCAATGCTATCGCTGATTTTTAAGACTTCATTATTCTTAGAATCATGTCAGGGTCAGTGTAGAGGAATGACATTGAACTTATTATTTATTCCTAATTAGGTGGCCCCTTGTGGATGACTGTAACTTCACTGGATAATTGACTCTATTTGACAACCAGACAATGTGACTCTGCTCTCATTCATCTGTGACTGAATGGGTTTCAGCAACAGTCATAGACTATCAGGGTTGGAAAAGATAACAAAACTAAGTTGTCACCCTGGTTAACCTCTAGAGGGAGCTCAAGACATCACTGCCCCCTTCACCCTATCCATTCAAAGATGAGCAAGTTGCAAGTAAAGGAATAAAAAGGCATTCTCAGGGACACATGATTGAACATGAAGTTTAGGAGAAAATCTTTAAGTAGAGAAACAAAAGAGTTTTATCTAAAACATGAATGTGACTCTTTCTGCTCTTTCATAAGTTTCCTATAGTTGGGTAGTTTAGCATTTTCTCCAATAGAACAGGAAATTTTCTCCAATAGAACAGGGAATGGTTCTCTTAGGCCCATCTATTTCAGGTCTTGACTTTCTTATTTAGACTCATTTTATGTAATCCTTTCAATATCTAAGTGCTGAGGTCCAGGAAGGCCAAACCAATGTGTGATTCTGGAGGAGAGAGGCCAAGGAGAAGGCTGCTTGACTTACCTAGAATGTACAACATGTGACACAACAAGTGAAAAAGCTAAATAGAATACCAGCTGGTGATATGGGGCCAAGGCTCATCCAATAATAATGGGCATCCATTGGGGCATATACCACTTGAGAAGCTTCTGTAGTTGCTGGTAGCATAATAGGGATTCTGGAGGCCAATAATGTCCTCCAATCTCTCTGTCTTATTAGAAGTAGGGCTCATCAATAAAAATATTACCTCACTCTCACATGGTGCATTTGCCAACATTAAAACGTGCTTTAAAATACATTTAAATGACGTATAAAATATACAAATTTATGTATAATGCTTATACTTGCATAGTAAAATTTTGGAAGGCTAAACAAGAAACTGTTGACATTTGTTGCCATCCAATAACTTTGAGTTCTGTCTACCCTGGGCTCTGGGGGCAAAAGAAAGGCTTACTGTTCATTATACCCTTGTTTGTGTGTGTGTGTGTGTGTGTGTGTGTGTGTGTGTGTACCAAGTGCTTCTATTCCTTTTCAGTAAATGTTACACTAAAATGGTCATTGTAGTTATTTCTAGGTTGTAGGTTTAGAAGTGATTTATTTCTCTCTCTCTCTTTTAAAATGTCTTTCTGTTTTCTGATGATTTTTGTTTTGCAATGATCATCTATTACTTTAAAACCAAGCAAAAATAATTGAAAGAGATTCATTGTTTAATGCTTAAAAACATCTCTATGGGGCTTCTCTGGTGGCACAGTGGTTGAGAATCTGCCTGCCAATGCAGGGGACGCAGGTTCGAGCCTTGGCCTGGGAAGATTCCACATGCCGCAGAGCAACTCGGCCCGTGAGCCACAATTACTGAGCCTGTGCGTCTGGAGCCTGTGCTCGGCAACGAGAGGCCGCGATAGTGAGAGGCCCGCGCACCGCGATGAAGAGTGGCCCCCGCACCGCGATGAAGAGTGGCCCCCGCTTGCCACAACTAGAGAAAGCCCTCGCACAGAAACGAAGACCCAACACAGCCATACATACATACATACATACATACATACATAAAAAGAATGTAAGCAGACAAGAATAGCATTAAAAAATAAATAAATAAAAATAAAAAAGTAAAAGCATATTAAAACAAATATATATATAAAAAATCTCTATGATATGAATGATATTAATCTCTCTGGGTTTGAATTTCTAGTAGGATTAAATAATTTGTCTAAGATCTTATCTGGGAAAACTGGGATTTCTGACGCATCCTACCATACCAAACAAGCCTAATTATGATAAGGAGAACAAAGGATTAAGTCTTCTTAACGTCCACTCCCCGTAGGGACCCCACTAGTCACAGCACCATTTCACGGTGTTTTCTTCAAATGCCTCATCAAGATGAGTTCATTTGGACTTTGTGGATGCCTGTAAGTCAAAAATTGGGGAGAAAGGGCCTTAAAGATAGGACTGACCTTCTTTTACCTATATTATTCAAGGGGTTTCATTCTTTATCTTTTAAAGTTATATTTCTCTTGGTACATTCATCGGGACCAGAAAGACTTATTAGAATTCAGTTCCAACTGTCTGCAAAAAGGCAATTAACAAGTGGCACCAGCTCAGACATGCTTCTTCTAATTCATGTGAAGGGTACTGAAGGAGAGCAGCAGAAACTGCTGTTCTCCTGCAGCCTCACTGTTGCTCGTTAAGGTGGCTTTATGGTCTCATTTTTGGCCTGGCTACTTTCCAGAAGGATTTACCAGAGTTCTTATGGAGAAGCCACTGTGACGCTGAGGTGAAAGTGAGCCCAAGGCCCAGAATTGAATTTCTGCTAGTCAAAGGATGTTGCTGATCAGGCAGGAATGGCCAACACCTTGGATAAGTACCAAGGATAAGTACCACTCCTGTCCCTGTGGCTGTGGCAGTCACTGCTAATTGATTTCTTGGCTGAGTTTGCATATAGTTTCTGCAGCCCCTTATCACATCACTCTAGGAAGTTACAACCCATTGACCATTGTTTGTCATGCAACAAGTTGAAACCTGTTTGCCACCCCTGAAATAAAGTGGGCACACAGTAAGAAACCACTTAGCTGAGACATTCCGTGTGTCCATGCTTAGAGCACCACCACCACCAGATTTATTTTATTGGGTTGGCCAAAATGTTCGTTCAGGTTTTTCCATAAAATCTTACAGAAATACCCGAACGAACTTTTTGGCCAAGCCAATATTTCCTGGTTCAAGTTTACGACAATCCCAGTTACTTTTCTTTGATTATGCTCCAGTTTCCCTTGATCTCTTTAGTTTGTCTCATGAGGAACTGAACACAACACATCATTCCAAGAATGATCTGATTAGACCAGAGGAGAAAGAGTAGGATGCTTACCTTCCTCAACCTGAGAAGGTTCTCTGTCTGTTGATGCAGCAACACTTATCACCTCCTAGATCATGTGTCACTGTGGCTCTATATCTACTCCTCCTGTAGAAGAGTGTTTAGAATTAAAAAAATTTCAAGATATTCCATGCAAATGGGAATCAAAAGAAAGCTGGAGTAGCAATACTCATATCAGATAAGATAGACTTTAAAATAAAGACTATTACAAGAGACAAGGAAGGACACTACATAATGATCAAAGGATCAATCCGAGAAGAGGATATAGGAGCACCTCAATACAAAAGGCAAATGCTAACAGCTGTAAAAGGAGAAATCAACAGTAACACAATAATAGTGGGGGACTTTAACACCCCACTTACACCAATGGACAGTTCATCCAAACAGAAAATAAATATGGAAACAAAAGTTTTAAATGACAAAATAGACCAAATAGACTTAGTTGATATTTACAGAACATTCCACCCAAAAGTGGCAGAATACACTTTCTTCTCAAGTGCTCATGAAACATTCTCCATGATAGATCACATCTTGGGTCACATATCAAGCCTTTTAAAGAAAAAAATTTAAGAAAATTGAAATCGTATCAAGCATCTTCTCTGACTACAGTGCTATGAGATTAGAAATCAGTTACAGGAAAAAACCTGTAAAAAATACAACCACATGGAGGCTAAACAGTACGCTACTAAATAACCAAGAGATCACTGAAGAAATCAAAGAGGAAATCAAAAAATACGTAGAAACAAATGACAACGAAAACACGATGACCCAAAACCTATGCAATACAGCAAAAGCAGTTCTATGAGGGAAGTTTATAGCAATACAATCCTACCTCAAGAAACAAGAAAAATCTCAAATAAACATCCTAATCTTACATCTAAAGCTACTAGAGAAAAAAGAACAAACAAAACCCAAAGTTAGTAGAAGGAAAGAAATCATAAAGATCAGAGCAGAAATAAATGAAATAGAAATGAAGAAAACAATAACAAAGATCAATAAAACTAAAACCTGGTTCTTTGAGAAGATAAACAAAATTCATAAACCATTAGCCAGACTCATCAAGAAAAGAAGGGAGAGGACACAAATCAGTAAAATTAGAAATGAAAAAGGATAACTTACAACTGACATCATAGAAATACAAAGGATCATAAGAGAGTACTACAAGCAACTATATGCCAATAAAATGGACAACCTGGATGAAATGGACAAATTCTTAGAAAAATACAACCTTCCAAGACTGAACCAAGAAGAAATAGAAAATATGAACAGACCAATCACAAGTAATGAAATTGAAACTGTGATTTAAAATCTTCCAACAAACAAAAGTCCAGGACCAGATGGCTTCACAGGTGAATTCTATCAAACATTTAGAGAAGAGTTAGAACGTATCCTTCTCAAATTCTTCCAAAAAATTGCAGAGGGTGGAACACTCCCAAACTCATTCTACAAGGCTACCATCACCCTGATAACAAAACCAGACAAAGATATCACAAAAAAAAGAAAATTACAGGCCAGTATCACTGATGAACATAGATGCAAAAATCCTCAACAGAATACTAGCAAACAGAATCCAACAACACAGTAAAAGGATCATACACCATGATCAAGTGGGATTTATTCCAAGGGTGCAAGGATTCTTCAATATATGCTAATCAATCAATGTGACACACCATATTAATAAATAAAGAATAAAAACCGTATGATCATGTCAATAGATGCAGAAAAAGCTTTTGACAAAATTCAGCACCCATTTATGATAAAAACTCTCCAGAAAGTGGGCAAAGAGGGAACCTACCTCAACATAATAAAGGCCATGTATGACAAACTCACAGCAAACATTATTCTCAATAGTGAAAAACTGAAAGCATTTCCTCTAAGATCAAGAACAAGGCAAAGGTTTCCACTCTCACCACTATTATTCAACATAGCTTTGGAAGTCCTAGCCATGGCAATCAGAGAAGAAAAAGAAATAAAAGGAATCCAAATTGGAAAAGAAGAAGTAAAACTGTCACTGTTTGCAGATGACATGATACTATACATAGAGAATCCTAAAGATGCCACCAGAAAACTACTAGAGCTAATAAATGAATTTGGTAAAATTGCAGGATACAAAATGCACAGAAATCTCTTGCATTCCTATACACTAACAATGAAAGGGCAGAAAGAGAAATTAAGGAAACAATCCCATTTACCATTGCAACAAAAAGAATAAATCCCTAGGAATAAACCTACCGAAGGGGAATAAAGACCTGTATGCAGAAAACTAAAAGACACTCTTGAAAGAAATCAAAGACTACAGAAACAGATGGAGAGATATATCATATCTTGGATTGGAAGAATCAGTATTGTGAAAATGACTATACTACCCAAAGCAATCTACAGATTCAATGCAATCCCTATCAAATTGCCAATGGCATTTTTCATAGAACTAGAGCCAAAAATTTCACAATTTGTATGGAAACACAAAAGACCCCGAATAGCCAAAGCAATCTTGAGAAAGAAAAATGGAGCGCCCTGGCTTCAGACTATACTACAAAGCTACAGTAATCAAGACAGTATGGTACTGGCACAAAAACAGAAATATAGATCAGTGGAACAGGATAGAAAGCCCAGAGATAAACCCATGCACCTATGGTTACCTAATCTATGACAAAGGAGGCAAAAATACACAGTAGAGAAAAGACAGTCTCTTCAATAAGTGCTGCTTGGAAAACTGGACAGCTACATGTAAAAGAATGAAATTAGAACACTCCCTAACACCATACACAAAAATAAACTCAAAATGGGTTAAAGACCTAAATGTAAGGCCAGACACTATAAAACTCTTAGAGGAAAACATAGGCAGAACACTCTTTGACATAAATCACAGCAAGATCCTTTTTGATCCACCTCCTAGAGTAATGAAAATTAAAACAAAAGGGACCTAATGAAACTTAAAAGCTTTTGCACAGCAAAGGAAACCATAAACAAGATGAAAAGACAACCCTCAGAATGGGAGAAAATATTTGCAAATGAAGCAAATGACAAAGGATTAATCTCCAAAATATACAAGCAGCTCATGCAGCTCAATATCAAAAAACCAAACAACCCAATCCAAAAATGGGCAGAAGACCTAAATAGACATTTCTCCAAAGAAGACATACAGATGGCCAACAAACACATGAAAAGATGCTCAACATCACTAATTATTAGAGAAATGCAAATCAAAACTACAATGAGGTATCACCTCAGACCAGTTAGAATGGGCATCAACAGAAAATCTACAAAGAATAAATGCTGGAGAGCGTGTGGGGAAAAGGGAACCCTCATACACTATTGGTGGGAATGTAAATTGATACAGCCACTATGGAAAAAAGTATGGAGGTTTCTTTAATAACTAAAAATAGAACTACCATATGACCCAACAATCCCACTACTGGGCATATACGCAGAGAAAACTATAATTCAAAGAAACACATGCACCCCAGTGTTCATTGCAGCACTATTTACAGTAGCCAGGTCATGGAAGCAACCTAAATGTCCATTGACAGACGAATGGATAAAGAAGATGTGGCACATATATACAATGGAATATTACTCAGCTATCAAAAGGAATGAAATTGGGTCATTTGCAGAGACATGGATGGACCTAGAGAGTGTCATACAGAGTGAAGCAAGTCAGAAACAGAAAAGCAAATATCGTATAATAACGCATATATGTGGAATCTAGAAAAATGGTATAGATGATCTTATTTGCAAAGCAGAAATAGAGACACAGACATACAGAACAAATGTATGGATACCAAGGGGGAGAGGGGAGGGGTGGGAGGAATTGGGAGACTGGGATTTACGCATATACATTATTGATACTATGTATAAAATAGATAACTGATGGGAACATACTGTAAAGCACAGGGAACTTTACCTAATACACTGTGGTAACCTAAATGGGAGGGAATCCAAAAGGGAGGGTATATCTGTATGTGTATGGCTGATTCATTCTGTTGTGCAGTGGAGGCTAACACAACATTATAAAGCAACCATACTCCAATAAAAATTAATAAAAAAATAATTTCTTTTGGAACCCACATGTAGGGTTATACTTTTATCCCTATTAAATTTTATTATAAGATTTGATTCATCAGTCAACCTTTGGTAGTCATTTGGTGCAGAATTCTATTGTAAAACATGTTTTCCTCAAAGCTTTTCTCACCCACGAATTTGATGAGCAATGTCCTCTGTCTTTATTTATGAAGAATCCATGATATTTAGTGTCTCTACATCTCTGCACAAGAGGAGAGTACAGTAGGCCCTTCTCCTTCTCTGATTAATTTCCATCTATTCTTCAGTTCTTACCTGCTGTCTTTCTTGGAAGACTTTCTTAATCCCCAACTCTGTTACTTTTCTCAGACTCCTGACCTTGATTGGTCAGGTGACTCATCTGTGAATTGGAGGATTAAGGATTAGATTCTATTTAAAGTCTCAGGATGCTACCCTGGGTTAACTGGCAAACATCTTGGCTACATTTATTGCCCTCTCTGTTTAGTTTAAAGTGTCATATTGGCTTGTCAAAAACTTTTCTTATTAAATTACTACACAAAGCATAGATCTGCTCTGATCTTAAAAAACAAAACAAAACCAAAAAACTCTACCATAAGTACTAGGATTCTTTATTGTTTAAGGTGTAAAGCAGATTAAATAATAACTGAGAGGAAGGAATTGTTTATATATGGAAATTATTTGCCACTTATGGCGCATTGATCCCTGGTTACTCTTTCCCACCCCCTCCTTCCGTCTTGCCTTCATTGACTTTGGTGACTGCTAAATATATATGCGTGTGAGTGTGTATGTGTGTATGTATGTGTATGTATGTGTGTGTGTGTGTATGTGTATATATATATATATATAATATAAAATCAGCTCAGCTACTAAATCAAGATACAGGAGATCAGTACTTTCCTCCCCAGGGGATGTAGCAACCATCATTAAAGATGCAGACAGCAAAACAGCAATTTGAGCCTCAGAGAGCAGCTTGGAAAAAAAAAAATTTGCAGTTGTGTTTTTGCTGCTGGCATTACACTAAATCACACCCAGTTCCTTCATTTGTTAGGCATGCATGCTTTCAGTCTGGGATCAGAACAATTCTATCATGGTAGATTCCACCCCCACCCCGACCTTTTTTGCAAATAACATTTTATTTTTCAGAAATCTAAGGCCAAGAAAAAGAGAGCGTTGCCTGCTCAGATACAAATGCCTTATCTGTACTTGAACCACAGACAGAGGAATGCAGGCAAGGTTGGATGTGAAAGCATGGCTTGTGGCAGTTGAGTGGGAGAACAAGTCTTTTTTCCATTTTTCGTTTTCAGAAAGCCTCAATCAATACTCCACTTGCAACTGCACCAAGGGGCACAGGAGCAGAGAATCCAATACAAATGCATTAAAACCTTTTAAATTTGACACAGTACAAAGGCAGAAGTATTCTTGACATTGAATTTCTTGCATCAGGACAATTATTTCAAATTACCTGAGCAGGAGGCTTATGATTTGGTTGAAATTATCAACAATAGTGAAACCAAATCCCCCTAAAACTGAGTTCCCTTACTGAGTTTATGATTAATCTTTGTATCCAAAACTTTATTCCTTTTCTTTGTTCCCTCTGACTTCAATCCTGTGCTAACTGAATGCTAAACAACCAGATGATTAAGATTGCCATTGTTGATAACACTGTTAATGTACTAAAACTGCTGTTGTAGATATCATCGTTCATGTACAAACTTAGGTTGTTTCTCCAGGGCAAGATGAGCTCACAAATCCCTGAGCCACGGACCCTGGCCTGAGAATCATAAACCAGAGGCACCCTGACTCCCAAAACTATGATTAGGAAATGTCACAGAAATGTCACTAGATGATGATTAATCCCAACTTCTTTGTTCTTCTCCTTTTAAAAAAACCCCTAACTCAAAGACCAAGTTGGAATGGATCTGAGATTTGTCTCCCACTCCCTTGCGTGGTGCCCTGCTAATAAATAAATCCTTCCTTTGCTGCAAATACCTGCTGTCAAAGTTTGGCTTTCAATGCCACGGGCACATGGACCGTTGTTTGATAACAATAATAATGTTGCATTGGAAGTTCTATGGGCCTTTGATATAGAACTTGGAAATCAACTAGACCAATATTTCCTATTTTAAAAATGAGAATTTTGAGGTTTGGACAGGAGAATACCTTGCCAATTAATGGCAGAGTTAGGACTAGGAAAGTTCTGCTGGATCTCAGTCCAGATTGAGCCTCAGGGTAAATCCTTTTCAATCTGACCACATTTGCATGAGGTCCTCAGCTATCTGTCATAGCTGCCACAGATATTTTCATAATTAAAAGGGTAGGAGCCCTGGAAGTCTCGGTATCCTGTCCTGAGCAGGTAATGGTACCTCTCACAGGTTCAAACTTCCTTGATTCATGGGTCTATTCTGAACTGAACATTTTTTTAAGGCAAAAGACCTCATGGCTTAAGAAAGCTAAAAAAGAGAAAAGAAAAACAAAACGAAATGGCTTGGAGGGAAGAACAACACATAAACAATCAGTGAGCATTTTGCTTTGAGGATGTCAAGGTCACTTTTAAGTGTTTAGGTATAGTTCATTTATTGTGAATAATCAGATGCTTTTTCTTTTGACATTCATGCTAGTCCATCTCTTTCCTTTTGGTAGTGTTGATTGATTATTGGTATATGATCCAGTGCAAGTATGAGTAATTGAGATCACTTGCTGCTCATAAGAGTAACAGATGGCTATTTTCAAAAGAAGAAAGTTAATTTTTCAATGATAAATTCCCTTTAATTCATTTTGCTCTCTCCCTAACACTCTTATTCTTTGCTAGATTCTGTAGTATGCAATGCTGGTTTCTCCATATATTAAGATATTGCTTTTCTTTACCATAATTTGATAATCAAGTTCCTAACTTTAGTATCAGCAGCACTACCTACAAACCAACTAAGCCATCCTACTTGTCTTCCTTTTTCTATTTTCAATTTTGAGTGACCATTCTTGGTTCCTGATCAGGAAGAATAGCTGAAGTGTCAGGACTGACAGAACAAACCAAAAAGAGATTCACAGCCACCTACTCTGTGAGTCCTGGCTTCTGAGATGAAAGTTGAGGCTGCTAAGAGCCGACTCACTGCTTTGTTGACTGCTCCCTTCATGGACAGAGAGCTTTGCAGATCAGTGAGGCTCTTCCTCTGTCGCCACAGTCTTCACATCTGCTATTTTGCTCCCTTGTAGACTTTAGTGCTATGAAACAAAGTTTTCCTAACACCAGGGAACTAACTGCCTTACTCCCTCTGAAGCTAGAATCCAAAGGAAGGAAAGGCTCAAACTGAGCCCCACAGAACCCCTCACAGTGACATCAGCATCTCCGTGCTGTCCTTTTTTGTTATTCAAAGTAAGAGTGCCACTCTGTTGAAGTAAGTAAGGGGAGTTGCTGAGAAGTCAGTTTCTGCCCAGCTCCCTTCTTAGGGTTCCGTGGATTTTAGAGCAGAGCCTCAGCAGGGCTTTCTAAAGAGACAGCCACATCCTCCACCTGGGTTTGGAAAATCACGCTACATCTTTTCTAACTCTTCCATCTGCCATCTACCCTTCTGTAATCCTAATTGTAGCTACCAATTATCTTATTGACGTGAAAGGCAAAGGAGAGCTCAGACCTTCTGGAGTTGTTTCGGGAGCTGTAGGTCGGACATGACAGTAAAAATGCAGTTTCCCTCATGAAAATCAGGAATTTTTTTTTTGTATGTGAAATTCCTTTGTAAATTCTCCCCTGACAATTG
Source organism: Balaenoptera acutorostrata (assembly GCF_949987535.1). Lineage (NCBI taxonomy): Eukaryota > Metazoa > Chordata > Mammalia > Artiodactyla > Balaenopteridae > Balaenoptera > Balaenoptera acutorostrata. The sequence goes on from NC_080072.1 coordinate 18,253,482, forward strand.
TCACAATGAGTCATTTGTAGTAAAATGAGTAAAGTTCTTGTGCAGAGTTACCTTTTAAATGACAGAGTTTTAAAGATATCAGAGATAAATAAGTAGTTTGAGGGGAGGAGAAACTTAGAAAATGTACAAAGCATGGAGAATGTTGAAATGGTTTTATTCCAAGTTAGAATTTTGTTTTCCTGAGTCTTGCAGTTGGGGGTCTAGCTTTGGATGTAAAGACCACTGTCATTGACAAAGAGATTGGGACATATGATGTTTACTGAAATTCATTTTATGTATACCCTTAAGATCACAGACAGCAGTTCCTTTAGGTTATATTTGGACATAGATCAACTATTTAACCCCCACTTATTCTCCATCTTCACATGGGCATGGATACACACACACACACACACATCCTGCCCATTCCAGGCAAACTTTTGAAGGAAAATATGACCTTGAAAATGAATTTAAAAATATACAAATTGCAAATGTGATATTGAATATAGAAAAAAACAAGACCAGGCAATAGATAGTATTCTTCAGAATATGCTATTGTCAGTTTATTCTCTCCTGTGACTATTCATTTCACAACTAAAAAAAAGATAAACACAAAAACAAAAAAATAGCAGTGTCATCTCAGCATCAAACAAATCTAATAAAATCTTTTCATACAGAATATCTATGATCCATAGTAGCAGCTGTTGCCCATATTTAGCAATTATAAGCATATTATTTAGTATTTATTGAGCACCATAATAACAGAGTGCTATAAAGTGAATTCTCTTCCTTCCAGGCCAAAAAAAAGAAAGAAAGAAAAAGAAAAAGGGAAAAAAAGTAGACGGAGAGAGAAAAAAGGCAAGTACCTTTGGGAGAATGCTAAAACAGTTTTGCAAGTTTCAGTAATACAAGATATTGTTCCAGTTAATTCTGACCATGTTGAAAGTATCTTGAGGATAAAGTATCTTGATGGTAAGGATACATTTCTAGGAAATAATGCGTCTTAAGTCTGTATGATGAAGTAAAAACAGGCCTCAAAATCAGATACACTAGAGATTTGAATATATTGAGTCATAACTTCTAGGACTCCATAGGTGCAGAGTAACCAGAATCCTTAATATTGCAGAAGTTTTGAGCAACTTTTATTCATCACTTAGTTTGACATGGGCATTCAGGGAGTGTTTCTCAGCTCCTGCCTCAGTGCACAGGGTGATTCAACTTCAGCTCTACCCATGAATACTTCATAGCTAGGCCCAGTACAATATAATAAGATGAACTGATTTTGTACTGTCAGAACCCCCTAAACACATCCCAGATTCCTCTCCTGTTTTCAACACAGAATCCCATTTCCAGTCTCAACGGGGCTAACTTTTTCTCTTCAAAGACTCTGTGGTAAAGATATCTAGTCCTGATTTGCCATCTTCTCTACCTTCTACTCTTTCTAACTCCCAAAGTTTCTCCTTGCCTAATAATTTCCCCATAGAATTCTGGCTTCTCTACTTCCTAGGTATATAATCTCAATTAACTTCTCTAAAACTCTGCAGTCTCATTGGACAAATGGGTGGGGCAATACCTGCTTCAACACAGTAGTGAGTATGAAATGAGAATTGTACTTGGCAGAGAGTAGATGTTCAATAAATGTTAGTCTTATTTTTTCTTCTCCACATCCTCTGACTATGAAATATGTCATAAGGAGACCAGAGAGTTTGTAGGAGAAAAGGACCTCAGAGACCTCCTGTTATTCAGTCCCAGGAATATCCTTTCTCAGAATATTGCCATAATTCAGGAACATAGATATTCTTTTAAAATATATACGGATTTATTTCTTTAAATTATTTGTATCATTGTGTACACAAAACAGTAGGCTAGGGGCTATAAAGAGAGGTGGCTTGTGCCCTCAAGAAATTTACAATCTGAAAGGGATAGGCAGATACATAAACACAACTATATTATAAGAAAGAATAAGTTAAAAGTGCAGCATTACCCTAAAGGTTCCACAAAAAAAAAAACTATTAGAACCAATAAATTCAGTGATTGCAGGATACAAAGACAGCTCACAAAAATCAGTTACATTCCTATACAAGTAACAATGAACAATCCCCAAAAAGAAATTAAGAAAACACTTTCATTTACAATGACAGTGAAGAAAATATGTGTGAATAAACTTAACCAAGGAGGCTTGTACAATGAAAACTACAAAATGTTGCTGAAGGAAATTAAAGAAGACATAAATAATTTGAAAGACATCTTGTGTTCATGGTTTGGAAGACTTCATGTTGTTGAGATATCAATGCCACTCACAGTACTCTATGAATTTCATGCAATCCATAAAAAAATCCTAACTACATTTTTTTTGCAGAAATAGAAAAATCCATTCTAAAATTCATATGGAGTCTTAAGGAGCCCCAAATTGCCCAGACAATCTTGAAAAAGAACAAAGTTGGAGGATTCAAAACTCTTGATTTAAAAACTTACTTTAAAACTATAGTAATCAAAACAGTGTGGTGGGGCTTCCCTGGTGGCGCAGTGGTTGAGAATCTGCCTGCTAATGCAGGGGACACGGGTTCGAGCCCTGGTCTGGGAAGATCCCACATGCCACGGAGCAGCTGGGCCCGTGAGCCACAATTGCTGAACCTGCGCGTCTGGAGCCTGTGCCCCGCGACGGGAGGGGCCGCGATAGAGAAAGGCCCACGCACCGCGATGAAGAGCGGTCCCTGCACCGCGATGAAGAGTGGCCCCCGCTTGCCGCAACTGGAGAAAGCCCTCGCACGAACCGAAGACCCAACACAGCCAAAAATAAATAAATAAATAAATAAATAAATAAATAAATAAATAAGAAAATCCTTAAAAAAAAAAAAAAAAAAAACAGTGTGGTACTGGCACAAAGGCAGGCATATAGATCAATGGAATAAAATAGAGAGCCCACAAATAAACCCTCATGAATATGGTCAAATGATTTTAGACAAGGGTGCCAAAACCATCCAATGGAGAAAGGAGTCTTTACAACAACTGGTGCTGGGGAAAGTGGATATCCTCGTGCAAAAGAATGAAGTTGAATTCTTACCTTACGCCATATACAAAAATAAATTCAAAATGGATCAAAGATCTAAATGTAAGAGCCCAAACTAGGAAACTCTCAGAAAAAAATAGGGGAAAAGCTTCATGACATTGAGTTTAGTGATAATTTCTTGGATGTGACACCGAAAACAAAGGCAACAAAAGAAAAAATAGATAAATTGAACGTCATCAAAATTTAAAATTTTGTGTATCAAAGGACACCATCAACAGAGTGAAAAGGCAAACCACAGAATGGGAGAAATATTAGCAAATAATATATTTGATAATGCATTGATAGCCAGAATATATAAAGAACTCCTATAACTCAACAATAAGAAAACAACCCAATTGGAAAAGGGACAAAGGACTTTGATAGACATTTCTCCAAAGACATACAGATGGCCAATAAGCACATGAAAAGATGCCCAATATCATTAATCTTTAGAGAAATGCAAATGAAAACCATAATGGGATACCACTTTATACCTATTAGGATGACTATTATCAAAACAAACAAACAAACAAAACCAGAAAATATAAGTGTTGGTGAGGCTGTGGAGAGAGTGGAACCCTTACGCATCACTGGTGGGAACGTAAAATGGTGCAGCTGCTGTGGAGAATATTATGGTGGTTCCTCAAAAAAATTAAACAAAGAATTACCATATAATCCAACAATTCCACTTCTGGGTATTTCAGTACCCAAAACAGTTAAAAGCAGAGGTTCAAACAGGTATTTGCTCACCCATGTTCATAGCAGCGTTATTCACCATAACCAGAAGATGGAAACAACACAAATGTCCATTGATGGATGAATGGATAAACAATGTGGTGTGTGTGTATGCAATGGAATATTATTCAACGTTAAAAAAGGGTGAAATTCTGACACATGCTGTGACATGGATGGACCTCGAAGACATTATGCTAAGTGAAATAAGCCAGACACAAAGGACAAATATTATATGATTCCACTGATACGAGGTACCTAGAGTAGTCAAATTCATAGAGACAGAAAGGAGAATGGTAGTTGCCAGGGACTGGAGGAGGGGGAAACGAGAATTTATTTTTTAAGCGTACAGAGTGTCAGTTTGGGATGATGAAAAAGTTCTGGAGATGATGATTGTGGTGGTTGCACAATGATATGAACATACTTAATGCCATTGAAGTGTACACTTAAAATGATTAAAATGGAAAATTTATGTTTTGTATATTTTAACACAATAAAAAAGTGTAATATGAAAGAGATATTAAGGTCCTTTGGGAACAAATGAGATACTGAGGGTGTCAACAGTACTTCTCAGAGGAGGCATTGTTTAAAGAAAATTTTCAAAGATTGCTGGGAATTTTTTGATCAATATAATTGGAACCCAGGACTTTCAAAGCTGAGTGTAGTTGTGCAGTGGCTTGTTTAGTATAAGGTGAGAGCAGGCTACATTCATTCCTTTGTTCAACAAATATTTACTGAGCATCTACTAAGTACCAGGCATTGTGTTTAGGCATTAGAGATTCTGTAGAGAACAAAACAGCCCTAAATCTCCACCATAAAGCTTATATTCTAATGTGTGTGTGTGTGTCGGGGTGGGGGGGAGGTGTGGTTAGTGGGAAGTAAGCTTGGTAGAAGAGGGACAAATGGGAGATGGCTTTGAATGCAAGCCTAAAGAATTTAGACTTCAGGGAAACATTAGGACCTTCTTGGCCGAAAATGTGAGTTAGCTAGTGTGAGACAAGATCAGACAAAGACCTGTTGAAACGAATGAGTTACACTAAGGTAGAAGTAATGAAGGCTTGGACTAAGGAAATGGCTGTGGAAAATGAAGAAGAAGGGATTTGAAGGTGAAATAGACCAGGAATGGCGAGTGGATAGACAGAATGGGTTACAGATGAAAATGACTGATAATATTAGCCTGGATGCCTGGGCAGAATCTGGAATCTAACCCCTTAAGTAGAGCCTTCTCTTTGGAAGGCCAACAAGATCCTGAAAGAAAGCTCAGTCATTTATAATAATTGACAAAGAGAAAGCAACATGAAATCCTTTCTGTAAGTTTCAGCATAGGATTAATGAAGATCCCTCCATTTTGTTTATGAGGTTCTATCATTTAACTACCATTTATTGTGGTAAAAGGTTGTTTCTTTGACTCTCCCTACATATCTTGTTACTTCTCTTATTATATTGTTGAAAATGTCTTGAGAGTTTAAGTAAAAATGTTGTATTTGATGAAGATAACTTTTATTTCATTTGAAGTATTTGATGACTGACTCTACCATTGTAGTGAGATCATAGTTTCATCAAGGTGACAGATCAGTCAGGGAACTGTGTCGGACTCTTGTATGATAATTAGGTAATTTATTTAATCCAACTCTGGGAAAATGATTTAGATAAGAAAATAATGAATTCCGATCAGTCCTGTGTATGATATCACACCGTGTGCTTGCTTAATGATTTAACAGCCATGCTAAACAACTGAGCCTTTTAAAGAAGCCATGTAAGATGAATGTTAATATAGTCTTATAATTGCCTTTCAAATGTTAAGGAAAATGCTGATTAAAGTTTACATTATGGTTCCTGGCAGATATGGGTGGAAATTAAATATATATTTATAGATATTTTAATATTGTAAACCACATCCAAGCAATCAATTTGAGCAGCAGAATAAATATGGCCTCCATTACTTTAAAGGTTCATTGTTTATTTAAAAATATCTGTGGAATGTCACCTGCTCAGATCCATTCCTTCTGCTCTTTTACAGTGAGTTTCTTTGGTTAGTGGCTAACAGTGGTGCCAGCTGATCTGTGGGTGCCAGGGGTAAATGTTAATTCCTGGGAGTTGTTACTTATGTAGGTTCTAACTCAGTAAAAATGAGCACCAAAGTGGGAGCCAAGGGACATGATTCTAATCTTGGTTTTGCCTCTTTTTGATCTTGGAGAAGTTATAAAATCCCTGGGCCTCAATTTTGCTACTTACAAAATGGGAGAGTAGATGACCTCTCTGATAGGGTGTAAACTTCGTGTATTGTGACTACAAAGAGACAAGGCATGACTGAGGATGAGATGGCGGTAGCAATTAAAATTAACCCATTAGGACCAAGTTCGTATCTAACAGATGGCTTTAGAGTTTTGTTTTTAAGCCATTAGACTACAAACTCCCTGATTTCAGGGACTGAATTCTTTTTCATCTTTGTATCCCCAGTGCCTGTCTCATAATATGTACTTGTCTGAGTTTCATTCAATAATAATTTATTGAATATTTTCTTTGTGCTCAATAGTTTAGCCAGTGGTTAAGAGCCCAGGCTCTGGAATAAAACTGTGTGGTCCCCTAATGGAGAATGCTGGTTTGTCACTTACTAGATGTGCAACATTGGGCAAGTTAACTTCTCTGTGCCCCAGTTTTCTTATCTGTGAAATGGAAGTAATAAAATACCTCTTATTATGCAGTTGTTGTGAGTATTAAATGACATTATTTGTGTAAAGCTTTTGACGTAGAATACTGCACAGAGTAATTGCTTAATGATTTTTTGTCGTGATGGTGATGATGAGGAGGAGGAGGATGAGAAGGGAGAGGGGGAGCAGAAGGTGGAGAAGGAGAAGAGGAGGAGGGAGGAGGGGGGAAGAGAAGGAGAGATGCCCTGGGGGCACAGTAAATGTTTATTGAACGAATGCAAGTCTTTAACTATGTATTTCCATCTGTACCCCAGATCTGCCCTAGTGTCATCTTGATTTTGTCACTTGAACCAACACTCTTCTAGGTTCATGCTTTCTTGGTTTGGTATATGGGCAGGCAAGTGCCCTTTCTGGCCTATTTTGTCTCCCTTGGTTTTCATTTCTATTTGCTTTTTTTAAAAAAAATCAAAATTGTACATGTTTTAAAGAGGAAAATTTACAATTTACCTAACAATTCTTGTTATGAGAACAATCCCTTAAAACCTTCTTGTATCTCCTGTTCTACAGAGGCAACCAATTTCAACTCTTTCGGCTGATTCTTTTGAGTCATGCTTTTATTGCAATTTCTGGATAGTCCACTTTTAGGTATAATCTATTGATTCCCCACCATGAAAGATGAAGATTTAGCTGTCTTTGACAGCTGCCACCTCATATACACATGCACAACCTCATCTCTTTACCCTCCCTAGTAGCTACCCTTAGCTACTGTACTTGGGTCACTATTCAGTGTTCACACTATCATCAATAGCAAATACTATTCATAGCTCAGCCATGCAGTGTACATGATTTCTCTTCCTTTCATACCCAACATTTTTTTTTAATTTTTTTCTGCCTTTATTTTTATATTTTTTATTTTTAAATTATTTATGGCTGTGTTGGGTCTTCATTTCTGTGTGAGGGCTTTCTCTAGTTGTGGCAAGTGGGGGCCACTCTTCATCGCGGTGCGCAGGCCCTTCACTGTTGTGGCCTCTCCTGTTGCGGAGCACAGGCTCCAGATGCGCAGGCTCAGTAGTTGTGGCTCACGGGCCTGGTTGCTCCACGGCATGTGGGATCTTCCCAGACCAGGGCTCGAACCCGTGTCTCCTGCATTAGCAGGCAGATTCTCAACCACTGCGCCACCAGGGAAGCCCCATACACAACATTTTTTCCCTTGGACTCAGTGATTATTGTCTTTGTTTTATGTTGTTTCATAGTTGGCTTATTTTTTTGTGACTCAGTAGTTAACTCATCCCTACACTCTTCCCCCATTGAGTAAATTTCCTCTGAATATGGTCAGATACATTAAGAATTAGTTTTAGGGGGCTTCCCTGGTGACACAGTGGTTAAGAATCCGCCTGCCAACGCGGGGGACATGGGTTCGATCCCTGGTCTGGGAAGATCCCACATGCCGCGGAGCAACTAAGCCCGTGTGCCACAACTACTGAGCCTGCGCTCTAGAGCCTGTGAGCCACAACTGCTGAGCCCGCGAGCCAGAATTACTGAAGCCCGCGTGCCTAGAGCCCATGCTCCACAACAAGAGAAGCCACCGCAATGAGAAGCCTGCGCTGGCCGCAACTAGAGAAAGCCCGCATGCAGCAACAAAGACAAAACACAGCCAAAAATTTAAAAAAAATAAATAAAATAAATAAATTAAAAAAAAAAAGAATTAGTTTTAGTCTTATTTCTTGAAATAATTTTTCTGAAACCTTTTGATCAGTCTGCTCTCCAGCTGTTGCGTTAGGAATCTATTTTCACCAATAAACTATTATTCGTCTGCCCTCTCTTTTATTAATTCCATATGTTCTTTTTCTTGCTTTACTTCCTAATTTTGGTGAAGTGTGGTCTTTAGTACTTTCTTGTGGAAGGGATCTTGGGAAGCAAATTTTTGAGACCTTGCATGTCTAGAAATATCTTCATAATATTCTCACACTTAATTGATAGTTTGGTTAGATGTACAGTTCTGGGCTGGAAATTATTTTTTCCTCAGAACCTGAAGCATTTCTCTATTCTTTCTTTTGGCTTCCAGTGTTGCCGTTGAGAAGTCCAGAGCCATTCTAATTCTAAAATCTTTGCAGGAAAGTGTTCTTCTTTTCCCTCTCTGGAAGCTTTTAGGGTGTGTTCTTTATTCTCAGTGTTCTCAAACTTGATGTTTATATGTCTTGGAATGGGTCTATTTTCATTTACTATGTTGGTCATATAATGGCCCATTTATTCTGCAAACTTACTTCCTTCAGTTCTGGAAATTTTTCTTTAATTATTCCTTTAATGATTCCCTACTCTCTCTCCCTACTTCTTCCTCTCTCTTTCTTCTTTTCCCTTTCTTTCTGGAATACCTACTACTCTGACATTAAACCTAGTGGATAGGTCTTCTAATATGTAAAATCTTTTTTTCTCCTATTTTCTATTTCTTTGTTTTCCTATGGCCGTAAAAAAAAAAAAAACTTCCATTATTCTATTGAGTTGTTTTCATTTCTGCCACATAATTTTTATTTCCAAAGAATATTTCTTTTCATTCTTTAAATGTTCTGGTGTTTTATACCACTCTTTTCTTGATTTTTTAATGCAATACCTACTATTATAAACTTATTATTTAAATGCTAGATTTTTGTTTGGTAGTTTGTTTAATTTTTCCCCATTACTTATTCTTCCTCCAAGTGTTTTTTTTTTCCCCTTTTTCTTTCTTCCTGTCTGTCTGGTTTCTGTCAGTTATTTTAGAGTCATACCATTAATAGCTTGAGACAATTGGCTGTCTGCTTATATTTAGAGTGAGACACTCAGAAGCTGCTTGGAAGCTGTATGTATAAATAAGGCTTTTCAACTCTGTGTTTCAATAGAGGACTATCTGGCTGAAGTATTTCCTTGAGGAACCTCCTATGTCCATATCCTTAGTTCTTTTCTTTTGGGCTGGTCAGATTCCTCAGAAAAAGGTCTTCCAGTCTCTTGGTTAGTGGGGTTATGGCTGGCTTCCAGCATTATAGAAGAGGCAGATGCAGGAAAAAGGCTGAGGCCTCAATATTCGGTATGGATACTTTTACTTCTCCTGGCCCCATTTCAACGTGGTAGTCCCGACTTGACCATGCCTGAGTTCTCTGAGTCCAGAAACCCCATATTTTAGTATTTTCAGAGAATAAACCTCACCTTTATTTTGAGATAAGAGAAAATCTTGGGACCTAACTACTGTTTAAATACTCTCAACAAATTTTTTTTTTAAATCCTACCTCCACCTTTATTTTCAAAGATACCTAGTGCTTTCGAATTGTTGAGCCTTTTGGAGGATCATGAGGTATAAAGTGATTTGCTTCTTACCTTTTCCTACTGCTGGCTGAATACCGCCCCCCCCCCAAAAGTAGTCAATCGGGTTGCATAACTCCATAACAAATAACTCCATGTTATTTGTCCTTGAGGGCTATGTCTTTTAAATGTCTAGTTACTGTTGTTTCAATAGGATTTCAGGAGTGAGCAGAGAGTATTGCTTGAGTTTAGTTTGTTGTTTAAATTGGAAGACCAAGTATGTATTCTTTCCTTAGTGTTGGATTCAACCCAAGTCTCTTCACAGCAGCCTCTACTTACATAGTTCTCCCCTAAGACATCAGACCCTTGGAAACTACTCCTTACAAATTCCTTTCAGTTTTGGACATCATAACATTATAATTTTCTTAACATCTTACGTGGGCCTCAGACCAGATGCTGATGTGGAATCTGTCTTCCTTTAACACACTCATCTGCTCCAGACTTTTCTCCAACTGGTGAATGTCAGTGACACAGTCTGTATTTCAAAACTAGCTAAAAGGAAAACCATGGTTGGATTTTTTTTTTTTAAATCGATTTTACACAATTGGAGAGTAACTGGTTATTTGATTGAATTCAGCTCTATCAATTTGGACTCTTTCTGGTCTTAAGAGAGGAAATACCCAATTTAAACTGCCTTAAGTATTTGTTGGTTCACAATATTAAAAGGTTTAGGGTAGTTCTGGTGTCAATCTTGGTTTGATCAGGGGCTCAGATGATATCAGAATTTTTTTTCTTTGATGAAGCTTGCTTTAATCTGTTTTGAAATGATTGATTCCTAAGACAGAAGTTCATGAGAATAAATAATGATAATGTTAAAAGTAATAAAAACAAATGTTATCTATTGATATTATATGCTTAAAAAGTAAGTATAATGCCTAATCCATAGCATGTACTTAATAAGTTATTATCATTATTATTATTAGTGCTAGTCATTCTATTACTACCTTAATCTTTGCAGCAACCCTATGTGGTATTTCTACTACATTTTATAGTTCAGAAAACCAAGGTACAAGACCATTAGTAAACTTGTCCAAAGTTACAGAGCAATAAAGTAACAAAGCTGAGGTTTGAACTGAGGCAAACTGTTTTCACAGTTGAATGCTTAGTGTCAAGGCACCAACAACTTGAAGAACAGCAGTCTCTCCTTCGTTGACATCCACTACACTTTAGAAACAGGCTCATTTCATCTCATTTGACTGTCCTAATATATGCAGGCTGGTAGTATTGTTCCTCTTTGGAGATGGGAAGACTGAGTTTTAAAGCATTTAGGTGATTTTCCCAAGCTACCCAGCTCTACATGGCAGAACTAGGAGTTGGACTCAAGTTGCATTTTTTCCTACTCTACACTGTGCTACTTTAATGCTGAGTTGATGTTTTTAACTTTCAGATGAGCATCTAATTGCTATAGTATTGGGAGCATTTTTAATCCTTATTAATAGATGAGTTCTTGGTGGCTGTATATTTTATTGCTATCTGCTTGACAAAACTAAGCAAGCTGGAAACTAATGAGAGATGGCAGAACATGAACTGACCTTCCAGCCTTTTTGAGATGCTGTAGTACCTGCTCTGGCAGAAGATCAGAGGCAGGAAAAGGCAGGACTGATGGGATGGGGCTGTCAGTAAGAAAATTCACCTGATTTCAAGAGGCTTGGTGTCAGGAACAGAGACTGGCATTCTGTAGGGCATCTTTGTTACCTAAATTAGATTCCAAAGAGGCCCAGCATGGAGAGGGTATATGAGTTTACACATTATAGATAGGCTTGGGTTTGAAACCTGGTTTTGCTATTTATTAGCTGTGTGAGCTTTGAGCTTGTTTCTTAACCAGCCTGAGCTTCATTTTTCTCATTATACAACGGAGGTAAAAAAGTATCCTGAGCTCATAGGTTTGTTGGGTGGATTAAATACTACAGTGGAGTTAAGTACTTAAGACTGTGCCTGGCACTTAAAAGGGGTCAATAAATGCTAGCTATTATTAATACTAATATTCAGATATAAAAAAAAAAAGTTTATTGTTGATCCTCAGAGTCTCATGACACAGATATTTTCTAGAAAACAGATCCCAGTCTGCACACTGAAGAATGGCTTATTCCTTTCCCCTACTGTAAATTTCTTTTATGTTTCTCTCCCCCCTTCACCTCCACCCTCAGCCATACTACATGCATAACTTAGCCCCAAGTTATCCGCTTTGACCTTTTTTTAATAAGGTAATTTTATTCTTTGACATTAGCCTTGAGTGTATGCTGAGGCTTTGTCTGAAATGAAGGTTTGATTACAACTGTTATCAGTATCGCAGGCCCAAAATCACCTTTGAGCATTTACACAACACAATCGGTTCCTACCCGATTGATTACTTTTCAGGTTGCTGAGGTTTATCAAAAGGTTAAGGCTGGGCAGAAACTGCTCTTACATTATAGCCCCATGATGTCAGGTGGGAGGGAATGAGTGGAATCTCAGGTTGAAGCATATCTTTTTATTCCCATGCTCCAGATCAAAGTCTGTCTTTCCTGCACAAAACAAAGTTATATTTCTCTGAGGCTTCAGGGGATAAAATTCTGTCTTGTGTTGGATATTGCAGTATCGTGGAATGCGCGAACTGGGAAGAGGAACCTTTAAGATCATTGTCACTGGCATCCTAGTGATCTGTGCAAGTGCTGTGAGGGCAAGGGGTGGATGAGGGGGCAGGTTCTCAGCCTTCTTGTTTTCACCCTCCACTTTTTCTATTTTATATATTGGAATTCAACATAGCATAAGGGTTTTTAAAGAATAATGAGGTTAGCTGCTAAACAAAATGTTACAAAACCCTTAGCTACTCCGTGTTTTTCAGTTAAGAAAATTAGGGTCAGAAAGATAGTTAGCTGTCTTTAAATTTATGCAACAAGTATTAATTGAACGTCTTCTGAAGGCCAGATGTTGATCTAGCTCCTGGGAATGCAGTAACACACCTAAAGTAGAACTAAGGCATTGGCTCTTGGAGGTACTGGTGACGTTCTCTCTCCACTCTAGAAAATAAATAGAATTTTGTAAAATCATCTATATTTTGCAAAATATAAATCAGGTCTTTCTGGTCACCCTTATTGTTACCTTTCTTAAGAATATTTATTGAGGGGTGGAATGGGGAGGGTGGGAGGGAGGGAGATGCAAGAGGGGAGAGATATGGGGATGTGTGTGTATGTGTAGCTGATTCACTTTGTTATGGGGCAGAGACTAACGCACCATTGTGGAGCAATTATACTCCAATAAAGATGTTAAAATAAAATAAAATAAAGTTATGCTAGTACACTAAAAAAAAAAAAAGAATATTTATTGAAACTTGATATGATCAAGGGCTAACCAGATTTTTTTGTTTTTGCTTACTTTTGTCCTAATTTTATGCTCTAACTTCCCAGGGAAGAGGTTGGTGAGGAGAGGTGGAACTAATAGTTGTGAGGGTTTTGGTGGGTGTGGGAAATTTGAATTTTAAATTTGGTAGGAGGAAGTGGTTTGGTAGAACCAGAGGCAGCCTTGTGGGGAAGAGATTAAGGTTATGCTTGGTTGAACCCTAGGGAGGATTCTTATATCTGTCCAAACCATTCTTAATGATATTGCATTATAGAATTAACTATTTACAGTTAACTTAAGCACAAATAGGAACACATCTATAATTACTCAGTAACCACAAATATGATTTTCTGCTGGGTTCTGATGAAATCCTCAGGTAGGTATAGATAAGGAGAAATTCCTTGTCTTATTTCCAATCTAAATGCTTTTCATCTATAATCCTGATCTTAGGAGTTCTCTTCTTTGTCCTTGTTTTGCATCTTATCCAGATAAGTGAATTTTTCATTGGGCCTGGCCATTTTATTTTTGATAGTTAATTCAGTTGCAGAGGGTTCTCAGTCTTTTAATTACTCAAAGTTTGGATTTTAAAAATATGACAGCTTTGTTAATGGATTCTGTTTGCTTTTGGTTTTCATCCTGTGTGATGTCAGATCTCTAAGGATGCAGTCTTCCTTCAGTTAAATGAGCATTTTTGCTGTAGCTGCTTTGGAAGCTCTGGGACTGGAAGGGCAAGAGGTGAGAACGGAAAGGAAGTGAAGAGGTAAATAAAAAGATGGTCATTATAGACCATCTTGGCGTTTGGCCAGCGAAAAATACCCTGAGGCCTGAGAGTGACCACAAAGTTTTGTCTTCTACTACTAAAAACACATAACAACACCCACTGATTAGTTCTTGTATCCCACTCTGAGATGTCATCCCTGTGAAAAACAGCCTGGGAATTTGTGGTTTGACTATTATGCACACACAGATGTGTGGACTACAGGAAGAGAAAAAAATATATATATATATAGTTTTTTAATAGAGATGAAGGTCTAAATAAGTGTTGCTTCATTCACAGTCTGAACACTCTCCATTCTCTACTTGTTAGATCCCAGATAAAAATCAAAGCAGCTAGAAGGCTCATCACATAATATATACAGTTTGAGGCCTCACACTGTTATAGTCTTGTCTATTTCAAATGTGTTTGACCTTCATTTATGCAAAGGAAAAAGTCACAATGACAGCTGAACATTAAAACAATTTCAAGACATTGTGATGTGGAGAGTCAAAGGAGAGATTTTGGAGGCAGAATTTGTGGGTGACTGATAATAGCACTGAGGTCCCAGGGACTGACTTTGCAAAGTAATTCTACGGTTACAAGGATTCTTCTATCTGTACAGCAAAGCAGTAACTGCTTTCCTTGGAATCAGACAGGCAAAAGTCTATAATACATTAATCACCCAGGTTCACAGGGATAGGAGATTGTTGCCCATACTCTACTCCTTTGTGAAATGGGGCATGTATTTCCTCCACTATTCTTCTTTTCCAAGCTACTGATAAATAACATGTCATTTCTGCTTTTATGCCTTATATCAAAGATGAATGTTCTTCAAATAAGAAGAATGCTAAGAGAGTTGAAATTTGGTATCCTCTAATATATTGGATGGTTCTATATCTGTATCTATACCTATATGTCCAATATGTCATCTATAACTGTATGTATATGTATACTTATATCTATCTGTATCAATATCTATATCTATATCCAAAACACAAGGCAAAGAAGAAATGAAATAATCCACATTTATCATTTTAGTTGTGGTTTTCTATCTTGCCAGTTTAGTAGTTGGACAGAAATGAAGTTACCAAGACTTTTTGCCACAAAAAGTCTTGATCATTGAGCTGAGTGCCTTCCATTGCTTAAAGAAATACAGATTTTTTTGTCTTAATTTGGGAGGCAGTGAGGTAGAGTAAAATAGGACCACATCATTAGGATCATCTATATGTGGATTCAAACTCTGCGTTATTCCCCTCACTGGCCAACCTTGGGAAAGCTACTTTTCTGAGCCTGAGGTTTCTCATGTGCAAAATGAGGACATTGCTGACATTGTAAGTTTGTTGTAAACTTTAGAAGGAAGTCAGAATGTTCCAGAAGGGAACAAGGAAACGGATAACAGAGTTAAACAGATCCTGGAGAGCTGATACCTTGAGTCTGGTGTTCAGGTAAAAGGCTCAGGTGTTGCTTTCTCTTATTTTATCCGAATAGGTTTTCCTATTCTTTGTTATTGCTGGCCTTCCCAGTCATCTCTCCAGCATCACTACCGCATTACTCTTCACCATGGCTTTGCATTTTAGAACGTGCTCTCTTTTCTCAGATGGTTGGAGTTAATTTAAGACAAAATAGCTTCAACAGCTCAGCAGATAACAGGCTGCTGAAGAAGACAATGTAGTTAGAAAAGCAAACGTTAAAAGACAAGAAGACAGACCACTAGAAATCTTCAGCCTGAATCAAAGCTTAGGTAGGGAGGGTGACTGTGAAAATAAAACAGATGATAGCAGAATGCAAAGATGCTGTAGTTGCTGGTCAGAATATTTTAAGTATCTGTTTAGAAGTTTAATTAAATGGGAAGCAAGACTGTCCTTTGGGTCAACATTTGAAAACTTAAAATTTGCTTCCCCCCTCCCATTTGGAACAATGCCTGCCCATTCTGTATTCAATTAATTCAACCATTATTAAAATATGATCCCATCTGGGACAAATCCATTGCTCTGATAGACCTAGAGTGAGAAAGTAACCAGGAATATGGTCTTCCTTTGAAAGAGGGTAGTGCTGTGTTCTTATTTTTAGAGAGAGGAGACTTGGTTGCTATTAACCTGTGAAAGTAAATTAACATTCAGAACAACTCTCTTAAGTGGGCAGGTCAAGAAAGAATACAACTTCTTTCATTCTATCCAGTGCAAACATACCAAAACTTTGCCCTTATACATAACATCTTTCATGCAGGACTCTGTTGGTGATTTCACTTATTTCCCCAAGATTTATTGTGGGAGGGAAAGGGATTATGTATCTTTAAGAGTAGACCCGCCTGTGTTCTTGCCATTGTCTCTCTCAAAAGAACATTAATTTGGTACCACTGTCTACTTCCATTATAATCCTTGTCCTGTGAACAGATTCATTACGGACCATTTCTGGCTCCTTTTTACCATGTTTGTCAAAAACTGGAGATCGCACAATAAGGGTAAGAATAAAACTTTTATTAAAGTCAATGAAAACTTAGCTTCCATGACAGTGGTGATAATGACATTGTAAAAGGGATCAGGGCTCAGTCCTGGTGCACAGGTTCATGTGAAGGGGCATGTTGGGGGCTACCTGGGGGCCTGGGGGAGGCATTGTTGGGGAGGAGTGTAGACATATAGAGTGCAGAGGGCATCTGTGAGTTTTCTTATAGACGGAGCTTATCAGTTATGTTCCAGTTGCTAGAACTAACACCTGCTTCTACTTATGAAAATTAACATTAATTGTTTTTCTTTCAGAGGTAGTGTTATATCAGGAAAAGGATGCAGGCTGACCCCGTTTGGAATATGAGCTCTGACTTAAACACTTTGTGGCTCAGTTTCCTTATCTGTAGAATGAAGATAATAATAGAACCTCCTTCATAGGCTTATTGTGGGAAGAAATGAGTTGTGAGGCTAAAGCATTTGAAAAAGTGCTAGGCACACAGTATGCATTCATACTGTGCAAGTTGCTTTGAATCGTTGGTCCTCAGTTTTTCCCATCTGTAAATTAGAGATAATAGCTGCTCTTCAGTGTTGTTGTAGAGATTAGCAATAATGAA
This sequence comes from Balaenoptera acutorostrata, assembly GCF_949987535.1. NCBI lineage: Eukaryota > Metazoa > Chordata > Mammalia > Artiodactyla > Balaenopteridae > Balaenoptera > Balaenoptera acutorostrata. Next base: position 18,270,356 of record NC_080072.1, read on the forward strand.
CATAGAGGACTCCAGCTTTATAATGGATTAAGTGTGGGCATTGGCTTCTGTGCAGGTACAAAGTAGGTGTAGGAATCATTAAAGAAGGATAACGTTTGTGCATAGCCTCCACCATTAGTTTGTTAACCATCTTTAAACTCTAGCCGTGGTAGAGATAACAAAGGCCCTCCATTGTTAAGCTCCTGTGGCCATCTCTGAGTTCTGAGCTGACTTCTGTGCTTTTCTCTTTTTTACCTTTGTCACAGGCCCTAGAAATCGTTTTGACTCCCCTACTATTTTAGTCTTCTCTTCTGCAAATCTGACTGCAGATAGACTTATCCTCATAGGGCCCCCAAGGATAATCACACAAGCCCTTCCTTTTAAATGCTTTACCTCTGATCCTTGGAAGGAGGCAAGAAAAACACACATGGCAAAGTAACATGGATTTAGGAATATTGCAGAGTAGTACATAGAGTCCCGACTTCTGGTCGATACTCTCTAAATCCTTCTTTTATTGCCCAAACACCCTTCTGCTTCTTTTGTTTTATTCCTGCTTCTGGAATTTAAACAACTAGAACTCTTGATGCCGAGCCCTGGAGATGTAATGTAGGCACCCATAAGTGAATTCATGTCCTCTCAGGGGCTACTTGTGCCCAGCAGGCCATATGCATTTCTGAGACCTGGGTAATATTCAATAATGGTTGATCCTTAAGTTCCTCACCCTCCAGATCATGCCAAGATGCTCCCTTAGGTTTTTGCTGTTTCCCCATTTGGGGAACTTCTTTTTCCTGTTCCTCTCTATCTATTTGGAGGCAAAGCATTCTTCAAGGTTCAACCGAACACACCTATATCATAATGCTGCTCCTGATAGGCTGATAGTATTTCAGCCTATCAATAAATATGGTATACATCAGGCCTTGTGCCTACCCTGATGACTCCCTTTGCCAAATCCCAGCCAAATTTCAGCCTCAAAATCCTATAAGATTTAGCATTTGTCCATAATGGGTAATTTTTTAATAGTGAATAATTACATTGTGTAGTACTTTTTTCTCAAAACTCTTTCATATCTATGAGTTTATTTTATTTTATCCTCTTAGTAACCTTACCAAACAGGGAAGTTATTTTTATTCTCATTTGACATATAAAGAAACCAAGCCCCAAGGAACATGTGTGTGTTTATGTGTTTGTAGGGAGCTAGTAAATAACTTACTTGGGTAAGATCCCATAGCTAATTTGTGGTTGAGCTGGGACTGAAAGCCTTCTTTTCTTCAAACCTGCACGAACTCGTCTTACCTTTTTATACTCTATTGTGCCCTTTATGTTTTAATCTATAAATATGATTAGTTCCAAATTCCACCCCCCCACACCTGCAGGTAAAAGCTTTTATCAGTGATCTTTTAATTCTCATTATAATTAATATAAAAACTGTTGTGTTTAATTAATGAAAAATAGGTTCAATATTAAACTGGTAATGTCAGTAATATGCATGCATAATTATATATAGTAGAAAAATGTAAAATTTGTCATTACCCTCACAAAATAATCAACTTTTCTGAAGTAGACGGAGCTTACTGGAGCTGCAGTAGCAGTTCTTGTTATCTTGCCAGTTGATTAGAGACTGAAAAGCAGGACACACTGGCTGAAGCATTCTGAGGGTATAGGAGCTGTATCTGAACAACTTTTTTGAGATAAAACACTGACATTTTTGCTGAAACATAGTATTTCAATGTGAGAGCATGAAGAATTAAGAGTACTAGAACCACAGAGTGAGACTAGTAACATCAGCCTGATGGACTTGACGTTTCCTTCCTTTGTGAGGACTTAACCAGGTTCCTCCCTGATGCTGCTCAAGCAGCAGCACCGGGTGTATACATTGTAAGGGCAAATTAAACATTCTTCCTGTTGATTGTGGTGAATATTTTGCAATGTATACATATATCAAATCAAGTTGTACATCTTAATATATGCTCATCTTTGGTTGTCAATTATAACTCAATAAAGTTGGGAAAGAAAAAAGGAAAACAATTCTCCCTATTCAGAATAGGGAAGAGACCCACCCTCCCCCTGCCCCACTCCTTCCCTTTTCTTTAGGAAATCTGTAATTGAAAATCCTTTCCCTGTCTCTTTGAAATGTATATAAACCATTTTAAAAGTTAAATAAGCCTCTTGTCAGCTTCACAGCCCAGGAATGTCTTTCTCAAGGACCTGGGATCTATCTCTTTGAAATGTAAGCATCAAGAAGATAGTGCCCCCATCTCCCAGTTTCCGTGGGAAGGTAGAAATCTAACTTGTGCAGGTGCTTTGATCAAAGTTGCAAAACTACACTTGTCATAAGCATATGCGAAGTTTATATTTCCTTTGGATAAAGCCAATTAGCTAACATAGACGGTCACCTCAGTTACCAAGTAAATTTATGATAAACTACGTGTGACAAATGGCGCTGTCAAGTTCTCTTACTTGAGGGCATGTATGTAATGGGTTGTATCTGCTTGGCTATATAAAAGGGTGAGATTTCTGTTTTTGCAATTTCTTAGTGGATTGCCTATGATCACGTTCTGGTTTAAGCTTATTCAATAATAACATTATTTTCTTCTTAGGAGGAGATTTTTTTAAAAATTTCCAATAATGTGTACACCTTACATGAACAAAAACTTTTGAGGACATCATCTGCATTGCATGTCTCCAAACAAAGTATTAGTTCCTTAAGAGCTGTGTCTTCTGTCCATATTTTTGTATGCCACAAAACACTGAAAATATCATGATCCGGGACCCTTAGTTAAATCTTGTGTGGTTACCTCTGTGGTGTGACCAACAGAAGGCCCTGGATAAATATTTCATCTAATTTGTTATATGGTCAACTTGCTATATAACAAAATTATGCTACAAGAATTTTGTTTAGTAGTGAGTAGAACATAGCAGCATTGAGCTAGTGCGGGCATTTAAAGCTGTTCCTGGCATGCTCACAAGAGCTGAAAAATTGAGGCATTAGGTTCAAACCTCACCACTTCAACTTGTGTTGATACAACTTGAAGAAGACTATCTGGGTTCAATAATCCTCAGTATTTTGAGACCTGTTCTATAACCTCTGACATAACATCAGTTATACATTGATTTCTCTCAAGGGAAGTGGATAAACCAACCAACCAATTCCAGTTTTCTTTTTCCTGGTGTTGCCATGTTATCTTCTCCCATACACAAACATCATTCTTCCTTCTGTGGATATTTTTCTTGGCAGAGAGATACCTCTGGTCTTCCTTAAGGCTTTAACTCCTTAGTGGACCCACTCATCCATCCTCCCTCACTTAATACAAAAAGCGGTGGCAGAGAAAACTTAGGCTGTGCACCTTTTTGAATTGTTGGCCGATTGTCTAGTGGGTATCAGAAAAACATATCAAGGCAAGGCTACAGCCACATCTAGATCTGAGAGTCAAGGCTAAAGCCCTCAAGCTCTGTTATTAAGGATATAGGACTTGCACAGCCTGAACTGGGAAAGTGAGTCCTCTGTAGGATGGGAAGGAGTGAAAACGATTGTCAGCATTGGTTTCTCTAACTGACTTACCATAAATAGTAAACTAGGGGCTTTGAAAATGCCTATACATCTACTGTCCACTTTCTTCGGGCCATAAAATGTGGGTTTAGTTGAATTTCACAGCCAAGGAGAAAAATGAAATCAGACGTAATAGAATACATGCAGGTCAACACACTGCCTTCAGGGTAACTGGGCTAATAGGGGGTCAAGCCCATGTGGAAAATTTACAAATGAGATGACACTGGAGAAATCTGGGTGCAATAAGAACCTGATTAGTGAGCACAGCTGTTCATGATCCAGAATCATTCTGTGTCAGTCTCCATTTCAAGCTTATTGTTGCCTTCTTAAAGTTTGGTGTCTCATCACCATGCTCCTCAGTCCTCTTCAAAAGTAGCGAAGGGGCAAATCTAACATCTATACATTCTCAAATGATTAGCTCAAATTTTAGGGGTTTTTTTTGAAAGGCTTAAACATCTCATCAGTTTTCTGATTATGCTGATTTCTCTTCTCGCCTCTGCCTCTGCTTCTTTCTTGATGGTATTGTGAGTACTGAAATGAGTTAATAACAGGAGTAGTTCTACCTGTGTTTACTCCTCAGAAACATAGAGAAAGCAGGACTACCAGAAAGTCCATTGGGCTTAGAATTAGACAGATGTGGCTCTAAATCCCAGTTCCAACCCTTAACAGCTGTGTGAACTTGGGTAACTTAACTGAAGCTTTCTATGTCAGTTTCCTTTCTAGTGATGCAGGGTTAATGGAGATAATGTTCTGACCGATAGGAAACACTGGGTGAGCGTTAGGCACATTTGATTCTGAAAGATGAGGTGTGGGGAATAAAAGCAAAAGGCTTTCCAGATGGATTAGGATTTGTATATTTCAGAGCAGTGGTCCCCAAGGAAATGCTTCCTGGGGATATATCAGAATATAGAGAGAAGAGGTATGTATTTCTTTAAATATCTTTAAATTTTCTGTCATTAAAAAAGTCAAAACATAAGGGAAAAAAGTTCCACAGCATCTTCTTAACTATGGGAGGATACCCAGAAGATATATTAAAAAGACAAAGTTAGAAAGAAGGGAAAGAAGAAAAAAATAACCATTAGAAAGGAAAACAAATAGAAAGTACAAAATAAGATGACAGAAGTAAGTCAAAATATAAAGAGAATAATTGCGAATTGTCTGGACTTGCCAGTTACAGACAGAGTTTGTTGTGTTGCATTAAAACAAAAATCCAGAAATTGACTGCTTATAAGAGACAGACCCAAAATATTTTAAAATGGGAAAAAAATTGAAAGTGAAAGGATGGGAGAAGATACACCAAATATTAATCTAAAGAAAAAATATATTGCAAACACAGTTTTGAAAACTTAAAAAGAATTATTGTAAACAATTTATGGATCAGAGAATAGAGCATAATGGACATGAGAAAAATACTTAAAATTGAACCGTAAATAAAAGTACTGCACATGAAATAACTAAATCAATATAGTAAACCCTCAATGATTATATAGGAAAAGAAGGAAGACTGGAAATTAATGAAGTAAGTTTGCAACTCAATGTTAGAAAAAGAAAAACAGTAAGCTTAAGGAATATAAAAGGGTATAATTAATATATGTACAGATATTAATGAATAAGAAAAAAGGTACAGTAGAGTAGCTCAAGGTCAAAATCAGGTTATTTGAAAAGGATAATTTTATTATACTTTTTTAAAGATATATTTTTGGCAAGGTTGATCAAGAATAAAAAGGAGAAGGCTCACAATAAAAATATTAGAAATTTAACAAATGGAACATACGTAAGTATAGCAGAAATTTAAAAATAATGCAATCTATTAAGAAGTCTATGACAATAAATTTGAATGTAAGCAAATTGACAATGTCCTAGAAAGCTATGCCTTATTAATACTCAAAAGCAAATAGAAAACTTGAATAGATATACAACCATTAAAGAAATTAAATGAGTGGTTAAAATAAATCTGAAAAATGAAAAAGTCAAAATCATATTGCCCAGATGACTTTCCATAGGCGAGTTCTAGCAGACATTAAAATATAGCTAATTCCAAGTTTGTGCAAACTATTCTAGATGACAGAAAAAGACAATGCTTTCCAGCTCATTTTAAGAGTCAAGTATAAACTTGATATTGAAATCAGAGGTGAGAAAGAAAAATGAGACCAATCTCACTAATAAATCAAGCCCTAAATTTTAAAAAAAGCAAGCTGAACCCAGCTATGTTTAAGAAAAGAATACATTATAAGCCATTTGTGTTTATTTCAAGAATGTTTTAGAAAATCTATTAATGCAATTTACATTAACAGACGAAAGGAGACAAATCATGTTAGATATAGAAAAACAAGTCAAACAACAACAATGACCCCAAACGTCTTAGCAAACTAGCAATAGTAATAGGAACTTAGTAACAGTGATAGTAATAGTAATAGGAACTTCCTTAACCATGTGAAGATACATAACAGAAACAGAGAACAAGTTTAATGTCTGGCGGGAAAATATCAGATGTATTTCTTCTAAAGACCAGGACAAACCAATGATGCATTTATCGCAGCTTTCATTTTATATTGTATGAGAGGCTTTAACATGTGTAATAAGACACAAAAATGAAGTAGAAGGTATAAAAATTCAAAAGGAAGAAACAAAACTATTGTTCCTTTCAGAGTCTATTATTGCCTACATAGAAAATCCAAGGAACCTGTGGATGAACTAATAGAATTAATGAGTTCAAAACAGTGACTGAATACAAGACCAGTATATAAACATCTTTAATGTTTTTTTTAACATCAGCCACAAACAGCAAAGATAATATTTAAAACATCAAAATTAAAAATGTGTAATATTTTTGTAGAGAAAATTTTAAATCTTTGTTGAAAGATGTTAATGGCCTAAAGAAGTAGAGAGATATGATATGACTGTGGATGGGAAATCTCAAATCATAAAGATCCTCATTCTCTAAAAATTAATTCATAGACTCATATCATTTGCATTTAAAGTCCCAGTAGGATTTTCCATGGACCTTGGCAAGCTCATTCTAAAGTTTATATGGAAAAAAAAGGGATCGAGAATGGTCAGGGGACTTTTGAAGAAGAAGATCAAAATAGGGGGACTAAACTTACCAGATATCAAGAACCCTTACAATGTTTCATTAATTAAAACAAAGTGCTATTAACTCAGAGATAGAAATGTTGAACACAGTAAGAAGCCTGTACAGAGTTTATACGTAAAGAAACTTGATATGTGACAGAAATAATATTGCAGATCAGGGAGAAACGAGAGACTATTTAAGAAATGATTCTAGGACCACTCATTACCCTCATGAAAAAAGTGGAATTGGATTCATTCCTTAAAACCTATTCTAAGATCAATTCTATTTGGATTAAAAATCTGCATGAAAAACAAAATTTAACAGTTTTTAGAACACAGTATTGGAAAATATCAGCAGGACTATGGTATAGAGAAGAATTTCTTTAGAAAATGGAACACAAAACTATAAAGGCAAAGATTGATAAAATGAACTGTGTTAAATATTTAAATCTCTACATCAAAAGATACGAAAAAGCAGAGTGAGAAGGTATGTGTCACAGAATGAGAGATTTTTGAAACAAAAATGACATATACGATCATTGTGCAGCATACTTAGAGAACTCCTAGAACACAAGAAGATAAAGACAATTCAAGTTAATAATAGACAAAGAATATGGTAAGATAGATCATGTTAAAAAACTCAGAAGGCCAACAAATGTGAACAATGCATACTATCAGTAGTATTCAGGAAAATGCAAATTAGAACTACAATGAGGTATCAGTACCAATGAGACTGACAAAATTAGAACGATTAACAATTTCAGTTGTTGCAAGAAAGTGGAACCTTGGGCTCCCTCATACACTGCTGGGAGAAGTATGAATTGATCCAGTAACTTGGGAGAGCAATTGACAGTAGCTGGTAAAGGAGAGCCTACCCTATGACCTACGTATTAGAATGTTCATTGAAGCATTGCTTGTAATGGTGAAAAAATTGGAAACAACCTAAATGTCCATTAAAAGGAGAAAGGATAAATCAATTCTACTATATTCATACAACAGAATCCTTTACAGCAGTTAAAATTAATGAAGTAGAGATAAATGTATCATATGAATAAATCACAAAAACATCATGCTAAGTGAAGAAAGCAAATTGCAAAATAGTGCTGTTAGTTCAGGTGTTCTAAAATGCAGGCACCAAGACAAAATTAGACACGCAAATAATTTATTGGGGGAACCATCCATGAAGGAGAAAGGGAAGGAGCTGGAGAAGGTGGGGAGGGTTTTCAGACCATGGTGCAGGTCTAAGTCCTATGGAGGAGCTGTACAAACTTGGGCAACTTTTTTAAACTCTTTGTGTTTTTATTTTCGAAAATGTAAAATCAGTATATTATTTAATTTTGAAGGTAGTAAGTTAGGAAATGTAAAATATTTACAACAATCCCTGGCACATTCTAAGAGCTATGAAGCATTTTTCTGTTATTTCCACCACAATACATAATACCCTAAATTCCTTATGATATCATGGGCTGGAGTTTAGATGCCTAAACAATAGAATTTAAGAACCAAAGTTGCCCATTAAAGTAGATCTGCGTTTTGCAGGAATGTATCTGCATTAGCAATCCTCTTGTCCTCAGTTATTGGCTAGGAGTAGCACCAGGCAGGGGAGGACCCAGAGGGAAGCAGCTGTTGTCATCAGGAAATTGCTCTCCACTAGAGCAAGGAGATTTGAGTGGCGCATTATCATGGCTGCCACAAAGATGTACAATATGATTCTGATTATATAAAGTCTGTGGTACAGTTCTACGTATTGTTTGTGGATACATAGATATACAGGAAACATTTTAGAACATGCTTTGGAATAAGGGCCAAATTCAGGGTAATGGTTTACTACAGGGACCAGGGAAAGAGGAAAATGGGAACAAAGAGGACACTTCATTTCATAAATCTTTATTGTTAAAAATCTAAATAGTGGTTACACTGGTATTTACCATATTACACTCTCTATTGTTTTCATTATCCTAATGTATTTTTTAATAATAATGCACTAAAGCTAATTAAGGAGCAATGTAGTGGGTGTGAGTTACAAAAAGTGGTTGGGAGATCTTGTTTTAATTGAAAAGCAGAAGTCAGGGAGATAAGCACAAATCTCGTAAGTTTCCATTTAAGACCACTACTGTGAATCATGTTACATGAAACAAAGTAATCACCGAATGAAGAACAATTTTGCTGCAGATCAGCTTCTTTTTCCATTTTGGGGCATTGCAGAGGAAGATTTTTTTAACAGATGATAGAGTCACAGATTAGTCTGTGTAACAATTGCAAATGCCCTAAAGCACAGAAGGGACTTTTCTTGTCTTCATGGGAGGGAAAGATGAAGTAATGCCATTGCTGTTATTTTTCTGTCACTGTTTCATTATTTATATTTGGTCACTGGTATGAGCATTTTAAGGAGATAGCTAAGAGTTTAAATAGGTCCTGAGAATGGAAAAAGAGTATTTAATTTTTAAGTTCTAAAGTTTAGGCATCTGAACTCCAGTTCATGATATCGAATGGATTATAGGATGCTATGTTATAGTGGAAACAATAGAGCAAATGTTTTACAGCTCTTACTGTGTGCCAAGGACTATTGTAAACATTTTACATTTCCTAACTCACTACCCTATGAGTTAAATAATATACTGATTTTGACTTTTTGAAAATAAAGGCACAAGAGTTTAAGAAAGTTGACCAAGTTTGTTCAGCTAGCAAATTCTCTACAATGGCCTCAAGGTCCTGTATGATCCTGTCCCTTGCCTACCTCAACCTCGTACCATGCACTACCTCCCGTAAAATGCTTCAGTGACATAGGTCTCTTTTCCAGTCCCATAAACACATCAAGCCCTTTCTTGCCTCAGGGTGTTCACATGTAATGATTCCACCCTGGAATGTTATTTCTCCCACTATTCCCTTGGTGAAATATTTGTTCAAAACTTTAACCCAATTTTTATTTTTTGTTTTCTTATTACTTAGTTGTAAGAATTTTTATATATTTTAGATACTAATCCTTTTCATTTTTGGAATGGTGTCTTTTGAAGAACAAAGTTTTTAATATCTATAAATGTCTATCTAATGAAGGATTTGTACCTAGGATTCACCAAAGAAGATATACAGATGGCAAATGAGCACTAAAAAATGCTCAACATCATTAGTCATTAGGGAAATGCAAACTAAAACCACTAGAATGGAGAAGATAAAAATGACTGACATATGAAATGCTGGTGAGGGTGTGGAACAACTGGAACTCTCATAATCTGCTGATAGGTATATAAAATATACTTTTTTTGAAATATACTTTCCAAATACACTTTGGAAAACAATTTGGTGGTTTCTTTTTTTTCTTTTTTTTAATTTATTTTTTAATTTTTCTTTAATTTTTTTTAAACATCTTTATTGAAGTATAATTGCCTTACAATAGTGTGTTAGCTTCTGCTTTATAACAAAGTGAATCAGTTATACATATACAATATGTTCCCATTTCTCTTCCCTCTTGCATCTCCCTCCCTCCCACCCTCCCCATCCCACCCCTCTAGGTGGTCACAAAGCACCGAGCTGATCTCCCTGTGCTGTGCGGCTGCTTCCCACTAGCTATCTATTTTACATTTGGTAGTGTATATATGTCCATGACACTCTCTTACCCTGTCACATCTCACCCCACCCCCTCCCCATATCCTCAAGTCCATTCTCTAGTAGGTCTGTGTCTTTATTCGCGTCTTGCCACTAGGTTCTTCATGGCCTTTTTTTTTTTCCCTTAGATTCCGTATATATGTGTTAGCATACTGTATTTGTTTTTCTCTTTCTGACTTACTTCACTCTGTATGACAGACTCTAACTCCATCCACCTCATTACAAATACCTCCATTTCATTTCTTTTTATGGCTGAGTAATATTCCATTGTATATATGTGCCACATCTTCTTTATCCATTCATCTGTCGATGGACATTTAGGTTGCTTCCATGTCCTGGCTATTGTAAATAGAGCTGCAATGAACATTTTGGTACATGACTCTTTTTGACCTATGGTTTTCTCAGGGTATATGCCCAGTAGTGGGATTGCTGGGTCGTATGGTAGTTCTATTTGTAGTTTTTTAAGGAACCTCCATACTGTTCTCCATAGTGGCTGTATCAATTTACATTCCCACCAACAGTGCAAGAGTGTTCCCTTTCCCCCACACCCTCTCCAGCATTTATTGTTTCTAGATTTTTTGATGATGGCCATTCTGACCGGTGTGAGATGATATCTCATTGTAGTTTTGATTTGCATTTCTCTAATGATTAATGATGTTGAGCATTCTTTCATGTGTCTGTAGGCCATCTGTATATCTTCTTTGGAGAAATGTCTATTTAGATCTTCTGCCCATTTTTGGATTGGGTTGTTCGTTTTTTTGTTATTGAGCTGCATGAGCTGCTTGTAAATCTTGGAGATTAATCCTTTGTCAGTTGCTTCATTTGCAAATATTTTCTCCCATTCTGAGGGTTGTCTTTTGGTCTTGTTTATGGTTTCCTTTGCTGTGCAAAAGCTTTTAAGTTTCATTAGGTCCCATTTGTTTATTTGTGTTCTTATTTCCATTTCTCTGGGAGCTGGGTCAAAAAGAATCTTGCTGTGATGTATGTCATAGAGTGTTCTGCCTATGTTTTCCTCTAAGAGTTTGATAGTGTCTGCCCTTACACTTAGGTCTTTAATCCATTTTGAGTTTATTTTTGAGCATGGTGTCAGGGAGTGTTCTAATTTCATACTTTTACATGTTCCTGTCCAATTTTCCCAGCACCACTTATTGAAGAGGCTGTCTTTTCTCCACTGTATATACTTGCCTCCTTTATCAAAGATAAGTTGACCATATGTGTGTGGGTTTATCTCTGGGCTTTCTATCCTGTTCCATTGATCTATATTTCTGTTTTGGTGCCAGTACCAAACTGTCTTGATTACTGAAGCTTTGTAATATAGTCTGAAGTCAGGGAGCCTGATTCCCCCAGCTCCATTTTTCGTTCTCAAGATGGCTTTGGCTATTCGGGGTCTTTTGTGTTTCCATACAAATTGTGAAATTTTTTGTTCTAGTTCTGTGAAAAATGCCAGTGGTAGTTTGATAGGGATTGCATTGAATCTGTAGATTGCTTTGGGAAGTAGAGTCATTTTCACAATGTTGATTCTTCCAATCCAGGAACATGGTATATCTCTCCATCTATTTGTATCATCTTTAATTTCTTTCATCAGTGTCTTATAATTTTCTGCATACAGGTCTTTTGTCTCCTTAGGTAGGTTTATTCCTAGATATTTTATTCTTTTTGTTGCAATGGTAAATGGGAGTGTTTTCTTAATTTCACTTTCAGATTTTTCGTCATTAGTGTATAGAAATGCAAGAGATTTCTGTGCATTAATTTTGTATCCTGCTACTTTACCAAATTCATTGATTAGCTCTAGGAGTTTTCTGGTAGCATCTTTAGGATTCTCTATGTATAGTATCATGTCATCTGCAAATAGTGACAGCTTTACTTCTTCTTTTCCGATTTGGATTCCTTTTATTTCTTTGTCTTCTCTGATTGCTGTGGCTAGGACTTCCAGAACTATGTTGAATAATAGTGGTGAGAGTGGGCAACCTTGTCTTGTTCCTGATCTTAGTGGAAATGGTTTCAGTTTTTCACCATTGAGGACAATGTTGGCTGTGGGTTTGTCATATATGGCCTTTATTATGTTGAGGAAAGTTCCCTCTATGCCTACTTTCTGCAGGGCTTTTATCATAAATGGGTGTTGAATTTTGTCGAAAGCTTTCTCTGCATCTATTGAGATGATCATATGGTTTTTCTCCTTCAATTTGTTAATATGGTGTATCACATTGATTGATTTGCGTATATTGAAGAATCCTTGCATTCCTGGGATAAACCCCACTTGATCATGGTGTATGATCCTTTTAATGTGCTGTTGGATTCTGTTTGCTAGTATTTTGTTGAGGATTTTTGCATCTATGTTCATCAGTGATATTGGCCTGTAGTTTTCTTTCTTTGTGACATCTTTGTCTGGTTTTGGTATCAGGGTGATGGTGGCCTCGTAGAATGAGTTTGGGAGTGTTCCTCCCTCTGCAATATTTTGGAAGAGTTTGAGAAGGATAGGTGTTAGCTCTTCTCTAAATGTTTGATAGAATTCACCTGTGAAGCCATCTGGTCCTGGGCTTTTGTTTGTTGGAAGGTTTTTAATCACAGTTTCAATTTCAGTGCTTGTGATTGGTCTGTTCATATTTTCTATTTCTTCCTGGTTCAGTCTCGGCAGTTTGTGCATTTCTAAGAATCTGTCCATTTCTTCCAGGTTGTCCATTTTATTGGCATAGAGTTGCTTGTAGTAATCTCTCATGATCGTTTGTATTTCTGCAGTGTCAGTGGTTACTTCTCCTTTTTCATTTCTAATTCTATTGATCTGGGTCTTCTCCCTTTTTTTCTTGATGAGTCTGGCTAATGGTTTATCAATTTTGTTTATCTTCTCAAAGAACCAGCTTTTAGTTTCATTGATTTTTGCTATTGTTTCCTTCATTTCTTTTTCATTTATTTCTGACCTGATCTTTATAATTTCTTTCCTTCTGCTGGCTTTGGGGTTTTTTTGTTCTTCTTTCTCTAATTGCTTTAGGTGCAAGGTTAGGTTGTTTATTCGAGATGTTTCCTGTTTCTTGAGGTAGGCTTGTATTGCTATAAACTTCCCTCTTAGCACTGCTTTTGCTGCGTCCCATAGGTTTTGGGTCGTCGTGTCTCCGTTGTCATTTGTTTCTAGGTATTTTTTGATTTCCCCTTTGATTTCTTCAGTAATCACTTCGTTATTAAGTAATGTATTGTGTAGCCTCCATGTGTTTGTATTTTTTACAGATCTTTTCCTGTAATTGATATCTAGTCTCATAGCGTTGTGGTCGGAAAAGATACTTGATACGATTTCAATTTTCTTAAATTTACCAAGGCTTGATTTGTGACCCAAGATATGATCTATCCTGGAGAATGTTCCATGAGCACTTGAGAAAAATGTGTATTCTGTTGTTTTTGGGTGGAATGTCCCATAAATATCAATTAAGTCCATATTGTTTAATGTATCATTTAAAGCTTGTGTTTCCTTATTTATTTTCATTTTGGATGATCTGTCCATTGGTGAAAGTGGGGTGTTAAAGTCCCCTACTATGATTGTGTTGCTGTCAATTTCCCCTTTTATGGCTGTTAGTATTTGCCTTATGTATTGAGGTGCTCCTATGTTGGGTGCATAAATATTTACAATTGTTATACCTTCCTCTTGGATCGATCCCTTGATCATTATATAGTGTCCTTCTTTGTCTCTTGTAATAGTCTTTATTTTAAAGTCTATTTTGTCTGATATGAGAATTGCTACTCCAGCTTTCTTTTGATTTCCATTTGCATGGAATATCTTTTTCCATCCCCTCACTTTCAATCTGTATGTGTCTCTAGGTCTGAAGTGGGTCTCTTGTAGACAGCATATATATGGGTCTTGTTTTTGTATCCATTCAGCCAGCCTGTGTCTTTTGGTGGGAGCATTTAATCCATTTACATTCAAGGTAATTATCGATATGTATGTTCCTATTCCCATTTTCTTAAATGTATTGGGTTTGTTATTGTAGGTGTTTTCCTTCTCTTGTGTTTCTTGCCTAGAGAAGTTCCTTTAGCATTTGTTGTAAAGCTGGTTTGGTGGTGCTGAACTCTCTCAGCTTTTGCTTGTCTGTAAAGGTTTTAATTTCTCCATCGAATCTGAATGAGATCCTTGCTGGGTAGAGTAATCTTGGTTGTAGGTTTTTCTCCTTCATCACTTTAAGTATATCCTGCCACTCCCTTCTGGCTTGCAGAGTTTCTGCTGAGAGATCAGATGTTAACCTTATGGGGATTCCCTTGTGTGTTATTTGTTTTTTTTCCCTTGCTGCCTTTAATATGTTTTCCTTATATTTAATTTTTGACAGTTTGATTAATATGTGTCTTGGCGTGTTCCTCCTTGGGTTTATCCTGTATGGGACTCTCTGTGCTTCCAGGACTTGATTAACTATTTCCTTTCCCATATTAGGGAAGTTTTCAACTATAATCTCTTCAAAAATTTTCTCAGTCCCTTTCTTTTTCTCTTCTTCCTCTGGTACCCCTATAATTCGAATGTTGGAGCGTTTAATGTTGTCCCAGAGGTCCCTGAGACTGTCCTCAGTTCTTTTCATTCTTTTTTCTTTATCCTGCTCTGTAGTAGTTATTTCCACCATTTTATCTTCCAGGTCACTTATCCTTTCTTCTGCCTCAGTTATTCTACTATTGATCCCATCTAGAGTATTTTTAATTTCATTTATTGTGTTCTTCATCATTGCTTGGTTCCTCTTTAGTTCTTCTACATCCTTGTTAAATGTTTCTTGCATTTTGTCTATTCTATTTCCAAGATTTTGGATCATCCTTACTATCATTATTCTGAATTCTTTTTCAGGTAGACTACCTATTTCCTCTTCATTTGTTAAGTCCAGTGTGTTTTGAGCCTGCTCCTTCATCTGCTGTGTGTTTTTCTGTCGTCTCATTTTGCCTATCTTACTGTGTTTGGGGTCTCCTTTTCACAGGCTGCAGGTTCGTAGTTCCCGTTGTTTTTGGTATCTGTCCCCAGTGGCTAAGGTTGGTTCAGTGGGTTGTGTAGGCTTCCTGGTGGAGGGAACTAGTGCCTGAGTTCTGGTGGATGAGGCTAGATCTTGTCTTTCTGGTGGGCACGTCCACGTCAGCTGGTGTATTTTGGGGTGTCTGTGGCCTTATTATGATTTTAGGCAGCCTCTCTGCTAATGGATGGGGTTGTGTTCCTGTCTAGCTAGTTGTTTGGCATAGGGTGTCCAGCACTGTAGCTTGCTGGTCGTTGGGTGAAGCTGGGTCTTGATGTTGAGATGGAGATCTCTGGGAGATTTTTGCCGTTTGGTATTACGTGGAGCTGGGAGGTCTCTTGTGGACCAGTGTTCTGAAGTTGGCTCTCCCACCTCAGAGGCATGGCCCTGATGCCTGGCTGGAGCACCAAGAGCCTTTCGTCCACACAGCTTACGCCACCACTACCGCCTTGCAGGGCCAGCAAACGTGCAGAGACAAACGTACGCGCCAGCGGCGCCTACGTCCTCACAATGCGCCGGTGGTTTCTTTAAAAGTTAAACATACATCTACCATATGATTCAGCCATTCCATTCCTAGGCATTTTTCCGATTGAAAATAAACCAAACGTCTAAAAAAAAAATCCTACACAATGCTCATAGCAACTTTATTTGCATTGGTCCCATATGAGAAACAACCCGAATGCTCATAAACAGATGAATGGATAAAAAATTTGGGGGTATATTATATAGTGGAATACATGCAACAACACGGATTGATCTTGAAATTTTTTCCATATTTCCCTGTCTTCTCCAACTTTTGTCTCATTTATTCTAGTAGCTTTGATATAGATGTCAGAGAATTTTTTCATAGATGACCATGTCATCTGCAAATAATGACATTTTTACTTCTTTTCCAATCTGAATATTTTTAATTTCCTTGACTTGATATATTGCACTGGCCAGAATCTTCAATACAATATTTACAGAAGTGGTGAGGTTAACATGCTTGCCTTATTCCTGATTTTAGTGGAAAAGCACAGGAAGTTCATTTATATTCCTACTTTGTTAAGAATTTTTATTAGGAATGAATGTTGGATTTTGTTAAATGTTTTTTTCTGCATTTATTGAGATTATCATATTTTTTTCATTTTTTAGTTCATAATATGAATTACATTGATTGACTTTCGCATGTTAAATCAAACTGGCAGTCTTACATGTATTATCCTTCTTATATATTGTTGTATTTGGATTTGATCAGGTGGAATTTAGTTAGGAAGTTTTTTATCTATGTTCCTGAGGAATTTGATGTGTAGCTTTCTTTGTCTGCTTTTAGTGTGAGAGTGTGATAGTGGCCTCATTAGATAGGTTGACAAGCATTCCCTCATCTTCTATTTTTTGGAAGAGTTTGTGAGGAATTGGTATTTTTTCTTCTTTAAATGTTTGGTCAAGTTCCCCAGTGAAGTCATCTGTATCTGGAGTTTTTTTTTTTTTTTTTTTGTGGAGAGATTTTTAATTACAAATTCAATTTCTTTAAGATATAGATGGTTGTTCAGGTTATGTATTAGTCTTAGTCTGACCATGCTACTGTAACAAAGTACCATAGGCCAGGTGGCTTACAAACAGCAGAAATTTATTTTATTTAGTTCTGAAGATTGAAGTCCAAGATTAGGGTGCCAGCATAGTCGAGCTCTGGTGAGAGTCCTCTTCTGGATTACAGCTGCCAACTTCTTATTGGATCCTCACAAGCTGGAGAGCAGGGAGGGAAAGACAGCTTTACTGTGACTCTAATAATGGCACTGATCCCATTCATGAGGGCTCCACTCTCAAGACCTTACCTGATCCTAATTACCTCCCAACCCACCTCCTAACACTGTCACATTCGGGGTAAAGTTTCAACATATGAACTTTTCGGAGACAAAAACTTTCAATCCATACAATATTTTTTCATGAAGGCGTTTGATAGTTTGCATCTTTCAAGTAATTTGTTTATTTCATTTCTGTTATTCAATTTGTTGGCCTAAATTTTTAAAAAATATTCTCTTGTTATTTTTAAAATATCTCCAGGAGTCTCCTCTGTCAATTCCATATTTTGATAATTGGTATCTTTACTCCATTTCCCCCTATCATTCTGGCTAGAGATTTGTTGATTTTATTAATCTTCTTAAATAACCAACTTTTCGTTTCGTTGACTTTCTATTTTCCTGTTTTGTATTTGTTTTCAGTTCTTCTTTGTATTACTTTCATTCTTACGATTAAACTAGGTATAACTTGCTATTATTTTTCTAGTTTCCTAAGGTGGAAGCTGAGATCATTGTTTTGCAACCTTTTCTGTTTTTTAATATATATGTTCAATGCTATACATTTTACTCTATGGAATGGTTTATATGCATCTGACACTTTTGATATGCTGTTTTCATTTTAATTCAGTTCAAAGTATTTTCCCATTTCCCTTTTGATTTCTTCTTTGTCTCCTGGGTTACTAAGAAATCTGTTCATTTATTTATAAAAATTGAGGGTTTTCCAAAAATATGTTTGTTTTTGACTTTTACTTTAATTGCATTGTAGTTCAAGAACATACTTTGTATGATTTGAATCATTTCAAATTTACTTGAATTCATTTTATGATTCAGAATATGATCTATCATGGTAAATGTGTGCATTTGAAGATTTTGTATATTCAGTTATTGTTGGATGGAGTGTTTCATAAATATCAATTAGGTCAAGTTGTTTGATAGTGTTATTCATCTTTAATATCCTTACTGATTTGCTGCCCATTTGTTCTATCAGTTACCGAGAGAAGGGTGTTAAAATCTCCCACTGTAATTACAGATTTGTTTATTGCTTCTTACTGTCCGATCAGTTTTTGCTGAAGCTCTATTATTAGGGGCATAAACATTTAAGATACGTCCTCTTGCTGCATTGATCCCTTTAACATTATGAAATGACACTCTTTGCACCTGAACATATTTTTTGCTTCAAAATATGCTTTGTCTGAGAGAAATGTAGCCCCTCCAGCTTTCTTTTTATTAATGATAGCATGGTATATTTGTTTCCATTCTTTTACTTCTTACATGTTCGTTTCTTGTAGGAAGCATACAATTTGTTCTTACTTTTAAGAATCCAGTCTGACAATCTCTGTCTTTTAATTGAGTTGTTTAGACCATTTACATTAAATGTGGTTATCAATATAGTTGAGCTTAAGTCACCATCTTACTATTTGCTTTTACTTTTCCACCTGCTTTTTGTTCCCTTTTTTTCTGCCTTCTCTTGGATTAATTAAAGTATCTTGATTAACCCATTTTATTCATTGTTGGTTTGTTAGGTGTTGTTTTAGGGTATATATCTGTAATTTATCATACTGTATTTTTGAGTAATATACCACTTTGTGTATAATATAGGAACTTTATAATGGTGTACTTCCATATCCCTCCTCTATTTGTGTCATTTTGGTCATATACTTTACTTCTCCTTTTTGCTATTTCCAGTGCTCTTCATGCCTTTGTGTTGATGCAGATTTCTATCTGGTATCATTTTCCTTCTGCCCCAAGGAGTTTTTAAAAACATTTTTGTAGTACATGTCTGCTGGTGATGAATTCTTTCTGCTTTTATTTATTTTCCTTCATTTATGAAAGATATTCTTTTGCTGGGAGTATAATGAACAACTGACAGTTTTTTCTTTTAATAATTTAAAGATGTTGTTTTACTGTCTCATTATGAGTTATATTTTTCTGCTTCTTTGTATGCCTTCTAATTTTTTATGAAAGATATTCTTTTGCTGGGAATATAATAAACAACTGACAGTTTTTTCTTTTAATAATTTAAAGATGTTTTACTATCTCATTATGAGATATTTTTCTGCTTCTTTGTATGCCTTCTAAGTTTTTGATTTGATGATAGGCATATTTAATTTTACCTCGTTAAGTACTGGATATTTTTGTATTCCTATAAATTTTCTTGAATTTTGTTCTGAGGTGTATTTAATTGACCTTAAAATAGTTTCGTCCCTTCAAAGCTTTCTGTTAAACTTTGTTAGGCAGGACCAAAACAGCCTTTATTCCAGAACTAAGTTTGTTTCATTATAAGCCAATATCCTTTTGAATACCTTACACCATCCTAGTTAATTACAAAGTTTTTTCTTTCTGGCTTATAAGAACAGAAATATTTCTGGCTCTCTGTGTTGCATAGGGTTGGTTCCCTATGTTTCTTTTAGGTGATTCTTTATCTGGTGTTGAATAGTTTCCTCACCTCCATGCTCTAGTCAGTACTCAGATGAAGACTTGAGGGGAACTTTTTGCAGATCTCTGGGGTTCTCTCTCTCTGCAGCTTTCCCCTCTATGTGCTCTGCTCAGTGAACTCTAGCCTTCTTGGCCTCTCCAAACTCCAAGATCTCTTTTCTCAGTTCAGTAGGGTCACTGGACTCCACCTAGTTCCCTCTCCCTCTTCTGATAACTGAAGACTCTCTCAGGACCGTAAGCTGGGGCAATCAAAGGTCACACCTCATTTATTTCCTGTCTCTCATGGATAATTTTCCCATGCTACCTTAGGTTCAGTGCTTGAAAATAACTGTCTGGTTTCTGAATTACTTCAGGCCAGAGGTAAAACTCATCCCTATTACATCATCTTTGCCAGAAGAAGTAGTATTTATTTGGCTAATTCTTAATTGTAATTTTAGTCTCTGGTTAAATCTCTCTTCCCTAGGTATGCCTCTCCTGATCACTCTATGTAAGGTAGGCTCCCCCTGTTCTCATAACATTTGGCTATTTTTCTAAAGAATTCTTACACAATTAAAAGGTTTATAGTTATTTGTGGGTTGATTTGTTCAGTAACTACATCCACTACTAAATAATAAGCCTTGAGCAAAGAGTATACTGTTAGATTCACCTTTGTATCCTTAACACCTAATACTATGCTTAGCGTATGGTATAATTCCAAATATTTGTTGAACAAATAAATGGTTGTAGGACAAGGGCAGTGCACCTCTTTGTGTCACATCTGTGCCAATGTATTCTTATTTGCATTTTGTTGGAATGAAAGTAATATTGAACATACAAGCTGTTTATCTCAGAGTATTTTCATCTACTTAGCTAACAAAGAGCAATATTAACCTAGTAGACATATGAGGCTGTTAACATTTTGTTCTTCCAATATGTGAAATTCTAGTTTGTGTGCATTTCTACCTATCATAGCAGTTTTATGTGTGTGTGTGTTTTTGTGTGTATGTGTGTGGAGGCTGGTTCATTTGGACTTACTTAGTATCATCAAAATCAGTTCCCTCATCATTGTCACAGATAGAGTCACTATTATGAATAGATTTTGTAGACTTCCAGATTTTTTTCTATGATTCTATATATAAAATTTGGCTTTGTATATTTCAAAACTGTGTTGCTAGGAGAATATACATTTATGCTTCTTATAACTTGTATAATTATTCTTTATCATATGAATATCCATATTTCCACCTTTTAACTTTTTTTTGCTTTAATTTTATGTTGATTTATATTAGTATTGCTACAGGATTTTTTTGAGGAGATGATTTGCCTATTTCTTTTTTTTTTTTAATTTTATAGCTACTTTATTTATTTCTTTAATTTTGGCTGTGTTGGGTCTTCAGTTCGTGCGAGGGCTTTCTCTAGTTACAGCAAGTGGGGGCCACTCTTCATCGCGGTGCAGGGACCGCTCTTCATCGCGGTGCGTGGGCCTTTCACTATCGCGGCCCCTCCCGTTGCGGGGCACAGGCTCCAGACGCGCAGGCTCAGTAGTTGTGGCTCACGGGCCCAGCTGCTCCGTGGCATGTGGGATCTTCCCAGACCAGGGCTCGAACCCGTGTCCCCTGCATTAGCAGGCAGATTCTCAATCACTGCGCCACCAGAGAAGCCCGCCTATTTCTTTTTGTAACACATTTGTTTTCAATCTCCTGATGACTAGTTTTTCTTAATCCATTTAATAAATAAATCCATTCATTGTGATTTTTGATGTGTTTGGACTTGTTCTTGCCATCTAATTCTGCATCTTTATTTTCTCTGTTCTATGAGTGTTATCTATTGCCATGTATCTAATGCCCCCACCCCCCACCAACTTCATGGCTTTCAACAACAATATTTTTTTAATTATCTTCCTTAGTTTCTATGGGTAAGGAATTCAGATGAGCAGAGAAGAGATGGCTTTTCTCTGTTCTATGATGTTTTGATTATCAACTGGATTCATTTGGAATCTCATTCACTCATATGTTTGGTACTTAATGCTAGTGTTGGCTAGGAATCTAGCTGGGGCTTTTTACTGAACATCTTCGTGTGGCTTCTCCGTTTGGCTTGGGGTTCCTTACAATATGGTGACTGGGTTTGAAAGTCAAGTGTACTGAGAGAGCCAGGTAGAAGCCATTTTGTCTTTTATGACCAGCCTCAGAAGTCAGGAAGCATCACATACACTGAATCCTATTAGTTGAGGTATTTATAAAGTTCTATCTAGGTTCAAGGGAGGGAATGTAGACTTCATCCTTCAGTGGAGTTGTGTCAACTACACATTTTAAGAAGAACATGTGGCATGGTATATATAGTGGTGTGACCACCTTTAGAAAATACAAATCTGCTGCATCTTGTTTATATTTTTACCTTTTTTCCTATTTTTGTTGAATTGATAAAGTTTGCTTTGTTCTATTTTCCCTCACTACTGGCTTCAAAGTTATACATTTTATACTTTTAGCTTACCAGTGATTGCTTAAAATTTTTAATATGCATATGTAAACTTACATTTTTCTAACAAACTTGGAGTTAATTCATACCTAGTTCTATCAAACAAGGCAAAAAGTAGCACACTTTTACTTCCCTCTGCCTACCTTACTCTGCCAAAAAACATGTTGTAATTGACTGGATTTTAATATATGTTTGTTATTAAAATACATTTTAAAAATCAGCATTTACTTTATGTTCTAATTTCCTTTTGCTTGCTAAGAGGTGATAGAGTGAAATGCTTAATTTCACTGAAGGGTGAGACAGTCTCGTCGTGTTAGACTCTTACTAGAAGTGTTACTGGACAATTACTTTGTCTGAGCATTTTTGTCTCTAAAATGGGAGACTATTTAGACCTAGTTCTACCTAATAGGTAGAAAAGATATGAGATGATGTACATAAAGCACTTAGCACAATGCCTGACCCTTAATAAACTTTCAATATTGTTTGAAGTATTATCAATGGTTTCTAAATATTTAAATATAAAAACTTCTTGGGACTTCCCTGGTGGTCCAGTGTGTAAGAGTCTGCGCTCCCAATGCGGGGGGGCCTGGGTTGGATCCCTGGTTGGGGAACTAGATCCCACATGCATGCCACAACTAAGAAGCCCACATGCGACAACGAGGAGTTTGCATGCCACAACTAAGAAGCCTGCATGCCGCAACGTAGATTCCGCGTGCTGCAGCTAAGACCCAGCACAACCAAAATAAATAAATAAAATAAATATTTTTTAAAAATATAAAAACTTCTTATATTTTTCTTCTTATTAGTATCTTTTACTGCTAAAGATATTCCAACTTTTTTCTTTATTACTCTTGTCTTTCTCCCCAGGCATTACATGACAAGTATATTGGGTACATGGCTTGGATTTGTTGTGCAAGCACTGACATTCCTAAATATCAGTTTATACTTTGATTACTCTTATGTCAGTTAAATAAGGCCATTCTCAGGGAAAACTGAAAGAAATTTTTTAAAAATCACATGAGATTGATTCTAACATTGACAGTGTGAACCAGTATTCATCATATATCCTTGCTACAAGATTAGAATATCTTGAATGGCATCTAGGCATGTGTCATAGATGGAATAATATATGTCAGGATGAGGGAATAGACTATAAATTGGTGATCCTTTTATTCTCCCTGGAAATTTGTTTTTACCACCAGTTATTATCCAAGGACCTTACCCCTTTTATTTCTATTTTAATCTCTTACTCTTTCCTCTTTTTGGTGTTTAACGAGCACTCAATTTTCACCTAGCTAAGAATACTTGGTAAGTTGGGTAGCAATGATTAGAGGTTCGGGTTTAAAAGAATCAGAAATATTGTAAGCTACAGAGATGATTCGAAGTCATAGATAACAGCACATGTACCTATCAGAGATGAAAGTGGGAAGGTAAGGATTTGGGTGGTACAGCAATAGGTAGGTGGGCTTTGTGGTGGCAATTGTAGCATAGCTATACTAAGGCAAGGGGGCATCATGACTCACCATTATATCTCTAGAAATAAATCGGGAGGTTACAAAATAGCTTTAGATATTTTCCCATTTTGCAAAATAACTTATGGGACCAGTCAAATTGTTCCCCCTAAGCAGTGACTCCAGGCTGATTGGTTACAATTGGTTGCAATCAGGAGGATAACTCTATTAGAAATTCTGCTTGCATGTGGATTTGGAAGTGTTTGTAGGTGCTCTGAGAAGACTGCATGGGTCATCTGGAAAGTCATCGATCCCTTGAGGCACGTGGGAAAAGAGGAGCATACTACACATCATATATATGAGCAAACCGCTTTATTGGCACAAAACCCATTTCTGTGACACATGTATTCTGAAGAAATTTCTGGGCAAAGAACAAAAATATAGAATAGTGGTTAAACAATTGAGTCCTCGATTAAGACTGCCTGGGTGTGAAATCTAACTCTAAAACCTGCTAGTCATGTCTGTATGAGAAAGTTATTTACCTTTTCTCTGCCTCACTTTTCTCATCCATAAAATGGAATTAATATTAGCTAACTTATAAGGCTGTTGTGAGGATTTAACAAGGTAATACAGGTAAAATACTTATAACAGTGGTATTCACATCCTAGGCACTCAATAAATATTAGCAATGATTCTTAACACTTGAGAGATTGAGAGTGGGGATGTGGAGAGTAAGTACAAAATATTTGGAATATGTTCTCATACTTGTGATGATTTTTTTAAACTTATTGCATCTCAGGATGTCCTTAAGGATTGCTGTTGGTGCACAGATTGTTAGAGGAGATAGTCCAGTGCAACTGAAAGAACACAGCTCAAGGCTTTTTGAGTTCTGGATATGGGCTTGGAGAAGTCACCCTAGTTTTTTAAGCCTCAGTTCTTCCTTTTCCTCCTGACAGGAATATTAATCTTTGTTCTTACTGCCTCACAGGGTTGTCAGAAGATGGAATGCTTTATAAATTATAAAGGGCTATAGCTGTCTCACATCCTTTTTGGGAGCAGCTGTATATAAATTATAAATAAAAAGTACTATGCAAATATAAGGAATTATTACTGTTGTATATCCTGGATGTGCCATTCTGAGATATGCATCCACTTAACAGTTGTGTGTGTGTGTATGTGTGTGTGTGTATGTGTGTGTGTGTTTGCCTATGTAGGAAGGTACCTAGTTCTAAATAACTCTGTGTGTGTGTGTGTGTGTGTGTGTGTGTGAATGAAATGCATATATATTGAAAAATGTGATGCCTTATGACAAGTTGATTGTCCTAGAAGGAAAAGGAAAAGAAAACTCTTAAGTTGTGCTAAAAAATCGAATCATCTGACAGTCACATTCCACCATAATGCACAAGCACAGCTGGCCGAAAATACAGCAGCCGTTCACCTCTCAGTCCTGGGAGACAGTGACCAATATAAAGTGCAGGTTGCTTGGAAGAGCAGTTCTTTGGACACAGAATGGTCTTGGGAATATATTGTCAGGTTTTTATATAATTATCATTTAAACTGAAATGCTCTTCTCAGGCAAACGGGGTAACCTTGTTATGGTGCACCAATCTTGACTCTTTGGGGACTATATTCTAGTTGTCTTCTGTTTTGGTTTGGGTTTAAGAGGTAAAGAGCCATTGACATATTGTATTTGACTTGATTTGATGAGAGATGGTCTTATGAAGTCTCCATATTTTCTTCATGAAGCCCATATTCTTATACTTGAAGGAAAAAAGGCTGTACTGTTTGGTCCTTGCTTATTTCTCCAGTCTCATCTCTTCCTGCTCAGTGCTAGCAATTTGCACTCCAACCCTCTGAACAATTTGTGGTTCCCTGAACAATTTTTTCTCCTGCTTTGAACAGATTGTTCCTTTTGCCTCCAACATTAAAACCTTAAAATTCATCTCTTCTCTCTCCTCCAGCAAGTCTTCTCTAACTCCACAAGATTAGATCACGAGTCCCTACTATGTGTTCTCCCAAGGTGGCCGTTATGGTGTCTGTGATCTGGACCATAATTTCTTGTTTAGTTGTCTGTCTCTCTTACTAGGCTGTAAGCAACTTGAGGGCAGGTTATTGGGTAAATTGGATTTCAATTTTAACTGTGCTGTGGTCTGTATAATCTTGATCACGACTGCTTCTCTAAAACTTGTTTTCTTTATCCATAAAATTATTAGACTAATACCTGCTCTTTTAACCTTGCAGAATATTATGAGGATGAAAAACAGATACAAATGTGAAAGCAAATTGAAAGCAAAACCAACATAAATGTAATTTTTAAAAAGTGCTATGGAAATAGGGCATTTAAAATTTTTTGTCTTTTTGATATAAAAATGAAACATTGGTGTTCTCCCTCAGAAGAAGATCTGAGAAAGAGTTTGGGAGACTGCGTTACTATTGAAATAGAAGAGATGATATATTCCTTAGAGATTAGGAATAAAATCTTTATGCTTCTGGATCTTGGGCTTAGCTAGCTAGAAATCCGCGCTGCTTCCATGGCAAACTGACTAATAAATGTAGCAGATACTAAGTTACTCTGTTAAAAAATTGTGAAGTCTGTTTTGGGGGAATCATTGTAATTAAGAACTTGGAAATGGTTTTGATGCAGTGAGTGCGTGTTGTGATGAGGTCTTATTTATGAAAACATACTGTTGAAGTTTGAGAGGGCCCCCCAAATAACGTCCCTCTTTCTGGTCTAAGTGCTGTATCCATTGAGAATTAAGACACAGGAGTAAGGCAGATGAGAGAGAAAAACATCACCTTTGTTATTCATAAAACTGATAATGGAAATTACAGCCTATAAATATAGATGAATGAGCTTATTAACACTGAACCTAGAGTTATATAGATGTTTTCACCCAGTCACAGATAGTACTGGACCCGTGTGAAACTATCAAAAATGTAGAGGGACAGAGCTATACACACATTCTTTTTGGGAGGACTGGCACCTAATGGGATGAGAAGGTATGTCCAGATACTTTTTCCCAACTCACTAATCAGATTAAGCAGTTTTGCCTCTTCTAGAGAAGACTGAGTCAGAGACTGGGATGAAGGTAGCAGGAGTATTATTCTGGTCAGACTTTCTCCTCATTTGAGCATAACAAAAACCAAACAAACCAAAAGACAAAAACAGGAGTGAGAAAGAAGCAGTACCTACTTAACAAGAATCTATCCATTTGTTCCACCTGGGGAGTGCCATTTCTAAAGGATTATTTGTTCACAGGCTTTAGCTGAGTGATTGACTTAGCAGGGAGCTACACTGTGATACCATCACCTATCTCAGAACTCAAGACTCTGTGGAAGGAAGGGAACACCTGATATAATAGGAATGAAGAAGCCTCTTGCTGCCACCACTATAAAGGAAAACTAAGCTTTTTTATAATAGAAAACTAAGCTCCCAATTTTTAAAGCCATTTGATGATTTGTAATACTAAACATTGACTTTGTGCCATAAATTTTGCACACCTCACAACAACCCAGAGATAGTTGCTATTATTCCCACTTATTTTGAATATAGGAACCAAGGCTCAGAGAGGTGAAGTAACTTGCTCAAAATCATAAAGACAGCAAGTGAGATTCAAAGTCAAGATTGTCTAAATCTAAAGCTCATTGTTTCCTCTTTATTGTGAAAATGAAACAAAATATACAGAACATGGAGAACTCAGGTTTTTCTTACAGCTGTTCTCTGATTTGGATGGTCACGGCTAGTGCGATTTCATATTAAAGCCAGGTTCACGTTAAAGCTTTATTTGTGGGTTCTGTTTTGCTTCTCTGGAAGTGTGTTGATTTCTCCATCAGTCTATGTGAGATGAATAACAGTCTGGACATTTGGATGAAAGTGATAGTGGGTTAGAATGGAAAAATATTGGCAGCCACGGGAATTGTTTTACAGCTATAATTATGCCACTCTTGGCTGCTAAAATAATAATAAATGAAATGCATCTTTTAGAGAGGACTGGAAAGAACTCCACCTTAATCACAGAGATCACTTAGAAAATTTGTCTCTGTATTTTGAACTTTCAGCAAGATAAATTTGAGCAACTGTGAAGATGTATCCTGTATACATTTGTGTATTAAAGTATAAACTGTTCTTTTGTAGTCCACTCTAGGGTCCCCATATATCCTGACCTAAATGGTGTCTCCTCTCCCATGATGCTGGGTATACTCAGCTATGAAAGAAAAAGCTAGTGTTCTCCTCCTATGCATTTCTCCTTTACTTTTACACTACTACCACGTTTACAACACTTATGACACTTTCGGTCACCAAATGTGTGGAGCTTTTTCCCCACAACAAGCAGTTCTCTGTGACACCAGCTGGGTGTCCTGCAATTTAACTCAATTCTGACACTATTTACCTGGAAATGTTAAGGGCTCAGTCCCACAAGACTCCTCTCACCTACTTCAGATGCCAATCTCAAGTAGTATACTTTATGGAGGCTTCATCATGAAGGCATGATTGATCATAATTAACACCATTTTCAGCTTTTCTCTCCTCTCAAGAAAATGGGGAGTGGGGTTGAAAATGCCAAGCTTCTAATCATGGCTTGTTCTTTCCAGTAACTAGCCCTCCTCCAGGAGCCACCCAGGAGCCCACCCAAAGTTGCCTCATTAGAACAAAATACACTCCTATCACTCAAGAAATTACAAGGGTTTCAGGAGCCCTGTGTCAAGAACCAGGAACAAGGACAAATATTAGAACAAAAGATGTTCCCAGTTCTCTTATCACCCAGGAAATTACAAGAGTTTCAGGAACTCTGTGCCAGGAACTAGGGGCAGAGACCAATATATATTGCTCTCTTATTTCACACCAGCTTAAAGGAAAACTCTCTTTTGTCATTACTTAAATATTATATGCTTCAAAATGATTTTTAACAAAGAGGCGTAAAGGTGGCACCCTGGTGAAATTGAACAATTTGAGGATTTGGAGTCAAATCTGGGTTTGAATCATGGGCTTTCTATTTACTGGCTAAGTAATTTTGAAAGGCTCAGTTTCCTTATTTGTGACATGAGAATCCTAACATGCACTGTTGGCTCTGTCTCTGGAGTATTAATAAGTCAGATGCAAGCACAGGGTACTAATATTTATTGAGCCGCCATCTCTGTGAGTGCTTTGAAGGATATCACTTAATATTCACAATAAGACAGCTTCAGATTGGCTGCATACACTAAAATTTAAACTGTAGTGCGTATTCAGGATTTCTCTTCCCCATCTCTTTCTACCCCAAAAAATGTGAGGAAGAGATCCAATATGGGTCAAGGGTGAAATGGATTTCAACAAGAGCCAGAATTCATAATAATCTACTCCACATCTGTCATAATTGTTGCCATCTCCCAGTGCTGTTGTCACTCACCTCCTTAAAGGAGATGAGCAGGGAAGGAATTCCAGGGAAGTAAATACTAATTATTCTTAGCTAGAAATTTGGCTTCAAATCCGTACATAATCTCCCAAGCTGCTGAATGTGATACAGGACACCAAGACTCCATTTGCCTTTGCGATGCAATGTTCAGAATCAAAGTAGCCTTAAGTACTTGAATCCCCCATGGGAAAAGAGCCTACCCAAGAAGGAAGCCAACGGAGGAAACCACAGCCTGAGAAAGGAGATGACACAGGAGAGAAAGACTTAATTCCTAATGAAATGATCCAACCATAGCTGAAGACATAATTTCTCTGGAGTTTTCAGTTAATGAGCTAATAAGTACCTTTTATTGCTTAAGTCGGTTTGAGCTGGTCTCTGCCTCTTGTAATCAAGAGACTCCTGCCTAATATATGCATGAACAAAGTCAGTGGACATAGATTTCAGGAGATGGATGTGACAGAAATGGCAGAGAGAAGGTTAAGATGATTTCATAACTGAGTTGAAATGGAGCTTTGGAGAGGAAAAGTAGAATATGGCTTTGGGGTTGATATTCTGAGTGATAGAATAATCATAACGAAGATTGTTTCCCACTGTGCTGGATTTCTGCCTTTGTCCCTCCAGATACACTCTTTTTCCCTTTCCACCTTGCTCTTTGCCCTAGGATCCTGACCTGTGTGAGTTATGTAAACAAAAGCATCTGTATCTCTTGGCTGCTGGTAGGGTGTAGCCAATGAGGAGAAACCAGAATACATCTCTCTAGTTCCTTTGCTGGCTGTGTCTGTGAAAGACCTTTGCTCTTCTCAATATAGCCTGATCTTCACAATTCTGTCATGCTGGTTTCTTTATGTAATTCCTCCCACCTTACATCTTTTCAGGCTTATTGTAATCACAGTCATGACGCTGCTAGCCTCAGGTTCCTGCACTATCTCTTGTGGTTCCTCTGCTCTCACCCACACCTTTGTAGTTAGTCCCTTGGTAAATCAACACACCTGGAATTATTTTAATTTGAGTGTTTCGTCTGTTTCCACTTGGAATACCAAACAGATACACCTTGATAATTAATAATTCATAAAAGGACATGTTTATGTTGTAACAGTTTCCTCATCTATATCCAGTGCTTTAACATTTTCAAATTTTCATTAGTCTCACAATAACCTCAGAAAGTAAGCAGGTCAGGTGATGTTATTCCAATTTTGTAAAGGAAACCAAGCCTTGGGTAAGAAATAGATGTCCTGGGTCACACAACCAACAGGCTACTCTTGAACCAATGTCTTTTGACTCCAAAAGCTGTGTATTTAATCTATCACATCTTGATTTCTCAGAAATAAACTAATTTGATTAAAGTGATTGCATTTTACTCCTTCTCTTTTATCTCTAAACCAATAACTAGGTGTTATAGGAATAAGTGTAAACAGATATAGTTCTCCATTAGATAGATGCAACAGACATGTGGTAACATCCAAACAGAGAAAAATTGTGTAAGTGGGCAAATAATGAATCTATATTCCGCATATGAAGAGCCACCTTAGATAGGCTGCAAAAATGGGAGGCAAAAATGATTATAGATATGTTTGTACATCTTAAAACAATCAACAGTTCAGTATGATTTATGTAGTTGAGATAGGCTAAAACCTCACTAGTATAACAGCTGAGTCATTTGTCTTAGCAAGAGTCTTGTTATTGGCAATCAATAATGCAGCCAAGATGACTGATGGCTTTGTTTTCTTGCGGTGCCTCAGCTAGTCTAAATTATTTATTTGACATATTGCCTCTTGGCAGATGTAAGGAAACTACTGATAATATGTTTGCATTGCTTGGGTGTACATCTGAGAAGGAAAAATGGGTATTTTCTTCCTGTCCCTGATCTTGGGGCGTATTATATAGGTAGTGATATGTTTTGTAGAATTGTCATGTCATCCACTACATGTACTGGGAAGAATGAGACAATGAAGTTTTAAAAGTGCCATTCTGGTTGTCCTAAAATGGAATAAACTGCATTACTGTCAAGAGCACAATTCATTGGCAGGTATCTGACTTCTTTCCAGCCACAGTAAATATATATGGGCCCAGGGCTCTATATACCACACTCTATTGTGATTTATATGGTCAGATGTCTTTCTTTCCCAGTAGACAGGGAGGTCTTGGAGGACAAGAACTGCGTCTTATTTGTCTTGGTAATCCCAGTGCCTGGCACAGAGTCCCACATACAGTAGTTACTTAATAAATGTTTGCTGATGAATGAACTTCAAGAATGAATTAATCAGGCAAAGAATTGGTAGCCTTTGCCTTAGGTTTAGAAGCTATTAACCTCATTCAATAAAGTACTGCTTTGGAGAGAGGCATAAGCTAGAAGTCAGATCTTTTTTTTTTTTTTTTGAATCTCAGTGACAATAGGCAAGTTATTTAACCACCTTAAGCTTCAGTCTTCTTTAGGCAAAGTAAGACAATACTTTCTTCATAGTGTTATTATGGAAATTCAAACGTAAAATTAACTTGAAGAACTTTGTAAACTGTAAATGACCATATAAATAAGAAATTTACATGAGGGTAGTGTTTTACTGTTAAACTGGCTTTACCAAAACAATAGCAACAAAAACCCAGCTCTGACTTGTAGCGTTTGCCAATTTTTATGGTATAAATTCTTCCACCATGGCAGATTTCAAACTTACAGAGGTTTGAAAACTAGCTAACAAAATTCCTGAATATTTAACAACTGGCTCTTGTGAGCTGGCTTCTAGACACCACTGGGTGAGAAGAAGGGATTTGGCTTAGATGAGTAAGAAATGTGATGACCTTAGTATCTGTTGACATATGGAGGAGAGTTCTGTATTTTGAGAGGGAAAAGCAGCAGGATATTTCTGGCAAGGATAGACTGAGACTTCAGCTCTGTAATGAGTTGATTAATATGACACCATTATAGTGATTATCTTAGTGACAGAGAGGTACCCAGATATTCTTTCACCCTTAACAGAATTTTTGGGCACCAAAATTGAGTGATTCATTTAACAAATATTTATTTATCTTGGGTGGGCAGAGGGTCACTGCTGGAAAAGTACTAAATGTGGGGAATCATTAGGTGATTTGGGGTTCAAGGAACAAGTTCACATTGGCCTTTTTTTAGGGAAAGGAGGTTTAATGGAAGTGTAACAGGGAAGAGCCAAATCTGACTACATGTTGGATCTGTTTCTTTTACTTTAACCTTTGCTTCCGGGTTGCTTTTGTTCACTAAAAGGATACTGTCTATACATAATGGCCTGCCTCAGGGAACCCTGCCCCTCTGCCTGAATGTTAAACCGAAGTGCCTTTGTTCAGGGAAATATCCGGAGCCTGTCCACCTGTGGGTGGCTGCAAGAAAGAAGAAATTACCACATCCCCTCCTCGAGGCGGTCATTCCAGGGGATATATGCAAAACTTAGACCTTTTTACTTTACTTCCTCATCACCTCCCCCTCTCTGTGCTATAAAAGAAACTGGCATCCAAAGCCCGAGAAGATGGTTATTTAGAGACATTAGTCTGCCATCTTCTTGGTCTGCTGGCTTTCCAAATAAAGTCATATTCCCTGCCTCAACACCTCGTCTCCGATTTGTTGTCCTGTCGTGCGGCGAGCAGAGCAAGCTTGGACTCGATAACAGGACACCCTGGACCTGACCAGGAGATATCAGAATTCGGGATAGCTCTATAGGTATCTCTTCTCTTGGTCTTCATGATCTCTCATGGCATCTTGGTTTCTCTCTATTCATCTGCTTCATCTTTTCCACACTTTTAGTAATGCAACAGACACGCAATTGTGTTTTAGGTCACATTTTTGTCTGATGGGCTTAGCGTACCCTAACCCATATTCATAGGGACATATCAAAAGTTTAGTGTGACTAAGTTAACGTGCAAGTCAGGAAGTGATTTTCAACTTTTAGCGTACATTAGAGTCACCTGGAGAGTTAGTGAAAATCAGATCCTGGGAATGCAGCTAGAGTCACTATAATTCAATCTCCTGGGGTGGAGCCCAGGAAAATAACCAACGTAGATGATTTAACGCAGGTGGTTTGAAAGAGACGTGCAAAAAACATGCCAATTTTTAAGTACCTTACCTTTCATGGTTGGACTTTATCTTCCAGGTCAGTGGTTCTCAACTTCGGCTGCACACTGGAATCACTTGGGAGCTTTAAAAAATGTACTGGTGCTTGACATTCAAAAAATTCGTATTTACTTGATCTGGTATGTGGTCTAGCATCAGGATTTTTAAAAATCTCCTCAAGTGACTCTAATGTGCAGCCAAATTTGAAAACCACTGTGCTATGGGGAGCTTCTGAAGGGCTTAAAGCGGGTAAGCTGTTTAAGAGGGAGGTGTTTGAATTACTCTAACAGCCGAAGAGAGAAGGGAACTGAGAGCTATAATACTGATAGTCTCAAACAGGAATGAAAGGACAGGATGTTTTGACCAGAAAGTGGGATAATCAATTTCAGATTTCAAAGGTAGAGGACAAGTTCCAGGTGAATACAAGAACTGCAGTGTGGCCAGGGGCTTGAGTGGTTGAATTAGAAAATAAGAAAAGGTCACTGGAGTTAAGAAGGTCAATGAACAGAGAAGCTGGGCTAGATGGTGGTGACAAGGAGGGATAGAAGGGATATCGTCGTGTTTAAGAACCTCAGAGAAAGATGGTTTTTACAGAAAGATGGGAGAGTAATAAATGTCTGGAGGTAGGATATCATGAAACAAGAAGTATTCCGACCCTACATGGCGACTCTGGGAAGAAAAGGAGGTGACTGTGTGCATGAGAGAGAAAGGAAAAAAGAATAGGAAAGGAAAAATTTGGAAAGGGGTTACTGGGGGCATGGTTATCTAAGAGAGAGACAGGTATTAGTTAAGTCAGGGGTTGGAGAGAATATTCCGGGATCAGATACACCGTTTAACAACTGAAAGAGTTTTAGCGGGTGCATTAGGAATGTCAGAATGAAGATTGAGTTTGGCGCTGGGGTAGGATAGAGTTGGTAGTCGTTGGGGCTGCCCACAAGTATTACAGTTCTCTCTTCTTCAGGGTGCATGGCATAATTGCACTTTCCATCCTTCTGGAATTGAGGGTGTTCCTTTGGCTTGCAAGGACCAACATGACAGGTGAACAGAAGTGATGTGTGTTACTTCTAGATAGAAGCTTTAAGAGCTTGTTCAGGATGTACCATATCCACTTCGATCTGCCTTGGCAGACATTGACATTTTAAATACTGAAGCCATATCAACCTGGGGTCCTGGACCAGGGCCCTCCAGCTGATCCATGATAGACACAAAGCAGGAACAGGGATTGAACCTTTGTGTTTTTTAAACCACTGAAATTTTGAATTTGTTGGTTACCTCAGCATAACCTAGTTTGTTCTGACTGATATAGAAATTAGTGCCTCAAAATGGCGCTGCTGTTAAAAAAATTAAATATATGGCATTTGCTTAGGGACTTAATGGTAAAAAACAAGGAGCTGCTTCAAAGACTGGAAAAGTGATAATCCATGCTATTCTGTGCTAAAGCATTTGCTAAAACTGGCACTTGAGGTGACTTGGGAGGCAGACTATGTACCTATGAGTGCAGGTCCATGGTAAAAGTTCAGAGAACAAAGCATCAGTATCATGTGTTAGTTGTAGATGGCTATATTTGGGGAAAAAAAGGGCAGATTTGCAAGCAGGAATGAAAGGAAATAAAATACATACACAAAAAAGTACTTCACAGTTAGAAAAGTAAAATACTTCACAATTCCAAACAGAAAAAGATATAATTGAGAAAACTTTGGAACAGAAAAGAACAATTAAAACAGGATTAGAACAAGAATCAATTTAAAAGTATGGCTCTCACTCCCATTGTAGATTGGTTTACCTCAAAGTAGAGGTCCAACTAAGAATTTGTTGCCCAATTATGTGGTATAACATGATACAGAGCTCTCTAGCGCTAAACTGTCCTTGTTTTCTGGCACTTTCAGTGCAAAAACTGTGAAGGTCCAAGGCAAACTGGAAAGAGGCTGTGATGGACATTTTGCCTGAATGAGAAATGAGCCTTGTGGTTTTAAGCTGCTGAACATTTTGGCATGGCTTGTTAGTACAACATAAACTAGCCTATTTTGACTGCTGCAGGAAGAGAGGGATCACAGTATGGGGAATAGATGTGGGGAGCTGACCAGAGTACTCTATTTTTACGCCTAATGAAGTATGAGGAAGTGAGGCCAATGGGATTAGCTAGCCTCAGAGTTCTAATGGTACTCTGGGTCAGAGTGCTGCCAGTTGAGGCTGGTGGCACGTGTAGGCAGAAGGCATATTTACTTTGACAATTTTTCATTTGTTTTTCAAGTGAACTCCCTAAGGACCCTTAAAATAATTTAACCCACCCCTTAAATTCACACACAAACTTTTGGATGCACATCTATTGCATGGTATGTGGTATTCTTATCCTGTGAATTTTTGGGGGTCTCAGCACTTGTGGTCAGCTAGAGGTTTCTAGACCAGTTTGAACTGATTAGGGAAAGCCTTAGTTGTTGCATTTCTATCCTCCCTTTGGAGGATAACCTTAGGCTCAGAATTATAGTGATTGAATGTGAATGAGATCTGGGACTTTTTATTTTTATTTACTTTTCTTGTTCAAATGAAATGAATATGCATTGTACTGGGAAGGCAGACGGGGCTCTTACCAGTGCAGCTGAGAACAATTAGTTCTTATTTGCTTAACACCATTTCTTAATGTGCAGTTGTAAAACTTTTCATAGGATGTTTTAAATGTAATCAATTTTTCATTGCCGTTCCTAATAATTCAAAGAGCCTGACATTTGCAATCAAGCCAACTGTGGTCGATATCCATTTTCCCTTAGTTAAATAGGAATTTAACTCAGTGACACAAGTGGAGGCTTCTGGAACAAATTCTGTGTATTTATTCTTTTGGCTACCCGAGATGCATGAGTTTGCAGGACAGACTGTCAAGTATCACAGGGCCAGTGGGGCTTACTGTCATCAGCTCCCTCAGAGCTCACAACCCAGCCCTACTACTTCCCAGAAATGTACACTTCGGTAACTAGCTTCTCTGCACCTGTTTCCTCACTTACAAAATGAGAAATAATTTCTTTCGTAGAATTGTTTTAAGAGTAATTGAAATAATGCATTGTTAATCAGGATATATTACTCGCTGTTAGCTGCAAGTGACAAAGATCCAACCCAAACCAACAAAAACTGAAAGGGAATTTGGGGCCTTGACAGGATTCAGGACATGTTACAGCCAAATGTGGCACCTTGGCATATTGAATATTTTAAACTGAAGGAATTTGAGAAATGGCAGGTGTCGGAAGGACTTTCTGAAATTCCCCTGAAGCAAGTCAAAACACCCTCGTGTGGGAGGTGCCCTCCCTATACCTGGAGGAAAGGAGCATCCTTATCTCCAAAGATGGAGGGACACTGAGAGGAATTTGAGCTAACAGGCTTTGTTAAGTTCCCCCCAGGTTACTGCTCTTAGCTCATACTTCTCTGTCCTATCACATTTTCTCATGACTTTCCACTCTTCATCAAAACTAATATAAAAAACACTCAGGTTGAATTGTTTCTTTGGGTCTTCATCTCCTTACAAAGGCCCGTGTCAGGTAAAACTTACATTAAATAAATTTGTGTGCTTTTCCCCTTGTTAATGTCTTCTGTTATAGGGGTCCAGCTGAGATGGGCATAGGAAAGACACTTTCCTTTCCTTCAGACTCATGTAGGAAGCATATGTACAGTTTTGCTGATTTCAGGGATAGCGGGATCCAGGCACTCAAATAATGCAGGCGTCTTCTTTCTGCTGTTTGTATCAATATGTGGTCTCATCCTTTCCTTTTCAGATCCAGGTTCTAAGTCAGGGGCACCAAACAGGTTTCGAACCATGAGGAAGAAAAGAGTTTGGGGAGAATAAACAGAGAAAAATGGCAGGTTAATGACTTTTTCAATAGTTTTCATGAGTTTACCTTCACACTACTTCCTTGAACATCTCTTCATCATATTCTAAGCCAGGGATCCGTAAGCTACAGCCAGCCAGTGGGGCCATATCTGGCGGCTGCCTGTTTTTGTAAAAGGAGTGTCATTGGAATACAACCACACTTGCTCATTTATGTACTGTGTATGGCTGCTTTTCTGCTACGATGACATTGTTGATTAGCTGTGATAGTGATCACATGGCCTGCAAAGCCTAAAATGTTTACTATCTGGCCATTTCCAGAAAAAGTTTGCTGGCCCTTTACAGAAAAATATTTAAACTAGTGATCTTCGAAGTGGCTTGT
Organism: Balaenoptera acutorostrata; assembly: GCF_949987535.1. Lineage (NCBI taxonomy): Eukaryota > Metazoa > Chordata > Mammalia > Artiodactyla > Balaenopteridae > Balaenoptera > Balaenoptera acutorostrata. The sequence goes on from NC_080072.1 coordinate 18,307,298, forward strand.
TTACCAGATAGTATGCAAGACAGCCCATTGGGAAAACAGAAAAATATATTTCAGCTTGTTCTTTTTCTCATTTTCTTTTTTTTTAAATTTCAGCTTTATTAAGGTATAATTGACAAAAAATTGGAAGATATTTAAATTGTACATTGCAGTGATTTGATATATATTTATATTCATTGTGAAAGGATCTAGTTAACATTCATCACCTCGCATATTTATTTTTGTGTGTGTGTGAGAACATTTAAGTTCTACTCTTAGCAAATTTCAATTATACAACACAGTGTTATCAATTATAGTCAACATGTTATACATTAGATCCTCAGACCTTATTCCTCTTATAGCTGAAAATTTGCACCCTTTTACCAATCTCTCCTTATCTCTCCCACCCCTTCAGTCACTGGCAATCACTTTCTACTATCTGTTTCTAGGAGTTTTTTTTTTTAGATTCCATGTATGTTACCATGCAGTATTTGGATTTGTCTGTCTGGCTTATTTCATTTAGCATAATGCCCCAGGTCCATCCATGTTATTGCAAATGGCAGGATTTCCTTCTTTTCCATGGTTAAGTAATATTCCATAGTATTTGTATACCACACCTTCTTTATCTCTTTTTCTCATTTTCTTTCTAAAATATTTGAAGAGTAGACTTTTCTAATATTTACTATATATCTTGACAGTATTTAGTGAGTGTATATAACTAAAATATATATTTTATATAATACATATTTGTATAATGTGACATTGTTATATTAAATATATAGATATGTATTATATTCATATTAAACTGTAAATATATCTATAACAATATTTATATTAAATATGTAAGTTATGTTTATAAGTATTTAACAATATATATTACATAAACATATTAACAACATGTAATATTTATGTACTTAATCTAATATATAAACATATATGTATATATACTGTATTAGACAGAAAGAAAAGAACTCAAAATTCTGTACCATTTGGAACATCACTTTAGGGCCATACACCTGTATTTAACTCTACTCTCCTTCCCATCCCAGCTGGCTATATGTATTTGTTCCTAGGTAGACCTGTGCCTCTCACTCTGCTTGATGACGTGGTATGCTAAATCTGTTCATTTAGAGATAGATGTAAAATAATAAAAATGTAGCAGAAGGAAGAGGAAAGGAGGCAGGCTGTGTCTCTGATTATTGAAGCCAGGCACATTGTAGAAGCATCAAAAGAATAAGCAGTAAGATCTGTCTTATTTCTGAATTTTAAAAGAGAATGGTATTTCTACTCATTTATCTTTGCCTGGGATTTGAACAAATACAGGTTTTCTGGCAGCAATTATTGATTTTTCAATATTTGTAGAAAATGACACATGTTCTGCCACATGTGATATTTAGGAAGTGAGGTAAGTTCTATAAATCCAGAGGATTGGTGATCATGCTACCAGGACAATTTGTAAAATATGTTAAAGCTGATTAATAAGAAATAGAAATGTCAATGAGTTTGTTAAAGTGAAGGAATAAAGGGGTGTTGGAACTCAGTGGGAATACCTCAGGCTTGATTCTACGAGGGCTGGCTGGGCTCAAGAGTGTGGCAGCCTGGATCAACCTTTCATCCTCCTGGGAAGATTTGGTTATGGGGCAAAGAAACCTTTACTGGGGAGCAGTAGGTGTATTCGAGGAGGGGGTCGTGTTTCCTGATGTTGTTTCTGTCAATCTGGCCCTCTTTTTCGTAGTATTTGCTGCTTGGATCTGTTGTATTTCTCCTCCACTTAAAACATACATATGTGCATGAGAGAGAAAAACTGTTGTTATGTGGGGAAGGTTGCTTACGAAATATGGACCCATTTGCATAAGGGCTTGGAAGAAAGGATGGAGGTCCTAAATCTTCATTCTAAGATAAGAGGTTCCTGGAACCTCTTGCAGTGGGTGGGCCGTATTGACTCTAACCAATGCCAGGGCAGGCATTGGCCCCAAGGTTTCTGCTATAAAATTTCCACTGGAGAGAAGAGATGGGGCCAGCAAATTGGCTCCTGCACTGAATCTGTTGAAAGGGGAGGAAGGAAGAATAAGTCTGCGTCTTTGACAAAATGATGGTCCAAGTTCTTCCCTATCCCTGCCCACCTTCCTATAGCAAGTTTGTGCCGTGGGGAAATGCAGAGAGAAACCTGTTCCAGAGTTGTGGTACTGGCAACCTGGGTCCGTTTTGGTGTGGGTCAGACTTGACTGAGTATTACAAGTGAGGGAACATTCTTCTCTCATAATTTGAAGAACGTTTACATTCTTGGCAAGGAGTTGTATAAGGGAATAGAGCAGGAGATCTGACCTCACCGTCCTTGCTTCAGATGAGACAGGCAGCCCAGAGCAACTAGCCGATGACTCTTTCCCAAGCGACCAATTTCCTATAGTTGTTGTGGGATGTACCAACCACAAGGGGCACCACTGGGCAGTGAATCCTGTTCTGAGGCAAAAGAAATTAACTAGCCTTTTTGAGATGGGTGGGGGTTCTGGAAGGAGCAGGGGAAAGAAGTGCTGCATAGGGAAAGACTAGATTTCTTGCTTATATGGGTAGGTTGGGGGCGTGAGTTGAAGCCATTGTTCCCACCCCATTTGTAATGTGGGAGACGGAAACCACACTTGTAGTGTGCCATGCAGTGCTGTGCTAGCTTTTGAGGTCACAGAGGTGAATTAGACATGTGATGTCTGTGACGATCAGCTTACTCAAGTGTGCAGTGAGAACAGATAAGAAGAACCCGTGATCTTGGGGCATAGTCAAGAAAGGCTTCTTGGAATAGAATGTTGGAACTGATTCTTAGCAGGAAGTGAGGGGACTAAGGTTGTGTCTGTGCAGAAAGCCCACTTGTGAGAAAGAGTAGAGGTATCATAAAGCAGTGTAACCCAGTGAAAGCAATTTGCTGTGACTGGGGAGAGGGCTCTGTGGGAGAGTAGCACCCAACTGGAGTTCTTACAAGGTAGAAAAACTTCAGGTCATCAGATGAAAGGCCTTGAATGCCAAGCTAAGAAGTTTGGATGTTAGACAAAATGCAGTGAGGAACCATTAAAAGATTTTGTAAAAGGGTAATATCATTGCATTTTTGTTTCATTAGGTTCATTTTATTATAAGTTAAGATATATTGAAGATCTAGAGGCAAAGTAATCCTGTGGGTGAGAATTGTAGTAATCAGGATTTGTTATCAAACCTTTTGCACACCATCTGTAGCAGTCATCATGTGACCTGTAATTTGGACAAATAATGTGCTTGCCTTTGCAGATAAAGTCCTGTGTACCAATCTCAGACTAGATAATTGAGATAACTCAGATGTGAAATCCAATGTCTTTAACTTTTTTTTTTTTGACCTATTCAGCCCTAATTGATATCCTTTCTTCTCAGCCACTCATATATTTACTTTTGTTCCTCCACAGTATTAATTTGGGTATTGATCACTCACTGTATGTGCTTGTTGGGTCCCAGAGTTTAGGATAAGTCCCAAATTATGAATGTGCAATGAACAATGTTGTCGTCTATTCAATGGTGTAATATGATTTCTCCCTTTATGCCTCATGAGACGGTAATTTCAAGTCTTATTTCTAACCCAGTAGTGTGCTCGTTTCTTTCTGGTCATTTTATGAAAAGCTATTTTCTGAGGTCAGTCTAGAAGAATCACGGTACACATTAATGCATGCTAAAGGCTCTGAGAAGTCCTGAAGGAAAGACTCTGGCTTTGCTTTTTAAATCAGGATTTCTCAAACTTACTGGATCAAGGAATCTCTTATGTAAGTAATCTATTAAATTCTGCAGAACCACTGTTTCAGATAATGCATGTAAGACAGAAAGTCTCAAACAATGGGGCTTTCTGTCTTACATGACTATATTTATAATTTAAGTGTTAAGTGTTAGATACCCAAGTGTCAATCAGGCCTTTCTTGCATTGAACCTCTTGGTTATTCAATAATCCTTCCAGGCTCTTGGGTAACATTGAACTCTCTGGCACCTAGGAAACAGATAAATAATATTCTGAATAACTGAAGCCAGCTCCAGTCTTACAGAAATGCAAGTGATAATACTAAGCATTCATGGCAAAAGCCAAAGAGTTGATGACAAAAATGAGTGCTGATTTGTTGATGGAGATGGGAAGGAGGCACAGACTCTGAGGTTTGGATTTTGTTTTCTGGCCTGAACACTCTGGACCAGGTATATTCCTTGGCTGTATGTATGTGGATAGGGCACCTGTTTTGTGGAAGCAGGGCTGTGGCACGCTGCTGAGCTGAAAGTGTTAAAAATGCAACCTTCAGATGTTATTGATTTCAAAGGCAGAATACTTCAGGGTTTAAAAGCACAAACTCTGGACCCAGCATGCCCAGGGCTCCCACTTATTACCCATGTGACTCTGGACACACTGATTAACTTTTGTGTGTCTCAATTTACTTCTCCATAAAATGGTGCAAGTTATAGTGCCTACATCATAGGGTTGTTGAGAGGACTGAATGAGTTAATCCACATGAATTTCTGGATATAGAGCCTGGTACATAATAAGCGTTCTGTACATGTTTGCCACCATTTTATGCTTGGTAACAGTGTGAAGTGGGAGTGTTACAAAAATGAATAAGACATCACCCTGGTCCTAAAGCTCACAGACTAATACGAACAAATTATAATGATTTAGGGTGAGAAATAGATGTATAAAAGCATCCAGGAGAGAGGTAGTATAATGTTTGTTAAGAGAACAATTTCCGGGGTCAAAGAGATGTGGGTTCAAATTCTGACTCTGCTACTAGCAGGAGCTTAGACGGTGATAAACTTTCTGGGCCTTAGTTAATCATGTGGAAGATAGCCTAGTACTACCATTAAAGTTACAGATGTTGGTTATTATTATTAGTAGTAGTAGTATTAGTATTATTATTATTAGTGAGCTAGCACAGGGGAGAGGAGAGAGAGATCTTTGTGGAGGAGATACCTTCTTGATTTGGCCCACCTGCCTACTGTGGGGAATTCTTTCCACCAGGGTCTGCATCTTTACCTGCCTCTCTCCTCACACAGTGAAGAACATGAGGTTGATGGTGTGAAGTGGGTGCCAGAAAGGGCCTCCCCAAGTTGGTTCTAACACTGTCTAGACAGATGAGCACAAGATGCTTTCCTATCCTGCCACACCATTTCCTCCAGGTTCTGCATCCGCAGTCACTCAGGACTGAATTCAGTCCAGGAATCCACATATGGATGACCTAATAGCTTCCTCTCCATCTCTCCGAGCCCTGTAACCCTCCCCTTGTCGCAAACATGACCGAGGCTATCCTTAGCACTGATGTAAGCTTGGGTTGATAATTTTTCATGAGACACTGGGGAGTCATCTCCTGGCCTTCTTGAGTTTCACTGTGGCAGGTCCTCAACATCTGGACTCCACAGCTGGGAGATTTGAAGTCTTGTCAGGTGGGTGCCATCTAATTGAGCAGTTGCAAGGGCACATCTGGAAGGGCAGTACCATCCTGTGGCTTCAAAGGGGGCCAGGAGGTAGTAAGCAATTTTTTAGCCCTTCTGGTGTGGAACCAGTACAGACAGATATCCTGCAGCATGGCCCCGACCTTTTCTCACTGTGTGAGGGGCACTCGACCTTGCTTTCAGTGCTACGGATTGGCCTCTTCCTCAGTGGAGGATGCTTCTGAAATGAAACACTGTCCCAGGCTGCTGACTAGAACAGAAGTGTCACCTTAGGGGAAGAGAAGACCAGTGTGGCCAGAGCTCTCTCCTGGAGTTTCTCACCTCTCACTACTCCCTCCCACCCAGCACCTGGGAGCCTGGGAATCTTCACACAGATGAAGGAGGGAGTAAAGGCAGAAACCCTAAATGCAGGACTACAGGCAGGAAGAAGAGTGAAAGCATTGGTTTGTTTAATGACTTTTTTCATGTTCTCTTTGTGGGTTTGTTTGTTTTGTTTTTGTCACTGGCTCCCTTTGGAGGGATAAAGCTTTCATCTAGGGCTTCCCTGATGGTGCAGTGGTTGGGAGTCCGCCTGCCAGTGTGGGGGATGTGGGTTCGGGCCCTGGTCCGGGAGGATCCCACATGCCACGGGGCGACTAATCCCGTGAGCCACAACTACTGAGCCCGTGTGCCACAGCTACTGAAGCCCGCGTGCCTACAGCCCATGCTCCGCAGCGGGAGGGGCCACCGCAATGAGAAGCCTGCGCATGGCGATGAAGGAGTGGCCCCCGCTCGCCGCGGCTGGGGGGGGCCCGCGCACAGCAACGGGGACCCAGAGCAGCCAAAAATAAATAAATAAATAAATTTATTAAAAAAAAAAAAGCTTTCATCTAGCCAGGAAAACCTTAGCTTCAGGGATATGATTATATGATTAGCTCTGTCTGAGAGACGTCCCAATTGCTACCTCTGCTACTACACACGTGAGCCATCTACTCTTTGGGTTCACCCCTATGCTGTGGAGGTATAGGAACCCAGATGAATACCTGATAGAAGCGAGAACTGGTGCAGATAGATATTCAGGGTAGGAATTTGGCAGCATCTAGCCAAGTATATATACATGTGCCTTATGATCCAGCAAGTTATCTTCTGAATATACATTCAAACAAATTCTTGCATGGACCTGTAAGGGGACATGTATGGGGATATTTACTGTAGTATTGTTTGTAAAGATTTGGAAGTAATTCTGGGTGATTTGGATATCCATCCCTGGAGAAATAAGTAGGTGCAATGTAGTAGGCTCCACTAAGGAGCACTAAACAGCATTTAGAAATGAGATGTACCCATAGCAACATGTGTAAATCTTAAAAATGCAATACTAGATTTTTTAAAAAGAACAAACTGAGATTTATAGCATAACACTATAAAAATGCATTCAGAGAAAACAATAATACATGTTTTATATGAACCCATACAAATAAAAGGGTAAACATCAAGTATATTTTAATATTTGGGATAAATGAGAATAAATAATACAGGAGAGAAATCTTATGCAAACCAATGATGATGGTGTCGCAAGAAATGAAGAATGTATTAATCCGCTGAAAATTAGGTAAACAAAATCTGATCAAAATCAATTAATACTTGGTCATGTCAAGTTAAATAAGTAAGAGGGAAGTTGTTGTTCCTGCCTTTCACTAATTTATCCCCAAACCTGATTGTCTGGAGCATTAACTCACAGTTGAACTCTTTCAAGTCAAACTGCTCTCCTCTTGAAAACCCCTGGGACAACTAGAAGATTTGGCTCATAACATTTCTCAATTCTTTTGTAGATCATTCCAGACACATTCTAGTCTTCTGTGCCAGCAAGTTCCCAGCCTTTGTCACCTCTTCCTTCTCTTTCTGCTTTTTCAGAACAGATAGTTCCTCTCGCTGCACCAGTGCTGATCCCACCAGCTCAGCTCAGGCTCCGTCTCAGGAATGTTCAGGATCCCTTATGATATTACTCACACCTCTATCACTCCTGTCTTTGGCTTCCAATCTTCATATTACAGGACAGCATTTCTTCCTTCATCTAATAGGTTTTTTTTTTTAACTGAATATGTATTTTGTGCAAGCTCTTGGGTTAGGTGTTAGGGAAAAAATATGGTTGAGTCTGTATTAGTTTCCTATTGCTACGGCAAGAAGTTACCATAAATTTGGTGGGTTAAAACAACAGAAATTTATTATTTTATAGTTTTGGAGGTCAGAAGTCCAAAACCAGTTTCACTGGGCTAACATCAAGGCATCAGCATGCCTGTGATCCTTCTGGAGGCTCTGGGGTAGAATCTGTAGCCTTGTCTTTTTCAGCTTCTAGAGGCCACCTGCGTTCTTTGTCTTATGACCTCTTCTTTCATCTTGAAAGCCAGAAGCTTAGCATCTCCTTTCCTCTCTGACCTCTGCTTCCATCATTACATCTTCTCTCTCTGACTCTGATCCTCCTGCTGCTCTCTTAAATCTACTGTTATGATTACATTGGGCTCATCCAGATATTCCAGGATCATCTCCCAATATGAAGATCCTTAATCACATCTGCAAAGTCCCTTTTACTACATAAGGTCACATATTTATAGGTTCTGGGAATTAGGACGTGGACATCTTTTAGAGGGTAGTTATTCAGCCTACAACAGAGTCCTTGCTCTTAAGCCATTCATAGCCTAGTGGGGTACACCAACCAAACAAGTTGATAGCAGTTAGAGTAGAGAGGGGTGAATGTCATGACCAGGGAAGCACAGGATAAAAGAAGAAAACTTAGTCTGGTCTAGGGTTCAGACTGACTCCCCAGGGTTATGTTCAAGAGCGGTATAAGCTAGTAGGGTGTGGCTATGTGAAGAGAAGAGGGGGTGAGCCCCATGTGCAAAGACCTAGAGGGGAGAGAGAATCGGCAGTCAAAGCTGACCTCCTTCCTGCTCTCTCTACACGTCCTCTTTGTTCCACCTCACTGCCTGTGCTTATCTTCTTTCTTTTGTTTGTAATGCCTTTCTCACCACTCTACCTATCCTTCAATATTCCTTCAGAAAGTCTACATCTGTATTCCACAAGTAGCACGATCACTCCGATGAATTCCCATAGCTTTTTATCTGTACCCTTTTTATACTCGTTTTTACTTTGGCGTTATAGGTTACAGGCTCTGAAACACTTGATAAAAGTGTTTTTATGTATCTTTTCTTTTCTCTTCTGAACTTGAGACTGGAATCAGTAGGAGACTGTAAATTCCGCCTCCCCACACTTCCTTCCCTTTCCAAGCTGTTTACTACAGCATCAAGAGCATTATAGACTACCAGCAAGTACTGAATGATTAAACAAACAATAACACATCTAAATTCAATTATGTATCAGTGTCTCTAGCTCTAGCCACACTGGGCATACCTGAGAAACACATAGTTTCTCACACTGACGAGGTTTTTAATTTGATTTTTAAAGATACAGTGAGGACAAATTGAACCAAACTATCCATCTGTTTACTTAAAAGTGACCATTATAATAAGTATACAGAGTCAAAACAATATTTTGGGTTTATTGATAATGATTAATTGTTGACTCAGTATTAACCTGAGGAAGTGGTGGTGATATGAGTATATTCACTGTTTGGGTGGAGACATACAGAGGGGATATGAAGAATCGGATTGAGATAACTTTTTTTTTTTATAAATTTATTTATTTATTTTTGGCTGTGTTGGGTCTTCGTTGCTGCGTGAGGGCTTTCTCTAAGTTGTGGCAAGCGGGGGCCACTCTTCATCGCGGTGCGCGGGCCTCTCACTATCGTGGCCTCTCTTGTTGCAGAGCACAGGCTCCAGACGCGCAGGCTCAGTAGTTGTGGCTCACAGGCCTAGTCGCTCCGTGGCATGTGGGATCTTCCTAGACCAGGGCTCGAACCCGTGTCCCCTGCATTAGCAGGCAGATTCTCAACCACTGCGCCACCAGGGAAGCCCGAGATAACTTCTTAAACTACATTTTTTCTTTATTTGCAGTGGATATAATCAACATGTTCTCAGCACTTTCATGTGTGTCTGGTTGTTGTAGCCTTTGAGACTAGACTATCCACTGGGACCTTCATATCACCTGCGTGTCCTCTGAGAGAGTCCCCAGCCTACTCTATCTCCACCTTTGAGATCCTCCAAGTTTTATCTCCTGATCTGGGGAGCCAGATGAACCCCCATGCTCAACTACCTGCTTAAGTTCGCTGTCACCTTAGGTGGCTCTTGTTCATTTCTCATTCACTCTGACAACTTTGGGATTTGAGATTTTGCCAGAGGTTGCATAATTAGCAGGCAAATTATCTGGGCTATAAATCCTTTTCTGCATGAGACTGTCAGAATGAATCCCATCATGACTGTCTTCCCTTTTTGTCTTAGGCATTATCACATGATCATGGCTTTCAGATAATCTGTCACCTGAACAATTGGAATTGAGGCTAAGAACTTGATGAGACAAGCTTTGGAAAATTGAAAAAAAATTGGGGTTGGGGTACATCTGATTTACAGAGTATGCATTTTCAATCCCATTTCACAGATATCCAATTGCCTAGTTGACTTCTCTTGGACATCTCAAAGGTCCACCAAACTTAAAAGGTCCACAGTCAAACCATGTCCTCTCCTCAAAGCCTGGTCCTAAAGCTCTGCTCTTTATTTAGTGAATAGCACCACCATCTATCCAGTTGCACAGTCCAGAAATCTGGGGTGAATCCTTATCCCCTTCCTCTCCCTACTCCCCTCATCCAATACAGCACCACCTCATGTTGAGTTTACCTCCTAAATGTGTCTTGAATTCATCATCTTTTCTTCATCTTGTCTTCTACCACACCAGCTACCTGTCACCTCTGAGCCTTCCTATTTGTGAAAGAAGTGATTATGTCCCTCTCCTCAGCTATTGAAATAGTTTCCTAAAGTTCCGTCCTTTATTCAGCCCCTTCTCTAATCCATTCATTGATATTTAGGCAGACTGGTCTTTAAACTCTGTAAATATGATCATGCCAGTATCCTTTGAAACAATGTTCTGTGACTTTCCACTGCTTTTAGGACTAAACAAAATGCTGACATGGCTTACACTGTCATGTGTGGTTTGGTCACTTCCTACGTCACACCGTTCAACATCCTCACTCTACCCACCACCACCACTGCCTCGCTCTAACCACGTACTTTGTAGTTCTTTCTGCTTACCATTATCTTCCTCCTAGCTCTCCACCGAATTATATTACACTTTCTGTATTCGCTGTAAATGATACCCTTTCCTCTCCTCTTGACTAATTTCATTATCCTTACACTTTTATCACTCAGGGAAATCTCTGATGTTTTTGAGTGGGTCAGACCTTCCTATATGGAGTGGCAGAGTACACCGAATTTCTTCCTAGTCCATGTCACAGTTGAAATTTTACATTTCCTTGTTTAAATATTTAATTCATGCCAATTTTCCCTATTAAATTGTAAGTTCCATGAGGGTAGGGCCATGTCTCATCATGGTTTTCCCCAGAGTTTGGTACAGAGTCAGAACTTAGTAAATATTTGTTGAATGAATGAATTAAAGTCTGTTACGTACAGCCAACTCTGCATATACCCTGTCTGAAATAAAATAAGATTTACTCCTGAAAGTGGCAAACAACAGTCCCTACGTATTTTGAAATGCATAGTGACATGTAACCATAGAAATGGGGAGAAAAAGAGAAGCTAAAGAGACTTAATTCAAAGTGCATTTCTAAAGGTAGCCTGCGACAGTCTGGTTTGGTCAGGAAGACAGAACCACTACCAAAAATATAGATGTAAAGGCTTTAAATCAGGAATTAGCACGTATAGGAATGTAGGAGGAGCTGGGGAGTGAAAGCTATAGTAAGAGGACTGGAGAAATAGTCACCAACCACTTCAAAGCATTGGCACGGGTAGAATCATGGGAGCTTTTGAGAAAGTTTGAGAAACCACTGAGTCTGGCTATTACAAAGAGGGACCCCATGGCAAGTCCTGCTAGGCTGCTGTGATTGCAAAGTGGGGAGCTTCTGGGGAGGTCTGGAAAATTGCCAAGTCAGGAGAAGCTGCCTTGCCTGACCCTATGACTTCTTAATATTAGTGACAGTTTCATTTGTACTTTCCAAATCTCCTGGGAAGTCCTCTCATTGGCGATCCCTAACTTAAAACTACATAGGAAAGGGATTCTGAGAAGCAACAAAAGTGGCGGTGCTGACAGTTTGGCAATAGATCACATAGCCCAGGAAGGTTTTTGTTTGATTCCTTTCTGGGGCTATCTCTAGGCACGTCATTTTGAACTGGACCTGCTAAACTCAGTCCTGAGGTCCACTCCAGAATTTGACTTTTTTTTTTTTTTTTTTTTAGGTCTCATGGTATAGATAAAAATAAAGGTTAAGTTTTAACATGTACTGATTAATCTTCTGGTGGAATCCAGATTTTCTGGTCTCTGGGATAATTTTCAAAAGAACAGATATTAAAGGTATGATCTGAGTCTAAAGGGTCATTAGACAGTGTATGAGCCTGACCAGTCTTGTAAGTATATGCAACCATTTCTCCTCATTGGTCTGGAGCTTTCCCATCCATAAAAGAAATGAAAGCCCCCTCCACCATGGTACAGTAATGGTAATAATAACTATAGTGTTTGTTTATGGAATGCTTATCATGTATCATGTTCATGATTTATGTACATTAGCTCTTATCCATACTACTACCCAGGAAGAATGAAGGTACAGAAGCAGTAATGCATATTTGGGTTGTTAATGAATTTTGAATGAGATATCTGTTATGCACCTAGAATACTGCCTAATACAGAATTGGCATTCAAGTGACCTGTGCTACTGTCAGTAAATGTCAGTGTAGGGATTCAACACTTTGTTCATCATACAGATTTTTTTTTTAAAGGTAGACATCATTATTATATTATCCTCATAAATAAGAGTGATTAATTGTAAAAAAAAAATTACATATGCTTTATTTAGTGTTTTGGTTCTCATCTATTCTTGGCATTCATCTGTCAACTGATATCTCCATATACAAATTAATAAAGAATAAAAAGGATAGCATACTACCCTAATCTTTGTGATTAACTTTCATTTTTCAGAGTACTTTCACATATGTAGCATCATTTTATCCCCTCAATAACCCCTTAAGATAGGTTGTCCAATAATTTTTAACTTCATTTTATAGGTGTAGAAACTAAAACTCTTGGCTGGTTAATGAAAAAAGAAGAAATTATATTTATTGGGTCCTTACAATGTACAGGGAATTTTTAGCCTCTATTGCAGTCATGTGAGTTTCCCCTTTTACAAATACAAAACAGAGACTAATAATTTAAATACATAAATGAAGGTCTACAGCTGATGAAGACATTCCAATCTGGTAATTCAAACCCAGGGCTCTTTGGCTTCAAAGCTGTTAGTCTTTCCATTGTATCTTTGAAGTCTTATAACCAGTCAAGGACATAGCCTAAACTAGGACCTTGAACCCCAGATCCTTTTCCAAACTGGTAATCTAATCAATAAGGTATTGTTCTACAAAAAAACTCTAGTTACAGTAAATGTTATGAAATTAACTATTAGAAAAAGAATTGGAACTGTACTTTACTGGTATTTTATTTAACACAGTGTTGTAGAAAGGATGCCATTCAAATGATTAGGCATATTCCTTTCTCTTCAATGAAAACATTAGATAAAATAATTTTTGCTATTTCATGTTTGCTTTTTAAAATTAATTAATTAATTTACTATTTTTGTTTCTTCTCAACAGTGTTCTGTTGTTTGTATGTTTGTGTATGTGCACAGACACATATATACATCATACATATGCACATCTAATTGGGCTCTATCTAAACAAAGGTGTCTATTTTGTATGCTGAGAGTTCTAGCTACAATAGATTACAGGGGATTAAGATGGTGATTACATCTGCTTTCCATCTGGGAACTGAGACCATTACATCCCAGCCTCTGGAATGGACTTTGCAATTTCTCCTTATCTGAAAGGTTACTCATTCTTACCTTTAAACTTGCTGAGCAATTTTCCTCAATAATACCCCTTGATTCAGAGCTCCATAGGTTAATTTTACATTATGTAAAGATCACTTTCCTTTGATTTAAACACTGTCATAATCTTGTATTATGGAACAAGGTTAATCGGATTATACCATATCATTCTCATTACTTCATATATCTTTATCTCATCTCCTCTTATTATTCCCCTTTTCAGAGTCTCTTAAATCACATGCCACATGTAGAATGTATTTTAAAAGTTCTTTAAAAAGCTAAATTGCTCTGAGTTTAGAAATTGGCATAAACACTATAATAACAGTTTCTCCATGCTATAAAGAAGTCTGCCTTAAATATGGGCACACAGACACTGAAAGGAGCTTAAAGTCACAGCATTATAGTTAGAAATGATCTTAGAAGGGTGTTTTCTGTGGGAGTGGGTTCAAAAAATGCTTTTGCATTTGGAAATTAGAGTGTTATTGGTGTCCAGGAGAGAACAATTTTTTGTGGAGCGATGGAGCTGAAGGCAGATTCCCATATACTGAAGAGGACCAGTAGAAGTAAAAGTAGAGCTGGATGGTAGACTATACTTTCAGAGTATTTAACAGAAAAGATATGGCAGCTTTCAGGAGAATTAGGGTTGATAGAAGGGCCTTGAAAGAATTAGAAGATACATATGCTAAGTTGAACAGATTGGTATTATTTCATAAATGAAATGTTTTCAGTATGGTTATTCGGTCATTTATTGATTCACCTAAATAAACTGCTGAATACTTTTTAAAATCTCATGCCAGCACATAGCCCTCTTCCCTTCCCTCCCTTTCCCCCTTCCTTCCTCCCTTTCACCCTTCCTTCTCTCCCTCTCTTTCTCTCATTAACAATAGCTATTGAGCACCCATAATATCCCTGCAGAGTATTAGTCTTTGATAGCATATGATGAGGACATATTTTATGTCCTCAATGAGTAGAAACACTGCAACACTACCATTATCTGTCAACCTAAAACCACCTGTCTAAACAAGAGAAGAGGAAAGGGAACCATGACTTGTTTTTAGTTAGCTGTTTTGGCTCCAGATCATCACTAGTCATTTCAAAATGCTTCAAGTCATATCCTTAATAGCCTGTTCCAAAATGTTGCTTGGGATAAGTATCAGGCTTACAGGTTTGTAATTTCCAAATCCACAGTGGAGTGGGAGAGAGGATTTCCCCATCTGTAATCCGGCATTTCTCCAATTCCCTGTGAATATTCAGAGATTTCAAAACACAACAACTCTGCAAATATATCTGAGTTTCAGCATTCTGTTGTCTAATTTTTTATGGCTGAGAGACTCTTACCATCTTTTCATCTATCTTAGCCTCTATTTTTCAATTCAGTTTAAAGACCATTCTCTTTACAAAATCAAAAACAAAAACTGAAAGGAAATAAAATTACAATAGTACAATAATTCGGCTGTTTTTTCTATTTCTTTTAAAATGCTTTTAAACTTTAAGAAATGCTGCAAAAATAGTTCAAAGAATTTTTTTCTGAACCATTTGAGAGGAAGTTGTATTCACGATGCTTCAACACCCTTGAATATTTTAGTGTGTAATCCCTACAAACAAGGACATTCTCTTATAACCTCAATGCAACTATCAAAATAAGGAAATTAACATGGATAATTACTTCTACCTAAGCCACAGAACTCATTCACGTTTTGCCAATTATCCCCATCATGTTCTTTAGGATCCAATCCAAAATCATGTGTTTCATTTATTTGTCACAGTTATTTTAATCATCTTTTTTTAATTTGGAAAAATATCTTTAGTTTTTCCTTGGCTTTTATAATCTTCATATTTTTAAAGATTACAAGCCAGTTATTTTGTATGTTTCTCAGTCTGGGTTTTTATGATGCTTCCTCATGATTAGTTTGAGGTTATGCAATTTGGGCATGGATATCAATGTGGTCTTTTCATTCATTGCATCCTATCAGGTTGCGTGCAATTTCAATTTGTCTAGTTATTAGCCATTGTTAACTTTGATCACTTCCACCACTCTTTTTTACCTCTATATTAATAAGTATTTTTGGAAGGTACTGTGAGACTATGTAAATATCCCATCTGTATCCAAATTTCACCCATAAGTCATAGCATGTATTGGTGGGTTTTGGCTAAATTATTATGATGATGATTGCCAAGTGATGATTTTCTAATATTCCTTCAACATTTATTAGTTGCTATTCCATTGTAAATGTATAATTTATATAATCTCCTCATTGTTTAATTTGCTTATTTATATCAGTTTGACCCATGGATTTCCACTTTATTTAATTGGTTATCATCTGTGGTTATTGTTACCAAAAACTTTGGCATCATTCTTCAGTTTTTTTCTTTCCCTCATACCCCATAATCTAATCCATCATTAAGACCTGGTGGAGGTACCTTCAAATCACATTTAGAATCTATTGACATCTTTCATTTTTGTTATTACCAACATAGTTTAACCTATCTTTATCTTTCTTCTAATTTATTTTAGTGACCTCTTGACTGGTCTCCTTGCCCCACCCTACTTGCCTGTCTCTGAAAAACAATCAGTTTTTCACAAAGTAGCTAAATGATCTCTCCAAAATGCAAATCATATCATGTCACTCCTTTGCTTAAAGTCACATTGTGACTTCCTGTTGCCCTCAGAGTAAAATCCAAATTCTTTACCCTAGACAATTCTAAATGATCTAGCCCTACTTAACTCTCTGACTTTATTTCATTCATTTCTATGCTTTACTTATCATACTTCAGCTATTTACGGTAATAAACTTTTTTGGATACATGCCCAATATATTACTTTCCTAGGCTTTGGGCTTGCTGATCACATTTCTTCATTTGATTTGCTTCTCTTTCCTTTAAGGCAGCAGGTTAAGCCTTGCTCATTGGAAAAGTCTGCTTTGACCACCTAAATTAAAATAGCTCCAGTTGCTAGAATGTAACACACTGCAAATGTTTCTGTATCCCCTCTTGCTGTATCCCCAGGGCTGAGCAAAGGGCCTGGCACAAAGCAGGTGTACAATGAGCATTTGTTGGATTTTTTTTTCTTTTTATATTATCTGTTACCATTACACCACCTTCCTTGAGTAGATGAGTAGTTCTTTCTTATTTTGTTTATGTAAATATAAATAAAACAAACGTAAATGTAAAATAAATAATAAGTATAAATTAAAAGTACTACCTCCTGTCTTCAGCATTTTTAATAGGCTCAGATTTTTGAAAGCTATGTATAAAGATGACAGGATGGTCCTGTTATCAATGATGTCAAAAAGATTAGTATAAAGCTATAAGAATATGTGGAGGATTGAAGTACATACACTACATGCTATAGTGAGGAAAATAAAAGATTCAAAGAAATTTCTTGGTTTTTTACTTGAGCAAGTGACACTTAGTTGGATCATCACCAGAATCACTATTTATCTAGCTGTGAGATTATCAGAGAGTTCTGTGTATACCCATAACTACTACATAGCTGGATGTTCATTTTAAAAATTCTCTAATCTCTTATGAGTAATTTTTCTCTTGAGAGTTTCTGACCCTAGCATCATGTATTTTTTCATTGAAATTTTAGAAATCTACTTTCCTAAATTCTAGGTTAAGTAGCTGATAATCTCATATCTTTTATTTGTTTGTTGATTGGATATTTTCGCTTACAAAATTCCATGCTGACCCCACTAACTCCCCAAATTCCTGTGATTTACATAACACTAATGGTTTCCCCACAATCCAGTCCAGATAGTCTTATTGCCTCCTCCCATTTCCAAAAGATGCAATGGCCAAAAAGGAAGGGAAACATTTACCAGGATTCTCCTTCTAGGAGAATGGACTTGCAGATGTCAGGAGAATTGTTTTTTATTGTATTTTATACATTTTCAAACTGTGACCATTGTTAAAGCCTCTGAAATCAGAAATACAGACAAATATGCCATAAAAATATTTTGAATTCTTTCTTATTAAACAAACTTTGCAAATTTGGTGAGAACCCCAGATGTGTTCTGTCTTTGTAGGTCTGAGTTTTCTCAACTAGCAACACATTAGTGGCTCTGTCCAATTAATATTAGGTTGCACATTCATTTTATAAATTCTTCTGATTTATAATGTTTTTTTAAAAAAATTTGCACATGCACACAAGTGGATTCATAAATTATTTTGCTTACCATCGTATAAGATTCTTTACTAACTGCCTTATTTATTTACTATATTAGACACATGAGTGAATAGATGGGTAAGCTATTTTAAAAGCATTATGCCTTCTTCTTGTTGTAGAGGCTGGGCAGAATATAACTTCATTTCTTAACTGAGTTTTAAAGTGATTTCTTGACATAAGTGCATACTGCCCTTTGAATTAGACTAACAATAATATTGCCAGGGGAAAGTTTGGAAACAACTTTGGCTGTTGGATGAAAAATGACTTGTAGACAAGCAAGAGTGGAGGCAAGGAGGTCAGTTATGAGACTGTTGCAATCATGCTGGTGAGAGATGATGGTGGCTTGAACTAGGATGGTAGCAGTGGAGCTGGAGAATAGTGAACAGTTTCAAAATATGCTTTTGAGGTGCTACCAATTGGACATGCTCATGGTTTGAATGTAGGTGCTGAGGAAAAAAGGGGACATGTTAAAATAAATTGTTAAAAATTATTTGCAAAGCAAAATAGATACGTTTTTTTCTCCTCTGCATAGAATTCTAAGTTGAAATGCCAGTTTACTCAGATAACTTTTTATTTAGGCATATGATAAAGCAAATATACTTAATAACCATGTTTCCTTGGGCAATTAGGAGGTCAATGAATCCTCTAAAACTGCATGCAAAATTTTAAATTTATGCATGTGCTTTTACTGGGAAGAAAGTCCACAGCTTTCCTCATATTCTCAAAGAAGTCTTTGAACAAGAACAGATTAAAAGCTTCTATTCGTCTATTATCCCATAAAATGCCATATAACAAATCACTCCAAAACTCAGTGACGTAAATCACCATCGTTTGTTCTTACTCACATGCTTGTGTGCCAGCCAGAATCATTCTGCTGATTTTGGTTGGGCCCAGCTGGACCCTGCTCCAGGTCATAGGTTCATATCAGAGCTACTCCTTTGTCATTCATCTTTCTGGGTCCAGTGAGCCCCTTGGGATATGTTGTTTTCATGATGGAATAAGTACAAGAGTGAAAGCCCAGTCCCACAAGCACATTTCAAGCCTCTGCTTGCATAGTCTCTGCTGACATTCCATTGGTCAAAGTAAATCACATGACAAATTCCAAAGACAAGGGATAGGAAAGTTCACTGCATCTCTAAGTGGGAGGGACAGTAAAGTCACATGGTAAAGGACATCCAAAAGTTAAAAGGCAAACTAATATCTTGTTTGTTTATTTCTGATTTTTTAATTTCCCTTTCCAAACTTGTACTACCAAACAAAGTCAAGTTGGCATTTTATGGAGAATGAATATACCAGTTTCTCTCACTCTTGCAGCACCTCCTCCCTGAGCTATGTTTTGTATTTGAGATCTTCCTCAACTAAAGCTCTGATCTTTGGATGTGGCTTGATGGGGACTAATGTGAGATCCTGGAGGTTTATCTTTCTAAATGAGCTTAACTCAATATCCAACCCTAGGACTTGCTAAGATGAATAGTTTTTGCCCTGCTTGACTTTATGCGTCATTCTGACAGTTTGTAGTAGGATCTCAAAGAAACAAAAATCCAATAAAATCAACATACAGGTGCACAGACACAGACACACACACAAACACACACACCCCACTATCTATAAAGAGATATTTCTTTTCCTTGCAATGCCATGTCAGTTTTCTAGCAGTTAGGTATCCCTGGAGCATTTAATAAAGGGTCTCAAAACTCAGAATATCTTCCCTTTTCCTCCAACTTCAACTCATTCCAAGAAGGAAATATCTTAGTTTGCATCTTTTAAATAAAAACACAAGGAGTGAGATGATCTACTTACAAAATCAGCTAGCAAATGGTGTTCCTGTCAACCTCAGCTGACAGGATTAAAACTCATCTGTGGAATCAGGAACTCCCTGCAATCACATCCAACCAGACTTCAATCAGAACTCAGGCATATGTAAGCTTCTTGATTTCAGATGTTTTTAAAAAACATTTCCTTTCATTCTCTAGATCTTTGCTGAAGAATTTACTTTGCCTTTTCTTGAAAGCATCTCCTCTGGTGTGCACACGCAGGTTTTAATCGTTTCCTCTCACCAGCGCAAAGACTGAAGCAATCTGTAATTAATGACTTGAAAAATATTTAGCTGGATTTAAAGAAAGAGACCCAAACAGTAAAAAGCTCCACATAATCATGACTCCTTTAATTGAGGGAATGCTAGAGAATTCTGCAAAATTTGCTAAGATACTGAGGCAGTTCCACATTGACCCATACAAGGGATATGGAAGCCTGCATATTACTATTTTAGTGGCTCTCCAGACACTGGTTACATAGTCATAATGTCTAAAGATGATCAATAATTAATCCTGAATATTTAAAATGTGTTTTTATTTGATGGCAGGGGACTTACCTAGATGACCTCTTTGCATGTCTGCCGATTTAGACCAAACCAAGTTGACTTTATTAAATAGGATTCTCTTTCTCCCTCAAAGCTATCAGTGTTTAGGGAGAAAGCATATAAGTCAATCTCTGCCTATTGATTTCTCTCCTTGTAGAATACGTGAAGGAGAAACATCTTGCAAGGTCTTTCTCTGGCATAGGAATAAGTAGACAATCTAATCTTAAAGGCATCAGAGCATAAGGAAATACATGTGGGACTCTGGAGTCAGAATGGTTTGCATTTGGATCCTGGCTTACTTAACTCTGTGACCTTGAGTTAGTGGGTCAACTCATTTAGTCTCAGTTTCCTTCAAAGGTTTTTGTGGGGATCATGGGAAATAGCGTGTGTAAAATCAGTTCTCAGTCCAATTACTGACCAAAAGTAAGCATTTTAAAACACTTTAATAATGAATTGCTCTACCTACTGGCTTTGTTTAAATCTTCAGAAATAAGTGGTGGTATGGGCTATGAAAATGAATGAAATGTTAGTTCAAATTGTTGGTCAAAATTAACATTTGAATGTACTATGCACAAAGGTTTATTCTACCTTCTGGGTGACATGGAACATTCTTCTTAAATGGCTTTCTAATGAAATAACATCCTCAAAGCAACTTGTCAATAAGTGCTTGTCACCGAGTTCTAATCAAAGTATGAGAATGGAGACCACATAGTCAAAGGTCGATAAGTCAGATGGATTAGTCTTAAAAGAGTTCCTGGAGGGGGATAATTTAGAAACAGATTTTAAATAGGTAGAAAGGAACAAGGAGACATTCCCTCTGTTGATCACTTATCTTTTATTTACCCTTTATGTACTAAGCCCTATCCTCTTGAAATGAGGGAATCGAAGGTGAAAAGACAAAGTCTCTGAGCAAGCAGAGCCTCTGGTCTAATGCATGATTGTGCTGGAACTTAGTGCTTTGGAGAGAATGCCTGAAAAATCTACTCTTTCCTTGTAGTGGCGGGTTTGACTGGGGGTGTAAGAAATGATGCTGGTGATCTGGGTGGGGGGAGCACTGGGGAAAGATTTCAGAGGCCATCCTGAGAAATTTGAGAAAAATTTAGTAGGAAAAATAAGAGGAAACCCTAGTAGGTTCCTGATATTTTTGTAGGAAGAAGTGGAATGATCTAAATAGTATTGTAGAATACTAACTTTGGCAGCTATAAGTGCAATTGATTAGATAAAGGAGAGAATGGGGTTCACTGGATTATATATATACATTTAATATATGATATATGTATATATATAATATATATGTGTATATATAATATAGTAGGAACAACCTCATATTATACATATGTTCTCTAGAGAACAGAATTATTCTCTTCATTTGTGGAGTGTGAGAGAATAATTATAATAGTGAATGAAACCTAGAAGAATCACCAGATCACCCAGTAGGTCACTATAGAAGCTGGTTATGCGAATCTTACTCACATTTTACCAATATCTGAACTTATCACTGAGTACCTCTCTGTCCTTCAATTCTTAGTTTATTGGCAAGACTTTAAAAAAGGAAATGATTAGGCTCTTACCTCCAGTGGGAGGATGTATAGTCAACTATTTCTAGGATGGTTCACAGTCAGAGCCAGATATTCAAGTGTCTTAGAAACTAAAAATGATGCTTACTTTGCAGAAACAGAGATAGGGTGGGACAAACATACTTTACTCTTGTTCAGAGACAAACTAGATTTGCTGTTTTATATTTTCTCGTGAATTTCTCAAAAAGGTACAGAGAGGTTTTTTTTTAAATCTTAAAGTGGTATTCATATATTATATCAGATGGTATTTATAATATCTCTCTAATGAACTCAATTTTGCCGCCCCCCCATTTCATATGTTGAAGCCCTAATCCCCGGTGTAAATATACTTGGAGACAGGGCCTTTAAAGAGGTAGCTAAGGTTAAATGAGGTCATAATGATGGGGCTCTAATCCAATTAAAACTAGTGCCCTTATAAGAACAGAGAGACATCAGGAATGCATGTGCAGAGAGAAGAAGTCATGCGAGGACACAGAAAGAAGGGCTATTTGCAAGCCAAGGAGAGAGACCTCAAGAGAATCCAAACTTGCCAGCACTTTGATCTTGAACTTCAAGCCTCAAAAACTGTAAGAAAATAAGTTTCTGTTGTTTAAACCACCCAGTCTGTGGTATTTTGTTATGAGAGCCCTAGCAGACTAATACAACCTCTATATACAAGACATAAATATGATATTTAAACAAAATATTACAATGTCTATTTCACATTTTTTTAGGCAAACAGCCTTTATTGAGCAGGTACTGGGCAGTGTCTCTCTATATCCATTATTTTGTCACAGTTTTGCTATGTGATAATTATTCTTCTTTCCTGAGGTCAATTAGCTGGAAAGTAGCAAATCCCTATCCAATTCAATCCCAAATCTTGGTTTACAAGTATAATTATTTTTCCGTAATTCTATGCTAGTTCTACTGAGTGGAATCTAAAACTCATTGCATTTTAACTCATCACCATTATTGTGTGGCCTCTGGAGATAGAATTATCATTCTGTTCCTTTAATTCTTTCTTGAGTTCAGACATGTACTCTACCTCACAGCAACACTGATCAGCTGAAAACAGAGAGCATCTGGTTTTGCTGCAGGCAGCAAGCACATCACTTTTTATGAACACACGTATTATGAACTCATGGCTAGGAAACCTTGCATTGTGTTTCAATTTAACGGCTATTACTTCTTGTTCAAAGGTCTTGCTGTGTGTTCAGTTTTCCCTCCAAATATCAGAGGGGAATGGGAAACTGAAATGCCATAAAACACTTGGAGCCTTCATTTATTGCAGATTAATTAGAGAATCAAAGGGGCGGAAAGAGCAGGTCTTCTGCTTCCAAACCGTGGGGAACTAGAGTTTAGCAGAATAAGCCAAATAGACACTAGGGATTGAGATTTTTTTCATGTTCAGAAGAATAAGGTTCATAGGATATGAAACCTATCCTGTCATGAATCATGTAGATTAGGATAATTTAAAAACAGGGATTTGTTCACTAAATGCTGAGCCTCTAGAATGAGGACTTTTATGAAACTCTGATGATGTGCAGCCAGTTTGGAAGTTTAATCTAAAAGATACCTCTCACTTCCAGGTAATTAACATTCTAACTGACCAGCCATTGACTACAAGGTTGAGACCTTCTCCTTCATACTGTTCCAATTCTTCTTCTCTCTCTCTCATCCTCCACCCACCCCAACACAACAAAGACAGTGTGTATGTAACAAGAAGTATACCCAGAGAACAGGAGGGAAGCTTGTTTCCTTTCTCATCCATGGGATCATAATTAAACATCTGGAGGCCCATTTCTAAGGGAAGAGACCACGTGTCTTATGCATGGAATTGCCTCTGAACCACTGAACTTTTCACACAATTGTCAATGCACTGTTGACTTCCTAATGAACTTGCAACTTCTTAACTTCTTGTTTATTGGGAAAGCTCAGCTTATGGTGCATGAGAAATTGGAATTTAGAGATTCCCAGACACTGTTTCTTCGGCTCCATTAAGGAAACATTTGGAGAGATGGCAGGAGGGGTGTCTGTGATGTTGGGGAGTGTGCCAGAAAGGGAGAGTTACAAAATCCTCTAGGTCTATCATCTTTTCCTTTATGTTGTTCCCACTGTGAGATTAGGTGGGCATCCCAGTGACTCATTTTCAGTCCACACAGTGTCTTTTATGTTTCTGTTTTTCTCTCATGCTCTTGATTCCATGGATGTGATAGTTGGGAATATGGCAAATGGTTGCCTTTGGATTCATGAAAGAAAATTCTATCCAAAGAAGGGCCAAAAAGCAGTCTATAAAGGATGCTGGATTAGCGTTTTGGAATGATTTGTTGGAAAGGTAAATAGCATTTTCATTTCTGATGAGATGGATCTGTCACAGCCCCAGGAAATATGTGTGTGTGTGTGTGTGTGTGTGTGTGAGAGAGAGAGAGAGAGAGAGACAGAGAGACAGAGAGACAGAAAGACAGAGAGATACAGAGAATCCATACTAGTAAAAGGCTTCTGACCAATATATTGTTTGTATAGGAATAGAAGTCTGTAGTTTATACAGTGCTTTCCATGTAGATTATGTCATTTCATTCTTATAACATCCCTATGATATAAATACTACCCTAGGTTGACAAATAAGGAGGCTGAGAAGTTAAGTGGCTTTGCCCTGCTGGTAGGAGGCATAAATATGGTTTGAATCTATTTTCAGGCAAACATCATGCTCCAGCAATGGTGCTACACTGAACACTTACATAGGGTCTGACCTAAGCCATAGAATGCAGTACCCCTACTTACAGAAATTTAGTATAAAAATAAAAATAGTTAATTTTTTATCCCTAACAGTTAAGATTGGGCATAAGGGCTTCGGTAAACCAGTGTTTACAGTGAAAGTTTTTTTTTTTCTTTCTTTTAACATTGTTCCTGATTACAAAAGCAATATACAGATATTCGGTTTCAGCTCCAACATGGAAAGAGCTTCGAAGCCATCACTCCCATCTTTTCAACAGGAAAAAACTTACCAAGTAGAAAATGAATGACACTTATGGACCCATCAGAGAACTGAGGCAGTAGGACAAACTGTCACCCTGGAATCTGGAGAGACTGGTGAAAACCAAGAGCCATACGTGGTAGGAACACTTCACTGATAGTTTTGATAAGTTGCTGGAGGCTGAGTATACTCTAGTGTGAAATGAGAAACTCCTGAAAGACCAGTTTTGTAGATTTTACCTCCAGGAACTCCACCAGAATCTCATGGTAAGAACTGAGAAATACCCCCTTAAAAGGGCTCTGACAGGGGAAAGGATAAAGTAACCATTGTGAAATATGTTCAGGAAAACAAAGGACTACTCTTCAGAAGGAAGGACTTTACAAGAGCCTCATCACAGCTGGGAGAAGTTCATTTCTCCTACTTTAGCACCCTTTAACCTTCTTGTCTCACCTGAGGTGGTGGTGGGGAGTGGGGACACATACCACTGGATCAACACTTGTGAAGGTGACAACCCAAGAAGACAGACCCACTAAAGACTAGGATTTAATCATAAGAATATAGAATTCTTCTTTTCTCCAATACCTTATGCCTACATCAATAGGGCTCTAGTGTAACATCAGCATATTCCAGCTGAAAGAGCTGTAAGACACAAACTCTCTCTGAGGAGGAGTACTTAGGGTAGGCCAAAGTCAAGAGGAGAGACAAAAACAAGGACATTTGAGGAATTTGAAGCCTCTGGCACTTATGGATTCTAAAAACATTAAATCCTAGCCAGATTTATGTAAATTCTCACACTAAAGGCCTGTTTACCTAAATTTTTTAATTACCTAATAATAATGTGTTCAACATTTAACGAAAAATTATAAGGCAAGAAGAAACCAGTCATAAGAAACAAAGCAAACATCAGAACCAGACTCAGATATGACACAGATGTTGGACATATTAAATAAGGAATTTACAATAACTGTCATGAATATATTAAGGGCTCTAATGGAAAAAGTAGATAGCATACAAGAATAGATGGGCAATACAGACATAGAGATGGAAGAAATAATAAAAAGAAATGCTAGAAATGAAAAAGTATAACAGAAATGAGGGCCTTTGATGGACTAATCAGTGGAGTAGACATAGCTGGGGAAACAACTAGTGAGCTTGGAAGATAAGTCAATAGAAACTTTGCAAGTTGAAATGCAAAGAAAGAAAGAGAGAGAAAAAAGAAAGAATGGAAGAAAAGAAAAAGAAAACAGGCTGGAACATCCAAGAACTGTAGGATGAATTCAAAAGGTGTATATGCCAAAAGGAGAAGAAAGAGAGAGAAGGAAGCAGAAGAAATATTGACTAATGGCTGAAAATATTTCAAAACCACTGAAGCACAAACTCAGGAAGCTCAGAGAATACTTCGTAGAATCAATATCAAAACAAAACAGAACTACTGCTAGCATATCTATTCAAACTTCAGAAAACCAAAGAGAAAGAGAGTATCTTGAAAAAAGCTGGAGAAAAAAAACCCTTACCTATAGAGAAACAAGGATAAGAATTATAGTGGACTTCTCATCAGAAAATATGCAAGCAAGAAGAGAATGGAGTGAACTATTTAAAGTGTTGAAAATAAAACCCACCAATCTAGAATTCTATATCCAGAGAAATGATTCTTTGAAAGTAAAGGAGAAACAAAGACTTTCACTTTCATCATCAGCAGATCTGCCCTGCAAGAACTGTTGATTAATGCTCTTCAGGGGGAAGGAAAATTATATAGGTCAGAAATATGGATCTATATAAAGAAAGGAAGAATATCAGAGAACAAATAAATGAGAGTAAAATAAAATATTTAAATTTTCTTGGTCTTAATTGATCTAAAAATAACCATTTAATGATAGTAATATTGAGTTGGGTGGTTATAGCATATGGATAAGTGAAATAAGTGACAGCAATGTCATAAAAAATGAATGGGAGGAATTAGGAATATTCTGTTTTAAGATACATGCGTTACACGTGAAGTAGCATAGTGTTATTTCAAAGTAGGATTAGATTAGTCCAAAATGTATATTGGACTATAGTAACCACCAAAAACTTTAAGAGAGAAGTATAAGTGATATGTTAAGAAAAAAGATAAAAATGGAATCATATAAAATGCTTTATTAAAATAAGAGAAGGCAAAAGAAGAGGGCATGGGGGAAAAGCAAACAGAATAAATAGAAAATAGTTACAAACATGGTGGATATTAAACCCACTA
This sequence comes from Balaenoptera acutorostrata, assembly GCF_949987535.1. Classification (NCBI taxonomy): domain Eukaryota; kingdom Metazoa; phylum Chordata; class Mammalia; order Artiodactyla; family Balaenopteridae; genus Balaenoptera; species Balaenoptera acutorostrata. The sequence goes on from NC_080072.1 coordinate 18,333,966, forward strand.
TATCAATAATCACTTTGATATAAATGGTCTAAATATTCCAATTAAAAGACAGACTCTCAGAATGGATAAAATGGCTGATTCTAGGATTATGGCAGGACATATATGAATCTGGAGCATCTTTTAGTACCAGAAAGTAAGCAACTGCTCTAAAATACAAAACAACATACCCACAGTGATGTAATATGTCAAAGGGACACAGGAGCCAACTGAAGAGCTCCCCATGGCTAAAGCTGAAACCATTTCAGCAACAAAATAAAGTAGTACTGAATTATATCCTAAAGTATGAAGTAAACATCCATGAATGTATACTGATATAAGTAAGTGATTAAATAAATAAATAAATGGTGGAAAACAGACACGTTTCTCATGAAGAATTCCAAATAGTTTATATAGATACTCGGCCCTCAAGAACGTGGGACTTAACTCCCCACTCTCTAAGTGCAAGCTACTCACAGTGACTTCCTTCCAAAGAGCACAGTATGGAAAGGGGGGAAAAAGAGTAACTTTACAGTGGAAAAATCTGACAAATGCCACCTCAAAATCAACAAAGTCATGATGATAGCATGTACCCTAGATATGATGTGATAGAAATGCCAATTTTCCTCAGTATTCTTTCTCCCCAAAACACATAACGCCAACCCAATCATGAAAGAACATTAGAAATATTTCTTTTTAATTTTTTGTATAGATAGATAATTATTTTAATGTATTTAGGATAATTCTTCCCTTAGTATATAATTAAAAATAGCACACCATTAGATAATTCATATGTAATAGCTGTTGAATTTGCATTTTTTTTAAATTTTTGAATTTTATTTTATTTACTTTTTATTTTTATTTTATTTACTTTATTTACTTTTTTATACAGTAGGTTCTTATTAGTCATCAATTTTATACACATCAGTGTATACATGTCAATCCCAATCGCCCAATTCATCACACTACCATCCCCACCCCACCCCCCGCAGCTTTCCCCCCTTGATGTCCATATGTTTGTTCTCTACATCTGTGTCTCAACTTCTGCCCTGCAAACCGGTTTATTCATGTACCATTTTTCTAGGTTCCACATACATGCGTTAATATACGATATTTGTTTTTCTCTTTCTGACTTACTTCACTCTTTATGACAGTCTCTAGATCGATCCACGTCTCAACAAATGACCTAATTTCGTGCCTTTTTATGGCTGAGGAATATTCCGTTGTATATATGTACCACAACTTCTTTATCCATTCGCCTGTCCATGGGCATTTAGGAAGCTTCCATGCCTGGCTATTGTAAATAGTGCTGCAATGAACATTGGGGTGCATGTGTCTTTTTGAGTTATGGTTTTCTCTGGGTATATGCCCAGTAGTGAGATTGCTGGATCATATGGTAATTCTATTTTTAGATTTTTAAGGAACCTCCATACTGTTCTCCATAGTGGCTGTATCAATTTACGTTACCACCAACAGTGCAAGAGGGTTCCCTTTTCTCCACACCCTCTCCAGCATTTGCTGTTTGTAGATTTTCTGATGATGCCCATTCTAACTTGTGTGAGGTGATACCTCATTGTAGTTTTGATTTGCATTTCTCTAATAATTAGTCATGTTGAGCAGTTTTTCATGTGCTTCTTGGCCATCTGTATGTCTTCTTTGGAGAAATGTCTATCTAGGTCTTCTGCCCATTTTTGAATTGGGTTGTTTGTTTTTTTAATATTGAGATGCATGAGCTGTTTGTATATTTTGGAGATTAATCCTTTGTCCGTTGATTCGTTTGCAAGTATTTTCTCCCATTCTGAGGATTGTCTTTTCATCTTGTTTATGGTTTCCTTTGCTGTGCAAAAGCTTTGAAGTTTCATTAGGTCCCATTTGTTTACTTTTGTTTTTATTTCCATTACTCTAGGAGGTGGATCAAAAAAGATCTCGCTGTGATTTATCTTAAAGAGTGTTCTTCCTATGTTTTCCTCTAAGAGTTTTATAATGTCCGGTCTTACATTTAGGTTTCAAATCCATTTTGAGTTTATTTTTGTGTTTGGTGTTAGGGAGTGTTCTAATGTCATTCTTTTACATGTAGCTGTCCAGTTTTCCCAGCACCACTTATTGAAGAGACTGTCTTTTCTCCATTGTATATCCTTGCCTCCTTTGTCATAGATTAGTTGACCATAGGTGCGTAGGTTTATCTCTGGGCTTTCTATCTTGTTCCATTGATCTATGTTTCTGTTTTTGTGCCAGTACCATATTGTCTTGATTACCGTAGCTTTGTACTATAGTTTGAATCCAGGGAGTCTGATTCCTCCAGCTCCGTTTTTTTCCCTCAAGACTGCTTTGGCTATTCGGGGTCTTTTGTATCTCCATACAAATCGTAAGATTATTTGTTCTAGTTCCGTAAAAAAATGCCATTGGTAATTTGATAGGGATTGCATTGAATCTGTAGATTGCTTTGGGTAGTATCGTCATTTTCACAATATTAATTCTTCCAATAAAAGAACATGGTATATCTCTCCATCTGTTGGTATCATCTTTAATTTCTTTCATCAGCGTCTTATAGTTTTCTGCATACAGGTCTTTTGTCTCCCTAGGTAAGTTTATTGCTAGGTATTTAATTCTTTTTGTTGCAATGGTAAATGGGAGTGTTTCCTTAATTTCTCTTTCAGATTTTTCATCATTACTGTATAAGAATGCAAGAGATTTCTGTGCATTAATTTTGTATCCTGCAACTTTACTAAACTCATTGATTAGCTCTAGTAGTTTTCTGGTGGCATTTTTAGAATTCTCTATGTATAGTATCATGTCATCTGCGAACAGTGACAGTTTTACTTCTTCTTTTCCAATTTGTATTCCTTTTCTTTTTCTTCTCTGATTGCCGTGGCTAGGACTTCCAAAACTATGTTGAATAATAGTGGTGAGAGTGGATATCCTTGTCTTGTTCCTGATCTCGAGGAAATGCTTTCAGTTTTTCACCATTGAGAATGATGTTTGCTGTGGGTTTGTCGTACATGGCCTTTATTACGTTGAGGTAGGTTCCCTCTATGCCCACTTTCTAGAGAGTTTTTATCATAAATCGGTGTTGAATTTTGTCAAAAGTTTTTTCTGCATCTATTGAGATAATGATCATATGGTTTTTATTCTTCAATTTGTTAATATGGTGTATCACATTGATTGATTTGCATATATTGAAGAATCCTTGCATCCCTGGGATAAATCCCACTTGGTCATGGTGTATGATCCTTTTAATGTGTTGTTGGATTCTGTTTGCTAGTATTTTGTTGAGGATTTTTGCATCTATATTCATCAGTGATATTGGTCTGTAATTTTCTTTTTTTGTAGTATCTTTGTCTGGTTTTGGTATCAGGGTGATGGTGGCCTCATAGAATGAGTTTGGGAGTGTTCCTTCCTCTGCAATTTTTTGGAAGAGTTTGAGAAGGATGGGTGTTAGCTCTTCTCTAAATGTTTCATAGAATTCACCTGTGAAGCCATCTGGTCCTGGACTTCCGTTTCTTGGAAGATTTTTAATCACAGTTTCAATTTCATTACTTGTGATTGGTCTGTTCCTATTTTCTATTTCTTCCTGGTTCAGTCTAGGAAGGTTATACCTTTCTAAGAATTTGTCCATTTCTTCCAGGTTGTCCATTTTATTGACATAGAGTTGCTTGTAGTAGTCTTAGGATGCTTTGTATTTCTGCGGTGTCTGTTGTAACTTCTCCTTTCTCATTTCTAATTTTATTGATTTGAGTCCTCTCCCTCTTTTTTCTTGATGAGTCTGGCTAATGGTTTATCAATTTTGTTTATCTTCTCAAAGAACCAGCTTTTAGTTTTATTGCTCTTTGCTGTTGCTTTCTTTGTTTCTATTTCATTTATTTCTGCTCTGATCTTTATGATTTCTTTCCTTCTGCTAACTTTGGGTTTTGTTTGTTCTTTATTCTCTAGTTCCTTTAGGTGTAAGGTTAGATTGTTTATTTGAGGTTTTTCTTGTTTCTTGAGGTAGGCTTGTATAGCTATAAACTTCCCTCTTAGAATTGCTTTTGCTGCATCCCATAGGTTCTGGATCGTCGTGTTTTCATTGTCATTTGTCTCTAGGTATTTTTTGATTTCCTCTTTGATTCCTTCAGTCATCTCTTGGTTATTTAGTAATGTGTTGTTTAGCCTCCATGTGTTTGTGTTTTTTACGTTTTTTTCCCTGTAATTGATTTCTAATCTCATTGTGTTGTGGTCAGAAAAGATGCTTGATATGATTTTAATTTTCTTAAATTTACTGAGGCTTGATTTGTGACCCAAGATGTGATCCATCCTGGAGAATGTTCCGTGCGTACTTGAGAAGAAAGTGTAATCTGCTGTTTTTGGATGGAATGTCCTATAAATATCAATTAAATCTATCTGGTATATTGTTTCATTTAAAGGTTATGTTTCCTTATTTATTTTCATTTTGGATGATCTGTCCATTGGTGTAAGTGAGGTGTTACAGTCCCCCACTATTATTGTGTTACTGTCAATTTCCTCTTTTATAGCTGTTAGCAGTTGCCTTATGTATTGTGGTGCTCCTCTGTTGGGTGCATATATATTTATAATTGTTATATTTTCTTGGATTGATCCCTTGATCATTATGTAGTGTCCTTCCCTGTCTCTTGTAACATTCTTTATTTTAAAGTCCATTTTATCTGATATGAGTACTGCTACTCCAGCTTTCGTTTGATTTCCATTTGCACAGAATATCTTTTTCCATCCCCTCACTTTCAGTCTATATGTGTCCCTAGGTCTGAAGTGGGTCTCTTGTAGACAGCATATATATGGGTCTTGTTTTTGTATCCATTCAGAAAGCCTGTGTCTTTTGGTGAGAGCATTTAATCCTTTCACGTTTAAGGTAATTATCAATATGTATGTTCCTATGACCATTTTCCTAATTGTTTTTGGTTTGTTTTTGTAGAGCCTTTTCTTCTCTTGTGTTTCCCACTTAGAGAAGTTCCTGTAGCATTTGTTGTAGAGCTGCTTTGGTGGTGCTGAATTCTCTTAGCTTTTGCTTGTCTGTAAAGCTTTTGATTTCTCCATCGAATCTGAATGAGATCCTTGCCAGGTAGAGTAATCTTGGTTGTAGGTTCTTCCCTTTCATCACTTTAAATAAGTCATGCCACTCCCTTCTGGCTTGTAGAGTTTCCACTGAGAAATCAGCTGTTAACCTTATGGGAGTTCCTTTGTATGTTATTTGTCGTTTTTCCCTTGCTGCTTTAAATAATTTTTCTTTGTCTTTAATTTTTGCCAATTTGATTACTGTGTGTCTCAGCATGTTTCTCCTTGGGTTTATCCTGTATGGGACTCACTATGCTTCCTGGACTTGGGTGGCTATTTCCTTTCCCATGTTAGGGAAGTTTTCAACTATAATATCTTCAAATATTTTCTCTGGTCCTTTCTCTCCCTCTTCTCCTTCTGGGACCCCTATAATGTGAATGTTGTTGCGTTGAATGTTGTCCCAGAGGTCTCTTAGGCTGTCTTCATGTCTTTTCATTCTTTTTCTTTATTCTGTTCCGCAGCAGTGAATTCCACCATTCTGTCTTCCAGGTCACTTATCCGTTCTTCTGCCTCAGTTATTCTGCTATTGATTCCTTCTAGTGTAGTTTTCATTTCAGTTATTGTAGTGTTCATCTCTGTTTGTTTGTCCTTTAATTCTTCTAGGTCTTTGTTAAACATTTCTTGCATGTTCTTGATCTTTGCCTCTATTCTTTTTCCGAGGTCCTGGATCATCTTCACTATCTTTATTCTGAATTCTTTTTCTGGAAGGTTGCCTATCTCCACTTCATTTAGTTGTTTTTCTGGGGTTTTATCTTGTTCCTTCATCTGGTACATAGTCCTCTGCCTTTTTATCTTGTCTATCTTTTTGTGAATGTGGTTTTTGTTCCATAGGCTGCAGGACTGTAGTTCTTCTTACTTCTGCTGTCTGCCGTCTGTTGGATGAGGCTATGTAAGAGGCTTGTGTAAGTTTCCTGATGGGAGGGACTGGAGGTGGGTAGAGGTGACTGTTGCTCTGGTGGGCAGAGCTCAGTAAAACTTTAATGTGCTTGTCTGCTGATGGGTGGGGATGGGTTCCCTCCCTGTTATTTGTTTGGCCTGAGGCAACCCAATACTGGAGCCTACCTGGGCTCCTTGGTGGGGCCAATGACAGACTCCCGGAGGGCTCACGCCAAGTAGCACCCCCCAGAACCTCCGCCGCCAGTGTCCCCATCCCCAAGGCGAGCCACAGCCACCCCCTGCCTCCACAGGAGACCCTCCAGCACCAGCAGGTGGGTCTGGCTCAGTCTCCCCTGGGGTCCCTGCTCCTTCCCCTGGGTCCCGATGTGCACACTACTTTGTGTGTGCCCTCCAAGAGTGGAGTCTCTGTTTCCCCCTGTCCTGTCGAAGTTCTGCAGTCAAATCCCACTAGCCTTCAAAGTCTGATTCTCTAGGAATTCCTCGTCCCATTGCCGGACCCCCAGGTTGGGAAGCCTGACGTGGGGCTCACAACCTTCACTCCAGTGGGTGGACTTCTGTGGTATAAGTGTTCTCCAGTCTGTGAGTCACCCTCCCAGCAGTGATGGGATTTGATTTTACTGTGATTGCGCCCCTCCTACCATCTCATTGTGGCTTCTCCTTTGTCTTTGGATGTGGGGTACCCTTTGTGGTGAGCTCCAGTGTCCTCCTGTCCATGAGTGTCCAGCAGCTAGCCGTGACTCTGGCATTCTCACAAGAGGGAGTGAGAGCACGTCCTTCTACTCTGCCATCCTGGTTCCTTATCCTCCATTCTGCCTATGTTGAATGATACCTTATTCTTCAGAGTTGTGGCAGAATTCTACTTGTAAAGGGCCTTGCTTTGGTTCCAAAGGGAAGGACACTTTATTCTTCTATCTGTAACATGATGCTCACATCCAACAAGAATTAAGAGAAATGGCACCACTTAGCCTCTTGAACTGCTAGTGTTGGAGGGTCTCCCGCAGAGGCAGGGGTGGCTGTGGCCCACCGTGGGGACCAGGACACCGGCAGCAGAAGTTCTAGGCAGTACTCACCGGTGCGAGCCCTCCCAGAGTCTGCCATCAACCCCAACAAAGAGCCCAGGTAGTCTCCAGTCCAGACATATTTCTATTGAGAAACATTCTACAGAATACTTGAGCAATACCCAAAACCATTAAGCTCATCAAAAACAAGGGCAATCTGGGAGTCTGTCACAGTCAAGAGGAGCCTAGAGACACATGGTCACTAAATGTAATGTGATATCCTGGATGGAATCCTAGAACAGAGGAAAAAAAAATATTTAAGTTAAAACTGAAGAAATCTGATTAATGTATGAATCTCAGGGAATAAAAAGGTAATATATAATTAGTTTAAAGTTATAGAAAACACTGAAAGTATGAAGAGGAACAAAGAAATTTCCTACAAATAAACATTTTGGTGTATTTCTTTCCACTCTTACTTGTATGAATATGTATATATCTAAATGCATACCATGAGAGGTATCTTTTCCCTGAAATAATGTCAGGTGAATGTCAGATAAATTTAATGAATATATACATGGAATCATAGTTTTTAAAAAGTTGCATATGCTGCTTTTCACTTATCATAATACTTCCCCCATGTTAATTAGGTATTCCTAAAGAGGTGATTTTAAGTTCTCCAGGGTACTTGATTGATCATACTTTGTTTGATCAGACCACTTTCTTTTGCTTGCTTGTCCTGTGTGTGTTTCAGATGAGCAGCTCACTGTGCCAGGCTGCATGTCCTATGCACATAGGCTTACCTCCTAGGCGCCATGTGGATCATGCTAAATGATGACTCTGCAGTCCATGAGATCTGGGTTCTAATCTCCACTGCTTAACTGTTCTGTGTTCTTAGACAAGCCCCTTAACTTTTCTGAGTGGCAATAATCTCCTTCACAGAGTTGTTTTAAGAATGAGACAATGAGCTTGGGAGTTCTCATTGCAGTATCCCGTGTGTAGAAGGTGCTCAGTTAATGAGGGTTCTTTTACCCACTTCTTACTTTTGACTGAAAAGGCCTCTGCTATTTCCCAGGTGGCCTAGCTTCAATAGATTCCTGGTACCTGGGCGTATGCATCCTCAACATAATAGTTGCTTGGGATGTCACTGGGAAGGTGCTGAGTGAAAACAGTTATTAACTATGTGTCAGTCACCATGCTAAGCCCTCAATAGTCAATAAATATTAAATATACCCCCCAACTGTCCAAGGTATCATTATACCTTGCCTAAGATAACATTACTCCTGTGTTAGTCTGCTCAGGCTGCCATAACAAGATACCATAGACTGGGTGTCTTAAGTAACGGACACTTAATTTCTTACAGTTCTGGAGGCTGGAAGTCCAAGATCAAGGTGCTGGTAGGGTTGAGTTCTAGAGATGCCTGTCTTCCTGGGTTGCAGATGACCATCATCCCTCTGTGTCCTCACATGGCCTTTCCTCTTTGTGTGTGTGAAGAGAGAGAGAGAGATCTCCAGCACATCTTCCTTTTCTCATAATGACACTGGTCCTGTCAGATTAGGGCCATACTCTTATGACCTCATTTAACCTTAATTTTCTCCTAAAAGGTTCTATCTCTAAATACAGTCACATTGGGGGTTAGGTCTTGAACATATGAATCTTGGAGAACACAATTTAGTCCATAATAGCTCCTAAGTGGCAGAGTCAGGATCTAAACACAATTTCATGTACAATTTTAAAGCCACATCTGTCAACTGGCATTGCTTATAATGAGAAGGAAAACAAGCCATTGGTCAACACCATGGGTTGTCATTATCATCCTCATCATCATTATTTAAAACTTATGAACTGCTCTGTATCTGCAGCCATCATTCTTTTCAAAGTCTCTTTCTTTTCTTTGGGCTGTGATTAGGTCCTTTTCCTGAAATGATGTCAAATGAATGTCAGAAGGAGCTAATGAATTGTAACAACAGACTGAAAGGGGCTGCCTGATAGTGGGAGGGTTTTGTCAGCTCCAGCTGTGCACATCTCTCCTAATAATACCAAACTTTTGCTCCCAGGAACTTCCATGCAGTCTGTTAGGATCCAGGAATTCAATCTTGTGAGTGGTTGGGGTCATTTTGGGGCTGTTCTGAAGACTAAAGTTTATTTTTTCTTATCCTTTTATAGTCTTTGGTCACTCTATGTCTCTGTCTGTTCTTCCCTTGGTTTTACATCATAATCCCCTCCCTGTGTTTTTTGGTATCAGGTGCAATTTGTGGTCTTGTTTGAAGCCACCAGCTCACTTCACAGATGGCAAATTGCAGTTGAGAGTAATGGGCCTACTCTGTTCAGCCCAGAGAGTGTATTAGTGGCTGATAGCCTATAACTGCTGAACATTAGACATCATTCACACTGCTCCAAGGTCATCTGTAGGGGCACCTCTCCCTCCTCTTTCTCACTCTCCTCCATTCCTCTCTCTGCCTCCATCAGATATGAATTACACGAAAGTTGTGAGGCCATTAGGAGTCAGTTCTGGGACTATGGAACGATGAGTCTTTGTTACCAGTCTGGCTCAGTTTTGCTCCAGCTAACTGGGAAGACTGACTGAGCACTTGAACGAAAACTCAATGAAACAGTAAAGCCAGATTTAGCTGCTAAGAAGACATGGGTCATCCCTTACAGGAAGTACTGGCCCCATGCTCTAGGAAGCATCATTTCAAATAGAAAATCAGAAATCAAGCAGCTGGTGGAGTGTGTTCATGGGCCATTTGAAATATTAGTTACTATACGTACAACAGGGTGCTGGCAATTCTGATGCTACACTCCAGGCTTAATCTTAATTAAATGAAGCAAAGTATGTGAATGTGCCGAGCTTAATACCTGTAAATGTAATGGTAAAAATGTTGCTTGCCTCCCTTCCTTCTTCCTTCCTCCCTCCCTCCCTTCTTTCCTTCCTTCCTTCCTCCCTCTCTCTTTTTCCTTCCTTCTTTTTCTTCTTCCCTCTCACTTTCCTTGCTTCCTGAGCCATTCATATTCACTAGAGAACACTGAGTAGCTGAGAAGAGACTTCATCATAGTCTGAGCTATATTTGATATGTGATTGGGCATTTTCAAATATGTCTTTTTCCTCGGTTTTAGAGCTTTGACATACCTTCTCAGGAAACATTGAGAATCTTTTTGGACATATTTTGAAATTTTATTTAAGACAGCCATTGTATGACAACTTTCAAACTATAGGAATGCCCAGGCCCAGCCTTATGAAAGGTTGCATTCCCTTTCATGTCTAAGACTGAGAGGTTTTTGTCAGAGTTGAAGAGAAAGGATGAAGATAGAATAAGGAAACTTATGAATCCAAAGCTAGAGGTCTTTCTCAGCGATGGGCAAGGGGTCCCTGGGTGGGAATCTTGTTTACCTAGATTTTGAGAACTATTAGAAAAAGGAGGAAAGGAGAATCCAGTAATTATCAAAATTAATAAGCAGGTCAAATGGCAGCTAACCTTGGGATCATGAATTATTGGAGCTCAACAAGACACATGGAAATCATCTAGTTCAGAGATTGAAATAAATTTATCTCATTTGTTCTCATTCGCTCTGGGTAGGGGCAAAATTGATAAAGGCAACACTGAGCTTGTTTAAAACTCAGGTTTTCTGGCTCCTGGTCTAGAGTGTTTTTTTTTTTGTTTGTTTGTTTGTTTAGAAATACCCCACATGGACTCTGTTGAGATGCCACTCTTTGCCTACAGTCCCAAACTGTTCCAAACATTTTCGTTCACCTCCTCACCTCCCCAGAGCCAGTATCCTATATTTAATGATAGATTTTGAGGGGGCTGGTTAAATAGTACTTTTCTTTCCCACCTGAATATTAAGCCGACTGAGAGATAAGACGAAATAAGAGGCAAATGGAGACCACTATCAATTTGATAATAATAGAGCTCATATTGAAGAATGAGGTTTAGGTGTGAGGCAACATGGACCTTTCTAATATTGAATCCCTGTCCCTACTCTGGAACTCTCATCAAGCAAGTCTGTACCTCTAAGGAAGAGCAAGGGAATTGGAAAAGAAGCCAAGAAAATTTAGGGAAAATCATTTTCATGGAAACCAGAGGATTGAGGAAATTATCCCCCTGCGTACCTCCTCTCCCTTCCCAGCACATAAGATAACAATCAAACCCCAAGTCAGAATATATTGTCTGATAATAGAATGTGATATTTAAAACCTGGCTAAACCTTATAAATTCAAAGTAGCTGCTGTGGTTTTCTTTTAACATTTCCTAATCCTTATACACATCCTAGAGCAAAATCTTTTCCTTATAAAATGGCAATAAATTAATATGATAAATTTAGTGTGTGCTACTGATCAAGTTGGAGATGACCAAGAGAGAAATACATGGTTATCGAGGGCTTACACTCCCTTTGAATAACTTTAACAAAATAATAGCTTTCGGGAAATGCTATCTCTGCCTTTAGTTGTCTGTCTCAAAGAGTCATCATAATATATTATGGATGGCTTCAGTTGGAGTTAGCAATATATTTGACCCTTAGATAGCAGTGGCCTGGATTCAAAGTTTAATATTTCTGTCTTATGTTCTTTAGACATTATATTTCTTTATTAGAGTCACTGATGGACAACTCTAGTACCTTTCATCATAGAATACCTTGTCTTACTTTTCCTTTGGTTGATTTGTAGCATCTGCTTTTTCATTCTCAGTTTTTGATGCTAATCACTGGAGACATTTCCAAACACTAAGATGGAAAGATGAATGTCACAGGATACTGAGAGCTGCTCACAAAGAGAACCTGGGAGAAGATCTCCCAACACAAACATCTCCAAATTAGGGTGGAGCTCAGAGGGGCAAGGTGTGGGAAGGAAGTTTTTATTTCTAAAAATAGGATTTGTCCAGAATGTCCATTTAAGAGGTGAGTGGAATAGTGTGCTATCCATACCACCTCCTAAGACTCTGTTAATCACATTGATATTTGTATTTATTAAGTTATATTAAGTTAATAAAGTATTAAGCATTTTTTTATGTTATGTCAGCATATAAAAAAGCCATAGAAAAAGAGCTACAGAAAAGGAAGACTTCACATCAGTAAGAAAATGATGATAATTTTGTATCAGGTCAGAGGAAAGAGCAGTGGAATGACAAGGCATTTGGTAAGATCTTGTTTGAGCAGAGGAGGGAGTGTGCACAGAGAGGAACCACATCATACATCTAAGGGACATCTGTCTTCACAAATGTCAGTGTTGGAGTTTAAAGCCCAGTTGCTGCCATGAATTCCTTAGTCCCTGAGTCTCACGATCTTCTCAGCAACTTGTTCCTAAACTTCACCAGTCGCTGCTGTGGATGTCTCACTTTCAGGCTCTGCCTAAACTCAGTGGAACCCCCCTCCCAAAGTGGATGGTAGATCCAGAGCTCAGGGGCTCAGTTTCTTTACCCATTTTGCTTATTCCATTCTGCCTTGCTTTCCATTCCCAACAATCAGCTTCCTGCATGAGGAAAGCTACCTCATGATGTAGCAGCTTGTTCTTTTTCTTTTTCTTGTTCTGCAACAGCTAAGTCATTGGACTTGCCTAGGACTTCAGGTCACTCATGCCTGAGGCAATCACTTGCCCCTTCATTTCTCTCAGGGACTGAGATGTTACTGTTGAAAGACAGGTTTTCCATCTAGTCCTCTATTATCTGGTGAACTTGAGGCCTCTCATGAACCTGCTCTTACTTGCCATTTCTCCTCATTGTGATTCTCCAACCACTTTCTTAAGAATTCATCTGTTGGCCATTGACTCACACATCTTGGCTTTATGTGTCTCTGGAGGCAATACAGTCACAGATCAAGTTTTCCAGAGCGTACTCTAGTTTGGAGACTTGTGTGCAAGAAGTTTACTAGAGAAGCCCTTGTTGGGGCCTGAAGGAAGCAGGATCAGACACAGTTAAAGTGTGGTCCATTCTCAACAAAGGCCTCAGCTCATTCCACAGAAGCTCTGATGCTGGGAGTGCTCTTCAGAGTTTCGCTGAAAGGAGGCAATGGGACCAAGGCTTTATATGTTTGCATTTTTTGGTCATTGGACTGAGGCTGTCCCCAGGGAGGATGTATGATCTTGGGGAGGAGGCTCTCTTCAGATGACAGACTCTCCTGATTGCTGTCAGCTGACAACACTGAGCAGCTGGAGAATGAGTCCTGAAGGGAGGTCCAGTAGAGCACAGTGCAGACTGAAGGCCTGAGATTAGATGAGGGAGGCCCATTGCACATATTTTAAGCACTTTTCTTAGGTTATCTCATTCCGTACTTGCAATGATCCTGTAAAGTAGGTATCATTATTATTATTTTAATTTTATTTTATTGTAATAAGAACACCGAACATGAGATCTACCCTCCTGACAAATTTTTAAGTGTACATTTTTGTTGACTATAGGTACAATGTTGCACAACAGATCTCTCTAGAGCTTATTCATCTTGCTTAACTGAAAATTTATGCTCATTGATTAATAACTCCCCATTTCCCACTCCCCCAAGCCCCTGACACCCATCGTTCATCATTCCACTCTTTAATCTGTGAATTTGACTATTTTAGATACTTCATATAAGTGGAATCATGCAGTATTTGTCTTTCTGTGACTGGCTTATTTCACTTAACATAACATTTTCAAGGTTCATCCATGCCATACTATTATTATCTCTATTTTGCTAACAAGAAAACTTAGGGAGGTTATACTATATGAGGGAATTCTGAGTCTGTGGCCCTTTTCCTGTGAGGATCTTTGGGGACTCAGGGGTTTCTGTAAAGTTCATAAAACTCTTGGGGACTCTACAAAATAATGTGTGTATGGTTCATGACCACCAAAAGATTAACCTCACACTAGAGGACCTCAAAGATCTCATCTAGCTTGGAAATTCAAAATCTGGTGGCCTGTTTTTTTTTCTATTGTAGGATTGCAGTCTACAATATATTCTATACCACACTTTAAAAAAAACTGCTAATATCTAAGTACAAATTGAAAGCATGGAGTCTCAGTGTTTGTCATACTTTCTTGCCTTTATACAGAGAGAATAAACTAGGAATCATCATTAATTGACATCACATGATCTATGGGCAGTGGCCAAGTTGGAAGGATCTAGGAGTCTTCTAATGTTTTGAAACCTAACTAATGAAAGTCAGGAATTTCTTCTCCTATAGATAGAACATGAATGTTTTAGGGACCCCAGCTTGTGTTTTGGTGAGACCTACAGCTGTCTGCCTCCTTCCTCCTTCTCTCTTTCTTTCTCCTCCCTTTCTTTCTTCCTTTCCTTCTTTTCCTTTCCCCTTCCTCCCTTCTTCCCTTCCTCCCTTCTTCCTTCCTTCCTTCCTTGATTTCTTTCTTTCTTTCTCTCCCTTTCTTTTTTTTCTTTCTTTCTTTCTTTCTTTCTTTCTTTCTTTCTTTCTTTCTTTCTTTCTTTCTTTCTTTCTTTCTTTCTTTCTTTCTTTTCTCCTCCCTTCCTTCCTCCCTTCCTTTCTCCCTCCCTCCCTCCCTCCCTCTTTCTGTCTTTCTTAGGCCTCAACTTGCTTTAGCAGTAAGCTGCCTGGAGTTGATAGAGACATTTAAACAGTAACAAGGTATGCAAAGAAATTGAAAGAAATTGCCTCCTGACACTGCCTGTCAGCTGAATATGGCAGGTAACCATGTAAAACTCCTTCTATTTACGAAAGAGGGGAGGGGAGGGTCATTATCTTGCTCATTAAGGTTTTGCCTGATCAGCTTTAATTTACTTGAAGTTGGAGCAAGTCTATTTCATTTGTCTGTGTAAGTTTTTCTAGTACAGCAGAGAGCAGAAAGAGGAGGCCAGGGTCCAGTCACAGAGTTCAGACCTCTGTGAAAGGCTGGCTTTACAGGGCCTGGCACTAAGGGTCCTGTGCTTGGTTTCCTACTCCTCTGTTGACATCTTATAATTCTTAATGATATTTGAACAAAGAGCCCCACATTTTCAGTTCACACTAAGCCCTGCAAATTATGTAGCTGTTTTAGTAACCCTGAATCATTCATTCACCCTAGATTCAGAGTTTTTTGCATGTAGTGTCAAACCCTAGGGATATCACTCTGTACTTGAAAATATGATAGTTTTTTTTTTCTTCCTGCTTTATTGAGATATAATTAACATATAATGTGCAAGTTTAGGGTGTACAGTGTGATGATTTGATACACATATGTATTGTGGAATGTTTACAACAGCAAGATTATTTGTGCATCCTTCATCTCTCATAGTTACCTTTGTTGTTGTGGTGGTGGTGGTGAGAACATTTAATATCTACTCTCATAGCAACTTTCAAGTATACAATATAGTATTGTTATGTGTAGTCACCATGCTGTACATTACATCCCCAAAACTTATTCATTCCTCTTATAACTGGAAGTTTATACCCTTTAATCAATATTTCCTCATTTTCCCCACTTCTCAGGCCCTGGCCACCACCATTTTACTCTTTTTTTATGAGTTTGGCTTTTTTAGATTCCACACGTAAGTGAGATCATATGGTATTTGTCTTTGTCTGAATAATTTCACTAAGCATAATGTCCTCAAGGTCCATCCATGTTGTGCCAAGTGGCAGGATTTCCTGCTTTTTCATGGCTGAATAATTTTCCATTGTATATATACAACATTTGCAATATCCATTCATCCATTGATGGACGCTTAGTTTCCATTTCTTGGCTATTGTTAATAATGCTGCAATAAACATGAGAGTGCAGATACCTCATTGAGATTTTCTTTGGACATATACCCAGCAGTGGGATTGCTGGATCATATGGTATTTCTATTTTTAATTTTTTGAGGAACTTCCATACAGTTTTCCATAGCGGCTATGCCAAGTTACATTTCTACTAACAGTGCACAAAGATTCCCTTTTCTCCATGGCCTCTCCAGCATTTTTTAATCTTTTGTCTTTTCAGTAATAGCTGTTCTAACAGGTGGGAGGTGATATCTCATTGTGGTTTTGATTTGTATTTCCCTGATGATTAGTGATGTTGAACATTTTTTCATGTGCTTGTTGGCTATTTGTATGACTTCTTTGGAAAATGTCTATTCAGCTTGTTTGCTTATTTTGTAAATTAGATTATTGTATGTGTGTGTTTTGCTATTGAGTTGTATGAGTTCCTTATATATTTTGGATATTAACCTCTTGTTAGATATATGGTTTGGAAATGTTTTCTCCCATTCCATGGGTTACCTTTTCATTTTGTTGACTGTTTTGTGTTTTTTTTGCAGTGTACAAATTTTTAAATTTGATATATTCCCACTTGTTTGTTTTTGCTTTTGTTACTTGTGCTCTTGGTGTCATATCCAAAAAATCATTGCCAAGACTGATGGCAAGGAGCTTTTCCCCTTACGTTTTCTTCCAGTAGTTTAAAGGTTTCAGGTCTTACATTTATTATTTAATCCATTTCTGCTTAATTTTTGTGTGTAGGTGTAAGCTAGGGATCCAATTTCATTCTTTTCCATGTGTATTCAATTTTTCCAACATCATTTATTAGAGGATCAGTTCTTTCCCAACTGAGTGTTCATGACTCCTTTGTCAAACATTAGTTGACCATATATGTGTGGGTTTATTTCTGTGCTCTCAATTTTATTCCATTGGTCTATATGTATGGTTTTATGCCAGTACCATACTGGCATAATATAGTAATATAGTTTTTATTACTATAGCTTTGTAATGTAGTTTGAAATCAGAAAATGTGGTGCCTACAGCTTTGTTCTTTCAAAAGATTGCTTTGGCAAAATCCCACTGGATCATGGTGAATGATCCTTTTAATGTGCTGTTGAATTTGGTTTGCTAATATTTTGTTGAGGATTTTTGCATCTGTATTCATCAGGGATATTGACCTGTAGTTTTGTTTCTTGTAGTATCTTTATCTGGCTTTGGTATCAGGGTAATGCTGCCCTCATAAATATGTTTGCAAGTGTTTCCTCCTCCTCTTTAATTTTTTGAGAAGAGTTTGAGAAGGATTGGCATTAATTCTTCTTTAAATGTTTGTATAATTCACTAGTGAAACGATATGGTCCTGGGCTTTTCTTTGTTGGGAGGCTTTTGATTACTGATTCGATCTCCTTACTTGTTATTGGTCTCTTCAGATTTTCTATTTCTTTGTGATTCAGTCTTGATAGGTTGTATGTTTCTAGGAATTTATCCATTTCCTCTAGGTTGTACAATTTTTTTTGGGTATCATTACTCACGGTAGTCTGTTATAAACATTTGTATTTCTTTGGTATCAGTTTCAGTGTCTTCTCTTTCATTTGTAATTTTATTTATTTGAGTCCTCTCTCTTTTATTCCTGATAAGTCACTGGGAACTGTGATTGCTCCCACTCTGTGGCTGATACTGGTTGCTGTTGCCCTGTTTGCTTATTCCTAACCATCTCTATACATCTCAGCTTTGCTGATCTGTGGGTGGGATGAAACTAAAGTGGGTTCTTGTGCAGTGCCCCCAAAGGCCAAGGAAGCTAGTCTCATACCCCTTTCTCCCTTTCCCATTAGGGGAGCTCTTTCTAGCTGGGGAGTTTCCTCTTGGCACTGAGCAGTGCCAACCTGGGGGATGAAGTGATGCAGGTAAAATGAAGCTGTTCTTTCTTCAGTTTTTGTGCAGTTATGCTAAGGCTTTTTGTTCCACTGTGTTGCAGAAGTTTATTAAATGGGATCCTGAGCTCTCTCAGAGCTGGTCGTGTTTGTAGATAGCTGTCATATGGTTGATCTTTGTGGGGGTGTGGAAGCTGGAGTCTCCTACCCCCCTGTCTTGGTGACATCACTCTTGAAAATATGTTATTGATTTCCAATTGCTGTGTGGGAGATGGCAAGGAAAAAGATGCTAGGATTTGACTGGAATCTACGTGGCAAAAACAACCTGAAGGAAAATTGTGGGTAAAGGTAAGAAAGGACCCTAATATCTGTTGAGCCTCTACTATGTACCTGCATTTTATAACTATTATACCATTTAATTATCACAATAATTCTCTAAGGCAGGTGTTTTACAGATGAGGGTCAATGAGGCTAAGTAGCTTACCTAAGATCACATAACTGATAAATGACAGAGCCTGGAATTGATCTTAGATCACTCTGGTCTCAATGTGGGCAAATACATTATTTTCTGAATATAGCTAGTTATTTAATAAGTCTATTTAGGACTGGGTTTAAGAGGGATGAAATGATTGGATGAAAAAGTTTTGTAGAGAACTGAGGAAAGGGCATGATTTTAGAATATCAATTTTGAGAGAGAGCTGAAGAGGTCAGACCTGGAACTAAAAACTGGATGTGACAATATGTTAAACTAAAAGTGTTACACAAATGCTGAGATACAGAGGACACCATATTCAAAGTGAAGTGCAAATTACAGGTGTGCTTTTAAAAGATTTAACCAAAACTGATTATAAAACTCTTGGACCATTTACCCACATTAGAATTTAAAAAACAAGTCAGAAAAAGTGAAAGTGGAGCTAAGCTTTGTAAAGAGGAATTCTGGAGAAGCTTTTGGTGTGCTGTGAATCTCATCACTCAACCCAACTGAGATGCAGAATGTCCCTGCCTTGTATCTCAAACCTAATGACTGGCTTCAATGATCGATACTTAATAGGTATCCTCTGTGGTCTGGAGGACAGCGTGGCCTGTTTCTAAAATCTGCTTGAGAAATTTAAATGGCAAGAGCCTGATCAACTGCCTGGTTTGGGGTGGAGCAAAGGGGTTTATTGTAGCAAAGGGATATCTTACATTCCCAGCGTTTGGGGGAAACAGTGAGGGAGTGTTTCCCCTGGGCCAAATGCAGGAGAGAGAGCTGGAATTGGGTTCACATTAGAGCTATCTAGAAGGCTGAACATTCTTCAGGCAACAGGAACTGACATTATCACCAGCTTCCTAGGGACTGACAAAGGAGTAAGTGACTAACTGCAGTGAGATTTATTTGTCAAGATCAAGAAAATTGCAGATAAGAGTATTTCAGTGGTGAATGATGTGTTTTTGAAAAACCCATGAAAGTACCCCCCAGAGTAAGAGTCAGCTCTTCTATACACTCAGCCCAGTGAGTACAAAGTAACCCATAATAGTGCCAGCCAAGTAAGAGTGCTCCTGCCTTACCTTCTTACTTCTCCTCCATCCTCAGCACCAACCTGGGAAGAGAAACCAACCACACTTTCATTTTCCCCAAATGTAGGGAGCCAAACCAAGGAAGAGGGGAGTCTTGAACTTTATAGCAAGTTTGTAATTTTGACTTTTGGGTTGGATATTTTTATTTCTAGTCTGCCTAAGAAGAGTGAGAAAAATCATAGGGTTCACCTGAGTTTGCACTTAGTTGAAAAGTTCTCCCCACTGAGCACATTTAAAAGGGAAAGGGTTACAAAGTAAAATAACTTCTGTTACCTCCCATGACTCACATTTGTGCACCATACTGGCTGATGAGACATGTTCTCTGATTGTGGCAGGTGCCAAAGATGTTGACACCAAGCAGTACTCAACAACAGACAGTGGGTGATGTTTGGGAAGACGGTGAAGGTCACATGTGGCAGTCTAGGCAGGTAGCCAGCAGGATAGTTGATTACTTGACTCCTGGGTAGAGTACTGTGATAGGTATCTTGGAACTCATGTTTTCTGCAGTAACCTCTTTTGGTGGCCCATCCAGATATCCTTTACTACAGTGGTGCACCCATCCTACACCCACACCTGTATTCATCTCCTAAGAATTTTCCTTGGCTGACATGAAGCTCTTCACACAGAAATGTTTGGGAGATTGTGCCCACCCTCCTGGGGTGGTCCTTTGCCAATGCCTGACAAATATGGGGGTTCAAAAGTCTGATCACTTCC
Organism: Balaenoptera acutorostrata; assembly: GCF_949987535.1. NCBI lineage: Eukaryota > Metazoa > Chordata > Mammalia > Artiodactyla > Balaenopteridae > Balaenoptera > Balaenoptera acutorostrata. Next base: position 18,353,690 of record NC_080072.1, read on the forward strand.
TTTAAAATGGGACAACTTGTAGGTCTACATATACCCTAGAGCTCTCTAAGAGATCAGTCTAACGATAGATTTCATCAAAATCACATCTTTGCTTAGATTTTTGCTCTGCTCTATTCTGCTTTCTTATCTTTTTACAATTTTCTTTTGAGAACATTCTCTCAATAAATCACTTACACAAAAATCCCATCTCAGACTATGCTTTTAGGGAATCTGCCAGAAGACCAGGAGTGATCCTAGAAAGCTGAATGTGAAGAATGGGATTCTGAAGTGGGATCATCTGCTGGCTGAATGCCAATGAGGACCCCATTACTGGTGGTAGGTGAAGTATTAATGAGTCCTGGCATAGTGTTGCAGCAGTGAAATTGCTTAGGTTTTTACCTGCGAGGAACTGGGACAGGAAACAGGTGGAGGGGACATATTAGCTTTTGCAATCTCACTGGAATTTTATTGGAATAATAATTATAGGGCTTTTCAAATTGGGTGCCAGTACAAAGCACCATTTAATGCATTGAAGAGAGAAAATTACAAGTTTTTATCTGTTAATCACCAATTTGAAGCAAAGTGTGAAATTCAGAGGGCCTCCTTGGCAACTTTTAAAGAGATATAATCTCCTGAGACACGGAGGGCAGTCTGAGCTGATGACTAGGATTCTTTAGGTTTTAGAAGAGCATGTTCTGTAAATGTGAATACTGCTTTCATCCAGTTACTGGCTGATGTCAAAGGCTCCTTATTTTGAGTGACGTTCAGAGAAAGAAAATCCTCTGCAGCAGGTGCAGGCCATTACTTTGTCACTTGAACCACATGACTCGGCTGATCCCATGTTACTAGAGGTATTTGTACTGAGCAGAGATGCCATGTGGTGTTTCTGCCAAGCCCCGGCAGGAGAGTCACAGCACAGACCTCTAAGATTCTGGGGAAAGGCCACACCATCTGCAGAAAAGAACTCTACATTATTCAAAAAGTAGCCTCTAGAAAGATACTGGGCCCTGGTAGACACTAGTCATATGATCATGGGGCATCAAGTGAGCGTGCAGCCAGCAGTGTTCATTATGAACTACATGCTGTTAGACTCACCAAGTCTACGGTTTAGGGCTTCCCTGGTGGCGCAGTGGTTGAGAATCTGCCTGCCAATGCAGGGGACACGGGTTAGAGCCCTGGGCTGGGAAGATCCCACATGCCGCGGAGCAAATAGGCCCGTGAGCCACAATTACTGAGCCTGTGCGTCTGGAGCCTGTGCTCTGCAACAAGAGAGGCCACGATAGTGAGAGGCCCGTGCACCGCGATGAAGAGTGGCCCCCACTTGCTGCAATTAGAGAAAGCCCTCGCACAGAAACGAAGACCCAACACAGCCAAAAATAAATAAATTAAAAAAAAAAAAAAAAGTCTATGGTTTAGTGGACCCAGCAGCAATCCGTTGCAAGATGGTATAGTAATTCTCCAATTAGGTTCAGAGGTCACAGAGTAGCCACGTGAACAAGTGGCCCTGACTCCCATGTCACTCACTATTATTGCACGGATCATGCTCCCTCAGTTCACACCTGTGGCCTCATGGAGAGTTCCTTATGATGGACTGATAAGAAGAGAGAACAAACAAACAAACTCTGCTTGGTTTATGCAGAAAGCAGCTCTCATATACTGGTACAAACCAAAAATAGAGTGTGGCTTCAGGACAGCCCTACTTATGAGTGGCCCTCTAAAACAGTGGTGAGTGGAAATCCTCCCGGTGGGAAGAGTGGAGGAGCTTTAACGGGTTTTCTTGGCCATCTATTTTGTATGGAAAACTAAGTGGCTTGAGTTATACAAACACAGGTGCAGTGATGAATTGCTTTACTGGTTGGTTAGGAGCCTGAAAGGAGCAAGATTGGAAGATCTATGACAGGGAGGTCTGGGGGAGAGTCATGTTGAAGGACTTATTGAGGGAACAGATACAAAGTGTGAAGATTTTTATATCACATAATAAATACTTAACCACAGGTTATCTATTGCAGAAGCACCTAAAATTGAGTATATAGGATGACTTGGCCAGTAGATGTTAGCCAGTCTTTGTCCTCAGTCACCCCTTGATTGAACAATGGACTAATGAAAGAAAAAGCCACCGTTACAGTGATGGAGACTATGCACGGGTGATAGCCTGGGCTTCCTCTTACCAAGGCTCACCTAGTTACTGCCATTGCTGAATGTCAACTTTCCAGTAACAGAGACCAACACTGAGTCTTCAATAATGTGCCTTCTCTGAAGGAGACCATACACTTGGTGTAAAATTGATTACATTAGACCCTTTACCATTCTGGAAAAGGTAGCAATTCACCCAGATTTGGACTGACATGTATTCCAGGGATGGTTTGCCTTTTCTGGCTCCAGGGCTCAGTCAGCATCACTGAGAGCACTTCTAACATGGATTCTGTATAACTTCTTCTTGAACTAAGGGACCCACTTTATAGCAATGAGGGTACAACATTGGGAATATGACCATGGATCCAGAGCCACTGGACCTGTTTTATGACACACCATCTAGAAACTATTGGCTTCATAGAGCAGTGGAATGGCCACTTGAAGGTACAACTGTGGTGCCAGCTTGGAGAGAGCATCCTGTGAGGATGATGCACTCTCCTTCAACATGTAATATATCTCCTCAAACCAACAGCCACTGCACGGGGGTGTCCACAAGAGGTAGAATATTGAGTCTAGGAACCAAGAAATGCAAGAAAGAATGTCCTATTTATTATCACTCCCAGTGACCCACTGGGGGAATTTGTTTTTCCCATTCCTACAACTTCAGGCTCTGTGGGTCTAGAGTACTTATTTTTAGTGAAGAGATGCTTCCAACAGGAGACCTATTAAGAGTCTCACTACAGCTAAAGTTGTAGTTGTTGTCTGGTCAGTTTGGGCTTTCCGTGTCAATAGATAAGAGGGCACAGAGCAGAGTTACTACACTGGAAGAGGTAATTGACCCTGATCACCATGAGGAGATAAGGCTGCCGCTATGTCATGGGAGCAGGCAGGAATATATTTGACATATTTTTGGCACTACCATGCCAAGTTTTAACTGTAAATGGCGAATATAGCAACCCTGGTCTGATCAGGGCATGATAAAACAAGTGTTCAGATCCCTCAGGGATGAGGGTCTGGGTCTTCCATCCAGGCAAGCCACCAGCAGAGGTGAGGGGCATCTCTGTGGGGTGTAGAAGATGATGAGTATTAGTTACCACCTCAGGACCAACTTCAGTAGCTGAGGCTGGAGTTCATCCCACTGACCCCCTCTGCTTATACATTTACCCAGAAATTATGACGAGCCAGAGACCTAGAGAATGTGTGTCTGGATGGAATAAACTTAATGTAAGACAAGGAAGATATTACATATAGTAGATAGATAGGTAAGTAGATAGAGAGGTAGAGTATACAAAACTATATGTACAAAACTCTTAGTACTGATCTGGCATATAACATGTTTAATAAACGATAGATACTTTTATCAGTAGAAGTATAATTAGTCTGTGCTCAGCATTATCCATAAACTTCTTTGTGTTTATTCACTCCTTTGAATAATTTTATCCAATTTTGGGGAATAGAATCCCAGCTTTATTACTTAGAGCCAATTTGGAGAATGTACCATATATATGTATATATATGTGTGTGTGTGTATACACACAGTCAAGCTTTCTATGACTTTTCCTTGATTTAAACATAATCACAATTAATAGGCAATGTTAAGCAATTGTAGTACTTTCTGAAGTGTAGAAATTATGCATACTGAGGAGAAGACTCTTCTAAATCCCTTGCATTATTTTCTGTCTCTCTCCAACTATGTCATAAAATGATATGATTTTCTGCTTCTTTTCTGTGGACTAGTCATGTCTTCTAATTTGGATGATTGAAAGCTAGAGACATATCTCTTATATTGACTGTATCTTTAGCCTAGTACCTGGCACTGAGTTTATAGCCAATAAAAGCTTGTAGAATAAGTAATAAATGTAATAATATTAAATCAATTCTTGCTGCTACTCATCAGGGAGTAATCTAACATAGGATTGTCTACGTGAGAAGTAACTCAATCACAAATCACTGCTAACAGTCTGAAGCATTTATCCTCAACTTTGAACTAATATTTAAAACCAATCTTTATTTTCTCTAACCCTGGCAATCTCCCCCTTTTACTCTCTCTCGTCTCATCAATCTATCCAACCTTTTTCTCTCCAGTCTTCAGTCACAATAACATTTTTCTGTACTTTTGTCAGTTGCCATGGAAAATAAATGACTATCCCATTTGAACTATCCCCATGTGATTTCATGTGAGACTGTTATACATCACACTATTCTAAACAGACTCTAAATTTTGTAAAATCCATTGAACTACTTTTGTAAGATGCTGTGACAGTCTTTCTCAAGGTCTCACAACTGGTAAGAGAAGAGTAAAGACTCTAGTCCTGGTTTGGATAGTTCCAAAGCCCATGATACATTATTCAGTAGCTGTACTCTATTACTACTACTCCAGTAGCCAAATACATGGTTTGCTTTGGTCATCAGCTTTCTCATCTCATTCCTAGTTTTCTATGGTAAGATATGACAAACACTTTTTCTTCATTGCTCACGTTTCTCACAAGGGGCTTCTGCTTCACATCTTAAGAGGAAACAGTATTAGAAGGAAACCCAAAGATTTTGTCTTCCTTATCTCAGTTGCTCCTGCTTGTAAGAGGAGAGGAGGTTTCTTTTTTTTAGCTGATTGGTGAGATGCGCTTGTCATCCATCCATTACCCAATGTTAATGACAGAATAGACTATCTCTCTACTCAAGAGGCAGACCTAGAAGTCTCTCTTTTTCTCACTTACTCACTTGCTCTTGTTTTTTATTTAACATCTTTATTGGAGTATAATTGCTTTACAATGTTGTATTAGTTTCGGCTGTATAACAAAGTGAATCAGCTATACATATACATATATCCGTATATCCCCACCCTCTTGCGTCTCCCTCCCACCGTCCCTATCCCACCCCTCTAGGTGGTCACAAAGCAACAAGCTGATCTCCCTATGCTATGTGGCTGCTTCCCACTAGCTATCTATTTTACATTTGGTAGTGTGTATATGTCCATGCCACTCTCTCACTTCGTCCCATCTTACCCTTCCTCCTCCCCGTGTCAAGTCCGTTCTCTGCATCTGCGTCTTTATTCCTGTCCTGCCCTTAGGTTCTTCAGAACCTTTTTTTTTTTTTTAGACTCCATATATATGTGTTAGCATAAGGTATTTGTTTTTCTCTTTCTGACTTCACTCTGTAAGACAGACTCTAGGTCATCTACCTCACTACAAATAACTCAATTTCCCTTTTTCTATGGCTGAGTAATATTCCACTATATATATGTGCCACATCTTTATACATTCATCTGTCAATGGACACTTAGGTTGCTTCCATGTCCTGGCTGTTGTAAATAGTGCTGCAATGAACATTGTGGTACATGACTCTTTTTGAATTATGGTTTCCTCAGGATATATGCCCAGTAGTGGGATTGCTGGGTCGTATGGTAGTTCTATTTTTAGTTTTTTAAGGAACATCCATACTGTTCTCCATAGTGGCTGTATCAGTTTACATTCCCACCAACAGTGCAAGAGGGTTCCCTTTACTCCACACCCTCTCCAGCATTTATTGTTTGTAGATTTTCTGACGATAGCCATTCTGACTGGTGTGAGGTGACACCTCACTGTGGTTTTGATTTTCATTTCTCTAATGATTAGTGATGCTGAGCATCCTTTCATGTGTTTGTTGGCAATCTGTATGTCTCCTTTGGAGAAATGTCTACTTAGGTCTTTTGCCCATTTTTGGATTGGCTTGTTTGTTTTTTTTGATATTGAGCTGCATGAGCTGCTTGTATATTTTGGAGATTAATCCTTTGTCAGTTGCTTCGTTTGCAAATATTTTCTCCCATTCTGAGAGTTGCCTTTTCGCCTTGTTTATGGTTTCCTTTGCTCTGCAAAAGCTTTTAATTTCATTAGGTCCCATTTGTTTATTTTTGTTTTTATTTCCATTTCTCTAGGAGGTGGGTCAGAAAGGATCTTGCTGTGATTTATGTCATAGAGTGTTCTGCCTGTGTTTTCCTCTAAGAGTTTGATAGTGTCTGGCCTTACATTTAGGTCTTTAATCCATTTTGAGTTTATTTGGGTATATGGTGTTAAGGAGTGTTCTAATTTCATTCTTTTACATGTAGCTGTCCAGTTTTCCCAGCACCACTTACTGAAGAGGCTGTCTTTTCTCCATTGTATGTTCTTGTCTCCTTTATCAAAGATAAGATGACCATATGTGCATGGGTTTACCTCTTGGCTTTCTATCCTGTTCCATTGATTTATATTTCTGTTTTTGTGCCAGTACCATACTGTCTTGATGACTGTAGCTTTGTAGTATAGTCTGAAGTCAGGGAGCCTGATTCCTCCAGCTCTGTTTTTCTTTCTCAAGATTGCTTTGGCTATTTGGGGTCTTTTGTGTTTCCATACAAATTGTGAAATTTTTTGTTCTAGTTCTGTCAGAAATGCCATTGGTAGTTTGATAGGGATTGCATTGAATCTGTAGATAGCTTTGGGGAGTGTAGTCATTTTCACAATGTTGATTCTTCCAATCCAAGAACATGGTATATCTTTTCATCTGTTTGTAGCATCCTTAATTTCTTTCATCAGTATCTTATAGTTGTATGCAAACAGGTCTTTTGTCTCCTTAGGTAGGTTTATACCTAGGTATTTTATTCTTTTTGTTACAATGGTAAATGGGAGTGTTTCCTTAATTTCTCTTTCAGATTTTTCATCATTAGTGTATAGGAATGCAAGAGATTTCTGTGCATTAATTTTGTATCCTGCTACTTTACCAAATTCACTGATTAGCTCTAGTAGTTCTTTGGTAGCATCTATAGGATTCTCTATGTAGAGTATCATGTCATCTGCAAACAGTGACAGCTTTACTTCTTTTCTGATTTGGATTCCTTTTATTTCTTTTTCTTCTCTGATTGCTGTGGCTAACACTTCCAAAACTATGTTGAATAATAGTGGTGAGAGTGGGCAACCTTGTCTTGTTCCTGATCTTAGTGGGAATGGTTTCAGTTTTTCACCATTGAGAATGATATTGGCTGTGGGTTTGTCATATATGGCCTTTTTTATGTTGAGGTAAGTTCCCTGTATGCCTACTTTCTGGAGAGTTTTTATCATAAATGAGTGTTGCATTTTGTCAAAAGCTTTTTCTGCATCTATTGAGATGATCATATGGGTTTTATCCTTCAGTTTGTTAATATAATATATCACATTGATTCATTTGCGTACATTGAAGAATCTTTGCATTCCTGGGATAAACCCCACTTGATCATGGTGTATGATCCTTTTAATGTGCTGTTGGATTCTCTTTGCTAGTGTTTTGTTGAGGATTTTTGCATCTATGTTCATCAGTGATATTGGCCTGTAGTTTTCTTTCTTTGTGACATCGTTGTCTGGTTTTGGTATCAGGGTGATGGTGGCCTCATAGAATGAGTTTGGGAGTGTTCCTCCCTCTGCTATATTTTGGAAGAGTTTGAGAAGGATAGGTGTTAGCTCTTCTCTAAATGCTTGATAGAATTTACCTGTGAAGCCATCTGGTCCTGGACTTTTCTTTCTTGGAAGATTTTTAATCACAGTTTCAATTTCAGTGCTTGTAATTGGTCTGTTTGCATCTTCTATTTCTTCCTGTCTCGGTCTTGGAAGGTTGTGCTTTTCTAAGAATTTGTCCATTTCTTCCAGGTTGTCCATTTTATTGGCATATAGTTGCTTGTAGTAATCTCTCATGATCCTTTGTATTTCTGCAGTGTCAGTTCTTACTTCTCTTTTTCATTTCTAATTCTGTTGATTTGAGTCTTTTCCCTTTTTTTCTTGATGAGTCTGGCTAATCGTTTAGCAATTTTGTTTATCTTCTCAAAGAACCAGCTTTTAGTTTTACTGATCTTTGCTATTCTTTCCTTCATTTCTTTTTCATTTATTTCTGATCTGATTTTTATGATTTCTTTCCTTCTGCTAACTTTGGGGTTTTTTTTTTTGTTGTTGTTCTTCTTTCTCTAATTTCTTTAGGTGTAAGGTTAGGTTGATTATTTGAGATTTTTCTTGTTTCTTGAGGTAGGATTGTATTGCTCTAAACTTCCCTCTTAGAACTGCTTTTGCTGCATGGCATAGTTTTGGGGTTATCGTGTTTCACTGTCATTTGTTTCTAGGTATTTTTTATTTCCTCTTTGATTTCTTCAGTGATCTCTTGGTTATTTAGTAGTGTATTGTTTAGCCCCCACGTATTTGTATTTTTTACAGTTTTTTTTCTGTAATTGATATCTAGTCTCAGAGCGTTGTAGTCAGAAAAGATATTTGATATGATTTCAATTTTGTTAAATTTACTGAGGCTTGATTTGTGACCCATGTATGATGTATCCTGGAGAATGTTCCATGAGCACTTGAGAAAAGTGTATTCTGTTGTTTTTTGATGGAATATCCTATAAATATCAATTAAGTCCATATTTTTTAATGTGTCATTTAAAGCTTGTGTTTCCTTATTTATTTTAATTCTGAATGATCTGTCCATTGGTGAAAGTGGGGTGTTAAAGTCCCCTACTATTATTGTGTTAATCTCGATTTCCCCTTTTATGGTTGTTAGAATTTGCCTTATTTATTGATGTGCTCCTATGTTTGGTACATAAATATTTATAATTGTTATATCTTCTTGGATTGAACCCTTGATCATTATGTAGTGTCTTTCTTTGTCTCTTGTAATAATCTTTATTTTAAAGTCTATTTTGTCTGATATGAGAATTGCTACTCCAGCTTTCTTTTGATTTCCATTTGCATGGAATATCTTTCTCCATCCCCTCACTTTCAGTCTGTATGTGTCCTAGGTCTGAAGTGGGTCTCTTGTAGACAGCATATAGACAGGTCTTGTTTTTGTATCCATTCAGCCAGCCTGTGTCTTTTGGTGGGAGCATTTAATCCATTTACATTTAAGGTAATTATCAATATGTATGTTCTTATTACCATTTTCTTAATTATTTTGGGTTTGTTATTGTAGGTCTTTTCCTTCTCTTGTGTTTCCTGCCTAGAGAAGTTCCTTTAGCATTTGTTGTAAAGCTGGTTTGGTGGTGCTGAATTCTCTTAGCTTTTGCTTGTCTGTAAAGGTTTTAATTTCTCTGTTGTATCTGAATGAGATCCTTGCTGGGTAGAGTAATCTTGGTTGTAGGTTTTTCCCTTTCATGACTTTAAATATGTCCTGCCACTCGCTTCTGGCTTGCAGAGTTTCTGCTGAAAGATCAGCTGTTAACGTTATGGGGATTCCCTTGTATGTTTTTTGTTGCTTTTTCCTTGCTGCTTTTAATATTTTTTCCTTGTATTTAATTTTTGATAGTTTGATTAATATGTGCCTTTGTGTGTTTCTCCTTGGATTTATCCTGTATCAGACTCTCTCTGCTTCCTGGAGTTGATTGACTATTTCCTTTCCCATATTAGGGAAGTTTTCAACTATAATCTCTTCGAATATTTTCTCAGTCCCTTTCTTTATCTCTTCTGCTTCTGGGACTCCTATAATTCAAATTTTGGTGTGCTTACTGTTGTCCCAGAGGTCTGAGACTGTCCTCAATTCTTTTCATTCTTTTTTCTTTATTTTGCTCTGCAGTAGTTAGTTCCACTCTTTTATCTTCCAGGTCACTTATCCGTTCTTCTGCCTCAGTTATTCTGCTATTGATTCCTTCTAGAGAATTTTTAATTTCTTTTACTGTGTTGTTCATCATTGTTTGTTCTTTAGTACTTCTAGGTCCTTGTTAAAAGTTTCTTGTGTTTTCTCCATTCTATTTCCAAGATTTTGGATCATCTTTATTATCATTACTCTGAATTCTTTTCCAGGTAGACTTGCCTATTTCCTCTTCATTTGTTTTATCTGGTGGGTTTTTACTTTGCTCCTTCATCTGCTGTATATTTCTCTGTCTTCTCATTTTGCTTAACTTACTGTGTTTGGGGTCTCCTTTTCACAGCTGCAGGTTTGTATTTCCCGTTGTTTTTGGTGTCTGCCCCCAGTAGTGGGTAAGGTTGGTTCAGTGGGTTGTGTATGCTTCCTCATGGAGGGGACTGGTGCCTGTGTTCTAGTGGATAAGGCTGGATCTTTTGTTTCTGGTGAGCAGGACCATGTCTGGTGGTGTGTTTTAGGGTGTCTGTGAACTTATTATGATTTTAGCAGCCTCTTTGCTAATGGGTGTGGTTGTGTTCCTGTCTTGCTAGTTGTTTGGCATGGGGTGTACAGTACTGGTGTTTGCTGGTCCTTGTGGAGCTTAATCTTTGTGTTGAGATGGAGATCTCTAGGAGAGCTCTCACTGATCTATATTATGTGGGGCCTCTGGTCTCTGGTGGTCCAATGTCCTGAACTCGGCTCTCCCACCTCAGAGGCTCATACCTGACACCTGGCCGGAGCACCAAGACCCTGTCTGCCACACGGCTTACATGTAGATGGGTTAAATTCTCCAATCCAAAGGCACAGGGTGGCCAGCCTTCTGTACTCTGCTCAGTCATCCAGCTGGGAGCCGTCCTTCGGGCCTGGTTGATAGGGAGAGCCTTCTTTGATTTCAGGTCCAGCTGCCTTCCCTTGCATCTAGAAGAAGCAGCCAACGCCCCCATCGTCCCCTTTCCCCGCCGCAACTCGTCATGATCCTGGAGCGCCTGAGGCTCCACTGCTCTTGTTTTTATTCTTGCCCTTACCCTAACTATCTTTGTGTCTTTTGTAGCTTTCTGCCACATGAACTGGTAAAAAGTGTGGAGGAATCTTTATTGGTGTCTTCCTCCATGTTGAAAACAGATTAAGTAAGCTGTGTTTCATCAGGAACATGTTTTTTTCAATTTCTCTGACTACAACTAGGTGATTAATTCACTGCTTAAAGTTTTGGAGAGAGTATGAGGCCTGTCAGGATTTCCAGTTTGAACTCACTACTAATAAGCAACATTTGACTCTCTGTACCCTCAATTAGCTAAAATCTGGAGAATCCCCTATACCTCCTATTGTATTATTTTGTTGAAAAATTCACCAGTGAAGCTATTTAAACATGAAATTGAGGATTTTAAATATTACATATTTATTTCTTTAATAGGTATGAGACTAATTCAATATCTAATACTTCTGGTATTAGTTTAGATAAATTATGTTTTTTAAATCAATTTATTCTGTCAGCTGACTTTAAACATTTATTGGCATAGAGTTATTCATATTAAAATATCTGCAGAATCTACTGTTATATCCCCTTTTTCATGTAGTTAGTAGATCATTGCTTTTTATCTATTCTCCTTTTCAATATATGCATACAATGCTATGAAATTCCTTCAAAGCACTGCTTCAGCTGCATCCCACAATTTGGACATGTCATATTTATATTATCATTCAGTTAAAATGTCTAATTCTCCTTGTGATTCCTTTTTCAATTCCATGTGCTATTTAGAAGTATGTTGCTTAGTTACCAAATATTTGGATATTTTCTGGGTTTTGTTTTTAGCTTAACTTTTACTGTGGTAAGAGAACATATTTAAATGATATGACTACTTAAAATTTCATGAAATTTGCTGTTTTGTTATAAGTTTTGTGTGTATTTGAAAATAAAGTTTTGTCATTTTTGTTTGCAGTGTTTTCTATATCTGTTAAGTCAGTTTTTAAAGCAATGTTTAGATTTTCTATATTGTTACTGATTTCTTGTCAGTTATTGAAGAAGGTATTAAAATTTCTCAATATGATTGTAACTTTATTATTTATTCTTTAGGTTCTGTCAAGTTTTGCCTTATAGATATTAAAGTTGTATTATTAGGTACATACATATAAGAACAGTTATATCTTTCTCATTGATTTATTCTTTTGTTATGAAATGTTCTTCTTTATCTCTAATAATTTTTCTTTTTTTTTGATGTAGACCATTTTTAAAGACTTTATTGAATTTGTTACAATATTGCTCCTGCTCCATGATTTGGTCTTTTGGCCGTGAGGCATGTGGGATCCCAGATCCCCAACCAGGGATCGAACCCACACCCCCCACATTAGAAGAGTCCCAACCACTGGACTGCCAGGGAAGTCCCAATTTTCTTTTTTTAATATCTACTTTGTCTTATGCTAGTGGGACTATATCAGCTTTCTTTTGGTTAATGTTTATGTGGCTCATTCCTTTACCTTTCTGTTAATTTATTTTTAAAGAGAGTCTCTTATAAGCAACAAAAAGTGGGTTTTTTTCCTTTTAAATAAAATCTCATAGTCAAATGGTGTTTTAAACTAGTCTTTTAATTGGAATATTTGTCCATTTGCATGCTGTGCAATTATTGACATATTTGTGTTTATAGATATCATTTTACTATTTGTCTTCCATTTGTCCCATGATTTTTTTTTTTTTTTTTTTTTTTTTTTGATTTTTCTTATTTATTTATTTATTTATTTATTTATTTTTGGCTGTGTTGGGTCTTCGGTTCGTGCGAGGGCTTTCTCCAGTTGCGGCAAGCGGGGGCCACTCTTCATCGCGGTGCGGGGACCGCTCTTCATCGCGGTGCACGGGCCTTTCTCTATCGCGGCCCCTCCCGTCGCGGGGCACAGGCTCCAGATGCGCAGGCTCAGCAATTGTGGCTCACGGGCCCAGCTGCTCCGTGGCATGTGGGATCTTCCCAGACCAGGGCTCGAACCCGTGTCCCCTGCATTAGCAGGCAGATTCTCAACCACTGCGCCACCAGGGAAGCCCTCCCATGATTTTTATAATCATTTTCCTCTACCTTTCTTCTGTTAGATGTATACATTATTTTGTTTCAAAATTTTCCCTCTATTGTTTTATTAATTATGTATTCTTTTGTTATGCTTGTAGTATTTGCTTTAGAGACATTACAGCACACATTCTTTACTCATTAGAATTATTACACTGACTGGCTGGATGTTACAAATTTTCAATTACATTTACTCTCTCCTGCTTTATGTGCTGTCCTACATTTTAATTCTATGTATATTTAAAAATCCCACATGACACTATTATATATCACATATATTTATCTATATATTAGCACTTTTGTTATTTTTAATTCCTTCTTAGATCTCTTACTTTCGTCTGAGGTCATTTTCCTTCTTTCTGAAAAATTACAGTTTTCTTAGTATTTCTGTTAGTGAGAGACGGCTGGTGATTAATTCCCTCAGTCTTTGTTTTTCTGGGAAAGTTTTAATTTTGCTCTTACTTTTGAAATATATTTTCAATGGATGTGGAATTCTAAATTGACACTTACCTTCAGTATGTTAAAAATGTCATTGTCTTCCCCATCTCATAATTTTGGTCTAGAGGTCAATTTGTAATTCTTATTGTTGCTTCTGTGTAGGTAATGTCTTTTATGTCTACTGATTTTTAAATTTTTCTTATTTTTTCTTTTTAATTTTCAGCAATTATGATGTGTCTGGTTGTGATTTTATTTATATTTATTTATTTATTTTTAAAATTTTATTTATTTATTTTTTGCTGCATAGGGTCTTCATTCCTGCACACAGGCTTTCTTTAGTTGTGGCGAGTGAGGGCTACTCTTCATTGCGGTGCATGGGCTTCTCGTTGTGGTGGCTTCTCTTGTTGCAGAGTACGGGCTCTAGGCATGCGGGCTTCAGTAGTTGTGGCATGTGGGCTCAGTAGTTATGGCTTGCGGGCTCTAGAGCACAGGCTCGGTAGTTGTTGCACACGGGCTTAGTTGCTCTGCGACATGTGGGATCTTGCCAGACCAGGGCTTGAACCCATGTCACCTGCATTGGCAGGCAGATTCCCAACCACTGTGCCACCAGGGAAACCCTATTTATATTTATTTATATTTATCCTGCTGGGGTTTCATAGTTAGTCTTTAATCTGTGAGTTGATGTCTTTTGTAAATTTTATAAGATTCTTGGCCATCATCTCTCCAAAAATTGTTTCTTGCCCTCTCTTATAATCCACTCTTTATCAAACTCCAATTTACATGTATGTTAAGTTTTTTCACTATACCCATTTGTCTCTTTTTCTCCTTTCTACACTTGTTTCTCTCTGTGTTTTAATTTGGACATTATCTGTGGACATTGTAAAAATTTATTTAAGCCACACTTCAGCTGTGCCAAGCTATTCAGAACTCTTAATTTTAATTATGGTATTTTTCAGTTCTATGAATTCCATTTGATTTTTTAAAAATAATTCTTGCTTTTCTAGCAAAATTCTCTTTGTTTTCTCAAGTATCAATTTATTAATTAAAACGTTTTTAAAGTCAGTTTCTGATTAGCTCCAATTTTGGATCATCTGAGAGTTTGTTTTTATTGTGTGTTTTTCTCTTGATCTTGTCTTTTGGTGTGAATACATGGATGATAGAAAACTGCATGGAAAAAAAATCTCAAAATAATTATGCTGAGTGAAAGAAGCCAGAATAAAAAGAGTACCTAGTCTTTGATTCCATTTATATAAAATTCTAGAAAATGCATACGAGTCTATACTGAGAGAAAGCAAACCATTGGTGGCCTGGAAATAGAGCAGAAATCAGTCTGTAGACATTTGAAACTTCATAACAGCAAATCTAATGAATAATATGATATAAAAAGGAAAGTTTGGACAGGGTCATAAAAGGATTATTTTGGGAAGTTACCTTTAGTCTGATTTGGTGACAGACTGATTGTGAGGAGTGAAGGAAGAAAACAAGAGTGATAACATGGGTAGCTATTTTGGTGATGGTGCCGTCTATTGAGGTAACACAGGGTACAAACAGGGTTTTTGAAGACAAAATGTTGAAAATACTTTGAAACATTTAGTGTTTGTACAGTTATATTTATTGACTTGTAACTCGAGAGAGATCTGGGAGATAAAGAGAAGGCAGTGCAAGGCAAGGCAGAGTGTTGTAGAGAAAGAACAGAGGGCTGACCACAGAGCCGATAAGAACACCAAATGTTAAGCAGAGAAAGGGGCAGTAACAAGGTGCTGCGGAAACCAAAAATAAGGAGATTGTAAATAAGCTAATGTGTCATCAAAGATCAAAAAGTGGGGCCAACTCTCTGTAGCTTCTCAAGTCTCCTGTCCCATTTGTGTGATATTCTGTCTGCCTCCTATGCTCTTCCCCATTTCATTCCTTGTAAACTGTTCCTCCTTCAAGGAGGCCACCTTTTTTGGCAAGTTCCCCCCTGAGCCCCTCAGGTAGGCTTTGGAGCACACTTCTTATGGTTCCATTTGTTTTGATTCCGCTCATCACATTACATTTAAATTATTACTCTACAAGCCTAACTCCTTGTGAGACTGTGACTTGATTTTGTATTCCCGGCATCACTACATTTCAACCTTGGCTGAATCCCTAGTGCCTAGAGTAGTAATTTTATTGAAGACACTAGAAAGTTATTTGTTGAATGAATAAAAAGCTACTCCAAAAAATGAGGGAATCTAAATTGCTAATGATGAAAAAAAGCAAACAGTGTTTTAGGGCATATTTTAGGGATTGACCACAAACTAGCTTAGGCAAGTTGCTGCATTTTCAAGGGAATTACCTTCCTCAGTAAAATCAGGATGTTGGTTAATGATGATATTCTATGTTCTATGACCAGTTCTGTTTCAGCAATTATTTTTATTCTGGATTTAAATAAATATTTTGATTGAAAAACAATCTTTCTCTTTCTGCCTGTCTCAGTTCTTCCTCTGGTTTGTAAATGGGTGTGGCCTGAGTCTAGAAAGTATTGGATCTCAGTCTCCTTTGTGCCTTTGTAACTTTTATGTTCCATGAGAATTTCTGAAGACAGTTTGGTTAAGACTTACAATTCCAGCAATGTCCTAAATACATGTCAGCAGGTGTTGAAAGGCTGTGGATGAGAAAGTGCCATCACTTCCTGGGTAATTGGAACAAGGAAGAGGACACTGTGCACAGGGATTTGACAGAGGATTAACCTGTCTCCTCTACTGTAAAACAGTAATGGGCTCATTTGTTACTCATGGCACTGCTTGTCACCACATGATAAGGTTTACACAGTTTCTAGCACACTTGCCCGGGTTCCCTGACCAAATAGCTGAAAGCAGAGCTGTGAAGACAGGACCTGGAAATTGGTCTATTCATAGCACACACTTCAAAGTTCCTGGGATGTATTGCTGGCCATGGATATGTGTACCAATCCATGTGCCTAGTGCTCATTAAACTCTAGGTAGATAAAGGAGATTAGATGGCAGGACTAAAAGTCAAGCTTTTTATTTCTTATCTCTTTTTTCTATGATTTTCATGGTAATTCATGATTAGGGAAACCCTGAGGCTAATTGCCTGTGTGGTATTGGTGAAACTGGGCTAATCACATAACCAAATGGAATGAGTATATGCTCTAGTTCCTGGCATAGAACCTGACACTATGAAACTAGAATCAAGATGTTATGATAGTAGGTATTAATACATAAGTGCTGACTGATTAAAAAAGAGAGTATTTTCGATGTTGGTGAGAAAATGAACATTTTGTGGACTGTATTTTTGCGTCATAATGCATTGAAAATGGTTAGCATACCAAGCATATAATTGAAAATGTATTTAAAATATATACATAAGATGTTCATTACAGAATTATTTATAACAATAAACAGTTTGAAATAAACAAAATACCTTTCATCATGGGGTTGGCTAAAAACCTCTGGCATGCCAACCCAAAGCAATATCATGAAGTCATTTTTTAAAAAGTATAGTATGACTACTGAGCAAAGTTATTGCATGTACATGGTGATTTTAACCATGTAACTATGTGTATATGAAGAAAAGCCCATAAAAATAATTGTGTGAGGATAGTGGTCTTTGGATAAATATTTTTCTTACATCTAATTTCCAAATTTAGGGATTAAATATCTCACATGTTTAAAATAAAATGGTTTAAAAAAGGTTTCTAACTACCTCAAACACTGACATTTCAGAAAGGAAATACATATAACTTATCTCTGATGGGTGTTATCCAGGAAAATCAGAGGATCCTGAACAAAGACAGTGTTTTGACATTTGAAAGACAAAAAATAGTAATGGTGGATTTATGTGGTTTCCTTTGCTGGTGAGCTCCAGATAGGTAGGGGTTTGGGTAATTGTCTTTGGATTCGGAGAGGAGTAGACTTAAATCCTAGCTCTGGCCTCTAGAGAAATTGCATAACCTCTTTGAGCCTTGGTTCTCCTCTCTGTGACCTGGAGATAATGTTGTCTCTTTCACAAGGTTTTTTGTAAATAATGGATGAAGTGGAATAATATATATTAAATACTTAACACAGTGTTTTCTAATAAGTGCTTAGAAAATTATCTTACTTATGCTGTTTGATGTAATGCACTCCTTGGTTCTTTCAATGTTCTTGTGAGATGGAAAGGGGTAACCATTCATTATGTTTCCTTTGCAAATGGGGAAATGGAATCCCTAGGCTTGGATGCACTAGTTCAGTGTCATCACCAAGCCAGGTAAAAAACACTGAAAACGTGAATACAGTTGACCCTTGAACAACACAGGTTTGAACTGTGTGGGTCCACTTATGTGAGGATTTTTTTCACTAAATGCCTACTACAGTACCGCAGGATCCGTGGTTGGTTGAATCCTCAGATGTGGCACTGCAGATATGGAGGGCTGACTGTAAAGTTACATGCGGATCTTCCACTGCATGGAGGGTCAGCACTCCTAATCTCTGTGTTGTTCAAGGGTCAACTGTATACAGCTCTAGCTTCTTTACATATATCAACCAGGGCAGGGACCAGGGTACATTCAAAAGCCAATGGATTTATTTTTCTCATATCAGGGATAAGTATATGGAACCAGGATGTTCCATCTTAAAATTTGCAATAAGAATACTATCTCAGAGTAGTATCTCAAACACAAAACTTGAAACCTGCGCACTCAGTTAACATGAAGTTTAGTTTCTTTCCATGGATTCTGTCTTTCTACTACCAAAAGAACCTTTCAGAGGCTCACTCATGTGCAAAAACACCATTATTGTTCCTTAATCTCTGATATGATCATGAGACCAGAGAACTTTACAGCTGTGGTGTGAAGCCGGCACCTCAAGAATAATGTGCCACATCCTTATTTCTGTTGCCAAATCCAGATGTGTGGCGTCCCAGCAGAGGCCTGCACAGAGCAACAGAGGTCCCAGAAGACATGCCTCTACTTGATCTTATCACCTGTCACATCCGAAGCAAAATAATGAGCCTCCTTCGCCACCCACTTTTAACACTGTGCATGCTTCATTGGTAATTTAAGGTCTAAGAGAAAGTCCTTATCTCGTCCAACTTAACCAAGTGTGCCCCATCCTGAAATTTTCTTGGATTCTCAATGATAAAGCTGATACTATGAACTAATAGGATGATTTCTGGAGCGAAGAAGCTGATAACTAGGATGGCTACCTCAGAATAGGTTCTGGTGTCTGAGTCCTCATGAAGCCAGAACTACCATTATCTTCCATGTTCTAGTACCAACCTGCCCATTGTGCCATCTTCTCTCTTCATACTGATTTCATATTAGGAGACTGATAGCCCTTCTGTGTCCCTGGGTCTATATCATGGTCAAGCCAATACACCTGGATAAGTTTTAATGACTTTGAATCTTGGGAACAATGACTTAGGGTCTTAATCTTTTCCTCTGGAAGAATACCTTGAATTCCTTACAAAGTTTTCCATTTTCTTCCTAAGAAATAAAACTGCATATTTACAGTTTTTCTCATGCAAAAAACAAATATGTATCCAAACTACAACCTCAAATAAACCCTGCCATACATAAACTTTGAATAAAGGCTTTACTTCATTCAAAGCCTTATAACCCATCACATTTATTATTCGTTTAATTTACTTTTTAATATTTATCAGAATAACCTGGTTACATAATGTAAAAAGCCAAATAGTAATTATAAAAGTTAATATTTATTATTTACTATGAGCCAAATATTGTTCTGGGTATTTTACATATATTATCTTATTTAATTCTCACAATTACCCTTGCAAAACAGGACTCTTGTTATTCTCATTATAAAGATGAAGAAATTGAGGATGAGAATGGTTAAATAACTCATCCAGGTCACACAGCTACTAGGGCTCAGAATGATAAGTTAAATCCAAGCAGTCTGATGCCAGACCCCATGCTCTTAATACCAGCAATACTCAGCCTACAAGGCTTCCATGAAAGAAACATAGCAATCCTCTACTCCCCTATGAGACAATCTCTTCAATTACTTCAATTGTTTCTTCTGGTACTTACATTCTTATTGTAAGTAATATTCTTTGTTTTACAATTTTAGGTGTTATATATTGTGTTTCAGCTATGGAGGATGATATTGCCATCACCACTCTTCTCAATATTTTCCTCCTAGTGTAGTTATATCACCTGTGGCAGAAATCACTATTCATTCTTTACAGTATTATTATTACTAAATGAGTATTTTTCACTGACTTCACTTCTTTTTTGTACATAGCTATTCATTAGTTGGTGTTAATAATTCTTTCTTGTATTCATTCTCTTAATTTTCTGTTTCTATCACTAATGCTTTTTGCCCAAGCCCTGTTTTTCCTCAAGTTGTATCATTTCTATTAAATACATGAAGTATATGTTGGTTCCTTTTCATTTTTTCTTCAAGCACTAGGGCAGGGATCCCCCAACTTCTTACTCTTTTCCTGGGACTTCCTGTCACTTCCAGCCAAGGTTAGGGCCACTGTTTTTTCACGATCCTCTTTCATGATATGCTTCCTTATCTTAGTGAAGCAAATGTCTGAGGATCTTCCTGCGGAAAAATGCATGAGCTGTAAATTTTGTGCTCCATGGGTATCATTTAGGGACTGCATCATCTCTATTGACAGATTGTATACATTTATTCTTAAGTCTGCATCCAATGACATTACATTAGTAATATGAAATTGACCATAGTATATTTGCTTCATGGAAATCAGCAAACACTATAAATCAGTGCTTTGTTTGTTTGTTTGTTTAATTGATTTTCCAGGAAAGCCTGTTGCTAAACATTTACCAGCATGCCAATGCTGCTACCTGTTACTTATAAGCCTTTCGGGCGGGGTGGGGGTGGTTTACAGCGAAAATTGCTGAATCAACTGGTTTCTGGTCAGTATTCTTCTCTGCCAGCACCGGCTAATTGGCTTTCTCCAATCTGCTTACTTTTTCGATGTCTTCCCCTCTTGTAGAAGTTTGTGATTTCTTAGTCATACATCTTTATCTTTCGACTCTTGGTTAAGACAGATTTGAATAGAGGGAAGCAACAAATATATTTTTTTAATCCCACCACACATATCCAGAAATCCCACATTTAAATAGAAAACTCCCTGAGTTCATTGCTGAGGACAGCAGCCCAGGCAAGAGATGGTGTTGCCTTGAATCAGAGAGGTGGCAGTAGAGATGGAGAGAAGTAGATTCACTTGTGAGATTTATAAAAATAGGAATGGAGTTTCAAGAATGTCTCCCAAGTGTCTGAATGGATGGGTTCACAAAGTGCCATTTGTCATTTAAGGAGAAGATGAAATCTGAAGGAGGAGCAGAGCAGGCGGGGAAGATGAAAAATCTGTATTTGGATGTGTTAAGTCTGACACGCCTCTGGGACATACAAGTAAAGATGTCAAGTTGGCAGGTGGTTACATGAAAATGGAGCACAATGGAGAGGCCTACTGCATTTCCAACTCTCCAACTCTGATTTATTTTTCTTCTAGATAAGCTGCTGGCTTAGTGTAGTTGCATATATGTGTATTCTCTTGACCAAGTGTGGGAAAAGGTGAGCAGATCCATGTGTAATTTATTATGCTGTCTTGAGGGTCCTTGGTAAATTCAATGGAGATGGAATTTTAGTCCACCTGATCATTGGGCATCCTAATGGCATCTGGTACTGAGGCATGCTGCTAATGAAGCAAAAAATCTCTTATTATGGCATTGTCAGGGCTCATACCATTCCTCTTGCCTCCATCTCTGGCTGGTATAGCAGATAATCTAAACCTTGGCAATATCTTTCATCCCTTGCATGGATAGAGCTATCACCCTTCAACTTCCACTATAAGATACTTTTCTAAGATAGTCCCATGACAGACCTCTAGACTACTGACTCGGCTACCTTTTGCTTCCCCCATTGAGTAGATAGGAATTTCTAGATGCCATCCATGTCCATGGATGATGAGGGAGACTCTAGTGGCACTATCTTTGATTCTTTCTCTTAGCTTTATCCCTCAGCTATCTGTTAGCCTACCACCTAGATAGCATCTTATTGAAATCAGTACTTCTTCAAAGGAAATAGAAATTTCCCCAATATATGTGGCCAGAAAAGTAAGAAACAAGCTCTAATTTACTCTTAGCCCAAATTTTATGATTATTTTAAACAGTTTTTTCTACTCGGTTTTGACTCAGAATGGAGAACTAGGACATGTATCTTTCACTGCTTCACCCTCCCTCACTGCTGTTTCCTATCCAGAACCTGCTAGACTGGCTTTTGTCTTCTATTTCCTAACAGGTGGGGAGATAAACACTTGCTCACATAATATCCTCCATCTCTCCAATCCATGATTCCTGGTAAGACTCCACTTTCAGACCATGATAAGCTTTGTTTTCTATAGAGGTAATTTCTAGAATTTGAAAATTCAATTTCTTTCTTGACCAATTCTGCCCTTTAAAACTAATATATGTTTATATGCTCTAAAAATGTCAGCCTTGAGAATTGATACAAGCAATATTTTCTTTCTTTCTGTGGATTTTTTTGCTTTAACAATAGGAATCCTTCCCAAAGCAAAGTCTAACTTTTAAAACAATGAAGGAAATGCCTTAATGTAAGAGAGAAACAAAAGTACAGCTATCTGTCTTTATCTATCTATCTATATATCTATCTATATATCTATCTATCTGTCTGAATGGTAATTGAAGTAGTACGGTATATGTGTGTGGGCATGCGCACAGACTCTTTTAAAAAGCTTAGTAGAAAGAAATCAGTACCCCGTAGGGGGCAATGTGGACTGGACAAATGGATAGTGTTTTTTTTTTAAGTAAGAAATAGTAGAGCATGTTTGATTGCTAATGGGAATCAGTGATTCAGTAGAGAGAGAGGCTTAAGAGATAAGAAAGAGAGAGAATAATTTAACAACTGAGATTACTGAGGAGTCAAGGAAGAAGGGGACCCAATGCTGCTGATAGGAGGTTGGGTGACTTCTCTTGTTAAAAACAAAAGGTAAGGTGAAGGTACTGACATGTTTATAGATTCAGTAGTGAGACCTGTGGGAGTTCATGGTTAACAGCTCCTCTTTCTCATGAAGTATGATGTAAGGTCATTAATGTGAAAGAGAGGATAGAAGGAGGTGAAAATGTGAAGAGAATTTAGAAGATATGAAATCATATTTGCAGATAAAAGAGGAAGAAAAACACCGAGTACGAGACCCTGATTTGGTGATCCTTAGGGTCTTGTTGAGCTTTAGACCTTTGTAATTATTTTACTGGTCCATTGGATATGTGAGTGTTTTTCTGATCAACAAGAGCTGAAGCAAGCATCTTCAGAATTTCCCCTACCCCATAATCTCATGCGCCTTTGCAAATTCTGAAGTCTTGTTGTTAGAAGCCAGGAAACACTCTGCCTGTGGTCTTCCTGACAATGGATAGAGGAAATGGGTTGCTCTCTAAGATTCCATCAGTGCACAAATCACTGCTCTGTTCTTCTATTCCGATTCCTGTGTCCTTTTCAATTTTTTCCTGTTCCTCTCTCGTCTCCTAATATCCAAATTGATGCAGTAGCTCATGACCTACTCTGAAACTCAGGGGGTACTTGAAGAAGATATTTTCTTTGCAGTCATGCAGAGGAAGCTATGTTCAGACTGTAGAAGAGGCATATTTGTGCCGGCTTGTTTCTTCACTAGCACTGACATATTGTTCGTTTAATCTGTTCAGTCTACTACTGCATTAGCTTTATCCTATGGTGGGGCTGGCCCATTTATCCCTGCTTAAAATTTAATCAGACATTTCACTGCTCATCAACATTCTAACGGGACCATTTAGAGCACTGAAACTCCACACATCTCTGCTAATTACTGCTAGCTGACAGATGTCACTTTCACCGTCCTCTCTTCCCTGTCTCCTCCAGTTGCACAGACCTGGAGAAGCTTATTCTTTAAATAAACCTTAAAGCAGAAACACAATCAGAGATTAATGGAGAGACGCCAATTCATGTTTCTGCTTGATTGGAATCTAGTCATTTAGGGAGGTTAAAGGCTTCATCTGGTACCTCATCAGGACTTGAAGCCCACTCTCAATTTTTTTGTTGTACAGAGTGAAAGGGTCATAGGAAGTAGAAGGGATGCAGAAGAATGACCAGACTCCCCGATCTGCCATGCTTGTCATGCCTTTCTTAGGCTACTGTCTGCTCATGCTTGTTCCTTATTCAGCTGTGAAATTGGAATCACAAGAGGAATGTTGAGTTTTCATCGCCGAGATTCCTCCCATGATGGAGCACAAAGAAAGGAGGGCTGCTTTTGGAGCTGGAGAAAAACATGGCAGGTGACAAGCACTCTTGGCATGTAACAGTAGGCCAAATTTATTTGGTATTATCAAATCCTGGTTCTCTCCAACCACATACTCCCTTCCCCTACCACACACATATAAATGCTGTTTTCAAGGACACTGTAAATGTTATTGCAGGAAGCATCTGAATATGAAAAATACATTTAAAATGAGATATTAATAGCTCATGCCCTTTTCTCTGAGACAGTTGCAGAAAGAGTAGGGCCATGTTTTATGCTTCAAGAGTATGGAAGAATTTCAGATGACTAATTGGTATTCTTAGATTGAACAAAATGGGATTTACACAGGCTGATTCTAATTTACCATATCAGTTTTCTAGTGCCATAACAATCCTGCATAACAAACAATCATAAAATTTCAGTGGCATAGAGCAATAAATGTGTTTGCAAGCTATAGCTGCTCTGACCAGGCTCAGGTAATCTCAGATAGCCTTGTTCATGAACCTGCAGTCAGCTGCAACTCGACTGGGTGGTTTGGCTGTTTAGGGCTGGGCTTGCTTATATGTCTGGAGGTCTCTAGATGATGGGGTTGATCTGCGATAGACTTGGCTAGGATGATTGGGTCAACTTGACTCTGAACCACGTGTCTTTCATTTCTGGAAGGCTAGCTCAGACATGTTTTTATTGAAATAAGAGACGGCAAGAGAGCAAGTAGAAATATAGAAACACTTTTTCCAACCTCTTCTTGAATCATATCTATTTAAACCCCATTGGTCAATGTAAGTCTCATAGCCAGGTCCAGAGTCAAATTAGTAGGGTACTATAAGATTATATAGAAAAGGTTGTAGATAAAGGGAAGTGTAAAGAATCAGGCAAGGAATACAATAAATCTACTATGTCTAAAGATAAAAGACTGAATGCTTCCTACCTAATATCAGGAACAGGGCAAGGAAATTCACTCTCACCACTTTTATTTAACAGTGACATGCAATAAGGTAAGGGGAAAAAAGGAATAATATTGGAAAGGAAGAAGCAAATCTGTGTTTCTTCAGGATGACAGGGTCAAATTTATAGAAAATATTAAGGAATTTACTAAAATATTATAATTAATAAGTGGATTTAGCAAGGTCATGGGGTACCAGATTAGTATACAAAAATCTATTGTATTTGTGGATGCTAGCAACTAAAAATTTGAAAATAAAAGTAAACAAGAAACACTTAGAAATAAATTTTGATGTGTAAGCTCTCATCGCTTCAAACTACAAGATACTACTAAGATTAATTAAAGAAGACCTAAATAGATGGAGAGTTACATGATGTTCTTGGATTGACAAACCTCGATATTATCATTAAGATAGCAATTTACTCAAACTTTGTCTTTAGACTTAATATAATCCATACCAAAATCCCAGCATTTTTTCATAAATTGACAAATTGATCCTAAAATTTATGTGGAATTCCAAAACACCTGGAATACACAAAACAACTTGGAAAAAAATAAGAAAGTTGGAGAACTAGCACTATCTGATTTTAAAACTAATAAAGCTACTGTAATCAACACCATAAGGTTTTTTTTAATGTTTGATTTTGTATTTTTTTGAAGTATAGTTGATTTACAATGTTGTGTTAATTTCTGCTGTACAGCAAACTGACTCAGTTATACACATATATATATTCTTTTTTATATTCTTTTCCATTATGGTTTATCCCAGGGTATTGAATGTAGTTCTCAGTGCTATATAATAGGACCTTGTTGTTTATCCATTTTATATGTAATAGTTTGCATCTACTAACCCCAAACTCCCAGTCCATCCCTCCCCAACCCACCCTACCCCTTGACAAGCACAAGTCTGTTCTCTGTGCCTGTGAGTCTGTTTCTGTTTCATAGATAAGTTCATTTGTGCCATATTTTAGATTCCACACATAAGTGATATCATGTGGTATTTGTCTTTCTCTTTCTGACTTAGTTCACTTAGTATGATAATCTCTAGCTGCATCCAAGTTACTGCAAAAGGCATTATTTTGTTCTTTTTTATGTTCTTTACATATATACAATGGAATATATGCAATATTCCATTGCATATATGTAACACATCTTCTTTATCCATTCATCTGTCGATGGACATTTAGGTTGTTTCCATGTCTTGGCTATTGTGAATGGTGCTGCTATGGACACAGGGGTGTATGTATCTTTTTGAATTACAGTTTTGTCTAGATATATGCCCAGGAGTGGGATTGCTGGATCATATGGTAATTCTATTTTTAGTTTTCTGAGGAACTTCCAATACTGTTTTCCTAGAGGCTGCACCAACTTACATTCCCACCAACACTGTAGGAGGGTTCCCTTTTCTCCACACCCTCTCCAGCATTTGTTATTTGTAGACTTTTTAATGAAGCCATTCCGAATGGTGTGAGGTGGTACCTCATTGTGGTTTTGATTTGCATTTTTCTAATAATTAGCAGTGTTGAGCATCTTTTCATGTGCCTGTTGGCCATTTGTATGTCTTCTTTGGAGAAATGTCTGTTTAGATCTTCCACCCATTTTTCAATTGGGTTGTTTGTTTTTTTGTTGTTGAGTTGTATGAGCTATTTGTATATTTTGGAAATTTAGCCCTTGTCAGTCACATTATTTGCAAATATTTTCTCCCAGTCTGTAGGTTGTCTTTTTGTTTTGTTTATGGTTTCGTTTTCTGTACAGAAGCTTGTAAGTTTGATTAGGTCCCATTTGTTTATTTTTGCTTTTGTTTCTATTGCCTTAGGAGATTGACCTAAGAAGATGTTGGTACAATTTATGTCAGAGAAAGTTTTGCGTACGTTTTCTTCTAGGAATTTTATGGTGTCATGTCTTACATTTAAGTCTTTAAGCCATCTTTAGCTTATTTTTGTGTATTGTGTGAGGGTAAATTCTAACTTCATTGATTTACATGTGGCTGTTCAACTTTCCCAATACCACTTGCTGAAGAGACTGTCTTTTTTCCATTGTATATTCTTGCCTCATTTGTTGAAGATTAATTGACTGTAGGTGTGTGGGTTTATTTCTAGGCTCTCTGTTCTGTTCCATTGATCCATATGTCTGTTTTTGTGCCAATACCATGCTCTTTTGACCATTGTAGCTTTGTGGTACTGTCTGAAGTCTGGGAGGGTTTTGCCTCCTGCTTTGTTCTTTTTCCTCAGGATTGCTTTGGCACTTCTGGGTCTTTTATGGTTCCATATAAGTTTCAGGATTTTTTGTTCTAGTTCTGTGAAAAATGTCATGGGTAATTTAGGTATTACCTAAATGATAGGTATCACATTAAATCTGTAGAATGCTTTGGGTAGTATGGCCATTTTAACAATATTAATCTTTCCAATCCAAGAGCATGGGATAGCTTACCATTTCTTTGAATCATCTTCAGTTTCCTTTATTAATGTTTTATAGTTCTCAGCATATAGGTCTTTCACCTCCTTGGTCATGTTTACTCCTAAATATTTTATTATTTTGGATGCGATTTTAAAGGGGATTGCTTTTTCACATTCCCTTTCTGATATTTCATTGTTCGTGTAAAAAAAATGCAACTGTCTTCTATATGTTAATCTTCTATCTTGCTATTTTGCTGAATTCGTTTATCAGTTCTAGTGGTTTTTGTGTGGAGTCTTTAGGGTTTTCTATATGTAATATCATGTCACCTGGATATAGTGACAATTTTACCTCTTCCCTTCCAATTTGGATACCTTTTATTTCTTTTCTTGTCTGATTGCTGTAGCTAGGACTTCCAATACTATGTTGAATAGAAATGGTGAGAGTGGGCATTCTTGTCTTGTTCCAAATTGTAGCGGGAAGGCTTTCAGCTTTTCACCGTTGAGTATTATATTGGCTAATATAATATATTATAATATACATTATAATATTATAATGTATATTATATCATATCATATTATATTAGGGAGGGTTAATACCATGCTGTATATCATAAACAGCTTTTATTATGTTGAGGTATGTTTCCTCTATACCCACTTTGTTAAGAGTTTTTATCATGAATGGATGTTGAATTTTATCAAACGCTTTTTCTGCATCTATTGAAATGATCATGTGTTTTTTGTCTTTTCTTTTGTTTATGTGGTGTATCACATTGATTGATTTGCATATGTTGAAAAAAGATTATATTTTTGGTAAATGGTGCTCTATGAATAACTGTATATCCACGTGGAAAAAAAGACCCTTCATTCTTTTATTACACCTTACAGAAAAATTAAAAGTGGGTCATAGATTAAACATAATAGTTAAAACCATAAAAATTCTAAATTTAAAATTTTTCTAGAAGAAATCAGGATAAAATCTTTGTTTCCTTGAGTTAGACAAAGGTTTCTTAGTTTGGACCCAAAAAGCACAAACCATAAAAGAAGAAGAAAGATGAAATGGACTTCATCAAAATTAAAACTTGATTGTCGAAAGCTACTGTTAAGAAAATGAAAAAGTAAGCCACAGATTTGGAGAAAACATTTGCAAAAAAAACATATCAGACCAAGAAATTGTGTCAAGAATGTATACAGAAATTCTGTGGCTCAATAAGAAGTCATAGAATGCCATTTTAGAAAAGAACAAAAGATTTTAACAGACACGTCACACACACAAAAAAGGAATACAAATTACAAGCAGCATATGAAAAGATGTTCAGCATCATTGGTCATTAGGGGAATTCAAACTAAAAACACAATGAGTTACTGTTAGACACTCACTAGAAAAGCTGAAATTAAGAAGACTGAAAATTATAAGTATTTTCAGGGATGTAGAACAACTGAAACTTTCACATACTGTTGGTGGGAATAAAAGACTGTGGCCACTTTGGAAAGCAGTTTGACCGTTTCTTACAAAGTTAAACATGAACTTATCAAATGACCCAGCCACATCATTTTTTGATGTCTACCTATGAAAAGTAAAAACGTATGTCCACATAAAGACAGGATTTGTTCACAGCAACATCATTCATAAGAGCCCAAAATTGGAACCAGACCAAATATTCACCAACTAGCAAATGAATAAATAAATTTTGGCATAGTCATACTATGGAATTTTATTTGGTAGTAAAAGAAAGCAAAATAATATTGCTCATAATATAATATGGATTAATCTTAAAAATTATGTTACATGAAAGATGACTGAAGTAAAATTAAATACTGGATGATTATTCCATTTATAGGAAATTCTAGAAAGGGCAAAATCATAGTGACAGTGGATCACTGGTTTTCTGGGGGTGAGGATAAGGATTGTCTACAAAGGGATATAAGGGAATTTTGGGGGTGATAGAAGTGTTCCAAACTTGATTGTGGTGGTGGTGGCACTATCGTGGATATTTGTGAACACTCATCAATACTTACAATTGGTGAATTGTATGGCTTATGCTTCAGTAAACCTGAATAATATTTTTAAATTTAGAAACTTGTTTTCTGCCATGGGACCAGAGGATCCAAAGTCCTTTATATGCCTTCTTCCAGACCTCAGTGTACCAGGAAATATTGCTGTTATGATATCCTTGTTCCTAAACTTATGAAAGTGGGCCTAATGATGTTAATGGACATCCCCATGGTCATGTGGGCCTACAAGCTTCCTCTTTCCCAAAGAGATCTGTGTTTATCAGGACCTTCTGCCTCCCACTCAGGGCCTGTGTTTGGGTCACATATGTCTTACAAGAAAATACATCAAAATGGACTACAATCCTCTGGTGTTCTAGTGCCAAACAAAATTATCTAGTGCTTGTGGATGGGTCTCTCAGAAAACCAAAGAGGCCAGGGATTATGCTGGCCAGGGCTGTAGGAAAAATGATACATTCTTGACTTGCTTTGCCTTACCTTGCCAGTCCTTGCATTTTCTTTTCTTTCTGTGTCAAGGGGAAACATACTTATCTATTGATAAGATTGTATATCTCTATTGGGTTTTTGGCACAAAATCTCCTTGATACTTGTCTGCTTACCTGGGGTTTGGCAGTGCTGACCATATTAGAATCTGTACTTTGAGATTCAGGGTAGGGACTACATCCTAACACATACTGTGAACAAGAAGAAAGGAGAAATCTGTTGATTTTTGCCAAAGGTCTGGTTATTTTATCTAGCAATTGGAGATTAACCCATTACGAATTGCTCATTTGACTGAATTTAAATGTCTATTTGTGAAGTCACATTTTGCCACAGTTAAAACTCTATGTTCCCAAATAGGTGTTGCTCAATTGATATATCTTACTTCGGAGAATGCTCACTAAAGTACATGCACAGGCAATACCTAAAATATGTTTCTCCATAGTGGATGTGTTGTTGAGAAGGCAGGCTGGTACCTAGTGGTTTGTATTGATTGGTAAATACAGAGTCAACTAATATAGAACCTAAATAAAAGGCTTTTGGGGGTCATTTAATCCAAACTTACAGTATATATTGGGCTGGCCAAAAAGTTCGTTCGGGTTTTTCTGTATCATCTTACAGAAAAGCCCGAACGACCTTTTTGGCCAACCCAATACCTTAGGAAAATTAGGCATGGAAAATTTAAATAATTTGTCCAAGGTAACAAAGTATGCTTGTGATTGACCTGGGGCTAAAATTGATGTTTTCTGACTCTTATTCTATAGTCTTACCACTATACATGCTATATACTTCAAGGCTGATAAGGATTCAAATATCACATTCAGTAGAGGAGACTTTCCCTAAACAAGAGTGATGCTAGGGCCCTATATTCTAATGATATGTGTTGATTTTAGCCAATATCTGTGGTATTCAGAGGGACTCATGTTTGCAGGCTCACAGCATTATTTGAGTTGGTATGAGGCAGAAAGTAACTGGGTGGGGATTTTAATAGTTCCTTGTAGTAAAAAGAGTGACAGCCTCATAGAATGTGATTCTGTTTTCAGTATTTTATAACAAGTTCACTTTACTCCAAATGAATGGTGGTTCATGTGGTTCCAGGATGAATTTCTTTTATAAAGGTTCTTACTCTTTAAGAAATATAGACATGGCCATAAAAACAATTCAGTCTTTTACCTCATTGCCTCCTTTTTCAACTAGTAATAAATTGTTGGCTGAGGCTAGATAAGCATATAATAGGCAGTGGGAAAACCCTCCATCAGTGTAGAGATTTATCTCTGAATAGTCTGAGAAACATTCCTTTATGCAATAAATACTAGAGGTGGGAGATATGGGCCAAAAAGGAATGAATAGACTATAAAGAGGCATTTATCAGGATGATGGTAAATATCAACCTTCAAAAAAGGAGAATTCTATAAACCACAGTCAGTACCTAAGTTTTTTTATGTGCTACTTTTGACAGGATCTGCCTTAAGCTTATCTCCTTAAACAAATTTATTCTAGACTTCTATAGAGATTTTGCCCACCACTCTTCTTTGTGTCTTATGTTGAAGACATATTGCTATGTAACATTAACTACATTTTTTGGTGATTTGATTGATTTTATTAGTTCAGCAGAGTTCAGTTTATTCCATTTCTTATACCTGATACCTGTTCAGGTCATTACTCTCAGGTACAGAGAATTTCCAAGGTTATTCTCAGATAATCTTTTGGAAAATGCTTAATGCATAGAAGGTACTCAATAATTAACTACTGATTGCTTGTTGGAACTGACTGTACTCCCCCCTCAAGAACTCTTGACTTATTTTTTCAAATGATGATCTTTAAGATGTTACTAATTTTCTGTGACGTCTTTATTTATTTATTTATTTATTTATTTATTTATTTATTTATTTTTGGCTGTGTTGGGTCTTCGTTTCTGTGCGAGGGCTTTCTCTAGTTGTGGCAAGCGGGGGCCACTCTTCATCGCGGTGCGCAGGCCTCTCACTATCACGGCCTCTCTTGTTGCAGAGCACAGGCTCCAGACGCGCAGGCTCAGTAGTTGTGGCTCACGGGCCTAGTTGCTCTGCGGCATGTGGGATCTTCCCAGACCAGGGCTCGAACCCGTGTCTCCTGCATTAGCAGGCAGACTCTCAACCACTGCACCATCAGGGAAGCCCATTCTGTGAAGTCTTCATTGTAGATTTACGTGATTCGCCCTTCTCCTGGAACTATTATTGTTTTTACAGTTTCTTACATCATGGAGGAGAGACCCCTGGTGGACAGGCACCCTGTACATTTTGTGTTATATCCCTAAATGTCTGCTCATTTTACTGTAATTGCAAGGACCGAGACTGGGTCTAAATATTTAGACTGGGTCTAAATAATGGAAGATGCAATTTGATTACCAAGAACTATATTCTGACTCATCATTCAAGTTGTATTTTCTTTAACTAGAAATTGAAATTGTGGACTTACAGACTGCTTGTTTATCATCATCTTAACTTTATATGAATAGAAATACAGTTGACACTTGAACAATACGGGGGTTGGTTTGGGGTGCTAGTTCTCTGCACAGTTGAAAATCTGCCTATACTTTATGTAAACCCTCCCTGTCCACAGTTCCTCCATATCTGAAGTTCGACGTGCATGGATTCAACCATCTATGGATGGTGTAGTGCTGTAGTACATATTTATTGAAAAAAATCCGTGCATAAGTGGACCCATGCAGTTCAAACCTGTGTTGTTCAAGGGTCAGCTGTAATTTGAGGTTGGTGTTAATGTGAGAATTGGGACGTCAATACACAAGTTACGTACTCATCCCCTCACCTACCTACCCTCAAATACTCTTTGAACTTCCCAGCTTAGGTTGAGAATCCTCACTTTAATGTCTGGTATTGCATCGACTGACTACATTGGAATATAGTGGAATATTTGGACTGGCTTTAGTCAACAAACATTTATTGGGAAACTTCTATGTTTTTAATCTAGTAAGTTAGCATAACTGAGGCAAGATCAGCATATATCTAGAGCTAAAATTTATTGAGCTCTTATACTATGTCTCTGACATCTGATTAGCACTTTACCTGCAGTATTTCATTTAATGTTCACAAAAATCTTGAGGCAGGTATTGCTAGTGCCTGTATATTGTAGATAGGAGAAATGAGACTTGAATAGGTCGGGTAATTTGCCTGAGGTCACTCACCTTATAGCAAAACTGGGACTTGAACTCACACTTGTATGATTCTAGAGTCCCTGGTCTGAACCTAAATGCTGTGCTACATCACAACTGAAGGCTTTGATAGGCCTGATTCCCCTCTGCAATTTCACCCAGCTTTAGCATTAGGATACCTGGATTTTGTTCTCTCTTTATTCCCAGTAATTGATGACCTTATTTGGTATTTAGTTTGTGTTCAATAAATGTTTGCTGAATGAATGTGTGGGTAGGAAGGGATGCTCCTCCTCAGGTTTTTTGCACTGACCTTGGATGGCTTCTCATTTCATTTGTTAAATAAAACACAGATGATAATGCAGAGGCACTAAGAAGGACAAAGAGGATCAAATAACCAAGCTAAAACGTTTTATTCCAAACACTAATAACACAACATTGTAATGAAAGTACTGAACATAACAGATTTTTCCCCTCCTCCAGAGAGTCCAATTAATTATTCATGAAGTGAAGGACAAAGACATTTTGTAGTATTTTTAAGAAAGAGAAACATAAATCAGAGGGCATAATGAAATTTTTGATAATGGAGTTTTGCCTTTCTTCACCAAGCCTGTCTTGCAACATACATTCTTAATGAAAGAATACAAAGCTACAACAAGCTACAAAAGATCTTTTCTGGGAGAGATAAAGCAACTAGGAAATACAAAAGAAAGGAAAGAAAAAAGCTCCAACAGACTGGAACAATTGCAAGCATTATAAGAAAATCAATGAAATCAAACCTACTCTTAAGGCAACAACAGTTACAGACTGTCAGATCATTACAAAGAAATCTCAGCTTGGAAGATTACAGTGGAATTAAACAAAACCAAAAATGTTAGGACCAAGCAAAGCATGCAAGCAGCAGCTTTTATGCTTCACAAAGATGTCACCTCATGAAATAGGTCCTCAAATGGGGAAGGAGATCTGTAGAGGTCCTCAAATTAACTGAATCAGAGGAGGAGAGGTAAAGAGTTGGGATTCACTTCCTTTCAACTAAGTTACTGGCTAGTCATTTTAGTCTTATTCATAAGTCAATAATATTGAGTTACAATTGAAAGCATAGAACTCTGCTAGATAATGTGGGAAGAAACTCATTTTCAGGTGTTCCATCCTCCTGGTTTGTTTCAAAAACTCTTACTCATCCTTTAAGAGTCAGATCAATCGCCTCCTCCTCTGTGACATTGTCCCTGATTCCTTTAGGCAGAGTGAATCACTTCCTTTCCTGGGCCTGGCAGCAATTTATTTAATCTTGAACTCTTCCCTGCATATCTCTTATAGCCCTTAGTCATTGTATTGTTATGGTTTGCTTATAGCTGTTCCTCCGATTAAGAATGATCTTTTGGGGCTTCCCTGGTGGCGCAGTGGTTAAGAATCTGCCTGCCAATGCACGGGACACGGGTTCGAGCCCTGGTCTGGGAAGATCCCACATGCCGCGGAGCAACTTAGCCCGTGTGCCACAACTACTGAGCCTGTGCGTCTGGAGCCTGTGCTCCGCAACAAGAGGGGCCGCGATAGTGAGAGGCCCGTGCACCGCGATGAAGAATGGCCCCCACTTGCCGCAACTAGAGAAAGCCCTCGCGCGGAAACGAAGACCCAACACAGCCAAAAATAAATAAATAAATAAATTAATTAAAAAAAAAAAAAAAGAATGATCTTTTATTTTTTTTTTAACATCTTTATTGGAGTATAATTGCTTTACATTGTTGTGTTAGTTTCTGCTGTATAACAAAGTGAATCAGCTATACATATACATATATCCACATATCCCCTCCCTCTTGCGTCTCCTTCCCATCCTCCCTATCCCACCCCTCTAGGTGAACACAAAGCACTGAGCTGATCTCCCTGTGCTATGCAGCTGCTTCCCACTAGCTATCTATTTTACATTTGTAAAATAGTGTATATATGTCAATGTAGTGTGCATGCCAGTGCCACTCTCTCACTTCATCCCAGCTTACCCTTCCCCCTCCCCATGTCCTCAAGTCCATTCTCTACATCTGTGTCCTTATTCCTGTCCTGCCCCTAGGTCCTTCAGAACCATTTTCTTTTTTTTTAGATTCCATATATATGTGTTAGCATACGGTATTTGGTTTTCTCTTTCTGACTTACTTCACTCTGGACAGACATAGACAGAGTCTAGGTCCATCCACCTCACTACAGATAACTCAATTTCATTTCCTTTTATGGCTGAGTAATATTCCATTGTATATATGTGCCACATCTTCTTTAACCATTCATCTGTCAATGAACACTTAGGTTGCTTCCATGTCCTGGCTGTTGTAAATAGTGCTGCAGTGAACATTGTGGTACCTGACTCTTTTTGAATTATGGTTTTCTCAGGGTATATGCCCAGTAATGGGATTGCTGGATCACATGATAGTTCTATTTTCAGTTTTTTAAGGAACCTCCATACTGTTTGCCATAGTGGCTGTATCAATTTACATTCCCACCAACAGTGCAAGAGGGTTCCCTTTTCTCCACACCCTCACCAGAATTTATTGTTTGTAGATTTTTTGACGATAGCCATTCTGACTGGTGTGAGGTGACACCTCACTGTGGTTTTGATTTTCATTTCTCTAATGATTAGTGATGCTGAGCATCCTTTCATGTGTTTGCTGGCAATCTGTATGTCTCCTTTGGAGAAATGTCTACTTCGATCTTCTGCCCATTTTTGGATTGGGTTGTTTGTTTTTTTGATATTGAGCTGCATGAGCTGCTTGTATATTTTGGAGATGAATCCTTTGTCAGTTGCTTCATTTGCAAATATTTTCTCCTATTCTGAGTGTTGTATTTTCATGTTGTTTATGGTTTCCTTTGCTGTGCAAAAGCTTTTAAGTTTCATTAGGTCCCATTTGTTTATTTTTGTTTTTATTTCCATTTCTCTAGGAGGTGGGTCCAAAAGGATCTTGCTGGGATTTATGTCATAGAGTGTTCTGCCTATGTTTTCCTCTAAAAGTTTTATAGTGTCTGGCCTTACATTTAGGTCTTTAATCCATTTGGAGTTTATTTTTGTGTGTGGTGTTAGGGAGTGTTCTAATTTCATTCTTTTACATGTAGCTGTCCAGTTTTCCCAACACCACTTATTGAAGAGGCTGTCTTTTCTCCACTGTATATTCTTGCCTCCTTTACCAAAGATAAGATGACCATATTGCATGGGTTTACCTCTGGGCTTTCTATCCTGTTCCATTGATCTATATTTCTGTTTTTGTGCCAGTACCATACTGTCTTGATTATTGTAGCTTTGTAGTATAGCCTGAAGTCAGGGAGCCTGATTCCTCCAGCTCTGTTTTTCTTTCTCAAGATTGCTTTGGCTATTTGGGGTCTTTTGTGTCTCCATACAAACTGTGAAATTTTTTGTTCTAGTTCTGTGAAAAATGCCATTGGTAGTTTGATAGGGATTGCACTGAATCTGTAGATTGCTTTGGGTAGTATAGTCATTTTCACAGTGTTGATTCTTCCAATCCAAGAACATGGTATATCTCTCCATCTGTTTGTAGCATCTTTAATTTCTTTCATCAGTGTCTTATAGTTTTCTGCATACAGTTCTTTTGTCTCTTTAGGTAGGTTTATACCTACATATTTTATTCTTTTTGTTGCAGTGGTAAATGGGAGTGTTTCCTTAATTTCTGTTTCAGATTTTTCATCTTTAGTGTATAGGAATGCAAGAGATTTCTGTGCATTAATTTTGTATCGTGCTACTTTACCAAATTCATTGATTAGTTCTAGTAGTTTTCTGGTAACATCTTTAGGATTCTCTATATATAGTATCATGTCATCTGCAGACAGTGACAGTTTGACTTCTGCTTTTCCGATTTGGATTCCTTTTATTTCTTTTTCTTCTCTGATTGCTGTGGCTAAAACTTCCAAACCTTGATGAATAGTAGTGGTGAGAGTGGGCAACCTTTTCTTGTTCCTGATCTTAGTGGAAATGTTTTCAGTTTTTCACCATTGAGAATGATGTTGGCTGTGGGTTTGTCATATATGGCCTTTATTATGTTGAAGTAAGTTCCCTCTATGCCCACTTTGTGGAGAGTTTTTATCATAAATAGGTATTGAATTTTGTCAAAAGCTTTTTCTGCATCTATTGAGGTTATCATATGGTTTTTCTTCTTCAATTTGTTAATATGGTGTATCACATCGATTGATTTGCATATATTGAAGAATCCTTGCATTCCTGGGATAAACCCCACTTGACCATGGTGTATGATCCTTTTAATGTGCCATTGGATTCTGTTTGCTAGTATTTTGTTGAGGATTTTTGCATCTATGTTCATCACTGATATTGGCCTGTAGTTTTCTTTTTTTTGTGACATCTTTGTCTGGTTTTGGTATCAGGGTGTTGTTGGCCTTGTAGAATGAGTTTAAGAGTGTTGTTCCCTCTGCTGTATTTTGGAAGAGTTTGAGAAGGGAAGGTGTTAGCTCTTCTCTGATTGTTTGATAGAATTCGCCTGTGAAGCCATCTGGTCCTGGGCTTTTGTTTCTTGGAAGATTTTTAATTACAGTTTCAATTTCAGTGCGTGTGATTGGTCTGTTCATATTTTCTATTTCTTTCTGGTTGAGTCTCGGAAGGTTGTGCTTTACTAAGAATTTGTCCATTTCTTCCAGGTTGTCCATTATATTGGCATATAGATGCTTGTAGTAATCTCTCATGATCCTTTGTATTTCTGCAGTGTCAGTTGTTACTTCTCCTTTTTCATTTCTGGTTCTGTTGATTTGAGTTTTCTCTCTTTTTTTCTTGATGAGTCTGGCTAATGGTATATCAATTTTGTTTATCTTCTCAAAGAACCAGCTTTTAGTTTCATTGATTTTTGCTATTGTTTCCTTCATTTCTTTCTCATTTATTTCTGATCTGATCTTTATGATTTCTTTCCTTCTGCTAACTTTGGGGTATTTTTCTTGTTCTTCTTTCTCTGATTGCTTTAGGTGTAAGGTTAGGTTGTTTATTTGAGATTTTTCGTGTTTTGAGGTAGGATTGTATTGCTATAAACTTCCCTATTAGAACTGCTTTTGCTTCATCCCATAGGTTTTTGGTTGTCGTGTATTCATTTTCATTTGTTTCTAGGTATTTTTTGATTTCTTCAATGATCTCTTGGTTATTTAGTAACATATTGTTTAGCCTCCATGAGTTTGTACTTTTTACAGTTGTTTTCCTGTAATTGATATATGGTCTCATAATGTTGTCGTCAAAAAAGATACTTGATATGATTTCAATTTTCTTAAATTTACCAAGGCTTGATTTGTGACCCAAGATATGACCTATCCTGGAGAATGTTCCATGAGCACTTGAGAAGAAAGTGTATTCTATTGTTTTTGGGTGGAATGTCCTATAAATATCAATTAAGTCCATCTTGTTTAATGTACCATTTAAAACCTGTGTTTCCTTATTTATTTTCATTTTACATGATCTGTCCATTGGTGAAAGTGAGGTGTTAAAGTCCCCTATGATTATTGTGTTACTGTCGATTTCCCCTTTTATGGCTGTTAGCATTTGCCTTATGTATTGAGGTGCTCCTACGTTGGGTGCATAAATATTTACAATTGTTATGTCTTCTTCCTGGATTGATCCCTTGATCACTATGTAGTGTCCTTCTTTGTCTCTTGTAATAGTCTTTATTTTAAAGTCTATTTTATCTGATATGAGTATAGCTACTCCAGCTTTCTTTTGATTTCCATTTTCATGGAATATCTTTTTCCATCCCCTCACTTTCAGTCTGTATTTGTCCCTAAGTCTGAAGTTGGTCTCTTGTATGCAACATATATACGGGTCTTGTTTTTGTATCCATTCAGCCAGTCTATGTCTTTTGGTTGGAGCATTTAATCCATTTACATTTAAGGTGATTAGAGATATGTATGTTCCTATTACCATTTTCTGAATTGTTTTGGGTTTGTTATTGTAGGTCTTTTCCTTGTCTTGTGTTTCCTGCCTAGAGAAATTCCTTTAGCATTTGTTGTAAAGCTGCTTTGGTGGTGCTGAATTCTCTTAGCTTTTGCTTGTCTGTAAAAGTTTTAATTTCTCTGTTGAATCTGAATGAGATCCTTGCTGGGTAGAGTAATCTTGGTTGTAGGTTTTTCCCTTTCATCACTTTCAATATGTCCTGCCACTCCCTTCTGGCTTGCAGAGTTTCTGCTAAAAGATCAGCTGTTAACCTTATGAGGATT
Organism: Balaenoptera acutorostrata; assembly: GCF_949987535.1. Taxonomy (NCBI): domain Eukaryota; kingdom Metazoa; phylum Chordata; class Mammalia; order Artiodactyla; family Balaenopteridae; genus Balaenoptera; species Balaenoptera acutorostrata. The sequence continues at coordinate 18,392,276 of NC_080072.1, forward strand.
CCCTTGTATGTTATTTGTTGCTCTTTCCTTGCTGCTTTTAATATTTTTTCTTTGTATTTAATTTTTGATAGTTTGATTAATATGTGTCTTGGCATGTTTCTCCTTGTATTTATCCTGTATGGGACTCTCTGTGCTTCCTGGACTTGACTGACTATTTCCTTTCCCATATTAGGGAAGTTTTCAACTATAATCTCTTCAAATATTTTCTCAGTCCCTTTCTTTATCTCTTCTGCTTCTGGGACCCCTATAATTCGAATGTTGGTATGTTTAATGTTGTTCCAGAGGTCTCTGAGACTGTCCTCAATTCTTTTCATTCTTTTTCTTTATTCTGCTCTGTGGTAGTTAGGTCCACTCTTTTATCTTCCAGGTCACTTATCTGTTCTTCTGCCTCAGTTATTCTGCTATTGATTCCTTCTAGAGAATTTTAAATTTCTTTTATTGTATTCATCATTGTTCGTTTGCTCTTTTGTTCTTCTAGGTCCTTGTTAAATATTTCTTGTATTTTCTCCATTCTATTTCCAAGATTTTGGATCATCTTTACTATCATTACTCTGAATTCTTTTTCAGGTAGACTGCCTATTTCCTCTTCATTTGTTTGGTCTGTTGGATTTTTACTTTGCTCCTTCATCTGCTGCATATTTCTCTGTCTTCTCATTTTGCTAAACTTACTGTGTTTGGGGTCTCCTTTTTGCAGGCTGCAGGTTTGCAGTTCCTTTTGTTTTTGGTGTCTGCCCCCTGTAGTGGCTAAGGTTGGTTCAGTGGGTGTGTAGGCTTCCTGGTGGAGGGGACTGGTGCCTGTGTTCTGGTGGATGAGGGTGGATCTTGTCTTTCTGTTAGGCCAGACCACGTCCAGTGGTGTGCTTTGGGGTGTCTGTTTACTTATGATTTTAGGCAGCCTCTCTGTTAATGGGTGGGGATGTGCTCCTGGCTTGCTAGTTGTTTGACATAGGGTGTCCAGCACTGGAGCTTGCTGGTCATTGAGTGGAACTGGGTTTGAGCGTTGAGACTGAGATCTCTGGGAGAGCTCTCGCCATTTGATATTTTGTGGGGCCAGGAGGTCTCTGCTGGTCCAATATCTTGAACTCAGCTCTCCCACCTTAGAGGCTCAGGCCTGACACCCGCCCAGAGCACCAAACCCTGTCAGCCACACGGTGGTTCTGTGATCTTGGAGCAGGCAGTTAACTTCTCTGTGCCTCAGATTTCCTTTACATAAGAACTGAAACCATAAAACTCCATGCAGCACCTCCTCCCCCCAGAGGCCCAGTCAGGTGCAAGGGAAGGGCTGTCACTCACAGGCTGCACAGGGAGGAAGCCCGGGAGGCTGGCCAAGAAATATTTCTGAAGGTCACAACCCAGGGATTCATTTCAGCTAAAAAACTCCAAACTCCCAAACTCCACACTCCAGAGGCCCTCCTTTCCACATGCTGCCTCTCCCCTTCCATGCAGGTCCTAAGCAGAGGCCTCTTGAACCAAGAATCATCTTCTTGACTGAGTCAGCATAGAGCAGGTGATCAAAGAATGTTTTCTGTGGAATGAATAAAGGAACAAATCTAGAAAACAGAACAGTTGTCTTAACCTAGTGCCCATTATTCTGCAACTGCATCTTTTTGCCATAAAGGAATTTATTGGGACTACTGGCTTAAATGGGGTCTGAGGATTAGATGGTAGTAATATATTAGTGGTCATACCCTGATTTTGATGATTGTACTTTGGTTATATAAAAGAATATTCTTCTTGCAGGGAGTCCTTTGGGCAGGAGGAAAATATTACCAGATGGAAATCTGGATTTACATAAAGAAATACAGAGCACTGGAAATGATATATATTAAAACACACACACACACACACACACACACACACACACACACACCTTTCCCATAGACTGTCTCATGGAAACATTTCTAATTTCAATAACTTCAGTGACTTGATATTGCCAGTGGAGGGAAGAATTGTTTGTTTGTTTGTTTGTTTTTCTTTGAGAACTTTTTACTCTTTCAACATCCAACGAAATCATTATGTGTGTTGGAACAGACCACTAGTGAGAGTTTTTCAAGGATAAAAACTCTTTGAGAGCCGGAGTGTTTCTCTGAATATCACAGCTTCTCCAGTTTCTCAGGGACTCAAATCAAGCACAAAGTTTGATCTTGTTCCAAGGAAGGTTGGGGCCCGTTGCTCCTAGGAAGAATCATCACATCATCATCTGTCTAGTCATGGGTAGCAAGGTGGGTTTTTTGTAGTTTTGTCTTTAAATATGACTTTATATATATATATATGGGAAAAATTCAGTATTACCTATAATAACACTGTACAGAGATTACCACTTTAATGTTTTATTGTAGTCCTGTTATCATACATATGTAATGTGTATGAATTTTGCCCTCCAACTATATTAGCAAGAAGCACGACACATTTTTATTTCTCCAAATTGAATTAAATGTCTTTGCATCCTTTTTGCTATGCTATCCTTCCTTCCTAGAGTTTCACAAGAAATCTGGGGATTTAAATGGAACCCCAAAAGTTAAGAGCTATTAGTCTTTAATCCATTACAGTCCCAACTGAGATGTTCACTGACCAGGCTCTCTTGATCTTTCTTATCTATCCCACTGTACCAGGAAGCTTTATGTAAGGCTTTGAAAGCCATAGCTCTCAACACCATTTCTCTCAGTGTTGAGGTTTCCAACATCTACAAGCCACCTGGTCCAAGATTTTTTCTCCTGGGTATCCTCCACTCAAATCTTCCCCAAACCCCTAACTTGCCTTAGGACATTCCCTTTCAGCTGCTTCTTCCAGTGCCATATCTCAGGGCTGTATCCTCCACCCTATGCAGAGACTTTAGCTCTTTGCCTCTGTAAGCCTTGACGTTTAACAAAAAAGCAACTAAAGTCTCTTGTGGAGATCTCTGGATTTCATGATCTAAAGACTTCCATCTTCTCCCTGGGGATGGATGTTATGTATCTATTTCTTTCTTATTCTTCTGCAGTAGGGAAAATACATCATATACTAATAAATTATCCTGCCACACATTTCATAATTTTGTATTTTATAGTATTTAACTCTTTCAGCTCAGTTGAATAAATATTTGTTGAGATCTACTATGTGAGACTATGATGATGAAGACATTTTCTGCAGTTGAAAAACTCAGTTTGGTGAGGAGCATAGGCCCTCAAATGGCTATTTGTTTTATGACTGTGAGTGATGGTCTAAGTGACTACTCCTGAAAATGGGTCTCTCTTTTTCCCTTGATGTTTCTGTTTTTCTCTCTCTCTTTTTTACCCCCCTCTCCTTTTTCATGCATAAGCACAGGTGCAAGTTACTAACATCTGTGCTGCCACATAGGGAAGCAGTTCAGCCATTCTTCAGGCTTAGTAATGCCAAGAACCCTGGGTGTTCCTGATACCTTACTTTTTAGTTGATTTCAACTCTTTACTTGCCTCTCTTATAGTAGGAATGGGAGTCACTGGTGTCCACAGACACCTGCTGGGTGCAGAGATTAGCTCCAGATGCTGATATAATGTATAGTCATCCAAGAAGAAATATGCCCTCATTAAGACAAAATTCTGCCAGCAGAGATGCTTACCTGGCTTTTCCTACTGTGTGGTACCTGAATATTGACTGTGATTCTTCCATTGGGTCCACCCAATCCTAACACTATAACATCCCAGGAGCAACTGTAATTGGGCCTTTATGAAACCAACAAAATAATTTATTTAAAGTGCCAACATTTGGAATGAAAATTCTATCAATATAGTAATGTAAATATATTACAAATAGATGACATTTATTGAACTTATTATATATACAGGTACTGTGCTAAGTGTTTTATGTTGAATTAACTCTTTTAATTTTCATCATTCCATAAGGTAAATATTATTATCTTTGATTTTATTTATAAGGAAAGCAAGCTTTGAGTGTTTATGCCCAAGGTCAACAGAACGAACAACTGACAGAGCTAATGCTCTTAACCATGAACTCTTAACCATGAGCTTTTACTGCCTCAGAATATGTGTAAAACCTGTAAATGACATTCAGTACAGTTCTTATTTTAAACTCTTAGTTGCTTTTCACTTCCGTAGAAAGTACCCATATTCTTGCCTTTACCTGGTCTGCATCAAAATTACTGGTATATTTTTTAGGGTACTTTTTATAGTTTACAGAAAATTTTAGTTGTTGCACATACATTTGCTCCAGGTTACCTATCAGTATAATCGTTATCGACTGATTTCTATGAAAATTTGTTCTCACTTCTGCTAAATGCCTGCTGCTAATTATTCATCATGGAGTGTATTAGTCTCCTATTGCTGCTATAACAAATTACCACAAACTTAGTCTTAAAATAACACGTTTATTATCTTACAGTTCTGGATGTCAGAAGTCTGAAGTGGGTCTCACTAGGCTAAAATCAAGGTGTCAATAGGGCTGTGCTCCTTTTGGAGGCTTTAGAGAAGAATCCCCTTACTTGCCTTTTTCAGGTTCTAGAGGCTCCCACATTCTTGGCTCATGACCCCTTCTATCTAGAATCAGCAATGACTGGCCAAGTCTTCCTCATGCTGCATCATCCTAGCACTGACTCTTCTGCTTCCTTCTTCCACTGTAAAAGACTCTAGTGATTACATTGGGCCCACCTGGGTAATCCAGGATAATCTCTTTATCTTAAAGTTAGCTGATTAGCAATCTTAATTCCATCTATAAACTTAATTCTCTCTTACACTGTGAAACATTTTCACAGGTTCTGGGGATTAGGACATGGATATCTTTGGGGGCTTATTATTCTGCCTACCACATGGAGGGCGTAGTTTTACCTCCCTTTGTCTGGCGCTTCTACCTGCTATCTCTGCTCTCTGATTCAAATGTCTCTCCCTCTCTTCATTCTCTGCTGTTCTCTGATAATCTGAAAGAGGTTATATAATATTTATTAGGGGGAAGAGATTCTTTTTGATCGGGAGTGATCTGAAATTAAAGCCCACTTTGGGGAGAACTAAGGGCACCCATAACTCTTCCTCTGTAGCCCTAATACATTCTCCCCTTTGCTGGAGCAACTAGGAGTCGCTCTTGTTTCACTGTTACCCATACAGTGTGACATGGGTTAAGTTATTCAGGGTTCTGGGAGGGCTTAACTAGATAGAAGGTAGGGCCTGGGGCTATAGGATTGGATAGGTATTGATAATTGGAAACTCCAACTTTCCATGGATATAGCACCATTCTTGCAAAGGCATTATTTGTAATCATTGATATTCTTAGTTTATGGAGCTTTACATAATCTGGCCTAATCCACTCCTTTTACAGATAAGAAAATCAAATTCCAGAAAGATGAAATGACTTGTGCAAGGTTCTACTTCTAATAAATTACAAGGTTGGAACTGGAATTCAAATCACTGCTTTTCCAGTTCACCACATTTCCTTCCATTAAGTATTGACCCCCTTTATACTGGCTGTAGTGTGTTAGTGACATGTCAAGGGCCACCAGCCTCTAAGCTATAGAAGACTATAGCCAATGATTCCTGTTTCCTGTCCTCTAGTTCAAAAAGATGGATCCTGGGATATGGTATTCTTGGGGATGTGTTCTAGCTCTGGGTGAGGTGTTTCTTGTGTGTTAGGGGAATAATCAGATCTGAATAACTCTAAAGGCAAGGGAACAAGGTTGCTGCCAGGGGTCTTGAGTAATAACAGCTGCTGTTTTTGAACACTTCCATTATGCCAGGCCAGGTACTTCACAGACCATGTTATTGGCATTTTGTCACTTATTCCTCACAACAGCCCTATCTATGTCTCCGTGTTACTGAGGTTTGTCAGTATCTTATCTGTTTTTTTTCCAGGCACAAAGAGGAACTGTACTTTTCAGTCCCACGATGGGAAGGGGTTACAAGCTAGTTCATAAGTCTGACACATGAATAGAAGAGACACACTTCATTTCCAGGCTGAGGCCGGGTGAAGCCCTGAGCAATCCTTCAGGCTGTCTCATCCTCTCTTTCCCTGTGACAGTGACAGAGGCCCTAGTCTTCCGACTGCCCATATAGGGAGTGGTTGTGGGTGGTGGAGACCCCTGTTGACTGATGTTGGACATGCAGCTTCAGTGACAAATAAACTTCCGGTGGATGCAGCGCCTGAACCTGTGGGATTGCTAGCTGAACCTAGCCCATGCTAACATAAGTAGGCATTATTATCTCCAATTTTAGCTGATGAGACTTAGGGGTAGACTAGTTAAGTGGATTGCTAGTAATTGACAGAGCAGGGATGCAACAAGTCCCTGCCCACCTGACGTCAGAGCCCATACTATGGATCCACATCACCGCACTTACTGTCTTCTGAAGTAGAAGACAGACAAAGGCTGTCAGCCAGAAGGATAAGGTGCTTTTGAGGAAGGATCTGCACATTTGTACAGCCAAGTCTGGTGTCTTTGGGGTCTTTTTCACTCTGAGTCTTCAGAACATCCTGTTTTCCTTTACCTCCTTGTTTCCTTCTTTATTCTGAGCCTGTGCCCTCAAATAACTTTAAACTCTTTAAAAAAAAAACTAAGCACCGTTCTAGCTTTCCCTCCACACTTCGGGGCATTTTGCACATGCCCTTGAATGATTTTCAACTTTAAATAAGTCCTCCATTGCTCTCCCTCTCTGCGGCCCCTGAGAAGTGTGTCTGCTTCCATCCCTTTCATGGAAGAAAACACTTTGTTTTAAACAAACAACAAACAGAAAGGGAGAAGAGTGAGCGAGTATTGGAAAGGCAGGGAACAAAGACAGCTGCTTAGCTGAGACAGGGAGCAGGGTAGACCCATCAGTTAAGTTGGAGTGGAGAAAAGAGGCAGGGACAACATGTACCTGGCGACTCAGTCATTTCAGACTTGCTTTCCCAGGGGTGCCCACTTGAGCTGCGTTTTCACCCTTTAGGGTGGGGAAGGTGTGGGGAGGAAGGAAGCCACTCTACCTTTGATTTTTCCTCAGAGAATGGCTGTGGTTGAGAAAAGTTAATTGTTGGAAAGCAGGCTTGGCTGTGTTCCTGTGCAGCCAGGCCCTTCTGATTTCAGGATCAGACCCAGCTGCTTTGCATAAGGCTTATGGCTATTAGCCATAAGACAGCAAGAAGTTGCTTCAGTGATTTAAATTTTTTTTTTTTTTTTTTGGTGGGAGAAGGGTTTTGGTCATAAGTGAAACAAGTCGCAAAGTGAGAGGACTGAGAGGTGAGAGATGAACTAGAGGAATTTTTAATCTCCATTCTCCCCTGGAAAGAGGAGTTGTAGAAAGGTTATGAATGCTCAAAAAGCTAACATACAGCATTGGGAAAAACATTTTGTATGGCCCAGAAAGGCAGAAATAACTTCTGTGAGGGAGAGTTATGGGAGTAGGTTTCTGGGAAAAAATATAAAAAACTGTTTCTAACAGAACTACAGTAAAGGAAGGGTATTACAATGATATTAAGCTTCTTATAAATGCAACGAGTTTCAACAAAAGTGAGGGAACATCATACGAGGGACTCCAACACCTGACAGGCCAAGTGTCCTTAATTGTGCCCTGTAGTAGTTGACCTCCTTCAGAATCAACTAAAGGGCCTCTTAAAAATGTCCATTTCTGGGCTTCACCTCACACTCAGCATTTGAAAATGGCTTCGGGGGCTAGAATCTGAGTTCCCTCAGAAAATCTTTTATAGTTTAAGGACCACTCTTAGATAGTTACGCTAGGATGACGTTCAAAGACACTTTTCAATTCTGGGAATTTGTGGTTTAGGTTCTGAACTGCTTGTGCTGTTGACAAGATATGCATCTTTCAACAAATCATTTAATTCTTCAATTCCCTTATCTATTTGGATGATCTCAGATGCATTTGGAGACTTAAAAATTAATACATATTTCTGGCTTCTCCTCCTGAAAATTCAGATTCAGTAAGTCTAGGGTAATTTGTATGGTCAACCAGATTTGGGAACCAATGAACTAAATTATCTCCAAGGATTTTCTATCATCAAAATTTCATGAGTCTACATTATTTAAAGTTATCAAAAATGTGTTGTGCCCCATATTATCCATGTCTTCTCCAGGTAGGATATTTGAGGAGCTGACTCCCTTTTCTAGAACAAATTTTGATTATTTATTTTTCAAAATCACAGTGAGGTAGACATTAGCCAGGAATATGCTTCCCTCCCACCCCACTTTAGCAAATGTAGAATCAAATTACTATAATACCAAAAGATGTCCAAGTGTTACCTCCATTGTGCCTACCTTCTTCCAGAGATGGTCTTATTTAATTGTATGGGGACTGGACCCCTGAACTCCCATGACTCCCTGGTAACAGGGTGATGATAGAGGGTCACCTGCTCTTTGTACCATACTCTGTGGACTACACTGAGGGATTGTTATGGAATCAAGAGGTCTTCTGACCCCTTTTAATTTTCTCTCCTAGAGCAGAAACGATGAGCCAAAATACATTCTAATCATGATATGCTCTACCTTATTTAGAATACCATGAGGCAGAAATTTCCCTACTATTTTGTAGAAACACACAAGTCAGGCATACATGGCTTCTTAACACAGGAAAACTATAAGGGAGGAAATTTTTAGATCACACGTGTTTTTCTAAGTATCACAGATACGTAGCTTATATTTTAGAAAGAGTCCAGAGAACATAGTATATGTTATATAGAAAAAATAACTACAGTTATATAAGACATCTACTCTTGGGAGGAGGAAAAATCATTATCTGGTAATTCCAGGGGTCCCATAAAGGAAAATTTCCCATCCACACTTCTGTCAGAATAGTCTCAGCAAGATCCAAGTAAGTTATTAAATATAAACCTATATGCTGGTGGCTCTATCCTAAACAAAGAGGGAGCAGATGTCCAAAGATAACCCTGTGTCCTGAGCCTCTAATTTAAACTGAGATTCCTTTTTTATGCTGAAAATATTTTTGGAAGGGATTCCCAGGCCTGAAGTTGGGACAGTAAATGGCTTCCAGCTTCAGCTCTAGTGTAGAATGTTTCTTTGTAATGCCTTTGATTATCCAAAATAATCTTTCTTGTTTAGGAATTTGCCTCTTCTAGGAGAAGCAGGTGCTTGTTAACAATTAACATTATATCTGCTACCATAGTGAGTCCTTTGAAATGAGGGTGTTGACATGCTTCCCTTTGTCCCTCCAGTCAACGAAATTCACAGCAATCCTCATTCTTAATGAACACAAAATTCACCTGGGGATAACTGAAAAAAAAGGGAGGGAGCAAGAGAGAGAATTTCTGACACTGCCAGAGATCTGAGTCCGTGGACGTAGTTCTGGTATGTGGCTAAGGAGTCAGCATTTTAACAGCAACCCTATGCACGTTTCACTCCGAGGGACGCAGTTCTCATTCTCTCTTGCCAATGAATATGGCTTGTGGGTTAGAATGGGGCAGCTCTTTTCCTCTGAATTGCCTCCAGACAGTTAAGTCTACACGCTGGTTGCCTTGTTTTGAGAAGCCATGGACATATATCCTACAGATGTTACTGGAGTAAGAAAAATCATTTGATTCTTAAAAGATGAAAATGGAAGTCAAGAGAACGGAGCTGGAGAAGGTTGCTTGAGTTTTAAACAGATTCAGACAAAAAAACTAAACTTCTTACATAGGTATTACTTTGGAGACTCAAAAGTATTAGAGAGTTATTTTAAATAAGGACAAGGAAGGGAAAAACAGGATCAAGCAAAAAGATAAGTGGGATTTGATAACGTATTATTTATACAGTGATCTTACTTAAATAATAATTAGATGGTATTTGTTCTTTTAGTCGACTTTCATTCCTCCATTTATTCATTGAGTATTCATTGAGAATCCACTATATATATATAGTCCTATGCTAGGCACTGTTAGGAATTTTAAAAGAGCATCATGCATAGTCAGTGCTTTTTTTTAGGAGCTTAGAATGTAGTAGGAGATTCAGGGCAAGTTCGCATGAAAATTTACCTAACAACACAAGACATGATATAAACGATGTCACCAGGCAGTATATGATTACGTGCCAAGTAAGTGGGATAGGTGTATGTCAGGATGTTCCTGTCTCTCTTCTACCTGATGCCTCCTACCAACCAGTTCTGTTGTATTCTGTTCTATCTGCCCTTGGTGTTAGGTCCAACCCCAAAAGACCATCTTTAGAAAATATCTTGTTAGTAGAAGCTGGTTTGAGAATCATGTTTCCTTTTTCTGGCCCTTCAAGCTTGTTCACGTGCCCACTTTGCTTGAAATTTCTGATGCTTGTGCATCAATCCACGTTGGCAACATGCTTGGCGTTTTGTCCCATGGACTTATCTTGAATATTTGTCAGGGATAGTTTTGTTGCTAGAAACCTAATCTGAGTTAGGTGTGGATGAATCCAAAATTCAAATTGTATCAGCATTCACTCACCCTCTATTTCTGAGACCTGTTTTTTTTCTTCATTGGATTGAAACATTGGTAAGCTCTTGTCTCAAGGTAGCAAAGAAGGCTCATGGCAACACCAAGCTTACGTTTTTGCATTGTCATCGTTTTAAAAGGGGAGTGCTTGTTTTACTCACACTACCAGCAAATATCATGAAGGGGAGGTAATAACCAAAGCTCAGCTAACAACTATGATATCAGTGATTGGTTTTGTTTTCACTTCTGGAGCTGGTGGATGATAGAAACTCAAAGACCTGGTGGGCAGGTAACAATTATTACATGGTCCCTATACCTAGCCCTTCAGATTATGATAAAAGAGGTATAATAAATATGCTAATAGCTTTTATTGCTGTATACTTTCAATCTCCTTGAAAACACACATGCCTTTTAATAAATACATGTCTGGCTGCATACCACACTCCCCAAATAAAATTCAACAGTTCTCCAAGATGTAGCAAGAAAGATATAGGAATGATAACTGATATTGTCAAATTAACAGAAGAGAACTTTAAACACCCCACGTTCCCGTGGTTGTTAGGACAAATGTCTGCTTTACTTATTTCTTTTACATTAGAACAAACCACCTTAACTCTATTTTACAATGGAAAACTTGCAGTTGTTGTTTTTTTATTATTATTTACAGCTGACAGTGATTATTTACTGCATGGGAAAGTAAACTGCTGTCAAGAGGATCCTGTAATTATTAGTTTCAAAGGTTTATGTGCACATGAATGGGAAGGAAGTAATTATAAGTAAATTTGCCGGTTGTCATCCAAGAAATTTGTTTTAGGGTAAATTATTTATTTTTAAAAATTCCATGGGAAATATATCAAAGCTATATTTTCTCTTGTAATTGAGTTTACCAGCACACATTCCTAGGACTATTCATGGGCTCTGCTCACAATACATGACTTGCAGTATACTATATTATTTGAAACATAGTTCAAGGACCAAAATTGAGATGGTCATTTTAGAGAGAAGAAAACTGTAACAACTTAAGGAGATTGAAAGAGAATCAGTGATCTGGTAGGTCAAGAATAACTGAAAATACTCTTCATTTGTTTCCTTAGCTCCTAATGGGATGTCCTTCAGATATCCTTTGTGATATGGTCACATGAGATATGAGAAAGAACTGTGGTTTTGGACTTAGGCAGACACAGATTCAAATCCTGCTTCTACCACCAACTGGCCAAGTGACTGCGACAAGATCTAAGTTTTCTTATCCATACAGTAGAATTCAAATAGATACTCCCTGTTATCAATGAGAGCATCAGTTGAGACACAGTGTTCGTAAACTGCTCACTGAAGTACCTGGCAAACATAAATACTCAGTAAGTGTCAGTTCCCTCTGCTTAACTTTTGGAAGCACCAAAGCAAATCTGAGGCATGGACGGAAATTTAGATTTCTGTAGTACGTCATCTAGCTTCTTCTTTGAAATGCTTCCTTTCTTAGACAAGTGCTTCGTGGTCATCAGGGAACACCTCAGGAAAGGGGTGGTATTTCAAAATGATTTTGGCACTACTCTTGTTTGTTCTTGCAAGTGATGAACACAGAAAATCTCAATCACCTCTCTTCTGGAAGGAGGCTGTGCCTGTAGGACCCTAATAAAAAGCAAATTTAATTTTTATGAAAGCAAAAAGATAATTCAATGGAAAAAGTAAAATATTTTCAACACACCTGCTGAAACCACTGGATAGTCATATAGAAAAACAAAATAAAACTTTAAACTCAATTCTTTTCTCACACCATACACAATAATTAATTTGAGATGAATAATGTACCTAAAGGAAAACATAGTTTACAACATTGAGGTAGACAAAAGTTTCTTAGAACTCAAAAAGCACTAAATAAAAAAGAAAGATATATGTTTGATCTCATCAAAATAAAAATGTAAAAATCTCTGCTTATCACAAGACACCATTAAAAAATGGCAAGCCACTGTCTGGAGAAAATATTTGCAATGCATGTTTCTGACAAATGGTTTGTATCTAGAAGACAAACAAATGAAAACCAAAAGTCAGTTCCTCAAGAAAAAGTCAAACAACCCAATAAAAGTAGAATGGACATTTCACAGAAGATATACAAATGGCCAAGAAGCAAATATATTCAATATTTTAAGATATCACTTTTTGCCTAGTATAATGGCTAAAACTAAGAAGACTGACAATATGAAATGTTTGTGAAGATATAGAGCAACTAATATTTTTTAAAATTAATTAATGTGTTTAAAATTTATTTTTTATTGAGGTAAAATTGGTTTATAACATTATGTAAGTTTCATGTGTACAACATTATACTTTTACTTCCGTATGCACTACAGAGTGCCCACCACCTGGTTTCCATCCATCACCATACTGCTGAAAGGAGCTCTTCTACCAGAAACACAAAGGCAAAAGTACACAAAATTCTAAATAAGGCAATAAGTAGAATCAGAAAATTGCAACTGGATTTTTTTTTTTTTTACATTTCTGGTAGGACTATAAAATAGTATAACCTCTGTGGAAAACAATTTGGCAATTTCTTAAAAAGCTCAACATCCACCTACCCTATTGCATAGCAATTTCATTTCTAAATATTTAATGAAAAGAAATGAAGACATACGCCCACAAAAGGACATGTACAAAATTTTCATAGCAGTGGTTTTTTTTCATAATAGGTCAACCTGGAAAGTATCCAAATAGCCGTCAACAAATTGTGGTATATTCCAGTAATGTAATACTAATCAGCAATAAAAAGAAGAACAAACTATTAGTAACGCAGGCAACAAGATGGATAAATATCGAAAATATTATGCTGAGCAAAAGAATCCAGTCAAGGAAAGAATACATACTGTGCATTTACATTTATATAAAGGTCTTTAACAGACAGAAATAAACTGTGATGATAGATGTTAACTGCAGTGATTTCCTAGGGCAGTGATGGATTGCCTGAAAGGAACGTAAAGGAACTTTCCGGGTGATGGAAATGCTCTATGTCCTGATTGGGGTGATGTTTACTCCAGCATATGCATCTGTCAAAACTCATCAAAGTGTTAACTTAATGGGTGCATTTTATTGTTTGTAAATTGTACTTTAAAGGTAGAGAAAATGGAATGCAGAGGAGTATGTGTAATTACACAGTTATCAGGGCAATCCCTTAAGAAAATAACATTCAGTTTGTTCAGAATGGTCTGAGATAGTCTTTAGCTCCAAGGGCACAAAATTCCTATAATCCACACTTCTGTATCCTTGAAGGAGGTACAGAGAGAAGGGTTCATAGCTAGGACCAATCGGGCTCCTGCTCCTGCTCATGGGGTCATGGTGATATTGGGGCTCAAGGCAGGCCACCCCAAAATATGCCACAATAGAATATTGATTATTTTGGATTAAAGTTACTTAAGATGGCCAGTGCAAGGGGGACACTCTGACCCTCCTTTCTGTCTCCCTGAAAGCAGGAAATAAATCTCCCATGGGAAAGGTGCACTCCTACATCTGAAGGTAGAACTCCCTTATCAACAGAGATAGGGAGTTTGGGCAATAAGGCTATGTAAACAAACCTTGTTACTTTAATTTACTACACTAAGCCCAAACTCTGTTTAGATTTTCCACTAATTGAGCACCCCAAACCTAAGTTTCTTTGTCTTGTCAATTCCTCACAAAGGTATTATTTCTCTGTCTAAAAAGTATAAAAGCTGCCTGCTTTGGCTACTTCTTATGTCCTATTTCTATACAGCATCTGTGTGCACAAATTAAAATTTGTTTCTTTTTCTCCTGTTAATCTATCCTGTGTCAATTTCATTATTAGTTCAGCCACAAGGACTCAAGTGGGGTTGAGGGGAAGATTTGCCTCTCCGGGCGGACAGTGATTTCCACCTCCTCCTGCCCCTCCTCCTCCTCCTCCTCCTCTGTTCTCCCATCCCACTTCTCCCTCCCTCGTCCTTCCCCTTTCTCTTTTGCCCCCTCCTGTTCTTCTAACCTTCCTCTCTTTTATATTTTAACAATTTCAGAAAACACGAATATACACATGAAAAGCAGCAGGGGAAAAAACTCACTTATACTTCACCATTTATAATCCAGAAATTTCCATTACTCAGTTAATTTCTCTTCTACTTCAGTTAATTTTTCTCCTATTTAAGATGATGCTGATTGTATACTTTTGAAGCCTGCTGCTCTCTATTAACTTTTAAGCGTATATTTACTAAAACTCGCTCTAAAGATTATTTCATTAATAGTACATTCCTTTATATAGCAAATAGTAACTTAGCTATTCATTTTGTGAATATGGATATTAGATACTGTCAATTTAAAAAATTTTTATAAACAACTCTGTGATGACCATCTTTGCGTATAAATCTTTTGCATTTATTTTAAAATTTTAATCAGAGTTATGCATAAATATATTTTGAAGAATCGGGTACTTGTACAAGGCATATTTAAAAAAACAAAAAAACAAAAGAAAACACTGTTCTATACCCCTCTCCCTCATCACCACAAGTTTTCTCTCCCTAGAGGCAACCACTTTCTATTATTGTAGCTATTCCTTTTGATATTTACTTCTGTATTTCTAATTAATGTGCTTATTTTGGCACATGTTAATTTTCAAATTTCAGCATGGTCTGTTGAAGTTACACTATGGAAAATGAGATTGAATTATCTTTTATACCACTTCTTACAATGCACCACACATTTACCCATCTGTGCACCATCTTAATAGAGTTGTGAAGGTCCATAATCCATGATATATTACTTTGTCTCTCTTTGAAAAGGTGGTTGTGTCTTAAGAGTAGGATTTGAACATCCCTTGTTCTTCTGATGAAATATTATCATCATAAAATCTTGATACGCCTCAGTCTCATTTTGGCTTTTGACGCAGATGGACATATTTAAAGCTGTTATGTATTGGCAGACAAATTTGCTTTCTATGGTCTTGTATGACCTCAGGTTTTCTAATTGAGTTTCTGCAAAAAAGGCGCTATGGGGGTTTCTCACTGTCTAGGCTTCGTGTTGATAATAATACACATCATGCAGGCTTCAATCAGAGAAGCAGAACCATGAGCAGAAATATATATAAACCTTGGTCTCTTGGGTCTCTAGCTTCCCAACTGCAGACCTAGGGACTTTTCAACCTCCATAATCACTTGAGCCTATTCCTTATAATACATCTCTTTATTTGCTATAAAGAATAGTTACATATTTATGATAAAGAATATAGCCAGGTGTTTCTTTCCTTTGGAGCACCCTGTTCATCTTTATGAGACACTCTAACTCCATCAGTTGCTCCAAGACCACATTGCTGGTGTTGGCAGCCACACGCATGCTCAGGGTCAACACATGGAGAATCGTTTTCAGTTTCTCATAATGATGTGTAGGTGGCTTCACTGTCCCACTTCACTTTCTTCTAAGCTTTACATTTACAAAACCCAAAAGATCTGTGGGCCCATAATAGTAAGCCTTGCTGCCTCAGAAATGACAAGGTTAATAAAACACTTTTGGAAATTCTCTTGAAACTCCTTTAACACATGATAAAATGCCACTGCACTTTGCCAATTAAAACTTTTTTAGAGACCCTAATTTCAAGCTAACCTTTGTTGAGAACTTATTATATGTCAGCTATGACTTATTATATGTCAGCTATGCAAGGCACTTGTATATATAATATCATCTAGTCTTCAAAACACATGAGAGATAGGTGGCATTAATCCCATTTAAAAATGAATTAATTGAGTCCTGCCATGGCTAAAATCCATCCCTAAGGCCTACATCTAATAAGTGTTTATCACCAGGATTTAAACTGAGTCTACCCGATTTTGCTTCATGGGATATGAGTACATCTTTTGTCCATGTGAATAAACTGATAAACCTTTTAATAATTTAATAAATGAGGAATTTAATTCATTATGTAATTTTTCAAAATTGCTTTTTAAGATCATTAATTTAGTCAATTCCAGCTAGCAAGGACTTTTAAAGGATTAGATGTATCTATTTTTTGTTTATGAACCAGAAGAGAATATACATTTACATCAAGAGTTTCAATAAATCCAAATTTTCTTTCTAATGTCTTGGCCAGTGTTGGAACTGAAAAAGAGGCTCCTGTTGAAAGTTTCATAATGTTTAATTTTCCTATGTTTATACCCAGATGCGTGACTTTAAATGAGCAATTGCAGTTATTTTTGTTCTTGTCATTTATAGAGAGGAGCCTTGCCCTTACAACCCAAAGGATGTCAAAACATTCATTATCTGGATCTTTCAATAACGCCTCTTCTTCATGGTGGCCACCATCAGGACCACCAAGAAGATTCCATCTCTGGATGGGGCTGAGTACAAATGAAGCAGAGACTTGAGGGAGGCAGTGTAGGGTAGAGGCTAAGATCTTGGGTTCTGGAGTTGGGCAGATCTCAGCTCCTAACCCAGCTCTGCTACTAATTAGCTGTATAACTCTCATATTGCTTAATTTTGCTAAGTATTGTGTTCATCTGTAAAAAAAGATTAAGGATAGTAGCTGCCAAACAGATCTGTTGTGGGAATTAAATGAGATAGTGCAAAGAGAAATTCTTAGTACAAAGGCTGATGAATAGTAAACACTTAAAAAAATGTTAGCTAGTGCTGTGACGTTATCGTCATCATTGTCATCATCACATTTGGCACAAGTAGCAGGAAAACTCTTGAAGGCAATGGGAGATCCCTGTCCCTCTGATGTGGCTGCAGATTGTGAAACAGCCCTGGACGGTTAGTCCATGTAGACCCATTCTTGGGAAGCACCCAGAGGTGTAGAGAGAGACACTCTGGGCAGGGTGATTTTGAAGATCATGGCGTACTATAGTTGTTTTATCCTTGGTCTTTAAGTAAATATGTCATGCTATTAAATATGAAGGGGGTAAGTATGGAAGGAATTCATTCATTTATACAAAATCCATTTATTGGGTGCCTATTCTGGATCTGACATGCATTGTTTTAGGAACTGGGGCACACAGCCTTGAATTAAAAAGATAAAACCTGACTCCATGGAATTTGCATACATAGGAGGAGACAGACAATATATCAAAAAAGATAAAATGTATGGTGTGCCAAATGCCAAAAAATGTTAGGAAGAAAAATGAAAAAGCATAGAAGAGCGACAGGTAATTCTGGGTGGGTGTTGCAATTTAAAATAGGAAGGTCAGAGAAGTTCTCACAAAGAAGGTGACATTTTAATCAAAGAACTGAAGGGGGTGGGGGATGCAGGAAAGAACATTCTGGGCAGAGGAAAGGGCAAGTGCAAAGTTTTGAAATTGGACCTGACTGTTGTGCTTAGCAAAAAGCAAGAAGGGGCTATTGTGCTAGAGTGGAGTGAGCTAGTGACAGAACCTCTGGATCTCGGACAGGATCCAAGAGGTGGGTTGGGAGGGGGAAAAATTATTTAAAGCCTTCTGAGCCATTTAAAGACTTCGGCTTTTACTCTGAGTGAGAGTGAAGACCATTAGTAGGTTTTGAATAGAAGAATAACATAATTTGACTTACTTTTAAAAGGTATCACTTTACTTGTACTGAGACTAGAATATAGGGAAACAAAGCCAAAAATAGATGTGTTAAGCTAATGCAGGTAAGCAGGTGAGTTGCTTGGATCAGGGTGGGTAGTGATGGATGTGGAAAAAGTGATAAGCTTCTGGATACTTTAAAGGGTAAACATCAATATTTGTTGCTGGGTTGGATTTGGAGTGTAAGAGAAAGTGATGAAACTAGGGTGATTCCAAGGTTTTTGCTGTGAGCTACTGAGGGTGTGTTGCCGTTTACTGTGAGGGGAATTTGAAGAGAACTAGATTGAGTGGACGATCACATGTTTGCAGATATAGATAGTAGGCATAGAGAAATGGTATAAAATTTTAATATACATATTAAATTTCAGATGCCATCTAAATAAAGATGTTGAGTAGGCAGTAGGCTCACTGAGTCTGGAGCTCAGGAATTAGTAGATCAAGACTGGAGAAATACATTTGTGAATGTATTGAAATGGCATTTAAAACTATGAGATTAGGTAAGATCACCAATGGAGTGAATGCAGATAGAAAAGATACGAAGCTCAGTAGATGAGACCTAAAACACTCCAAAATTTAGAGTGAAGATTGATGAGGAGGAATCAGTAAAGAATTCTGGGAGCCAGAGGGGTAGGGGGAAAACCAAGGGAGTTTGGGATCCTCAATGTCATGTGAAAAATGTGTTTTAAGGACCAGGAACTGTCCATTAGATTTAACAACATGAAAGTCATTGGTGATCTTGACACTAAATGAATAGGAAGCTGATATGATTTGGAAATTAAGCTGAACTTGCCCCTGTTCATTAATAGAACTCCAGGTGGAAACATTGAACTAAAGGTTTGGATGCAGACAGAAATAGGACATGGCATCTGAAGATGCACCAGCCATACTGGGTAAAGTAATGAGAAATTTGCCCAGGGGAGCTCACTGAAGAACAGGAGCTAAGAGAACTGCAGAGCTCGTATTGCATCCATATCACATCCTGGTGAGGCAATGACAGCTAAAAATAAGCTCACTTCCCACTTGGCTGATACTGAGGAATTTTTAAAAATTAACTATTCATTTTTTAAATTTCAAGGTATGGCCTATATGTGTAATTCTATATAGGATGCTTTTGAGTCTCATTTAAGGTCTTTAAGTGTCCCTTATGTCTTCTCAGAGCACTTCCTTTTAGTACTCAAAGCATCAAACCACCACCTTGGTAATTATGTTTTTTTTTTAACATCATTATTGGAGTATAATTGTTTTACAGTGTTCTATTGGTTTCTGCTGTATAACAAAGTGAATCAGCTATATGTGTAAATATATCCTCATATCCACTTCTTGCGCCTCCCTCCCACCCTCCCTATCCCACCCCTCTAGGTGGTCATAAAGCATTGAGCTGATCTCCCTGTGCTATGCAGCTGCTTCCCACTAACTATCTATTTTACATTTGGTAGTGTATATACGTCAGTGCCACTCTCTCACTTCATCCCAGCTTATACTTCCCCCTCCCTGTGTCCTCAAGTCCATTCTCTCTGTCTGCGTCTTTATTCCTGTCCTGCCCCTAGGTTCATCAGAACCTTTTTTTTTTTAATTCCATATATATGTGTTAGCATACAGTATTTGTTTTTCTCTTTCTGACTTATTTCAACATGTACGACAAATTCTAGGTCCATCCACCTCACTACAAAAAACTCAATTTTGTTTCATTATATGGCTAGGTAATATTCCATTGTATATATGTGCCACATCTTCTTTATCCATTCATCTGTCGATGGACACTTAGGTTGCTTCCATGTCCTGGCTATTGTAAATAGTGCTGCACTGAACATTGTGGTACATGTCTCTTTTTGAATTATGTTTTTCTCAGTATATATGCCCAGTAGTGGGATTGATGTGTCATATGGTAGCTCTATTTTTAGTTCTTTAAGGAACTTCCATACTGTTCTCCATAGTGGCTGTATCAATTTACATTCCCACCAACAGTGCAAGAGGGTTCCCTTTTCTCCACACCCTCACAAGCATTTATTTTTCGCAGATTTTTTGATGGTGGCCATTCTGACCGGTGTGAGGAGATACCTCACTGTGGTTTTGATTTGCATTTCTGTAATGATTACTGATGCTGAGCATCCTTTCATGTGTTTGTTGGCAATCCTTATGTCTTCTTTGGAGAAATGTCTATTTACATCTTCTGCCCATTTTTGGATTGGGTTGTTTGCTTTTTTGATATTGAGCTGCATGAGTTGCTTGTATATTTTGGAGATTAATCCTTTGTCAGTTGCTTCATTTGCAACTATTTTCTCCCATTCTGAGGGTTGTCTTTTCGTCTTGGTTATGGTTTCCTGCTGTGCAAAAGCTTTTAAATTTCATTAGGTCCCATTGGTTTATTTTTGTTTTTATTTCCATTTCTCAAGGAGGTGGGTCCAAAAGGATCTTGCTGTGATTTATGTCATAGAGTGTTCTGCCTATGTTTTCCTCTAAGAGTTTGATAGTGTCTGGCCTTACATTTAGGTCTTTAATCCATTTTGAGTTTATTTTTGTGTATGGTGTTAGGGAGTGTTCTAGTTTCATTCTTTTACATGTAGCTGTCCAGTTTTCCTAGTACCTTTAATTGAAGAAGCTGTCTTTTCTCCACTGTATATTCTTGCCTCCTTTATCAAAGATAAGATGTGCATGGGTTAATCTCTGGGCTTTCTATCCTGTTCCATTGATCTATATTTCTGTTTTTGTGCCAGTACCATACTTTCTTGATTATTGTAGCTTTGTAGTATAGCCTGAACTCAGGGAGCCTGATTCTTCCAGGTCCGTTTTTCTTTCTCAAGATTGCTTTGGCTATTCGGGGTCTTTTGTGTCTCCATACAAATTGTGAAATTTTTAGTTCTAGTTCTGTGAAAAATGCCACTGGTAGTTTGATAGGGATTGCACTGAATCTGTAGATTGCTTTGGGTAGTATAGTCATTTTCACAATGTTGATTCTTCCAATCCAAGAACATGGTATATCTCTCCATCTGTCTGTAGCATCTTTAATTTCTTTCATCAGTGTCTTATAGTTTTCTGCATACAGTTCTTTTGTCTCTTTAGGTAGGTTTATTCCTAGGTTTTTTATTCTTTTTGTTGCAGTGGTAAATGGGAGTGTTTCCTTAATTTCTGTTTCAGATTTTTCATCATTAGTGTATAGGAATGCAAGAGATTCCTGTGCATTAATTTTGTATCCTGCTACTTTACCAAATTCATTGATTAGTTCTAGTAGTTTTCTGGTAGCATCTTTAGGATTCTCTATGTATAGTATCATGTCATCTGCAAACAGTGACAGTTTGACTTCTGCTTTTCCGATTTGGATTCTTTTTATTTCTTTTTCTTCTCTGATTGCTGTGGCTAAAACTTCCAAAACTATGTTTAATAGTAGTGGTGAGATTGGGCAACCTTGTCTTCTTCCTGATCTTAGTGGAAATGGTTTCAGTTTTTCACCATTGAGAATGATATTGGCTGTGGGTTTGTCATATATGGCCTTTATTATGTTGAAGTAAGTTCCCTCTATGCCCACTTTATGGAGAGTTTTTATTGTAAATATGTACTGAATTTTGTCAAAAGCTTTTTCTGCATCTATTGAGGTTATCATATGGTTTTTATCCTTCAATTTGTTAATATGGTGTGTCACATTGATTGATTCGCATATATTGATGAATCCATGCCTTCCTGGGATAAACTCCACTTGATCATGGTGTATGATACTTTTAACGTGCCGTTGGATTCTGTTTGCTAGCATTTTGTTGAGGATTTTTGCATCTATGTTCATCAGTGATATTGACCTGTAGTTTTCTTTTTTTATGACATCTTTGTCTGGTTTTGGTATCAGGGTGATGGTGGCCTCGTAGAATGAGTTTGGGAGTGTTCTTCCCTCTGCAATATTTTGGAAGAGTTTGAGAGGGTAGGTGTTAACTCTTCTCTAAATGTTTGATAGAATTTGCCTGTGAAGCCGTCTGGTCCTGGGCTTTTGTTTGTCGGAAGATTTTTAATCACAGTTTCAATTTCAGTGCTTGTGATTGGTCTGTTCATATTTTCTATTTCTTTCTCGTTTAGTCTTGGAAGGTTGTGGTTTACTAAGAATTTGTCCATTTCTTCCAGGTTGTCCATATATTGGCATAGAGTTGCTTGTAGTAATCTCTCATGATCCTTTGTATTTGTGCAGTGTCAGTTGTTACTTCTCGTTTATCATTTCTAATTCTGTTGATTTGAGTCTTCTGTTTTCTTGATGAGTCTGGCTAATGGTTTATCAATTTTGTTTATCTTCTCAGAGAATCAGCTTTTAGTTTTTTTGAACTTTGCTGTTGTTTCCTTCATTTCTTTTTCATTTATTTCTGATCTGATCTTTATGATTTCCTTCCTTATGCTAACTTTGGGGTTTGTTTTGTTCTTCTTTCTCTAATTGCTTTAGGTGTAAGGTTAGGTTGTTTATTTGAGATTTTTCGTGTTTTGAGGTAGGATTGTATTGCTATAAACTTCCCTCTTAGAACTGCTTTTGCTTCATCCCATAGGTTTGTGGTTGTCCTGTAATCATTTTCATTTGTTTCTAGGTATTTTTTGATTTCTTCAGTAATCTGTTGGTTATTTAGTAGCATATCATTTAGCCTCCATGTCTTTGTATTTTTTACAGTTTTTTCCTGTAATTGATATATAGTCTCATACTGTTGTAGTCAAAAAAGATACTTGATATGATTTCAATTTTCTTAAATTTACCAAGGCTTGATTTGTGACCCAAGATATGATCTATCCTGGAGAATGTTCCATGAGCACTTGAGAAGAAAGTGTATTCTATTGTTTTTGGATGGAATGTCCTATAAATATCAGTTAAGTCCATCTCGTTTAATGTGTCATTTAAAACTTGTGTTTCCTTATTTATTTTCATTTTGGATGATCTGTCCATTGGTGAAAGTGAGGTGTTCAAGTCCCCTATGATTATTGTGTTACTGTCGATTTCCCGTTTTATGGCTGTTAGCATTTGCCTTATGTATTGAGGTGCTCCTACATTGGGTGCATAAATACTTACAATTGTTATGTCTTCTTCCTGGATTGATCCCTTGATCATTATGTAGTGTCCTTCTTTGTCTCTTGTAATAGTCTTTATTTTAAAGTCTATTTTGTCTGATATGAGAATTGCTACTCCAGCTTTCTTTTGATTTCTGTCTTCATGGAATATCTTTTTCCATCCCCTCACTTTCAGTCTGTATTTGTCCCTAAGTCTGAAGTTGGTCTCTTGTATACAACATGTATATGGGTCTTGTTTTTGTACCCATTCAGCCAGTCTGTGTCTTTTGGAGCATTTAATCCATTTACATTTAAGGTGATTATAGATATGTATGTTCCTATTACCATTTTCTTAATTGTTTTGGGTTTGTTATTGTAGGTCTTTTCCTTGTCTTTTGTTTCCTGCCTAGAGAAGTTCCTTTAGCATTTGTTGTAAAGCTGCTTTGGTGGTGCTGAATTCTCTTAGCTTTTACTTGTCTGTAAAACTTGTAATTTCTCTGTTGAATCTGAATGACATCCTTGCTGGGTAAAGTAATCTTCGTTGTAGGTTCTTCCCTTTCATCACTTTCTATATGTCCTGCCACTCCCTTCTGGCTTGCAGAGTTTCTGCTGAAAGATCAACTGTTAACCTTATATGTTCCCTTGTATGTTATTTGTTGCTTTTTCCTTGCTGCTTTTAATATTTTTTTCTTTGTATTTAATTTTTGATAGTTTGGTTAATATGTGTCTTGGCATGTTTCTCCTTGGATTTATCCTGTATGGGTCTCTCTGCACTTCCTGGACTTGGTTGACTATTTCCTTTCCCATATTAGGGAATTTTTCAACTATAATCTCTTCAAATATTTTCTCAGTCCCTTTCTTTTTCTCTTCTTCTGGGACCCCTATAATTTGAATTTTAGTATGTTTAATGTTGTTTCAGAGGTCTCTGAGACTGTCCTCAATTCTTTTCATTCTTTTTCTTTATTCTGCTTTGTGGTAGTTAGGTCCAGTGTTTTATCTTCCAGGTCACTTTTGTGTTCTTCTGCCTCAGTTATTCTGCTGTTGATTCTTTCTAGAGAATTTTTAATTTCTTTTATTGTGTTGTTCATCATTGTTTGTTTGGTCTTTTGTTTTTCTAGGTCCTTGTTAAATGTTTCTTGTATTTTCTCCATTCTATTTCCAAGATTCTGGATCATCTTTCCTATCATTACTCTGAATTCTTTTTCAGGTAGACTGTCTATTTCCTCTTCATTTGTTTGGTCTGGTGGATTTTTACTTTGCTCCTTCATCTGCTGCATATTTCTCTGTCTTCTCATTTTGCTTAACTTACTGTGTTTAGGGTCTCCTTTTTGCAGACTGCAGGTTCTTAGTTCTTGTTGTTTTTGGTGTCTGCCCCCAGTGGGTGAGGTTGGTTCAGTGGGTTGTGTAGGCTTCCTGGTGGAGGGGACTGTTGTCAGTGTTCTGGTGGTTGGGGCTGGATCTTGTCATTCTGTTGGGCAGGGTCATGTCTGGTGGTGTGTTTGGGGGTGTTTGTGAACTTAGTATGACTTTCAGCAGCCTCTCTGCTAGTGGATGGGGTCGTATTCCTGTCTTGCTAGTTGTTTGGCATGGGGCATCCAGCACTGGAGCTTGTTGGCCATTGGGTGGAGCTGGGTCTTAGTGTTGAGACAGAGATCTCTGCAAGAGCTCTCGCCTATTGATATTATGTGGGGCTGGGACCTCTCTGGTGGTCCAATGTCCTGGACTCGGCTCTCCCACCTTGGAGGCTCAGGCCGGACATCCGGCTGTAGCCCCAAGACCCTGCCAGCCACACCCTCGGAAGAAGAGGTAGAAAAAAAAGGAAAAAGAAACTAAAACTGAACAGATAGAACCCCAAACCAAATGGTAAAAGCAAAACTAAACAGACAAAAATCACACAAATAAACACACACACACTTAAGAAAAGAAAACAAACAAAAAATGAATAGTCAGAACACTAGGACAAATGTTAAAAGCAAACCTAAACAGAAAAAATCACTCAAAGAAAGATACACATACACACTCACAAAAAGAGAAAAAAGGAAAAATATATATATAAAAATAATAAAATTTTAAAAAGAAAAAAAATTTTAGAAAGAGCAACCAAACCAATAAACAAATCCTCCAATGATAGCAAGCACTAAAAAGTAGACTAAGATAAACATAAAAACCAGAAAGAAATAAGACTCAGCAAGGAAACCCCAAGTCTCCAGTTGCTCCCAAAGTCCACTTCCTCAATTTTGTGAACGTTTGTTGTCTATTCAGGTATTCCACAGATGCAGGGTACATCAAGTTGATTGTGGGTGTTTAATCTGCTGCTCCTGAGGCTGCATGGAGAAATTTCCTTTTTTCTTCTTTGTTTGCACAGCTCCTGGGGTTCAGCTTTGGTTTTGGCCCTGCCTCTGCATGTAGGCTGCCCTCAGGCATCTGTTCCCACCCAGACAGGAGAGGGTTGAAGCAGAGGCTGATTAGGGTGCTCTTGCTCACTCAGGCCGGGGAGAGGGAGGGTACAGTAGTCATGATTGGAATGCAAGGTGAGCCTGTGGTGGCAGAGGCTGACATGACAACAGCCTGAAGCACACTGTGTGTTCTTCCGGGGAAGTTGTCCCTGCATCTTGGGGCCCTGGCAGTGGCGGGCTGCACAGGCTCCCAGTGTGGATGGGTTGTGTGGGTTGTGGGTATGACCTGTGCTTGCACACAGGATTCTTGGTGGCAGCAGCGGTAGTGTTAGCGTTTCATGCCTGTCTCTGGGGTCCAAGCTGTTAGCTGCAGCTCGCGCCCATCTCTGAGCTCGTTTAGGCTTTGCTCTGCCTTCTTTGGTTGCACAGAGCAGGAATCCCCTCTCCTCACACACCCCGAAACAATGGTCTCTTGCCTCTTCGGCAGGTCCAGACTTTCTCCCGGACTCCCTCCCGGCTAGCTGTGGTGCACTAGCCCCCTTCAGTCTGTGTTCATGCAGCCAACCCCAGTCCTCTACCTGGCGTCTGACCTCCAAAGCCCGAGCCTCAGCTCCCAGCCCCCACCTACCCCTGTGGGTGAGCAGACAAGCATCTCAGGTTGGTGAGTGCTGGTTGGCACCGATCTTCTGTGCGGGAATCTCTCCACTTTGCCCTCTGCACCCCTGTTGCTGCATTCTCCTCCATGGCTCTAAAAGCTTCCCCCTGCTACCCCACCATCCCTGCCTGCAAAGGGGCTTCCTAGTGTGTGGAAACCTTTCCTCCTTCACAGCTCCCTCCCACTGGTGCAGGTCCCATCCCTATTCTTTTGCCTCTGTTTTTTCTTTTTTCTTTTGCCCTACCCAGGTACGTGGGGATTTTCTTGCCTTTTGGGAAGTCTGAGGTCTTCTGCCAGCATTCAGTAGGTGTTCTACAGGAGTTGTTCCACATGTAGATGTATTTTTGATGTATTTGTGGGGAGGAAGGTGATCTCTATGTCTTACTCCTCTGCCATCTTGAAGGTCTCCTGGTAATTATGTTTATTAAACGAATTAGTGAGTGGGGAAAACTGTAGTCATTCATTTTTGCTCAGGGGCAATCTTAAACTTCAGTTTATTCTGCTTATTCATTCAGCTCTACAGCTTGGGATATTTCAACAAAACTGATTTGATCTTATAATTCTTCCTGTGATACTGTCTAAATTGCTGGGAGATGCCTATAGAAAAGAAGGGTCAGCCCTCTTGCTGTCTGGATTATCCCTGAGATACAGCTTCTTCCATTTCCTATTATAGCAAATGTCTGTGCTTTGTAATTACCTAAGGCCATTAAAATATCTCTTCTTAGCCTACCCCAGGGTCCCTATCAATTTGCAGCTATGATGTATGGCTTTTATTATTAGTGAAGCTAGAGATAGAAGTTCACCTTGGTGTTCTCTGGGAGTGGGTTATCTCTGGGGGTGTTGCTGGGATCAGACACCAAGGCAGAAGCATTTAATCATATTATTAGCAAAAGGATGGGAAGTCCAAAGCATTAGTGGAACTGCAAAAAGCTTCTGATTATAACATTCAGGCTGGTCAGAAGTTTCCTAAACAACACTGTGTCCTTTTCTGTTCCTTCAGTCAATACAATTATATCTCAATAAAAAATAAAATAAGATAATTAAAAATACATATTTTGCACCTACTGTGAGCAATATTACCTTGCTACCTACAAAGGTGTCACTACACACTTTTTGCTAATGATGCATCTACTTTCATTCACTCTTCTGAAGCAATGTTATCAACCAAGTAAGAATAATATCACAAGGTGTTTTCGCAAGCCCAGTCTTATAAGTTTGAAGATGAAGGTGTGAGGTTTTTCTCTGCTGGTACTAGCAGTGTGACTCTAAATTAGATATTTATTCTTTCAGAGACTCAGGTTACTTATAAAATGGAAACAACATTTACCTCCCATGATGTAGACTAACAGTGTTTTGGACTCAACAGACATTTTAATAAATGGTATGATTCCCCCATAAAATTTTTATTTATTCTCAATCCTACCTGAGGTACCAGACTCAATTGTAATTCATAAGCAATATTTTCAATAAAATAGAATTCTCTTTTCAAAGATTTGTCTTACAAGCAATCATATTAAAAAGTATGTATCATGAGCACCTGATGAGTGTGACACTTTCTCTGTATGTAACAGAGAATCCACTTAGCAGACAAGGTTGTTGACTGCAGTCCTTTCAAGTATGAGTTTGAAGCTTTCCCCTTTGACCCCACCTTGTCCCATAGCACCTCTCTTAGAATACTCTTTAGTCTTAAAATTGTCCTTGTAGCACTGCAGGAAGGGACATCTTCAGGGTACATTCAGGTGGTAGCAGAGTTATTTCTTGCCTTGCTCTTATTCTCAGTGAGGGATTGGTGTGGACAGAGGGGAGGTCTTGTCCGTGTGATGTCTGGACACAGGTGCAGTCCTATCGGGTTGGCCATCAAGGACACTAAGTAGTGCAGAGGAACTCACAATAAACCCTCTCTTGTCCACCCACCAACATACTTATATCAGATTTTCCCCTCTTGGATGACTTTTCCAGCTCTGGTATCCTAGAATTTTTTTTTTTTTTAATGCCTGCCTCTTTCAAACTCTTTCAGCTTCAATCTATACTCCCTTTATTCCTCCACACCAAAAACTCTCCCTGATATTCTCTCAGTCTGTTATACAAACACATTCTCTCTTCCCCTTTCACAGTAGCCTTTAATGGCCAACCAAGAAGGGTCTGAGATCGAATCATTTCCAAGCTCAAACTATCTACCCTGGAATAAATGTTTCCCCTTAACTCCAGAGTCAGTTTTGAAATAAATAAAATGGTTACCTAACTACCTTCCTGTTTTCTGAGAGAAGGGATTATTTTCATCCTTTCCTGGAGAAGATGGCCTTCTTTAACAGAATGTGTCTAATGACTTTCTGTAATGTATCATAGACAAGTATAACTTTGTAGTTTTTATGTCAAAAAATAGGTGGAACTTTCATATCCTGATGTATTTACTGTGATATAGTAGCAACAGCAGGGAAAAAAAAAACTTCTGTAAAATAGAATAGCCATTGTGTATTATTTCTCCCTCCTCCATTTTCTGTAGCAAAGTGTTTGATTTAACATATTTTTTAGCCTCATTCTTATCTGAAGAATAAGACAGTTAAAGATATTGTTTCCATAGTAGGTGGATAATTCTGGAAGAAATATATTTCCCCACTGGGAAATACCACTCTGTCTTCAGATTTCTGAAACAAACGTAAAATAATGTAAGTGAGAAAATGGTCCGTTGTCTTGACTTGGTGGTTTATAAGTCAAAAACTCATACCTGAATTCTTTTTTGTTCCTTCACAGCTTTATTCAGATATTCACATACCATACAGTTCAATGGCTTTTTAGTGTATTCACAGAATTATGCAGACACCACTACAATCAATTTTAGAATATTTTCATCACCCGCCAAAAAATCCTCTTATCCATTAGTGTAATTTCTCTTTTCTTCCCTTTCCCAAAATCTAGGCAACCACTAATCTACTTTCTGTCTTTATAGATTTGCCTATTTTGGACATTTCATATAAATGGAATCATACAATACGTGATGACTACCTTTATTCTCTTTGAATACTGTTTTCAAGGTTTATCCATGTTGTAACATGTACTAATGCTTCGTTTTTTTATTGCTAAATAATATATTATTGTATGGATAGACCATGTTTTATTTATCCATTCGTCAGTTTAGGAACATTGGTTTGTTTCTAATTTTTGGCTATGGTGAATAATGCTGCTGTGGACATTTCTGTACAAGTTTTAGTGTGGACATATGTTTTCATTTAAGTTAGATATATACTTAGGAGTTGAATTGATGGATCATGTGGCAATTCTTATGTTTAATCTTTTGAGGAACTGCTAGACTTTTCTAAAGTGGCTGTACCATTTCACAGTACCAATACCAGTGTATGAGTGTTCAAATTTCTCTATATCCTCATTAACACTTGTTACCATTTATCTTTTTGATTATAGCCATCCTAGTGGGATTGAATTGATATGTCTCTTTATTTACATTTCCCCAACAGCTAATGATGCTGAGCATCTTTTCATGTGTTTATTGACAATTATTGACAATTTCTTTACAGAAATGTTCATTTAGATATTTTGCTCATTTTAAAATTAGGTTTTTTGTCTTTTATTGTTGAACTATAAGAGTTCCTTATGTATTCTATATACAAATTCCTTAGCAGATATATGATTTGCAAATATTTTCTCCCATTTTCTGGGTTATCTTTTTACTTTATATTTTTACTTTTATGCATTTATTGGAGGTGTCCTTTGAAGTACAAAAGTTTATTTATTTTTTGGGACTTCCCTGGTGGCACAGTGGTTAAGAATCCACCTGCCAATGCAGGGGACACGGGTTCGAGCCCTGGTCCAGGAAGATCCCACATGCCGCGGAGCAACTAAGCCCGTGCGCCATAACTACTAAGCCTGCTCTCTAGAGCCCTTGAGCCACAACTACTGAGCCTGCGTGCCACAGCGACTGAAGCCTGTGTGCCTAGAGCCCACACTCCGCAACGAGAAGCCCACGCACCACAACGAAGAGTAGCCCCCGCTTGCCGCAACTAGAGAAAGCCCGCGCGCAGCAAAAAAAAAAATAAAAATAAAAAAAAAAAAAAAAAAAAAGTTTATTTATTTTTTAAAAAATTTATTTACTTACTTACTTACTTACTTATTTATTTATTTATTTATTTATTTATTTATTTATTTATTTATGGCTGTGTTGGGTCTTCGTTTCTGTGCAAGGGCTTTCTCCAGTTGTGGCAAGCAGGGGCCACTCTTCATCGCGGTGCGCAGGCCTCTCACTATCGCGGCCTCCCCTGTTGCGGAGCACAGGCTCCAGACGCGCAGGCTCACCAGTTGTGGCTCACGGGCCCAGTTGCTCCATGGCATGTGGGATCTTCCCAGACCAGGGCTCGTACCTGTGTCCCCTGCATTGGCAGGCAGATTCTCAACCACTGTGCCACCAGGGAAGCCCCAAATGTTTATTTTGATAGAGTCCAATCTACTTATTTTTTCTTTCACACTCGTATTTTTAGTATCATCTCTATGAAGACCAAGGTCATGAAGATTTACTCCTATATTTATTTCCTTCTAAGAGTTTTATAGTTTTAGCTCTTACTGGTAGGTCTCTCATCTGTTTTGAGTTAATTATTGTGAAAGTTGAGGTCTAGCTTTATTCTTTTTCATATGGGTAAATAGTTGTCCCAGCACCATTTCTTGCAAAGACTTTCTTTACCATTGAATTGTCTTGATACCTTTGTCAAAAATCAGTTGAGGATCGTTGTAATGGTTTATTTCTGGACTCTCAGTCCTACTCCAATGATGTAATTATCTACCCTTATGCTAGTATCACATTGTCTTGATTACTATA
Organism: Balaenoptera acutorostrata; assembly: GCF_949987535.1. Lineage (NCBI taxonomy): Eukaryota > Metazoa > Chordata > Mammalia > Artiodactyla > Balaenopteridae > Balaenoptera > Balaenoptera acutorostrata. Next base: position 18,423,008 of record NC_080072.1, read on the forward strand.
GACTTCCGGCAAGTTTTGAAATTGGGAATTGTGAGACCCAACATTTTTTTTTCAGAATTATTATGAGTATTCTGGTCTTTTGCATGTCTATAGAATTGAGGGTCAGTTTGTCAATTTCTGAAAAATGTCAGCTGAGATTTGGTAGATTGAATTGAATTGGTAGATTGATATGAGGAGTACTGCCATCTTAACATTAAGACTTGGGATTCATGAATGTAGATGTCTTCCTATTTACTTAAGTCTTTAATTTCTTTCAGCAGTGTTTTGGAGTTTTCATAATATAAATTTTGTACTTCTTTTGTTAAGTCTATTCCTAAGTATATGATTCTTTTTGATGTTATTATAAATGGAATTGTTTCCTTAATTTCATTTGGGATTATTCATTGCTAGTGTATACCATTGATTTTTATGTATTGATCTTGTACCCTGCCACCTTGCTGCATTTTTAAATTAGTTCTAATAGATTTTTAGTAGATTTCTTAGGATTCTCTACATGCAAAACCATGCTGTTTGCAAGTACAGATAGCTTAACTTCTTTCTTTCCAATCTGGATGCCTTTTATGTCATTGTCTTTCCTGATTGTCCTAACTAGAACCTCCAGTACCATGTTGAATAGAAATAGTAAGAACAGACATCCTTGTCTTGGTCCTGATCTTAGGGAGAAATTATTCAGTATTTCACTATCAAATGTGATGTTAGTTGTGGCTTTTCCATAAATGCCTTTTATTCAACTGTAGAAGTGTTCTCTATTCCTAGATTACTAACGTTTTTATCATGAATAGGTGTAGAATTTGGCAAATGCTTTTTCTGCATTTATTGAGATGATTACATGCATTTTGTTCTATATTCTATTAATACAGTTTATCACATTAGTTGATTTTCAGATGTTAAAACAACCTTGTATTCTGGTATAAATCCCACTTGGTCACTTTGCAGTCATTTTTATATGTTCCTGGACTTAGTTTGCTTATATTTTGTTGAGGACTGCTTAAAGTTATCAGAAAAAATATAGGGAGGAAACAGTTCATCTTTCAATATTTTTCTCATCTTTTCCACAGGAAGAAGGATAGATGCACACACACACACACACACACGCATACACACACACACACCCAATGTACTAGCAAAACACATCCTTGGTGTTTTTATTCAATTTGATGAAAATAATAATTTCTTCTTTTCTGTTCTATGGTTTTGGTCCCATTATCTGTAGAGTATATTTATGATATCACATTCTTCTTTCAGGGCATAATGGTGTGAAGTAAGTGAGTAGAATTGGTACCAGGAGCCAGAAATTGACAGAGAATGAAATGCTGAATGCCCAAGCAAACTTTCAAAAAAAGGGAATAAGATAAACTATATGGATAGGTATCTTAAATGATTCCTACTTCCATAGGGCTTTACATTCATAAACCTTAGTACTTATTTGACCCAATGATACAGGATCATGGGAAAGAGTGGAAGAAGGGTGCTGGAGCATTGTGAAGTGGGAACAGGGCTGAGAGTAGAGGGTGGGTTTAGTTTTGAATCTCATTTTTTCCATCATTATGTCTTAGTCTTCTTGGTGTTACAGCATTGGGCTCAGCAACTCCCTGCTATGTTAGAGGTTCAAACAGCCACATTGAAAATTTTAGTAAAACTCTGTTATAATAAATCATTCCTATCCTATTATCAGGCTTTTCTAGCCATAAAATAAAATTGCTATAATAACTTTCCAAACAAAGCCTGAAGTCCTGAATACCTGTGACTCTCTCTTCTTCAATAACTATAGGTAAGGTTCACATGTTTTGATTAACACTATCTAATTGAATCCTCCACAACATGATGAGGTTTCTTATGAGATGAGATGTCATTATCCCCATTTTATAGATGGTGAAACTGAAGTATAGTATGCACTTTGCAATCATCCAGCTAATATGGCAGAGCCTGAACCTGTCTGACTCCAGAGGTAGTGTTCTTACCATTATGCTGTCAGAGATTTGATTCCTTTGTGCCTGGGAAGCAGTATATGAAAAATAGCTGCTACCTAGATTAGTCAAATAAGTTAATTGCATCATGGAGATCTGAGAAGATTGTGGTGATTTGTCTTCTCAAACCAAGCCACATTTCATCTTGAATACCCTAATCAAAGAGAAGATGGTAACTACAATCTCTTTTTTATAATATCCTACATAGAAATAAGTCTCTTATTTCTTTCATCCTCCAGTGGAATTTATTTATACTCCACTTTTGGTCCATCATATGCCACGGTAAGGGGAGAAAAACCAATTCCTATCTCGGCTCTCACAAAATCCAGCACTGACGACTGCAAGTTGATGTATGAACACTGGCAATGTAGGGGGAGGGCTAGAAAATACAATTCACAATCTATATGATTTGTTCTGGTGTGGACACAGCCTGATAACTAAAGTTCAGACATCCACACATTCAAGTTTAATATTTGTCATGCCATCACATGGTCACTTCACTGTAAGAAACTGTTTATTCACTGTTTATTACCACAGACTCTAAAACCATATCACATATTAGTATCCTCTGGCACATGTTCTGAGTCTGATATTGACTGCTGTGTTTGTATTTACGGTGACTCAGGTTTGCCCTTCTCCCCCTTTCATCCAACATAAAAAGTGACCCAAAATTAAGCAGCAAAATGTGCTTCTAATATGAGTTGGAAGTAGATATTAAAAAACTGGTAATGCTTAGCTGTTTAAAAATTAAGTGAGGTTAGGGATGATTATAAAGAAGGTCACAGAGTGTAGTGGAATTAACTTGGGACCTGAAGCCAGGAGCTGCAGGATGCCCAGTATCACAGCCAGACTTGGTTCTGAGAAGTGACAAAATGTGGGGGTGAGCCAAAGAGAGGGGGGCATGATCCAATGGCATAGAAGAGCTGTGCTGATTGTAGGACTTGCCCCCAAAGTGGGTATCCAGAAGTTCAAATAAGACTTTAAAATGAAGTATGGAAAACTCACACTTACTAAAAATTAATGATATTTAATCCTAGTGAGTATTCATGGAAATGGACACTCATATATTGCTGACATGAGTAAAAATTAATACTTTCCTGGAGCGTAATTTGGCAGTATTGTTCAAGAGTTGCTTATTTTTCACTATATTTTCATTGGCATGTCCATATATCATTTTATTCACATAAAATATTATTTCTAATGGCTAGATTATATTCTGTTATGTAGATGAACCATAGTTTCTTAAAATCACATATCCCATTATTGTACTGTTGGGTTGTTTCCAATTTTCCACTGTCATAAATGAATCTGTTAATAAGAGATGGTAAAACATATTTTGTAATCTTTGTGAAATATATGCATACATGTGAAAAAAATAAAATGAAATAAAACAACCACAGTTAACCTCTTACAGGTGACATAGGGACAATTATAATTTTTTGTCCTAATTTTTTTAGTTTTTCAATTTTCCAAAAATGAGCATATAATATTTGTAAATAATTTAAAAAATTGTTAAAATGCATTTTGTGTCTTAGAAACTTTCAAATATGTCATATAGTGCAGTTAGCTATAATTACAATGCTGTGCCTTAGATCCGCGGGACTTATTCATCTTTTAACTGAAGGTTTGTAACCTTTTACCAACCTCTCCCTACTTTCCCCATCTCCTAGCCTTTGGCAGCCACTTTTCTACTCTCTGTTTCTGTGAGTTTTTAACCTTTTGTTTGTTTGTTCTGTGAATTTTTAACTTTTTTTTTATATTCCACATATTAAGTGATACCATGTAATATTTGTCTTTCTCTGTGTAGCTTGTTTCATTTAGCATAATGCTCTTAAGTTCTATCCATGTTGTTGTAAATGGCGGGATTTCCTTTCTCATGGCTAAATGATGTTCCATTGTATATATATAGTACATCTTCTTAATCTGTTCATCCATTAACAGACACATAGGTTGTTTCCATATCTTAGCTATTATGAATAATGCTGCAATAAATATGGGAATGCAGATATCTTTCAGATATCCTGTTTTCATTTCCTTTGAATATATACACAGAAATAAGATTGCTGGATCATATGGTAGTTCTATTTAATTTTTTAAGGAATCTCCATACTGCTTTCCATAGTGGCTTAACCAATTTACATTCTCACCAACAGTGCACAAGGGTTCCCTTTTCTTCATATCCTCTCCACTTGTTATCTCTTGTCTTTCATTTAAATCTTGAATGTTCTCACCACACACACAAAGAAATGATAATTATGTGACATGATGAAGGTGTTAGCTAACACTATGGAGGTAATCATATTGTAATATATAAAAATATATCATCATGTTGTACACCTTAACTTTACATAATTTGATATGTCAATTATATTTAAATTTTAAAAATTAAATATTACATTTAAAAATGCATCTGTATAAAGAATAATAAAGCTATTGAAGACTTCTAGAGCTGCATCAAAAGGATTCAGGAACCAAGTTGAAGAGGCTCCTACTGGCTAAATTTAAGATAACTTAATAAGCATTAGTAAGAATCACAGAAATAGACTGTACAAATCAAATACATTCAAATCCATGAATTCATAATGATACTGTAAATTAAGATCTCATTGATGTTCTTTGGATGATCCTAGGAGCCAAATAATTATTTTGAAAACTGATAAATTTGAGAAAATAATTAAGCAGCTATCCTCATTTTTCTTTAGGAACTATACCAGACAATAACCAATAGGTACTGAATAGTGATTTTTATTTAGCATTCTAGCTAATAAATGAAGAAGGAATTGTATTAGAATACTACCATTTTGCAACCTCAGATGAAATAATAGATGTAGTCAATGATCCTCGATGGCTTCTAACATTACAAAAAGGAAGACAGCCTGTAATATGTGTCTTCTGATGGAAGTTCACTTGGCCTGTGAATTATTCTTGACAAAATATCGACCCTAATTTTGGTTGAGTCTCTAGATTCAATGACCAATTTGCAAGGAAATTAGAGGAGAAAAAGGAACATGTTAAATGATACCACGTTGATTTATAGCACCATAACCTAGGTTCTTCACAAAGAAAAAAGAAGAAATAGAGGGAAACTATAAGTTAAAAGTAATTTAAAGGACATAGCAATCATTCATAGTTTATGTGAATCCTGATTTGAACAAATAATTGTAGATTTACTCTTTGGGACAATTGGTTAACTTTGAACATGGACTGGATGTTCAATTACATTAAGAAATAATTTTAAATTTTTATTAGACATGACAATAGTATTATAATTCATTTTTAAGGAAAAGTCTTTACATTTATACGTATATCCTGAAATATTGCTTTATTAAATAATATGATGTCTGGGATTTGTTTCACAGTAACCCAGTGGGGGTGAGAGAAATGATGGGGAATATTGATGAGATAAGATTGGTCAGAAGATGATAATTGTTTAACCTAGAAGTTAGCTACGTTAAGATTTATTATATGAGTCTTCTACTTTTGTGTGTGCTTGACTTTTTTATAATAATTTTTTAATAATCCGACTTGATTAGTGGTTACGTTATATAAAGTGAGGAGGGAAGGGTGAACTCTGGTTATGGGGCTCAGAATCAAAAGTTAGCAGACTATAGAAATATTCAAAGTTATGTGTGTTGGTGCACTGGGATGTGAGCAACTGCACTTCTGTACTTTAACTGGCTTTGAGAATTACCCTCTTAGCACCCCAGAACTCAGAAGAAACTGACCTCAGACACACCCCTTGGAAAGATGATTGATCCTGATATAAAATGTGTCCTGGCATAGAATGTCATATTCTTGACTGGGACAGCCTGGGTCTCAGTGTCTGTTGCTATTCGTAAAACTCTGGTTGGCTATGGGATCTTAGGACTGAGCCACTTAATTTCCTGACTTCCAATTCTCCCACTTTCCACTCTCCTCCTTTGCCTTAGAGGTAGAAATTCCTGGAACCCCTTTCAGGCAAGTGCTATTAGTCCTCTCAAGGGGTGGGCTCACACCCAGGAAATCAAATCATGTTAGGGATTAAACTAATTGAAAACAAGTCTCTGAGGTCTTGGCAAATTAACAACTCCTTGGCTGGCACAGGTTGCCTCTCTTTGTACAACAGGTTGTCCCTCTGAAACTGTGTGCTAATTGAGCTTATAGAAATCTAATGATGTGTTAATAGTTCTCTTTGGAAGAAATTTAGAAGTTAACCATTTTTAACACATTTTTAACACAATGAATCACCTCACCCTCCTTTCATTTCTTTGTAAATCTGGATGTGGGATATGGTATCTCAAAAGTGTATAGATAGAGTCGGCTTTTTGAGAACAATATCTCAACAGTATCAACTCACCTCCACCTTGACTTTTCCAGGTAGTGTTATAAAGAGCAAACTACAAGCATCATCCTAGCTTTCAAGGGAAGTCTGGGGAGAATAAGCGATATAGTGAATGATAGTGGGTGCTTTTGAGCCAGAAAGACTTGAGTCTGAATTCCTTTCCTTATCAGCTAGGTAAATTGAGGAGCTAATTCCCTTCTAATCTGAAACAACTGGATCTCAGTGTCCTCATCTGTAAAGAGGTCTAATAATATCCTTGGGAAATTATGAGGATTAATAACAATATCCTAAATAGTTGGTTCTTGATAAGTGGTAGACTTCAGGGTCTTATGGTGTTTGTGAGTTTTAGCAAAGTAAATTAATAATGTAATTGTTCATGTAATTTTGATTGTTAAATTAATTGTTAATGTAATGATAAATTTTTGTTATTAATTGTTAGATCTCAGGGAACTGAGAGCTCATGTGGTTCATTTCTCTGTTTGCTTTGAAGCTGACGCCCAAGTGACAAAGTTACTCAAGCAAAGTCATATAACTAATTCAGATTTAGACTCAACCAGCATTTATTGACCCAGACACTATTCTGATACATTCATATAACAATGCCAAGAGTAAAAATAAACATTTATGACTAAGAACCAAGTACTAGATTTTACGCTTTACTGGTATTACTGTCCATACCAGAACACTTGGGAATATATTTTGTTATTATTTCCATTTTACATATTAGGAAAGTAGAAGTTATGAGAATAGTCATTTTATTCAATATCATGATGCACTAAGAGGCCAAAACCTGGGACTCTACCAGTCTACCCTCTGAGCTCATGTTCCTTGGGGGCTACCTCTAAACCTTTCTTCTTAAATGCTCCTCAAATTTTCTACATGTGTGGGAGTACTGAAAATATAGTATGCATAGTGAAGCAAAAAGCCTTGCAGGCCCTGGACTCATGCTACTTGATTCAAATATCATTTAGTTTATCCTTTCAGTAGCTGTGTGACTCTCAGTAAATTAGCTCACCTCTCTGTGTCTAGGTTTGGGAATAATCATAATATCTTCTATTCTGAGAATTGAATGAGTTAACACACAAAAGCCACCTTAAAAGAGTACCAGGTGGTGGGAGATACTCTATAAATGGGACACAGCTATAAACAGTAACAGATGAGGAATCTGAAGCTCAGAGGTGGATGGCAGAGCTATTTGAATTCAGATCATCCAATTCCAAGTCTGGCTTTCTAGCCACTGTAGCAAACTGCTTTTCTAATAGCTTAACCCATCTTTAAATACAGATCTGCTTTCTTATCTATGAGGGAGTCTTAGGTCATTTTGCCTAGGTATGTCCTAATCCAGTTTGAAAACTCTTCCTGCTGTTTATATTTTGAATGTCCTTTCCAGATGGTCTGACCTCTGAAATAATTCCTTTCCTCACCTAGTCTTGTTCGTCAGAGAATGTGCCCTGTTCTACTTGCCTTTTTCTTAAAACTGAATCTGGGAAGCTTCTAAACAACTTTATTGAGGTATAATTTCGATACCATAAAATCTATCTTTCACCTGGTTTAATTATATAATTCAATGGATTTAGTATATTTATAGAGTTGTACAACCGTCCTCACAATTTAAGTAGAACATTTCCATCAACCTAAAATGAAACCTCTTGCCCACTTACAGTCACTCCCCATTTCCATCCCCAGACCTAGACAACCATTATTTCTGTCTCTATAGATTTTCCTTTTCTGGACATTTTATATACATGGATCATGAAATATGTGTTTTTCTATGTCTTGCTGTTTTCATTGAGCATGGTGTATTTGAAGTCCATCATGTTTTAGTGTGTATCAATATTTCTGTTGCTTTTTATTGCCAAATAGTATTCCATTGAATGGATATACATTTGTTTGTTTACTCACCAATTGATGGACATCTGGATTATTTTCACTTTTGGACTATTGTGAATCTTTGTGTAGACATATCTTTTTATTTCTCCTGGGTAGATATTTAGGAGTGGAATTCTTGTGTCACATGGTAACTGTGTATTTAAATTTTAAAGAAACTGCCAAGGAGTTTTCCAAAGTGGTGGCACCATTTTACATTCTCAACAGCAATATATGATGGTATTAATTTCTCTATACCATTGCTGACTCTAGTATTGTCTGATATTCACTTCAGTGGATAATGGTGAGGTGGGCATTTCTACAAAGGCTCTGATCTAAACTAGAATATAGATGGGTCTTAGCATCTTTATTTTTTCAATTTAACCTTTTTCCTGCTTAGGACACTTAGGAGGGTTCAAGAGCCACCTGGACCAGTCAATCACACTTTTAAGCAGGATTCCAATAACGTGCTTGTGCCCAAACATACATGTTTCCATGGTAAATGCTTTTCCAGTTGGAGGACAGTGTTTTTCCTTTTTTGCTTTTATAAAATATTTAATTAAATTCTTCAGTAAATTCAAGTAAAACATTAATTTTAGCTTATGGAGATTATTTTCATAGTTCTTGATAGCTGACTTAGATATTCACTAATAAAGAGCCTTGAAATTAATGGAAGAAAGAAAGTCTGAGATTGTTCAACACTCATTTGTAAGAACTGAGGAGAGGAATAGGATGTTTGGATCAGCTGGTGGCTCTTCTGGCAGGAAATGAGTCACACTTTGAGAGTCATTTCATCTTTCTCTAACAGCTTTACCAAAAGACAGTAAAATTTTTAACATTTTTTTCCAGCAAGAATTGCAAATTGAATGACCCAGTTTCCCTCTGTATATTGTGTGCACATATACCACACAAACCTGGCCTCCTCACCTATCGGGAATCTCAAAACCCTACTGTCAACTCATCAAAGCTGCTCAATGCTCGGTGCCATGGAGCACAGAAGAGAAATAAAAGTTGTAGCCTTACCCTTAAATCATGAACAATTTAGGTGGGAAGACACAAGTTAGGGCAGTAAATCACAATGCTTTAAAATCAATTGCCAAACTGAATGTATTCTAGGAACACAAGGGTAGACCCTAGGATGTGATGGTTAGAACCATGAGGGACAGCTTCATGGTCTAAATTGGAGATAATACAGAATATAAAAATTTCTAGAAATCCTACTAATGTAGAATTGGAAAGAACCTAAGATATCCTGATATCTGGCTGAGCAGACATCATATTTTCTGTCATAGGTTTAAAAATTGCAAATCTCTCAACAATGGTACGAAAGGAAATTTGGATAGTGGAAGTTGGTGGGTATTATTGTCTTTATCTCTGTAATCTCTATTATCTTTATGTCTGTCTTTTAAAAAAATTTATTTTATATTGGAGTATAGTTGATCAACAATGTTGTGTTAGTTTCAGGTGTACAGCAAAGTGATTCAGTCATACATATACATGTATCTATTCTTTTTCAAGTTCTTTTCCCATTTAGGTTATTACAGAATATTGAGCAGAGTTCCCTGTGCTATACATTAGGTCCTTGCTGGTTATCTACTTTAAATATAGCAATGTGTATATGTCAATCCAAAACTCCCAATCTATCACTTCCCCCCAACCGTTCCCCCTGGTAACCATAAGTTCCTTCTCTAAGTCTGTGAGTCTGTTTCTGTTTTATAAATAAGTTAATTTGTATCATTTTTTTAGACTCCCCACATAAATGATTTCATATGATGTTTGTCTTTCTCTGTCTGACTTAACTTCACTTAGTATGATTATCTCCAGGTCCATCCATGTTGCTGCAAAGGGCATTATTTTATTCTTTTTAATGGCTGAGTAATATTCTATTGTATATATGGTACCACTGTCTTAGGTGGTGTCTTAGGTAAGAGAAATAGAAGGGAGGGAGGAGTCTCAGTCCAGGACACCTTAAGTTATGAGTTGCTTCTCTCTATGACTGAACATTGTTCCTTAAATGGGTAGTTCCGCATACTTCTCTAATTACTTTTAATTACTTCTAATTACTTTTAACCCAGTCTCTACTTCATTTAAACCAAAGGCATGTTTTGTTTGGGAACTAAGACAGAGGTTGAAAAAATTCTGACAGTTACATCAATTAATAACAAAACCAACCAAACAACAAACAAATATAAAAATTCAACTTTTTACTCCCGTAACTTGAATCCCTTGCATGTTCAAAAATTTACAGACATATTATTTTTATTTGCTTTTTTAAAAAAGGCATGATTACTGGCTGGTTTCAGATAGTTATACCTGAAAGTATGTTTTAGGAGAGAAAGAAAAAGTTCTCCAGTAGTTAAATTTAACATGTTCTATGTGATCATTTGTTTTCAATATAAAGTTATTTAAGATACACTTATTTTTCTCCTGGGCTCCTTAGGTCAAAGCATACACTTTAAAATTTTATCTACAGAAATGTCATAAGCCCATCATAAAATTAGAGGCAAGCATTTATTAATTTCATAAAATAACAAAAAGTTTGTATTCTTTTAGACACTGGTAATAACTAGATCATATATAGAACCTTAACTAAATTTGAAGATGAGAAAACTGTATCTTAGAGAAGTAAATTCTCCCAAGATCACACAGCTAGTTAGAGGCAGAACCTAGATTCAAAATGAGATCTGTCTGCTCCAAACTGTAATATTTTGTCTCATTTATTCCAAAGTTAAAATACCCTCATAATCTAAAAATCTGGCTATGCTCACATATGTTATCACATAAGAAAAATATAAAATTAGCAATAAGCACTTTCTAAATATTGTTTATAACATATTCTCATAGAAAGCCCATCATTTATAGTTGATTTGCACTTTTTTAGGTTTAGCTTTATCTAAATTATTATTGTTCAAAATAAACCAAAGCAAGGAATCATATAAAAATATTAAAATTGGTTATTTATAGCCAGCAGGCTTATGGGTTTTAAAAAACTTCCCTTTTTCTATTACCCAAATTTCTGCATTTGTTGTGTTTTTTAAAATAACTGCTGTTGAGGGCCTGAACCAAGATGGCGGAGTAGAAGGACGTGCTCTCACTCCCTCTTGTGAGAACACCAGAATCACAACTAGCTGCTGGACAATCATCAACAGAAAGACACTGGAACTCGCCAAAAACGATACCCCACATCCAAAGACAAAGGAGAAGCCACAATGAGACGGTAGGAGGGGTGCAATCACAGTAAAATCAAAGCCCATCACTGCTGGGTGGGTGACTCACAAACTGGAGAACACTTATACCACAGAAGTCCACCCACTGGACTGAAGGTTGTGAGCCCCACGTCAGGCTTCCCAACCTGGGAGTCCGGCAACGGGAGGAGGAATTACTAGAGAATCAGACTTTGAAGGCTAGCGGGATTTGATTGCAGGACTTGGACAGGACTGGGGGAAACAGAGACTCCACTCTTGGAGGCACACACAAAGCAGTGTGTGCATCGGGACCCAGGGGAAGGAGCGGTGACCCCAGGAGAGACTGAAACAGACCTACCCTCTAGTGTTGGAGGGTCTCCTGCAAAGGTGGAGGGTGACTGTGGCTCACCGTGGGGAAAAAGACACTGGCAGCAGAAGTTCTGAGAAGTACTCCTTGGTGTGAGCCCTCCCAGAGTCTGCCATTAGCCCCACCAAAGAGCCAGGTAGGCTCCAGTGTTGGGTTGCCTCAGGCCAAACAACCAATAGGGAGGGAAGCCAGCCCCACCCATCAGCAGTCAAGTGGATTAAAGTTTTACTAAGCTCTGCCCACCAGAGCAACAATCAGCTCTACCCACCACCAGTCCCTCCCATCAGGAAACTTGCACAAGGCTCTTAGATAGCCTCATCCACCAGAAGGCAGACAGCTGAAGCAAGAAGAATGGCAGTCCTGGTGTCTGTGAAACAAAAACCACATTCACAGAAAGATAGACAAGATGAAAAGGCAGAGGGCTATGTACCAGATGAAGGAACAAGATAAAACCCCAGAAAAACAACTAAATGAAGTGGAGATAGGCAACCTTCCAGAAAAAGAATTCAGAATAATGATAGTGAAGATGATCCAGGACCTCGGAAAAAGAATGGAGGCAAAGATCGAGAAGATGCAAGAAATGTTCAACAAAGACCTAGAAGAATTAAAGAACAAACAAACAGAGATGAACACTACAATAACTGAAATGAAAACTACACTAGACGGAATCAATAGCAGAATAACTGAGGCAGAAGAACGGATAAGTGACCTGGAAGACAGAATGGTGGAATTCCCTGCAGCAGAACAGAATAAAGAAAAAAGAATGAAAAGAAATGAAGACAGTGTAAGAGACCTCTGGGACAACATTAAACGCAACAACATTTGCATTATAGGGGTCCCAGAAGGAGAAGAGAGAGAGAAAGGACCTGAGAAAATATTTGAAGAGATTAGAGTCGAAAACTTCCCTAACATGGGAAAGGAAATAGCCACCCAAGTGCAGGAAGCGCAGTGAGTCACATACAGGATAAACCCAAGGAGAAACATGCCAAGACACATAGTAATCAAATTGGCAAAAATTAAAGACAAAGAAAAATTATTGAAAGCAGCAAGGGAAAAACGACAAATAACATACAAGGGAACTCCCATAAGGTTAACAGCTGATTTCTCAGCAGAAACTCTACAAGCCAGAGGGGCGTGACATGATATACGTAAAGTGATGAAAGGGGAGAACCTACAACCAAGATTACTCTACCCTGCAAGGATCTCATTCAGATTCGATGGAGAAATCAAAAGCTTTACAGACAAGCAAAAGTTAAGAGAATTCAGCACCGCTAAACCAGCTCTACAACAAATGCTAAAGGAAATTCTTTAACTGGGAAACACAAGAGAAGAAAAGGACTTACAAAAACAAACACAAAACAGTTAAGAAAATGGTAATAGGAACATACATATCGATAATTACCTTAAACGTGAATGGATTAAATGCTCCAACCAAAAGACACAGGCTTTCTGAATGGATACAAAAACAAGACCCATATATATGCTGTCTACAAGAGACCCACTTCAGACCTAGGGACACATACAGACTGAAAGTGAGGGGATGGAAAAAGACATTACATGCAAATGGAAATCAAAAGAAAGCTGGAGTAGCAATACTCATATCAGATAAAATAGACTTTAAAATAAAGAATGTTACAAGAGACAAGGAAGGACACTACATAATGATCAAGGGATCAACCCAAGAAGAAGATATAACAACTATAAATATATAGGCAGCGAAAATAGCAGCACCTCAGTACATAAGGCAACTGCTAACAGCTATAAAAGAGGAAATCGACAGTAACACAATAATAGTGGGGGACTTTAACACCTCACTTACACCAATGGACAGATCATCCCAAATGCAAATAAATAAGGAAACAGAAGCTTTAAATGACACAATAGACCAGATAGATTTAATAGATACTTATAGGACATTCCATCCAAAAACAGCAGATTACACTTTCTTCTCAAGTGCGTATGGAACATTCTCCAGGATAGATCACATCTTGGGTCACAAATCAAGCCTCAGTAAATTTAAGAAAATTGAAATCATATCAAGCATCTTTTCTGACCACAACGCTCTGAGATTAGAAATGAATTACAGGGAAAAAAACGTAAAAAAACACAAACACATGGAGGCTAAACAATACGTTACTCAATAACCAAGAGATCACTGAAGAAATCAAAGAGGAAATCAAAAAATACCTAGAGAGAAATGAAAATGAAAACACGATGATCCGAAACCTATGGGATGCAGCAGAAGCACTTCTAAGAGGAAAGTTTATAGCTATGCAAGCCTACCTCAAGAAACAAGAAAAATCTCAAATAAACAATCTAACCTTACACCTAAAGGAACTAGAGAAAGAACAACAAACAAAACCAAAAGTTAGTAGAAGGAAAGAAATCATAAATATCAGAGCAGAAATAAATGCAAAAGAAACAAAGAAAACAATAGCAAAGATCAATAAAACTAAAAGCTGGTTCTTTGAGAAGATAAATAAAATTGATAAACCATTAGCCAGACTCATCAAGAAAAAGAGGGAGAGGACTCAAATCAATAAAATTAGAAATGAAAAAGGAGAAGTTACAACAGACACCGCAGAAATACAAAGCATCCTAAGAGACTACTACAAGCAACTCTATGCCAATAAAATGGACAACCTGGAAGAAATGGACAAATTCTTAGAAAGGTATAACCTTCCAAAACTGAACCAGGAAGAAATAGAAAATATGAACAGACCAATCACAAGTAATGAAATTGAAACTGTGATTAAAAATCTTCCAACAAACAAAAGTCCAGGACCAGATGGCTTCACAGGTGAATTCTGTGAAACATTTAGAGAAGAGCTAACACCCATCCTTCTCAACCTCTTCCAAAAAATTGCAGAGGAAGGAACACTTCCAAACACATTCTATGAGGCCACCTTCACCCTGATACCAAAACCAGACAGAGATACTACAAAAAAAGAAAATTACAGACCAATATCACTGATGAATATAGATGCAAAAATCCTCAACAAAATACAAGCAAACAGAATCCAACAACACATTAAAAGGATCATACACCATGATCATGTGGGATTTATCCCAGGGATGCAAGGATTCTTCAATATATGCAAATCAATCAATGTGATACAGTATATTAACAAATTGAAAAATAAAAACCATATGATCATCTCAATAGGTGCAGAAAAAGCTTTTGACAAAATTCAACACCCATTTATGATAAAAACTCTCCAGAAAGTGGGTATAGAGGGAACCTACCTCAACATAATTAAGGCCATGTACAACAAACCCACAGCCAACATCATTCTCAATGGTGAAAAACTGAAAGCATTTCCTCTAAGATCAGGAACAAGACAAGGATGTCCACTCTCACCACTATTTTTCAACATAGTTTTGGAAGTCCTAGCCACAGCAATCAGAGAAGAAAAAGAAAAGGAATACAAATTGGAAAAGAAGAAGTAAAACTGTCACTGTTTGCAGATGACATGATACTATACATAGAGAATCCTAAAGATGCCACCAGAAAACTACTAGAGCTAATCAATGAATTTGGTAACGTTGCAGGATACAAAATTAATGCACAGAAATCTCTTGCATTCCTATACACTAATGATGAAAAATCTGAAAGAGAAATTAAGGGAACACTCCCATTTACCATTGCAACAAAAAGAATAAAATACCTAGGAATAAACCTACCTAAAGAGACAAAAGACCTGTGTGCAGAAAACTATAAGACACTGATGAAAGATATTAAAGATGATACCAACAGATGGAGAGATATACCATGTTCTTGGATTGGAAGAATCAATATTGTGAAAATGACTATACTACCCAAAGCAATCTACAGATTCAATGCAATCCCTATCAAATTACCAATGGCATTTTTTACGGAACTAGAACAAAAAATCTTAATATTTATATTGAGACACAAAAGACCCCGAATAGCCAAAGCAGTCTTGAGAGGGAAAAACGGAGCTGGAGGAATCAGACTCCCTGACCTCAGACTATACTACAAAGCTATGGTAATCAAGACAATATGGTACTGGCACGAAAACAGAAACATAGATCAATGGAACAAGATAGAAAGCCCAGAGATAAACCTACGCATCTATGGTCAAGTAATCTATGACAAAGGAGGCAAGGATATACAATGGAGAAAATACAGTGTCTTCAGTAAGTGGTGTTGGGAAAACAGGACAGCTACATGTAAAAGAATGAAATTAGGACACTCCCTAACACCAGACATAAAAATAAACTCAAAATGGATTAGAGACCTAAATTTGAGACCTGATACTATAAAACTCTTAGAGGAAAACATAGGAAGAACACTCTTTGACATGAATCACAGCAAGATCTTTTTTGATCCACCTCCTAGAGTTATGGAAATAAAAACAAAAATAAACAAATGTGACCTAATGAAACTTCAAAGCTTTTGCACAGCAAAGGAAACCATAAACAAGACGAAAAGACAACCCTCAGAATGGGAGAAAATATTTGCAAAGGAATCATCGGACAAAGGATTAATCTCCAAACTATATAAACAACTCATGCGGCTCCATATTAAAAGAAGCAACCCAATCAAAAAATGGGCAGAAGACCTATCTAGACATTTCTCCAAAGAAGACATACAGATGGCCAAGAAGCACATGAAAAGCTGCTCAACATCACTAATTATTAGAGAAAGGCAAATCAAAACTACAATGAGGTATCACCTCACACCAGTTAGAATGGGCATCATCAGAAAATCTGCAAACAGCTAATGCTGAAGAGGGTGTGGAGAAAAGGGAGCCCTCTTGCACAGTTGGTGGGAATGTAAATTGATATAGCCACTATGGAGAACAGTATGGAGGTTCCTTAAAAAACTAAAAATAGATTTTCCATATGATCCAGCAATCCCACTACTGGGCATATAGCCTGAGAAAACCATAATTCAAAAAGACACATATACCCCAATATTCATTGCAGCACTATTTATAATAGCCAGGTCATGGAAGCAACCTAAAATGCCCATCGACAGATGAATGGATAAAGAAGTTGTGGTACATATATACAATGGAATATTACTCAGCCATAAAAAGGAATGAAATTGGGTCATTTGTTGAGACATGGCTGGATTTAGAGACTGTCATACAGAGTGAATAAGTCAGAAAGAGAATAACAAATATCGTAAATTAACGCATGTATGTGGAACCGAGAAAAATGGTACAGATGAACTGGTTTGCAGGACAGAAGTTGATACACAGATGTAGAGAACAAACGTATGGACACCAAGGGGGGAAAGCGGTGGGGGGGTGGGGGTGGTGGTGTGCTGAATTGGCCGATTGGGATTGACATGTATACACTGATGTGTATAAAATTGATGACTAATAAGCACCTGCTGTATAAAAAAATAAATAAAATAAAATTCAAAACTTAAAAAAAAAAAAGTACTGTCAAATACTCAAAGTTTGGCAAAATGAAAATAGGAAAGAAACATGCTACTGCAAATAACAGCAAGTTCTTACTAGTCCCAGAAGAAATGTTTTCCATATAACATTTCTACAGAGGTTATATTGGGACTTGCCAGTATTCACTGCTACTTACTTTTCATGAACATGCCATATCAGGGTGGCCTGCCCTTGGAAATGTACCAGAAGCTGAATATAAATGCCCAGGGGCTGTTCTTGGTGCAATAGCTTGTTTAGTTAATGCAACATTTCTTCCCATAAATATATTTATAACCCTGGTCTGTCAACATCAGTATAGTCTCAATGATATGTCAGTTTTTAGAGAAAATCAAAACATAACTAAACATTAAAAAAATAAAATAACTGCTGTTATTTAGTTGCCTATTATAAGCTAGTATATTATGTATCTTTTCACTGCTACGCCATTATTGCCTGGCACAGACTTGGTACCCAGTGAACACATGTTGACAAAATGAATGGATGAAAATAATGAATGAACTGTGCTTTCTTACATAAATTGTTTCTTTTTTAAGTCATCTTTTAACATGAAGACACTATCATTATCTTTTAACATGAAGCAACTACAGGTCAGAATGATTAAGTTAACTGTCTGAAATCAAACTGCTAGTAAGTAAAGAGCTGACATTTAAAACCATTCTGTCCCATTATTGTGATGATGGAGATTTTTATTTTTACATTTAGAAACTCAGTATTTCCGAAAGTTTGACATGAACTCTTCAGGAAGTTGGGTAATACTGATTGGAGCCAAGTTGTGAGGGTGTTTGATAAACTCGGATGAGTAGGTCGCATTTTACTCCAGTGGATGCCCAGAGCCAGGCCTCTTTCACATCCTACCATGGGAACAACACCTCAGTTGGAAGGAGCGGGGGGTTCTGGAAACTTTGTCTCCTGTGAAACTGGGAAATGTGTACCTGGATGAGTCCTAAATTTTCTGTTTACTTTCCTAGCTATGAAAATGTATCCACTTTTTAAAATTTTAAAAAGGAAGAAGAAAATAACTAAGTTTTTCCCTTCTCCAAACCAGCATGTTTCTGTATCAGTGAAAGACTGACAGAACCAGCAGGCCTCCAACTAAATGACTGTGTTGTGTTCTGGGCTCTCACTGGCTTTTTCACTAAGGCGTAAGAACACGCCCCAGATGGTTCCTCTAAAACTAACCTCTGTGCTCCAGGCCTTGGCCAGTCCATCTGGCCTTTCATGCCTATTAATAGGTTTTTCACCCGAGCCCAAGAAGTCAGAAATGGAAACGTGCTTGTTTCATTGGTTCTTGTGTTGCCAAGAGATAAATCATTGAAGACCATTGGGAAGATTTAAACCAAACAGTGTCTTTTCCCAAATATAGCAGCAGTTCCTGGCTCTTTAGACTTGTGCTAACTCCTTCATCTTGCAGGGCTAAGCAGAACTCTGAAAGAGATTTGTTAGGCCATATTTTAAGCTCTTTCATTCTTATTCTGCATCCAAGCTTCTCTTATTTTCCTCTGCTATTTCCTCCTTTCACAACCTTATTTTCACCATGACAATGTTAAATCTTGTGAGTTATTTTCTCTTCAGTGGACAGATGTTACAGGAAATAAATATTATAATATTCATGGTAATAGTTTACATTTATCTAGTACCACCAATCCTGCAAAGATACGTATAAAGTATCTCTATTTTATAGATGATTATACTATGTCTAAGAAAGAGTAACTAACTTGCCCACTTAGCACACAGCCATGTTAATGGCAGATCCAGAATATGAACCTTCTTCCATTATCAAACCCATGCTTATTTAAAACTATACCAAATCCTCTGTTACTAAAATTCATAGTCATGGCTGTTGCTCTAGCCGTGGACATGATGCTTACTATTTTGTTACTCTTTTGAAGCCGATTATGGTTTGCAGCAAAAAGAATCACATGGTGTCCTGGAAAGAGCAGGGTAAGGGGACATTGTGGGTGTGTGTATTTTGACCCTTTAATATTCCCATTAAAATGCCAGTAGGATAAAAACTATAAGAATAAAACAAACAAAATAATGACAACAACAACAAAAAACTAGTGTCAACATGGAAGTCACAGAAGGATCATGTTCAAAGCAAGAACAAACAAATAGAAGCCAGCCAACCAGAGAACACATGTTCCAGCCAAATAAAATGATTTGGAAATTTGCCATATTTTTCATGCTCTAAAACATATTATATCACATAAGAATTATCTATTTCTTGAAGGTTTGGGCCTTTCCTCATAGTGTTAGGTAAAGAGTTTTGTACTATTAACTCAGCAGTCTCTAAACTTTTTTGTCATACATTTATAGTAAAGAATTTTGGAACATTTATCCCAACATATGAATATACAGTATATGAATTTTGGATTGAGTCCTCACCTGCGTTGACCTGCTAGTGATAAGAGCACTCTCATTGAATGTATATTAAACATTAGTAAACATACTTTGGTCTCTGTTATTTTACATACTAATAAATGTAATAGTAGTTCTAACATTTTCTTCTCATATCCTATTGATTTACCTTTTACTAACACTGCCCTTAGGCTTAGGCAATCTGATTTTTTCCTCCCTAATTATCATATCCCTGCCTGACCATCACTTAGTTGCTTGCCAGATCAAAGATGTTGAATAGCCATCCTCTGAGGGTCCTGATGCATACAGAGGGTGTGATGTAGGGAAATGGTTATGGGGAGTGACATTAATGTCTTCCTAATACCTAGGGCTTCCTCACTTCCTTCCAAGGACCAGTTTTTAAAGCCTTTTTCTTTTTCTTTGAGTTTGTTAAGACTAAACAGAAACCACTGATTTTAAAACTAGTCATCTAGTCTACTAGTTTGTCTCAGGAATTTGTTGTAAATGATGCAATGAATAAACACAATAAAGAAAAGCATGATTTTTTTTTGTAGTTTCATGTAGCAGACCATAAAAAATATATATACTTGGCTGGCAGTAAAATCTATCAAAGTTTTTCAACAGCCCCATATTTTTTACATTCCTTCGCTGCCACCAGCAGCTGCCTCTACATATGTTCCTTGATTTTATGGGTGCATTACAACAGCATCAAAGCTGTTGTAACATTGCAGGCACGTTTTTATGGGGAGTGATTTCAGCACCATGCCATCCAGCTGGCCCACCCCAGCCTTCTGTCCCTGGAATGGAATGGCAAAGGCATTTAATGGAAGGGATAAAGTGTAAGATAAGGAATGGGTGGCCCAAGATGAATACTGCCTTTCCTCTGTGCTAGGGGAAGGAGCTCGGAGTTTATTTTCTTTAGCAGCTCATCAGGGTAACCAGCTTCCTTAGGGATGGCCAGGAGGATAAAGCATTGGAGCATCCTCATTTCTGTGAGGAAATAGTCCTGAAGAAGCAATTTATGACCTCCATAATGACAACATGCTGTGTGTACGTGGCTGAAAGAGGGTGTTTGTGTTCCAGGGTGCTGGCCAGAAGGATTTATATCGTTATTATCATCCCATGTAATAATTACATAATGATGTCATTAACGTTGACTATTTAGGCTGTATCTACAGGAGGGACACATCTCTGAGGATATTGCACCTGGGAGCTCCATTTTCCTTTTTCCTTAGATCTAGATAGCAGATGAGCAGATGGTGTGTGGGTTGCCTTGTATTCATATCCTTAAGGCCTCCAGATACCAAGCCCCTCCCCCAGACCATCTCTGCTTTCTGCACAGGACACAAACTTGAACATATCCAGCCTCTGCCTCATGATAAAGAACTGCCAGGCACTGAGACTAGGGAGGAAGGATGGGAGGATGTAGGTGAAAGAGGAGATGGAGACTTCCTTCTTGGCTTAGAGGACAATAGCTCATGTTGCCACCTTTGAGACTGAATAAAGACCCTTTTAAAAGAAGAAGCGAGGAGACTCACTTATATTCTTGGGGAAGTTACACTTTATCCAAGAGTTTCTGGATCTGGGTTTCAGTCTGTACTGGTTCCAATGTAGTAAAAGCCAGTGTCCTCAAAGTAATCTTAGGTTTCAATTAACCAGATGTTAACTAACCACTTTGAGCATTAACTGGACATTCATTGATTGATTTTAATTTTGAAGCATTACACATCCAGGCATATTTTTTCATTCAGCTTCTACCGTTCCAGGCTCTATGCTGGGAGCTGCCTGGCAATTTGCTGGTTTTTTGATGCTAATCATTCTTGAATACTTTTGACAGAAAAGAAGCACAACGTTTGTTGGTGCTGAAAGGGAACCCAGAAATTAGCCAGTGTGCCCTCACTCCATCTCACATCTTACACTGAGGCGTAGAGAGAGGGAAAAGTGATTTGTTCAGGGTACAAAGCAGACTGAAAAACAGGTCAGAAGTGAAATCTTCTGATACCTTTTCCACTGTATGTTTTCAGAGTTGCTTTTAAATTTAGACTTGGAAGTCATAGTGTCCTTATCCTACTGGTTGTTACTTCTGATTTGCCTTTCATGCACTCAGACAGTCCTTCTTGAAAGTAGGTGTGTTTTGGGCATATTTTTCCAGAGGCAGTGGTGGATTGGCATCCAGCCCATTGTAGTCATCTTTCTGTTACATCTGTTGAGCAGGAGCACACCTCGTGAATAGAAGATATACACCCTGTATAGAGGCTCCGTGTGCTCTTTCTGCCTTTTCTTTGCACCCTCCAGAATATTTGACATTCTTCCCAGTGGTCCAAACACTATCTGGCTTATTCCTGTGAATTCCTTTGCTGACATTTGAAACTAAAAAAAAAAAAAAAAAATCACAGAATCACTGGAATCCTGTTTTATCACAGTTGTGACTCTCTTGGTCTCTTTTTGAATATAAATATGTAAAAAAATCAGAATGTATATTGTCTTGGCATTATTGTTTTATTTTTCGTAAATTTTTTACTTTTTGTGGGAAACTTCTGGATTTTTCTTCATGTTTTATAAATTTATGTTTGGCATCTTTTTTTTTCACAACATCCATTCCTCTCACCACCCCAAATTAGCAGATTACACTGGTTTGCATCTTCTAAGGGGATTCCATGGAATTGAAAGGAAAAAGAAAATTAAAAAAAAATAAGGACAACTCAAGAAACAGGCTGTGCTCTAGGCACATTACAAATAATATTTCTCCTCTTTACAATAAATTTTCAAATTCAGTGTTGTTTGGCATATGACAGATGAGGAAACTGAAGCTCAGAATACCTCAGTTACTCCTACAGATTTTCATGGATAAGCAGTAGCACAGCTAGGATTCCAACTCTTCCATCCAGCTTCCAAGCTCATGTTCTTTCTGTTGCATCATGTGGCCAGGCTGCACACTGAGCACATTCACACCATTTCTCACATTTAATCCTCACAGTAACCCTCTGGGATGCATGTTTTAAGTCCGCTTTTACAGACAAGGAAACTGAGGCTGAGAGACGTTACGTAATCTGTCTAAGGTCACTCAGCAAGTAAGTAGCAGAGCTGAGGTTCAAATTCAAGTTGGTCTAACTCCAGAGTCCATGCTCTTCCTATAAAACTATCTGCCTTTTAAGTGACATGTATTTATGGACTCTATTTGATCATCCTGCCAACTCTCAATTATTTGTTTAGGAATTAAACCATATTATTATTATTATTATTTTATTTCGAAGTCAGTTAGCTACTTAGATACTTTCAAGTTATTTCTCTGATCTCTGTGGGATGAATGGTGGGAAACAAATAAAGAACTGAGGAAAGATATGGAGTTGTCTAGCCAGAAGAAGTGGTAACCAAGGGAAGATGTGACTGAGGTTTCCAATTTTTTTCAAGGGTTGCCATATGGAGAAAATATTCCCTGTTGTTCTAAATGACTTAATAGATTAGAAGTATAACAAATGATGAACATAAGCTACCGGGAAAATATTTTGGCTGAGTGTAAAGAAAAGCTTTCTAGAAGTTGGAGCTGTCAAAATATGGAAAGGCCATTTTGGATGTAGCAGTGTTCAGGAGAAGCAGGGCAACCACTTGGCAAGGTTGCTGTAGCAGGGATCTAGTGACATTTAAGGTCCTTGAGATTGGATGATTTTCTGACAAGCTTTGCATTCCTGAGTATTCATCACTGGATGCTTGCCTGCTACTTCTGCAGAATCTGGGATGTGTTCCCTAACAGTTGGCACAGGTGGCTTAGGAAAATGTAGAGCCAGGAAGGGTGGATCTCTGTCTCAGTCTTCATCAACGCTGGGAGTGTCAGTGTACAACCCAAAGGAATGAAGTGCCTTGGTGCCAAGTGTCATCAATGGGCCTTGTCAAAGTCCTAGACAGAGAGAAAGGGGGTACAATTTGCAGTGCTCCTTTTCATTTGTGTTTTTCCCTGTCTTGGTGTTACGATTATCAGAAAAGAAGAAAAAAACACTCCCTGGGTATTGTTTTGAAAGAGCACAGAGTAACTAAAACTCAAGTTTTGAGTGCGTTTATCATTTGCAGCATGATAGTTTTCTTTTTTGTTTGAATGGCAATCACAAAATTATTATATATAACAGTGATAATAGTGATAAGATTATAATGATAATTTATTGGGAGGTTACTGTATTTTAGGTATATTTATTCCTGATTTCTTACAGATGAGCAAAGTAAGGTATAAAGAGCTTCTGCATCAAGGTCACACAGCCACAAAACCCTAGGCAGAAGTAGGGTTCAAATCTAGGTCCATTTGATATCAGAGCTTGTGTTCTTATTTTATTTTTGTTGATAATAATTTCCATCACCTATGATATTTCTTTTCCTTTATGTAATGGGGTTTATTAATATTTCTCTATTGCTGGGTTATATCTTTTTGGATGAGATGCTAAGAAGGAATCATGGTAGGTCTCTTCTGGGTATGTTTTGCAACTGGACTGTCCATCTGTACACAGGGAAGTGGGAATAACATTGCCCTTGGTCTAGTTACACCATTTAAAAATTTTTTTTGTTTTTAAACTGAAAGGGTGTCTTAGTTTGTGTTCCCTGAAAGGAGAACCTGAGACAAGTACTTGGGTGGAAGGAGTTTTTTAAGAGGTGAATTTAGGAAGCAGATATGAAGGACTAAGGAAGGAAGAAAAGCCCAAATAAGGGAACATTATTGAGGTCACTGCTGTAGGCAACAGGGTTCAATTCTTCTGGGACTCCTGAGCAGCCTACCAGATGTGGCCCAGAATCATCTACCTGGAAGATGGGAGACTGGAGCACTCAGCCACACACTCTTATCCCCTGTTTGTTGAGAGTTGCACCCAATGGCTCTACTTGCATGATGGTTAGTGAGCTGACCGTGGAGCAGAATGTGGAAAGGAGGGACACCTGCTTGAGGTGGGAAATTGGCAGTGCAAAGGAAGCATAAGCTTTCCCAGAACTGTCCACCACACTTGCAGCTGAAATCGGAGGTGGGCTTAGGGGATATCTGTGACACAGAATTAGAATAGATGCTCTTTAAAATATCTTTCAACAGAGAATTTATAAATCCATGCAAGGTTTTTTTTTTTTTCTTAAATTTTTATTTATTTATTTATTTATTTTTGGCTGTGTTGGGTCTTCATTTCTGTGCGAGGGATTTCTCTAGTTGCGGCAAGCGGGGGCCACTCTTCATCGCGGTGCATGGGCCTCTCACTATCGCGGCCTCTCCTGTTGCGGAGCACAGGCTCCAGACGCTCAGGCTCAGTAGTTGTGGCTCACGGGCCCAGTTGCTCCGCGGCACGTGGGATCTTCCCAGACCAGGGCTCGAACCCGTGTCCCCTGCATTGGCAGGCGGATTCTCAACCACTGCGCCACCAGGGAAGCCCTCCATGCAAGTTTTGATCTGGAGTTATATGCAACCACTTAATCTAACTCCATTTTTCAGTGGTAGAAGCTGAGGTCCAAAAGAGAAATCATTTATTTAAGACCGACAGTGAAGTAGTGGATAAACTGAGCCTCAAATTCGCATCCCCTGAACTCTGGCCACTGTACCTGTTGGCCCACTTCCTAGCTGATGCTAATTAATGCCTAATTAATGACTACTTCCCCTTTGTAACCTGGAAGTTCTGAAGACGGTTGTCTCCACTGGCTTAGTTGAGACCTTTCAGAGACTACCCCAGCAGGGTTGCCTTATCCGTATTTGCTAACTCCTCCTAAGACTCCAGGATGAGAAGTATCAGGATGATAATTAGGGAGAGGCAAGCAGCTCCTTCTCCAGAACTGTGCATCTCTCATATCCTCATCTCTACCCCTTGTAATCCTCTCACACTGCCATTGCCAGCTGCATTTGCATATATCTATTGTGCACAGCAAAGGCTCTGAGAGTGATGAGGAGGGATTGCCAGAACATGAAATCCAATAAGGATACTGAGTTCCATCTTCTGAACTAAGGAGCATGGTAATTAAAGCAGTATTTACAAAGCAATAAAGGCAGAGCTAATTACTGGCAAATGAGATTCAGACAGTGCTGTTTCTCAGTGAAACTAGACTGGGATCAGCCTTCACTAAATCCTCCAACTGTCTCCTTTGTTAATTATGATCTTCATAATTCCCTTCTTGGCAATACTTGCCTAATTGATTGCTACTCAGAAGAGAAGAATTAATGGAAACTGAGGTAGGAGTGATAGAGAGAGCTCAGGATGACTGTTTGAGCCCTAGAATCACTAACACAGAAATAAAGACCTGGAGGAGAAGAGGGCTGTTGGTAATAACCTTAAGACAAAAATGAGGTCATTCTTCCCAATAAGCCCCAGGACTTGATCCTTTGCTAAGGTGCATGGGGATTTATATTTGCTACCTTCTTCCTATCCACAGACAGGCATGGCATGTTAGGAGCTGTCTATTCTTCATCTTCATAATTAAAAACATATCCTGTGTTAGGGGCCTTTTGCATGGTGCCGTGGCTCATCAATGTTATCTATCGCCATCACCATCCCTGTTCTCAAAATGCTTGAAGTACAAATTATTAATACAGAGCTCAGCAAACTTTTTCTCTAAAGACTCAGATAGTAAATATTTTAGGCTTTGTGAAGCCACATAGGACCTTTGTCACATAGCCTCCTTTTCCTCCATTCCCTCTTTCTCCTCCTCTTTATTCCTCTTAACCCTTTAAAAATGTTAAAAACATTCCTAGCCCCTGGGTCATACAACAACAGGGCATGGCTGAATGTGGCCTCCAGGCCACGGCATGCTGACCACTGTAATACATTATATACTCAAATACTCAGCCAGAAAATACCTCTATTGGTGCAGAACCAGGTAATTGAACAGTGATATTCTATCCATCTACACCTATCAAGGATTAAATTTGGGATTGAAGGTAAGATGTAGTATTAGGGGAGGATGCCAGAAAGATAGCTCTAGGACAATGATGAACAGTACTGTTTTTTGTACGATGATCTTTTCTAGGTTGAGCCTTCTTTTTTTAAAAAAGTTATATTTAAAATCAAGAAACGTGATATCTGCAACTTGTATTAAGAATTCTTGGGCTTCCCTGGTGGCGCAGTGGTTGAGAATCTGCCTGCCAATGCAGGGGACACGGGTTCGAGCCCTGGTCTGGGAGGATCCCACATGCCGCGGAGCAGCTGGGCCCGTGAGCCACAATTGCTGAGCCTGCGCGTCTGAAGCCTGTGCTCCGCAACAAGAGAGGCCGCGATAGTGAGAGACCTACGCACCGCGATGAAGAGTGGCCCCCGCTTGCCGCAACTGGAGAAAGCCCTCGCACAGAAACGAAGACCCAACACAGTCATAAATAAATAAATAAATAAATAAATAAATAAATAAAAATTAAAAAAAAAAAAAAAGAATTCTTGTATTGTTTCTCCCATTGAGTCTTTCCCCCCCATTGTTTATCATTTATGGCTAAATTTTTAGAACATACCTAATATTAATTTCAATATCTGAGGCAGTGTTGGTTTTAGTAACACCTTTTGGGTGAGAGCAGTATAATTGAGGGACAGAGGGTCAAGGAAGTATTTTGGCATCAGAGTTCAACCACAGGCTTGGGACCAAACAACAGTTCTATGACAGTATTTCCCAAAAAAGGAATTGATATCTTGGTATTTTGCAGGATAGCCCCATATATCTCCTTTAGATTTCTCATCCCTTCCCATTAAAGGACAGACCAACTCTCCAATCCCTGTGACAAGAGCAACACTTCTCACACTCCATACACATATTCAAATCCTGTCACCAATACTAATACCCCGGGGAAGGGGGTGAGCCGTATCTTCCATGGTTGAGAACCACTGCATTATCTAGTTCTTAGGTGCCGGGGATGCGGTGTGAAGGGGTATCTCATAGGTCATTGGGAATATGGCTGCAGCGAGAAGACTTGGAAGTAGTGGATGCAGAGCTCTGTGCTAAGGACATATCCCCCTTCTTCAATCCCACTCTGTGTTACAGTCAGAAGAGAATATTCTTGCTGCAATCCCTCCTCAGAGGAGTAGGGCCAGTTTTCTTACATCTGTGCACCCTCTCATCCATATTGTCATATGCTAGGTGATCAAGGTTTGAAAAATCACATCACTGGTGGCCTGTCCATAGCTCAGTCCAGTGTGGCCCCAGAGGTGTACATGTGGGAGAACTGCCAGAATCAATGGATGGCCTTCTCAGTGTGTATAAAGAGTGAGCGGATTACAAGATATTGAAATACATGTTTTGATTTCCTGTTTCTGAAAGGAGATTGTATTCTCAGAGCCAGGTGAGTCAGAGGTGGCTATGCTAGGGCATTCTAAATTCCATTTGTGCTTTCGTGTCTCTCACTCGTTGGGAGAGATCAAATGTGGCCATGCACTGAGCCTTCTATCCTCCTTCAATAATGGGTCAAGTGTAAGTGCTGTGAATAATAGATGGCCCTTATGATTCAGTGCCAGCAATAGCTCTGTATTTGATAGTTTCAGCATGATGTATGGAAAGAACATGCGTTTTGGAGTTAGATAACTGTATATTTAAATCCCTTCTCTACCACTTGCTAGTAGAGGAACCCTATGAAATTTACTCAATATCTCTGAATCTTAGAGATGGTAATGCTTTTATTGCAGGGTACAGGGGAAGACAATTCACTGTAAGTGAAGTGTCCAGCACAAAGCCCAGGCTATAGTAGCTGCTCAGCATTCCACTGCAATTGATAACAATAAAAATAAATCAGATGACACTATGCACAAAAGCATGGCCTATGGACTATTCATTACTGAATGCTGCTAATAGTGATAAGCAAGATGGGTGTTTTGCACATTTATAGGAGTGCAAAATGAGGGCTGCTCTTTTTTCCAGGCCAGCATCCTTTTGCATGTGACTTTAAGCACAGGGCTGTGTGACACAGTGCGGCATAGTGTGCAGGAGAAACCTGTCTCTGTCCTACCTAATTCCAGGTTTGCATCTTCCCAATTCGATATCTTTTTTTTTTTTTACATCTTTATTGGAGTACAATATTTTACAATGGTGTGTTAGTTTCTGCTGTATAACAAAGTGAATGAGCTACACATATACATATATCCCCATATCTCCTCCTTCTGCATCTCCCTCCCACCCTCCCTATCCCACCCCTCTAGGTGGTCACAAAGCACCAAGCTGGTCTCCTTGTGCTATGCAGCTGCTTCCCACTAGCTATCTGTTTTACATTAGATAGTGTATATATGTCCATGCCACTCTCTCACTTTGTCCCAGCTTACCCTTCCCCCTCCCCGTGTCCTCAAGTCCATTCTCTACATCTGCGTCTTTATTCCTATCCTGCCCCTAGGTTCTTCAGAACCATTTATTTATTTATTTATTTTAGATTCCATATATATGTGTTAGCATATGGTATTTGATTTTCTCTTTCTGACTTACTTCACTCTGTATGACAGTCTCTAGGTCCATCCACCTCACTACAAATAACTCAATTTCGTTTCTTTTAATGGCTGAGTAATATTCCATTGTCCAATTCTATACCTTTAGGGGAAGTTTTTCAATCCTAATATACCTTTCCTTCTTCTCTGTAAAATAAAGGTATCTAAATAGATCTCTCTGGGTAATTGTGAGGATTAAATGTAACAACAAATCATCGGCTGCAGCATCTAATAAATACTAGCTGCTCAGTACAAGTAGATTTTCTTTATCTTCCTGTTCAGGGTTTGTCTTTGGCAAGATTTTCAATAGACAATGTTTGTCCTTGACTTGACTTCCTTGCTTCTCTGCACTTTTCTCTTTCAATGTATTGAATGATCTGGTCTCTGAGGCACCCTACAATAGTCCATTCACTTTAAGGTGAAGGTAATTTCTTACTTTGCTGTCTCTTTCCATTTGGCACGCAGAGGGTGAACCCTGCTTCCATTACTACGAAAGAGGTATTATACAGTTTATGATCACTAAAGCAGTGACAGTATATCAGGTTCAGGTATGAGAAGTACCTTTGGTCATTTGGAGCCAATATTGGGCCCCTGGATAGGTCCGCCGCAGGGGGGGATGTTTGGACTGGTGTTGATCACATACATGGGGTGACAATAATTCAGGACCACAATAAGGCAACACACAAACCTGTACTGAGTTTGGCATAAGACAAACCCCGAACAATAAGCCAGAAGGAAATAAAGAAGCAAAAGTTTATAGGATCTTTAAATTTCATCAGGTTTATTGTAATGTTTTACAGGTCTACAATTTTTAATCTAAAACTCTTGGGGGCAAATGTGTTTTGGAATTCAAAATTTTTCAGGTTTAGAAAGGTGCTACAGCCCATATAGTGCATATTATACACCACCCCCAGCAAGGTCTGGGGCAGCACCCCATTATCAAACACACTATTACTTTCTCAGCAGAGTGGATACATATTCACAATAGACTAAACAAAGATTAAAAATAGCCTTATGTCAGTCCAAGCCAGGTTTTTTCCACTGGATGAGATCAAGTCAGGTTATATCTTGACACCAAATGAGTCAGAAAAATACTTCTGGCTTTCAGAAGTTTTTGTGTTTTGGTATTGCTACTAGTGGAGTGTGAACCTGCATTAGAAGGTGGACAGATAGAAAATTATGGTCAAATATGAGTCAAGATGACAAAACGTCTCACATTCTGTTATCCTTGTACCAGAGTTCATCTACCTGTCCAATAAATATTTATTGAGTGACAGCAACAGCCTGCCAGGCAGTGGATATTACAGCAAACAAGATGGACAAAATCCATACTTATGTGTATCTTCTACCACAGGCCCAGGAACTTTCTCTTTCTCTTTCCTTTCTCCTTCAGGTAAAGGAGCTGTTATCCTTCATCTGCTTTCACCTTTTCTGTAAGATTATTTCTGCAAGATTTCACCTTTTTTGGGCTTATCCAGGAAGAAAAAGTAGTTTCCTCCTGTGCGAGGCTAGGGTACGTGGTACATATCTCTACTGTAGCCTGTAACACAGTGTGATCTATTCTTTTCCCATCTGACTCCCCGAATAACCTTGAGCACTTGAGAAAAGGGAGTTTTGGAGCCTGGATGCCGAATCTAGGACCCTGCACATAGTAGGTGCTAAGCAAATGTTTGATGAACAAACATCTGTTCCTCTGGATGATTGAAACACCTTCATAACTCAATTTTATTGAATTACGCAGGAGGAAAACAGAGAGAATTTAGCCACTCCCCCTTTTTCTGGCTCTGGTTGATTGGCTTCTTTTCTCTTCCGTATTATTAAGTTAGAACCAAGAATAAAGCATATTTTTAGCATCACCCACCAGCAGTGAATCACCAATAGTGATGCTAATTTTTTCTTTCCCTCCTGTCTTAGCTCTACAACATTATTACCCTTTTGCACTATCAGATACTAAAATTGTGTTAATAATCAGGAACTGTATTAAAATGTCTAAAAGTTAAATAATACAGTATCACGTTTGGAAGTTAGTTGCACTCTTTGAGTATAATTCACCAAGAACAAACTTAGCCCCTTGCTTTTCTGGAGATTCAAAGACTATATTGTTGTTCTAGAAGATTAATTATTACTATGATACCTTGGAATATGCAATAAAATCAGTGTCATTTGGCTGACTAGGCTTTTTAAGTTACAAATTAAAAGTTAAAAATGATGGAATCACTCACCAGACGCAGGGTATAAGGGCTCCTTACTTTGGAGAGAATGTCTTCTTGCTTTCCACACTTCACTATTGTTTTGTTTGGTGTGGTTAGGAATAAGGGTCTAAGAAGGAGCTCAGATGCTGAGATTCTGGGGTCTCACTTTTTGGCATCTGACTGGCTGGGCATCTTTGGGGCCTTACCTCTGTAAACTGGAGTTTTCTTTTTATAGTGGAAGAGAAGTATGTTCCCTCTCTTTTCACTCACGGTAATACTGTGAAGTTGAATGTAGTTGTTACCTGAGAATTTCTTTTCTACTATTGAAATGAGAGGTATATCCATTCAGATGTAGAGTGGAGAGAATTCAGGGTCTGCTCTGATGCTCATTGACTGTGCAATCTTAGGTAAAAGCTTTGAATTCTCTTTCCCAAGTTTATTTAACTTTAATAAAGGAAGAACAGTTTTTACCCTCTCTATCTTGAAGGGCTGTAAAAAGCACAATTGTTTGCAAAAGCACGTTGTAAAAATCAGTTACTAAGCAAATGGTCACTGTATTTTTTAATTATAATGATAAGGTGGGTGGTTTGCATCACTGCTGTTCATTTCATACTCATGAAACCTAGACCAGAGTCTATGTGACTGGTAGAAGTTGACTCTTTCACACATGAAGTGACTCTCTGAGTGACCTTGACAGCTGAAGACCACCTGATCCCTGTGAGAATTCAGATGGACTTCAAGGCCCTAAGGTATGCATTCTGTCCTCCAGAACTCCAGTCATGCGAGTACTTGAACAAAGCCCTGGTTAGCACACTTTCTGGGACTGCTGACTGCATCATGAACTGTAAAAGAAGACACTAGGAACTGATAATTTAACCTTGCTCTTTGTGAGCTCAGATGAAATTTTTCCTAATAGAAGACAAGGGCAGGCTTGGCCTTTGTGCTCTCACATATGCAGTCCCTCTTCCTGGAGGGTTACCTCCCCTCCTCCTAATGTGTTCATTTATATAGCTTCTATTTTTCCTTAAAATTATCAGCTGAGATATTACTATCTCAGCAAAATCTCCACTGAATCTTGATACTCTTCCTTTGCCTTCCAAGTCCATCTGTATTTCTACTAGAGCCCTTGTCTTACTTTACTGTGATTACATGAAAGTTGACTATTTTTTTTTTTTTAAATCAGCCCTAATAGAAAGGCCTTGAAGGCAGGAACTATGTTCTCCATAGTTCTAGCATCTAGCATTGGGCCTGGAATACATTAAAAACACAGCAAATATTTGTTGAATGGCAGAATATAAGAATAAATGAGGCTGAGTATAGAGCGTAAAGGTGATAACTCATATTGATTTTTTTTTTTTTTTGCTATTTGTAAATTGCTTCAGTAAAAAGATTTGCTAGAGAAGTGCGTACTGCGAAATTGAGGGATTTTCCTGAGATTGCAATTATCTCTGCTAACCAAATCTTTCATTCACATGGATTAGGAGAGATGACTGAGGAATGAGCTTTCTCCAAGGATTGATTCACTCTTCAGTGTATTATTCCACTTACCAAAAATACAGTGTACAATCAACCCTCTTAGTGAAAGTTAATTTAGTGGTGAAAGACACCACTTGCAAAAGAAAAGTGAGTGGAAAACTGATTCATATCGTCAAGGAGTTTATATGGTAAGGGGAATACAGTCTGTTCTTGGATAACTATATAAAATGCTATATATTACAAGTGATGTAGTGATTCATTAAAAAGAAGGAGAATTCCTTGTCATAAGAGGTCAGGGAAGATGTTTGTAAAGGAGCTATTTTTATAGCTGGGGTTTGAAGAATGGACTAACAGAGGGATAGAAACCAACTAATAGGCAGTACACATGTGGAAGGACCTGCAAATGAACAATGCAGGTCATTTTCTGGAAATGGCAATTAGCACAACCTTTTGAATTATAAAGTTCAGAGTAGGATACTGGTGGGAACAACGCTGGAAAGATGGGTGTGGTCTAGATTACAGAAGACACAGAGTATTAAATTAAGGAATTTGGATCTTTATAGGATTATGGGACTTATCAAAAGCCTTTGATAAAAGGAGTAACATTACCAGAATCATGTTTTAAGGGCCTTTGATCTATTAGAAGGGGGAAATACATACCAATGTGGCAGACACAGGAGGCAAGGAGGTCTCTAAAGAGATCTTTACAGAAGTCTAGGTAACAGAGGATAAATGAACAAAGAGGACAAATGACAAAGGAAAGAATGGAGAGAAATCATAGGACTTGGTGCTTTGGCTTTGAGCATGAGGCAAAGATGACTGAGGCATTTTGATTGTATGAGACAATGATTGTTGTGATTGTTCAAATCATGAGGGGAAATAAGGAGGCAAAGATAAAAATGAGGATAAAGATTATGATTTATACACAATTGATAAAAGATCAATCAAGCCCAATAAAAATTCAGTGCAATAGATTGGAGGTGACAATTAGAGTCACAGTTTTGGAATCATATGGATCCTGATTGAACTCTGTGGTGGCAGAAGAAGAATAGCACTGTGTCACAGTGTTCACTTACCTTGACCAGAAAGCCTAAAACCCAGGCTCAGTGTCTTCCCAGGCCATAAAGACTGAGGTAACCTAGATTTATGAAATGGTGATTGTGGCCATTCTACTAACCACTATCGTGACTCCTCAACTAGACAGAACACAATTTTTAAATCGAGGATGGATCCTTAACTTACTCAGAATATCTTCTCCATCCCAACACTCACCTTGGGTTTGCCGTGGAAATCTTTGACTCAGACTCGTCCCCTTTGATCCATGAAATTTCAGCTCTTCCCTCTTGTCATTGACTGGAGCAACTTTCTGTCTCTCACACTGGCTCAAACTTACTTTAACTACCCTATGCATTACTTGCCTTGTGGTACATCGTCATTTGGGTCCTCTAGTCCTCCTGTACTGGTGTTGGGATTTTGCAGTTCCATTATTTCTCTTCTTGCACTCATCTGACTACAGCCTGTTTCTGAATGATTCTTATATATTCAATATCCAGCTCCCAACTATATTGTGACAATCAGCATACAAACAAAAGCTAAAAGCAGAAGGTGACTCAATTGCTTAGGACGAGAGAGTCAGTACATTTTACTTTGCATGCTAGCTCAAGTAAAACGGAAGTGGCATTTTAGAGCACTGGGTTGAGAAGTATTTCTGTACTCAGTGGAAAAGAATACCATAATTGATTAATGGGTCCCTGTATACATGAAGACAGAGAGATTACATTCATGCAGAAACATCTCATTCTCATCCTAAAGAGCTAAGGGTAGGGCTTCCCTGGTGGCGCAGTGGTTGAGACTCCGCCTGCCAATGCAGGGGACACGGGTTCGAGCCCTGGTCTGGGAAGATCCCACATGCCGCGGAGCAACTGGGCCCGTGAGCCACAACTACTGAGCCTGCGCGTCTGGAGCCTGTGCTCCACAACAAGAGAGGCCACAACAGTAAGAGGCCCGCGCACCGCAATGAAGAGTGGCCTCCACTTGCCGCAACTAGAGAAAGCCCTCGCACAGAAACGAAGACCCAACACAGCCAAAATAAATAAATAAATAAATAAATAAATAAAAGTGAAATTCTTTAAAAAAAAAAAAAAAAAAAAGAGCTAAGGGTAAAATATGAAAACAAAACCCAGGGAGGTCCTTTTGCAAATAGGTATGATGGTTAAATTTTATGTTCTCTTGGCTAGGCTACGGTATCCAACTGTTTGGTCAAAACTTTGTCTAGATATTGCTGTGAAGGTATTTTGTAGATGTCATTAACATCTACAATCAGTTGACTTTAATTAAAAGAGATTACTCTCAATAATGTGGGTAGGTCTCATCCAATCAGTTGAAGGCCTTAAGAGCAGAAACTGGGGTTTCTCAGAAAAGAAATTTTGTGTCAAAATTTAACATAGAAATCCTTCCTGAATTTCCAGCCTGCCAGGCTCCCTGATTGATACCACGAGGAAAACAGGCTAGAGTATGGCAAGTCTAATTCCAGTTATCCCTTTAATAAAGAAATAGTTATACCTGCCACTATTTTGGACAACACAAGAAGGTTAGCGTTTACTATCCAAGAAGCAGCTACATCCAGGGACTAAAGTTCTCCTTTGTATGCCTTGAAGTTACAGTGATACCGTGTTATGGGGAAATAGGATTTATTGAGCCAGAGTGGACCCTGGTTCTGCAAGTACTTCCTGCAGTTGCCCATGCACCCTGTACTGGTAACATCAGTGATAAAGCTCAGAGGTGTTGATTAGATGAAATATGACAGATGGCAGACCTCCTTTCCCTCTACATAATGCCTTACTAAAGACTTAAATGCAGCTTGGAGTTCTCGGCAAAGTTTGCCATTTTCTGTTACTCAATCATATTCTTTCCATGTGACCTGCAACAGCTGTTCTGTCACCAATTATACCATTTCTTCCTGATAAATTAAAAACAGTTCTAATTAAATGGTATAATGAAGTCATCAATCTATGTTCTTGAGGCAGAACTGTAATGTAATTAGTTATTGATACCACAAAGCAGGGCTTAGCTAGAATGAGAGTAGGGTGGATGGGTGGCTCTAGGATTCTCACAAGGCACATGGTCATTGTTGGAGATACATACCCAATTCATCTGGTTGTTTTCCCAAAGGACGATTGTTATGTTAATATGGTCCATGAGAGCAGAATAATAATATTGTTTTTAAATGTAACACAACTGTTCTCAATACTGCCAGTGAGGTCTATAGGGACAGGATAGGTCATTTTCCTTGGGTAGTCTTAGTAATAAATAATTTCCAAGGAAAGAACAATTGATTTGAGGAATAAATAGAAATTATGGAAGTATAATGAGAACTTTTCTAGTTTGGATATCATTCTTTTCCCAAGGGAACTATGATAGAGCTACTTGATAACTGGGACTATCTCCTATTATTAATTTTGTGCATTCCATCTTTGCTTCCCACTGTAATTGCTCACAGAATGAATGCCTTGGTGTTTATAGAGTAATTGTATTAGGCAGCTTAGTTTCATCTTTCATAGAACTGTATTAAAATGAATCACCATAATAACAACTATACCTGTAAGCACTCCCTCCTGTTAACAACTCAAAAATATTAGAAAGAAAAGAAGTGGAAAATCTATTAGTATACTAAGATTGGCTTACCATGTCCCCTGGACAATACAACAAATGGCTGGTGTTTAAATGTTTGGGGTTTTTTTCGCCTAAGAATCTCAGTAACAATGTTAACATATCAACATGAATGAAATTAGTTTTTTTAACATATAACTGTAATACTGTCTGATTATTTATTTGTTCAGTAACTATAAAAGTGTTTTGCACTGTAAACAACAGCCAGTTTAACCAGAAAAGGGACTTATGAAAGGTTACTTTTAACTTATGACTCTCTAGGAGGGCATGAGAACTAGATTCTTGAGCCACAAGTGCAGGGACAATTCTTAGTTCCACTAAAGGACTTTTTGCAGGGAAAATGCTTCTCCATCACTGCTTGGCCTATGATAGTCTGTAATCCTTAGGTCTGGATGCCGGAAGCTCCGCCACGGCTATCCACAAGGAACCAGGTGCCTCTCTCACCACAATTGCCAGAATATTAATTGTCATATTAATTATGAGAGTATGTGTATGTCAAAGTGTATGTCTGTCCCTTCCTTCAGAACCCAAGTGTGCTAAGGTACATGTGAGTGGCAGAACCATGTCACGTATCTGCACCCTAGTTGCAGGGGTGTCCGGTTATGCAAGTCCTCTGGCTCCTCCTTGGAATGGCAAGATTCGTTAAAGTTGAAAATGACCAAAATATAAGGAGGGTGTTCAGGCCTGTTGCGGAGCCACAAATGATGCATGTTTACTACACAGAGGCAGTCCAGGTGCACAATTTGTACACAGTATTAGAGGCTTACGGGCTTTTGAAATGTCTGAACTCTTTTCAAATAAAAGGGAACATTCGCTAATCTATAAATTACAGTGTTGTCAAGCTATTTATAGTCCTCCCAGACTAGTGCAAGTTTGGATTGTTATTGTAACGGATGTGTGACAGAATGACCTAATCAATAAAAAATTTCTGGTATTGCGTGATGCAAGGAACACACATAGACATTGCTTATTTTTAGTGACACTTTCTTTGTGAAGGAATTTATAAACTCTGAAGGAAAATAGCTGAATAGATTACATTGGTTTGGAAAGGATTAATTTATTAAGGAGTTTGAAATCACCTTATCTGCATGACTTAGAAAGACATCCAAGGGCAAGCCCAGGATGACCAGTTAGTGGTATTGGACATATTTTTTAGAGGGAAAAGTTTCTTTGAAAAAAACCAAAGCTTTATCCCTAGAGATGTTTCAGGGTGTACCACCAAGTCTATAGAAGAATGCATAATAGGAAATAATGCTTTTGTCACAAACTTCTCGATTTGAAAGAGGTTCAAAGTTCATTTCTATAGGATTGCTTAGAGGCAAAGAAATCAGCAAAATCAGTACTTTATTCTAATTTATGCTAATTTATTTCACCTAACCTCAACTTTATGCTAATTTTCTTCCATATACCCTCATAGGCATTTTTCCTATTTCCTGGGAAAGTTTTGAAATATTAAACAATGTTTGGGTTTTTTTCACTCCTCCTGATAATTTTGTCCCTCTGAGCTTTCTTCTTATTCAAGCAGCTAAGGCCTCCTGGGCCATTGCCTCAGGAGAAGGATGTAGCAAGCCAGAAAGAAAAAAGAATTAGCATGCCAGTTTTTTCCCAGACTTTGGTTTCCAGCCTAAAGCACTTAATAGAATTGCGAGGGCTCCAAGCCCAAACAAAATGTTTGGGAAAACATGATGAGATGGAGGAAAAATGTTCCACCTCCCCTGCTGACTCTGCACATTCCACAGTTCCATCCCTTCTATCACGGTATCCATCTTCTCTAGAATAGACTCACCTAAACTGAACTCTAGGAAGCAGCAGTATCCCCAGAAATGGTTGCTTGTTGAGTTCGACCAAAGGGGTCTTTCAAAAACCTCAGGGAGTGCCCCAGAGTGACCTAGAAGTTGAATGGTTCCTCTAAAGCCAAGCATTGCACAGAAGCAGCAAAAACTATACCTGCAGGGCTCATGTGAATGGGAATGGGGCCTATTGCTATAGCTACGTGTAGACCTATGACCAAAGACAAAACAGGATGATGGATTTACCAATCCTGCCTGCATGGAGAAATGACACCGAGGAACAGAACCCTCATCTTGACCCCTGTAGCCTATACAAACCCTCTCTGGAACTCAGAAGGTTCCCCAAGGAGAAGAGAAGGGAAGCATCAAATTGGCAGAGATTTCAAGACATTATCCAGATCTTGAAAGATAATGTATGCTTCTGTGGAAGAAAAAATAGAGCTTCTTTTGTATGCCTGAACTGTGGACTGGGATACCTCCTACACAGAGAAATGGAAGAAAAAAAAAAATGGAAGAAAAAGTTTTGTTGTTTTTTATTAGAATGGATTCAAATACAGTTATTTTGTTGAATACAAATGTATTTACTTGCTATTTATAGAATTAAGGATTCTACTTGCAGAATTAAGAATAATAAATAGTTTTCTTTATTCTTTGTACTTTACTGGGGGGGTGTGTGATTTTGTAATATTTATATGAATGGGAGCAAACTCAAAGGAAAGTTTTTTTTTTTCTCTTTACAAGGTAATTATATTAGAAAAACTCCTAAGAGTTTTACACACAGTTTTTTTCAGCTTTATTGAGGTTTAATTGACAGGAAATTGTTCTTTATCACTAACTGCACATTGACTAACATTTTAGGATCTCTTAGTCATCTATCACCATTATTGGCCTCTTGTTTTACACTTTATTTTAACAATTCCATTACACTGCATGTAATAATTTCTTTTTGAGTGTGAACAAGGTAAAATAACAAATAAATACAACCACACATTTTCCCAGTAGAAAAGTGTAGACTTTGAAGATAACAATGTATTAAACTATTTATGTATTTTAAATAGGTTTGAGTGAAACCAGTGAACAAGGTACAACTTGCTACTCATATCACACTAATTTTTCACTGCTCTTAATTCAGGTTTTCATGTTTTTAAGATAAGCTACTAGGCTTGAAAGGAATACTTCTTTTGTTAAAATGGTGTCTTTTCATCTCAGCTCTGAAGTCTTTCTGGGATTCACTCATAATTCTGTCTTTTCTTCTTTGGAAATTTAGAGAAGTTCTACATTCTCTTTCTCTCTCTCTCTCATGTTTTTTTCTCTTCTAGATTTCAATTTCCCTACCACAAAAGCAAACAAACAAGAAACTCTTTAATTTTCTTTACATAACTTGCTAGGGGAAAAGCTACTTTTCATTTGGAAATTCTCTACTCTTATCATCCTGCCTTTCTCTTATGTCCTAATTAAACAAGAAGATTGATAAAATGAATTCCATAATGTCACTGCGTAAAATACTGAAATCTGGAAAAACGGAGCAATTTTCCATCTCTCCATGGAATTAGCTTGTTCTAATTTTTATTCTATTCTTAGTTTTATCAATAGCTTCTAAAAATATTAGTTCAGTTAATGAGTGAGTTTATATGTATGAATAAACAGCT
Organism: Balaenoptera acutorostrata; assembly: GCF_949987535.1. Lineage (NCBI taxonomy): Eukaryota > Metazoa > Chordata > Mammalia > Artiodactyla > Balaenopteridae > Balaenoptera > Balaenoptera acutorostrata. The sequence goes on from NC_080072.1 coordinate 18,462,678, forward strand.
GAGTTTCTATGAAGAACCAATTTCTTTACCAAAATTTGAGCTGCAACTCTTTATCAACTTTTACAACTTTCTTCTAACCAATCTCTTTTAGCAAGTGAAAAAAGCTTTCTGTTTCCATCCAGGTTTACCCTGATTTTAAAAGCACAAACATTTTTTCATTTTCCTAATATTTATGGAAGGCCCGATATCTGCAAGCTGCTGTGTTATGTCATGTCTGAGATACAAGGATAAACAAGCTCCCTCCCCTCAAGGAGTCTGAATTCTTGTAGAAAAGATAAGACTTATACTACACATATAGCAATAATAAAAGTAGCAAATGCTAAATTCCACAAGAGAGGTGCAGATAAATTGCTATGGGTACGAGAGGCTAGGGAGGTTACAGAACATAACAAGGTTTTAAAATAGATAAAAAGTGTTCCCTTCAAAATGTAAATACTGTAAAACAGTGTGTATATTTGTTCAGTATCCCTCTTGAATATATCTGACTACATTATTATTCTCTTTGCTCTAGTTTTCAAACATGGTCTTCTGATGCCTTTCTTTGATACAAAGTTTGTCTTTTCATCTGGGAAAGGCTCTGTCACATGGGTCCATGGCAAAGATGGATGGAGATATTATAGCACTTTGCCTGGGGTAGGGAAGGAGCAGGTACTACCATTTTGATGTGCTGAGGGAGTCTGATCCCTAACAGGACATAGAATTCACTAACAAAAGGAGTTATTTTATGTGTTAGGTAGTTGTTAAGCTTGATGAGGACAGGTGGGGAAATAACTTGTTATTTTGGACCACAAATCTCTTTTCCAAGTGCAACCATCTCATGAGCAAACTTTTATGATCTGGTTGTAAGATTTTCTTCCCTGATAGATGTTCATCAAAATTTTATAGTTTCTATTTGCTTGTTGAGCTTGAGGAATTAGAACAACTTTTGGCATTTAGAGATCCATGACACAGAGGAATATTTGAAACATACAGAAAAAAAGCCTTTCCAGCAGGAGACAGATGGGATGATCTGTTCTAATGGGCCATGTGTTCTTGGCTGGCCTAAGTCTGAGTGCACCGACTTCCTCTGCCCATTAGTTTATGCTGAAAAGGAATTTCTTTTTTAAAAAAAGGGACATAGGGGAGACATTAGAACTAAAACTCAAGTTTGGCTTCTCTGATTTGTGCTTGTAACAGTTAAGATTACCTCTGTTGCACATAAGCAAAACTTTACCCAAATCAGCTATATTAAGAACAGGAATTTATTTGATTATGTGATTGAGGAGGCCAGAGTGCAAATGTACTCAGATATTGATCTAGGGACTCAAAACTTACCATAAATTCTTGGAATTTTCACTGTATCTCATCAAAACTGGCCCTTGTTAGTTTCATTCACTGGCTCCACATGGTAGCTTCAGGTCTAACAGAAAAAAGGAACTCTTACACTTAGTCTTTAGGTGCATTCTAATTGGACCAATGTGGGTCACATGTCCATGTTTCTGAACCAATCATGGTGGCAAGTTAAATCCTTTTGCTGGGTGACTGGGACTGGGTGATGTGCTCTCCATCTGGAAATAAGAGTGATGCCCTACCTGAAGTTGATGGACTAAACATGGAAAGTTTAGTGGGTAGTCAGAAAAATCAATGTCCTCTACAGTGCTCTAGAGGCCTTGCTACTTTTTATCCTGGATCAGATGCTTGCTAATAGCAAGGAGGTCTAAGGACCTATTTATACACATAAACAGAATTATTAAGAACCATAAAAACATACAACCCTAAAAATAGAATATGTGGATATGTTTGTGTGTGCATGTATATGTGTACGGGGGGAAGAGAGAAATATATACATTTGATAGGAAGATTCTGAAAGGATATATGTGATTCAAGTAATAGCTTGGTAACACTAAATAGTAACTAATAGTAACTAAATACTAAAAACTAAATTTAGCAATGCTAAATACTAAATAGTAACACTAAACTATATATATATAAGAATACGTATAAAAACATTATTCATGTGTAATTCATAAAATTATTTAATATTAAATAATTTTAATTTTGTTTTTTCATTTTGTTTATCTGCATTTTCTAAAGTTCATGCAATCTATTGTAATTAAAATAGTAACTAGGTATTTTAGAACTATGTTTTTGAAATAAACCAAATAGTAGTGTTATTAAAATATTATTTTAAGTAATTTTTTTTCTCAATTGATTTTTATATATAAGCCAATCTAAATCTGATAATTAATCTAGATCATACCTAGGAGATGCTGAATTGAAGATATGCCATACTGAGTTGTAGTCATACCCTCTGAACTCTCTACTGGACACCCTATTGGGAGGCAGGAAAATAATCTCCCCTTTTTTCCTCTATGGATTCTTTCCAGTGACTAGACTTATGTTTTGGGCTTTACTATGTATCTATATATATTTTCTCTCCTATAATAAATAGCCATGACAAAAGCTAGAATGATGATAATAGCAATAAGAATAATAACACAGCAGCTGCAATTTATTGAGCAGTCACTGTGTTCCAGGTACAGAACTAAGTGCTTTGTAGGCATTATCTAATTTGATCCATTCAACAACTCTAGCATTCTATTTACTTAAGAGATGTTTATTGAGCAAGTTTGATTTTCTAAGAAATAACCTGAAAGATGGATATCTGAATAGAAAACTGAATTGTTCAATGTGGAGAAAAGGATGGCACTATTGGTGGCAATGTAAATTGGTGCAGCCACTATAGAAAACAGTATGAAGGCTCCTCAAAAAACTAAAAGTAGAATTACCACATGGTCCAGCAGTCCCACTCCTGGATATATATTCAAAGAAAATGAAAACACTAATTTAAAAAGATTCATAACACCCCAATGTTCACAGCAGCATTTTTTACAGTAGCCAAGATATGGAGGCAACCTAAGTGTCCATCAACAGATGAATAGATAAAGTTGTGGTATATAAGCAGTGGAATGCTACTCAGCCATAAAAAAAGAATGGCATTTGCGTTTTGCAACAACATGGATGGACCTGCAAGGTATTATGCTTAGTGAAATAAGTCAGAGAAAGACAAATACTCTATGTTATCATTTATATGTGGAATCTAAGAAAAATAAAATGAATGAATGTAACAAAACAAAAACAGATAGATGCAGAGAACAAACTAGTGGTTACCAATGGGGAGAAGGAAGGGAAGAAGGGCAAGATAGGGGTAGGGGATTAAGAGGTACAAACTACTACTTATGAAATAAATAAGCTACAAGGATACATTGTACAGCACAGGGAATATAGCCATTATTTTATAATAACTTTAAATGGAGTATAATGTATAAACGTTTTGAATCACTATGTTTTACAATTGAAATGAATGTGATACTATAAATCAACTATACCTTAATAAAAATAAAATTAATTAAACCTGAATTGTTCAAAAAGCGAAACCACTAAAAAATAGAGTGGTTCATTCTAAGAATGAGATGGTTCCTTGGAAGTATAGCAGGGTATCAGGTGCTAAGAGTGATGGAGACCTACACCCGCCTCCACAAAGTCCACAGGAGAAATAAAGAGGAATTGGCATTTGCTTTGAAGAGCAAGGCCATGGTATGTTTTAGCTAAAGCCTTGATCTGAATTCTGTTTCTCTCTCTGCCATTAATTTAGAGAGGTGTGATCAGAAAATCATATTTTCTCTTTTAATTTTGGCTTCTCTCCGTATATCTTGCTGATTATGGTATTTGCTTAATATTTAAGAGTGAAAACACTGGTGTTTGAGAGACTAGGGTTCAAAACACACAGATCTGCCACTGACTATCCAAGTGATCCTGGTGAAGTAACCTAACCCTTTCAAGGTTCACTTTCCTCATTTGTAAAATTAGCTTAGTGTAATCGTTAATAACACTTGGGAAATGCCTGTAGCTATACTGAAGCAATATAATTCAGTGGTAAATTGCACAGAATGGAGTCAGATTGCTGGGTCCAAACCCTGGATCCACCTCTTACTAGCCGTGTGACTTTGGACAGTCTACTTAAAGTTTCCCTGCCTCAGTTTCTTCATCTATAAAATGAGGATGGTAATATGAACAGTTCCTATCTTATGAGTTATTTATGTAAAGTGCTTAAACAGGGCTGGATTCACAGTGAGCACTATATCCACATTTATTCTTCATATACTAGTACTTTCTGATAGGCTAGTTGAGAGGACTAAAAGAGTGACTGTTGATTAAAAAGCACTTAGCATAATGCTTCTACACACTAAGTGCTCTGTTAACTTATATTAAGGTTAAGGAACCGTAATAGTAAACAGATTGACACAAACATTGCAGGCTAACAAGCACACTCCAGGATTCACCCTCATATCTGTTCTCAGGTTAGGTATCTGATAGCTCTCTTAAGGAAGAATTGTTTCAATGATGAGATATCTGCATAACACTTCCTTTTGTACCTTCCTTAAGTTTGGCAGTTTATTTCACGGTGTTCCTGATAATCCTATGAAGTGTTTTTTCAGCCACCTTGCCTCTCTTTCTCAGTGTTCATGGCTAGTTCTTTCTCATTTTCTTCATTTATTTTCTCTATCTTTTAGGCTCCAACTCTAAATCTTGGTGAGTCCTGTTTTATCCTGGGTCCCTTTATTTTGTCTTTCAAGTGAGTCTCCATATTTGGATTAATCCAGACCTATGACTTAAATACTCTTTAATAACTAAGATAATATTCCCGAACTCTATGTCTAATTCTGACCTGTCCCTGGAACTTCAACTGCATACATGGTACTTTCACCTGTATGTCTAATAGGCATCTCAGATTTAACATAGGCAAACTAAAACTCTTAGCTCTGAGTCTCTTCCCTCCACTCTATTCTCAGTCTTTTCAACAACTGTTCATTCTCTTGTTCCAGACAGTAAAAGGAGGGAGGAGGGATGATATTTCTGTATCTTCCCTATCACATTCAATCCATCAGCAAGTTCTGACAAACATCATTTATTCATTCACTCAAACAATTCATTTTTCTCCATCCCCACCTATAGCATCTTCTTCCAAGCCACCATTATTTTTCCATTGAAATACTGCATCAGTGTTCCAACTCTCTAGTTTTCTTGCTTTGACTCTTATCTCTCTGTAGTCTGCCCTGTACATAGCAGACTACTCTGCTTGAAGCCTTCCATTGGAGGCCCACTGCATGGTTTGCCTGATCGGACCTCTGTTTTCTTCCATGACTTCACTTTAAACTGCTCTCTCTTTTCTCATTCTGTCCAATGTGGCTTTTTTGACCCTGGAACAAGTTAAGCTTGTAGCTTTCTCAGAGGCTTTGCTCTAGATTCACTCTGTACTCAGAATACTGTTTTCCATAATCTTCGTTCTTGACATTCGGTCTCACTTTGATGCCAGCTCCTCAAAGAGGTAATCTTGACCACCCAACCTAAAGTAGCCACACAGCTGTTTCCTAAAATATCACTATCTTTTAATACTTTGCAGAACACTTTTTCACTATGTGATACTTTTTATCTTTTACTGGTTTATTTCTTCATTTATTTTCAATTTGATTTATACTAGAACAGTGGTTCTGGGGGTGGTTTTGTCCCCCCAGGGAATATTTAGCGATATCTATAGGCATATTTGGTTGTCATAATTAGAGACATGCTAAACATTCTATAATGGATTAGCCAGCTCTTCACAAAAATAGTATTCTGCCCCAAAATGTTCATAGTGCCTGAGGTTGAGAAGCTCTGCACCAGAAGGAAGCACTAAAAGAGCAGGGGCTTTGCCAGGATTATTCATGTTCTATGCCTGGTGCCTGGAACAAGACCAGGCATATATTGAACATTCAGTAAATATACTGAATAAATAACTATATGAACATAGGGTTTGTAAGGCCTTAATAGGATCCAGAATCCTATTATATAATCCTAAATATAATTATATATAATAATTATATAATAATTAGGATTATATAATAATCCTAATTATAGGATTATAATTAAAATGCTAATTATAGGATAATAATTAGGATTATTATATAATCCTATTTATAATTTAGGATGATTATATAATCCTAAATATAATGTCTGATACATTATATTTAAGCAATTTTTGATCTCAAAAGCTTGATGAATACCATGATCTTAGAAAAAGCCAAATTGCTGGTATTTGTCATTGGTGGGATAAAAATTACATGACTTAGGAAATGACGGTCATCAGAATCCCTACCTCTACTGCACTTTGGCTACAAGGGGTCTCTGTGAACAATATAAATCTAGGTCAAAATGTTCTCCTTCGAAAGAGCTTCCCTCTCCTGTGAAGGCAGTTTGCATGGCAGTTATGAGTAAGCACTTAAAACCAGACTGCCTTGGCTCAAGTTCCCCTCTACCACTTCACAGCTATGTGACCTTGTATAGCTTCCTGGATTTCATGCCTCAGTTTCTCATTTGTAAAATAGAGGCTTAATTAAAATACCTTCCCCATAGAGTTATTCTGAGAATTACATGAGTTAATATACATAAAGGACTTAGAACAGAGCCTGGTACTTAAACATGACATGTGTTAAGTTTCTTCACGTGTTATAAGAAACTGGTTCTGTCTATTATTGACATCTAAGGGATCCTCTGAAAACCTTGGCTGCTCAGGGGAGAGCTCCCTGATGATGGAAGCAAATGTTAGCTATGATAATCATTCATCAAAAATAGTGACCTGGAATTGTGATAATACTTGTATATATGCTAACATGTATAACAACAATAACAGGATGATGGTGATAATGATGGAATTCTCAATCCAATAACCTGCCCTCAAATTCTTTTGAATTTAGGCCTCAGGTGAGCACATAGAATTCCTGCTCTCACAGGATCAACTTGGAGTCAGAGAATTGACTACACAGAAAAGTGAGCTACAAGTTGAAAGCTTTACATGCCTATCTGCTATCACATCCACGGAGCTGTGCAGTATTCCCCACTCCTTTTGCCCTCTCTGGTCTCACCTTCTTTGGTTATAACTCCTCTTCTTGCTCTGCTTCTTGACAGATGGTGAAAATCAATAGGAAATAATAGGTGGGAAATGGTTGTGTTCCTTGGAGAAATTTCTGAGATAAGCAGGAGGCCATGTAGTTATTATATGACTAATAAATACTGTTTTTCCTCACTGCACTCAAATGTGGGCAGCAGTATTAAACCCAGCCTTGGTCAACTGTGGTATTGATTTCCTTTTGTGATTTCAGATTCTCTTCTCAAGTAACCTTAACTAAAGACTCAAAATAGGAAAACCAATTCAAATTAGACACAGTGTGCACTGAATTTCAGACCTAGATTTTAATTAATGATTTTTGATAAAATCTTATGTTGATTTCTATCATATATTTATTTTTTAACTTATTTTAATTTTTAATGCTTTTTGATTATTCTTTTTACTATAATGTGCCATTTTTTGATGTCTCATTAGTATGTGGTAAATCATCTTTCCTTTTAACAACTTTATCTAGATATAATTTATATACCATAAAAGTCACCCATTCAATGCGCAGTTTGATGTTTTCGGTGTATTTAAAAAGTCAAGCAGGGGCTTCCCTGGTGGCGCAGTGGTTGAGAATCTGCCTGCCAATGCAGGGGACACGGGTTCGAGCCCTGGTCTGGGAAGATCCCACGTGCCGCGGAGCAGCTGGGCCCGTGAGCCACAACTACTGAGCCTGAGCGTCTGGAGCCTCTGCTCCGCAACAAGAGAGGCCGCGATAGTGAGAGGCCCGCGCACCGCGATGAAGCGTGGCCCCCACTCGCCGCAACTGGAGAAAGCCCTCGCAGAGAAACGAAGACCCAACACAGCCAAAAATAAAAATAATAAATAAATAATAAATTAAAAAATTAAAAAAAAAAAAGTCAAGCAGCCATCTCTACAATCTAATTTTAGAATATTTTGACACCTTAAAATGAAACCTTGTGGCAATTAGCAGTTGCTCTTTATCCCCTGACCAAGCCCTTGGCAACCACTAATCTACTTGCTGTCTCTATAGATTTGTTTATTTAGGACGTTTCCTATAAATGGAATCATACAATGTGTACTATTTTGTACCTGGATTCTTTCACATGGTGTATCATGAGTCAGCTTTATTAAGATCTCAGCTTTTAGACAGATTGTGGCAAAACCCTGAAATCATGACCAATCTTCCATTCATTCTGGCTCACCTGCTCCTTGAATTGCTGTTTTGAAGTCATCTTTCAGAGACCTCATCCTGGTGAATGTTGGAAAGGGCTATGATATACAAATATTATTTCCCCTGGATCTCTCCTCAGGGGCTAGTGGAGATTTATATGTATTTGGGGTCATTCTAAGGAGTTATACTTGGGCCCCAAGGACTCTAGTAACCCAGTGATAGGTTCAGTAAGTATTACAAACATTTCATTGAACTTTCCCTCTCCCATCTGTACTCTTCCACAGGACTTTCATGGGTACTGGTGAGTCTCTCAATGACTCTGTACAGTGAAGACTATCTTCCTTGAGAATTCTGAGGTTTGTCTACAGACCCAGGGGTCTGTGTTCCTAAAGGCTTACAAGTCGACTTCAGTCTGGAGGAGAGGATACCAATCATTAAAATCTGGTTTACTGCTGAAATACACAAGCCCATTGGCCTCTGACATTAAACTGCCTATGTAGGAGTTAACGTTGACCATATCTGATGACCTCTTCTGTAGATTTTACTGATGTATGAACATTCCCATGTGAGACTTCTCTGAGCCCTCTATTTCCTCACCAAGGAGACAGACTGTGAGACAGAGTGGAAGGGATATAGGCTCAGGGAACTGTCAGACTTAGGACTGAATCCTGGCATGGCCACTTATCAACTCACTGATTCTTAGCAAGTTTTCTTACCCCCATTTTCCGCGTGGGAAAATCAGGCAATAATAAATGTCATGGGGCTGTTGTAAACATTCAGTTAAGTAATATATGTAAAGAACTTTACACCTCATAGGCGCTGATAAGTAATTACTGTTTTTAAAAGTGGTGTGGTATAGGAGAAAGAGCTTCGGCTGAAGGAGCCAGATGACCAGTATTTGAACTGTAGCTGTCAACTTACTAGCTATATAACCATGAGCAGGATTTTTTCTCCTTATTAGCCTCTGTTTACTAATCTATAAAAGAGGAATAATACCTGTTTTGAAGAGTTGATATTAGAATTAAAGACAATATTTGCAAATTGCCCAGTTCAGTACCTGCCATTATAGAAAGTGGTCATTAATTGATAACTATGACTCTTTTTTATTGTTATCAAGGTGGCTATGGCCAGTGATGATCTCTTTAAGTCAGTGGTATAAAATGCTTGCAATAATAGGCTGGCACAGGTTAGAGTGATATTAGTAATGGTACCCAAACACATTCCTTCCTTAGAGTTGGGGTGCCACTCACCTCTCTCTCCTCTCCTCTGGCATTCTGGCTGATGGACATACATAGAAGGATATCAAAGAGTTAGCAAAGTAGAAAAAAAAAATCTAACTCCAATGCGGGACTTTCTGGTAAATGCTGGCTGAAACAAGATGATAGGCCTAATGCCAAAGTGGGACTGCTTATCTTTCATTTTGAATTTACACTTAGGGATCTGCAAATTCAGGCATGCCCAGGAAAGAGTGAGAGCAAGAGCAAGAGTGAGTCAGAAATGGGGGTGAGACCATGATAGAGAAGTGTGACTGAATGTGACCATGAAGTAGCCTGAGTCCACTTACCCATTTCATTGCATGGGGGAGTGAGTATTGCCTCATCTACCCAATCAGAGCCTCAACCAGGAAAAAATGGCAGAGTAAGCCCAGCCCTGTATGCTTACTGCATGGAAGCAAGGTATAAAGCAGGCTTGGCTGTAGACGAGTCCAGAAAGTGAAAAGAGGAAGGAGTTAGTGGAAACCAGCATCTTTGCCTATAGGTAAACCATATTCATTGACTTGCAGATGTGGCTTATAAGGGTTGGCCCACTTGCCCCAATTTGGAACAACTCTCAAGGGCCATCCCAGTTCCAAAGCTCCCTATGAGGTCTGCTGAAGCCATTTGCTGTGACTGCATGTTGCTTCAGCACCTCCTCTTCCCAGTCCTGCTTCTTTCACTCCCCCACAGGAATTGATCCTGAGAGCATCCTTAGTCAGTCACCTGCATACAAACATCCATCTCAGAGTCTGCTTCCAGAGAAGGGGACCTAAGGAACCTCTTTCACAGAGCTCTCCCTCGCCCATTCCCAGTGGACATGGGTTTCCCTGTCTCTGAAATCCCTTTTAGATACCCCTCTTACAATGTTCGTACATTTCTGCCTTGAAATTTCCATTCACGTTTTATCTTCCTTATTAGGCCAGTGGCTTTCCAAGGATGGGATATATGCCCAATCCATTCCTATATATTCTCCAGGTCCCAGACTTTTGCCTTGCATATAATATAACAAATATTTGAGGAAATAATTAATTAAGACCAGGTTACAATATGAATTGTCATCCCAGGGTTGTCTCAGTAACTAAATTTTAAGGTGTGATTATGAAGCATCTGGAGAAAAACAACCTATTTAAGGTAAGGATGGTAGTATGTCTGCACAGATTAAAACCAGGGTTTCAAGCTTGATTACTTCCAGAGGTGAGCAGCTTATGTAAATAGGGTAAGTGTAGCAAATGGAGGAAAATAGAAGAACTGTGTATCCTGTACCCAGTAAAGAGGAGAGAGCTGCTCTCAGATGCAGCCAATTACTGCCATGAGGGATGTGGGCTCAGTGTTGCCAAATGCCTCAATTTTTTCAAGGGAAGATGGAAACCCAGACTTATGTGAAATTGTCTAATCTTTCAAACACTTGGAGGCCAAGCAAACAGCATCCCTGAATTGGGTTCAGTCCTGGGGTTCTGCAAGCCTGAAACACATGGGAATGACCTCTTAGGTTTCACACACCTTTGGTTTTCTGAATTGTGTGTATCTGTCCAAAATAGTTGTATTTCATGAGAGAATGATGAACTGTATTTATTTGGAAGGTCATTTTTATCCACTGTTATGTACTTGTATTTCTCACTGAGAGGACCAGAGGAGGATGGTTATGTGCTGAGCACAGTATTTGGACTATAATTTCCAGAATGTTTTAAGAGTCTTGGAGGAAAGGTGTAATACAACTCTAAGATAATTGTGTCTTTTTAATGCTTCTTTTTTCACCTTTAAGATCATCTTGTGAAATGAGTTGGCTAACAGTCTTGCTGTTTATTGAAAAACACAGTCAGGTCGTTTTGTGCCAGCATAACTGCATTTGTATTTTAAGGATGCATAAATCGAAAATTCAGACCCAAATCCAAATCCTTTCTTCTGCAGTACAGAAAGATATATCTCCTTTTTCTTCCATCTGATCACTCCTGACATCTGTGCAGTAAATATGGATTAGATAAGGGCACAAGCACTGCATTTCCTTTGTTTCTTCTCACTCATAAAATAAGATTATTAGTGTGGGTAAGAAAAGAGTTTTTCTGTGAACACACAGTTACTTAAGGGTGATATTGAAAATGAAAGAGGTGTGTGTGTGTGTGTGTGTGCGTGAATTATCCAAGCTCAGAATGTGGGGGATGAGGGGATGCAGCACTCTTTGGTACAAATGATAGGAACTTCATTGGCCTATTTGCAAAATGCTCAGAAATTCTAGTATCTTGCTGGTGGGGAATTCAGCTCAAAGAGTTACACTTTATTTGCTAAAGAGAGAATTATTAGGTTAAAAATCTGACTTACTTAACTTGAGGCATAAGAGTGGACTAAGAAAATAAACTAAGAGACAAATGAATATCAATATTTATGACTTAATGTGCTAAAATTGTCTGTGGAAAATGCACAGAAAAGCTCCCATTTAAGGTATGCTCTTATTTGTACAAAAGGGAGAGAAGTCACATATATTATGTGGTGTTAGAGTGTGGCTAGTAAACATCACTCTTAGGTAGAGGATAGAAATCAGAGGTATAGGACAAGTATGTCTTTTTAATCAATCATAATCACATGCCTATTTGGATTAAGATGTCTAACGTTCAGTAGAGCAAAATTCAATAAACCAAGTAAATTTAATATATTATTATCCAGAGGTGTTCTTAAACTTTACATCTTGCTTTGGATTTGGTCTCAGTTGGTATTCTTTAAAAACCATTCTTTATCAGTAGTTTAAAGGCAATAATTCAACTCACAGAATTGTAAATTGTATGATAAAGCTATTGAATTAACTCTAACTGATGATCACGCTAAATGTCCTCACTTGTTTCATACACAATTTCACTGATTTTGAAGAAGAGATATATACACATGTATGAAATAAATCTATAAATGTTATTATAAAATTGTCTTTTAAAAGCAGCAAGCATTTTATCTCAGTGGGGTTTTGTTGAGTTATGTCCTCCATTTTAGTAATTTGGGGAATAGGCCCAAAGATAGAACGAAATCAAACATTTCAGAGCTGATGGAAACAGAACCCCTCAGATTTCAATGGCCTTCCGTTTACATTGGTCAACACCCCTTTTTCTTATATGGTGTTCCAAGCAGCATTGTTTACTGAATGGTATTCTTATGGAAAGAAAAGCCTATCTTTTCTCCCATGAATATTTTTCACTGAACAGGAGGAGGAGTGGGATGGGACTATGTCAGTTTCTCTCTGACAAGAGTTCTTGTACAATCCTCAGAGTTTTATAGCTATTATAAAGGGGGAAGTTGAAGCCTGTGGTTTCAGTTCTACATGTCCCTTGCATTATTCCAGACTAGCCTATTGTCTTAAAGATGTAGCTCTGTCTAAAGACACTGACGATAAGATACACTGGCTGCAGACCAACAGAAGCCTTTCAACTTCTGAAGGGCTTGCCCATTGATGCCTAGGTTTTCTGTATTAGATGCCAACAGAAACACACTGGTAGCAATTACTGCCTTGGACCTCTGTTAGAGGTTCCTGAATTCAAGGATCTATGAAACATGACTGCTTACTTAGTCCCATCCTCATGGCTCCCTTAAACAACCTAGACATTTGTTTAGATCATCCATGAGGAACTGTAGCTCTTAGCTCTCACCTGCTAAGAACTTGTCTGACTCATCCTAAGTAACCATGCTCCATCCTGATCACATTGCTGAAACGCCTTTGCCCAAGATCAGCACCTCTAGCATAATATTTCTCAAAGTGTCTCACCAAAGTACTCATAAATAAAGAGGAGAGTGAACATATATTTTTAGATAGGATGGGGGAAGAAAAACAGAAGAAATTGGGAGAATAACATAAAAGGTGATACTAATGATATCTGAAGTTTTATCCCAAAGCCTGATTTTTTGATAATTGTTGCAATTTATCTTATAAATTCCCATGACAATTCATCATTCCATTCTACAATATACAGTGCCAAACTATATAAAACTGTATGTAAATTTAGTATTTGATATCATTTTAATAATATATTAATATAGAATACATTAGCATGTAAAATAATATGATTCTTATTGGTTTCTTATAAAATATTTCCCCCAAATATTTGAGGAAAAATGCTTGCCCAGGATGTTGTGTTAACTTCATCCAGTGGTTTCTCCTTTTATTGAAGATTTCTCCCCAACCTCATATCCATCACTGCCTAGAGGTATAAGGGACACGTGATGACAAACATTGTTTTATCAGGCATGCTAGCTAGTTACCCCAATATTGCCTTAAATATTCACTCAGAGGCCTGAGAGTTTACATTTTTTCAAAATTTTTATTGGAGAATAGTTGCTTTACAATGTTGTGTTAGTTTCTACTGTACAGCAAAGTGAATCAGCTATATGTATATATATATCCCCTATTTTTTGGATTTCCTTCCCATTTAGATCACCACAGAGGATCAAGTAGAGTTCCCTGTGCTATACAGTAGGTTCTCATTAGTCATCTATTTTATACATAGTATCAATAGTGTATATATATTAATACCAATCTCCCAGTTCATCCCACCCCCCCTCCTTGGTATCCATATGTTTGTTCTCTACATCTGTGTCTCTATTTCTGCTTTGTAAATAAAATCATCTATACCAATTTTTTCAGATTCTACATATATGCATTAATATACAATATTTGTTTTCTGAGAGTTTACATTTTCAATGCAGTCTTAAGTTTTAATGTAGCACATCCATTTCATCCCTCCTCTCTTTAAAAATGCCTATGAGGAGCAACAAAATCAAGTCACATTTTGGAGTGTTGTCAAATGTAATTTCCCCAGAATTGGCAGCCAGGTAAAAGATATAGAACAAGGACCTCAGAAAGGGTTTTTGGAAGTGAGCTACTTTATCTTTTTATAAACTTCATGGAGGTTAAAATTTCATGCAAAATAAAATAAATCTAAAAAATAATAAGATGTAGATAAATCCGTATTGATTATTTAGAGTGAAAATGCTTTATGGGAGGCAGTAAAATCTTTTAGGATCCTGAGGGAAAAATAAGGGTGTAAAAGCAGAATAAATTACTACAGTTTAATCACTTGGTAAATATCTGAAATACTATTGCTGGATTTATGGTGTCAGAGAGCAACCTTTTATTAAATATAGAACATGTTGGTGATTCAGTTGTGATGGATTTTAGAGAAATTGTGCAAGAGCCATTGCTGTCTTTACAGCTTACCTTTAGTATTTCTTTTCATTATTTTCCCCTGCATGTGAGTCCATTTTAAAATGCCCTGTGTTTGTAAAACCATAAATTCTCATTTAAAGGGAATCTGTCTGATTCTGAAACATCCATTTAAGAACCTTACTTCCCTGTGCTACTCACATTGCTGATGATTTTCATTGAAACTGTTTGTGACTCGAGTTTACTTTTCTCCATTACAGCCAGGGTTGGCCTTTTGGCTTCAACCTTATGGCTGTACTTGACTCCAAAGTGTTTTGAGGTGACGGCTATAGTTATAATATTGTAAAAGGTGACAAAAAGAATGGATCTTCAGATATTTAACATTTTCTGGCTTCCCCTAGCATTCTGATGGTAAAGCGTTGATCTGAAGAAGTAGAGAAACTAGGATAACAAGAGGGTAAGAAGGTCTCTTGTCAAAACTATGCATTTGGTAAAGTGAGACATCGGCTGCAACAACAAGGGAGGTACCACATTTCCATTATCCTTGTCACCAAAACACTTTGCCAAGGTCGCTCTTTCCTGAGCAATTCTGACATTTTGAAAACCTTTTCTTAACCTTCTTATCAAAATGTATGTGGCCTTTGTCCCATTTTTTATTATTTGACTAGGAAATGGTGACATAGATTAAACCTCACTGAATAATAAGTAATTAATCATAGTTTTAAGTATGTTTTATATTTACTACACATATTCAGGCATTTATATTAAAATACCAAATATAAGGAAGTATAAAATGTTAACAATGTAATAGAGACGGTAATATTCAGTTACAACGTAACAGCTTCATCATACTCATTTTAAAGTAATTTTCTCATTTTCAGTAAACTTTACATTTTTCTCATATATATTTTCTTTGCCAAATGACCTTCTATCAGATTGAACCACATGAGATTGCTGATATCTGAGTGCACTGGTTTTGCTTCAACTGAGAAAGAGAACCTGTAGGTGACATAAATTAAGAAGTTTATTGCAAAAAAAAATTGGCTTATGTGATTGCAGGGACTGGCTAGGAAAGTTCCAAATCATAGGACGGGCAAGCAGGAAAGGCAGGCTGGAACTCTCAACCGTGCTACAGCTGCTGTCCGCAGGCGAAATTTCTTTATCAGTGAAGCCGCAGCCCTCTGGTAAAGCCTTTTAACTGACTGAATGAAGCCCATCCTGAACATCTAGGATAATCTCCCTTACTTCAAGTCAACCAATTATGGACTTATACACATATACCTAATGTCTTCAAGCAACGCCCACATTAGTGTTCGGATTATGGGGTAGGGGTGGTGGCTGTCGCCTAGCCAACTTGACACATCAAAGGACCACAACATGGACCTGTTCTGACTATGAGAAAAAGCAGTGGAATGTGGTTTGATCTCATAGTTGAACACAGCTTCCCAGAGTCTTCCTATATCTAGATGACTTACCTATTTTAGGACTTCAGAAAATTGTTCTGAAATTACCTTGGACTCATCAATGGGAAGACATTCAATACCTTCTTAGAGTTTTCCAGGCTCCCCTGAATCATATTAGAATGTCGCTCTTGTCATTGTTATTCCACGTGGAACCCCTTTTATTATTTGAAGGTCTGCCTTTATTCTTTTCTTCCAGAAATGGCTGGCTTCATTAATTGGGCTCTCATTTTTTTCTATGTCATTCACAAAATATAATAAAACAGTATCTGTTAAATACCTTACAGAAAATCCAGAGAATTTTTTCTATAGGATTTCTTTGTCCCTCAGCCTAGGAACACAACAATAAACAAAGCGATAGTTTCAATTATTTTCTAATCTTGAACTAACCAGATATCATATTCTGTTCACATACACAGAAGAACCCAAGATTTTTTTCCTTTTTAAGTAAGCAATATGCTGCCTTGACAGGACTCACTAAAACAAACCGCAAAGCAAATCCTTGTCTTAAGTTCCGAGAGTCAGTCTTCCCACAGCAGAGCTACAAGCTGTATCCTAAATGAGGCTGGGGAGTAGAGTGTTGTATGTTGCTCTTTGCATTTTGTCCCTAGAAACTCTGAAGAGCTTCCTGTGCTTTTTGTATTAAACAAGCCAAGGTAGTAGATTAGCCAAGGAGAGCTTGGTGAATGTGTCAGTATAGTCAGTGAAAAATAGCGGTCTTAAACTTCAAAATCTTAAAACAGATGTTAGAAAAATGTCAACCGTGTAAGCAATTGATTGCCGGGAGAGAGTTTTGCCTTATACACTTGAATCAGTATGTTTTCAGCATCATCGAAGTTATGAAATTTTCAGAGAGTAAATCTGCATTATTTATGGCAAAGGACACACCTGTATTATTTTTTTTTCTGCCATGTTCCGTGATAAATCAAATCCCCTTGTACTCTGAGTCAATAGAGACCTTATTGGCTTTCAATCACCAATTCTCACTGCAGCAACTGGCGGGAAAAAGTAGTATCGGTGGCTAGAAAGACAAAGAGGAGTCATTTTTTCTTTGCTTTCTTTCCTTTGGATTTTGGGGCACTTAAAACCACCATGTCATGATGGAACCCATGTGAATCTAGCTGAAGATCTTGAGCTGTGTTACTGAGGTGAAAGTTCTAGCAGCGGGGTGAAGAGATGAAGTTTATTGGACCTTTAGCATTTGCAGACCCCAATAGCTGCTTCAGAACAAGGCGTTACCCACAGGGGCAGTAGACAAATGTATGACTTGACCATCCTAGGACTCAAAATGATGTGACACTCTTTGCCATCCTACTGTTTCTGTGGTAGTCTGTGGTGAACTTTACCTTCCCTAAGATGTGGACGGTTTCTCTTCAGAAGTGAACGGAGACAGCAGGCTAAAGGAAAACTATTTTGCTTTAAGGGACGACCCAAGAACCATGGATCAGTGGCTTTCAATAATAGTAATACTATTTAATAAAACTTACTATCAAATTTATTGATTTTTTGAATCTACTATGTGCCAGCACCCTATGAGAAGCCTGCTACTATTATCTGCTTTCTCCACATAAAGAAACTAAGGCTCAAGGAGATTAAGTAATTTGCCCAAATCTATGAGCTATTAGGTGATGTATGGAGGATTTGGACTCAGGTCTTACTCTGGCTATGTTCTCCATACTATGTTGCATGACACAAAGTGAAAGTGACTTCTCCAAACCACCCTACCTGCTCAAAAACCCTCTTTATTCCAGCTATGAGAATTATTTTAGTTCCCTTAATGTATCTTATTCTATCTTGTGCATTCTGCCATCTCTGTGTCTCTGGCCTTGTTGAAGTGGTGAACTTCCACCAGCTCTGAGCTTCTGAGAGGCACAGGACTTCATCTTCTACGTTAAACTCCAGGGCTTAGCAGAATTCCTAGTACCTAGTAGATACTCAGGAATGTTAGTCAAATGACATGTATTAGCAAAACCATGACCGAATCCTTCATTTATCTGATATGGGCTTTCTTCCTTGAGAATATTATATGTATATATTATATACATATTTTAATTTATTATGTACACACACATCTATATCTATTTTCTCAGTGTTGTTTTATTCTCTGTTTGTTCTGGTCTTTTAGTGACTTTTGCTCATTGCATAAAAGGAAATTAGATGAATATACAAATTAGTTTTTTAATGATGCTGAACCACAGAGCAAAGGATTTACCAAGGACTTCTATTGCCTTTTCCATTTCAATTCCTAGCAAAGGCTTTTGTGCTCTTATCTTGGCTGCTGTATTTTCCTCTTACCCCTGACCTTTCCCCTTTCTTGAAGCTGCCATTTCTAATCCAGCATGAAGATACAACCCTGATGAATTGGTGTGTCAAATCAGTCATCGTCACACTGTATAAACTTGGTTACCATTTATTAATCAATTCCTCTCTCCAATCAAAGGTACCTATGCTGCCACATTTGCTGCCACTTCTGGTGAGCCAGTGAAATCCTGGGCAGGGCTCTGTGGAACCTTGGAACATTTGTTCATGGTCTTTAGCCGAAACTCTCAGTGGATTAATACTGTGCCAGGAAACATCAGATAGCAATAGCTATTATATCTTATCCCTTCCTCTTAACAGACTGCCTTGTTTTACATTCTTATTGCCATTGACCTGATTAGGAATTGTTCTTGGAGTAGAAGATAATCTTCATGAAATTTCATGATAAATGAGAAAAAGTCTATAAATACACAAATAAATGAAGATGCAAATATATAACATAGATGAAACAAGTTAACTTAAAACTTTCATTGATTTAATGATACTTATGAACTGCATTAAGACTTTTTCCTGTTCATTGACAAAACACTTTCATGCAATCTGGCATTTTTTTGCAGTATTCAAGGAGTGTTCAGGTTTTAGATGTGCAATTACCATACTGAAAAGCAAGGAGCAACATCTGGAGTGAGGAAAGGGGCAATGGTGAACAGAAATAGAAGCTCATCTATTTCCAAGCTGAAAGGTGGTAAAAGGAAAAGTACAACATTCACACCTGGGTGTGCAAATCAATATCTATTGCATTCCATTCAAAATCCTGGCAGCCCCTATTATGAGGCTACTATGAGTATAAGAGAACAACTCTGCTGTAGAGTTGTTGTCTTTTGGTGACAGCTGTGTGATAGAGCACCTGCTATCTAGGGTACAGTGAGGCACTTTTAACAAGATTTAACTGTATATGTTTTGAGTCAACTAATAAAATACAGTTTCATATCATCCAATCATCATTTCTGCTGCTGACAGAATACCTTTTGCCTTGCAAAACACATTGCTAGAATCCACTGCCGACCTTGTGTTTAGGGACCAGTGATTGAATTGGGCTTGTGATAACAGGTTACTATAAATTACAGATAACTAGATAAAGGTGTAAGTAATGATATTCATTTGGGACATGCATTGCTAAAGGTTGGGGGCCTCTGCCGGGAAAAAGAACTGCCAGACTGCTTGTCTGGTTTTATTAAAAAGTAGTTGTCAAGCTAAAATAACAGACACATTCTGTCATTACACTAAATTATTGAAATACTTTTAAGTTCCCTGAATATTCCAATTCTTTCTTTGCTGCTGAACATCTTCACACGCTTTCTATCTTTTGGGACCGTTCCCCATGCCCCCAGTTGGTCTTCCATAACACTCTCCCCCATATTTATGGTTACACATTTTACTTGACTAATTCCTACTCATCTTTCAATTCTCACTTCAGGTCACCACATTTAAGTGATGTAATTATTTGTTCACTTCTCTGTAGTTCCCATTAATGGGAAATATATGAACGTAGGGATAGTGTATGTCATGTATTACTGTATCCTAGCATCAAACACAGGTCTGGTACACAACAGATGTTCAGTAACTCCTTTTTGAATGCATGGATGGATGAAATCATGAATGAGTGAACAAAATAGGTAGATTAATCCTTCCAGCAGTTAAAGAATTCATTTCAAACCCTTTGCACGTAAAACTACTAAGTGTTTGTTTTAAATATTTGCTTGATATAGTCAAAGAGTCATAATTTAGAAAACTTCAGATCCCTGTTCATATTAGCAGTAATCATGATTTGTTGTTCTGACTTTAGGTTATCCCCCATGACCCCTCCTAGAGATAACTACACAGTTATAGCCACCACACAGAATGGAATGGACTTCCACCCCAAATTTGGCTTGGATATCAAGACTGATGACACCACACACACCCCAAGAGAGTATGCAAATATTTATTACTAACATAATGAGGCTTTCTGGGGAGGCCAAGGTGGCTCCCACGAATGTCTAAAATGGCTTGAGGTTTTTATGGTGTTTAAGGGGTAGGGCAGGAGTGAGGGTTCCTGTGTATTGCCAGAGACTTGTGTGATTTGAACTTCCTGCCAGGGTCAAGTGAGAGAGCGCCCAGGCTTTCATGTCAGCTTGCGCAGATATGGGGCAGAAAGGAAAGAGGAAGGGATGAGGATCAAAAGCTGTCATAAGTCAAACATCAGAAAATGGAGGCAGACTCTTTATATACACACATCCTTGTATAATCCCACCCACTTGAGTGGAGGTGGGATTTGTGACTTATTTCTACCAATAGAATATGACAAAGGTAATGGATGGTCTCCTTTAAAATCACTCCAGTGATTATGTTACACTGAATAAGACTCCATCATAGTGCATTGCATAGAGGCTTGGTGAAGTGGGTGACCAGGTTGGAGAAGCCCACATGACAAAGAATTGTTGGTGGTCTCTCAGAACCGCAGGTGGCCTTCACAACCTAATGGTGGCCTCCAGCCCACAGCCAACAAGAAGCCAGGTACTGAATCCTCTGGCCACAAAGAAATGATTTCTGTCAGCAACCTGAATGAGTGCAAAGATGGATTCTTCCTTAGTCAAGCCTTCAGATGAGAACACAGACCAAACCAAACCTTGATTACAGCTTTGGGACACTGAGCAGAGGACTCAGCTAAGCCATGCCCAGACTCATGACCCACAAAAACTGTGAGAGAATAAAGGTGTGTGTTGTTCTAAGCTGCTGCATCTGTGGTAATTTGCTATGTATGTAGCAACCAAATCATATGTCACACAGTTTTCTCTAGAACTGCCTTTCCAACTGATATCATACAACTATCATGAATTCTTTCTAGCTAGTTTACTTTTCAGAATCACTCAACTATTCCACCACTATGGTGGTCTGGCATATCAGGTGATTTTTTTAGACTTTTCCAAGCCTTGAAGGCTGACCCAAAATCATACAGCAGGGTAAATGACATCTTAATAATGCCTCATAATTATTGAGAGCTTTTTATGGCCATTACTTCCCAGAATATCTTTAATCAATTACCCCATTTAATCTTCACAATAAAACTATGAGATGTGTAACATTATTTTCCCCATTGTACAGATAGGGAAATAGAGATTCACAGACTTTGAGGTACCTGTGAGAAATAACCCAGCCCAACCTCAGATCCAGAATTCAAGCCTAGAGCTGTGCTTAGCACAAACACCAATTTCCTTCTGTTGGAAGGCTCTGGCAAATTGTATCTCCTGGTGACACTGCAACTTTAAAATATACCTTTTTAAAAATCTTTTATTTTCCGGAACCAGTTACAATTGTAATAAATCAAGGCTTCCCACACTCAGAAGAATCCACTGCCATGAATAAAGCACAAAAAACCAAGAGTAGGACTTCTGAGTCATTACTTAGGAAAAATCTACATGTGTCCATCTGCTTACTTTTTACCCAATGACCTATTCTCATGACATTAGGAAATACAACGTCCTGTTCAAAGAAAAATGTGAAGCAGAAAAAAGCACAACACATTTTTTATAGGAATTATTAAAGGAAACCAGCTGGAACCAGAAAATCTGGATGCAGATTAATTTTTTTCAAGTTATGCCTAATGCTAACTTATGCCTGGGCTGAAAGTCTATTTGTTAGGTAGCATTAATTCAGAAGGTAATCTAGACCTCCTTTTGAGTCTCTGGGAAGCAATATATCTCTTTGTTTACCCCTTGTGTAATGAATTCAGGCTTTAATTGTACTAAATAAGGGGTGGAGAATTTAAAAATAAGAAGGTTTCAGTGGTTCTGGGAACATGCATTTATTACTGTGATAAAAGAGCCATCTCTCCCAGTCTCCATTTGCTGCATTGTTTCATTGCTTTGCATCTCCAGTAAATCACAGAGGCTGGGATCTTGTCCCTTGGCTGAGAACAGTGCCTAAAATGGATGCTGTAGGTTGCCTAATAAAGCTTTCAGCTTAGGGCTTCCATTTTTGACTATCATCTAGAATGGATATATCTTCCTGTGAACTAATATCCTTTATCTGGCATTGGCTTGACTCCTACCTTGGACTCCAGGAGAATATATGTATTTTCGCCAGTATTCCTGGAAATGAGGCACATAAAAGAAAGATGCCTGTTCCATCGTAATAAAAGGTAATAGTAATAATAATGATGATGAAGATGATGATGCTAATGTAGCAGGTACTGCCTCATCCAGCCCAGGCCCTAGGGTCTCCCTCTGTTTGTTCATACATTCTCTCCTTCCAGCTCCACTCCTGCCCCCGATCTTGTCCTGTAACTCTGCCCTTAGGGCACTCCAACTACTTTGCCTGCAAGTGTATAGAGCCAGAAGGTTCTATGATTTTGCATGCCATCTTTCCTCACCATTCTGGCCACGAGTTTTATTCAGTGACTGAGTGGTACAGGAGTGTGAAAGGTGGGAAGCATGGCAAATCTGAGATATAATTTATTCTCTGGTCTTTTTCTGCAGGACTAGGTGATAGCTGGGGTTTTTTCCTGAGAGTGCACTTAGCTTGGCTCCTTCCCCTTCCCTGTCCTGCGTCTCCCACTCCCTTTCGATTTTCTCCTGGGGGCACACATCCTCTTTTCATGGTCTGCTTCTGAAGAACCCTACCTAAGACAACCACCAGCTTTCAATTAAGCACTTACTGCTGTCCAGTCACATTAAATTATTTAATTCTCACCAAAAAAACCTTTGCAGTAGATATCATTAACCCTGCACTACAGAAGAACACATTAAACAATTTTCCCAAATAGCTAATAAATATTCCAGCCCAGATTTGAACACAGATTCATGCAACTATTAAGACCTGTTCTCTGAACATGTGACATATGCCTCTCAGTAGAAAAAGTCTGATATTAAGAGTCAATAGTTTCATCATAAAATAGTAGCTGAGGAACTGATTTACCAGTCAGAACATCTGGGTTCACACCACTCTTTTTACTTGATGTGTGAATTTGGGCAAGTTGCTAAATTTTCCTAAGCATTAGTTTCTTTTTTTATAAAAACAGGGAAACTAATATCTGCCCTCTTTATTCTTATCTTTTAAAAATTAGGGTAGGATAATATGATGAAGGTAAGAATTGCTTTGGAGTTGTAAGGTAGCATTAGAGGAAAGAACATGAACTTTGGATCTGGATTTGATGGTTGATTTGACAACTAACTAGCAGTGTGGTCTTGGGCAAAATATTCACCCCTGTGAGCAATGGTTGCTTCTAAAAAATGGGGATAATCATGCCTTCTTCATAAAGGTGTTAAGATTAATTGGGCTGGGCTGCTCTGTAAATTGCTATGAAAGTTAGCTATGTCCAAGGTCTAGCCCAGGGTAGTTCCTCGATAACTGTTAGCCAGGCCCCCTTTTTTCTTTACTTTTCTTCTTCAAGTAGGTGCCTGGACTCAGAAATAACTTAGAATTTTCACTTTTTTTTCTGTTTGCTCATAGAAGGAGCATATCTTTGGGTGTGTGTGTGTGTGTGTGTGTGTGTGTGTGTGTGTGTGTATACACACAAGCGCATATTTTGATTAAGCTCTTCTTTGCTTTTATCACTTGATACACTTTCATTTTTTGCTGTCTTTTCATGTATATTTTATTCCCAATCTGTGTCAGAAATCTTATGCAAATATCTTGTTTGTTTCTATTTTCTTCCTTTATCTACCCAGCTCTGCACTTTTATGGAGCTTATTTTTCTCTTACTGACTTCTTTTAATTGTTATGTGTTTTAAATCAAGCACTATGAAAAGAAAATGTGTGTTCAGTGTGTGTGTGTGTGTTCAGTGTGTGTGTGTGTTCAGTGTGTGTGTGTGTGTGTGTGGTTCCCAGTGGCAGGGGCTCTGGGACAGGCTCACGGTAGGATACTGCACATTTGAGTATCAGTCCCCAGTGACTGAGGCTTGCTCCCTGGGAAGTATCATAAACACTCAGAAAGAGTGATCTGAAAGACCATTTGAGTTTCCCATTTACAAATGGGAAAGTTGAGAGCAGGGGAATGGTTCATTCAATACTAGAGCCCAGGACCTATTATTTCTGATCCAAAGCTTTTTCACCACACTTTTATTTGAGAAGAGTGAGAGATATAAAGTACCTGTAGAAAGAATTTAATATATATTGACACTTGTTATTCAGAGTATACTTGTAAAATTTGTTTCTTCTGTCCTCTTGCCAGCTGTTCAGGCTTTCTGACAATACTGTTTGGGTTCAGTTAAAATCCACTCCTTTTGCAGTTCCTGACATTGCCAATTTTGTTAAAGATTAGGCAGACTCAGAAGAGAGTTAGAGTGGCTTTGAATTATAACTATGCCTATTACTGGTTGCACAAACTTAGAAGGTTATTTCATCTCCCAGTTTCTTCATTAGTAGATTCAGAATGATAATATATGTCTTAAAGAGTTGTTGAGAGGATGAGATTTTATAATATAGATAAATGGCCTAATCTAGAGCCACATGCATTAATTACTAATAAATGGGTCTTAGAACACTAAGAATATTAAGCCTTCCTCTGAGTTACAGAATATTTGGTTCTTAGTGGAAGTAAGGATGCATATAATAAATTCCAGAGTAAGATGGGTTGTTTGGGGGAAGTTTTAGTGAAAAATTGCTATGTACTTCTTTCTTAGGTAAATAAGGTAAAAGAATATCAAAATGGGCTGATTTACCTTATATCAGTGATATCAAGATAATGGAAGGCCCCCTTCTCGATATCCCTACCTTCTGCAGGAGTACAGCTAATATTAGACAGTGGTCATGTTTTAGAAACAGACTCACAGGCATAGAAAACAAACTTATGTTTACCAAAGGGGAAAGAGGATGGGGGAGGGATAAATTTGAAGCATGGGATTAGCAGGTACAAACTACTCTATATAAAATAGATAAACAACAAGGTCCTACTATATAGCACAGGGAACAATAATCAATATCCTGTAATAAACTGTAATGGAAAAGAATATGAAAAAGAATATACATATATGTATAACTGAATCACTTTGGTGTATACCAGAAACTAACACAACGTTGTAAATCAACTATACTTCAGTTAAAAAAAAGAAAGTGTTCACATTTTGTTTCCTTG
Organism: Balaenoptera acutorostrata; assembly: GCF_949987535.1. Classification (NCBI taxonomy): domain Eukaryota; kingdom Metazoa; phylum Chordata; class Mammalia; order Artiodactyla; family Balaenopteridae; genus Balaenoptera; species Balaenoptera acutorostrata. Next base: position 18,488,009 of record NC_080072.1, read on the forward strand.
GCTCTTTTAGTCCTGGAGCGGCACGTGAGTTGGGGGGCGCCGTGAGAGGGTTATTCCTTGAAGAGTGTTACTTTTGTATATGTCACATTGAATGTGTGTGTCCCTGAGCCTCTGCACTCCAGCCACCCACATGTATCCCAATACAAAATAACTTGAGAAAAGAAACCCCCTACTTAGCGAAGATCTATTTTGTGTTTGGAATTGCCCCAGGTGCTTTTTATACACTATTTTATTTAATTCTCACCACAGTTTTGTGTTAGAATTACCTGTACTTAACAGATGAAGAAGCTGAGATCCGCAGTATTTTTTGTAAGAGGACAAACGATAGACATCTGTGGCTTTGCAGGCTGCATACATCCTGCCCAAGTCTGCCGTTGGAGTGTGCAAGTAGCCACAGACAACATGTAAACAAATGGGTGTGGCCATGTCCCAATACAACTTTATTTTCAAAAGCAGATGGTGAGATGGATTTGGTTCATAGATTGAAGTGATTATGAGGTAAAACCACTGTTTGAAATGAGTTTTGTCTGCCTTCAGAGCATATGTACTCTGCATTAATATCTACTCTCTCCCAGCAGGCTTTGAGATTAGAAAGAAACCCAAATGTATCCTGCTAGATGGCAGTTCTCAGTTTCCAAAGTCCACAGCTTATAAACTGGCACAACAGCTAACTCAGGAGAAATTCCTTGAATTAGAGGCTTCGTGTCTGGAGAGAAATGGCTGTGTCTCTCAGGCAGGCCTTGCATGTTTGGTCCAATTTCGTGAGGACAAGCATGACACCAATGGGCCAGATGCGCTCTGATTGGGCCTTGGCACTCTCTAGCTTGGACCGTGAACCATGTCAATGCTTTGGGTTTACATTCAGGGTTCCAGAAGGGCTTCTCTCTGAATCACTCTAAATTCACCTCCAAGCAGGTGAAGATCCTAATATTATCCAAAGGTGAAGAAAGAACCTAAATCAGGACCAAGAGCAAGTAAAGAGGAATCTGGATGTGGCCAGTGCCTCTCAGTAAAGCTACACTCCATTGGCTTTGAAAAATAGCCCAATTATCTTCAATTTCAGTGTGCAGAAAAATGATGAAGCAATGTTACCTCATACCATAAATCCAGCACACATAAGCACTCCCTGTGTAATTAGTTGCTGCTCTAAATTGTTCTTGTCTAAGCGAAATGAACGGTCAGTTCTATCTGTCACCCAGGGGAGACATGAACAGTCACAGAGTAAGACCGTTCTTGGTGATCTCAGCCATCAAAGAATAGAAAGCTTGGGTTTCTAGTTTAATGAACGTACTATCAGAGCACCTGTAATAAAGCACAGCATAGTGATGGAAAGAACCCTACCATTTATAATTCATCAACATGAATTTGCCAGCCAGAAAGGGTGGGAGAAAAGATCCTGGAATTCCAAATTGGAACACCTGCTTGCTGTTTTCAGGTAGGACCTTGGGCAATTGTAGAGGGAAGAGCTCTGGGCCTGGAGCCAGATGACTTGCTTTAAAGTTCCAGCTCTCACAATTATCATCTGGTTGGACCTGCGCAAAGTCACTTCCTGTGGCACAGATGGCTCTGTGTTCATTCAAAGTGATTCTCTGCTCTTCCTAAATACAGTTAGGCTGTGTTTCCTAGGCTCCTTATAGTCAGTTTGGCCATGTGGCTGAGTTCTAGTTAATGGAACGCGGGTGGAAGGAAAGAAGGCCACTTCCAGGCCTAGACTGTAGAAACCTCCCTTCATTCTCTCTCCTTTTCCTCATGTAGGCCAAGTACAGGGGATCTTTCTAGGGACACCAAGAGGCTGACAGAGAACCCTGGCTTCCTGAGTGGAGCCAAGATCATTTCTATCTCCCTACTCTGCCCACCCACCTCAGCCTGCCAACAGGACTTTAAATAAGTGGGTAAAACCACTGAGATTCCAGGATTTATCTGTTAGAGTAGTTAGTGTTAACATCTTAATTACAATGGTGATAAGAACAGCTAATATCTGAGCTCTTACATTAAGATAAGCATTGAGATCCCATGAACTATCTCTTCTGGTCTTCAAAACAGCAACTTTGTAAGTTTTATTGATGTTCTTATTTCAGATTTGAAGCTGAGACATACAGAGGTAAGATACCTTGTCTGATCTCACACAGTTAATGTGTGGTATATCAGTGACTTGCTTGAAACCTTAGTTTCCTCTGCATAATAAAGATGGCAATCTCTGCCCCATTTACCAAAAATGTTATCACGTTTGTCACATGACTTAGGCGGCACAAAGGCACTTGGAAGACTAAAAGCATCACATAAATGTCAGATGTTATTATTATCGATCTCTTGGAGCCCCAATTTTCATAACTATAACATTTTTTTTACTTAATCACTGTTTTTAACACAGTAACATGAAACATTTACATGTTCCACAGAGGCAGGTGGGGACAATCTAACATTCCTTGTCATGTGTGCAAGACAGAGTAGGGAACATGAGAGATGAGTATAAGCAGAAAGATGAAGCAGGAAGAGGTATTTATAAGGATTCTTCTCTTATCTTGTCCTCTTCTCCTCTATTCCCTCCGACTAACTATTTCCTCTGGTCTGTAATTAGGCATGCTATTACTAACCAGTACATGACATCCTAAATAACCTTGACATTTCTCATTTGGCTGATATAATACATACAGAAGTCCAGATCTTAGGACTTAAGGAAATGGGAAAATTTGGCTTTTATGAATTTTCATTTAAAGAAAATATAGAAATTGTTATAGCACATGCTAGTTGATACTGATATGCAATTCTGATATAATTCTCAGTCCAGGCTAGATCTCAGGACATAAAGAAATGGGAAAAATCAGGTTTTACGGTTTTTCCTTTAGAAAAAAAGTAAGTCATTATACCACATACCAATTGACTCTGAAGTTTAATTCAGACTTAGAAGGGAGAAATTCATGATGGATTATTGAAGTACATTTTTAGTATGTCTATCATCTAAGTTTTAATTCAAACATCACAAGCTATAGGGCTCCAATATGTTTCTGACTTGCAGAAGTGTTTTGCTTAACTTATAGAGTGACATTCATGGAGTGTTAAATTGGTATCAGGAAATTTCTTAGACACACGCAATCTGTATCTGCTTGGCAATGAGAAAGATCTAGAAACTTTGAGGCTGTGTTCCTGCATGACAACAACTGTTTGGAACTGAAGAGTGCTGTATATCTAGATAGGCCCTGCACTATATCTGCTTGGCCACAGTCTTCGCCACTCCCTATTGCCTCTCAACATGGTGGCCAAGTGCCAGTTCCCACTTAACCCCATCCATCTTGACTGTTTGCCTCATTTACACTGATTTTTTGCCTCTTGTACTGAATCTGCTACCTGTGCTTTAGAATATAGCTTCTCTGGGAAGACAATATTTAGTGCTAATGAAATTACACCCTCCTCTCTGTTGCTTCTGGAGCAGAGAGAATGTACTACTCGTTCTGCTTATTGAGTAAGGCAAGCTTTCCAGTGTTTGTTCAGGTACTCTGCATTTTGCATGAAAATCCTTCCTTACCATCCCTTCTCTACTTGAATATCCTCTATCATTCAAACTCACCTATAGTGTCACCTCCTCCAGGAAATCTTCCATAACATTAACCACCTGAACACACTGGGTTGGTTTTCCTTTATATGTTTTTACGTAGCACTATATGCTCATTTCTGTCAAAGGACTTAGCGCAATTGTTGATTTACCTGTTTACCTATCCCACTGAAACATAAACTTGGAAGACTTACCACCCCTTCTGAATATGTCATGTTCTATCCAGTCACCATGCCTTTGCATATGCTGTTTTCTCTTTCTGGAATGCCCTCTCCCATCTACAGCACTATCCTTAGCACAAATAAAATCTACTCACCTTTTAGGTCTTCTCAAGCAGTGCCTTTTCAGTGAAACTTTCCATGGAATCTTTACACTGGCTTGGTTCCCCTAACCAGCACTCCCATAAAGCAATTCTAGACCATAATACCTATCACAAAGTACTCTGCCTCTCACACCAGATTCTCATCTCCTCGACATGAGAAAGATCCTTGAGGGAAATGGAGTCTTTATTCTCCATAACTTTAGCATTAAGTAGTACACCTAGCACATAATATTGATATAAAGATATTATATATACGTGTATGGAAGGAAGGAAAAAAGGAAGGAATTTCTTTGTGACAAGGTAGGCTCTTATCCAAGTTCTTAGTGCTATTCTCTACCCTTGTCTCTTTCATTCCAAATCCAGTTGGGCTACTGCTAACTTCTCATTGAATACCACTGATATGATCCAGCCTGGGTTGCTTTCTCTACTGCTTAATAATTTTTTAAATGAAACTATCATGCAGTGTCTTATTTTGTCAAACAACATCTCAGTGGCTTTCCTTATTGTTTGAGTCTCCCTGTCTTGGAAAAGTCCTAGGTAAATGTCTATAGTTCTGTAGTGTAATTTAGTGTTAGTTATTCTTCCTATTCTCCAGGCTCTATCATCACCTGTGTCTTTTACCAGAATGGTCTCTGCAATCATTAAGGCTCTTTTGGAAGTAAGTGACAAAAATACATCTTGAACAGTTTGAGAAAAAAAAAGAAAAAGCATTAGATGTTTGTTTGCCCAGATATCATACAGCACAAGTACGTCATAGAGAGGACAAATTTGCAACTTAACTTAAGGGACAATTGCACTCAAAAACTTGGGGTCATCATGACTATCTCTTACCTTAATTTCTTCATCTAACAGCTCTAGCTAATCAACTTGATTCATTGCGTCTTAAGTCCAAAGATTCTAGGAAAGAGCCAGAATTAGTAGTTTGATTATGGTTTCTCTTCCTTGGATCCACCAACTCCAGCTGGGAGAAAATCACACATTTCGTAAAGTGTCTACTTCTGCAGTTACCATGCAGGGAGTGGAGAAAGGGTCAGAAGAGCAGGGGCAGGTCAGACAAAAGGTATGTCCATTTAATTCCCTGACTAGATATTTGGGAATGACTTTACAGTCATTTATTGAATATCTCCAATGTCTAGATACAAAAAATGCAGCAATGAATAAACTAAATAAAATCACTCCTATCTTATAATGGACAGTTTTCCATTCATCGAAAAATATTTTCTGGGCACCTACTGTATACAAAGACTGTACTAGGAACTATTGTGAGGTTAAAGTGAAAGATGCCAAGATATACATATAGTCTCAGCTCTCACAAAGCTTCCAAACTGAATGGGAAATAGGATGTTTGAACAAGCAAATGTTACACAAGACTGGTCAGTCCATTCATTTTAGCAGACATTCACTGAGAATACAGCACATGCCATTGTGTTAGGCACTGAGGATATGAAGATGGATGAGAAACTGTTGTGGTTATTAAGATGTTCATAGGCTAGAACAGGACTCTGAGATATAAACAGTTAATTCCAACCTAGGATAATTCAGTATTTTTTGACGAAGCTGTATGAGAAAGGAGATATCTTTATGAAGCAAAATGTTTTAGAAGAATCCAGGAGAAACTGTACAGGTGGCAGAAAAGCCTAAATAGAAAGAATAAATCAAATCCCAATGGAAGTAGCTGGAGCAAAAATGCAGAAGCAGGAAGGAACAGAATAGATTTTATAAATGGTGACAACCAGTCAGGAATTTTAAAAGAGATGCAGGGCATAAACCTGGAAATGTAGGTGGGACCAAATTATAGCATCTGAATGAGTTCAGAGATTTTTGCTTAATGATGAGAAGTCACTGAATGTTTTTGAACATTCAGAAGTCACTGAATGTTCTGGGGCTCAGGGTGGACTGCCCCAAAATATGCCACAACAGTATATTGATTATTTCGAATTAAAGTTACTTTAAAAATGGCCAATGCAAAAGGGACGTTCCGACCCTCCCTGAAGGCAGGAAATAAATCTCTCATTGAAAGGTGTACTCCCTGCATCTGGAGGTAGAAGGACACTCTTATTGACAGAGACAGGGAATTCAGTCTGAAAAACCTGTATAAACAGACCTTGTTACTTTAATTTACTACCCCAAACACAAACTCTGTTTAGATTCATCACTAATTGAGCACCCAAAACCCAAGTTTCTTCCTCCTGTCAATTCCTCACAAGTGTATCATGTCTCTGCCTAAAAAGTATAAAAGTTGTCTGCTTTGGCCACTTCTCAGGTCCTATTTCTATGAGACCTCCATGTGCACAAATTGAAATTTGTTTCTTTTTCTTCTGTTACTCTGTCTTATGTTAATTTTATTATTAGTTCAGCCAGAAGAATTTAAGAGGGGTAGAGGGGAAAATTTCCCCCTCCCTGACAACAGGCAGTACCTTGATGAAAATACATTTTAAGTGATTAAATAAAAGATGGGCGGGCTTCCCTGGTGGCACAGTGGTTAAGAACCTGCCTGCCAATGCAAGGGACATGGGTTTGATCCCTGGTCTGGGAATATCCCACATGCCACGGAGCAACTAAGCCTGTGCACCACAACTACTGAGCCTGTGCTCTAGAGCCCGCGAGCCACAACTACTGAGCCCACATGCCGCAACTACTGAAGCCCACGCACCTAGAGCTCGTGCTCCACAACAAGAGAAGCCCCTGCAATGAGAAGCCTGTGCAACGCAACGAAGAGCAGCCCCCGCTCGCCACAACTAAAGCCCGCGTGCAGCAACGAAGACCCAACACAGCCCAAAATAAATAAATTAATTAATTAATTAAAAAAAAAAAAAAAGATGTGCTACTTCTTGGATTCCTGCTGGTGGAGCAGGTGGGGTACCATTTGGGGGGTGGAAAGAGACAAAGGGTCTGTTTAAAAACTACTGTGATTGAGATTATTTTCTCCTTTAATTTCTTTTACATTTCATAGCTTTTGAGGGATTTAACTTAATATTGCAGCTCTCTGTGTCATCATCTTTCCAACTAAACAGAAAACTCTTTGAAAATAAGGGATGTTGTTCACTTTGCATCCCCTGGAGCCTCACACAGAGCCCCATTTAAAGTAGGTTCTAAATAAATACTTAATAGATATGAAAACTGGTGGATGGATGAATGAATGAAAAAAATAAATAGCTTCAAGAGAGGAATTTAAATATTCTATACCCTGAGTGCCCTTAGCATTTGTTCACATCTTGAGTATCATAGGGAGACAACACATCGTGATGCAAATCTTGACTGTTACTTTTTAAACGTGTGAACTTGTGTTTCTCTATTTCCCAAGCCTCTAATTTTTTTTTTTTCCTGCTGAAATGAAGCTAATAGTTTTTACTATCTCACAGTGGTAGTGTGAAGATGAAAATGAACACTGTATATAAAGCACTTAGCTTGTTACTAGCACAAAGTGAGAACTCATTAAATGGTATGGCTTAATATGTTTTCAAGAGCCTACTGGTGATAGGGTCAGAAACAGCAACCTTTTCTCATTCTTTTATTTATTTATTCATGCACTTAGCATTCATTCCAAAATATTAATAAATACCTATTAGCAGGCACTGAAGGCACAAGAATGAAAAAGATCCAGCCCACCATGCTCAAAGAACTCACCATATCCTAGAGAATAGGGGTTAAAAAACAGGCATTTACAATGCAGTGGGGTAAGTGCTACTGAAAGGGAATATATTTGGCGGACACAATTGTTGAGCTAACCTGTAATGTGAGAGCAGGCAGGGCTAGTTCAAGGAACTGCAATTCAATTGGCTGGAGCTTCAAGGGCAGACTGGAGAAGTGAGCTAAGTCAAGTCATGGTAGACTTTTCAGTTTCTCACAACATTGAGAAGGGAGTCCTAAATTCCCTACTCTTCATCCACTTCAACCCCAAATATCTTTTTACTCAGGTCTAACCTGTAGTTCCCTTTCTGACTCTGTAGAGTGACCCGTGTCTTAGGAAGTACAGGGGATTCTCAGAAAGCTGTGGCTAAACTGGATGGCAGATTGCTCTTTGCTGGAATCCAGGCTGCCTGTCTGGGCTTGCCTTTTCAGCAGGAGAAGGGATCCAGCTGGGGCTGACTTGCGTCAACTTGCAAAACTCATTCCACACATGTGTTCTCTAGAGCCGACTGAGAAGTCCTTCACTGGTGGCGTTAAAAATCATTATTTGTCAGTCTGTTTGAATATGGGAGGTCTGGTGCTGGCTGTGCAAGGAGAGCCTGAATAGAGCAAAAGAATCAGAGGCATCAATTGGTTTCACTGAGCACTAGAAGTCTTTAAAAATTAAAGTTTAGTTTTCTCCCCCCAGGGTTTTGTTTTAGTTCCCTGAACAAAACCGTCATTCTCTGTTTTTAAAGACAGGGTTGCATTGTTGTGTTTCACCGTCCACCCTTTTACTTTCCAAGATGTCACAGTATAACCAGTTTGGCACCATAGTGCTCTTCTGTTCATGCTTTCTTCCTTTGGAGTGCTAGCTGGGAAAATTGATTTTTTTTTTTTTTTTTCAGTCTGAGTGAGGTAAGCAAAACATGATTGGGCTGGGGGGACGGGGGAGAAATGACTTCATCAGACTCAACTTTCCAACCCGATGGTGTCAACTGAAAAAAAATGCATAACGTGGGAGTTGTGAATTAAGTTTTACTTGGGGCAGAATGCGGACTGTAGCCCAGGAGACAGCCTCTCAGATAGCTCTGAGGAACTACTCCGAAGAGGTAAGGGAGAGGGTCAATATACATGTGATTTTAGTGAAGTGGGAGGTGTGCAGTCAAGCACACATGTTGGCAGAGGCTGGCTGCTAGTCACAAGAAGCTTGCTGCTGGTCACGAGGAACACATGTCCCCGTTACTGATTTTAGTGTTTTTCTAGATATGAGAAGATGCAAGAAATTGGGCTCATAAAATCTTCTCCCTAAAATATCCCATTCTGCCAGTTTTTCCAGAGCACAGAGGGCCTCATTCCTGATCTCCTCCCTGAACTCCTTTGAGGGTGTGCTGAAGGCCAGTGACTGCAGTGACTAGTGACTTCATTCTTCTAGAACCCGATGTCGAGTGACAAGTTTTCGTTGGCAATAGAAAGAGATTAAAAATGAAGTCCAAATTAGGATCTATCCAGTCTGCTACTTTCCCTGAGAAATGGACACTGTCCTCTGGCTGGTCACACTGATTCTGCTCTGGCCACATTAGTGGTCTTTGCCAAGTGACATTTATTTTCAGAATGGATGCTGTCATTAGCCTATGGCCATCCAGGGTCAGTATTTTGGAATATGCCCAAAATAAGGTTGGATAAACAAATGCTCAGGCTTTTCATTCTGGATTAATTCAAGCCAAGAGGGCAACTTCTGTTGGCAGCCCATGATCTGGCTGAGACACGCCAGAAGTAAATTGTGTTTCCTAAGGTGGTAACTAGCTCATCGAATAAGGGCTACTGATATATTTGTTTGGTTCTTCACCTGTGCCAGGGGCTTTACCTACACACGCTTATTTAATCCTCACTACCGGCCAGTGAAGCAGGTGGTATTATTTCTCTTTTATCAGATGATAAAAATCGCTTAGAGAGACCAGTGGTTTGTCAATGATCACAAGCCAGCACAATAAGTGGGGAGTTGGATGTAAATCTGGATTTATTTGATGCCTAAACTTGTGTTTATTCTGCTGCACCCATAGGGCAAAAGGTAGAAAATTCGGTTTGCATTCTCACCAGTCTCTTTCTCAGATGAATGCCCCTCTTTTTGTGTGTCTGTAGCAGTGAAAGTTTCAGAGATTTTTAGAGGAATGCTGCTGAGGGGAACATTGCTATGGGTGGAACTCAGGGCGGCTCTCTGTTCACATTTCCTCTAGACCTCACAGACTGTTTTGGAAAGAGCCCAGGTTCAAATAAATAAACCAGCAACTTCTCCAGTGCTCATATACCCAGTATGATGATCCTGGAGTCCTACAGCAACTTGAGAGAATTGGAACTGGGACTTCAATTACAAGAATGGGCTTTGGGGTAGAGATTTAGGCTCCAATTCTGGATAAACATTTTACTTGCTGTGTTTCCTTGGGCAAGTTACTGCATGTCTCTGAGGTTCAGATTCCTCGCCTTTAAAATGGTGATATAAGATTTTTTCCTCTCAGTTATTTTGATGATTTAATGTGATAATTAATGTAAGTGACTGGCACATAATAGGCTATTATTAAATGGTAATAATTTAATAAATTATTACATGGTAACGATTATTTATTATTAACGTGAAGTCAGAACATTAGGGATCTGGTTCTGGCTCTTCTATTTGCTTACTCTTAAACCTTTGCTTAGTTACTTAATATTTATGGGCCTAATCTAACGTAAAACCAATACACAAAACCCACAAAAGATAAAACAAAGCAACAAATAAAAACAACTCCATAAAATAAGGGGTTTGGATTAGATCCCAACATTTTCACTACCAAGTATTCCTTCTCTTAATCTCCATCTACGACTTGAACTGCATTAATACTAAATTTGTTTTCCTATTCTTAATTAATCAAAGATCTATCTATCTATCTATCTATCTATCTATCTATCTGAGCATGCAGCATGAACAATAAGGATTAAGCCAACGATAGGAACAAAACAGTGGTAAATATTTCTAATGAGTCCATGTTTTCACTAGTATATGAGGCCTTGTATAAACATTCAATTTCCAATAGTTAGTTTTTGAATATCTAAAATAATTCACAGATCCTTCTTGGTGCTCTCTTGGACCCCTGGAAAATTGAGAACTTCAGGTTTGGCACTACTGGCCTTGTCTAAGGTTCCTTCAGCTAAGTTAGGTCTTCAAAACCCTGGGCCTGTCCTTAAATTTTAAGGGTGTTTTCCCCTAATTTTCTACTATTTTTCCCTCAAATTTCTTTTTTTTTTTTTAACATTTTTATTGGAGTATAATTGCTTTACAATGTTGTGTTAGTTTCTGCTGTATAAAAAACTGAATCAGCTATATGTATACATATATCCCCATACCGCTCCCTCTTGCGTCTCTCTCCCACCCTATCCCACCCCTCTAGGTGGTCACAAAGAACCGAGCTGATCACCCTGTGCTATGCAGCTGCTTCCCACTAGCTATCTATTCTTTTGTCTCTGTTTTTTCTTTTTTCTTTTTTCTTTTGCCCTACCCAGGTATGTGGGGAGTTTCTTGCCTTTTGGGAAGTCTGAGGTCTTCTGCCAGCATTCAGTAGGTGTTCTGTAGGAGTTGTTCCACATGTAGATGTATTTTTGATGTATTTGTGGGGAGGAAGGTGATCTCCACGTCTTACTCCTTCGCCATCTTGAAGGTGCCGCCTTCCCTCTAATTTCTGATAAACCAATTCATTGTTGCTAGCATTCATGCACTCTGATTGTGCCCCCCCCCCCCGCCTTTTTATAATACACACATCTAGGGCAAAGACATCACTCTGGATCCTTGTTACTCAAAGCCAGGTCCGTGGGCCAGCAGCATCAGTATCACCAGGCAGCTTGTTAGAGATGCTGACTTTCAGACCCCACTCCAGACTGATGAACCTGACTCTATAATTGAACAAGATCCCCAAGTGGTTTTTGTATTCATTAAATTTGAAAAGCACTGGATTAGAATCCAGATTTGAACTGAGCATCAAGCAATTCCCTAGTAAATTCGAATTCCTGACCTGTTGCCTTGCACAAGCCATTCAACTTCCGTGAGCCTCTGTAAAATAAGGATAAAAGTGCCTGCTTGTCTTACCTGGAGGTTTTGTTGTTAGTCTTAAGAAAATAAGCAATAATAAAATATTTCATAAGCTTATTAACTAATCTAAAAACTCAAAGTGTATATTGTGTCATAATTATAACATTTTTTCTAAGAATCGGAATGAAAAGTTTACTTAAACTCTTTTTACCATTTAGAAAACTCTTGAGAATCACATCACTACTCCCCTTGGGGATTATGAATACCTCCCTCTCAGTTCTGTCAAGATTGAATTAGAGTTATCTGTCTATCCTTCTGCCTCCTCTTGAGATTAACTCCTTGAAAACATTAACATGGAGGCCATATTGGACTCACCTCCGCTTTGTCTGCTTCATTCTGTGTGCTCCTCTATCTTCTCCGAGTGCCTGGAACAGAGCAGACCCTCCATACGAGCTCGCTGCACCAACAAATAGATACAATACTCTACTTGATAGCATCTCTCTGAAAAACAAAATGCAGCCAGTGCAGTGAGTACCTGTACCACATGTTTAATAGTGTTGTTAAGAGAATCAAATGAGACTGGGCACGCGGTGGCCCTATGTGAGCTGTAAAACACTGGGTAAAAATGAGAGACCATTATTAGGCATATGTGGTCTGACAGGGTCTTACAGATGGCAGTCACCTGTCATGATGAAAATGGTCTTTGGCCAAAGCTGAAATGGTAGTGACTTCAGAGGCTCTTGAGGCAGTGAATTATAAGCTCTTGTTTCGGCTCCATCCTTAGCCAGAGTTTTCATTCGCCATGTCTGTTTGCTCCTGGGCTGTGTGTCTGCTGTCGTGCTGCGGTCGGGCAGCCACCGTGTTAAGCCGGTGTGCACACCCTGCTCTCAGCAGCTGTGGGTGGCCTTCTGGGGTGCTGCGTTTGGTTGGCAAGGGCTCTGTGCCTGTGCCATATACTTGCTGTCTTTATACGCTGGGTTGCTTCATTAGGAGGCTGGCTCAGATTGTTTCACTAAAAACAATAAAGCCCACACTGGAATAGAAAAGAGTTGAATAGAACGTTTATCTTTTTACAGGTCAAATCAATGAGTAATTTTCTGGTTTGAAGGCAGTATTTAACATTCTGTCTGGGGAAATGCTGTCAACCATGTCCTATCCCAGGCTGGCTTCATTAAAGAGATTGTAAAAAAAAATCTGAAGATTCTTAGACTATACCTTTTTCTTTGTTTAAACATTTCCAGGGAGTAGTTGCTCTCCATGTCTTGATCCTGATGTGCAGTCCTCTTAGAAGTGGGCCATGTGCTGCCGACATGCACTTGTGCAGGTAAGCTTTCTTTGAATGCTGTGAAGCAGGAAGGCAGATGGGCTCTTTACTCCATCAAATTCAAAGCTGTCTCCCATACTGCATGTCAAAGGCAAGGATGGAAAGATGCTTCCACCTGTCAATAATTGGGGCCTACTGCCCAAAGCAAAGGAGAGAGGTGGGTTGGGGGAGTGGTCCAGGGATGACCAGTGCCTTGTGTTGTCATAAACAGTGGAATAGTCCAGTTGTATCTGACTCCTTTCAATCACTGAGTCACTTCCAGTTTGCAAGCTAAGAGGCCTCAAGCTTCAGTATCTTTTTTAAAAATGTTCAACTTCTATTCTAGCATCCCAGAGTTAATCCATTCACCCAACTTTATCAGTGTACAGACAAAAAAGAGGGGAGGCTCAGAGAGGTCAAGTGACTGGTTCAAAGTCACACAGCTAATACTAGCAGAGCTGGGATGACATCTTCTGCTGGTGAATTAGCCTCATTGTCCTCATAGAGAAATAGTAACATTCACGGAGCATGGGAGGATGCCTTTATTTTATTGATTGAACCAAAGTTTGAAGGAAATTTGTAGCTGTGGGACCTTGAGGGAGCTACCTAGATATTTTGAAAACCTCTCATCTGAATTATTCTCATCTGTAAAATGGAGATACCTGTATTGTCTACGACAGGTTTTGTGTGTATTAGATGAGATCATGTTCACAAACTCTTAATACACTTTAGGAACACTGTTGAGGAAGAGAGACTCCAAATAGACCCTTCCATTCCTGACATATTAGAATTTTGGGCTGTACAAATACTGACTTGTTTGTTATTCATCATGTATTAGAAAGTATTCAGGTGTTAAACATAATGCAACTTGGAGAATATGACTCTATAACCTTAAAACTGAAATTTCCTTACATCGAATATAGTAGCATAAAGAGATTTTAACACTGACTTCAGAAAAATTTTAAGACTGTTTTCGAAGAAAGGTCCAATGCAGTGCAGCAACCCTCTCTAACTGGGTAAATTGCGAATATGGGGACAGGCTGTTGTTTTTTCTCTAGGGACAAAAGAGCTCATTCAAATGATTTCATGGGAATCCATTCTTTATGGCCCGTTTCCATGGGCACTAGCTAAACCTTGTGCAGGACGACACGCTGTAGGGCCAAGCACCAAAGAAGGCAGCCCAGTGTCACGGAAGCCAATGCTGTCCTGCCTCCCTGGCCAGCGCACGGACTTGCTAAAGCCACTGGATTTGCGAGTGCTCTGATTTCTGGGCCTTTTCTGGAGCTCAGCAGTTCCCTCGGAGCAGTTTACACAGTTAGCTGTAGATGGCGATGTGCACCAAGCACCTCCACAGAGCCAGTGGCGGGGGAGGGGTGGGGGGGTGGCGCATCCAGCTGTGCCTGCTGAGGCTCAACTCTGTGAATCCTGTTTTAAGTTCCTCTGGTTGGTCATAACCCAGCAGTTCCCCTCCTGGGCCCCCTGCTTACCCATCATCCTCCCCCGCTACAAGCCGGGAAGGACAGCTCTGTCTCCCCTACCTCCCCCCTACTCGCCTTTTCTTTGCAGCAGTCTGTGATTAATGGCAGCGCCAGCGAACAACTGAGAGGGAGAAGGTACTTGCATAATGGAACGGCAGATAGATTAAATGCAACCGGGTGCCGAACCTCTTTAGCGAGAGCATCCTTGCAATTTTCTTTTCCCTTCCCTCCCACAGTGGCCCCCTCCTCAGAGCAGAGGCAGGCACAGCGACTTCATTAATCAAGGCGCTTTGCAGGGCCCGATGAATTTTAACGGCAAATTGTCACTTACAATCCTTTGCCGTCTCATGTATCCCTGAGCACTGGTTATTTCATCGTCAGCAATTAATCAAGGCAGCCACAAAAGCCACCCTAGAGTTTATTAGCAGAAAACAGGTTGTCTGTTCCCCAGTGACAAGCTTTTTCTGTTACTTCAAATGTGAAGAGTACCTTTGCTTTAGTTTTTTGGTTGAGGACCAACACCCACGTTGCTTATATTCCTATCTTTCTAAGATGATCATTTATCAGACTGTCCCAAAATCTTATTATGTTCCTTGCTGTGAGGACTGGAGCACCTTGAATGGAAGGTTGACAGGAACAAACCTGAGACAAGATACTTTTTTTTTTTTTAATATTTATTTCTTTCTTTATTTTTATGGCTGTGTTGGGTCTTCGATTCTGTGCAAGGGCTTTCTCTAATTGTGGCAAGCGGGGGCCACTCTTCATCGCGATGCGCGGGCCTCTCACTATCGTGGCCTCTTTTGTTGCGGAGCACAGGCTCCAGACGCGCAGGCTCAGTAGTTGTGGCTCACGGGCTCAGTCGCTCCGCGGCATGTGGGATCCTCCCAGACCAGGGCCCGAACCCGTGCCCCCTGCACTAGCAGGCAGACTCTCAACCACTGCGCCACCAGGGAAGCCCGAGACAAGATACTTTTTACCTATAACAGTTCTCAGGAAACCTGGCTGCATGTTGGAATTATTTAGCGAGCTTTTCAAAAATACCCATGCTCTTGGGCCACATTAAAAGCAAATTTATGACAGATAAAATACGGGGACAGGCTGGGCATGGATATTTTAAAATTTCCTCATGTAATTTGCTGTCTGACAACTCTTGAAAAAATTCCTTGCTCCCTTGGAGTTGATACGTTTATCTATAAAACAAGAAATTTAGATCAGAGATTTTCATAGTAAGACCATAATCCTCTTTAATTTTCAACATAGATATTCTGAGAAGCTGCACTGGCTGAAGCAGTTACGTGTATAGGGAGTTTCAGAGCTGCTTTAGTGAGGTTACTTGTCCCTTTCCTCATCAACTTTCCCCAAAACAGAACAACTTTGTGGCCAGGTGTTTGCATAATGCATTTATTCTCTTCTTCTGTTTATTCATTCATTGTTTTAACAAACATTTATTGAACATTTGCCTCTGAACCAGATTAAATCTCTGCCATTATGGATCTTAAAATTCAACAAATACACAAATTACATTTTGTTACAGTCATGATAAGTGCTATGAAGGAAATAGGCAGGGTGCTGTGAGAGCATTTGATGGAGAGACTGAATCTAACTTGTGAGTCAGAGAAGGCTCCCCAGGAAGTGGCATTTACTGTGAGACCTGAGAGATAGGAGTTAGTTGATAGGAATGGGGTTGGAATGAGGAGAGGGAGAGGGTTATAGGCGAAGGAATAATCTGTGCAAAAGGGCAGCGAGAAGAAGGTTTATTATAGGTATTGAAAGGAAGTCTAGGGGGAGAACGTGACGTTTGAGGCTAAGAGGGAGGGAGGGGCCAGATTATGTGGGGCTTTGTAGGTCATTTTTGGGATTTTATTTGAAAGTTAAAGGGAAGCTATTACATAATTTTAGGAAGAGGAGTTAAATACTTAGACTATGTGTTTAAAGATATTGCTTTAGGAGAAGAATTTCCAGAGTGGCAAGGTAAGGACATCAAAAACACACTCCTTTATAAAAACAATAGTGGCAAGAATTGCAAAAATCAGCTTTTTCAGAACTCTAGAAATTAACCAAAGGCTTGCAAAAATTTAAGGACTGTTTTATTAAGAAAAATAGTTGAAACTCAGTAAGAACAATGAATTTGTGGTGTTTTAACTTGCTGTTTTCCTATCTCCGGCTCCCCACCTCTCCAGTAGTTTTGAAAAGTAGCAGCCTTGCACCATGGTAACTATGAAATCCAGAAGGCTAACAACCACTGGAAGGGGGGTCAAGGTTATGGAGCTTCTCAAAAAGCCTTATCCTCCGAGAGTTGTCACTATTTGACCTGCCTGGCAGCTCCCTGGAAGAACTGATTCACAGGGCTTGTTTCCTTTTGATCTGACTCAGGGATCACTCAGTGTGAAAAGCCCCTTTTTTCAGGGCATCTGCTGACAATCACTGGCATTTGTTTAACACCACAACTGCCTAAGGCAGTTTTGCAAGAGACTGACGAAAAAAAAAATCTGGGAATAAGATGTCTATAGGGGCTTTGAAAAGCTCTAACATATTCCTGGGGATTTAGAAGGCCATGCACATGTACAGGCCAGTGCACATACCCAAAAAAGACCTAAGAAGGCCCTTTCACATCTGCTGACCTTAAGGGTCCGTGCAAGCAGGAAATAAAGGCTGACGCAGATTTGTAAACTTTTGGAGGGTGGAAGATGTACCCTACCACACAAACAGAGCCCCATAGCAAAGAGTGAGGGACTTCCTGGTTCAAGGCATTTAAGAAAATCTCTGTCCAATCATTAGCTGACCACTGAGATATAATTAAGCAGAGTCTTCAGTCAGTGGTTAGACATAACAAGGAACACAGAGTTTGCAGAATTTGACCAAGAAATTCACTAAATGAACAGTAGCAAAGCAGCAACAGCAACACAAAAACCCTGCACGAGTGGGGGTTCTGATTTCAGAGTTGCCACAATGTACTTATTTATATGCCAAATTATTTATAATGACCAACTTTAAACAAAAAAATTTAGAAGACATGTAAAGAAACAGGGAAGTATGGCCTATACACAAGGAGAAAAAGCAGTCAATAAGAACTGTCCCTGAGAACACTCTTGCACTGTTGGTGGGAATGTAAATTGATACAGCCACTATGGAGAACAGTATGGAGGTTCCTTCAAAAACTACAAATAGAACTACCATACGACCCAGCAATCCCACTACTGGGCATATACCCTGAGAAAACCATAGGTCAAAAAGAGTCATGTACCAAAATGTTCAATGCAGCTCTATTTACAATAGCCAGGACATGGAAGCAACCAAAGTGTCCATCATCAGATGAATGGATAAAGAAGATGTGGCACATACATACAATGGAATATTACTCAGCCATAAAAAGAAATGAAATGGAGGTATCTGTAATGAGGTGGATGGAGTTAGAGTCTGTCATACAGAGTGAAGTAAGTCAGAAAGAGAAAAACAAATACAGTATGCTAACACATATATATGGAATCTAAGGAAAACAAACAAACAAAAAAGGACATGAAGAACCTAGTGGCAAGACGGGAATAAAGACACAGACCTACTAAAGAATGGACTTGAGGATATGGGGAGGGGGAGGGGTGAGATGTGACAGGGTGAGAGAGTGTCATGGACATATATACACTACCAGATGTAAAATAGATAGCTAGTGGGAAGCAGCCGCATAGCACAGGGAGATCAGCTCGGTGCTTTGTGACCACCTAGAGGGGTGGGATAGGGAGGGTGGGTGGGAGGGAGATGCAAGAGGGAAGAGATATGGGAACATATGTATATGTATAACTGATTCACTTTGTTTTAAAGCAGAAACTAACACACCATTGTAAAGCAATTATACTTCAATAAAGATGTTAAAAAAAAAAAAAAAAGAACTGTCCCTGAGGAAGTCCAGATATTAGGCTTATTAAAAAGCCTGTAAACCAGCTATTATGAATATGTTTGAAGAACCAAAGGAAACCATGTCTAATGAATTAAAGAAAAGTATAAGAACAATGATAGAAATGGCTTCTACGAGAGACACCTTTTAAATTCAAACACAAAAGGAGGTTGGAATGTAACACAATGGAAAAAAATATGTCATCACAGTAACACAGTAAGTGGCAGCAATAATATTGGACAAAATAGATATTATGATAAAAATGGTTACTAAGGATGAAGAAGGACATTTTATAACAGTAACAGGGTCAATTCATCAGAGCAACAAATATTGTAAATATATATGTCCCTAACAACAAAACCCCAAAATACATAAAGAAAAAATTGACACAATTGAAAGGAAGAAAAAGTTCATTTTTTGAAAAGATCAACAAGGTTGACAAAACTTTAGCCAAACTGAACAAGGGAAAATGAAGAAATAATAAATGGAGAATTAAATACCACACTTTTAGTAATGGATATAACAAGTAGGCAGAAGATCAACAAGGAAATAGAAGACTCATAAAACACTATAACCTGAATGTACCTAGCAGATATTTATAGAAGACTCCACCTAACAACAGCAGAATACACATTGTTCTCAAGTGCATAAGGTAAATTCTCCAGGATAGACAATGTGTTAGACCATAATACAAATATCAATAAATGTAAAAGGATTGAAACCATAAAAAGTAAAATCACAAAGGAATGAAATCAAAAAGAAATTTTGAAAATTCACAAGTATGTGAATACTTCACACACTCTTCCAAAAATAGAAGAGGAGGGAACACTTTGTAACTCATTCTATGAGGCCAGTATTACCTTGATATCAAAACACAACAAAGACATCACAAGAGAAGAAAACTACAGATCAATATCTCTTTTAAATATAGGTACAAAAATCCTTTGAAAAATGCTAGAAAACCAAATCAAGCAACATACATAAAACAAAATTTTTACCACAACCATGTAGGATTTATCCTAGGAATAAAGGGTAGTTTAACATCTAAAAACTAATTAATGTAATACACTATACAAATAGAATAAAAAACAAAAACCATATGATTGGGCTTCCCTGGTGGCGCAGTGGTTGAGAATCTGCCTGCCAATGCAGGGGACACGGGTTCGAGCCCTGGTCTGGGAAGATCCCACATGCCGCGGAGCAACTAGGCCAGTGAGCCACAGCTACTGAGCCTGCGCGTCTGGAGCCTGTGCTCCGCAACAAGAGAGGCCGCGATAGTGAGAGGCCCATGCACCGCGATGAAGAGTGGCCCCCACTTGCCGCAACTAGAGAATGCCCTCGCACAGAAACGAAGACCCAACACAGCTATAAATAAAAATAAATTAAATAAATAAATAAATAAAATTTAAAAAAAACCATATGATCGTATCAGTAAATGCAGAAAAAGCATTAAAAAAAATTCATGAAGAAAAAGTTCAATCAACTAGGAAAAGAAAGGAATTTCTTCAACACAATAAAGGGCAACTGTAAAACACCTACAGCTAACATCATATTTAATAGTAAAAGATTGAATATTTCCCCCTAAAATCAGGAGCAACACAGTGATGTGCACTCTTATCACATGTAATCATCACTGCACTGGAGATTCTAATCAGAGCAATTAAGAAAATGAAATAAAACAAATCCCAAAGAAAAAGAAAGAAGTAAAACTATCCTTAGTCACAGATGACATGTAGTTGTACATAGAGAACCCTAAGAAATCCACTAAAAACTATGAAAACTAATAAATGAGTTCAGAAAGATTGGAAGATACAGCCTCAATATACAGAAATTAATTGCAATTTTGTACACTAGATACAAAAAATTTAACATGAAATTAATTCCCCTTTACAATAGCATCAAAAAGAATAAAATCCTTAGGAATAAATTTCACACACACTCAAAAATGCAAAATATATACTCTGAAACCTACAAAAAAGAGTGTTAAAAGAAATTAAAGTTGACCTAAATTAATGTAAAGACATTCTGTGTTCAGGGATAAGAAGAATTAGTATGGGTACGATGGCAGTAGTCTCCAAATGGATCTGTAGATTCAGTGCAATCCATATGAAAAATCCCAGCCAGCTTTCATGTAGAAATTAATAAGCTGATCCTAAAATTCACATGGAAATGTAAGGGACCCAGAATAGCTAAAAAAAAAAAAAATTGGAAAAAGAACAAACTTTGAGGACTTACACTTCCCAGTTTGAAAACTTACTAAAAAGTGACAGAACACAAAACAGTGTGGTACTTGTATAAGGGTAGACATGTAGATCAATGAAGTAGACTTGAGAGTCCAGAGATAAATCTTTATGGTCAACTGATTTTTGACAAGGGTGCCAAGACCATGTTAAGAGGAAAGAAGTGTCTTTTGAACAAATGGTGCAGAAACAACTGGATAGTCACATACAAAAGGATGAAGTGCATCCCTATGTTATACTCTATTCAAAAATTAATTAAAAATGGATTATAGACCTAAATATGAACTAGAAGTATAAAACTCTTAGAAGAAAACATAGAAGTAGCTCCTCATGCCCTTTGATAGGCAACAGTTTCTTAATTCTGACACCAAAAGCACAAGTGACAAGAAAGCAAATAGACAAATCAGATTTCATAAAAATTAAAGAACATATTTACCTCAAAGGACAGCACTGAGGAAGTGAAAAGACAAAATATTTGAAAATCATATATCTGATAAGGGACACGGATCCATAATACATAGAAATATTTATAATTCAACAATAAAGACAACCCAACTACAAAATGGGCAACAATTCGAATAGACATTTCTATAAAGAATATATACACATGGTCAATAAGCTCATAAAAAGATGGTCAACATCATCAGTCATTAGGGTAATACATAAATTAAATGCGCAGTGAGATATCACACCCACTGAGATGGCTAAAACCAAAAAGTCAGATGATAGGAAGTGTTGACAAGACCATGAGAAAATTGGAATTCTCATACATTTTTGATGGCATTGGAAAATGGTGCTGCCACTTTGGAAAACAGCGTGACAGTTCCTCAGAATGTTAAGAAAGTTATATCAGTGTGAAATTCCACTTTTAGGTACATACCTAAGATAAATAAAAACGTATGCCACACCAAAACTTGTAGATGAATGTCATAGCACCATTATATATAATAGTCAAAAAGTGGAAACATCCTAAATATCTCTCAACTGGTCAATGGAACTGTGGTTTATCCATACAAGAGAATATTATTCTGACAATAAAAAGGAGTGAAGTACTGATACACACTAAAATATGAAGGAACCTTGAAAATAATATTTTAAGAAGCCAGTCACAGATGACCACATATTGTATGATTCCATTCAGTTCAGAATAAGCAAATCTATAGAGATAGGAAGTGGGTGAATAGTTTCCAGGGCTGTGTCAGGGGGCAATGGGGAATGGCTGCTAATGGGTGTGCAGTTTCTTTTGGGAGTAATGTCAATGTCCTAAAATTATGTGGTGGCGATATTTGCACATCTCTGTGAGTATATTAAAAACATGTGAGTTGTACAATTTGAATCAGTTGATGGTATAGGGATATCTCAAAGATGTTATCAAAAGTATTACTTTATATACTTCATGGATGTATTTGAGGCAAGAGTGTACATAGTGAGAGCCAATTTAGAGACAAAATTGCAGCAATTCAGGATGAGTGATGATGGTGGCTAGGACTAGGGTGGTAGCAGTAGAAGTCTATAGACTTGGAAAAGTGGCAGATTTGAAAAGTATTTAGGTGGGATATATAATATCAAGAATACTAACATTTGTAGATCTTTTAAAATTTTCTGGCTTTGTGCTAAATTCTTTGTGAATACCAATTCATAATCCTCCCAATGACCCTTTGTGGTAGATTCTATTTTAAACTACATTTTACTAATGGGGAAGCTGACATACATAGAGATGAAGTCAGTCTAGGCTTAGTACCTCTGTGTAAAGAGCTTAATAAAATATTGGTATTATCTATTAATGGAGCATAGTTTTAGGAAATGTCAGATGACCCTGCTCTCAACTTGGAGGCTGCTTAGCTAGTTAATCATTTCATGTTGTTTCACCTTGGTACTTTAGTGCCTTCTAAATATATACTCTTAGCTAATGTCTCTTAGATTTATGCCCTCCATAATAATAGATCAGTAGTAAGCCCACAGTCTGGGACTAAGTCCACAATCTGGGACTAAGCCCACTTCCCCAATGGAAAGGATCAAGAGAAAAACTCCAGAGACACAACTCTTGACTTCACAATACTCTCAACTTAACACGCTGTATGCTTTCAATTGACCAGCACTGATTTCATCATACACCTTATCCTTTATGTCAATCATAACAAGAAGCGCCGAACAACCTGGTTACTCCTTACCTCCCTGTTCTTTTTACGTGAAGGCTCTGCATATCCTTTTTTTCCCCCCTAACTCTCCACCTTCCCTAACTGCTGAATCTTTTCCACTCTCACATCGGGAATTTGTGGTCTATCATCAGCAAAACCCCTATTTCTAAATCTCTTCTTTGAGTATTATCTTTATCTTCTTACTTTGAATAAAACCTAGTTTCTCATCTCTTCTTTCTCTCTACTCTCTTTTTAATGATTTCATCCAGAATTATATCAACGATTCTATACTCATGACTCTCAAATTTATATATTTATTCAAGACCTCTTTTCCAAAGTCTAGATGTCTATATCTCTCTATCTTTGTGTCTCCCTCTTTCTCTGTTTCTCTGTCTCCTCTGCTTCCGATATGCTCTGAGCCATTATTATCTCTGTCTTCCAAAGTAGTCTCACTACATTTTTGCTTTGTCCCTTACACTCTATTCACATGACTGCTGAAGAGATCCTTTAACAACCTAAGTCAAATCTTGTCACTCCCCTACTCAAATCCTGCATTGATTCCCCATTTCAACCAACGTGTAAGTCATTGCTTGTAATAGCTTTCTACCAATCTATAACCTTTCTGACTTCATTACCTCTCACTCTTCATCTTGGTCATTCCCCTCTCTGTAAAAACTCAGAGTACAACTCTGACCCAGGACACCTACATCTGCCCATTCCCCTCTCTGTAAAAACTCAGAGTACAACTCTGACCCAGGACACCTACATCTGCCCAGACACCTACATCTGTCTATATATCTATATAGATATAAATATCTATATAGCTCACTAATTCAGTTTCTTCAGATCTTTTAACATTTTTCTTTTTGTTTTGTATGGAATATCAGGTTTCCTTGCTATCATTTTCTTCTTTGCATTGTAGATTCTCTTCATTTTATGGCTTTTAAAAAAATCTTCCCGTTCTTTTTAATTTTATATTGAACTTTATCTGCCCACTGCCTGTGTTCTTTCTTCTGACGGTATTGGGTCTTCTGGACTCTGCCTTTCTCCCTGCTTATCTCAGTTTAATCCAGATTAATGGATTAGTTACCTATGGTTTAGATATCTTCTGTGTATCAGTCCCTGTCTTAGATTCTGGGGGACTTTCCAAAGGAAACAAAATATGTGATCCATATTTGTTAGGATAACATATTTGTTATTGTAAGTGATATCAAACCCAAAGGAAGGTTGAGAAATCAGTTGATCGTATAGGGCAGTTCTGGGGCTCAGAAACAACTTAACTAGGGACTCTAATACCATCAATCCTCTCTTCATCTATTACTTTTACTATTCTTGGGAATTTTGCTTCATTTTCTTTCCCTGCAGTTTTGCTTTATTCACATGGTAGGAAACCTAGTTTTTGACAACTCACAAATTTTATATTTTATAGTTTTATCACTGAAAGGAGACTATTTTGCTATTCTTTCTGGTCCAAATACTATATACACCCGGAGGAAGGGTCTCATCATCCTAGCCAGGGTCTGCTGCTTACCTGTGTGCAAAATGTGGTAGGATGATATTGTACAAAAATTGCTGCTTCCACGGAAGCCAAGTGGATGGGTGCTTGCATTTCCCATAAAAGCAGGTGCTGTTTAGATGAATCAATATATCCTCTACCTGAACCCTATAATCTCAGAGTTTGTGTTTGCAGAGAAATACCAAATGGTAATTGAGAGAAATATACATTTAGAGGAAAGTTTATATTCAATCAAACTGCATGGAAGGGTTGCTTAAAAAAAATGAAGCAACTATGAGCTGATGGCATCAATCTGAAGAGTTTTGGGAGGTTAATATTAAACCAGTATCAGGTACAGTAGAATTTTAGAAAGATTAAGGGACCCAGGATTATTTACTCCAGTTATTCCCATAACTGGAGTGTCTGGGCCCTTCAGAATCTTGGAAGTGGAGAGAGAGTTTTTTGTGAACTATTTTTTAAACACATTTTTCCTATTAAATTTCTCTCCCATGGTACAAAACAACAGCAACAACATCAACAAAAAAGCTTTATTTACTGAAACTGCAGATAAAAGGTGAAGCTGCAAATAAACAAAATCTTCCCCTACCCCATTTTCATTGCCTCCCCCATCACATTATGTAATTATATAGAGACACCTGGGGATTATTTCTCTTGAAAAAAAACGGTATCATATTTTACATGTTACTTTGAAAATTTATTTTCTCTCTTAATAATATGTCATGACCATCCCTTCAAGTCAGTAACTATAACTCTAAAGCATTGTATTTCAAGGAGCTGCTTAAGTTTTCACAGCAATAAAGTACCACACTTTATTTAACCATTCATTTATTGATGTTATTCAGATTCTTTCCAGTTTTTCTCCTTTGATGATATGATAAAACTTCCCTTAATACTTTGGCTTGATAACTTGTACTTTTATTTCAACACAACAGAGTCCTAAAACTATTATTTCTCTATCAAAGGTTATATCTATTTTAAATTTTAATGGATATCACTAGATAATTTACAAAGAAGTTGTAGGAGTTCATTTTCAAACCAGAAATATATATATAAGAATAGCCATTTCTCCATGTCTTCAAAGATGTGATATTGTGTTCCATTTTAAGTGTGGAAATATAATTTCATTATTTACTTGCTTTGTTCTGATGACTATTGCAGTTGAATATATTATTATATGTTTATTGCCTGTTGAAATTTTTCTTTTGTGAATTGCAAATACATACTCTTTTATCAGCTGTCCATTGATTTATCATTTTTCTGATCAATTTGGATGAGTTATTTGTATATTATGTAGTGATAATTATTTCTCTGTTACATATGTTGCAAATTTTCTCTAGCTTAATATATGTGGATGTGACTTTTTGTTAATTTTTTCTGTAAACACAAGCACACATAGTTATTTTGCCATTATATATATGCCTACATATATATATATACTTTTCCTTTATAACATTTGAGTTTTTGTGTTTTGAAAACTCTAGCAAGAAGATCCCACATAGCTTATTAGAAGCGCTCATTTTGAGAGTACAAATACAATTTTGATGAATAAAAATTATGAAGTGAGATAGCTGTTTAATAAATGGTGTTTTCTTAGTAGTGTTCATCTTTCAAAATACGGAGATTATGGTGACTTCAACAAAAGATGTTTGGAAGTTTCTGGTCTAATACAAGTGACCCATTTTAAGGTAAAGCAAAAAAGATAGAATAGTGAAATGGCTTGTATCTGTCTCTGTCTGTTTTTGAAAATGAGCAAATTTAATGAATTTGTGAAGTAAAATATCTGAAAATACATTTAATGAGAAGATGAAACTGGCTACATATACCTTCCAACTGACTTCTGCCTTGTTACATACTTCTTACCACTTCTTACTTCATACCACTGACTCCTACGTTGCTTTACAGAAAAGAGCTAGCCCAACAAAGTAGTAGTAGTGAGGGTTAATCCTTTAAGGGCACACTTGCATTAACCAGATAGAGCCAACCTTAAGAGCAGATAAGATTTCTCTTAATCCACACTGATTCTTTGGATTCTCTTAATCCACACTGTTATCACTGTAACAATGTAGCCTAATGATAAGACAACAGCATTGCAATTAAGAGAAAGACTGCATAAAGTGAACCAAGAAACTAACTTGACAACACCTCCCAGATTTCTGGCAACGAGGACATGAGTGTTACAGGGATGATCCAGAGGAAGGGAAGACAACTTATTTGAACAGCAGAAGTAAAAATCCCAGACCTTAAAAGACACAGTGCTTAGCCATCAAGTCATACATTTACAGCACAACAGTACTAACAAACAAAATATTTTTGAAACTTTATCACTCTTGTCATCTTTGACAGGACATATCACTATGAGCAGGTCAACAGGGCCTGCTTCCCTTGCCAGCATCCTGAATGTTTGAATCAGGTTTCTAAGAGTTCCTTATCTACCAGTTGCAAGTGTGAGAACAGCTCAGCGTGTCCCAGTGGAACAGTCTAAGATTTGAGTTCAGTAGGAAGCAGAGCTTGAAATAAGATCTAAGCCTCTCAAATATCAGTCTGATATTTGAGATGATTAGCGTCTCAAATATCAGTCCAACACTAATGATCAATCTCAAAAGTATCTAGAGGCTGCTCAAAATTTCACCTGAATTATGAGTTACTTCCCTATGACACATCTCTTCCTTGGTGTGATCTACTTGATGCACTCATATAATTGTCAGAGACACCATTTTCAGCAATGGTCCGTGAGTTCAGTCTTCTCCATGTTGAGGGGCCATTTTTATCTTATGCTACTTATTGAATTTGCTATGGTTGTTTTGTCAGAATCCAAATCCAAAGTTATGATGTTGAGGAAATTTAAGCTGGTAATATAATTTTTTTCCCACTAAGGATTACATGTCTCTCAAATTTGTCCCTGTGTCTCCACACTGGCTCTTCAGCGCCTCCAAGAATCTCGGTTTCAGAGCTTCCATTATCTCTCACCTATATCACTTCAATAGTCTAAATATTCTCCTGGTCTTCTGTCTCATGCTCCTGTTACTTTCTCTGAAGTGCAGCCGGATCAATGTTTCTAAAATATAAATCTCATCATGCTTAAAATACTTCAAGAATCTCCCATGCACACCTTTTAACACTGAACACTTTGGGGTGGTGTTCTGTAATAGAGTCTAACTCCATTTTTTGGTGTTGGACTTCTAATAAGTTTTAAGCCTCATCCCTCCCTCTCCTCCTTCTGCTTCTGTCTGGTCAAGTTTATAAGAAAGCCTGGGTGCTACCTCCTTCAGTGATATAAGATTCAATCCATGTAAGCCCCTATCCACATGTGAGAATCTTTATGCCAGTCCTGCATCCTAACCACAGTGAAAACCCCAAGCTGGTCTCCTTACCTTGTTCTCTCAAGCCATTTTTGGACCAGCTTGGGAAGCCTTCTCTGTTCTCCCTCAGAAGTCTCATTATATCATTAATAAACATTTTCATACCCATTTGGTGTGTGTGGAATCATCAGTCTTGACATCTGAACCACATTTTGGTTGGGGGTCCATCCTACTTATCAGCAGGACTACAACATATACCAGGCTTTTCTATCTAGTGCTAGCCTACTTTTCTACATTTTCATTCAGCAAATACTTATTGAGGACCTCCTATATGTCATGTACTCTCTAGGCATTTGGGAGATGGTAGAAAACAACATAAATAAGATGTTGTATTCTAGCACAGTGAAACAAATAATAAGTAAACAAATTAATAAATGAGTCTATGTGGTGATAATTGTTATATCAATATTAAAAAAGAGGGTGATGTGGGCTTCCCTGGTGGTGCAGTGGTTGAGAATCTGCCTGCCAATGCAGGGGACACGGGTTCGAGCCCTGGTCTGGGAGGATCCCACATGCCGCGGGAGCAACTGGGCCCGTAAGCCACAATTACTGAGCCTGCGGGTCTGGAGCCTGTGCTCCGCAACAGGAGAGGCCGCGATAGTGAGAGGCCTGTGCACTGCGATGAAGAGTGGCCCCCGCTTGCCACAACTAGAGAAAGCCCTCGCACAGAAACGAAGACCCAACACAGCCATAAAGAAATAAATTAATTAATTTTTTAAAAAAAGGGTGATGTGACATAATCTGGGCAGATAGTATTAGATTGAATTGTTAGATAAGGGTTCATCGAGAAGGTGATGAGACCTGAACACTATGAGCAAGACATTCTCACCCATACAAATATTTAGGATAAAGTCATTCCAGGGAAGGAAAATAATAAGTATGAAGTCCCTATGGTGTGAAAGAAAGGATATGTTGTGTTTTAGAAATAGAGTAAAGGCCATGTATTCTGAACATAGTGAACATGGGAAAGAAAAACAAGGGGAAGGGACTAGATCACAGAGTCTGGCAGGTCATGTCAAGGAATATGAATTTTATTCTAAGTTCAGTGGAAAGCCAATGAAGGGTTTGAGCATGATCTGATTTGCTTTTTAACCAATAGTCCTGGCTGCTGAAAGGAGAATAAATTGCACTGAGCAAGAGTGGAGACAGAGAACAATTAGTGTGCTAAGGAAAATAACTCAGGTAAGAGATGATGGAGGTTTGGACAACAGTAATAGTATTAGGGAAGAGAAGTGGATGGATTTTGAATATATTTAGCAAGTAGAATAAAGAAGGGTTACTATTTTATTGATAAAGGTGGAAGGCATCCTTTCTCTGGGCATACGGAACATCATGCAGTTCCTGAACACCCCTCTTCTATGATTTATACTTGATATGCCCTGTAAAGGTTACACGGCTGTGCTGAGAACCCTTACTTGCCTGGCCCTATCATGTTGGGCTCACACAGAAGCCTGTGAATACTTTTATCACAGCACTTATCAGGACATATTGTAATTGTTGTTTCCCTCTCTCTAAATAGGAGGTTAACCCAGTGGTGAACACAGTGCTTGACAGTGTCGGCATTTAATAAATCTCCGTCGAATAAATAAGTGAGAGCATGCCTTATGAGCCACTGCAATGGAGACTATATATAAGGCCTTTGAGCCTAGCACCAGCCCTATAGCATTTGATGAGTATTGCCAAAGGCCTGGGACCCCTCTGGAGGATTTCTTTTAATTACTTCAGGAATTCTCAAGAAGAATGATCAGAACATCTTAAATGGTAATGATCTGGAAAACGGAAAGGGGCTTACAAATTGGAAAATGAAAATAGTAACCTCAGATGCTACAAAATTAGCTGAAAAGGCAAACTAATCAGAGGGAGGAAAACAAGTCATCCCAAGAGAAAAATTAAATTAAGCTGAGTACAGGTCAAGTCCTATTTTTTAATACACTAATCTTGCAGAGTTTTTTTTCATTTCCAAAAATTACTTTTTAAACTCTGACTGATGTCCTATTATTTCAAGGTGTATTTTATACTACAAGAGTCCCACAGGAAAAAGAAACAGATTTTTGAATAGTATGGTAATGGAAAGTTACATAGAACTGGTAAATATTTCTGATTCAGGTCTTATCTTTGCCTTGCTCTGTTGAGTAAGTGGGTCTCTGGGACTCAATCTCCTCATGCATCAAAGAAAAATAATATAGAAGTAATATTTTACATTCTTTCCAACTCTAATATTCCATAGATTTTAGATGTTCATTGTTTTAGAATTTGTCTCATTGGTTTGGTGATACTGCAATAAGGAGCAGAGAACCATAATTCCACTTAAAATATATATAAAATATTGGTATAAATATAGTAAGTATAGAAATGTAATAATTGGATTTCTGGTGAGAACATAGACATTGAGATATGTATCAGCTGAATAGTCGCTGTTCTTTGCATGAATGTTACCTTGAATTTGTGACTAACATTTTTACAGTTTACAAAGTGCATCCATATCCATCATTTAAGTATATTATCAAAACCAACACCATACATAAAAATAAACTCAAAATGGATTAAAGACCTAAATGTAAGGACAGACACTATAAAACTCTTAGAGGAAAACATAGGCAGAACATTCTATGACATAAATCACAGCAAGATCCATTTTGACCCACCCCCTAGAGAAATGGAAATAAAAACAAAAATAAACAAATGGGACCTAATGAAACTTAAAAGCTTTTGCACAGCAAAGGAAACCATAAACAGGATGAAAAGACAACCCTCAGAATGGGAGAAAATATTTGCAAATGAAGCAACTGACAAAGGATTAATCTCCAAAATATACAAGCAGCTCATGCAGCTCAATACCACAAAAACAAACAACCCAATCCAAAAATGGGCAGAAGACCTAAATAGACATTTCTCCAAAGAAGATATACAGATTGCCAACGAACACATGAAAGGATGCTCAACATCACTAATCATTAGAGAAATGAAGATCAAAACCACAGTGAGGTGTCACCTCACACCAGTCAGAATGGCTATCGTCAAAAAATCTACAAACAATAAATGCTGGAGAGGGTGTGGAGAAAAGGCAACCCTCTTGCACTGTTAGTGGGAATGTAAATTGATACTGCCACTATGGAGAACAGTATGGAGGTTCCTTAAAAAACTAATAATAGAACTACCATACAACCCAGCAATCCCACTCCTGGGCTCTCCCTTGTCGGAGAGCTAAGATCTTACTACATGCCTCGTGGCCAGAAAAGCAAAACATGAAACAGAAGCAATATTGTAACAAATTCAAAAAAGACTTAAGAAAAAAAGAAATTCAAATAAGAAAACAGAATGAATGTGTTCTGTATAGCCCTAACAGAATGTGACCTAATGCTTATGTTGATGGTGTGTAAACGAGAGTCTAAGAGTTGAAAAGAGTAATAGTGTTTGCCCCATGCAGTTGTAGGAGGCTTATTGCACATAGCAAAGCTAAAAATAAGGATCTTACCTGAAATAATGGAAAGAGGTAGTTGTCTTTTGTCTTGGGATATGAGAAGAATAGGTACAAAGAGTAAAAGTATAATGATATATTTTCCAGGACAAGTATGCATAACACATGCAACTAAAAGAAAAAGTAACTTTTGGATTTTGATGACACCAATTAATACCATATGGTTAACATGTTTAATTTCAATATTTCTCCTTTCCCCTTGGATGAAGGAACCATATATCCTCTTTCCAATGCCTTAACCCATTCCCCAAGCCCAGCACAGTGCTTTGTTGCTAGTGAGAATTCCTCACTAGATGTATATTGAGTATTGCCATGTTCTATTTTCTCATCATTAAATCTGTTTATCAGCACATGCACACAAAATTAGAAAGAAACAACAACAAAAGGATTCCTACCTGGTTTTCTTCCCAGGAAAAAGAAATGACACTAATGAGATATTTTTCAAGGGTAAAAATTAACTGGCAAAAAGTCTGTTCTGTGTCTCTCTAGGCACAGTATAGTTATCAGTCCTGAGAGGAATGACACTCAGTCTTGTGTAGATGGTGGAGTCTGAAATCACAACTGTTGACAAGTTTGGGGAAATTAGATGCTTAGGAGCAGACTCCACTTTTCGACCCACAAATGTAAGCTAGGTGGGAGATGGTAAATGAAATCTTTCAAGGTGGGAAAGTTATACCATAGACTAAGGTGAGCTTAGCAATTTATACCTGTTTAGGAAGAGTCACTTTCATTTCAACCATCAGATTCATGTGCAAAAAATAAGTTTATATTCCAGTGGTAGTCAGAGGTGGCATTCACAAATACAACCTACCCCTGTGGATGTTCCTGAGCAATCAGCTGCATGTGCATGAGTGTATACACACACACACACACACACACACACGCTCACACATACACAAATTATGTATTGAAATATGTGCTTTGTTTTTGGTGAGAAAACTTATAGCTTCTATTGGATTCTCAAAGGGCTGTCACCCATATAAAGAGCTGTTATTCCTCCATGTTTTTTTCCCACTTAATAAGGTATATGAAAATTCAAGTAAATGATAGTTGACATAATGAATGGGATAACCTTGAATAAATTTTAAATATTTCACTCATATGAAGTTTTAGCTTTTCCTCACAAAAGACCTCAAAGTTGATTGTTAGCCACCAGTTTGTAGCTACTAAGGTTGAGAATCCCTGCTCTAGGAAGCTACACAGAATCAGAGAAGCACAGACTTTCAGAGTTGGCTCCCAGAATTCATTTATTATAAGCAATTTTCAAATTCATTTTCTGTAAAACACACAGTGCAACCCTCTTCTCAAATAAAATATGCAAAAATCCCAAATGTATAAAACACGCAGAAAGGAAACCGCTTTGACTGAAGTCTGTGACCTTGGATTGTTCCTGTTCAGCCTCCGCCCCACTCTCCACAGCACAGCTAGAGAAGCTCCCAAAGTTTTATTTCCTTTATAGTCAGTTATTTTCTACGTTCTCTGTTGTAATTATTTCAGTGTTTTGCTAGTGAATTTCAAAGTATGAATTACGTCATGTAGCTTCTTATGAAAGAGTTAGAAACTGAAGGTCTTGGTTGACTCCCTGTTAAGTTTTGCTCACGTTGATCTGAATGCACTCGTGGAGTCAGGTGAATTTGAGATGGAACAATGACTCTGTCATTCATTAGCTGTGTGATCTTAGGCAAGTCCCAGAACCGCATTATGCTTCAGTTTCCTTATCTGCGAATTGTGATAAAAATTAAAGTAATTATGGTGATGATGATACTAATGCCAATGATGGTAATAACAATGATGGTGATAATGGTAATACATACCCACAGGGTTGCCATGAGGTTTAAATGAAAGAGTGCTCATGACAGGTCATTTTCTTTATAACCTAAATCCACTCCTGATAACCCTGCCTCTAGCTGAAAACTATTAAATATAAATACAGTTCTATTAATTTTAATGGGAAAGTGATGATGCTTTTGGTCCCAACCTAAGGCAATTTTCAAAAAGAGAAGAATATATCAATTGCATAATGAAAAAAAGTAATAAACAACTATTCGGAAGTAAATTAACATGATTTGTAGGTAAAATTTAATGTAACAAAGATTTTCTTTCTCACTAAAGGAGTAAGGGAAAGGTGAATGGGTAATAGTTGTAAAAGAAAGTGCAAAGAGTTGTTCATTATATTTGTTTATTTGTTTATTTATATTTGGGCTTTATTGAAGTATAATTGACATACAATATAGTAAGAAATGTGAAGTGCACATTGTGATGATTTGATATACATTTTGAAAGGATTCCCGCATCTAGTTAATTAACATATGCTTCACCTCACATATTTCTCTTTTCTCTTTTACTTTTGGTGAGAATATTTAACTTACACTCTCAGTAAATTTCAATTATACAATACAGTATTATCAACTATACTCACATGTTTTACATTAGATCCTCAGTCCTTATTCATCCTATAGCTGAAAGTTTGTACCCTTTTATCAATCTCTCACTATTTCCCCCACTCCTCAGCCCCTGACAACCACTTTACTCTGTGTTTTTATGAGTTTGACATTTTTTTTAAAGATTCCACACATAAGCGATACAATGTAGTATTTTGTCTTTCTCTGTCTGGCTTATTTCATTTAGCATAATGCCCTCAAATTCCATCCATGTTGTTGCAAGTGGCAGGATTTCCTTCTTTCTCATGGCTGAGTTATATTTATATATAACTAAATATATATAAATAATATAAATATGTAGATAGATACACAGATACATAGATATATATAGATATATACCTCATATCTTCTTTATCCATTCATCCATTGATGCACACTTAGGTTGCTTCTGTAACTTGGCTATTGTGAATAATGCTGCAATGAACATGGGGGTTCAGATATCTCTTCAATATCCTGTTTTCATTTCCTTTGGAGATATATATATCTCCAAATACATTATTTTAAAACTATTTTCTTCAACAAATTTTTAGCCTTTTGGGGCTTTTGGTGATTTTGCCCTCAAGCTACACTTAAGTTTATAGCACAATATCAAACCCTTTTATACAAAAATAAAAGCTGCAACAATGGTACTTTGAAACACATGAGAACAACATACATGTAGAGAAAACTGAAGAGTCTTAGTGCCTTGTCATCACACTTGCTGGGCATTTATATGCAAAGAAAACCCATTTAAGTTTATTCAAAATGTAACTCATCACATTTATTCCTTACAATATTCTCTAACTGGAAACTTTGGTTCAAGTAAATTGGTGAATATGTCTTTGCCTGAAGCCATAATGTTGAAGTATTACCTTCTTTCTATACTGTATTTATTTAATGTGTTTTGGGGAAAAAATCGTCATACAGGAAAAAAAAGAGAGTCAGTGTCCAAATAGCCATATCACTTATCAGGATGGTGTTTATTCTTTAACTGAGCTGTCATCATGTGCGGTTAAGTCTGTATTTCACACAGTTCCAGATACCAGAGTAGGAAATCAACAAATCTAATTGTCTCCTTCTTCAGCACTCTTTCCCTTTCTCTTTTTCCTCCTGTATTCCTTCCAGCTCTAGCTACTCCGTTTAAAACTTCAGCTTCACAGAATAACTCAAACAGGACCTGCAGTTTCCATGAACTGCAAAACCATGTCTCAAAACCATGCAAAACAATGTCTCCCTTTCATCTCTGGGAAAACTCCATCTGACTTCAAATCTGCATCTAGGCTGTGTCTTTTCCCTAAGAATATTGAAATATTTCATAGGCATGTCATGTTGTTTTTCAGCATCCCTGTGAGGTATAGTGATATATATATACTATTTTTCAGATGAATAATCCCAGCAAGGTAAAGTGAACTGTCCAGATTTACAAAAGCTCAATTCCAGCAGTGTCACTGCCCATCTGTATTACCTTGTTTTCTCATTTATGCTTTCCTCAAAATGAGCACATTGACTAGAGACAGCAGAAGTTCAAACAAACATATCTTTCCCCATAGTATTCTCAGCCTCAGAAGATAAAATTACTAGAAGCATCGGTTTGATATTCTCCCATTAGAAACACAACTTATTGCTCATTCTACCTTCTGGTCATAACATATTCACAGACTCACATAAGCAAGTATCCATACCTAGAGGCTGTTCACCTTTTGCCAACTCTACACAACTATCCCTAGTAGTGGCTCACTGCTGCTATTGTATTGGATGTGGTGGATGGAGGAGTCCTAAAGGGCTCAGGAATTATAGTTTGAAACACATTGTAGCAGCCATAAGTATATGCTTTGAAGACTTCAACTTCAGGGTGCATAACTGACTCACAAGGGCCCCAGCCCTGCACTCTGAAGTCCATGCTTCCCATGGTTGCTCCCAGCCAATGATGGAGCACAACATGGCTCTTATGGCAGGCTTGCTACTGGGAGACATGCCTGATATGATGGCAAACTTTCCTCAGATTGCAGAAAACTCTAGGATGCTTCCATTCCAACTGTCCTTGTTTCCTTGCCTCTCTTCTTCACTTTGGGGCAGACTTCCATCCCGGTGTATTGGCTCTCCCAGTCTTATTTGTGTGAAAGAAGAAATAAATCCAGACTTGAATAAGGAGAGACTTATTCAAAAAAGACTATTGCAATAAGGGAGAAGGAACTATTGAAATAAGGAGAGTTTTCTGACCATGAGATTTACAGGGTCAGGCAAAAAAGGGCTTTTAAAAAAAAATTTTTTTTTAAGGGAGAGCAGTAAGTAAAGCTAGAAAGAACCATTTATGGGCATGTGGAAGGAGTAAATGGTGTGATCAGATGATTAATCAGGAAATATTTCCCCCTGAAATCAGCTGATTCTTGGAGGGGGTTCTGAGAAAGGGGTCTTTCTGCATTCCAGTGCTCAGTGGTGAGCCAAAGTTCAGGGACTGGGGCAAGGCTGACTCAAGTATGGTTAAGTCAAGTTAATAGGCATTTTATCCAGTTGGACAGTGGTGCCAGTAATTTAGGTGACAAAGAAACTGTACTCTGTCTGGTTTTGTCATAAATAAACAAGCGGTTCATCTACCAGTCTTGTCTAAGTCAAGGATGTGTTTTTTTGCAGGAAGCCATTTCTTGGAACACAAAAGGGGGGTGGGTTTCTTAACCATTACAGTTTTCCAGGAGCACGGAGCTCAGCTAAAGTTCAACACTGTCACTTAGCTTCCTGCCCATTTTGAATCAGGTTTTTCACCAAATAAAAATTCTTGTACATTTAATCCTATCTTGCTGTCTGCTTCTTGGAGAACCTGGACTAACACATGTTTCTTATATGCCTTTTCTTACCTTTCCCATTAGTGTAACACTCTTTATACCAGTGGTTCTCAAATTTTATTATGTGTAGAAGTGATATGTAAATCTTGCTACAATGTAGATTCCTAAGGACCAGTACACAAAGATTTCCTGGATCTGGGGTGGAGCAAGGGATTAAACATGCAGGTTAATTAATTGGGAGAGGTCTTCAAACCACACATTGAATAATACTGCTGTAATCAGTCTATGCAATGTAGGAAAGTTTATATAATTATATAATTATATGAATTTATATGTTGATAAAGCTTTATTTTCGTGTCCCATAGGAATGTCTATTTGATACATTTCCTTGATTGTGGCTATTTTGGCCTTGCTGCTCATCCATGGAAATTCTTTTGGATGCAGCTCTATTAGTACTGTGGAAATAATGTAACATTATGTAACTGGCCTTGAGTTTGCTGTGTTCTCATTCAGGGGAAGAGTTGCATGAATGAAAAAGTTTCTCAGCCTCTGTTAATCATAATATGAATTGCACAGATTATTCCCTACACCTCTGAGAATATTTCAGTACAGTAAATGAAGGGCTGGGACTTCCCTGGTGGCACAGTGGTTAAGAATCTGCCTGCCGATGCAGGGCAAACGGGTTCGATCCCTGGTCCGGGAAGATCCCACATGCCCCGGAGCAACTAAGCCTGTATGCCACAACTACTGAGCCTGCGCTCTATAGTCCGCAAGCCACAACTACTGAGTCCACACACCACAACTACTGAAGCCCACGCACCTAGAACCTGTGTTCCACAACAAGAGAAGCCACCGCAATGAGAAGCCCGCGCACTGCAACGAAGAGTAGCCCCTGCTCACCGCAACTAGAGAAAGCCCGCGTGTAGCAACGAAGACCCAATGCAGCCAAAAAATAAAATAAATAATTTTTTTTAAAAATGAAGGGCCATCCATTCTACACTCTAGAAATTTATATTATGATTAGTTTAGCTCATGATAGTGAAGAATTTAATAGTTATATGCCAAATTTAATGAGTTTGTGGGGTAAAAATGTTTCTCTTTGTGGGTTAGGTAAATCTGTTCAATGCTAATTCAAGAAACCCAAGTATTCAGATCAAGATATGTTCCAGCAACAACGTGAAATGAGTCACACACTTATCATGGGGGTGGGAAGGCATTAGATTAAGAGCCAAAGACATTAAATCTAGAAGAGTCAGCTACTCCACAAAAAAATCAAATAAGGAAAACAGTGATCACAGTTTATGAGTAAGCATACTTATGCTATTTAACACTTAGCATCAATTCTGGAATGGCATAAATAGTGACTGTTTGGGGATTCTCAAAACTTTTGCGCTTCTCATGATGTGACCTAGGACACTTAAGGAATAAGTGCAATGCTAAGGTCAAATAAAATCAAATATAAACAAACATTTTCATGTACATATTTACATATATTTTAAACTATTAACCTGGATCCTCTTTAAAATTATGGAGAAATTAATTAATGATGATTTGCTTCTCATTGATGCTACTATCAAAATTTACCTCTAATATAATTGTAAATACCAAATAATACCCAGAAGTATGTTGGCATGTGCAAATCTATCCACTTGAAACTCATAAATAATAAGGCAATTCTTCTGTCTTTTCTTGATTTCCTCAGACAACTTGGAGCTTCCCAGAAGTGCAACTAGCACTGGACATCAGTGAAGCTCACTGTTTAAAACTTGATTAAAGGAGTAGGTCTATTGTTTTAGGCTGGTCACCTCTGAGGTTTTAGCCTGTTTTGGGGGTATCCATCTAAATAAAAAGATTTCCTGACTTAGGTCATTACTTCTCTAATGGTTGACCCATCCTAGGAATGCCCACTAGCCACCTTCATACTTTCATACCTTTTGATGTAAAACTAAAGAGAATAGAGTAGATGATAGTCATTCCTGGGTAGGACTGGGAAATTACCTTCCTGCCTTAGTTTCCTTTCATATTCTCAGCCATCATGAGAATACTAAGAAACCTCTTATGAGACTTTTGGAATGACACATGTATCTTCACATGCCCTTTGAAACTCCTAGAGAACAGAGTAGGTGCTATCTTACCCCCAAGAAAATCTTATTCTTGGATAGTCTCTTCTGAAATTTGTGAACATCTTAGGTGTTCCAGTTTTCCCTTATTTTGTTTATGTCCTCAGTATTATCTTGACGTCCTTTCACCTCTATTTAAACTGTAAAAATAAACAAATAAACAAAAAATAAATGATGATTGATTCCCAGGTGGAAATCTTGCCCTTTGTCTTACAATGACCTTTTAAATCTTTACTTGTCATTGCAGGAGCCATTGGCTGCCTGTCTGTCAATCTAGAGTTGCATATGGCTGAGAGCCTTTCCTGACATAGGACTATCACCATTATCCCAACATCACTAATTTTCCTTTCTTCTTAAAACTCCTGGGTAGGAATGTTGCTTTAAGTTTTTCTGCTTTGAAATCTTGACATCTCAGAGGAATGCATGCATATCTATGGGCCTCCATACAATGTTAGGCAACTGTCATCTGAGAATATTGTGTGTATTTCAGTTTTAATTTTGCAAGAAGGATACTGGGTAATTGCTACTCCTAGGAACTCCTCCTTTATTAGAATCATCTTCCTTGAGATATAAATTCATCTCAGGGAATACCATAGAACCCAGAGTTATTGATTGTTTCAGCTTGTTTCTACTGATATTCTTTTTTTAAAATTAATTTTTATTGGAGTATAGTTGATTTACAATGTTGTGTTAGTTTCAGGTGTACAGCAATGTGATTCAGTTATACATATACATATATCCACTCTTTTTTAGATTCTATTCCCATATAGGTCATTACAGAGTATCGAGCACAGTTCCCTGTGCTATACAGTAGGTTCTTATTAGTTATCTATTTTATATATAGTAGTGTGTATATGTCAATCCCAGTCTCCCAATTTATCCCTCCCCCTCCTTACACCCTGGTAACCATAAGTTTGTTTTCTACATCTGTAACTCTATTTCTGTTTTGTAGATAAGTTCATTTGTACCCTTTTTTTAGAGTCCACGTATAAGCGGTATCATGATATTTGCCTTTCTCTGTCTGACTTACTTCACTCAGTATGACAATATATGGGTCCATCCATGTTGCTGTAAATGGCATTATTTCATTCTTTTTTATGGCTGAGTAATATTCCATTGTATATATGTACCACATCTTCTTTATCCATTGCTCCTTTGATGGACATTTAGGTTGCCTGCATGTCCTGGCTATTGTAAATAGTGCTGCAGTGAACATTGGGATGCATGTATCTTTTCAAATTATGGTTTTCTCTGGATATATGCCCAGGGGTGGGATTACTGGATCATATGGTACCTCTATTTTTAGTTTTTTTAAGGAACCCCCATTGAAGTTTTGATTTTCATTTCTCTAATAATTAGTGACGTTGAGCATCTTTTCATGTGCTTTTTGGCCATCTGTATGTCTTCTTTGGAGAAATGTCTATTTAGATCTTCCAACTATTTTTGGATTGACTTGTTTGTTTCTTTGATATTGAACTGCATGAGCTGTTTGTATATGTTGGAGATTAATCCTTTGTCAGTTGCTTCATTTGCAAATATTTCTCCCATTCTGAGTGTTGTCTTTTCATTTTGTTTATAGTTTCCTTTACTGCGCAAAAGCTTTTAAGTTTCATTAGGTCCCATTTGTTTATTTTTGTTTTTATTTTCATTACTCTAGGAGGTGGATTGAAAATAGACCTTGTTGCACTTTATGTTAGACAGTGTTCTGCCTATGTTTTCCACAGAGATTTTTATAGTATCTGGCCTTACATTTAGGTCTTTAATCCATTTTGAGTTTATCTTTGTGTATAGTGTCAGGGAGTATTCTAATTTCATTTTTTTACATGCAGCTGTCCAGTTTTCCAGCAGCACTTATTGAAGAGACTGTCTTTTCTCCATTGTATATCCTTGCCTCCTTTATCATAGATTAGTTGACCATAGATGTATGGGTTTATCTCTGGACTTTCTATCCTGTTCCATTGATCTATATTTCTGTTTTTGTTCCAGTACCATACTGTTTTGATGACTGTAGCTTTGCAGTATAGTCTGAAGTCAGGAAGCCTGGTTCTTCTATCTCTGTTTTTCTTTCTCAGGATTGCTTTGGCTATTCGGGGTCTTTTGTGTTTCCACACAAATTGTGAAATTTCTTGTTCTGGTTCTGTGAAAAATGGCATTGGTAATTTAATAGAGATTGCATTGAATATGTAGATTGCTTTGGGTAGTATAGTCATTTTCACAATACTGATTCCGCTAATCCAAGAACATGGTATATCCATCTGTTTGTGTTATCTTTTATTTCTTTCATCAGTATCTTATAGTTTTCTGAGTACAGGTCTTTTACCTCCTTAGTAGGTTTATTCCTAGGTATTTTTTTTTTTTGATGCGACGGTAAATGGGTTTTTTCTACTGATATTCTTAACTGTTATGGGAGTGTCCCTATGGCTAATGTATATTATCCCATTTAAATCTCCTTAGAGCAATGGGATATGTTTTACTTTGAGGTTTACTTCATAATTAGGTTAGTCCCCTATGAGATCTTTGCTCATTATGGGAGTGACCATCAGCACCATGACTCCCAAGGGTCATTCTATTTTACTCAATTTGAAAGAAGGGTTGTAAGAAAATGTAACCATTTTCCTA
Source organism: Balaenoptera acutorostrata (assembly GCF_949987535.1). Taxonomy (NCBI): domain Eukaryota; kingdom Metazoa; phylum Chordata; class Mammalia; order Artiodactyla; family Balaenopteridae; genus Balaenoptera; species Balaenoptera acutorostrata. Next base: position 18,528,890 of record NC_080072.1, read on the forward strand.
CCCAATTTACTCATTTGTAAAAGTATCAAAAAAAGTTTGTAAATGGAATGATCACAACTGAATACTGAATTAGCATTCTAAAGGACAAAGGATGAAATATCTGAAAGTCAAATCGAAAGGGAGAAATGAAAACACATACTCAATACAAAAAGTAGCTCACAACTCTTCTCTCTTTTTAATCTTGATGTGATTTTTATCTTAAGGACATTATTTCTTCCCCTGCATTAGTATATTGACCATGTCCATTCCTCCCTTCCCCAGACCCTTTCCCATAGGTTTCAACAATTTGAATTCAACGGGAGATACGCTGATGTCTTTGTATTTGTTCATTTCCACATACACCCTGGACTCCACACTTGAGTATGACTGTTACTTCCTCTGCATGCTTCTAATGCTGCATCTTCAAAATTTCTTCTCTCACCTTTACCAAAATAAGATTTTTATTTTGTAGAACACGATCTTACTTTGGATTTACAGCATCATCTTTTTCAAAAGAATATTAAGACTGTGTGGTGCACTATAGCTAGATTCTCCACTGCACTGAGGGAGGAACCTGAAGACAAAACCAACTGTATTTAGGAGTTTTCAACTTTTCTACTTTTATCAGTTCATGTTATATAAAAGAGAATAAATGGCACTTTAATTACACTCTCAGATGATACTAAATTGGGAATGTTGCAAACTACAGGAAAGAGAGAGGAATGACACTACAAGGACTAAAGAGGTTTAGCTGTGCGGGTAGGTAGAACCAAGAGAGCACAAATCACCCCAGAAAACGTTCCAAGTAATTTAAAACTACCCTGTGCACTGCACATATGTATATATGTGGGTTTCTGTGTGCACTTGTTCTATTACACTATTTAAGTTTAAACACATACAGTTTCATGGAGGAAAGGCAAGCCAGGACAGCCATAATAATCTAGGGTACCTACTGCTTCCTCTCTGCAGTGATTTGGCCTTAGTATTAGCCTGTATCAAATAAGAAATTCTGTTTTTTTATTTATAAAATGAGCTTGCATAAAATTTATGATCCCTCCAGCTTTCAAAGGTACATGAATAAATGTTTGAGTCATGGTTTTTATGGCAACTAGATTATAGAACATGGAGCCATTTGAAAATAAATAAAATATTAACTAAATTGTCTCCTGTTGCTCTTATTCTTCAAGTGAGTACCCCTTATGACTTCTCTACATCATCCCACCTTTCATCAGAAATTAACTTTGTTCAGGCTCAAGCCACACTGATGACTTCCGCCAAAAGGCTCACAAATATTTTGACCTCATGATACCTATGGAATGGAGGGCATTCTTAGGCATTATCTGGGGAAAAAAGAGGGTACCAAAGCCAATATCCACAAGTTGACCTAAGGATGATCTGCCTAATTGTAGAAAATTGAGCTGAACCCTGGGGAATTTGATCATTATAAATTTAGGAAATAGGAAATACCAAGAGGCCAATTACTTGAAACTGATGAGCTCCAAGTGCTTAGAAATAAGCAGAGTTTCTAGGACAGTAAATTCACTGACAGACTGATTCACCTGCCCCAGGAGGGTGCCACCTACAGTACACTCGATACTTACATCTTCCTCTGAGTCACTGCCTGATGAGGTTAGGACAGATTAGGCTAGGAATCAACAAGAAGGGGATGTGCTGGCTGGACTTGTGTACCTAAAAGCAAGCGTGTGAGAGGTTCTGATATACCAGAAAATGAAATCTTTGTGACTGAGCTGTGTTTGCAGATGGGACCTTGTCTTCCAAAAGGTACTTGAGTCTTGTGGAACAAAATAGTTTGGGTTTTGCCCTTTCTCTTACTAAGTGGTCTGTAGGAAAGCCTACTCAGAAGGAGCTACCAATTTCCTCTAGTCCAGGGGATGGCCAGTAATTACTGCTGCCTCCTAGGGACTGTAGGAACTTTGACATCTGTAATATAGGGCTGCCAGGGATCTTCAGAACTGAGGACTTTGCAGGTCTCTATGCCCATTGCTCCCAGTAGTTGGCATTTCATATCTTTCACAGGCTGAGAGCATGAAGAAAGGAACCTGATATAAGCAGGCTTCTCTTTTGTGTGTTTTTTGGCCTTTCTCCCACAAGTAGGCTCTTATTTTTGCTAAAATCACTGTGGGTTGAGTCCATCATCTCAGGAATTATTGGTTCTTTCAATCCCTTTATATTCTATCATTGAGTAGCCCATCTTGAGGTTGTCCTAGCCTTAAAAGTGTTTTGGGCATATCAAACCTCTCTGTTTCCGTTGTCTTACTGTACCTTTGAACATTGCCATCTGTCTATGACCAATAGAGAGAGGAGTGAATAAATGCATCCATATTGGCTTATTAGTCTGTAACATTTTTCAAAGCAGGTGTAAAATAGGAGGATGTGATGATGGTGATGGTGATCATGATGATCACATAATGACAGATACTTCTTACTGGCTACATATTATGTGTGAGACACATCTTCATTGAAAACCCACTTACTTAAATACTAGGAAGTGATACTGTTCTTTCTTCCATTTTACAGATGAGGAAACTAATTCGATTCAAAGAAATTAGCCAAATTTTTCAAGATCACACTTTTTTATTTGCAAGTGATGATGACCATCTCAAATTGGCCTAAGCAATTGGGAGTACATTGGCCCACATTATTGCAATGTCTATTGGTGGTTCTGTCTACAGCCTAAGATGGATTTAGAGGCTTAAATAATTCAATCAGATTTACTTTCCCTCCAAATCTTGGTCTGATTTCCTCTGTGTTTTTTATGTGTCATTTTAGCATAGACTCCCTCAATATATGGTCTGTAAGGGCCAGTGTAGCTCTAAGCTTGTATTGCACTTTTAGCATGCAATCACAAGAAAAGACAGAGCACCTCAATCTCTACAGCTTCAGAAAAGGCCTCGGGAAGGACCCTGACTGACCAGGTTTGGGTCATGTGCCCATCCATGATCCAATCACCATGGCACAAATGGTATAGAACTTCAGTTTAGTAGGTCATAGTTATACACCCGCCTCTGAAGTACAAGACTGGAGAGGAGTCACCTTCACACAAATTACATCCTTTTGTTCCCCATCAAAACAGGGCTTTTCATACAGAAGGGATGGAGGAAGGGAACGCATGTGGCAAGTCACAAATTTATACACTTTAACATCCTCTACTTTCAATCAGATGGTGTGAGATCCAGGATTTAGACACAAATCATCTGTCCCTGGACTCTGCACTATTCTGAGCAGAGCAGGCCTTCTGCTTGTTGGTTTGTAGAAATTATCTCATTTAAGACTCATCACAACTCCTGGGGGCAAATATTAGTTGCCTCATGTTATCGGTAAGGAGCTAATGTAAGGCAAGGCGAAGTGACTTGCCTGATTCCATAGAATTTCTAAGTGACCAAGCCAAGAACTAAACTTAAGACTATTTGACTTTGTTTCTGGATTCTTTTCACTCAGCCATGGGCATCATAACCAGCATCATCTGAATGGTTTTGAATGTCAGCAGGGGACAGGGGTTGTGGTCTATATTAATCAATTTTGCTATTTAACAACTACAATATCTCCGAGGCTTACAACACAAATATTTATTTTTATCACTCATGATCTGCTGGTCAGTCGGGGCAGCTCTGCTTTGGCATGGGGGGGTGGAGTTGAAGTCTGCTCTATCTGTTGCATTCTTGAGCCCAGGCTAGAGTAACAGAAGCCATCCAGAGGCCACTTTTTTCATGGTGGATCAATGAAATGTCAGAAGGCACTTCCATCCATGCAAGCACATTTTAAGTCTTTGCTTGCATCTTGTCCACTCACATTCCATTGGTTGAAGTGAGATATGTGATCCAGCTCTGCATTCATGAGCTAGGGAAACACACTCTTTCCACAGTGAGAGGAGGAGATGGAATGGTCTGACTAATCTTGAGGTACTTTGAAGAACCTAGAGTAAGGGTCCTCAATTCAGACTTCTGCTATTTGTTGTTGTTTCAAAATGCAACTTATTAGAAAAGCATTGGCAACTAGTAAACCTAGAAACATAGAGGTCACAAGTCAAATTTAGGAAGTACTGGTAGTGGAATTGATACCATATAATGGTAAATCTATGAAATAGTACTCTTTCTTCCAGTCTTTGAAATGTGGCTGATACATCTTTACATATTACTGTCTGACAAGGATATGGTAATCACAATACTCTTTTGTGTATTGGTGGCAGTGGGGGGGGGGCAGAAATACGGTACGCTTTGGGGCAATATTTTAAGCTAAAATTGAAGGAGACATGCATCTCTGGAGTGAAAAACGGCTGTGACAGTTGACAGCTGGGGAGCTAAATGCAACTGTTTCTTGAGGTGTGAAGTAATAGCTATCAAATTCTTTTTATTCTAGCATCAGTTCAAGACATTAGAGCTTCATAGATAAATTATATTCTACTGGCTTTATGCATGGCTAATAGTTTAAATTCATTCCTTTCAAAAGTTTGCTCTATTCATGAAGAGCTACAACCTGATTTTCCTACCAGTAATACTTCCCCACCCTACACCAAAGCAATGGAAAGCCAGTGGAGGTGATTCTTACATTATTTGTGTTCAAAAAAAGGCCATATTGTTTCTATAATTGAAAATGCAGACACTATTTTTTTTTTAATGTCTGAAACATTTATATTAACATATTTCCATACAAATAACCCAATAAAAGTTTAGTATTAGTTGTTTTGTTTGTTTTTCTATACTGCAGGTTCTTATTAGGCATCAGTTTTATACACATCAGTGTATACATGTCAATCCCAATCGCCCAATTCAGCACACCACCATCCCCACCTCACCGCAGTTTTCCCCCCTTGGTGTCCATATGTCCATTCTCTACATCTGTGTCTCAACTTCTGCCCTGCAAACTGGCTCATCTGTACCATTTTTCTAGGTTCCACATACATGCATTAATATACGATATTTGTTTTTCTCTTTCTGACTTACTTCACTCTGTATGACAGTCTCTAGATCCATCCACGTCTCAACAAATGACTCAATTTCGTTCCTTTTTATGGCTGAGTAATATTCCATTGTATATATGTACCACAACTTCTTTATCCATTCGTCTGTTGATGGGCATTTAGGTTGCTTCCATGTCCTGGCTATTGTAAATAGTGCTGCAATGAACATTCGGGTGCATGTGTCTTTTTGAATAACGGTTTTATCTGGGTATATGCCCAGTAGTGGGATTGCTGGGTCATATGGTAATTCTATTTTTAGTTTTTTAAGGAACCTCCATATTGTTCTCCATAGTGGCTGTATCAATTTACATTCCCACCAACAGTGCAAGAGGGTTCCCTTTTCTCCACACCCTCTCCAGCATTTGTTGTTTGTAGATTTTCTGATGATGCCCATTCTAACAGGAGTGAGGTGATACCTCATTGTAGTTTTGATATGCATTTCTCTAATAATTAGTGATGTTGAGCATCTTTTCATGTGCTTCGTGGCCGTCTGTATGTCTTCTTTGGAGAAATGTCTATTTAGGTCTTCTGCCCATTTTTGGATTGGGGTGTTTGTTTCTTTGATATTGAGCTGAATGAGCTGTTTATATATTTTGGAGATTAATCCTTTGTCAGTTGATTCATTTGCAAATATTTTCTCCCATTCTGAGGGTTGTCTTTTGGTCTTGTTTATGGTTTCCTTTGCTGTGCAAAAGCTTTGAAGTTTCATTAGGTCCCACTTGTTTATTTTTGTTTTTATTTCCATTACTCTAGGAGGTGGATCAAAAAAGATCTTGCTGTGATTTATGTCAAAGAGTGTTCTTCCTATGTTTTCCTCTAAGAGTTTTATAGTGTCCAGTCTTATATTTAGGTCTCTAATCCATTTTGAGTTTATTTTTGTGTATGGTGTTAGGGAGTATTCTAATTTCATTCTTTTACATGTAGCTGTCCAGTTTTCCCAGCACCACTTATTGAAGAGACTGTCTTTTCTCCATTGTATATCTTTGCCTCCTTTGTCATAGATTAGTTGACCATAGGTGCGTGGGTTAATCTCTGGGCTTTCTATCTTGTTCCATTGATCTATGTTTCTGTTTTTGTGCCAGTACCATATTGTCTTGATTACTGTAGCTTTGTAGTATAGTCTGAAGTCAGGGAGTCTGATTCCTCCAGCTCCATTTTTTTGCCTCAAGACTGCTTTGGCTATTCGGGGTCTTTTGTGTCTCCATACAAATTTTAAGATGATTTGTTCTAGCTCCGTAAAAAATGCCATTGGTAATTTGATAGGGATTGCATTGAATCTGTAGATTGCTTTGGGTAGTATACTCATTTTCACAATGTTGATTCTTCCAATCCAAGAACATGGTATATCTCTCCATCTGTTGGTATCATCTTTAATTTCTTTCATCAGTGTCTTATAGTTTTCTGCATACAGGTCTTTTGTCTCCCTAGGTAGGTTTATTCCTAGGTATTTTATTCTTTTTGTTGCAATGGTAAATGGGAGTGTTTCCATAATTTCTCTTTCAGATTTTTCATCATTAGTGTATAGGAATGCAAGAGATTTCTGTGCATTCATTTTGTAACCTGCAACTTTACCATATTCATTAATTAGCTCTAGCAGTTTTCTGGTGGCAGTTTTAGGATTCTCTATGTATAGTATCATGTCATCCGCAAACAGTGACAGTTTTACTTCTTCTTTTCCAATTTGTATTCCTTTTATTTCTTTTTCTTCTCTGATTGCCGTGGCTAGGACTTCCAGAACTATGTTGAATAATAGTGGTGAGAGTGGACATCCTTGTCTTGTTCCTGATCTTAGAGGAAATGCTTTCAGTTTTTCACCATTGAGAATGATGTTTGCTGTGGGTTTGCCATATATGGCCTTTATTATGTTGAGGTAGGTTCCCTCTATGCCCACTTTCTGGAGAGTTTTTATCATAAATGGGTGTTGAATTTTGTCAAAAGCTTTTTCTGCATCTATTGAGATGATCATATGGTTTTTATTCTTCAATTTGTTAATATGGTGTATCACATTGATTGATTTGCGTATATTGAAGAATCCTTGCATCCCTGGGATAAATCCCACTTGATCGTGGTGTATGATCCTTTTAATGTGTTATTGGATTCTGTTTGCTAGTATTTTGTTGAGGATTTTTGCATCTATATTCATCAGTGATATTGGTCTGTAATTTTCTTTTTTTGTAGTGTCTTTGTCTGGTTTTGGTATCAGGGTGATGGTTGCCTCATAGAATGAGTTTGGGAGTGTTCCTTCCTCTGCAATTTTTTGGAAGAGTTTGAGAAGGATGGGTGTTAGCTCTTCTCTAAATGTTTGATAGAATTCGCCTGTGAAGCCATCTGGTCCTGGACTTTTGTTTGTTGGAAGATTTTTAATCACAGTTTCAATTTCATTACTTGTGATTGGTCTGTTCATATTTTCTGTTTCTTCCTGATTCAGTCTTGGAAGGTTATACCTTTCTAAGAATTTGTCCATTTCTTCCAGGTTGTCCATTTTATTGGCATAAAGTTGCTTGTAGTAGTCTCTTAGGATGTTTTGTATTTCTGCGGTGTCTGTTGTAACTTCTCCTTTTTCATTTCTGATTTTATTGATTTGAGTCCTCTCCCTCTTTTTCTTGATGAGTCTGGCTAATGGCTTATCAATTTTGTTTATCTTCTCAAAGAACCAGCTTTTAGTTTTATTGATCTTTGCTATTGTTTTCTTTGTTTCTATTTCATTTATTTCTGCTCTGATCTTTATGATTTCTTTCCTTCTGCTAACTTTGGGTTTTGTTTGTTCTTCTTTCTCTAGTTTCTTTAGGTGTAAGGTTAGATTGTTTACTTGAGATTTTTCTTGTTTCTTTAGGTAGGCTTGTATAGCTATAAACTTCCCTCTTAGAACCACTTTTGCTGCATCCCATAGGTTTTGGGTCGTCGTGTTTTCATTGTCATTTGTCTCTAGGTATTTTTTTATTTCCTGTTTGATTTCTTCAGTGATCTCTTGGTTATTTAGTAACATATTGTTTAGCCTCCATGTGTTTGTCTTTTTTACGTTTTTTCCCCTGTAATTCATTTCTAATCTCATAGCGTTGTGGTCAGAAAAGATGCTTGATATGATTTCAATTTTCTTAAATTTACTGAGGCTTGATTTGTGACCCAAGATGTGATCTATCCTGGAGAATGTTCCGTGTGCACTTGAGAAGAACGTGTAATCTGCCGTTTTTGGATGGAATGTCCTATATATATCAATTAAATCTATCTGGTCTATTGTGTCATTTAAAGCTTCTGTTTCCTTATTTATTTTCATTTTGGATGATCTGTCCATTGGTGTAAGTGAGGTGTTAAAGTCCCCCACTATTATTGTGTTACTGTCGATTTCCTCTTTTATAGCTGTTAGCAGTTGCCTTATGTATTGAGGTGCTCCTATGTTGGGTGCATATATATTTATAATTGTTATATCTTCTTCTTGGATTGATCCCTGGATCATTATGTAGTGTCCTTCCTTGTCTCTTGTAACATTCTTTATTTTAAAGTCTATTTTATCTGATATGAGTATAGCTACTCCAGCTTTCTTTTGATTTCCATTTGCATGGAATATCTTTTTCCATCCCCTCACTTTCAGTCTGTATGTGTCCCTAGGTCTGAAGTGGGTCTCTTGTAGACAGCATATATATGGGTCTTGTTTTTGTATCCATTCAGCCAGTCTATGTCTTTTGGTTGGGGCATTTAATCCATTCACGTTTAAGGTAATTATCGATATGTATGTTCCTATGACCATTTTCTTAATTGTTTTGGGTTTGTTTTTGTAGGTCCTTTTCTTCTCTTGTGTTTCCCACTTAGAGAAGTTCCTTTAGCATTTGTTGTAGAGCTGGTTTGGTGGTGCTGAATTCTCTTAGCTTTTGCTTGTCTGTAAAGCTTTTGATTTCTCCATCAAATCTAAATGAGATCCTTGCTGGTTAGAGTAATCTTGGTTGTAGGTTCTTCCCTTTCATCACTTTAAGTATATCATGCCACTCCCTTCTGGCTTGCAGAGTTTCTGCTGAGAAATCAGCTGTTAACCTTATGGGAGTTCCCTTGTATGTTATTTGTCGTTTTTCCCTTGCTGCTTTCAGTAATTTTTCTTTGTCTTTAATTTTTGCCACTTTGATTACTATGTGTCTCGGCGTGTTTCTCCTTGGGTTTATTCTGTATGGGACTCTCTGCGCTTCCTGGACTTGGGTGGCTATTTCCTTTCCCATGTTAGGGAAGTTTTCGACTATAATCTCTTCAAATATTTTCTCTGGTCCTTTCTCTCTCTCTTCTCCTTCTGGGACCCCTATAATGCGAATGTTGTTGCGTTTAATGTTGTCCCAGACGTCTCTTAGGCTGTCTTCATTTCTTTTCATTCTTTTTTCTTTAGTCTGTTCCGCAGCAGTGAATTCCACCATTCTGTCTTCCAGGTCACTTATCCGTTCTTCTGCCTCAGTTATTCTGCTATTGATTCCTTCTAGTGTAGTTTTCATTTCAGTTATTGTATTGGTCATCTCTGTTTGTTTGTTCTTTAATTCTTCTAGGTCTTTGTTAATCATTTCTTGCATCTTCTCAATCTTTGCCTCCATTCTTATTCCGAGGTCCTGGATCATCTTCACTATCATTATTCTGAATTCTTTTTCTGGAAGGTTGCCTATCTCCACTTCATTTAGTTGTTTTTCTGGGGTTTTTTCTTGTTCCTTCATCTGGTACATAGCCCTCTGCCTTTTCATCTTCTCTGTCTTTCTGTAACTATGGTTTTTGGTCCACAGGCTGCAGGATTGTAGTTTTTCTTGCTTCTGTTGTCTGCCCTCTGGTGGTTGAGGCTATCTAAGAGGCTTGATGGGAGGCTCTGGAGGTGGGTAGAGCTGACTCTGCAGACACTATTATTAAGAGAAAAAGGGTCAGAATTTCAGGTGGAATTGAAATAGGTAAGTTGGTTTAATTCTCGAGGGTGAGAGATGTTGAATATATTTGATTGTCTGTTCATTAAGAAGTAAACATTCAGTGCACCAGTGTATCTAATATGGTTATAGGAAAAGTGGAAGAGAAAAAGTAGACAAAATAGAAGGTATGATTTCTAACCATGGTGGAAGAAATCAGAAATCCTGGATTTTACTATTAACTAGCTTTTGGACTTTAAAGGGATCATAAAACCTTTCTAGGATGTTATTTCTTTATCTTGAAAATAAGAACGTTTATATATATTTACTACAGTGACAGCTCTGAATCAAACATTACAGAATGTTAAGGAGTTTTCTACCTAACTGGAAAGGCCCAAAACATGTGAAGACTTCATGCTTTCAATAACTATGTGTTGACTGCCTACTACTTTATGTTAGGTTTGTTCCTGGTGTTGGGAATATAGTCATGAAAGAGAAAAAGCCTCTGACCCTGGAGAGCTTAAATTCTGGTGGAGAGACAGTCAATAAACAAGTAAAAAAATAATTTTATGATTTAATTTTAGGTATTAATAAATGCTGTAAAAAAATTAAAACAGGTTTTGGGGTGGGATGGGAGAGAGAGAGAGTCTGGGCAGGATAGTTTATTTTAGATAATTAGGAAAGTTCTATCTGAGAGATAACAATGGAGACTTGAATTAAATTACTGTGTTAGTTTTGCAATTATTTTGGAAAAAATCGTCTCTCTAGCAAATGTAATGAGCCTGAGGTCAGACGGCATTTGGCATGTTTAAGGAAAAGCAAAAATGATACCTTAATTATACAGCACAATCTATGTGTAACAAGATAAAAAAAAGTATAAACTGTATTCCATGGCATGACACGAAGGTGTGCTGAATTAATCAGAGGAGGAGGTGAAATGAATAATGCCCGTGATCAAGTCTTTGCTTCATTTCTTTTGTTTTATTGGTCACCAAGTTCTGGATATTTTACCTTCTTAACTTCTTGTATCTACCCCTCATTTTTATTCCAATATCTGGACTTGATACAGGCAGACAGTCGCTTTGAGCCATCTTCTACCAAAAAGTAAAGCTGATCATATAATTCTACTTCTAAAAATATATATATTTTTAGATGCATCTCTATCAGCCTCAGAAAAATAGTCAACTCAAACTACTTGTCTTGAGATGACTTTGTGATTTGTCCCTACCGACTTCTTTAACCTCCTCCAGTTCCAAGCTTCCCTACTTTAATTCTATGGCCATGCCAAACTAGTGAATTTAGTAAGTCACTCTAGTAAATCTAGACAGTTTATCTAGATTTACTCCAGTGACAGCTCTGAATTCCAGAATGCCACACTCCCCCATATCTTTATCTAAGACCTCTATCTACCCTTCTGTCTAACTTCCTTCATGTGTTTTAGGAATCAGTTAGGGTGTATCTCTGCTGGGGTCTTTCCCTTAATGTTACAGTGTGTTTCTATAGCACTTAGCGTGCTATAGAAGTATGTGATGGAATTGTCTTCTTCATTGCCTCTTTGCCCCACTAGACTGTGAGTTCCCTGAGGGTCTGGGAAATGTTATTAATCTCTGCATTTCTGGCATGCAGTTCAATGCTTGGTACTTGGTTCAATAAATGTTTCTAAAAATAATGAATGTGGGACATAATATATGGATTATTTAATTTTAAGAGCCAGGCTGTGTCTTTAAACCAGTCAATTATTTTACCCCATTTGTTTCTCTTCCCTTCCTTCTGCCTTTCATATCTAAACTCATGTTTTTACATAAATCCAAGTGACTGTTCCAAAACTGGTATTTCAGGCTAAATGAGAGAACAACATACCATGTGAAAGAGTGGACTTTGTTAAGGACTAATAAAGAATTATTTTTTATTTAAACTCTACTCATGGATATCCCATTGGTCATCATTATTATTGCATTGGCAATTCTTTTAGTTATTCCCACCTCATTTGCTTCCACGAACAATGAATTTTTTGCTTTAGTATTTTCATTTGTAGTCCAGATCTCATGAAATGTGGCAGGATTGTTTTTCTCCTTAAGGTAAACAGCCATAGATTAAGTTAGATTAAGAAAAATTTCATCATCTTTTTTATTACTATCACCATAGTAATCTTTTTAGATTGTTTTCCCCTCTCCTTTAATCACTGAGTATTGTATCCTTTTCAAAGAAGCGAGAAAGAAGGGCATTGAGAGACAGGTTGTAGGTCTTTTCTACTGATCTTCACAACCAGTGAGGTAGGTGGCTTTATCTCCATTTCCAGCTGACAAAAATGAGATTTGAAGTTTAGTGTTTTGTCTGGGCAAGCTAACTGGTGGAAGAGGTGGAATTGAACCTAAAACAATTTTCTTTTTACTCTATCATGTCCCCTCATTAAAGAATGACCTAAGGCAAAGGATCTATATGTTCTGATTTACAGTGCCACATAAAAATGAACGTACACAGGTATACGCAAAAATTAACTACATTCTCTAAATGGCAGAAATAGCTTATTGGAAAGTCTGGAAAACAATTAAGCATACTTTCTGATAATAGAGTGTAAGCAAAGGCTCTGAGAACTGCTCCATAGACACCTGTAATTCCTTTGACCCAAGTATGAACTCATATTTATAACAGAAAGCAGATTTAGAAGCATGATGTAAGCAATATCTATGGCTGGAAGAATGAAATTAATGACTTATTTTGAAATGACCTTTTCTGATTCATTATTCATAGTAAGAAAAACACATGGCGATCCTTGTTCCTGGCTGATTCACAGTGATCAATGGCATCATTATTGTCAAGATTTCATTCTTGAATATCAACTTGTTAGTGAATATTCTAACATCTACTATTTATTGATCTCTTACAATGTTCCTTCCAGGCAGTGTGTTAGGGTCTTTACTTCTATTTATTATCAGCATAGTCCTTAAGATAGGTGCCATTTTCTTACAAAATAAATATGGGTTAAAAATAAATAACTAGTACAGGGTTGTACCTACTGAAAAATGACAAAGCAAGGCTTGAATCCAGTTTATCTGACTAGGCAGGCTGTGCTCTAAATTTCCATCCTTTGTTAGAGTTCTTGAGAATGCACTCAGACTGGAGTCAAATGCTTTAGTTCCAGGTTTGGTACTGACAAACTATGTAAGCTCAGGCAAGTCACTTTCCTTCTCTGAGCCTGTTTTCTCATTTGTTAAGGGGAATGGATGATGAGAACAATTATTTCTGATGTATCTTGCAACTGAAGAATTGAATGATTGAAATGCCAGAAATGGAAACTCATTAACTCACAGCAGGATATAGTAATTTCCCAGGATCATCCTGGCATAGATATCAGTACCTGCTGCACCACAGTACTTTTTAAATTAAATTTTATTTTTACTTAATATTTATGTTATTCTCCATATTATCATTCCCTATAAAATTCCTTCACAGTACTCATTATAATTTATTAATTCCAAATTAGGATATAAAACATAGAGTGTGGAAATGTATTTATGGAAACTGCAGGACTGGATATTTAAAAGAGAACTGTCCTTCTGAAGTAGGTATTCTATTCCATATTTTGCCAATGAAGAAACCACATCTTCAAAAGCTCAGAGGATGACATGTGAAATCTACAGATAGAATAAATAATCTGACTACTTAACAACACTGATTTCCCAAGTCTGGACTTGCCATGTTCTGGGAGTAAATATGTTTATTTTACTGGAGCTTCAGATTCAGCAGCACCTTCCTCTGTGAATTAGGAGAAAGATGATTAGTATCGTGTGAAGTTTTATAAATCCAAGAAGAAGAAATTTGGCAATGACCATAAGGGCTTGGAAGGTGCTGATATAAGGTGATTTTTTTAAATGCCAAAATCTCTAGATATAGTTTCAGTTTCTTGATAGTTATTTTTCCTTGACTCTGCATAGATATGTTCATAATGTACTGCATTTGTTACCTATGTAATTATTTTTGCTTCCAACTCTGACCAAAATTAATCAGAAAAGGAGTTTCTGAGGGTGTGGGTACAGATAATAGTAACAAAGAGTTCACCTGGTCATGTTTTTAGATGAACTGAAATATCCTCAGCATCCTTACCCTCCTCCTTTCCCCCTTCCTCCGCATCATCTTAACAACAATGTGAAAAAGGATTGCTTGCATAAATTATTGAGTTGTACTAGTCTTTGTTGAGTCCCTCTATAGATATTATTTCATTAATTCTTCACCAGAATACTAAAAGGTAAATATGATTATCCTAACTACAAATGAGGAAACTGATTCTGAGAGAGATTAAGAATTTACCTAAGAACACATAGCTAGCTAGCCAGTAAAAAACAGATCGAGTTCCTTTTGACTTACAAACTTATGATCTTTCTGTGATGCTACATTATCTGGGAACTGAAACTCTTCACATCAGCATGATAATTTTGGTGTCTTAGGAATATCAGTCTTCATAGGCACCCCGCAATTGTATGTCTATAATGTATTTTATACATTTTTATTGAAGTATCTATCTATACATCTTATTTATCTATTGTACACAAATAAGTTACATCTGCAGCTCAGGAAAATTTTATAAAGTCAACACATACATGCAGCTAACATTCATATCAGCATATAGAAACTATCCTTATCCAGTGGAGTCATATGGACAGTGCTTAATTCTCAAGCAATGATGTATAATGACATCTACAAAATATTGCTAACCAAGGGAGCTCCCCCAAGCCTTAGTGGTATAGGGTTTTTAGTAGGAATGAGTCAGTAGGCATGGACCCATGTGGCCGGCCTTGGTCACTCAATTTCCAGCCCTACCAGAGGTCAAACTATTATAGTGTGTTCCAAAGCCCCAATCATAAATCACATTGTTAGCATAAGCTATCTGGCATGGCTCAAGACCCTAGGTATAAAAAGACACTCTAATCAGGTAGAATATTCCAAGGACTTAGAGGTTACCTCCCAAGAGCCAGACCTTTCTTTGGGATGTGCAGGTTTAGAACACCCAAGTCAACTGAATTAACTGTTTACTGCTGAGTTAATTCTTTATTGCATACCAGGTCTCCCAACAATGAATTTTCTTAGTCTTTGTTTACCTAAAAAAATCTACTTTATCTTTATTTTTGAAAGTTATTTCCACTGGATATAGAATTCTGGGCTGACGGTGTTTTCCCCTCTGTACTCTAAACATATTACTCCTTTCTCTTGCATAATTTCGAATGATGAATCTACTGTAATTCTTATCACTGTCCTTCTGTAGTTAATGTTTCTTTTTTCTTTGGGTGACTTCAAGATTTAAAAAAAAATCTTGCAATGTGATAATGATGTATCTAGATGTCTGTGTATGTGTGTGTGTGTGTGTGTGTGTGTGCGCTCACATGCCTGCACATGCACTATTTATCCTGCCTGGAATTTTCTAAAATTCTTGAAGTAATATTTACATCCCCAACTTTCCCACCTCCTTGGCTACTCTTAAGATTTTCTCTTTGTTTTTGTTTTTCACTAACTTTACTATGATATGATACCATATGTCTAGATGTCTTTTGTTATGTATATATACTGCTCTGGTTTACAATGAGTCTTGAGTCTGGTTTTATCACTATTTTGTAGCTATCTCATCATGCTGTGCCTTGTCACCTTCTTGCAGTTTATCCAGATTGGGGTTTGCTGAGCTTCCTGAAACAGTAGCTGTATAAGTTTTATAAAAGATTGAAAATTTTGATACATTAGTGACAAATATTATTTGACCTTTCCTCCCCTTTCTCTTCTCTACTTCTTGGACTCTCATGTTTCAGACCACTTTACATTGTCCCACAGGTCACTGAGACTCTGTTCATTTTTTTCAGCCTTTTATTTCTTGTTCGTTATTTCAAATATAACTTCTATTGCCTTGTTTTCAAGGTTACTGATCTTTTCTTCTGCAGAACCTACTCTGCCATTAAACTCTTACAATGAATTTTCAATTTTATGTATTGTGTCTTTGAGCCCTGCATGTTCCTTTTGATTCTTTCTCAGAGTTTGCATTTTTCTGTCTGTTAGGTTTCATATTTTTACTTTACATCTTTGAACATATTTACAATAGCAGTTTTAAAGTCCTTGTCTACTATTTCCATCATTTCTGTCATCTTGGAGCCTGTTTCTACTCACTAACTTTTCTTTGTTTATTTATAAATAATATTTTGTGAATAATTTGATATTTATAGTAACATTTGTCTGATTCTTTACATGTTACTAATTGTTTTGAATACTTGACGTTGTGCATATAATATTGAGGGTTTGGATGTATTGGGCTTCCCTTATAGATTGTGGGAGTTAGTTTTGACAAGTAGCTTAATTCAATTGCAATTCAGCTTCATACTTCCAAATGCTCCTTTTGGAGCTCTCTGAATTTGTGTATAAAGTAGGTCTGCCATGTCCTGTAAGAACTTTCATGATCTGGTTTATAACTGTGCCTTTTCCTTCATAGCCCATATTCATTTGCCTTTGTTCCATCTGTTTCAGGCACATTTGTCTATTTTGCTATTCTTTTTTTTTTTTTTTTTTGGCCGCGCTGCACAGCTTGCAGGAATCTTAGTTGCCTTACCAGGGATTGAACCTGGGCCCCGGCAGTGAAAGCGCTGAGTCCTAACCACTGGACCACCAAGGAATTCCCCTTTTTGCTATTCTTAAAACATGCAAAGTTTGCTACAGACTTGGGTCTTTATTCTTGCTTCTCCCCTGCCTACAATGCTCTTGTTCAATTTGTTTGTAATGCTTATACCCTCACTTGAAGATTTATTTTGTTGTCACCTCTTCAGAGAGTACTTCTGGCTGCCATTTTTAAAATAGATAACTTTCATTCTCCCACCTTAATCACACTTTCCTTACCCTACTTATGTTTTCTTCAGAGCAAATGTGACTATCTGATATAATAAATTCCTTTACGTAAAGCACCCTGACTGCAATATGCACTCCTGAATTTTGTCTTCATAAGCATCCCAAGTGACTAACAGAATGCCTGGCATGCTCAAAAACTATTTGTTGAATGAGTTAATAAATGATTCCTAGTTTTTTATACATCAGATAGTTATGATAATACGTACCCTGGAAATCTCATGTTTATTTTTTCTGAGTGTTAAATAAAAATATTATCTGTGCTGTACATGTTTGTTATTTTTTAAAATTCTCTTACTATATTTGGGGAAATCTTTGATTTACATGTCTCAGGGGTATACAAGCACCTACCTACTGCTCTTGAAAGCAAAAAAATCGATACCTTAGATGGGATAACCACAGTTCTCGTTTGATTGGGACTAAAGAGTTCCCTGATTTGTGGGATTTTTAGTGCACATATACTTGGCCAGTCATATGCCACTACCTCTGAGTCTGACTGTGGTGAGTGATGTAAAAAGTCAGTGGAGAATTCGTTCCAACCACAGCAGGAATATCCAGAGTCCAAGTGCCTGGTGTCTGGTGTTCAGTGCCAGTGGTGTTCTGACCAAACTCACCCTATATCACACTCTTTTCTGTGAATTAAGCCATCTGCCTCCCTAATATTTACCCCCAAACCTTCATTTCTGGTTAATTTAGTAAAGAAAAGTTTCTCTTGCTTGTAGGCAAGAACCTGGCTGATACACTCTTTAAACAATTTATAAGAGGGTAAGCTGTTAAAAAATATAAAAGCATTCATTATCATTTTTTATTAGTGCAGAACAGAGCTCAGCTGAACACCTAGATAGCCAGTGGGAAACACCTGCAAATACAAGGAGTTATGCTGAAATGGGTATTGTATGTGCTTTAAGGAGTTTGATTATAGCAAATCTCAGGCTGTGTAGGAAAATCACGTTATTTTCTAGTTGTTATACTTGTTGTGTTCTGTTCAAATATGTTTCCATTGTATAACAGGTAGAGATGAATTTAGTTCCCTTAAAACATGAAGGCTGTTTAGTTCCCTTAAAGCATATAGCAGTAGCTGATCATTTACCAGCCATTTGAGAAGAAAATCAAATATATTTTAAATGGCAAGAGAACCAGGGACATGACCTTCAGAGTTGAGCAATAAGGCATCTGTTGTCTCCAGGGTGGAAGGTGGAGCTCATCATAGCATTCCTTGTAAACTGGAAGATCTTCCTGTTCTGCAATTTTATTTTTTCCTCTTTGTCATAAAGAGAAGCTTGAAGGACATTTTAGAGGGAATTTGAAAGGTTGTGTTTATCAGTTTGCATTTGATATTCAATGAACAGCCACATAAGCTCAGTGACATATAACGGAAAGTGTTTATTGCACATGTATATGTATTCAGTATAGATTGAATAGGTGGCTCTGCTGATTTTGGCTGGTCTCTGTTGGAATGACTGGGGTGACCCAATTCTGTTCTATGTGTCTTGAAACCCAATTTAGACCTGGCACATGGTCAATCTCACCTCGTTCTCTACGCTTAGGTAAATCACATAGGCAAGCTCCAAACCCAGAGGCAATGCAGGTCACCCTGTGCACAGGGAGAAACACTGAACAGTTTCATGGCAAAGGGCCATCATGGATCTAGAGATGCATGAAGAATTTGGGTCAATATTTCAATCTACCATAATGTGTTTTACACCATCTTGGATGTATAAAACTGGCTTATGCTGGGCAGTTGTTTAAATAAGTGAAGGTAAGGGCTGTCACACTGCCTGATGTTTCCGTGGCTGTACCAATTTATGTATCCTATGTAAGTTACCATGAAATCTTTGTCCTAAAGTTCTCTTCATGGGAAAACTAGACAAGCCAGACTATCAGCCCTCAGCCACCCTCAGTCATCCCTTATTTATTTCTCCTTCCTTTCTTCCATTTGTCCATAAAATAAAACTTACCTCATTAATGTAAATCTTGTGTAAACCATCTTGTCCCTGGGGATGAAGGGGTACAAAAGATCAACACGGTCCACATCCTCATAGGCTTTAAATTCTAGTGATGAAGACAGGCACTAGCATGTAATAAACACAATTAAATTGTAATGAGAATTTTTTCCAGTTTTTCTCTTACTCACTGCTCTCTACTGTTGCCTTAATGCAGTCACTAAACTTTCTCTGCAAGGCCTTTGTACTTACTGCTTATGTTTCATCCTACAGATTTCCATATGTGTTACTCCTAAATGCCATAGGCCTCCACTCAAAAGTCAGAGGGGCTTTTCCTGCTCACCTGTCTTAAATGACACACCTGCAACCACTCACTTCGCCTCATCCCTGCTTTAGGAGTCTCATTATAGAGACCGTATGTGTGTGTTGTCATCTCTGTCCACCATCCTGCCCAGACAATAAACTCTGTGAAAGCAGGGACTTAAGCTGTTTTGTGCTCTGATCTTTTGTGTACTTTCAACAATGAGTAGCATGTACAGTAAGTCCCCTACATAGGAACCTTCAAGTTGTGAACTTTCAAAGATGTGCCCGTGCCTTCGCACGTCCAATCACATAAGTTCGTTCACGTGTCTGGCGTACATTGTCACGTGCGTGCATTCTCTACAAGTGGTTGTGCTTTTGTGTACTTTACTGTACAGTACTGTATAGAGTACAGTAGTACAGTATCTTTATTTCAAACCCAGGATGTCCTGAAGCAAGCGTAAAAGCAGCAGTGATGTAGCTGGTGCTAAGAAGTGCCAAGCGATAACGATGGAAACAAGGTAAGTACTGTAAGATTAAAAATGTTTTCTTTATTTTTTGTGTTTGTTTGCTTTTTGTGTATTATTTGTGTGAAAAATATTATGAACCTATAACACTACAGTACTGTATAGCCGACGGTGTTAGTGGGGAACCTAGGCTGACTTTGTGGGACTTAACGAACAAATGGACTTAGGAACATGCTCTTGGAATGGAACTCGTTCATATGCAGGGGACTTACTATAGTAGCCTTCAATATTTTAAAAGTACCTTATGCCCATATGTCATCATTACTAAACTTATAAAACACTGCATTCTTATTCTTTTCCTTACTCAATGATTATGGCTACTAAATTTGTGAGGTGACTACCATAATGTTCCTTCTTTGCTAATGTTTTATGAGTCCACAAGAACCAGG
This sequence comes from Balaenoptera acutorostrata, assembly GCF_949987535.1. Lineage (NCBI taxonomy): Eukaryota > Metazoa > Chordata > Mammalia > Artiodactyla > Balaenopteridae > Balaenoptera > Balaenoptera acutorostrata. The sequence continues at coordinate 18,548,738 of NC_080072.1, forward strand.
CAAGAAGAGATTCCCCAGCCTTGGTTGTAGGGTCCGTGGACCTTCTGGCTCCCACATCCAACTTTAATTACTACCTATGTAAGAATAAACAGACATATCAATATTAAATCACTGATTAGGGCTATACTAGAAATGTACTCCTCTGATGCATTTTGAACCAAATCTCCTAGCTAACAGTGAGTAGAAAGAACTTTGTGCAGATTCGTCAGGCTTCTGAACACTTACAGTGAACCAGCACTCTGCTCAGTACTTCACTGAAATAATTTATTCATTGTAGGAGCTGTGTAAATTAGGCACTAATATGATTCTTCTTACAGATGAGGAAATGGAACTTCAGATGGTTAACAAGTTTATTCAAGGTCTCACAGCTCTTAGGTGTTGGAGTTGGTGTTCAAGAACAGACAGTGTTACTCTGCCAGAGCCAGTATTCTAACCATGATCTTAACTTCCCTCTTTACGTCCAGGGAAAGAAAACCAAGCTACTTTCCCATGGTTAAAGATAATCGTGTAAGTGGAACAAAAAACACAGTTCCTTACAATTGTAATTAACCAATCAACCTTTCTGAGCAAGGAAAAGTATATTTAGCAATGAGACATGACACTTCAAACAAATTTGGCACAATTTGACACCAAAGACACAGGCAACAAAGAAAAAGCAAACAAATTGGACTTCATGAAAACAAAAAAATTTCTGTACATCAAAAGACATTATCAACAGAGTACAAAAGCAACAGAGTAAAAAAGCAACTCACAGAAGGGGGGAAAATATTTGTAAATCATATATCTGAAAAGAGATTGATACTCAGGATATATAGAGAACTTCTAAAACTCAACAACAACAATTCTGATTTAAAATGGTCAAAAGACTTGAATAGACATTTTTCCAAAGAAGATATACAAATGGCCAACAAGCACATGAAAAGATGCTCACTAATCATTAGGGAAATGTAAATAAAATCTCCAATGAAATATCACCTCACACCCATTAAGATGGTCACTATCAAAAAAAATAAAGTTTTGTCAAGGATGTGGAGAAAACACAGGCATACCTCGTTTTATTGCGCTTCACTTTATTGCACTTTTCAGATATTGTGTTTTTTTACAGTTGAAGGTTTCGATATATTGGTTTGGCCAAAAAGTTCATTTGGGTTTTTCTGTAAGATGTTATGGAAAACCCAAACGAAGTTTTTGGCCAACCCAATAAAAAATGGTCAACTCTGCTTACCAAAGTAGCAGTGTCAAGCGTGGCTTGCATGGGGTTCATCCCCCATAATCTCAGTAGCCCTTCATCTATCCTTTATATGAAAAATTAGCATTTTCTCCATTTGTACAGGGCTATACAAACAGAGTAGCTCCCTTACCAATCATATAACCCCTCCTTTGTCCCTTTGCTTATATATTATGTTCACTGTTTTTATTTGTAATTAGCAAGAGAGGAATAGGGAAAAGTATATAAACTCTATCTTACTGGAAGTGGAAGTTCCAGAATTATTTTTAAAAAATAGTTTTTAATGGTAACCCAGCATTCCATTGTATGATTTACCATAGCTAAATACACCATTCTTTATTCACCTTACCATTTGGATGTTTCTAGTTCTCACCTATTCATGATGACCTTCCTTTTACAGATATTGATGGGTAACATATGTTTCTGAGAGCCATCCCTAGCCCCTTTCAAATGAATAACTAGTGGTTTCCCTTGACTTAAGTAAGCAACTGCCGGAATAGTGCTATTTATGTGATCCTAGAAAGTTCATTAAATATTTTACTCACATGCTGTGGGATGCCTAAAATTTCACTGAGCTTCATGGCATTGGTGCCTATTTAAAAATGCATATCTTCTGGCAGAGTAAATATCAGAACACTATTAGCACTTGTATTTTTATGAAAAGTGGTTTTGATATGTCTAGACCAGCATCATCCAACAGAACTTTCTATTATAATGGGAATGTTTTATTCTGCTTTGTCCAATATGGTAGCTATTAGTGACATGTGGCTACTGATCACTTGAAATGTGGCCAGGGAGAACTGATAAGGTAAATTTTATATTTTGTTTATTTTTAGTTAATTTAAATTTAAATAGCCACAAATAGCCAGTGGCTACCACATTGGATAGCAGAGCCATTACGTATAAGGACATCAGACATGTGAGAAGCAGGAAGATTGGGATAGAGGAGATGCTGTCGTCCTTTATCACAATTTTGACTTTGGTACATTTGGAATACCTACTTTTCTTTCCGGATATGGCCCTGTCATTAAGGAGTGTTCAAGACAGCGAAAACACTGAGAAATTATCCTTTGAGCTAGTATTTTATTTTATTTTATTTTATTTATTTATTTATTTAAATTTATTTATTTATTTATTTATGGCTGTGTTGGGTCTTCGTTTCTGTGCTAGGGCTTTCTCTAGTTGCGGCGAGCGGGGGCCAATCTTCATCGCGGTGTGCGGGCCTCTCACTACCGCGGCCTCTCCTGTTGCGGAGCACAGGCTCCAGACACGCAGGCTCAGCAATTGTGGCTCACGGGCCCAGTTGCTTCGCGGCACGTGGGATCTTCCCAGACCAGGGCTCGAACCCGTGTCCCCTGCATTGGCAGGCAGACTCTCAACCACTGCGCCACCAGGGAAGCCCTGAGCTAGTATTTTAAAAGAAGTCTCAGGTTAAGTTTTGAAACTAACTTTCTCACGTCTCAAAAACCACTCTTGCTCTGCTTTGGAGGCATCCTTCCTTTACAGAGCCCAAGTCCTGCAGGATCTTAAAGGAGTTCCATCATCATCATCATCATATTAATAAATAACAACAACAGCAGCATGTGTAATTGTAGCAGTTAACGTTTGTTTGGTGAGAGCCATGTGCCATAATCCCTATATGCATTATCTTGTTTAATACAAGAATCCTGTGAGGTTGGTGCAATTATTACTTGAGAGAATAAGAAACAAAGGTACAAAAGAACTAAGCCACTTAACCAAATCCACATAGCCAGAAAAAGTAAGGGGACTGGGATTCACACTCCTACACACTCCTGCTTCATGTGGGCCTGCCCGTCATTGCCATCATTCAGATTGTGTCAAAAGGGAAAAATCAAAGGGCCAGGGATGCTCTATCAGGCGTTTTATTTAGAGTCAGGCAGACCTCAGACTCCCACTGTGATTCTATTACTATCTAATTTTGTTGCATTTAATTTCTTTGGACCTCAACTGCATGATCTCTAAAATGGGCATAATAACCCCTACTTCACAGTATACTTGGAAGAGTTGAACGAGACATTGAGCAAGGTCACATAAGTGAAAGTGGTTTGTGAAATATTAAAAAAATGCATGTTTTGTTTCTGCTATGACTATTGTTCGGTTTAATACGTAGCCAGATACACAGATTATATAGGTATCTACACCGCCATTGCCTGACATGACATGGTGGTTTTGCTGGTTTGTCTTCACTTTTAATCTCTCCATGGTACACACTAAATACAGGGCTGATAATCTAGTTTGGCTTCTCCGGTGCCTCAGCCTCCGGGTTTTCCACAATTCTTTGTTCTTTATGAAATTTCCCTCTCTGACTCATGTTACACTTCACCACCTTATTATCACTTGGAGGCAAGAAGTGGGAAAGCAGGGGTGTCTAGAGATGAGAAAATTAAGAATATGTTTACTCAGGGCAGTTTGAGTCAGTAGCATGGCAAGGAGGGCTTGGGTTGAGGTCAAAAGGTATCCTTGAAGATGTGTAAGGTAGAAAGCATGAAAGGCAGGGAGTGCGGGGGTGAAGGAAGGAGGATCCACAGCAGGATAGAAGGTGGTCCCAGCAAAGGCATCGGGGTTCCAGGCAGTGAAGGGTGAAGGCAACAGCGGTGGGACCTACAGTCTCCTTTTCGGTTGGTGATGTCTGGTGCAAGGATGGAAGGATTGTGTTTAGAGTGGCTTTAAATGAACTTTGCTGGACCTGACTGTTTCCTGATAGCAGCTTTAAAAGAGGCTATTTGAATTTTAAGGGAAAACAAACCTCAAGTTACAGTGACAAGTGTAAGGGTTTCAGTTCAGCAACAGGAAGCACATATCCCTTGAGGTCTGTAGTCCTAGCAGTCCTGAAACTCCACCCCTGGGTGGTCTGCTGCCCTGGATGGCACCTGTGTGGGGGCCAGCTCTTAGAATGCAGGGGCTCTGAAGTTCTGACTAAACACTGAGTGTGCCTGGATGCTCAAGTAGGAAATTGAAATACCTTTGGGTCCAGTTCGAACCCTTCCCGCTTTTCAGCTGCCTTACTTTTGCTGAAACAAATTCAGGATCTTAGAGAGTTTACCCATCTGCTCAGCTATATTCAGGCCAAAGACCTTTGAATCTGATTTCTCACGAGCTGAACTCATTCTCCCAAGTCAGCTGGAATGTGAGAGCTGAGAGCATCCTCAGATGCAAATGGTTTCCTCACTTTTATTATGCTCATTAGAAGGTTCTGTAAGTCACTGGGGCATCCAAATTATCTTTTAATAATGAACTCCAATAACAAAACCTAAAAGAGTGGGTGGAAGGGGAGTGGAACGAAACCTCGGGATTCCTGCCTGCCATCTCCACATAGTCAATCATTTACTGGTGCTCGAAGAAGGAAGAGATCTGTGTGGGAACAAAACGGAGAGCTGGTGGGTACATACTGGAAGTACATATACTAAAGTTAGAAAGATTTGGTTTGCATCCACGTGTCCAGTCTGTGTGACACTGGGCAAGTACTTAACTTTATTTGACTCCATTTCTTTAGGCGTAAAATGCAATGATTACATAAAGCCTGTTTGAAACTCTTAATTGTGCTAAATGTATATAAAGTATTTAGCACATCTTCTGGCACTTATGACTGATTATTGTTATTCCTGAATTCTGTTCTTTTGGGGTTTTTTTTCAAGTTTATACTAATTCATCAGCTTGATTCCCCCTGCCTTGTCCCTTCCCACTCCCCTCCACCATCATATCGTTTCTACTCTTATCTAATGCAAGCTGAATCCTTATCCATCATGAGAAACATCTCAGTACTGGGGGCCAAATCAGCCTATGGTTAGGATATGATAGAAGTCTTAGCTAATTCCTCAGTCTGATTAAAATTCATATTTTGGGGTGATACCTTAGGACTGGAAGTTGGAACTACGCTGTGAAATGTGGATCATGGCTTTCAGCAGTGGAAGGAATTTGCGTAAACCATGCCAGGCAACAGACTTCCTCATGCACACGGCATGATGATCACTTTCTTCTCTGTAGACGTGCTCCTCTCAGGGAAATTAAGGCTCACTAAATTTTATTTTAAACATATATTTTTTCTCCCTTTTTCCATAACAACTATATTTTCTAGTTCTCATTATTTTAGTTCTGCCCTTTGGTTAACATGAAACAAAACTGTCAAAAAGATGAAGGTCATTTTAACGTTTTTCCGAGGTCACCCACAAAAGTCCTGGAAGATAGCAGCCATTCAAAAATATCTGCTCTTCCTTCCTTCCCTTTGGTGAGTCACTGTGGGGCTCATGAGGAAGAGAACTGGTCTTTAAAGTCAGAGAGAACTAGATTCCTGGCTTATCACTCAGAAATTATGTGGCCTGAGCCAACTGTGTAATCTTTTATATTTAGTGCCCTCATCTGTAAATGCAAAATGATAAACTTATGTCGAAGTGTTGAGGTAAAGGGAGCCTGTCACAGAGTAATCCAATGTGTCTCACTTCCCATGGGCTCAAATATTTGTATTTTTTAAAAGCTCTACAGGTGGTTCTGCTGTCTACCCAAGATCGAGAACCTGTGATTTAGATGGAAATAACATTAATTTCTTTTCCTTTATTTCTATTTAGACTGAAAAGGATCTAATATTCTAACTCACACTAAGGCATAATTTATTTAAATAGAATCATATTAATTCAGAATTAGAATATGCCTTAAAGGTCATTGGTTCAAAGTCTCCTTGATTTATGTTTTTTTTTTACAACTTTCCTGACAAATGGTTATTCAACTTTTCTTTAAATACCTTCAGTTATAAAAATCTATTGTATCCATTATCTTATAATAACCTATAATGGAGTATAATCTGCAAAAATATGGAATCACTGTTCTGTGGACATGAAACTAACATAATATTATAAACCAACTACAATTCAATTTAAAAATCTACTGTTCTGTTAGAATTATTTTTATTTCATTTTTGTTTTATAATTTGGTCAGAGCTCCCTCCTCTTTATAGCTACTCAGAAAAAGTTGAATCTCATTTCTATAGGTAAAATTTTATATATTTGAAGATGGCTATAAGGTCCCTTTGAGTCATTTCTTGTCCATGATTAGTAACTAAAAAGGGATTTCCAAACTGGCTGGTCATCAGACCTTTGAGGAACTTTTAAAGCATACAGTTTTCTATTCCTGTTGGGTCAGAATCGCCACAGTGGATCCTTGCAGTCAATAGTTTTAAGCAAGTTTTTCAGGTAATTCTGTGAGTACAGGAATAGTTACTTTCCAGTGATTCTCAACTGGGGACAATTTTGTACTCCAGAGGGCATTTGGCAATGTCTGGAGACATTTTTGGTTGTTATAACTGGGGAGGGGAGTGCCACTGGCATCTAGAGAGTAGCGGCCAGGGATGCCGCTAAGCTTTAAAATGTACATAGGACAGCTCCCACAACAAAGAATTATCCAGTCCAAAATGTCAACAGTGCTGAGGTTAAGAAATCCTATTGCATTCTAATATGACATAGCTTTGAGTCTCCTCACCGTCATGGCTGACTTCTTACCCTCTGTGTGAATGTCTCCTAAATGTAATGCATAGAAAGGACTGAACACAATAAAGACCAGACTTCTTTTTTTTTTTTTTTTAAGAGGAGGTGAAGAAGCAATGCATCCCTTTACAGGATGATTTATTAATAGTAGCAGTTCAGGTGTTCTTGAGGATGCAAGGAACTGAGAATCCTCTAGGTACCATTAAATATCATATGATTTCAGTTCAACAAATATGTTCATGACCCTAGGATGCCCGAGCAACTTGGCACAAAGCTTTCTCTCTTCTTTTTTGTCTTTTTTATTATCTCCCCCTGGAAAAAAAAACTGCAAAAGGACTTTTCACATTGAGCCATGAGGATTTCCTTGATCTGAGTAATTTGGGATCACATCTTGACGTGAAGAAGTCTTTTGGAATCTAGAGATCTCTTTTCTCTCTTTGGAAAAGCTGCTATTCTAGAGACTATTGTCTTTAGAGTAATTTAATTTAAAATACATTTAAATTTTAATTTAAAAACAAAAGTTGAGCAATAGCCTCAGTGTTCTTGCCTATTTCTACCCTTTCCCTGAAGCACTGAAACAGATGGTAAGATTTGGTGGGGGAGGTCTAGGTAGTCATTTACTTAAGAGAAATGAAAACTACAGAAGTGAGAGACTGAATATACAAACAGACATTGACCAGACCATATGTAAAAATAGAACTCTGACCCATAATCTGCAACAAGTATCCCAGGAAATTAACTCATTATCTATAGTAACCAGTCCAGGAAGCCAGCCTGCTAGAAGTCAGTCTTGCAGGAAGTCAGACCACTATCTCTAGCAACAAGCCCAAGGAAGCTAAACAATAACCCTGTAACAATTGGCCTAAAATAGCTGGAATTTGATTAATAACTGAGAGCTTTACAACTTTTGTCCCTGCTTCCAACTTAGGAACAATTAGAAATAGTTAAATATGTACTGTAACTAATCATGTAGGATGCCTTGCTCCTAGTTAGCTCACCTCCAGTTTCCCCATGCCAACAGACTTCAGAGCATACCTGAAGTCTTCCGTTTTACAATTATAAAGCTTTTCCACTCCTCTGGCTGCCTCTGAGTCTCTGCCAAATGGAAGTGATGGTGGCTGACCCCCCTGATAGAGCAAGCTCTGATTAAATAGCTTTTGCTTATTCTCATTTGACTGGTCTTCCTTTATTTCCATAGGAGTTTAGTATTTTAAACAATACTCATACCAGTAAGTACCCATTAATTCATTTAACCCTCATCTTGACATTAGAGGAAGGTAACACTGAACTCAGTTAAATGGTGAAAAAATGAAGGATTATAGTAGTTTAGGAAAGTTACCAAAGCCTCCAGTCAGTCAATACCTGTGCTGGAATTTGAACCCAGAACGTATGACCTCCTCCCTCCCCCCAAACACCTGTCTCACACAGTTGATTCTTTAGCTTCTAACTTCTGGTTTTGTATCACATTTGCAGCTCTATACTTATCCCTAGGATCTGAGGCTTGGCTTTACTTTCTCTCTAATGATCTTGAATTCTTTGCCCCAACTCAGTTCCCACCATGTCCAAGTTACGCCACAGCCCAAGCTTGCTTCTTGTGACCTGGATAACAGCAGCCTATCCCCTAGGACAGGTGGGGTGGGTGTTCTTTACAGGTTTGCCTTCGCTCCAGGGGAGAGAGGGAACATTGGAACGTGTGTGTGTGTGTGTGTGTGTGTGTGTGTGTGTGTGTGTGTGTTATTCTGTGGTTAACAAGGCCACATCTGGGGAGAGGTGGCTCACTCAGTAATCTATTACCCTGTTGCCTGACGTTCTGGTATAAGCTATGCTGAGCATGCATTTCGCAATTACACTTCAATCACTCTCCATCCACAACAGTTTTGTTGATATCTTTTTCCTGCCACATTAAAATTCCTAAAGGAAATGTGCAATTGGGAAGCTTGATATGGGACAGAGAAGAAATGAACAGACCTGATTTTCAGAAAGGAAGGGTGAGAAATCTTGGCAGCCTGCAGGGAGAGTAAATCAAAGTGGAAGTCAAAACTGAGAGGTGTCCTGGACTGTCAAAGAAACAGGCAGTGGGGTCTGGGAAGGTGGAAAAGGCTTTAACAGAATGACTCCAAGCTGTGGCTCTGGAGAAGAAATTTCCTTTTCATGTTCTATAATGATATGGAAATGGATCTGTTTAGTGAGGCTCATGCTGGGGAAGAGAAACGAAATGGGGAACTTTCTGAAAGATCATGAGTCCTTCAGCTTATAGTCAGCGTGAAAGAGCTCCTCAAACTCATCACGATGTAGCAATCTTGCCTTTTAAAATTTTTTTCAGTGCTGATGGCTAAACTTGACCTTTTATGTTCGCATATGTGAAACTGCTAGGACTCTGCTCTGTTGACTAAAGAAATAACAGAGATGGGACTTAAAAAAATAGATGTACCTTTAATCATTTTGCATTTTACAAGCTCATATAATAAAAACTGTAATCAATCCTCAGAGAAAGCACACCCTGGAAAGAGGGACTGCATTAAGGAGTAAATATCACTGGTTTTATTAGACTCCAATTGTGTTGCAACCTGGTTCTAGAATCAGTCTCAAAGACAAGACTTTGTGACGTACCAACTAATTGTGTCTGCAAAAGAAATTCAGCCGTTTTGGTGGAATTCAGATGCTGTGGTGCTGTCTGGGGGAATTTTCTTTCGTACTGGATCAGCAGAATTGAGAGGGAAAGGTAACCTTATGGTATTTAAAAGAGAAGTTCAAAGCACAGCAATTGCCCTGCTGTGGAAGGTTTGCATTCTCTGTTTTGATCTAGATCCATGTCTCTTACCATTTAATGAATGGTTTGTCAAGGCTTACTGCCATAGAGAAAGGTTCTGAAGTTGAGATCTCATCCAGAAGAGCATTTTGAGACCAACGAGTGATTTGAGTACTACAAATGACTTTCTTGGAACACAGCTAAAGGAAAAGTCAACTTAGAAATAATAGAGAGTTTCACATGGTATTCAGCAATAGTAGTAATAACTGCCATTTATTGAACACTCACTGTAGGTCAGGAACTAGAACAAGCAACTTCTAGTCATTATTTAGATTGATGTCTCTGTGAATTTATCTAGTAAATTATCCTTTAGGAGCACATATCTACTGCTTTGAAAGCTCACGTCATGAACAGGGATTCATGAGCTGCCTGGTAGAACCAAGAAGCTGCATAACCAGAAGTCCAGTGAAAAGAATACCATTTGAAACCTGAAGACTTGCATTCTAAACTATTCCAGCTCTTCCACAGATCACATTTTTCCTTGCTTACCTGGTTTACTTTAGAGAGGTGAGGAGAAGTTCATATGAATGAATACATGTAAAAATGTTTTCAAAGCATGAAAGGCTAAAGAAATATAAGGGTGACACTAAGTTTTAAGATATTAATTTAACTAACCTGAATGCCGACTTATTCTTTTCCCTTTTTATATTGATTATAGCCATTATATATCTTTAACTATGACTGTGGATTCACTATTTTCTTCTTTAATGTCTATCAGTGTTTGCTTAATGTATTTTTAAATTATATAGTTAATGCCTAATGATTGGTGAGTGCTGTATCATCACACTCACTGAGCTTACATTCTAATGTTTATGGGTAACCCCACTCACTGTTCCAATTTTGATGTCTGTTAGGGTTTTTTTGGTTTTAATGTTTAAGAAATGGAAAATGGTGCTGTGGTGAGCAGCAACAACAAATCAAAACTAAAAAGTAGCTCACAGAATCAAAGGAAACACTCTGAAAGACCATGTTTGGGAAAGCTTAGGATAAAGGTGCTGGAGAAGATTTAAGTGTTAGAAGTTGCAGGGTACCAACATCAGGAAATATGAAGACCAAAAATAATTTTCATCTTTGTGTCACTCTTCTTGTGATTTAAATTCTATAGAGAAAACATTTTTGGCCTAGATCAAGTAAAATATCCACCTCTTGGCCAAAAAAAGTAACGGGGTCTTTGGTTGACAGTCCCAGAATACTGTATCCAAAGGGAGAAGGGTGAATTCTTAAAGAAAAAAGTCAGTTCGCTATTAACAGAGGAGAAATGGATACTGAGGAGGCCAAAATCAACAGAACTCTGCAGCTACTAAACATAATAAACCTGCCCCAAATTATAATTTTATCATGTAAATCATATAAGATCCCAAATACATGTTATATGGGCTGCTGTAACAAAATACCATAGCCTGGGTGGCTTAGACAACAGAAATTTATTTTCTCACAGTTCTGGAGGCTGTGAAGTCCAAGATCAATGTACCAGCTGATCTCGTTCCTGGTAAGGACTTTCTTCCTGGCTTGGAGAGGGCTACTTTATCCTCACATGGCCTTTCCTGAGTGTACACAGATGGGGGGGAGCGGGGGTGGGGAGAGAGAGAGCGAGAGAGTGAGAGAGTCTTCTTCTTATAAGGCCACTAGTCCTATTGGATTAGGGCCCCATTCTTACAACCTTACTTAAACTTAATTACTTCCTAAAGACCTTATTTCCAAATATTGTCACATTGGGGGTTAAGGCTTCATCATATGAATTTGGATTGGGGAGGGGAGAAGGACACAATTCAGCACATGAATTTTAGGTTTTGGAGGGGAAAAGACTGGCAACTGTACTAAGCAAGGATGTTATCAGATTTTCTATGAATATCTACATTCTAAATCATTTCATTGTATTGTTACCTTGCACATAAGCTGTAGGTACTGTGGTGGAGTAAAAGTGGATGCAGCTTCTTAGCTACTCCCCCTTTGAGAGACCATCATTAAGCTCTCCTTGAATCTGTGCTGGCCTTAATTACGTGCTTGAATAAAAGAATATGGGGGAAGGGACATCCTGGAACTTCTAAGATGCAGCTTCTCTCAGTCTCTTGGAATGACTTTCTATGAAAGAAGTTCATCTACACTGAGACCATCCCATTCTGAGAAGCCCAAACCACAGAGCAGGTTCTGAAGGATGGATCACTGTGTGGAGTAAGACAACCAAGAGGCACGAAGTTGCTAGACATGTGCACGAAGAGGCCCTCTTGGCAGTGGACCCTGCATTTCCGGCTGCTTCCATGTACCAGCCGTGGTACATGGCACACAGGCAAACCAGCCAGCCAAGCCCATCCCCAAATTCTTACCCACAAAATCGTGAGTGAAAACAGTGTTTTGTTCTTAAGCTACTAAGCTTCGGGCGTAATTTTTTATGGGACACCACATAAATAAAGCACTGAAGGCTTAAGAAAACTATCCGTGTGAGAAAAAAAAATTGTTACTATTTAATTCCTAAACTGTTTTTTTTTTTTTCTAAGAAGAATGGGCTTAAGTCTAGAAGAGCTCTTAAAATGATAGTATAATGTTAAAATCTCATTTGAGAATTCTTGTATCTTCATGATTTTTAAGGTTTCCTATGTTTATGACAGTTAAAACTGGGGGGAAATTTCCCAAGGATATCCAGTGACAGAGGAATGGAAAACCAGTAGTCTACGGTGGATGAGATAATTGCCTCAAGGGAAAGATTTTACTTCCACATGAGTAGAAGAACAGCAGAAAGAAGCTGGAGGAAAAAACCCAGAACAATTCTATTGATATATTCTCTTGATTACAAGCTGTTTCCTCCCTTTTCTAATGATGAATTTCTTCAGAGAGGTGAAACATAAATGATGCCTCTGAGATCTCATTAATGAAAACTCTACCTGGCATTCAGATAGAAAAAGACTCTTCGATGGAACTATCCCCATGAATTTACATTTGGCATGACAACAAAGTTAAAAGTTTCTTTTTATTAAAAAGTAAATAGGAATTACCACTACCTTCCAAATAGGATAAAAAGAAACAAATGCATTTGCCTCAAACTGCAGAAAATTCAGGGGCTATAAATGTTCTCTTTATTGGGCCTTTCAAGTGGAATATTTTGAAGAAAACAAACAGCAATTGTAACATTATAAAGAGAAATTAGCATTTTGCTTGAAAGAAATGGCAATTAACAATGATGACAATGTGATTTATACTAATTGAGATTAAGTCAGACAAAATGGCAACATTAGTAATCATTTGAAGTGCTGTATTACTCATTATACTGTGCTTTGTAAACATCTCTCTTGAAATTAAAAAGTAATTAGTAGCGTTTTAGTCATTTAATTCAGTCTAATTAGGGTTTTCTAAAATCTACAGACCTGCTGTTGAAAGCCTTTCCCATTTCGAATTGAGAGAACACATTCCTTAAAAAAAAATCAACTTCTAGTGCTAGCTCTTTCTTTCTTGATCTCTAGTCTCCATAAAAAAATAAGAGGAAAATGGTATAATTAGAAGAAAGAGGTAGGAATTTACTTGAATTGGGCTAAATTAAAAATATTCAATCCATCATAATTCATGAAAGATGCATTTTAATCTAAATTCTTTTTTTTTTTTAGTGTGAGTGGAAAGCATGTTTCATCAGTTGCTAAAAGGAAGGAGATATTATTTTTTTACTGGTCTAGTCTAGCCACCTCTTCAGAATATGTGTCTAGAGAAAGGGGGGGGGGGGGGAAATAAAAGCTTTAGCCAGAGTTGTTATTTGGATGGCATTTGGAATATAGAAAGTAAAGTTTATCACCAAAACTTTATGATTGGTGATAACATTTGCTTTATGTACTTGATGAAAATAGGGACTCAAATCTCACACTTTGGGGCATATGTAAGTTGAATGACAGAACCAGTAAAGATTGCCTTTCTCTCTATTGAATGCTGTAGCAGGACTGTACACTTTCGGGCTGGATCTTCTTTTGATGGTAGTGCTAATTATGAAGGCATTGGTTAGAAATTATGGTAGGTATATTAGTTTCTTATTGCCACTATAATGAATTACCACCAAATTGATGGCTTCAAACAACACAAATTTATTATTTTTACATATCTACAAGTCAGAAGTCTGAAATGCATCTCACTGGGCTAAAATCAAGATATGAGTAGAGCTGTGCTCCTTCTGGAGACTTTAGGGGAGAATATGGTTTCTTGTCTTTTCTGGTTTGTAGGGTCACTTGAAGTCCTTGGCTTATGGCCTCTTTCTTCAAAATTGGCAGTTGCATCACTCTGACCTCAAGTGCTTCCATTGTTATATCTCTCTGACTCTGACATTCCTTTCCTCTTTACTTATAAGGACTCTTGTGATAACAGTGAGCCCACCTGGATAATCCAGTATACTCTCTCATATCTCCAGTTAATTAAGAGTCTTAATTCCATCTGCAGCCTGAATTTCCTCTTGCCATTTGTCACAACATATTCACAGGTTTCAGAGATTAGGGTGTGGACATCTTTAGACATCTTTTTTGTTTACCACAGTAGAGAACTACTGGATAGCATTGAGGCTAAGGAAAGCAGGAATTCCTAGATCCTGCTCAGATCAAATCTATGCCTGTCTATCTCAGAATTTTCCAAGGATGCTCTATACAGTCCTTAAATGAAATGGGAATCAGAAGGTAGAGGAATGATAACATCATCTGACCTAGTTTTCAAAAGGATCACTCTGGCTGGTGCTTTGAAGAAAGGCTGTGGGATATGAGAATACAAGAGGGAGGTGAGTTAGGAGCTATTATCTAATGCAAGAGAGCTGATATTGGACCAGTTTGACAGAAGAGGAGGTGATGAGAAATGCTCACAAGGAAGGACCAGATGGAAGAGAGCCGAAAGTGAGGATAGTCACATGGGCTGAAAGGAAAGCACCAAGCTGGAGCTAGATATAGTTATTTGCCCACTTGTAAAAGGAGCCCAATCAATGCTCTGGAATCTGATCAATTCTGATTAGTATTTTTCCGCCCTGAGGGTTGATTAAAAGAGGTGATAGTATGGAAGGCATGGGGAAGAAAGAAGACTACCATACAGTAAACTCCCATTACAAGTTTTTAGGATTTATTTAAATGCTTTCCTGGTGTAACCTACTTGCCCTCAGTTGCATCCCTGCAGGGCCAAGTCTTTCAATGTACTTGCCAGTGAACGTGTAAGATTCATCGCCATTGTTTACAAATGAGAGAAAGGTCCGAGAAGCCAGTGAAAGAACAGAACAGAACAGCTTTTACAAATCAAAAGCTGGACATTCTTATTCTGGTATATTCAGTAATTAAAAAAATATTTGGCAAATCCTATCTTCCTCTGTATAGCATCTTGTATTTTCTAAAGATGATTGCAACAATATCTGCCATCCCCTGTGCTTTGCTGCTCCTCCATCAAGAGGTGGGGTTTAATTTCCCTCTCCTTGGATCTGGACAGTCTTGTAATTAGCTGCAAACAGCAGAATGTGGCTGAAACTATGCTGTGTGACTTTCAAGAATAGGTCATCAAAGGTAAGGCCGCTTCCATTCTGATCCCTGAGCTCTGAGGCTGCTTTGCTGTGGAGGAAGCCCAAGCCACAGAGAGAGGCCACGGCCCACAGCCCAGCTCAGGTCCCAGTCAACAGCCAGGTTCAGCCTCAGGTATGTGATGAAGATGCCTCCAGATTCCATCCTCCAGACGTTGAGTCACTCCTAGCCTTCTAGTCTTCTCAACTGAGGCTGTAGACTATGTGGAGCAGAGACAAGACTTCTCTGCTGTGCCTTGTCCAAAATCCTGATCCAAAATCTCTGTGAGCACAACAGAATGACTATTTTATGCCACTACTTGTTGGAGTGGTTAATGCAAAAATAGTAACTGGCATCTCAGTTCTCTTAACAGTATATAAAATAAGGATAATTTTACTCACTTCCTTGTAAGCATAAAAGCTTACATGTTAAATTACCTTATACTAGTAAAGCTTGAAAAAAGAAAAAGAAAACTTAAGGCTTATTGAGTGTTCATAAGGAACACATTAGAAATCTTTAAAGCCTAACATTAACTCTTGCATTAACTCTTAATCCTCACCACAACCCTATGAGGTAAGTCCTATTATTTAACCCACTCTACAAATGAGCAAACTGAAGGAAGATAAGTAACTTCCCTGAGGTCTGATACTTAGCAAGTAGGTGTGCTGGGGTTTGAACCCAGGTAATGTTAAGAATATGCACCCTTAGCATATAGAGTATATAGTTTCTCAAGTAGGAATAGGAGGATGGGAATGGTTTTTAAGAGCAGTAGATTGAGTTATAGTTTTACCCATGCCCTTAGCATGTGACTTGAAGTCACTATACTCAGAGTCTTAGTTTCCAAATTCTTTAAATTGGGAATGTGATTGCTTGAACCTCTGATCTCACGGTTTTTGTCGAGGATCAAATGAGACAATACAAGTGATAGCTGTCTGAAGTGTGTATAGCTATAAGGTGGCACTATCCTTATCATTCCTATTAGAGAACCTGGCATTTGATGTACTTGGAAACAGAACTTGGACCTTTGAAATGCAGCTTTTAATCTAAAGCGAAATTATCCTTCCTGCTCTTCTGATTAATAAACCATGTCTGGTTGAAAATCCAGGAGCTCACAATTTCTTTTAGTTTCTTGGCACCAGAATGGCTTTAATAACGTGCCCTCCTGGATGTGGGGAGGAGTGATGGGTCTCCTCTGACTCTCTCCTGCACTTAGAGTCTCTGTTTCTCAGCTCTGACTTTGTGCTTTAAACACAAAGCAAGACATCCATCCAACACTTAGACTATGAGAAAGAGACCCGAGCAACACAGACCTGCTTGTTGCAGCAGTTCTTGAAGCTTGCCTCACACATTCTGCTTGGTTCTTGCATATCTCTCCCTCTTGTCCAGTGTCACCTCCTTCACAGGTGTTCCTCCCTTATTTCTTGATACTAACAAGACCCAACTTCTTTGGTTTAATCCTCAATGCTCTTCAATCTTATCATATTCTAGGATTGCCACTCAGTTTTAAACATTCAGTGAAGTTCCAGGTTTCTTTCCTGTCCCTTGGAGCCCACCTGTGAACTATCCAGTGTGGCTCACACTGTCCATCAGTTCAGCTCAATGTGGGGACACTGAGCAATAGTCTTGGTAACCAGTAGTTCCTATAGGAGAGTGCATCACATGGGTAATGCAATCTTCACTGCTTTCTTTGTTGTTTTAGTTTTAATAAGACTATGCTGGTTAGCTGTAGTTAGATGTCAATTTTATTAACTTCACTGTTGTAATGGGATAGCAAAAAAAGGAATACATGCTATAAATGCTAACTTCAGTTAGATGTCAATTTTATTAACTCCACTGTTGTAACAGGATAGCAAAAAAAGGAATACATGCTATAAATGCTAACTTCTATGGTGTGTTATTAGATTCCCAAAATAAATTAAGGCTAATATATTAACTTCAATTAGTGAGTGGTAGAAGTGAGAGGAGGGACTGAGTCTGAGAAAGAATTAAAGGGACTTGCTGTTACAGAGGAGTGGAGGAGTATAAAGGCAATTTAACCCAGTTAAATTGGATTTTAAAGACCATAAGGAGACAGACTGGGACCTTGGGGAGGGAAGGAATACAGTCACTGCAACAGTGAATAACATGGACAGTCCAGATACAGAAGGAAAAGGGCTTGGAGGTGCTGTGGCAAAGGAGTGATATAATTTGAATGGTAAACACAGGGCATGCCAAATAGACCCTTGTAGTGCTTGAGAAGAAGAAGGGAAGATTTCTAAGTAAATCTTCCTAGATTGTGTCTGTGTGTCTATATGTGCTGTCAGAATGTGCACTTGAAGTTCCTCGGTCTCCGACCATGAGATACTGGATTTCAGAAACTACGGCCTAAAGCAGGGTTTTTTAACCTTAGCACTGTTGACACTTTGAGCCAGATAATTCTCTGTTGCGGGACCATCCTCTGCATCGTGGATGTTTAGCAGCATCCCGGGCCTCTACTCACTATATGCCAGCATTAAGCACCCTCCCAAACTGTGACAACCAAAAATGTCTCCAGACATTGCCTAGTTTCCCCTGGGGGACAAAATTGCCCTTGGTTGAGAACCACTGGGATACAGGAATAAATATTGTTAACATTATTGATATTTTGGGTGCCTACTATGTGCCAGTCACTGCTCCAGGCACTTCTCTTATGTTAAATTATTTAATTCTTAAATGTAAAATAGGTATTATTGTCCCCACGTTGGAAATAAGAAAGTACAATTTGAGAAATTAAGCAACTCACAGCATACATGCTGTTTTAATTGACAACATTTATTTAAGTAACTGTAGAAGATGGTTTGGGTCCTAACTTTCTCTTGTCAAACTTGATTATTCTATTGACATTCTGTTACCAAGATATCTTTTCTTTTTCCTACTGTTTCTCTTCTTCCTTCCGCATACCGTCCACCTAGAATACAGTGGCCACTGACAACAAACTTAATATAGAAATAATAATCAATATGAATAAGGAAGAGGGGCTCAATTTGAAGTATCAGTGATCCTTCCTACAAATGAATCCCTAGATTACATGACTGAACCAGTGATTACTTGTGGTTCAACCACTTTTCAGATTACTGGGCCAACATAAAATATACCGAAAAAAATCCTAATCAGTTTAATTCAATTAAACAGACAAAAGCTGAGAGTTTGCTGTGTATCAGGTGTGGTAAAATGTATCACAATTATTTATATTAGGGAACATTCAATCCTAAAGAATTGGGAACTATAAATGAGTTGGGAAGATTGGATACATTTACTACACCTTCTGCTCAGTTCCAAGTTAAATTAATATTTTTATAGTACGTGCTTTTGAAACAGGTCAAGGCACTATCTCTGACTCACCCTTAAATTGCACAAATGTAATGAGAAGCTGACATTATCACTATGATTTTGATAAAGAGACTTGAGGCTACACAGATGCCCCTGTGTCAGCACGAACTCTTCAGTGATGGTGGCTAACACAGTACTGAGATTGGTCTCCAGGACAATATTTATGATCAGGTTTTCATGTATTTTCTAATGCTGAGTGGTGCTGTAAAGTAAAAATAAAATAATATACTGTAAAAAAATTGGTGAAATCTCAGTATAATCTCACTTTCAGATTGAATTACTAATACTAGATTTCCATAAAGATATTCAAAGTATTTATTTTAGATACCCACTATTTCAAATATTTTCATGTTATAAATACTGTTCTCTAACTTGCTCACATTGCTCTTCTTTGATTTCCTTTAGTATCTTTTATTGACTTTAGAAAACGTTTTCAATAAAAAATTTGAAAAAAAAAACCTCTAAAAAGCAGAAAGAGAAGAGTGCTGCTATCTTATGCCCCAAAGATAAGCACTGGTAACATTTTGGTTTATATCTTTTCAAATATTTTTATATTATATGTACACACCCACCACACACACTGACACACATTTACGTATGTGTGTGTATTTCTTTTCAAAAATGACATTGTACTTTTCTTCAGCGTGCTTATTTCATATTTTCAAGTGGTTCATACACATTTATTTCTGCGTCATTTCTAACAGGTAGTGATGGACACGAAAGAGATTTCCAGTTTTTCTGTACTATATGCATTGCTTCAGTAAGTAATTTTTTTCTCAGTTCATATATATTTGTGTAGATGTATCCTTAGAATAGATTACTAGAATTGAAGATGCTATGTGAAAGGACAGAACCACGTAAAAATTGAAATTGGAAAATTATTACCTTGAAAAATATTGTACTAATTTGAGTCCCCACCAACTTTATACCAATGCTTTTTCCTCTCTACTCTCATCAGTACTCTTCAGAAATGGCACCTCATTATTGTTTTAATTTACATAGAGTTTGTTTATGAATGATGTTAATCTTGTATTTATGTTATACTTCATCTTCTGCAACTCTATTCTGCCTCTCTTTTCTTCAGTTTCTTCTTAGGTTTTTATAATTTTTCTTGTTATAGGCATGGTTTACCCCAACAGTGCTTTTCTTTTCTTTTTCATTTAAATTACAAAATGTTTTTCTCAGTTTAAAAATTTTACACACTTTGATGGCCTTGGGCTTTATTATTTTCTGTAATAGCATTAAAAATTTTTTTCTGTATAGTCCCTAGACTTAATGTCACGCTAAATTAACCACACCCACCCTGAGATCATAAGATAATTCTCCAATATTTTCTTCTAAGACTTTTAAGGCTTTTTAAAACTTTTAAATCTTGCATCTCTATGGACTTCTCTTTGGTATAGAGTATAAGATAAATACCTGTGACTAATTTTCATGTCCAAATGTAATCAACACTAATCCCATTTGTTATTTTTTATTCCATTATGTTTTATTTCCAAAATTTAAAAATTACTCTACTTTAATAGTTTACTTTTAAACCTAGTGGAGATGGTTCTAATTCATTATGCTTCTTTTCTAATATTGTTAGTGTGTTTCCAAAACTTCTTTGTGGTGTAGGTATGAGAAGGTAGGTTTAATGAGGAAGATATAATTAGGAGCCTAAAGTAAAAAGTTTACTATCTTTCTTCAAATGACTGTTTTGATTGTACATATAGGGTATGTTTGGCTATAAACATTTTACTTACTCCCACTTGATATTTGTGGGATGAATCGAGTCACATGATTTGGGGATATTCCTGTAGCATGTTTCATGGTAGAATGCTTAACTGTAGGTCACAGAGCAAAGAGGCCAGTATAAACTAGCAATTCAGCCCCTGGTCTGAATGTTGACTTAAGGTGGTTGACTATCAATGATCCCAAAGAATCATGTGATGCAGGGTTAAATTCCAGAGTCAAGGCAGCAAGCTGGAAGGAAGATGGGAAAGTGTAGCCAAGGTTTGGTTACTAGGATAACTTCAGTGGGAGTCTTTGCATTGGATAAGGCAGAATTAGTGGACACAGTCAAGATTTCAAGTCAGAGCTATGCCAACAGTTCAGATGAGAAAGCTTGGATTCAAGAGCAGTGTACTTTATATTGATTTCTGAAATAATGCTGTGCTGGGGTAGGATTCATTTTGAAGGACTAGGGTCATGTTTACATATTTGCAGGATTTTTTTTTTTTTTAATTTGGACTGTCTTAAAGGAACAGCTTGTTTTATGGAGGGTAGAATCACCATATAAGACTGCAAGAATATGGAATGGAAAACTACAAGGGAATTCCATATTGAACCATGCCTCATCCTTGTTTAGTTTGGAAATTGACCTGCTGGTTTTCCTCATTGACTTGTGATTTTCCACATCATTTTGAGTGTCTGACCCAGTGTCTGTCTCCTGTTCTGCTCAATGGACTGACCTCAAAGTACTTTATATCTCAAAGCACCCTTTGAATCAATTTCAGTGCTTTTTATGCCCCTGATGGAAACAGTGGCTTTAGATCGCTGGAGGCTCTGAAGAATCAATGACTGTATGTGCAGTGACTGCTTCATCTCAGCTTTTGTTGAATGATTCTTGTTTGTGCTTCAAGTTTTGCAAACCACTTCAGGATCCCTCTGGGCTGAAAAGGGCGAGAGGAATATAAGATATCACTGGCAATGGTAATAACCTTTTATTTATCAAACACCTTCCTTCCAGGGAGCTTAAAGTGCCTTATAGATTTTATCTTATGAATCCTCCTGACATCCCTATGAGGCCAAGAGCAAATACTCTGCTATCCTGAGTGGCAGGAGAGAAAATGGTAAGGAGGGAAGGTAGAACACACAGAAGTCTTCAAAGAAGGATGAGGGTAGCTTCTAATGGAGCAGTGATATGGTATATTTTGATAGGTAATGCAAAACCTCTCTTCCCAGCAATGTAATTTCTATCGATGTTGATAGCTAATATTGATTGAATGCTTATATGCCACATACTTCTATAAGCACATTGATTATATTAACAAATTGAATCCTCTCAACACTACAATGAGATTATTAACATTATTATACTCATTTTACACATGAGGAAAATGTGTAAAGAAGAGTTAAGTGACTTGCTCAGAACTAGGAAGTTTGAGTCAATAATCAAAACAAAATAATGAAATCAAATTTAGCTCTAAATCTCAAACTCAACTGCTCACTATACTGTGGAAATAATGCTATATTAAGATCTGAAGTAAATAGTTAGTGATACATTCCTTTGTCTCATGTATGCTTTCCCCTATAAGTCTTTCAAAATACAGGTAGTCTGAGATAGTGGGATTTTCCGTAAACACTGACATTACTTATTCCTCCTGGAATACTCAAGTAGAAAAGTGAGTAGCTATGATTTTGTACAACTTCCACATCAAGTGATAGGATTTGCAGAAGATTTTCAAGGCATGCATCGACAGAAGAGGGAACTAAAATGGGTTTCATGCTTGATCTATTCCGCATACAGTGCTAGGCACTGCATGTAGATTTTCTCATTTCATATTTCCAACAAATGTTTGAAGTAAGTAGTAGCATCCTGATTTTGCTCATGAAGAAGTGGTGAATTAGGCCATACAGGAGTGAGTAGCAGAGGTCAGATCAAGACCCAGGACTCCCAGCTCTGAAATTTCTGCTCTTACTAACTCTACCTGTCTCACAAGGGAGAGGTATAGAGAGAAGAGAGCCCGGGTTGGGACCTTAGGCAAAGTAGGCAATCTGTGCAGGAGAAGAAAAAAGAAGAGGAGCTGGAAGGGAAGCTTTTGGTGAGGTAGTAGCCACAGAGTCCTAAGCCTTGAAGGGAGAGGAAAGAATTTCAGCATGGGAGTGGCCAATGATGGTGAATGATAAGTCAAGAAGGCTAAGGACTAAGTAGTGTCCTCTTGGCAAATAAGTGGTCACTGTGATGTTAAATGAAGCAGGAGAATGGTGGAGAAAAATCGGGTTTCCATGGATGTTATATAGAATTGGAATAGAGGAAATAGATCAAACAGTTCAAGATAAAGCCTAAAATGGATTAAACAATTCTATGGATTAGATGCTCTGCTTTATATATGTTATCTCTGATTTTTGCAGTGATCCTTTGAGGCTCTATTATTATCACCATATTTCTGATGAGGAAGCAGAGGGCCAAAAATTTGGAAATAATTAGTCTGAGATAATATAGTTACTATGTAGCAAAGCCAAGATCCAAATCTAGGTCTCACAGATTCCTAAGCCCATGTCTTTTTTGATCTTCTCCCTCCAGGAGGAGCAGACTGCTCCTTGGGGAAGCCTGCTTGTACTAAACTCTTCCATTGATCACTAATATTTACTACCCCTCCTTTTAAGAGGATTAAACTTCTCTGCACCATTGATGGCAGGCCTGTGCATGTAATTTGTTTTGGCCAGTTGATGTGAGTGAGAGTAACATGTGTGACTTTGGAGCAGCACGCTTTATCAGCCAAGTCATACATCGCTGTGCTCTTTTTCCCCCTAACACAAGACCAGCACTATTCCAGATGAAGGCTGCTTAGTCAACTTGGATTCCAGGGTGAAGCTAATGGGAAACAGCAGCCAGCCTGTGATGGAGTGAGAAATAAACTGTTGGTATAAACTACTTACATTCTGGGGTTCTTTGTTACTACAGCATAACTTCATCTGTGCTGACTGATTTACTGTCTGTGACTGGGAAGAGGGGAACCAGTGGAAGCCAGAGGTGAAGGCAGTTATAATGCAAAGGGTGTACACCTGTCATCTAACCATTATCAAATCAGCTAGGCAGAATATCATAGGATCAAACCCAACATCTCAAGAAAAAAATCACCAGCTTGATAAAATACCCAACAAGAGAAGAATATAGCTGAGAATACCCCCAGGATAATTCTAGACTTTTAAAAAAATTATTACTCTGATGAGTAGGACAGATATCCTCATCTCATATTAAATATGCTGTTAAAAGTGATTTATTCTGAAAAGATACAGTCCCTAAGCAATCTGAGAAACTCAACAGCAAATGCATATTTAGTGTGACCACTTTTAAAACGGTGCCCTTGGCAGAGAAAGCAACTGCCTCCCAGACCTTAGAGGTTGGGGATAGGAAGAAAGCATTTCATCCTGATTATAAAAAAATAAAAAAATAAAACCATAACCTACATACAGGTATGCATGTGTGTTTTGTGTGTGTGTGTGTGTGTGTGTGTGTGAGAGAGAGAGAGAGAGAGGAGATGAGGTTTGTGAGATGTTAACTTGAGCATTATATTCCTTCTCCCAGTATTTTTTTTTTTTTTCTGAAGATGAATACCGTTAAATAGAAAAGGTCACTAATAACTTTGGTGAAATTCAATTCTCTAGAGACCTCAACAAGTCAAGATTCTTTTCAGGGGCTTCCCTGGTGGCACAGTCATTAAGAATCCACCTGCCAATGCAGGGGACATGGGTTTGAGCCCTGGTCCACAAAGATCCCACGTGCTTCAGACTAAGCCCGTGCACCACAACTACTGAGCCTGCGCTCTAGAGACTGCAAGCCACAACTACTGAGCCCATGCGCCACAACTACTGAAGCCTGCGCGCCTAGAGCCTGTACTTTGCAATAAGAGAAGCCACCGCAATGAGAAGCCCGTGCACCAAAATGAAGAGTAGCCCTTGCTCGCCGCAACTAGAGAAAGCCCACGCGCCGCAACTAGAGAAAGCCCACGTGCGGCAACAAAGGCCCAACGCAGCCAAAGATAAGTAAATAAAAATAAATAAGTTTATAAAAGAAAAAAAGGATTCTCTTCAAATAGAGACCAAGCCACCTCTTCAGAGGATTGTGCCAGTTCCAGTACCTTGTTATCTATCTGCTGTCTTCTTGGGATTATTGAAAAAGATAATTGTGACCCTAATATCTCCTATGTATTGAGCTCTCCTCATGTGCCTACTCCCTCCTTGAAGTGCTTTCACATACATTTCTCAGCTGACTCGTGTGATATCTTGAGCAGGCAGCCCACAAAGTTCTGCATAATTGTGCCCCTGACTATCTGTCATTTTATGCCACATTCTCTTATACTCACTACATTGTCATCTTCTTTCAGCTCCCTGAATTTTTTTTCTAGACTCAAAGCATTTGCCCATATTATTTCTTATGCTTAGAATTTTTTCTCTCACAAACTCTTTCTCAACTTTCAGGTCTCAGTTTCAATTTTCATTCACCAGAGATGTCTTTTCTCACCACTCTGTGTAATGTAGGTACCCCCTGGTTAGGCTCTATCTCAGCTCCTAATATGGATGCTTCATAGTGCTTATCACAATTGTATTTGTCTGTTTACTTGTATTCTGTCTGTCTCCCCAGTGAGAACCTAATTTCAATGAGTATATGAGTTATTTTTAACTTTTAACCACTGAATCCCCAGCTCTAAATACAGCACTAGGGATGTAGAGATATTCAGTTATTATTTGTTGTGTAAATAGATTAATTATTGTTATTTACTCTTTATGGATGAAGAAACTGAGGCTCAGAGAAGAAAAGTGAGTTGTCCAAGGAGACTTAGCTGATTAGTGGCAAAGAAAGATCCAAACTCAGATCTGTCCAACTCCAAATCGCATGCCTTTGATGCTGCACTGTACATTCATTGGTTTATTCATTCACCCACTTACCAAATATTTGTTCATTGCCAGACATTGCTTTTGGGCATTAAGAATATAATGGTCAGCAAAAACAAACAAACAAACAGAAATAACAAAGTTCCTACCTTCAGGGATGTTATATTCTAGTGGTGCAGACAGACATTAATCAGTGAATAAGGGAAATAAATGTAAAAAATACAACTGTATTAAATACTATGAAGGGGAAGAATATGGTAGGGCAGTTAAGAGATTTGACCTAGTTTGGGGATGGGGAAAGGAAACTGTCTCCTAAGAAATGACAACTAAGTAAAGATTTGAAGGAGACATAGGTATTTAAGTTACAAGGGGAAGGAAGAGCATTCAGGACAGAAGGAAGAAAATTCACTAAAGCCCTATGATGAGAAGCAGCCTACAGCCAAAGATTTAAAATAAAGCAATATTGTTGGAACCAAGAAAGCAAGGTAAAGTTAGGGAGGTAAGTAGGGGCTTGTTACGCTCAACCTTGTAGGCCTTATTAAGAATGAAGGCCATCCACTGAAGGTTTTTAAGAAGAGAGGGTATCATGATCAGATTTTCTAAAAGAAAAGAATATTCTGGTAGTTATGTGGGAAAATGAGTTGAGAGGAGGCAAAGGTGTACAGGTGGAGCCACTGGTGCCCAGAGTAGTAGATGTTGGTAGTTTGGATGAGGAATGGGTCTCTATTTTTCCATCAAAGCTGGCAAGCTGTTTGCTGCCTTTTGTACTTTAGTTGTATAAATTGGTGTGCCGCTGCTGCTATCATCGTCATGACTCAGTAAACAGGAACTTTAGGTAGCAGGAGCTTCATGTAGAATGTGACTCATGCTGCAAATGGAAATCGTCCTAATCTTTAGAGACGTTACATCTAAAGTAGTGGTTCTCAAAGTGTGGTCCAGGAATCCCTGGAGTCTCCATGATATCTTTTTTTGTGTCAAAGGGGAACCACAAGATCAAAAAAAAATTCATAATAAAATTGAAACATTGTCTTTTTATTCTCATTCTCTCACAAGTATAAAAAGGTGTTTTCCAGAGGCAGTAGTATTATTGTAACAGGTTGAATGAAGAAGCAGTTAAGAAAACTCAATTGGTTTCTATTAATCTAGACTAGAATTATACAAAACTAAAAAAAAATGCCACTTTTCTTACTAATTATAATTACTTTTTGTTTTAGAAAACGTATTCTTCATAAATATATTATTTATACTGACATAGAATGGGTTTGTTATTATTTTAAGTGAACTTATAAATAAATATTTTAAAATTTCCCAGCTTTAGTTTTTAATATCATAAATATAGATTGATATAATTTCACACAAATGAAAGTTTTTGGGAGGGGTACTCAATAATTTTTTAGAATATAAAAGGGCCCTGAAGCCTGAAGATTGACAACTGTAGACATGAAAAATTACTACATTGACACAAGAGAACACATATATATAACTTGATGCAGGAATTTTATTAACAACTAAAAGAGTGGTTAGTATTTAATCTTCTATCACTAAGAGCTAGTCAAGGGTATCTGATTAATCCAGGACCAGTTTCTAGCCAGATTGGATTCTTGCAGAAGCAAATAATATATGCTAGTGACTAAATGAGTATAATTATTTTTACCCTGTCTTATTGCCCCAAATAAGTTGGAGATATTGAATGCATTTTTGGTGCATGAAATTGTACCATGGCAGTGCCTCAATTCATAACTTATATATAAAATGTTCCCAAGACATATTTCTTGAATGAATAAAAAAACTTCATGAGTACTATAAAAGATATGGTTTAGAAAGCTATGATATTGGGTTAGTCTGAGAGAGTATATGAAGTATGATGATAAGAGACTTTTTAAATTTACTGAAGTGGTATCAGATCCTCCTGTCTCTACATAGTGTAAATAAGAGCTAATTCAGACAAAGCTCAGTCTTCAGAAACAAAATGTACATTATTATATTTTTAATATTTATAATCAAGGAGGAGGTTTTTCTTGACTTTAATTCCTAGGTAGTTTCTTAGAAAAAGAAAATAATATTTATGCACAAATATATACACAAACATACCATCTTCAAGGCTATTTTTTTTCTTCAGGCTTCTGGAATTATTAAGATACTGTTATATTTGATTTTAACTAGTAGTTTAGGAGTTAGGTAGGATTTCTTGGTTGGAGTTTCCTTATTCTTTAGGCCAGAGAGAAATTTTTTAAATGACAATTAATAGTAAGGCTATGAGGGGAATTGATGTTTAAAGACCAAAGAAAAGTTCTCTGAAGTTCAGAAGCAGCCTCACAGTATTAAGGAAAAATACTAACATGTTCTTGAAAGGAATTGCTTGTCTAATTCATCATGTATCCTTGTAGATCCTCCATGAATGTCTGATGTTTCCATATATGATCTCCATGCCTCTCCTTACACTCTTCCCTCTTGTCATTGAGGTTCATCATTCACTTGCACACCCCACTCATATTTCCAGGCCTGGTTCTTTTATATCATCTATGCTGGGAAGGCTTCTTTACTTTTAATTCTCCAATTTCTACTGGGTAGAACTGAACATTTGTCCCTTAGGATTTCTGCTGTTCCCTGTAGAGTACTTGTTTATCTGTTCATTGTTTCCATTATTCTTTTATTCTGTTATACATGTATGTATTACAACATACTGTCTTAAGCAATTTTCAACATGTTGATTTTATTACTACCTTTTTTTTTCCACTCAAGAAATTATATCAGAATATAAATTGGTATAAGCAATGCAATTTTAGATATAAACTTGTATCTCCAGTATCGAAGCACTAACAAGAACTTAATAGGTGGTCAGTTGTGGTTTATTAAATAAATGAATGCATGAGTGCCTTCTGGAGAGGTTTGCTGGAATCCTGGCTCTGTTATTTAGTTGCTATATGGCAACCTTAAGTTCACCTTAAAGTGAAGTAAAGTTCACCTCTCTATATTTCAGTTTTTATATCATAACATGGACACAATATCTTTCTTCCTATCTAACTCTCAGGACTGTTTTCAAATTTAATATCCCTGAAGGTCCTTTTTAAATACTAACATACAAAGTGATTGTACGCTTTTTAAAGGCTTCCTTTCTCCTTATTTTCATATAAACAGTGAATAAGCAGGTGCTTCCCTTGGAAGAACTGATTACTGCTTAAACACTTTTTCACCCTAAGGACTCTGTTGAGAGAACTGTTTCTCTGAGCCACCTGAGGGGATATGGAAATAGCTACATTATCCAGAAACTTTTATAAGGGAGCTTCATCTGTAATATGATGTAGCTCTTCTTTCCCCAAAGAAGTCAATGCCTCAGACTAAACATCCTCTGCTGCTGAGTCAGTGACCAAGAGAGACTTTATTGACTCTCTGCTGGCCTTGTACTGGAGGACCAGGACATGACTGAAGGGAGGTGATTTCCATTAACTGCCTCAAGGAGGGTTTTAGGACGCTGCCTGGTAAGAGATGCTCTGGGATTCTTTCTCATTTCCTTATGTAATAGTGATCAAAACAAACAGGAACATATCCTAGGCACACCTCCCACAAACAATGAACACCCAAGCCTGATAATAACTTGAAATGTACACAGGGCCATCCAATAAGAGAAGCACCGGGGACAAATGGGGGAAAATTGCATCTAGTGTTGTTTTATGGAAAGCAGTTTCCTCTCTTCTTCCTCCCTTTCCTCTCATTTCATTGGAATTGTCAGG
Source organism: Balaenoptera acutorostrata (assembly GCF_949987535.1). Lineage (NCBI taxonomy): Eukaryota > Metazoa > Chordata > Mammalia > Artiodactyla > Balaenopteridae > Balaenoptera > Balaenoptera acutorostrata. The sequence continues at coordinate 18,577,444 of NC_080072.1, forward strand.
CTTTGTAAGATCATGATTAACTAGCTCTCCACAAACTTTCCTGTTACCTGTGAACATATGCTTGGCACAAATTGAGTTCACTTGCTTCTTGCTGGAATTAATCATTTCTTATTCTATGTGGCCCATGGTCAGATCATGTTTTTCCTGTATATTTCCTATGTATTTTGTGTTTGTTTTTGTTTTTTCTGAGACATTTCTTGCATGGATAGGCTCTCATACTTTCTTGTATAACCATTTCAAAGGCTTGGCTGGGAGTGCTTTCCCTTGAGCTATATCTTAAGTTTGTAATTTCAGGGAATGATGCAGTCAGTTCTTGATCAAGCAGGTTAATGTGTGCAGGATGGATGTGGTGGCTACCAAGATCCTAAAGTCATGATATATTTGTTAGAAATCATAGTTGTAAGAGATGGAGACACAATTGAAACTGCATTAGGTTTTAAAGGGGATTTATTGGCTCACATATCTAGAAAGTCCATTGGCACATAAGTTTCAGCCAGGACTGGATCCAGGGACTTAAATGATATTATCAGGGAACTCTCTTTCCCTCCATCTTACAAGCTCTCTCACAAATAATAGGTAAAACGGCTCCAGATGCCTCAAACTCACATCTTACTAGGTTAGTAACCCAGTGGAAAAGGACAGTCTTTCTTAGTAAATACTGCAGAGAACTCCTATAGAAGACTGCTTTGCATAGGTTGGGAAATATATATATATATATATATATATATATATTCCTGAACCAGTTAGGGGTATGGGGTATTCTGATTGGCCAAGCCTGGATTTTGTGGTCACTTCTATGGAGTTCATCTCTACTCACATATTAGAGAATGAATCCCCCACTGGAAGTAGAGAGAGCAAAAAACAGGATGAATCCCGAGTCAGTAAAAATAACAGGTGTCCTTAACATACGGTCAAAAACAAAATATGGTGTAAACATATGTGATAATTATACCAATATTTAAAAACACATTTACAGGTCTTTAGTCAGACATATTCCAAAAACGTCGTAGTGTCAGAAAGAATAATTTAGGAATACAAAACATCAAATAAATTTATTGCAAAAAGTATGGCAAAAGAGTATACCTGTAAAATAATCTTTTCCTGAGTTAGGTAAGGTTTCACTTCCACATTTTAGAATGGGATGCAAATAGGGCAGAAATTCAGTCCCTGTTGCTCCATCGCTCTCCATCTCACTTCACTTTTCCTGATGCCCTCACCTTTGCAGCCCTTACTCCCTGGTATTATTAACTATAGCTACGTGATTTCTTCCATTCTTGTCCCTCTGAAAAGACCATTAGCAGAGGAAATGACTGATCTAGGATGGTTTGGTTCAGTTAACTTTCCTGTACTCTATGTGTCTATCATCTTCCAGCAAGTTCACTTAGGCAGAGGTGTAGGAGAGAAGGTGGAACTGTGCAATGCCTCTTAAAGACTACCCTCAGAACTGCCACATCTTCACTTTGCCACGTCTTATTGTCCAAAGCAAGCCACAAGCCCAACCCAGATTTAAGAGGCAAAGAAAGACAATCACATTTATTATGGGAGGAGCTTCAAGTTCTTATTGAAATGGTAAGGGTACAAAGGGGTAGAGAATAATCACAAGTTCCCCCAAATAGATGCCTTCCCCATGCAGTTTCTTCATGATGATTTCTGCCAATAAACCACTTTTTATTCTTTATTAAAAGTGCATATTGGAGGGACGTCTGGTTTCTGGTTCTGCATGTAAGTTGCCTCTCTGTCCTAATGAGAAATAAAAAGCTGAACAGACTTAAAAATCAATCCCACCTCTTGGATCCATAAGAGAGAAGAAGACACAGGTAGCTGGCTGCTTCTGAGATTGGAGAGATGAACAAATACAGGGAGTCACAGCATAACAGAGCAGACTCACAAGCAGAAATTGCCACAGAAATCACTACAGGATCCAGTGCTGGGATAGAAAAACCAGAACTATAATTGACAAATTGCTGGAGGCTCAGTGTGGACAACTTTTGGACTTAAAAACTCCAGGGAGGCACAGTCATCGGAGGGCCCCCACAATACTCTGTGATTTACCTCTCCACCAGAGATGGAGCTCCACCAGAGTCCCACATTAAATATCTGGTAAAAATTCCCTCATCCTTCCAGCAGTAGGAGGGGAAAGGAATCATTTTGTAATAAGCGAGAGCACTCTGTTCCTCTTAATAAGGCCTGTCTCCAGGGAAACTAGTTAACTAGAGCCTAAACTGCTGAGATATTATCAGAGCCTAACTGACTTGGGGAAGGGAAATACCCAACTCCAGGCCACTCTAGCCATATTGTCCCACTTAAGCAGGGAGGAAAAACCTGAGAAATGAATGTGAAGTTCGCAGTCCTGGGGCCTAGGCTCACTAAAAACTGAGACCAAATTATAGGACATAGAACACTTTCCCTCTCCCTACATCTTACCACCACATTACTAAAGGCATATTTACAACAGTTCCTTTTACTCAGTACATCGTCTGACTATCAGGAAAAAATTACAGGACATACCAAAAGCAAAAAGCATAATTTGAAAAGGCAGACCAAGCATCGGAAAGAAACAGACCTGGCAAGGATATTGGACTTATCAGGCAGGGAATATAAAACAAATCTGATTAATATGCTAAGCGCTGTAATAGATAAAATAGAATGCATGCAAAAACTGATGGGCAATACAAGCAGAGAGATGGAAATCCTAAGAAAGAACTGGAAAGAAATGCAAGAGATAAAAAATGAATGTAACAGAAATGAAGTATATCATTAATGGGATTATTAGTAGACTGGACATGGCTGAGGAAGTAAACTCTGATCTAGAGGACATATCAATGGAACAGAAAAGCAAAGAGAGAAAGACTGAAAATATGGCCAGAACTGAATATACAATGACTGTGGTACAACTACAAAAGGCATGACATACACGTAATGGAAATACCAGAAGAAAAAAGAGAAAAAGAAACAGAAGAAATATTTGAAACTATAATGACTGATAATTTCCCCAGATAATATCCACACCAAATCATAGATCTAGGAAACTCAGAGAACACCAAGCAGGATAAATGCAAACAAAACAAACAAACAGAAACATCAAAACCAACTACACCTAGGCATATCATTTTTAAACTATAGAAAACCAAAGATAAAGAAAAAATCTTGAAAGAAGCCAGAGGAAAAAGACACCTTACCTATAGAGGAAGGAAATTAAGAATTACATTCAACATCTCCTTAGAAACAATGCAAGCAAGAAGACAGTGGCGTGAAATATTTAAAGTGCTAGGAGAAAACCCCACCAACCTAGAATTCTGTACCATGCAAAATTATCCTTCAAAAGGGAAGGAGAAGTGAAGACTTTATCAGACAAACAACAACTGAGGTAATTTATTGCCAATAGACTTGCCTTGCAAGAAATTTCAAAAGAAATTCTTTAGAGAGAAGGAAAATATTATAGGTCAGAAACCTAGATCTACATAAAGAAAGAAACAACATTGAAGAAGGAACAGGTGAAAGTAAAAAACTAAAAACTAAAAACAAATAAAATCCCTTCTATTGTTTTTATGCTCAATTGATCTACCAGATAACATTTTTCAAAATAATAATAGCATTAATGTATTCTATTATGTGTATATATACACATAATATATGTGTATTTATGCTTGTATAAATTAAGTAACAGCAATGATATAAGGGACAGGAGGAAGGAATTAGGTTTATTTCACTATTATAAGGTTCTCATACTACTTGTGAAGTGGTGTAGTGTTATTTGACAGTGAACTTGATTAGTTATGAAACTATACTGCAAACTGCAGAGCAAACACTAAAAGAAGTTAAAAACAGAAATACAACTGATATACTAAGGAAGGAGAGGAAATGGAATCATATAATATGCTCAGTTAAAACCACAAAAGAGAAAAATAGTGGAAGACAAAGATAAAAGCAAAGAACAAGAGCAACAAACAGAAAACAGTAATGAATAAGGTAGATATTAATCCAACTACATCAGTAATTACTTAGAATGCCAATGGTCTAAATGCACAAATTAAAAGACAGAGATTGTCAGAGTGTATCAAAAAACATGACCCAACTATATGTCTACATATAACTTGTTGTCTACAAGAAACTCACTTTAAATATAAAGACACATATGGATTAAAAGTAAATGAATGGAAAATGAATGGAGAAAAATATGCCATAGTAACACTAATCAAAAGCAAATGGGTATACTATATTAATTTCAGACAAAGCAGACTTCAAAGTAAAGAAAGTTATCAAGTATATAGAAAGGCATTGCAGAATGATGAAGGGGTCACTTCTCCAAGATGATGTAACAATTCCTAATATGTATATATTTAACAATAGAACACCAAACTACATGAGGCAAAAACTGATAGAACTACAAGGGGAAATAGATGAATCTATTATCACAGAAGGGAATGTCAACACCCTTTTCTGAGAAATGAACAGATTTAATGGGCAGAAACTTAGTAAGGACATAGTCGAACTCAACACCACCATTAATCAACTGGATATAATTGACATCTATTGAGTACCTTATCCAACAACAGCAGAATATGTATTTTTGTCAAGCTCACATGAAACATTCACCAGAACTGACTACATTTGGAAACACAGAATGCATCTTAACAAAGTTAAAAGAATAGAAATTATATAAAGTCTGCTTTCAGACCACAGTAGAAGTAAACTTGAAATTAATAACAGAAAGCTAACTGGAAAATACCAATATATGTGGAGATTAAACAGCACACTTTGAGATAACACATGGGTCAAACAAGAAATCTCAAGAGAAATTTTAAAATATTTGAATGAAATGAAAATGAAAACATACCTTATCAGAACTTGTGAGATGCAGCAAAAACAGAGCCTAGATGGAAATTCACAGAATTGAATGCAAATATTAGAAAAGAGGAAAGATCTAAAATCAATACTCTAAATTTCCACTTTAGGAAGCCAGAAAAAGAAGAGCAAATTAAATCCAGAGTAAGCAGAAGATACATAACTATAAGAATCAGAAGGAAAATAATGAAATTGAAAACAGGAAATGGATAAAGTCAGTGAAACCAAGAGCTAGTTCATTGTAAAGATCAACAAAATTGATACACCTCTAGCTATTTATCTAGAAAAAAAAAGAAAGAGAACACAAATTACTAATACCAGAAAAAAAGAGGAGGAATTATTATAGATCTTATGGATATTAAAAAGATCTTAAAGGAATACTATAACATCACTATGTCCACAAATTTGAAAATCTAGAAAATGGACCAATTCCTTGAAAGACATAAGGCTCCAAAACTCACACAAGAAGAAATAGAGAATCTGAATAGGCCTATATCTATTAAAGAAATTGAACTGATAATTAATAACCTTCCAAAACAGAAAGCACTAGGCTTAGGTAGGTTCACTGGTGAATTCTACCAAACATTTAAGGAAGAAATTATATTGATTCTCTACAATCTCTTTCAGAGGCTAGCGGCAGAGGAAATACTTCCTAACTCATTCTATGAGGCTAGCATTACCTTAAAATCAAAACCAGACAAAAACATTACAAAAAAAAATAAACTGAAGACCAGTTTCTCTCATGAACAAAGATGGAAAAATCCTCAACAAAATGTTAGGTAATTTAATCCAACAGTGTACAACAAGAATTATACACCACAACTTAGTGGGATTTATCCCAGGAATGCAAGACTGGGTCAACATTTGAAAATCAGTTAGTGTATTCCATCACATCAATAGGATAAAAAAGAAAAATTACAAGATTGTATCAATAGTTGTAGAAAAAGCATTTGACAAAATCCAATACCCTTTCGTGATTAAAAACTCTAATCAAACTACAGAGGGGAACTTCCTTAAAGTGATAAAGAATGTTTACAAAGCTCTACAGCTATTATCATACTTAATAGTGAGAAACTTAAAGTTTTCCTACTAAGATCAGGTGCAAGGCAAGGTGTCCCCTATCACCACTCCTTTCCAACATAGTTCTGGAAGTTCTAGCTTATGCAATAAGGCAAGAAAAGAAAACAAAAAGGTATACAGATTGGGAAGGAAGAAATAAAACTGTCTTTGTTCACAGATTACATGTTTGTCCATGTAGAGCAGCAGTCCCCAACCTTTTTGTCATCAGGGACTGGTTTCGTGGAAGACAATTTTTCCACGGACTAGGGGGTGGGGGATGGTTCAGGCGGTAATAGTGATGGGGAGCGATGGGGAGCGGCAGATGAAGCTTCACTCGCTCGCCTGATGCTCACCTCCTGCTGTGCGGCCCAGTTCCTAACAGGCCGTGGACGGGTACCAGTCTGCGGCCCAGGGGTTGGGTATCCCTGATGTAGAGAACCCAAAATATTAGATTAAAAAAACTCCTGGAACTAATAAGTGATTATAGCAACTCTGGAGGATGCAAGGTTAAAATACAAAAGTCAGTTACTTTCCTCTACTGGTAATGAATAAGTTGAATTTGAATTAAAGGTAAAATATCATTTACATTAGAATGCTAGACAAGGAAATACTTAGGAATAAATCTAACAAAATATGTATAAGATCTATATGAGGAAAACTACAAACGCTGATGAATAAAATCAAATAAGAAGGAAATAAATGGAGAGGTATGTCATGTTCATGAATAAGAAGACTCAATGTTGTCAGATATCAGTTCTTCCCACATTTATCTATCTATCTATCTATCTATCTATATTTATTTATTTATTTATGGCTGTGTTGGGTCTTCATTTCTGTGCAAGGGCTTTCTCTAGTTGCGGCAAGTGGGGGCCACTCTTAATCGTGGTGCGTGGGCCTCTCACTATCGCGGCCTCTCTTGTTGCGGAGCACAGGCTCCAGATGCGCAGGCTCAGTAATTGTGGCTCACGGGCCTAGTTGCTCTGCGGCATGTGGGATCTTCCCAGACCAGGGCTCAAATCCGTGTCCCCTGCATTGGCAGGCAGATTCTCAACCACTGCGCCACCAGGGAAGCCCCACACATTTATCTATAGATTCAGTGAAATCTTAACCAAAATCCTGGAAAGTTTTTTTTTTTGTGGATATCAGCAAATTGATCCTAAAGTTTATATGGAAAGGCAAAAGACCCAGAATAGCCAACACAGTACTGAAGGAACAGAACAAATTTGGCGGATGGACACTACCCAACTTTAAAACTTACTATAAACCTACAGTAATCAAGACAATGTGGTATTGGCAAAAGAATAGACAAATCAATCAATGGAACAAAATAGAGAGCACTGAAATAGCCACATGTAAATATAGTCAACTGATCTTTGACAAAGGAGCAAGGCAATATAGTGGAGAAAATATAGTCTTTTCAACAAATGATACTGGAACAACTGGATGTCTACATGCAAAAAAAAAAAAAAAAAGAATCTAGACACAGATCTTACCCCCTTCACAGAAATTAACTACAGTGGATCACAGACCTAAATGTAAAATGAAAAACTATAAAACTCTTAAATGATAATGTAGGAGAAAATCTAGATGACCTTGGACACAGTGATGACTTTTTAGATACAAAACCAAAGGCACGATCCGTGAAAGAAATAACTGATAAACTGGAGTTCATTAAAAACTTCTGCTCTGCAAAAGAGAATAACAAGAGAATGAGGAGACAAGGCAAAGACTAGGAGAAAATATTTCCAAAAGACACGTCTGATAAAGGACTGATATCCAAAGTATACAAAGAACTCCTAAAACTCAATGATAAGAAAACAAATAACCTGTTTAAAAATGGGCCAAAGACTTTAATAGACACCCTATCAAAGAAAATATAGAGTTGGAAAAAATCATGAAAGGATGTTCCACATCATATGTCATCAGGGAAGTGCAAATAAGAACAACAATAAGGTACCACTGTGCAATGATTAGAGTGGCCAAATTCCATATCACGATCCATGAAAACACCAAACGCTGTTGAGGATGTAGAGCAACAGGCACTCTCACACGTTGCTGGGGGAATACAAAATGACACAGTCATGTTGGAAGACATTTTGGAGGTCTCATAAAACTAAACATACTCTTACCATTCCATCTAGCAATCATGCTCCTTGGTATTTACCCACAGGAGTTGAAAACTTATGTCAACATAAAAACCCACACACAGATGTTTATAGCAGCTTTATTCATAATCGCCAATACTTGAAAGCTACCAAGATCTCCTTCAGTAGGTGAATGGATAAATAATCTGTAGTACATCCAGACAATGGAATATTATTCAGTGCTAAAAATAAATGAGCTATCAAACCATGAGAAACATAGAGGAATCTTACATGCATGTTATTGAGTGATAAAAGCCAATCTGAAAAGGCTACATACTGTATGATCCTGACTACATGAGGTTCTCAAAAAGGCGAAACAATGGTGACAGTAGAAAGATCAGTGGTTGCCAGAGTTGGGGTGGGGCAAGGGGAGAGAGAGATGAATAGGCAGAGCACAGAGGGTTTTTAGGGCACTAAAAGTACTCTCTTTGATACTATAATGATGTACACATGTCATGACACATTTTCCAAACACAAAGAATGTGCGTGAAACCTAAGGTAAACAACTATGGACTTTACGTGATTATGATGTGTCAATGTAGGTTCATCCTTAGGAAAAAATGTATGATTCTGGTGAGTGAAGTTGATGATAGGGGAGGCTATACATGTGTGGAGGCATCAGGTATCTGGAAAATCTTTGTATCTTCCTCTCAAGTTTGTTGTAAGCCTAAAACTGCTCTAAAAATAAAGTCTTTATTAAAAAGTACATTATTGTACTTGTGATTTTATCACAGTTACAATAAAAATAAGAGGTAGAAAAAAACTAAATATTCAAGATTGGACTCTATTTTAACTTTTCCATAACATAACCTTAAGAGAAGGAATCAATTATTCAATATTCAATCATTCATTTGTAAGGAACTGATTTTCCATGGCTTGTTTTACTGAATCCCTTCAAGTATTTATACAATTATTATGGTTGTTAAAGTTCAATCCTTTCTTCAACTTGACTTCTTTGTGAAAACATACTTGTAATCTATCTCGTGTCAATGCCTTTGCCCAGTATTCTTCCACCAACCTATCATGGAGAAACAATAACTAATCCAATGCAGCTGTTTATCATTTCAGTGCCGATCCATCTCTGGCTGACCAAGTACTGCTGGAAAAAATAACAAAATCATGCAGATAGGTTCCTCTGCGAAATCATGGCCTCCAATCTCTTTTACACCATCAGTGTTGCCAGGTGATCCTTCTAAGTTTCTTTAATCACTCATTTAATAGTAGTTTCCTGAGGGCTTACTCTCTGACAAGCACTCTGCTTGAATGCTATTGGGAACACAGAAGTTAGTAAAAATAGAATAAACTTTCCTTTCATAGAGATCATCATCTACTTTATTGGTTGAGTAATATGTAAAACCAACAATCATACAGATACATGTAAAGTAACGACAGTGGCACATATTATGAAGGAATAGTAGAAGATGATATGATAACTTGTAAAAGGAGAATTTGTTATTTGCATGGAAATCAGGGAAGATTACCCTGGAGAAACACTGCCATTGTTTCCATTTTATGTAGTGGTTATGTCCAACTTCTTCCTATAGTTTCCATGATCTCCCTTAGACTTCACAGTTTATAGAGAAAATATGAAAGGTAAGAAAGAAACTCTATTAGCTATTCACTACAAAACACACACATGTATGTTTGGTATATTCTCTTTTCTTCCTGTAATACTGGAAAAAAAATTGACCCTAATCCAATCTTGTCCAATTCCCTCACCCATCTCACATTTTTCTTATGCAGTTTATCCTCTTCTTTTAAAAAATTAAGTCTAATTGACATATGATAAGTTGAACATTTAAAGAGTACAATTTGATGTTTTCACCATAATCAAGACAGAGAACATATCTGTCACCCTCAATACTTTCCTTGAACCCCTTTATAATCTCTCCTCTCCTCCTCCTCCTGGATTACACCCCCTCTATGTTGCTATCCCCAAGCAACCATTGATGTGCTTCCTATTACTTTAGATTAATTCACATTTTCTTGAATTTTATGTAAATTGAACCACACAGTAATAGCTCTTCTTAGTTGACTTCTTTCACTGAGCATAATTAATTGGAGATTCATCAGTGTTGCTAGGAACATTTATGTATAAGTTATTGTGTGATCGTATGCTTTTTTGTCTCTGGGTTAAATACCTAGGAGTAGAATGGCTAGATTATATAAATAGCTGTATGTTTAATTTTTAAAGAAACTACCAAACTGTTTTCCAAACTGACAGTAGCATTTTATATTCCCACCAGTAATATATGGGTTCTCATAGCTCTACGTCTTTGCCAGCATTTGGTATGGTCATGTTTTCAATATTAGCCTTTCTGATAAAATTATGAGTATATATCATGGAGGTTTTAATTTTTGTTTTCCTGGTGATTAATGATGTTGAATATCTCCTCTTGAGTTACTTGTCACCCGTACATCTTCTTTGATAAAGTTTCTGTTCAAGTATTTTGCCCAGTTTTTTTATTGCGTTGTTTGAATACTTAGTATTGAATTTTAAGGTAATTTATATATATATCCTTTATCATATATGTGTTTGCAAATATTTTTTCCCAGTCCATGGCTTATCTTTGTATTCTTTTGTCAGTATGTTTGGTACAGTAGGGGTCTTTAATTTTGATGAACACTGATTGGTCATTTTTTCTTTCTGAACTGTGTGTTTTGTGCTGTTTACTAGAAGTCTTTGCTTTACCCAAGGTAGCAAATATATTTTCTTATGTTCTTTACTTGAAGTTTTGTGGTATTAGGTACTGTGTTTAAGTCAATGATCCATTTGAGTTAATTTTTAAATAAAGTGAGAGCTATGGATAGAATTAATTTCTTTCTCTCTCCTTCCTTCCCTCTTTCCTTTCTTCCTTCTCTCTTTCTTTCCTTCCTTCCTTCCTTTCTTCCTCCCTCCTTACCTCCATCTCTCTCTCTCTTTCTCTCTCTCTCCCTTTCTTCCTTTCTTTCTTCTTTCTTTCTTGCTCTCTTCCTTTCTTTTCTTTCTTCCTTCCTTCCTTCCTTTCTTTCCTTCTTTCTTTCTTCCTTCCTTTCTTCCTTCCTTTCTTCCTTCCTTTATTTCTTCCTTCCTTCCTTCCTTTCTTTCTTTCTCTTTCTTTCATTGATGTCCAATTGCTTAAACACACTTTGTTGAAGAAACTAGCCCTTCTCCACTGAATTGCTTTTGCATTAAGTTTTGGACATGCCCAGTTTGTAATGCCTATATGATATCCAAGGGGTATGACTAGTCAGTAGTTGAGTTTAGAGTTTCAAGAGAAGAGTGAGTACATGTTTGGAAAACTTTATTATATAGATAGTAATTGAATCTATGAGAACAGATGATATAATCAAAGAGGAATATATGCAATGAGAAAAAGAAAAGGGAAGAAGAGAGTGAAAAGAGCAGACAGACAGGCGGGGGGGAATTAAGAAAGTTTCCTTTTTTTTTCAGCTTGCAATTTATTTGTTACTGTACAATGGAGAAACTATTGGTATCTTTCTAATTTTTAGTTAAACTTTTTATTTTGAGATAATCATGGGATAATCATTTTGAGATAACATGTAGTCATAAGTAATGATATTGAGAGATCCCATATACCTTTTATCCAGTGTTCACCAATGATAATAAATATCTTGCAACATCACAGCCAGGATACTGATATTGATAGTCAAGATACAGGACACTTCCATCACTGCAAAGATCCTTAATGTTTTCCTTTTGTAGCCATACCTGCTTTTTCCCATCTCCATCTATTCCTTAATCCCTGGCAACCACTGATCTGTTTGCATTTCTATAATGTTCACATTTCAAGAATTTTATATAAATGGAATTACACAGTATGTAACCTTTGGGATTGGATTTTTTCACTCAGCATAATTCTATGGAGATTTATCCAGGTTGTTGCATGTATTGATAGTTTCTTCATTTTTATTGCTGAGTAATAGTCCATGGCATGGATTTATCACAGTTTGTTTAACCATTCAGCCATTGAAGGATTCCTGGGATATTTCCAGATTTGAGCTATTACAGATAAAGCTGTTATAAACATTCTTGTACAGGTTTTCGTGTGAACATAAATTTTCCTTTTTCTGGGATAAATGCCCAGGAGTGCAATTGCTGGGTCATATGGTAGTTGCATATTTAGTTTTTTTACGAATAAAGAAATCTTGATTTTTCTTTTTTAAGAGAAGAGTAGGGAAAAGGTTTTAAGAATTAGATGGTGATTATTGTGATAATGCTGATGGAAAAACACTTTCCAAATTTTTGTGCTAATTACAATATATTGTTTACAGACAAGACACAATATAAGTTTAATTTTTATTAATAACATTTGCCATCATATAAGTACAATCAACAAAACAATAAATCAAACTCTGATTTGTAGTATTTGCCAATCCCCATGGTGTAAATACACCTGCTGTGGTCTATTTCAGGCTATCAATTTGGTGTGACTGAAAGTAGAGTTGGGAAGAGATACTCAGGAGTAAGCATTATCTAGTATTTCCACCATACAAGTACAGCCAACATAACCTCCAGTTTATATAATTTAATTTTTAATAATGGCTGTGCTTGACAGACTGGCTTACAAGTTCCCCAAAATTTAGCAATCAGCTTTCAAGCACTGGTAGGAGTAGGTTTCAGAAAACTAATGTTTCTCTCCTCTTGAGCCTCACTTATTTTCTCCATAGTCTCTATGCGTTCTAGTCCAATTACCTAAATACACTATACTTAATTTTTCTACCAGCTTAGCTCTTAAAGAGTTCTAGTTCTTTTCCCCAAGCAATAATTTTACTGGGAACTGTTCCTTTTAAAATATTATAATATTTGTTTTTTCTTGATAATATTACTAATACATGTTCACTCTAGAAAATTTGGAAATATGAAGAGGAACATAAAAATCTCCAATAATTTTATCATTTCTATAGTAATAATTTTTAAACTACATTGGAATTTTATTCTATGCCTAGTCTTAGCTGCAGAGAACTAAAGAATAATTTGATTTTAGATCATTTCTTCTTTAGCCTAAAACTCTATTTCCCACATATTTCCTCCCAGTATTACTGAGATTAAATTTGCAGCCGCAACTTGCCTGTCTCTAGTGTTGGGATACTTAGTCTAAACAAGTTATGACAATTCTGTTCTCCATTTTACCAGTCTCCTTTGTGACTGGAGATGGCTAAGTGACCCATATCAGGCCAATGAATCAAGCGGGTAAGGAGGGAGATGTTATTCTGGGAAAGATTTTATTTTCCTGATAAAAGCTAGTTGATGTATATCATAAATGCAATTTCTCCATTTGCCTGTCTTCAGTGTGTGTGTGGAGCTGCCCCAGAAACCTAGAACGGATGGGGTGACAAACACGAAGGAAAAGGCTAAGAGAACTTCAGAAATGCCAACTTTGACAGCTTTGAGCTACTAAAATGAAGCCAGAAGCTTCCTACCTCCAGAATTCTTTTTAAGAGAGAAGAAAAGGCCTTATATGTTTAATCCACTCTTAGTAACATATTCCTCCCTAATATGCCTGCCTGGCTTGTTGCCTGCTTTCCCTTTCACAGTCTAAACTCCAGTCCTGCTGAGTTATACCCTTTGGTGCTTCCAAGCTTTGCTCATGTGGCCCCTCTGACCAAGATGTGCTTTTTCTCCTTGACTACTTAGCTTTCAGAATAAGATACAGTATCATTTTCTACATAACTGTTTTGACTCTTCAGTCAATCCTCTGTCCCTATAGGTTTGAAAATGTCTTCTCTTTTTGTCTTTATTATACCGTGTATATTTCTCTATCACAGTGCCTATTGCGTTCACATTTGTTTGTGTGTGCATCTCTCCAAATTTCCTTTGGCATAGTGTTACTCAACGTTTTTTGAAAATTATTGCCCTCCTAAGAATTTGTTCTGGACAGATCCCCACCTGCCCCCAACTGTCCCCTTCCCCCATGAAATTCTAATACCAACAATATACTCTATGTTTGTGTATTCATTGTGTGCACTGTGTTTTGTACATAAAATAGAACAAGATTTTTCCACTCCTAGAAGAACTAATTTTTATCCCTTTCGGGGCAATAACACCCCTGTGGAGAATGCATGCAGTAGCACAATATCTGATTTTATTATGCATTTTGTAGGCATTTGTTGAATTAATTAGGTAATCTTGACTTTTAGAAACTTAACACAGATACCCTATCCGCATAGAGCAAACAGGTGAAAGCATGAGGAAACTTTCCTAATTTATTCTTGCAGCCTGTTCCTGTGGGTCACTCCTCTCTTTCATCTATATGAGACTGTTGTTTCAGTTAAGATTCTTTCCGTTGAGAATTGCAGGTAGTCAGACTCCAAATGGCTAAAGCAACAGATATTGTTGTGATGGGAAAGACTGGGCATAATTTTAACTCCAGACACAGTTTGTTCCAGAGCCTCAAAAAGTGTCACCAACATGCTATTCTCTCAGTCTTTCATGTCTACTCTGCTCTCCAACTTTATTTGACTTATTCTCAGACTTGCCCTTCTTGGCTATAAAATCTCTTCACTGGCCCACTGGGTTACATCATTCTGGATTTTTTTTTTTTCAAGAGGCAAGAGTAGGAGGCTTTATTCTGCTAGGAAAAATTCTATTACATTTTATTTTATTGCTTGGGGCATATGCTAATCCCTGGACCAAACCCTGTAATCTGGGAGTACAAGATAACATAGCACTGGACTTTATCACTATATTCTGGAGCAGGATTGGGGTTTCAGGTTGGGAAGACTTGTTGAATGGCAAGAATAGGCTTTTAAGTAAGAACTGAAATTTTCAGAGGCAGTGGGATAGAACAATACCAAATGAGGATTATTTTAATTGGGCTGTGTTATGGGCTGAATTGTATTCCTTCCTCCCTCCCCCCATAATTCATATGTTAAAGTCCTAACCCCCAGTACTTCAGAGTATGACTGAATTTGGAGACAGGACCTTTAAAGAGATAATTAAGGTAAAACGAAGCTATATGAATGGACCCTAATTTTATATGACACATGTCCTTATGAGAAGAGGAGATTAGGACCCAAACACACACAGAAGGAAGAACCAGTGAAGACACAGGGAGAAGTCAGTCATCTACAAGCCAAGGAAAAAGGCCTTACAAAAAAATCAACCCTGCCAACACCTTGATCTTGGACTTCTAGCTCCTAGGATTGTGAAAAAATAAAAATCGTGTTGCTTAAGCCACCCAGTCTGTGACACTTTGTTATGGCAGCCCTGGCAAACTAATACAGGCTGAGTATCTCCAGAGAGGAAGACAGCACGCTCTCTGACTGCAGAATTAATTTTGCTATTTAGTGTATGTGAAATGAAGAGACATTAACCGTGGTTCAGAGAAGCTCTCAGCTAAGGAAGGTTATTGTCCTGGGATATGTTCTCAGTTTTTGCTCTAAGGTACTCTCACTGCAAAGATAAACTGACATTTAAGGCCTTTTCTGAGGTGAATTGTTATGATGAATTTTAACACCTCAGTCCACTTAAACTGGGTCCCTTAAAAGCTGCCATAGTGGAGATTATTTTCGCTCAGCTTTACTTTTATAATCCCCCAAGGGTCGAACCCGGTGCCCTGGAGAGTAGGTACAGCTACCAGGTTTAAGGGCAAGGCCAGTAGTCCAATGGCTGAGAAGGGATGAAGGGATTCTCTTTGCTTTAAAACTCAGAGCAGAGGCAGAACAGAGAGCATCTTCCAAAATGCTGGAAATTGTCTTTCACGGCAGTTTTCTTTATTGTGTGTTTAATTGAAATCTGCATTTGTAAGCTTCTTTTCTGAACCAGGGTTTTCTCCAGGTAGTGTCTCTGGTGGTTAAAGGCACAGCCTTTGGCATAAAATAGGCCTTGGTTTATTACCTCATTTGACACTAGTCAATTGTGCAAATGGTAAGAAAGTTGTTTAAACTCTGTATTCATCTTTATTCATTTCTAAAATTGTGATCCTGATAAGACTTACCTCACAGAGCTTTTGTAAGGACTAAATATGATAATGCTTACAAAGTATCCAGCCTGATACGAGGTGTATATGAAGGGCTCTATGGTGCTTGTGTGCTGGGCTAGTATTAAATGGTAATTAATAAAAGTACCATAGAATGCCATAGACCATTTTGATCCGAGTGGTGAAAGAATGTGACTTTTTTATTTAGCAAGCACTGTTCAATAAGGAGCACAGAGGAGGATGCCCATCAAGCGTGTACTTACAGCCAGCTGTTATGTCAGACTCTCCTAAGTGTGAAACAATCATCTCTTATTATTTCAAGGACACAGCCAGATGATGCTAAAATAGACCCATGCTTGACATATTTTTGGTTGGTTTGGACTTGTTTGTTCTCCCTATTATTAGCTGATCATGTTTTCCTGAACACCAGGTTTCTTTATTTGTTTCCCTGGGACTCAGGAAGGATTCCCTCAGGGCTTTCTGAGCTGCCCTACCACCCATTTCAATCTCTTTTGTGGTGGAGTCTGGTGGTGAAGGTTTTAGTCTTCTATTCTGCCAGTTTTCAGGTGTGGAGCAACTTCTTGCTGTACTTTTCAGCCATTTTCTGCTTTTCAAAGCTCACAGGGAAGCCTAATTTAATTTCATTGTCTTTTGATCTTGAATAATATGTAAAAGCAAGATAAGAAATTAACTCTAGTACCTGTAGTTTAAGAAAGCAAAACTTTGGAGGATATATAAAAGATTATTTAGTCGGACAGATTTGTCTAATGTTTCTCATTGTCATAAGTATTATACGTCAACTATTTCAAATTAACCCTTTTTACGTATTAATTTGATGTAACGATTTTGAAGAAAGGGATCATATGACATGCTATGGGCATATGAGGAGATATATCTGTGTTTCTTAAATATTATGAAGGTATACATCTCTGTGTTTGTGTATATAAAATATATACATATATACATATACACACATGTATGTCTACACATGTATATACTAGTATACAAGATACACAGCAAGTACTCAATGCATGTTTACTAAATATGGTATAAATCTTAGGGTACATATCACTGCCATGTGGTTGGTAGCTAATTGATATTGAATGACAATAAATCTAGAGCCAATAAATCTAACCAAGAATACTATGGTACTAAACAGTGAGAGACAGCTGTAGCAAAGTGGAAACAACACTGAGTTGGAAGTCATTAGAGCTGGGATTTTAATGACCCTGAATTCAAAAAATAAGCATAATATGTTTTTCATGAGTCGTTTTGAACATTCAATGTGAAAATTTAAGGTGGGAGATTAGTCACATGATCTAATACATGTCATTGCTGGTAAACAGTTTATTATATATGGGATGATGTAGGAAGTAGGAAGTGGAAGAAATTAACTCCCAATTAGCTACTATATATATATATATATATATATATATATATGTATGTATATATGATTTTGCAACACATCTTTTGCTTTTCTAGGCCTCAGTCTTCCCATCTATATAAAACAAGTCTGGGGAACAAAGGGTTTTCTAAGAACATTTCTCCTCTCGTGTTCAAAGGTTCTATCTTTGGTTTGTAGTGAATGTGTTGATGTGCAGTGACAGGCCATGTGACTGGGAGATTGTAAAAGGATGGAGGAGACGAAGGAAGCCTTAGAATCAGGTGTATCCATCGGTGTGGTTATACAGAAAGCATATAGGTCCTAGAGTTTAGAGTATTTAGGCTCTAATCCTAGCTGTGCATATTAGGAGGAATCACTTGATTTCTCCAGCCTCACTTTTCTTATCTATAACTGGACTATTTCCAGTGACATGATTCCCATTGCATTCCAAATTCAGTAGTCATGGCATCCCTTAATAGTTGAGGGAACTGGGTCATATGATAAAAAGAGGCCAAACTGGCTCACAGATGCATTGTTCATACTTACTGTGCATCTTAGATCCTTTTTTCTGTGTCCCACAATTTTACTGCCCTGTGTAATATAGCATCATGTTTGAGAGTGACGCTCTGGAGCCAATCTGCCTTGGTTTGAATTTCTGCTTCATAACTTATGAGCATATGATGTGACTGGACATTTTACTTAAGAAATCTTTGCCTCATTTCTCTCACATTTAAAGTGGCCATGATTATAGTACCACCTCCCAGGACTGTAATGAGGAGTAAATGAGTTAAAACATGAAGAGCTTACATCATAAGTGCTTAATAAATGCCAGCTATTACTGTGTCCATTTCTATATCCATGCTTTGTCTTGAGCTAGGACACAGTCGTTTCACACCCCTCTGGGTATGTCCTTAATCTCTCCTAAGAATTTTGATCCAGGTGAGGAAAGAAAAGGAAAAAGCACAATGGGCTAGAGATAAAGATTGGGAGGGAGACATGGATAAAGGATTAAGACGGATAGACTCTAAAACGGCCTTGAGGAAAACGAAAAGTAAGTGGAACCACACTGCCCGCATAGCTAATTTCATATTATTTGGCAATTCCATTATATTTCTGGCAATCACTAATTTTCCTGACAAAGATAAGGGGGTACCGGCTTGCTCCTCCCATCATCCCTTCTCCTGACGCTATAATTCTTTAATTTATTACATTATCTTTTTACTAGGCAGTTGTAGATACATATTTTATACCATTATTTATTCTTATCTTCCAGAAGGTCAAATGCATAGCTCATCCATCTCATATGCATAAGAATCCCCAGCATTCTGACATGTATATAAAGATGCTCAATACATGTTTATTGAATAATACATTGGATAAGAATTATGCAAAGGTCTCATGAAACCCTACATAAGCATATATTTTAAACCAGATTTAGTATAGATTATTTCCCATTTTGGTTATTTCCAAAGTGTCAAACATTCAGAAGTCTATGTTTTAAGTGGATTTTTTTTTTTTTTTGCATTCACATAACAGACATAATAGTTCCCCTGCTTCTGTTTTCTACATAGAAATTTTCAAAGCATTCTAATAATAAATCCTGTGAAAGGTTTTGACTATAATGGCTTTTCAAAGCTTCCACACAAAGAAACTCAGTTAAGACCAGGCCATAAATAAGATCTCAGTGCTGAAGCAAGGGAAGGCCCTGTATATCTAAACCCATTAAATGAATCATTTATTTTGCTACTCATCTGTCATGTTTTGAAGGTCACATAACAATGCTTATTTCTTACGGCCCATGGGCAAGCTGTAGAATCAGAGGCTGAACCAAGCCCTTGAGTCAAATACTTGTGATGGTTCATTGTATTTCCAGGACTAATACCTACAGTTACGTTCACTGGGTAAAATCGAATCTCATGCCCTGGGAGGGCACAGCATGCCTGCAAGGGCAGTAAAAGGATTTCTCCACATTGTATCTAGCCTCTGAATTGTTAAGTCACATTGAAATATTTTTGGAACATGATCAGCCTTTTTGTCTCCCCAGATACATGACTAGGAGATTTTTACAAGTTAAGGTGGCATAATAGTGTGGAAAGGATGTGCCTATGAGGCAGGTGGATCTGGGTTTGCAACTCCATTTGGCCACTCACTTACTGTCCATCATTAGACAAGTTGCTTGACCTCTCTGGACCTCCTTTTCCTTATCCGTAAATTGAGGCTAATTGTATCTATATTAGAAGGTTGCTGGGAAGATTTAATGATTTAGAACAGGTAAAATGATTTCCACGGTGCCTGACACATAGTAGATACTCTCAGTGCATGTCAGTTTCCACCATTCCATAGTAGATACTCTCAGTGCATGTCAGTTTCCACCATTCCATAGTAGATACTCTCAGTGCATGTCAGTTTCCACCGTTCCGTGTTCTTTCTTACAGCTGGAGTCACTTTTGTTAGAATCCTCCCCAGAGCTATGCAGGAAGGCCTCTGGCAATCCTAGTAAGGTTGCTCTTCACATTACTATATGTTCTATTTATTCTCTTATGTTTTTGTTAAAATTTAATTTATTAACTTACAACTTACATAAAGTGCAGAAGTCTTATGTGTATAGCTTAGTAGATTTTAGCATATACATACACCCATGTAACTACCTCCTCAATCAAGATATAGAAAACTTCCAACACCTGGGAGGTTCTCTTGTGCCTTTGTCTAGTCGATTACATGTGAGCTGCATGATTTGCAGCTCAAAGTCCAAAATGAAAACCTGGTGCTCCTTGTTCAAGAATACTAAGAATTTCCAGATAGTGAGAGCAGAGCATTAAAGTAAGCAAAGGGCCTTTCTAAATGTGGAGCCTTATGAGACATGTGCCCATGAAGCCTGCCCCAATTACATGCCCCGCCAGCAGAGCTACCTACTATTCCAACTTCGATTGCTATCTGAAGTTGTAATATGTTATGTTCATGCACTTTATATAAATGGAATTATACAGCACATACTCATTTGTGTCTGCTCTTTTTATTCCACAACATATCTATGAGAACCATCCATGATGTTACATGTTTTAGTAGTTTTTCTTTTTCTTGTGGTGTATATTCCATTGCATAAAAATTGCCTTATTTATTCTCCTGTTGATAGATATTTGGATGGTGTCCAGTTTGCTGTATAAATAGAACAGCTTGTATATGTCTTTTGGTGGACATATGCACTCACTTCTCTTGGGCCTATACTTAGGAATGAAATTGATGAGTTACGGGCAAAACGCTCTAATAGGCACTTCATGTGAAATGATTACACATCAGGGAAATGCAAATTTACTACCACAGTGAGATCCCACTAAACACTTTCCAGAATGGCTAAAATTAAAAAGACTGAAAAGTCCATATCGTGGTGGTAAAGATGTAGAAGAATTGGAACTCTCATACCTGCTGGAGAGAGTACAAATTGGTTCAGTCGCCTTGGAAAACTTAAAAGTTTTTGCCTAAGCTGAACATATACCTGACTTATGATCCAGCAGTTCCACTCCTGGATATGTTTATTTTCTACCTTCTGAAGTTACTTTGAGGAAACATCTAAAAAAACTTCAACCTGATTCTTGGTTTATTAATACACTGCAGTGGCCCTTTGCAGGGGAAGTCAAACAATCACACCTAAGTTGCTAGTCATGACAACTAGGTGTTTTTTATATACCTGCTTAAAAGCTCCTGCTGCATTACTTCTGTTTTCCCACTTGTAGGCAAGAGACGGGTCAAGACAAAGGAGGCCTGATGGGATGTCAGTAAGTTGTCATTAGGAACCATCATTTTAAACCATCCATTTTAAAAAATAGCTTATTAGTGGAGGAAAGCACGAATAAGACACATAGGCACTTGGTGTTTTGTGAAGTGAATGTTAATGGGCCTCAGATACATCCCTATGAGACATGAGTGCAAGCTGACAAGTAGAATGTATTCAGAAAGGTCCCCATCACCAAGGTGACATTTTACTACAGCAGGCTCAGTCTCACCTACTTCCTTAGCTCACTGGTTTCTGAACAGTAGCCCACAGAATGTGTCCTGTGCCCTGAGGAAATTTTAGGAAAGTCATATTCCATGGCATTACCCCTTAGAGATTCTGATTCAGCAGATCTGGACTAGGACCCAGGATCTGCGTTTGTCAGAAGCTCTTCTGGTGATTCAGCAGCCAATCCTGGCCAAGGCAGAGCATGTAACAACAACAACTATTAGAACTGTAGATCTTTGATGAACTGCTGCCTATTCAGCTGGAGCACAGATACTCACTGGAGCTTTCCCAACTCCCTTTCCAGATGGCTGTACCATTTTCTTAATCTCTGTGAAAGCCAAAAATTAAAGTCCTAAGAACAGATTGATGTCGCCACTCACCTAACAAGAGCATAATTCATCTTCTTTGGAAGGATCTACTACTACTTGGATGGATCCTTCTTGAGTAATAAGTGCCTAAACTCTTAAGCTAATCACCTTGCCCTTGGCCCTCTCAGGTGTCTCTTTCAGAGCCAACTTCTGTAGCTGAGCCAGGTAACAATTATGACCATCTATTGTACATTTACTATAGCCTAGTCTCTTTGCACATTTATTATCTCATTTAATCCTTACAACAACTTTTGCGAGCTTGATTCTATGATAATGCTGATTTTAGAAGACAAAGACCTAGAACAGTTAGGTAACTTGCCTAATTAGTCTCCTAATAAATAATGGGAGAGCCGTAGCACCGCACAACTCTTACCCTTTGGGGTGGGTGTATTTGGGATTACTAAGGAGAAACCAGGATTTGAACACACGTCATTCTGATTTTCGAGATAATGTTTTAGTGTCTATCCCAGCCTCCTGTGCCCCCTTACTGAAATACATTGTTTAGGTAACAACATGTATTACATTAGAACATAGATTTTATTTGTTCTGTTATAATATTTGACTTGCAGTTCTGGGACACCAAGGAAAGGGGTCTTCACTCTCTGTCACAGAGCTAATCTGTTTTCCATCAGGCATGTAGAAGTGCAGGATCAGGGGGTGTTTCATAATGGAGCCCTGTTGCAGGCTATACCTAAATCGAATTGCTCTTCTTAGTTATGTTTTCCGGATGCCCGCAGTAGCCTGACCTAAATGAATAGATAATTACTTAGGCTGTTATAAACATTCCAATCCATTTGGTGATTCCTTTATTAAATGAAACAGGTCCTTTTATTCCTTTTCTGATACTGCCTGTTTATAGAATAATCTCAAAGCTATTAGCATTTAAAGAGGAATTAGACAAAGATGTCCTAAATTGTCCCTTCTCCTGGCTCTTGGTGTTCATGGGACCCTCGCTTTAGCTAATTAGCCTGAAATGAATATTAAGTGCATTGATCTCTATCAAGCACATCCTGGAAGGAAAGCTTTTGTGAAAGTCATTTCAGTTGCAGACTTAGGTTGCCCATACCTAAGTATCCAGCCCAAAACAGTAGACACTGGGAACATTCCAGAATTCAAACAAAACCTATAAAAGATAACATGGGAAAGGCTCTTAGCTTTCTCGAAATGCCCTTGCTTAAGCTCCAAACTCACATGGTTTAGCTTTATTTCCATGGGAAGCAACAGAAAAAGTTTAAGATCCCTTTCCTTTTTCTCCTTTCTCCCAGAAAGCTCAGAAGAACTGTGCCTTATGTCACAGCATAGGGAGTAAGTGCTCTGCTCTGGAAACAGACAGACC
Organism: Balaenoptera acutorostrata; assembly: GCF_949987535.1. Lineage (NCBI taxonomy): Eukaryota > Metazoa > Chordata > Mammalia > Artiodactyla > Balaenopteridae > Balaenoptera > Balaenoptera acutorostrata. The sequence continues at coordinate 18,600,499 of NC_080072.1, forward strand.
TCTGTTTAGATGCTAACTCAGACCTCTATGAACTGTATAGGACCTTTGGCGAATATTCTCCTTAAGCCTAAATTTGCATATCTTTAATAGGAATAAAATTCTTAAACATATTCCTTATGCTATAGTGCTGTGAATGCACATAGAAAAATCATTCAACAAATACTGGTTATTATTAATAATAAAGATTAGGATAAGCATCCTGGGACAAGGCATCAAAAATAAGCAAGATTCTAACTCTTGCCAATTAAATGTCAAAATTACCGGAGGGGAGAAGAGAACATTTTCTTTCTTCTGTTTGAGGGACAGTGTGATGTGGCAGTGTAGTAGGAATAAAAATTGAAGTTTGGTGACAATAAAGACCTAAATATGGATCCACATTCTGTCTCTGATTTAGGGCACATTGCTTACACTCTTTGAAGTCCAATGTCTTTATCTGTAAAATGGAGATGGTTGCACTTATCTCCAAGTGCTACATTGTCTGGAGTTCATGAGGAAGTGTTCATCAAACGCCTAGCACACTAATCGTGCTCAGTATGTTGCGGTTCTGTTTTCCTTTTCCTCTTCTGGGCCAGGTATTAATGTGTCTCCCGTTGAAAGAGTTGAGAGAGGAGATGGAAGTGCAGTGGTGAGGGACAGTCAGTGCACCTGGCTGTGAAGGAGTCGGCAGGGAAGCAGCCGGTGGTCAGATACAAAAGTAAGGCAATGTTCAACTTTATATCTCCAGTTTCTCTTGCTTCTCCAAACCACCCTGGAATCCAGCTGAAATGATAACTCCCCAATACTTGAGAAACTGTGAACTGTTTTTCAAGAAAAACCACTCAACACACACACACACACACACACACACTCGAAAACATGCTCCCTTTTGTGGAGTCATTTTCCTATTTCTTGCCACTTCACTTTGATTCATAGAGAAAGACGATGTAAATTCTGTTCTGCCCTCTAGGTCACTCCTGTGCTTTTCCTGCAGATGGAAGAGTTGGTAGGAAAGTAAAGGAGATTTTAGAACAACATACGTGCTTCTCTTGAGGTTGGGAAAGCACCTTTTCTAATCAACCATAACAAATCTGGAGCCTGTGCCTCCAGACGGGTCTCTTTAAGCTTCCAGCCAGGCAAAGCCACGTGGGGTGGAGGTGGGAGGCTGCCTCAGGAGCACCTGACTTGGATTCCTGCACTTCCTTAGCCATCTTAATCCTCTAACCACTGCTTAGAGCACCACAGGATCCAGAGCCCTCCTGCTGTAGCTGAGGGCTCGTGGCTGATCCTCTTTCATTCCCGTCATCACTGGAGTCACACGTGTCTCAGTCGCAGTAAGGCACCTGCACAGGCATTGCCCTTGTCACCATGACAACCAGCACAGGACAGGGATTAGGCAGGCAGCACCAAAGAAGATGGTACCCCTGCTCTCCTGCTGGCGGTGCCGCTAACATGCACTCTTTGCCACAGCTGCCATGACTCTGTGCAGGTGGCCTTTCCCTTCCACTTCAGAGGTGAGGTGGACGGGTGGGGGTGAGGCTGAAAGCTGAATTCTAGAAGCAAAGCAGGTGTTGGAAGGCAAAGTTCCCAGGCACTGGGCAGCAGGGCAGCAGGGCAGCAGGCCACCTTTCCTTCTTTCTTTTCTTTTTTTTTTTTTTTTTTTACTGTTAACACTGTCTGAACTGCAGTCTTTTTTACATATGAGGTGCTTTCCTCATGAGCAGGAAGAGGAAGAAAGAAATTCGATCAATTATTTATTGAGGCTTCCTGATGCTTAACAAGCCACTCATCTCACAGGCCTCCATCTCCAAACACCACCATCAAATGAACTGGTCTCAGCAATAAAATGAAAAATACAGAATTTTGGGGATAAGAGGTTTGAATCCCAGCTCTACACCTTTCAAGCTATTTGCATTTTGTCAACTCCTGACCTCTCTGAGCCTCTCAAATCAGGTACTGATTACTGATTAACAAATCTATCTTTGATTAATTCTGAGGGTAAAAAGATGGTGATAAATATAATGTTCCCAGCACATCTATGGCCTAGATAAACAAATAACTGTGGCCTTTGTTATATTACCATGAACACAGAGGTACCAATAAGATTAAGATTTTGAGCTTCTTTTTTTGGAAGCAGTGGAAATTGACAGAAAATATCCTCCCAGGAGACTGAAGAAGCTAGTACTTTAACACTGTGACACAGTCACTCTCTAAGTGTGCACTTGGGACCTGTAGCGTCAGCATCCCCTGGGGGCTTGTAGAAGATGCAGATTCTTTGGCACCACCCTACTGAGCTACTGAATCGGAACTCTGGTGGTGGGGCTCAGCGATCTGTCTTTTTTTTTTTTTTTAGGTTTATTTATTTATTTATTTATTTATTTATTTATTTATTTATGGCTGTGTTGGGTCTTCGTTTCTGTGCGAGGGCTTTCTCTAGTTGCGGCAAGTGGGGGCCACTCTTCATCGCGGTGTGCGGGCCTCTCATTATCGCGGCCTCTCTTGTTGCGGAGCACAGGCTCCAGACACGCAGGCTCAGTAATTGTGGCTCACGGGCCTAGTTGCTCCGCGGCATGTGGGATCTTCCCAGACCAGGGCTCGAACCCGTGTCCCCTGCATTGGCAGGCAGATTCTCAACCGCTGCGCCACCAGGGAAGCCCAGATCTGTCTTTTAATAAAGCCCATGTTTAGGGTTGAGAGACGACTGTTCTAACAGAAGTAGAGAACGCTTGACTCAGAGCTTCCTGAGGACAGAGAGGGCGTCCTGCCTATTTGTACATTTCTAGGGCTAAACAGACAACTGACACGCTGTATTTGCTCTGCAAACTGAGTGAATGGATTCCATATATCTGTGTTAGCATACGGTATTTGTTTTTCTCTTTCTGACGTACTTCACTCTGTATGACAGTCTCTAGGTCCATCCACCTCACTACAAATAACTCAATTTCGTTTCTTTTTATGGCTGAGTAATATTCCATTGTATATATGTGCCACATCTTCTTTTTTTTTTTTTTTAATATTATGTAATCTCATTTTTTTTTTTCCAAACATCTTTATTGAAGTATAATTGCCTTACAATAGTGTGTTAGCATCTGCTTTATAACAAAGTGAATCTGTTATACATATACAATATGTTCCCATTTCTCTTCCCTCTTGCATCTCCCTCCCTCCCACCCTCCCCATCCCACCCCTCTAGGTGGTCACAAAGCACCGAGCTGATCTCCCTGTGCTATGCGGCTGCTTCCCACTAGCTATCTATTTTACATTTGGTAGTGTATATATGTCCATGACACTCTCTTACCCTGTCACATCTCACCCCACCCCCTCCCCATATCCTCAAGTCCATTCTCTAGTAGGTCTGTGTCTTTATTCCCGTCTTGCCACTAGGTTCTTCCTGGCCTTTTTTTTTTTTTTTTTTTTCCCTTAGGTTCCATATATATGTGTTAGCATACTGTATTTGTTTTTCTCTTTCTGACTTACTTCACTCTGTATGACAGACTCTAACTCCATCCACCTCATTACAAATACCTCCATTTCATTTCTTTTTATGGCTGAGTAATATTCCATTGTATATATGTGCCACATCTTCTTTATCCATTCATCTGTCGATGGACACCTAGGTTGCTTCCATGTCCTGGCTATTGTAAATAGAGCTGCAATGAACATTTTGGTACATGACTCTTTTTGACCTATGGTTTTCTCAGGGTATATGCCCAGTAGTGGGATTGCTGGGTCGTATGGTAGTTCTATTTGTAGTTTTTTAAGGAACCTCCATACTGTTCTCCATAGTGGCTGTATCAATTTACATTCCCACCAACAGTGCAAGAGTGTTCCCTTTCCTCCACACCCTCTCCAGCATTTATTGTTTCTAGATTTTTTGATTATGGCCATTCTGACCGGTGTGAGATGATATCTCATTGTAGTTTTGATTTGCATTTCTCTAATGATTAATGATGTTGAGCATTCTTTCATGTGTCTGTAGGCCATCTGTATATCTTCTTTGGAGAAATGTCTATTTAGATCTTCTGCCCATTTTTGGATTGGGTTGTTCGTTTTTTGTTATTGAGCTGCATGAGCTGCTTGTAAATCTTGGAGATTAATCCTTTGTCAGTTGCTTCATTTGCAAATATTTTCTCCCATTCTGAGGGTTGTCTTTTGGTCTTGTTTATGGTTTCCTTTGCTGTGCAAAAGCTTTTCAGTTTCATTAGGTCCCATTTGTTTATTTATGTACTTATTTCCATTTCTCTGGGAGCTGGGTCAAAAAGAATCTTGCTGTGATGTATGTCATAGAGTGTTCTGCCTATGTTTTCCTCTAAGAGTTTGATAGTGTCTGCCCTTACACTTAGGTCTTTAATCCATTTTGAGTTTATTTTTGTGCATGGTGTCAGGGAGTGTTCTAATTTCATACTTTTACATGTTCCTGTCCAATTTTCCCAGCACCACTTATTGAAGAGGCTGTCTTTTCTCCACTGTATATGCTTGCCTCCTTTATCAAAGATAAGTTGACCATATGTGTGTGGGTTTATCTCTGGGCTTTCTATCCTGTTCCATTGATCTATATTTCTGTTTTTGTGCCAATACCAAACTGTCTTGATTACTGAAGCTTTGTAATATAGTCTGAAGTCAGGGAGCCTGATTCCCCCAGCTCCATTTTTCGTTCTCAAGATTGCTTTGGCTATTCGGGGTCTTTTGTGTTTCCATACAAATTGTGAAATTTTTTGTTCTAGTTCTGTGAAAAATGCCAGTGGTAGTTTGATAGGGATTGCATTGAATCTGTAGATTGCTTTGGGTAGTAGAGACATTTTCACAATGTTGATTCTTCCAATCCAGGAACATGGTATATCTCTCCATCTATTTGTATCATCTTTAATTTCTTTCATCAGTGTCTTATAATTTTCTGCATACAGGTCTTTTGTCTCCTTAGGTAGGTTTATTCCTAGATATTTTATTCTTTTTGTTGCAATGGTAAATGGGAGTGTTTTCTTAATTTCACTTTCAGATTTTTCGTCATTAGTGTATAGAAATGCAAGAGATTTCTGTGCATTAATTTTGTATCCTGCTACTTTACCAAATTCATTGATTAGCTCTAGGAGTTTTCTGGTAGCATCTTTAGGATTCTCTATGTATAGTATCATGTCATCTGCAAATAGTGACAGCTTTACTTCTTCTTTTCCGATTTGGATTCCTTTTATTTCTTTGTCTTCTCTGATTGCTGTGGCTAGGACTTCCAGAACTATGTTGAATAATAGTGGTGAGAGTGGGCAACCTTGTCTTGTTCCTGATCTTAGTGGAAATGGTTTCAGTTTTTCACCATTGAGGACAATGTTGGCTGTGGGTTTGTCATATATGGCCTTTATTATGTTGAGGAAAGTTCCCTCTATGCCTACTTTCTGCAGGGCTTTTATCATAAATGGGTGTTGAATTTTGTCAAAAGCTTTCTCTGCATCTATTGAGATGATCATATGGTTTTTCTCCTTCAATTTGTTAATATGGTGTATCACATTGATTGATTTGCGTATATTGAAGAATCCTTGCATTCCTGGGATAAACCCCACTTGATCATGGTGTATGATCCTTTTAATGTGCTGTTGGATTCTGTTTGCTAGTATTTTGTTGAGGATTTTTGCATCTATGTTCATCAGTGATATTGGCCTGTAGTTTTCTTTCTTTGTGACATCTTTGTCTGGTTTTGGTATCAGGGTGATGGTGGCCTCGTAGAATGAGTTTGGGAGTGTTCCTCCCTCTGCAATATTTTGGAAGAGTTTGAGAAGGATAGGTGTTACCTCTTCTCTAAATGTTTGATAGAATTCGCCTGTGAAGCCATCTGGTCCTGGGCTTTTGTTTGTTGGAAGGTTTTTAATCACAGTTTCAATTTCAGTGCTTGTGATTGGTCTGTTCATATTTTCTATTTCTTCCTGGTTCAGTCTCGGCAGTTTGTGCATTTCTAAGAATCTGTCCATTTCTTCCAGGTTGTCCATTTTATTGGCATAGAGTTGCTTGTAGTAATCTCTCATGATCTTTTGTATTTCTGCAGTGTCAGTGGTTACTTCTCCTTTTTCATTTCTAATTCTATTGATCTGAGTCTTCTCCCTTTTTCTCTTGATGAGTCTGGCTAATGGTTTATCAATTTTGTTTATCTTCTCAAAGAACCAGCTTTTAGTTTCATTGATTTTTGCTATTGTTTCCTTCATTTCTTTTTCATTTATTTCTGACCTGATCTTTATAATTTCTTTCCTTCTGCTGGCTTTGGGGTTTTTTTGTTCTTCTTTCTCTAATTGCTTTAGGTGCAAGGTTAGGTTGTTTATTCGAGATGTTTCCTGTTTCTTGAGGTAGGCTTGTATTGCTATAAACTTCCCTCTTAGCACTGCTTTTGCTGTGTCCCATAGGTTTTGGGTCGTCGTGTCTCCATTGTCATTTGTTTCTAGGTATTTTTTGATTTCCCCTTTGATTTCTTCAGTAATCACTTCGTTATTAAGTAATGTATTGTGTAGCCTCCATGTGTTTGTATTTTTTACAGATCTTTTCCTGTAATTGATATCTAGTCTCATAGCGTTGTGGTCGGAAAAGATACTTGATACGATTTCAATTTTCTTACATTTACCAAGGCTTGATTTGTGACCCAAGATATGATCTATCCTGGAGAATGTTCCATGAGCACTTGAGAAAAATGTGTATTCTGTTGTTTTTGGGTGGAATGTCCTATAAATATCAATTAAGTCCATATTGTTTAATGTATCATTTAAAGCTTGTGTTTCCTTATTTATTTTCATTTTGGATGATCTGTCCATTGGTGAAAGTGGGGTGTTAAAGTCCCCTACTATGATTGTGTTGCTGTCAATTTCCCCTTTCATGGCTGTTAGTATTTGCCTTATGTATTGAGGTGCTCCTATGTTGGGTGCATAAATATTTACAATTGTTATACCTTCCTCTTGGATCGATCCCTTGATCATTATATAGTGTCCTTCTTTGTCTCTTGTAATAGTCTTTATTTTAAAGTCTATTTTGTCTGATATGAGAATTGCTACTCCAGCTTTCTTTTGATTTCCATTTGCATGGAATATCTTTTTCCATCCCCTCACTTTCAGTCTGTATGTGTCCCTAGGTCTGAAGTGGGTCTCTTGTAGACAGCATATGTATGGGTCTTGTTTTTGTATCCATTCAGCCAGCCTGTGTCTTTTGGTGGGAGCATTTAATCCATTTACATTCAAGGTAATTATCGATATGTATGTTCCTATTCCCATTTTCTTAAATGTATTGGGTTTGTTATTGTAGGTGTTTTCCTTCTCTTGTGTTTCTTGCCTAGAGAATTTCCTTTAGCATTTGTTGTAAAGCTGGTTTGGTGGTGCTGAACTCTCTCAGCTTTTGCTTGTCTGTAAAGGTTTTAATTTCTCCATCGAATCTGAATGAGATCCTTGCTGGGTAGAGTAATCTTGGTTGTAGGTTTTTGTCCTTCATGACTTTAAGTATATCCTGCCACTCCCTTCTGGCTTGCAGAGTTTCTGCTGAGAGATCAGATGTTAACCTTATGGGGATTCCCTTGTGTGTTATTTGTTTTTTTTCCCTTGCTGCCTTTAATATGTTTTCCTTATATTTAATTTTTGACAGTTTGATTAATATGTGTCTTGGCGTGTTCCTCCTTGGGTTTATCCTGTATGGGACTCTCTGTGCTTCCAGGACTTGATTAACTATTTCCTTTCCCATATTAGGGAAGTTTTCAACTATAATCTCTTCAAAAATTTTCTCAGTCCCTTTCTTTTTCTCTTCTTCTTCTGGTACCCCTATAATTCGAATGTTGGCACGTTTAATGTTGTCCCAGAGGTCCCTGAGACTGTCCTCAGTTCTTGTGCCACATCTTCTTTATCCATTCATCTGTCAATGGACACTTAGGTTGCTTCCATGTCCTGGCTATTGTAACAAGAACCTAGGGGCAGGACAGGAATAAAGACACAGACGTAGAGAATGGACTTGAGGACACGGGGAGGAGGAAGGGTAAGCTGGGACGAAGTGAGAGAGTGGCATGGACATATATGCACTACCAAATGTAAAATAGATAGCTAGTGGGAAGCAGCTGCATAGCACAGGGAGATCAGCTCGGTGCTTTGTGACCACCTAGAGGGGTGGGATAGGGAGGATGAGAAGGAGACCCAAGAGGGAGGAGATATGGGAACATATGTATATGTATAGCTGATTCATTTTGTTATACAGCAGAAACTAACACACCATTGTAAAGCAATTATACTCCAATAAAGATGTTAAAAAAAAAAACCAAAAAACTGAGTGAATGGATCTTCTGTTGTCCTGCTGATGTTGGTCCAGCACGGGTTTACCATCACTTTATTTTCTTTGTTCTCCATCTCCCATGTAACCACGAGCCACTGGAGAAACTTGCCCCCCACTCCCCACCTACAGTTCCTAAACTGTCTTGATATTTCCATTCTAGAATCAAAGACACTTATAGGAAACACTATTAAATACAGTTAAACAGGCATCTTTACCTCTGACCTGATCTCTCAGAGCCTTTAATTTTCAATATGCTTCTGCACTATGACTCTTCAAAAGGATACAGGTACAGGCTTAGGCATCATGCTGCCCTCAACACTCCTTAGCCATGTGACCTTGGGCAAACTTAACACCTCCAAGCCTATTTTTTTAAATCATTATTTAAATATTTTTTATATTCAAAACATTATATTTTTTTGGTATACAGATTACAACAAACTTAGTGAAAATATACTGATAGTAAGCATTCAACAAATGTATTCTCTTATTATTATTTAAAGTAAATATTGATAAGAGGGATTTGAACCTTTATATTTTTAAAAATATGCCTAAGTTTTTTTGAGTGGCATAATCACTTAGCTTGTTATGAGAAGGGAAGTTCTTCCTTGTTCTATTTACTTTTCCATAGAGGAAAAATGTTATGAGGCAGTGTTTGGGGAATAGACAGACCTGGGTATAGAGGAGACTCTCAATAAGTATGAGCTCTTATTATTTTTATTAGTATATGGATGATAACATTTTTGAAAATCTTAGTTTTCCTGGTTGTCCTTCAGCTGCTTCTCTAGCCACTGTAGTGAAGGGATTGATTATTTTGGGAGGGGAGAATGCAGCCTAGAACCCAGCCCTGATCTTACAAATCGAGTTTCTAAGTCTACAAGGAGACTTAGGAAGTGCTTTTGGTGTGGATAAAATAGAAACAAAAACTGACTTTGGTGAGAGAGAAAGGAATTTTCCAGGAACTCTCGTAACTGGGTTTAAATGTTAATATTCAAACCTAAAAGAGAAGAGCATTATGTTATGAAAGAAACATTATGTTATGTTAAGAGCCTTATGTTATAAAAAGGAGGACATAGGAGGGACAGAGAGGGTGAGGGCAGAGAGAGAATGAAGGAGAGAGGGGAGAGAGAGAGAGAATGAAGGAGAGAGGGAAGAAGAGCAGGGAGAGAAGAAGAAGGAGAGAGAAGAGAAAAAAGAGAAAAAGAATGAGAGAATAACATTGGGAATTCTGAAAACATTGGGTAAGCCCTCCATTCCCTGAGCTTAGGCAGAAGACTGGAAGACTAAAACACTGCAATTGGCACCATGAGAAAATAGAGTATGATGTCTAGGGGAGATCTTTAAGAGTATGGACTTGAGATTAGCCTCATATTGTCCTACACATTTTAGCCAGGTTTGGAGAGAGAAGTCAAGATTTCCTTGTTGCCTTTGGGGATAGAGAAGTGCTCAGAACACTGGACGATAAGGACAGGCGTGCAGATTATGTATCAACCTAAGGCCTGAGGCAGTGGCAGAGACGATCACCATCATCATCATGTGCTAACATCATGTCCACGAGACCGAACAGAACTTGCCACACTTCATTAAATACCACTGCAGACCAGTTATACCCAAGGATGACAACCGGACAGAGACCTACACCCAGGAAAACAAACTCCACAAGTCACCCTAAATGAAGGCCATTTAGAACCAGAGGTAATTTTCCCAAATGAAGACAATGCAAAAACTGGGAACAGAAGTCTCCTTCTCTCAGTTCACCCTTGACATATTTTAATGAGTGATGAAGGGAGGGGAGGAAAAGGAGAAAGAAATACTGAAAATCTGAGTATTTATCCAAAGTGATTAGATAGTAAAGGAGATAATAATGCCTGAATTTGGTGAAAATAAAAATAAAACAAGCAACAGTAAGCACTTAAGTTGAAGTAAGGTAGAATAATTTGTCTTCTCTAAGCAGATGGTTGAGTTTGGTGAGAGTTCCAGTTAGAAACTATTATGATTTCCTTTTTTCACATATAAATCATAGAATATCACCCTCTCTCCCATTACCTAAGCATGGCATGTTTAACTAAACTTTCTTTGCAGGAGGAAAGGTAAGACCCTATGTCACCTCAGAACACCCATATAATGGGGGTTTTCCCAAATAAGAAGGAATTATAGATGCTGGAGAATCCAAATGTGACAAAATACTACTCATTTCTGTATTTCTAATTCCTGTAAGAGTGCTAATGTTCAGTAAATGTGGTTGAATGAATACATGAATATGTAAGAAGTACGTAGGTGAGACAGCTCCTTTGAGATGGCAGTATCAGTTAAGGCTTCCTAGAAGATACAACACTTGATGCTATTCCATCCCTGCATCCAGAGTGATTCTTTAACAGATAATTCAGATGGCACTGCTCCTCTATTCCAAAGTCTTCTTTGGCTCCTCATTTTCTCAGAGTGAAAACCAGAATCCTAACAGTAACCTCATGGCACTCCTGACCTGTCTGACCTCACGTCCTGCTACTTTCCTCCTCCTTCACTCTGCTTCAGACATTGCTAGCTGTTTTGCTGTTCTCCATGGGGCTCTTCTCACATGGAGTCTTTCTGAGGTGTGAACACGGAGGACCTTGGGTCCTTGGGATACTTCTGTTGCTAAAGAAACTGAATTCCTTTCAAGTGGCTATATTGAAAAGAGGAACAATGTTGGGGGGCCATTGTTATGTCCTCCCAGAGCAAATGTGCACAGCTTTCAAGTTAAAACCGGATATTTGAAAATCTAAAAGCAGATCAGGCGTGCTTTTGTCTTAAGGCCTTGGCACTGGTTGCCCCCTCTGCTTGAAAATTCTGCCAAATACCTGCACTTCTAATGCCCTATATATTTATGTGTTTTATGTTTATTATTTTCTGTCTTCTTCTGGACTGGATGCTTTACAAAGGCAGGAATTATTTTTACCTGTTGTTGTTGTTTTTTAATGTTTTTGATTCACTAGAATAGTACCTGGCTCATAGTAGACACTCAGTAAATATATGCTGAATGAATGAATAAATGAATGAGTGAAAGGTGGATAGGATAACCACTTAATGAATCTCATTGGGGCATCTTTTGAAATGGAGGTAGTAGTTAGTTCATACAGGATTGTGCATATTTTTTAAAAAATGAATTCAGAGAGTAGATATTTTGACCTCTTCTCCCCAAAGAAAAGATGAAATTTCCTTCATGGAAAAAAGTTTTCTGTTTACCAGCCTTAGTACCTGACTAGAGGAAATTCTGATTGTGAGTTCACATTCGCTTCTCAAAGATGTTGCAAGCTCCCATTGCGATCTGAGGCAAGATTTACCTATAAAAACCAACTAATGAAGAAATTTCCCAATGAAATACTCACTGGAGACCAGTCTCCAAGATCTCATTAAATTGTTATGCATGCAATATGCTTCTTAACTGCCTGGGTCACTTTGCTGCCAGGGTACATCACAAAGGGAAGGTGACAAATCTCATTGGTTTTTCTCCTGTCTCACCCCACGTCTCAAGTTAGAAAGATTGTCCTCCACCCAGCACTGATCCAGATGGGCTGAGAGGCAACGATGGATGTTCAAAAGAAACTACAGCGGCTCTTCTCACATGGAGTCTTTCTGAGATGTGAACACTGAGGACCTTGGGTCCTTGGGATACTTTTGTTGCTAAAGAAACTGAATTCCTTTCAAGTGTGGCTATATTGAAAAGGGGAACAATGTTGGGGAGTCATTGTTATGTCCTTCCAGAGCAAATGTGCACAGCTTTCAAGTTAAAACTGGATATTTGAAAATCTAAAAGCACTCTCTATGGACTTTTGTATTAGAAGCTCTCTGTAATACATAGATCAGTGGGATCCTTTGGAACCTACGTGCATTGTGCCCACGTGAATTAGGCCAGACCCCACTGGGAATAAAAAAAAAATAGTAAACTGCTCATTCATTTGGTGGAACTGGGTGGGATTGGGGAGGGGAAGATTAACTCTTTCAGGAGACTAAGTACAGATGCCGACATAGGTATATAAGATATGAGGTGGGGAAGAGAAGAAGAGTTGTTTATAATTCATATGTCAGCTATATAAATATTTCATTTCCATAGAAAAATCAATGTACTTAATGTAATTTTCAGTGTCCCTCTTCACATGTAGATATGGACTTAAGTTTAATTTTATGAAAGCATTTCTTTTGCAAAAACTTGCGTACTCCAAATTCAAAGTACCTGAAAGAAAATGGAAAAAAAAATTGCATTTACAAAAGTATGTTGTCTTGGTGAGGTCCAAAAGGAAATATTTTGTCACTTATATTTCTGACAGGCTTTTCTTTGTTTTTTACTTTTTATTTAGATATTCTGGCATTAAGAAGACTTTCAGGATGGTATTTTTGTGACCTAAAATTGGTTGCTGCCAAAATATGAAAAACGAAACAAACCAAAAGTATTATTTCTTGAACATTTATGGTAGGCCATAAACTTTGCTAAGAGGTAAAGGCTTTATTTCACTGAATCTCCACGGCTATAAAAAATGATTATCTCCATCTTACATAAGAGTAAACTGACAGATAGTGTAAATTATTTTTCCAAGGTCTCACAGCTTCCAAGGGAAGGGGCAGCCACGAACTCAACTGTTCTACTGACTTTGAAACCTCTGCTTCATAACATCTGCATACACACCCTCTACAATGAGAAAATAATTTTATTTCTTTGCAATAGAATCTGGCTCTATTTTTCCCATTTTAATTGAGAAAATAACAATACTAAAAATTAAAAAGAAAATTAAAAAGCATTCCTGATGCCAACAGTTTAATTAAAGGATATTACGTTTATATAAAAATTTAGGCAAATATATCTTTGCATGGTTGTAGTCAGTATGAACATAGAATTTTATACTTTGCTCTTTTAATTTTATGTCACATATAATTTACATAATGTTGCAAATTTCAAAAAGGTTTTAAAATATTTGTATAACATTCCAATGAGTGGGCATACCATAATGCTGGACATTTTAATTATTTCTAATTTTGGGGTATTATAGATAATATTGCAGTGAACATCCTAATTGAAAGAAAAAAAAGCTTAAATGAGTGCTTTCTCCAGAATAATTTCTGAGAATGGGATTACTGAGATATCTTTATTTCTATAGATATGTGCTGATATATTGCTTTTGAAAGTGGTAGACTCACATTGCAATTACATCCCGAATTGTTTGAGCTTATAAACTTTACCATCTTCACTGTCATTGGTAATTGTGATTTATTTTAAAAGTTCATCTGTGCAATAGCAATGAAATGTCACCTTACTGTTTTAATTTGCATTGTTATTTGTAAGACTAAACATTCCCTATGTATTCATTTAGAATGTTCATTTTCTCTTTTTATTATGCAAATCAGTGGCATTGCTTAAATATATTTTATTTCTAGTATTCACAAAGGATATAGACATATATCTCAATCTAACTAATTATATATGTATACACACAAATACCTGTAGATATATAAATATGCATGTATATTTCACTTTCAGGTTAGATAAAATCACTGCAGGACACATAAAATATCAAGTGATTCTTTTCTCTGAGAGGATATCAAAAAGTCTAGTATCTTTATCATGTACTACCGGGAACTTAAATTATTTACTTCAATGAGATAATCTATATTACCTTCCCTTGACTCTTATGCTTCCAGTAACTCAATGAAATAGTCACCCCAGCCTCATTAAGGAGTTGTCATTAGAGTCTTGTGACTTGCAGACTGGTGACCCCTCTAGATATGAAGGATATGACGCAGGAATGCAGATGATAGATGCAAGGCCTTTAGTACCAGTGATACCTGTACCCTGTGTCCCTGTGCCATGTATTGGCCCCTGAGAGGGGGCTCTAGGATTAAGGCCAAGATCTTAGTTCTGGCTTTTGGCCCAATGAACCATACAAAGAGTCTGTGCTGAGTGTCATTCACAGCAGCTACTACCTAGAAACCCACTATTTAGTTGTAAGCATTTTTTGGTCTCATAAATTTCCATGAAACTGTGGCTTTGGATTTAAAACTATAAAACTCCTCTTTGAAGTAAAAACAATAGAATATGTTTTCTTGTTTGAAGTGTTGCAGCCAAGAATCAAGTTTGGATGATTCCAGGGAGGGTGAAATTCTGTCTGTCTGCATCAAGAGAGACAGAACTTGTCTCTCCCAGTTCTCTGAAAGCACAACTGCATGTTGGGCCATGTTTCAGAGACTCTCTGACTAGAAAATGGGCAATAAAATGCCACGATGTTTGGGGAAAAGTAATGAGATCATGTGGCTCTCATTCCTCTGTTTTCCCCCATGGTTAAAACCCTCTTTGATATTAACCAGGAACAGAGCATCTGCTCATCACTAGGCATCCCCAAAAGGTTAGACGGTCTGATAATGACTAACATTATTCATTTTAAAAATCAGTTCATGTATCTTATCATTCATTCACTAGTCAGGGAAAGGGCACACAACATGGTACAATAGAAAATTTAAACTTCAGAGTTTTAAGTCCTAAGTTCTCTGCCACTTTTTAAACTGGTGTTCCTGGGCTATGAAATAAGAGATGGGACCAGATCACCAGGTTTTCTTCCCTCTATCACAGTTTGTGATTCTTTAGTAACATAGGCATCAAGCACCTACTTCTGGCACAATGCCTTTCTGGCTTAGGAAAGTATGAAAGAAATGTCAGATATATTTCCTGCTATGCAGGGACTCTCAATCTTGTGAACTCCAATCCATGTACCCACAGGAGAGGTGATACAGTAGTAATGCTGTGAGGGTGTCTTGATGATGGATGAGACAATACAGTGTGTGGAGCTTGGAGAAAGAATATGATGGGCTTGAAGCTGTACAGAGCTATGTTCCAAATTCTACTACGGCACCTGCTCTCTGTGCTGCTTGGTTCAAGTGATCATGCTTCTAGGTTTTAGTTTGCTTATCCGTCAAACGGGAAAGTAATAATTCCCTTGAGTGGTTTATTGTTCTAAGAGTTAAGAGATAGTGTGTGTAGTGTCACTTGTTCCCTGATATGTT
The DNA here is from genome assembly GCF_949987535.1 of Balaenoptera acutorostrata. Classification (NCBI taxonomy): domain Eukaryota; kingdom Metazoa; phylum Chordata; class Mammalia; order Artiodactyla; family Balaenopteridae; genus Balaenoptera; species Balaenoptera acutorostrata. The sequence continues at coordinate 18,615,775 of NC_080072.1, forward strand.
GTAGAGACTAAAAAAAATTGGTAGACAAGATATGGAGAAGGAAGAAGAGGTAGGAAAAGGAGAGAGGTGGGCAGAATAAACAAGACCTTTGGACTGAGTATTAGAGAATTTTTTTATTTTTGCACTTTCAGTTGAGTAAAGGAATTTGCAAAATGTGGCTTATGTGTATATCGTTTACATTATGGAGCTTGATGTTCTAGTTAGAAAAAAAAATAAACAAAAAAGGAAATGAAAAGATGTCATTACTGTGATGAATGTTTTATGTCCAGTGTACATTGAGAACTTACAGCAAGGTGTGTTAGAAGATGATTCTCTAAGGAAGTGACCTCTGTACTGAAATCTGAAAGATGCTACATAGGAATTGACTAATTGAAGGGAACTACACACATAAAGTCCTGAGATAGGAAGGAGGATGGCACATCTGAGCAGCTGAAATGTTAACAGAACTGGAGTAAGATATGCAGCAAGAATGGTGCCAGAGGGTCCAGTGGATGGAAAGTTACCAAATATCAGGGGTAAGAGGGGATTCTTGCTAAACAGAGTTAACAGGATTCTTGCTGAAGACCGTTCAGGCTGACCAGATATCAGCTGGGGGGAGGGTGAAGGACGAGGAATTTGATCTGATATCGAGGTAGGGATAGGATGGAGGGGATTCTTGCTAAACAGAGTTAACAGGATTCTTGCTGAAGACCGTTCAGGCTGACCAGATATCAGCTGGGGGGAGGGTGAAGGACGAGGAATTTGATCTGATATCGAGGTAGGGATAGGATGGAGGGGATTCTTGCTAAACAGAGTTAACAGGATTCTTGCTGAAGACCGTTCAGGCTGACCAGATATCAGCTGGGGGGAGGGTGAAGGACGAGGAATTTGATCTGATATCGAGGTAGGGATAGGATGGAGGGGATTCTCGCTAAACAGAGTTAACAGGATTCTTGCTGAAGACCGTTCAGGCTGACCAGATATCAGCTGGGGGGAGGGTGAAGGACGAGGAATTTGATCTGATATCGAGGTAGGGATAGGATGGGGCGGATTCTCACTAAACTGACTTAGTAAGATTCTTGCCACAGTGGACATCAAGGTCTAGGCTTTAGAGGGCTTAGAGGAGCCTGACTAACGTCTAGAAAAGAACAGCATCTGTGTGAAGCATAATTATAATCTATTTTCAATTAATATATCTGATTAGATAAGGATTAACTGAATAACTTTTTTTCTAAAAGTATACATGCACGTCAAGCCATAACATCTTCTAAAATGATGCTTTTTTTCTATCTTTCACATACTAAGTTCAAAATAACCAACATCTATAAAGAAGTTTCCTTAAAGAGTAGGTACTTTTTATGTGTGCTAAACCTTTAAGAATAATGATGTCACCACCTTTACAGGGCTTAGTCTTGAAATAGGTACTTGTCAAATGTTCTCTTCCCTTTGATAGGTGTTGGTTATATGTCATCCTTTCAACAAATACATATAATAAGCCAGCATTATGCATTATGGAGCTAGGGATACAGCAGTGAACAAAAGAAATATCTTTTGTACTCTAATGGAGCTCTTTCTTTTTTTCTTCAAATCACTACCAAAAGCCTTTAGTTCTGATTGTAAAGTCCTGGATCTATCTTGGCAGACTCTAAAATTTATATTTATATTCTTGCATTTGTATGTGATCTTCATGACAATTCTCTGTAAAAATAGAGGCGATAGAGGGTAAAGATTAAGAACTTGGCTTTTGTAGTCAGAACAGCTGGGGTTCAAATCCTGGCTCTGCTATTTATTAGCTCTTTTTTTGCTAAGTGCTTTACATGTGTCATTTTAAACTCAAAAATACTTCTATGTGAGACGTGCTTTTATTTTCATTTGTAGAGGACAAATTGAAGCTCAGAGAGGTGAAGATTTTTCTGTTTTCTGAAGGCCCTGTTTTCCCAGGGTCACACACCTAGCTCTAAGATGTAAGACAATGCTGATTACCTAAGGTTAGCAACTTTCTCTTCTATAATAATTAAAAACATCTCATATTTTCCTGACTCTGAAATTCCTCAAACCTCTTGAGGTGGACCAATCTCCAGGTTTCTAAATACCGTGCCTTATTAAAAACCAACAGAATCTCCTGTTGAAAGAGTTGCCTGGCCAGGGAAAACATTTTGTCTTGTTTCTTAATAGAAAACCAAGCCTGCTGATTAAAACAAAGTAATAGTTTCGAAAGCTTCCTCTTGACAGAGCATTTGCTTTCTCATTTCCTAATGAATTACTCCCCAAAGAAACTCATTATATTTCAAGGCACAAGACTCCCTGGAGACCTCGCCACCTCCACCATTCACTTACTAAAATGTTCATAATTTAGGAACCCATAAGCCTTGCTAAATTCCCTGAGTCCTTTGAATCCTTTGCTTATCAATTATTCTTTGTTTTATGTTATGATCAAAAGGAGCTTTGTCCTCAGATAAACAGGAAAGGAAGCCTTCTCTTACTTACAGATAAGGAACATTTTGCTGATAAGATGAAAAGATACAATGATGAATATTATTACATTATTGTTGTGTTATTATTATTATATTTACAGTTTAGTTAGGGAGTCTTGGCTTATTGTGGTGTAAACATAAAACAGTTTTTTTGTTTCCAATAAATGCTCAATTGACCCCTGTCTCTCCCACAGGGGAGCAGGTGCCTTTCATGGTATCTAATTTCATAACATTTTAGTCTCTTTAGGTTATTAAAACAGTTTTATTTTAGTTCTTAAGGTTCAGAACTTTCAATTTTAAAACTTCAATTTCATATCTAAAAGAAAGCTCTCCCATTCCTCTCCTACTCTGTGGTTGAGGTATGGCATTCTGCTCTCCTTTACACATCCTTCCTTCACTATGGTAATCTCTTGGGTACAGGGGTGAGAGGAAAAAGTGGGGAAAATGTGCAAGTTGGCTTTTTTTTTCCTGCGTAGCTTAGACTACTTTCCTACATTGTTGATTATGAGCTTGATGTGGATAGCTGGTCATTTTAAGAGACTTTGTACTGATGGGGGTTAAAATCTAAGCAGTCCCACTAGACCCTGGTGCCCCCTGGTGAACTCAGCCCCTTAGTCATGCTGATGATGTCATGCCATCTTTCTTTGCTGTGCATGTCTCCTTGGTCCACACTCTGGGGTTCTAATCTCACCTACGCACTGTGACCTCACCTCTAGTATCTGTGGACACTACTAGAAACCATCTTCTATGCCTGTCCGTTCTACCATACCGTTCCTCCGCAAGCCTCTTCCCCTTGCTCTGGGAGCATTGGGCAGGTTAGTCCAACTGGTAGCCTCTGGACATCTACCCCTCTCCCCTTGTATTAGTTTCCTAGATCTACTATAACAAAGTACCACAAACTGCATGGCTTAATGCAACAGAAATTTATTCTCTCACCAAACTAGAAGTCCAAAATCAAGGTGTTGATAGGGCCATGCTCCCTCTGAGACTCTGAATAGAATCCTTCCTTGTCCTGTCCTAGCTTCTGATGGTGGCCATTGTTCCCTGGCATTTCTTGGCTGGCATCCCTCCAATCTCTCCCTCGTTGTCACATGGCATTCTCCCTGTGTGTCTCCACAGTATCTTCTTATGAAGACTTAATGAAATTTAGGGCCTCCCTGCTCCAGTACGACCTCATCTGACGTAACTAATTACATCTACAAATGTTAACCCAAATAAGATCACATTCTGAGGTACTCAGGGTTAGGACTTCAACACATCTTTCGAGGAGGGACATGATTCCACCCATAATACCCCTCTTTTCAGGCACTGCCGAATTTGACAAGTGATTCCCTTGATTTTGAGAAGCAGAAGTAGTCACATGATCCCATCCTTCCCCAAATGGAATGTGAAGAGAAGAGGTAGAATTTGTTCATGAATACTGCATGGCTCAAAACTGATGAACTTTTCCCCCACCCAGTCTTTTTAAAATTATCTTGGGGTAAGTGGAGGTGATAGCTAGGTCTGCTGAAATGCTGCTTCTCTGCAAGATGTGAGGCGAAGTGGCTGCACCAAGAACTAAAAAGTCTGAGCTCACAATGCTGTAAGCATCGCTTTTGTCCTCAGCGATGGGCATTTGTTGTCAACCTAGGTAAACAGAAGAATTCTTTGTAGTACCTCACACCATCTTATTATATTAATAATACTGATAATAATGATATGATGATAATGATGTTCACTTTTTTGTCTGTAATTATTCTAGGCACTGCCATTAATGCTTTGTATACACTGTCATATTTAATATATTTGACCAAGGTATTAGCTTCTTTATTTATAAAATTTAAAATTTTAAACTAATTTTAGCCTTACAGAAACACAACAAAAGGAAAACAAAACAGAGTTTCCATCTGGCTCTCATCCCACTTCCCTTAATATAAATACATTATATAACTTTAGTACAATTATCAAGAACAAGAAAATAACCTTGTACAATACTATTAACTAAACTCCAAAATTTATTTGTTTTTCACCAGTTTTTCCACTAATGTCCTTTTGCTATTCCAGAGTCTTATCCAGGACCCCAAAGTGCATTTAATTTTTCTTTCTTTGTAATCTCCTACACTTGGTAATAGTCTTCAGTCTTTCCTTGTTTTTTATGGCCTTAACATTTTTGAGTAATATTGATGAGTTATTTTGCCAAATGTCCTTCAATTTTGGTTTGTCTGATGTTTTCTCATGATTGTACAGACTGCAGATATGTATTTTGGGCAAAAATACTGCAGAAATGATGCTATACCCTCAGTGCATCCTATCATGGGATTCATTATATTGATATGTGTTATTACTGGTGATATCGACCTTAGTCACTTGCTGAAGGTGGTTTTGGCACGTTTCTCCATTGCAAAGTTAGTATCTTTCCCTTTATAGTAATAAATATTGTGAGGGAGATACTTTGAGACTATACGAATCCTGTTTCTCCTCAAACTTCTGCTTACTAATTTTAACATCCATCATGGATCTTGTTCACGGAAATTATACTGTGGTGTTTATGAGATGATTCTTTTCTACTTCATTCTGTTCGTCTACATTTACTAATTGAAAATCAACTGTAAAAAATGCTGCCTTTCTTCCCCATTTATTTATTTAATTATTTATTAAATCAGGATGGACTCAGGGATGGTTATTTTTAATTTATGTGATGTAATTCAATATTATCATTATTTATGTTCACATTGTTACAGCTTTGACATAGATGCATGCGTATGGGTAACTCAACCTTGAGAGAAAAATGTGTTGAGACTATCTGGACTGAATATGTGATTGAATCCAGTTAAGACCTCTATATAACTTGTGTGCAGAAATCTGTCTTGCAGACACTCAAGACAAGCCTGGTATGTAAGTTCCTTTGCTTATTAAACCTGCATCCTGTCAATCTGGAGTAGTCTGCCTGTCCTTACCGTTTTTCTAGGGAAGTCAGTTTCAGATTTTACCCAGAAAGTTCCTGAGGTTGTGACCCAAAGGCAACAAGGGATCTTTTGACTGTTTTCATAGTTTTGTCTTTTTCAGAATATCATATAATTGGATTTATAAAATATGTAGCCTTTTCAGACTGGCTTCTTCTCACTTAGTAATGTGCATTTCAGGTTATTCAATGTCTTTTGTAGCTTGATAATGCATTTCTTTTCATCAGTGAATATTACATTGTATGGATGTACCAACTTGTTAACTCCTTCACCTATTGAAGGATATCTTGGTGGCTTCCAGTTTGGGCAATTATGAATAAAGTTACAGTAAACATTTACATACAGGTTTTTGTGTGGACTTAAGTTTTAAAATAAGTTGGGTGAATACCTAGGAGTGAGATTGCTGGATAAGACTATATTTAGCTTTGTAATCAATAGCCAAATTGTCTTCCTAACTGGCTGTGCCATTTTACATTCCCACCAGCAATGAGTGAGAGTTCCTCTGCTGCTCTGCGTCTTCTCCAGAATTGGTATTGTCAGTTTTCTGGATTTTAGCCATTTTAATAGGTATATAATATCTGATCATTGTTTTAATTTGCAACTCTCCAATGACAAATGATGTTGATCATCTGTTGATATGCTTACTTGCTATCTGTATATCTTCTTTGGTGAATCATCTGTTCAGATAATTGCTTGGGTTTTTTTTTAATAGACTTTAATTTTTAGAGTTTATAGAAAAATTGGGCTGAAAATATCAAGGGTTCCTATAAATGCCCTCTCCTCCCCATCAGCTCCCCCTGTTTAACATGTTACATTAGTGTGGTACATTTGTTACAATATGAACCAATGTTGATACATTGTTATTAACTAAAGTCCATAGTTTATATTAACATTCACTCTTCATGTAATACAGTTCTATGAGTTTTGTTAAATGTATAATGTATCCACCATTATAATATCATGCAGAATAGTTTCACTGCCCCAAAAATGCCCTGTTATCTATTACTCCTCCTCCCCTCCCCCTGAACTCCAAGCAACCACTGATATTTTTACTGTCTCCATAGTTTTGCCTCTTCCAGAATTTCACAAAGTTGGAATCATACATCATTGAGCCGTTTCATATTGGCTTCTTTCATTTAGCAGTATGCATTTAAGGCTCTCCTCTATGTATTTTTGTGACTTGATAGCACATTTTTTTTTAACATCTTCATTGGAGTATAATTGCTTTACATTGTTGTGTTAGTTGCTGCTGTATAACAAAGTGAAGCACCTATGCGTATACATATATCCCCATATCCAGCACATTTGTTTTTATTGCTGAAGAATATTCCATTTTATGGAGGTACAAGAGTTTGTTATCCATTCACCTATTTAAGTGCATCTTGAGTACTTCCAAATTTTGGCAGTTAGAAATAAAACCGATATAAATATTCTTGTTAAGGTTTCTGTGTGGACATAAGTGTTCAGATCCTTTGGGTAAATACCTAGGAACACGATGGTTGAATTGTATGGTAAGCTTATGTTTAGTTTTGAAAGAAACTGCCAAACTGTCTTCTGAAGTGTATTATTTTGCATTCCCACCAGCAATGAATGAGACTTCCTGTTGGTCCACATCCTTGCCAGCATTTGCTGACAGTATATTACTTTTTTTTTTTGGCTGCATTAGGTCTTTGTTGCTGCGCAGGGGGCTTTCTCTAGTTGCGGTGAATGGGGTCTACTCTTCATTGTGGTACGCGGGCTTCTCGTTGCGGTGGCTTCTCTTGTTGTGGAGCACAGGCTCTAGGCGTGCGGACTTCAGTAGTTGCAACACACAAGCTCAGTAGTTGCGGTATGCAGGCTTTTAGGGTGCACGGGCTTCAGTAGTTGTGGCGCACGGGCTTAGTTGCTCCGTGGCATGTGGGATCTTCCCAGACCAGGGATCGAACCCGTGTCCCCTGCATCGGCAGGTGGATTCTTAACCACTGCGCCACCAGGGAAGTCCCAATCAGTATATTTCTGATTCAAAGTTTCATCTTCACATTTCCAAATGTTTGCTGAGATTTTAAATTCATTTTTGAGTTTAGTGTTACAGTTTTCTCAAGTTCAAGGTTTTTTGTGGAGGAAAGGAGAAATTTGGTGGGATTGGGGGAAGAAGGGTTGATGTGCCTTATTTCTCTTTTGTTTGTGCGATCTTTAATTCCCCCCCACTTTGTTCCTTATTTCCTTTTGCTGTCTCATTGCTAAGGAGTACCATCCATCCTCAACGTATCCAATTATCCTCTAAAAGCAATTCTTCTGTGTGATTGCCACTACCTGCCAAGCTCCTTTGCTGTAGTCAGTACTGCGAACCACCAAGGTCTGACTTCTGTTCACCATATTGGCATTTAATACTGGACTTTCACTTTCTCAGGTGATTTTGTCTGTGTCCTCTTCATTAAGCCCCTTAAGTCTCTTCTATTCCATTCTCCATATCTACAAGCCTGAAGCAATGTGTGGGAGCCCTTTGGAATTTTGGAATTGAAATTTTTAAATTTACTTATAATTAATTTAAAGGTGGTCCTGCTTTTTTATTTTCTAGTAATGTTAAGGCATATTATTTTTGTTGATGCTACGAGTTTTGTGGAGAGGGTGTTGAGAAGATATGAAATTGGGAAGTTACCATTGTGTTCAAACAACTAGCTTTGAATTAAAAACAAAAAATTCAAAACTTTAGAAATGATATGGCCTGGATGCAGTTTTATAAGAAGGTAATGTCCTGAGCTTTCAAAGACTGAGTCTATAAGCTCTATATTTCAATACAACGCATGGAAAAGTGATACATTTGAAATGAAGATAGATGCTTAGATGAATAGATGGGTAGACAAAAATGTATGTATGTATGTATGGATAGATAGATAGATAGATATAGATAGATAGATAGATAGATAGACAGACAGACAGACAGACACATCGTTAGGATGTATATTAGAGGCAGAGGGATAATGGGGAACTTTTCTTCTGTGTGCAGGATTAGCTGGTCCTGTCTGTTGACTAAACAGAAAGCGATTAAAAAGGAGGGAATTTCCTGCCAGAGAAAGACTAGTTTGTGGTGTCTCTCTGTCTACATGTTCCAGTGAAGCTGGACTAGATTGGCAATTACTGCAAAGAAAAAGGTGAAAGCAATCAGCCAAAAGTCAAAGAAAGAAGTTATTTTCTTAGGGAAAGCAAAATTTTTGAAGCATTTATCCCTCTGTATGGTGGTATGTAGTGAGTAAGGGGATAAAGGTGTTAGATCTAACTTGTGTCCCATCTCACAGACCTTTTCCAAAAGTTTCCGAGGTAAATTGGTAGTCTTTCCTGGTATTGTCAGTGAGTGGCAACGTGTATGTGTGTGCTTACATAAGAGAGAGAGGAATAGAGACATAAACAGAGACAGAGAGAGATAAGAAAAAAGGGACCCAGGGCAGCCTGCTTTCCCACAACTTGGCAAGGACACAGGAGTTTTCTCTGGGTAGAAAGGATACTGTGAAAAGCAGCAGAGCTTAAGGCCCTTCGTGAGTCCCCTAAATGAGCAGCCATATACCCGAGCAAGGGAATTTAGGCAGAAAATTAAGTAGATCCTCTGCGACATGGAGAGACAGAAGAATCATTTCTTTCCAGGGTCACCAATGCTGGGCATCTACTCTAAGAGCAGCTTCCATGAACCCTCAAATAACCCTAATATGTGTCCCACAAGATTCTAGTATTTTTTTGCCAGGAGCTTAGATGAGAAATTGGAAAGGGGGAGGAGATAGAGAAGCAGATAACAAGCTTGCCAACTGGGTAGTTATTCTCAAGAGCAGTCACTGTGTTTCACAGGAAGAGGGGAAAGTATTCAGGACTGTTCCCTCCATTTGCCATCTCAACACACACACACACACACACACACACACACACACACTTTTGCTGGTAAGTCTTCCAAAAGTTCTGGTAGTGAACAATTGGAGTGCAAAAGATAATACTGATACCTAGAGCTGACCAAATAACTGCCCAAAATGAGACCACTTTAAGCGAGAAGGAAATAGTTTGGGATTGATATTTATCAGAATAGACTGATATCCCGTCAGTTACTGTTCTTCTCCACTCTCTTCCCAGGTAGTTTTCAGAGAGTGGAAGCAAAAAAGAAGTATATAACTTGTTACTAATAAATAAATAACTAAAATCTTTCCTGTATATTACATCACAGAATTGACTCTCCCACTCCTTGTTACTAAGCCTAAAATTCTGCCACCAAAGATTCATTTCCTTCAGATTGTAAAAATGGCTAAAACCTGTCTTGTCTACCATCCCAGGTTTGTTGAGAAGATTGAAAACAATGCATGTGATTACCATTTTAAGTTGTAAAATAATTGTATCACTATCAAACATTAATGACAATGTTAATAGAAATAAATTATAATGTGTAACTATCAATTAAACCCTGACATCTGGGTTAAAAGATAGATGCCTTATGCAGATTTCTATACGATACTTTCCTTTCTGTTTTACCTACTCTGTTTCTAACCCCTTTGACTAATGTGAACTAAGGGGGAAGACTCAAAGAGCCAGAGGAAGAGAAGAAAAAATAAAGTTGATCAAGAGTGGATTATAGGTAGAAGAACATTTCAAGTACTATGTGGTGGATAACAAAAGAATAACTCTACAGCAGTTTAAAGACAAAACAAAACAAACAGAAACAATAAACTGTTTGATCTCTTTCCATTTTAATCAGTCCAGCAAGAAACAACTCTTATTACCTGACTGCCTATAGCTATGATCCTTGCAGAAGCCAGTTTGCTCGCCTGTATTGGGTACGTTTGAGGGGCCCTTAAACTTCTCCTTTACATTATATGTTTGTTTTTTGAGTGCTAGGCACCCTTTTAAGAACTTTACATGTGCTGTATTATTTTAATACCTACAACAAGTAGGTACGATTATTTTTCCAACTTTAGGGAGGAGAAACTGAGGCATGGAGAGATTAAATAACTTGCTTGTCACATAGCTGTAAGTTGTAGAGGTAAGAAAGATTCAAACTTAAGAAGTCTGGCTTCAGGCCATGCATGCTCTTAATTACTAACTTGAACTGGTAACTTTTGGGGTCCACCCTCCTGTTTTGGGGCAGAGACATTTGTAAATCATCCTATTTAGGTGATAATCTGATGGCTCCTAAAATGGAAATTTGTTTCTACTCTTGCTTAGTTATTTACACACACACAGACACACATACATATACACTCATGCATTGACAACTTGCCAACTTCTTTTAATTTGGGGAAAGATGACTAGATCTTTTGGTGCATGAGTTATGTGTCTTTTACCCCTGGATTTATTTTATCTTGAAAAATGGCACAACTTAACGATTCTGATTGCCATCCATTGAGAGCACTGAAGTAAGAATTATTCTATCCAAGGCTGCCATTTATTAGCTCTGTGTGTCCTTGGTCTTGTGTAAATATTTTGAGTTTCAATTTCTTTTTCCTTAAGAAAAAGTAATTCTACCCACCTCTCAGGTGGCATGAAGATTGTATAAGATACTGTGCATAAACTCTAAAGACCCTTGTAAATGCGTGGTGCTACTGGTAACTAACTTGTCTTCTATTTCCTGTATCACCTCTTCATCTCTCCTTGAAAAATGAGATTTCCCTTGGTCTTCCATCCCCTGCCAATTCTCTAGAGTTTAAGTAGATAACCCAAGTTTCTCATATAGTAACTTCATCAGAGAACTAAGAAATATGTATTTGAAAGTGGAGAAAAATGAGGCCAAAGACTCACACAGGGGAATTGGAACCAGAAGCAGTTCTAACTCACAGTCTAAATCCATTTTCTTTAGATTACAGTGTTCACTTGTTCTCACCTGTGCTTTTTCTCTCATTTCATCACACAGTATTTTCATCTCTTTTCAGAGCTAAAGAATGAAAACATGAAAACAAAACTTAATTCAAATCGCAATTCAGCAGGGTCTTTTTTCATCAATTTTCAGGTTCCTAGTTCTGTGTATATATACAGGATATAAATTGGCAGGAATTTAAATTTCTACAGGACTGCATTGTTATGTGTCTTTACATACTTTGTTATATGTTTTACAACACTCATGTTCAGTATTCAATATGATTTCTCTCAGTAATTTGTTTTAAGATATATCAAGTAGTGGAATCATTCCTGTCTTACAGATAAGGATACAGAAGCTCAAGGAAATTGGACAGGAAAAACTGCTGGTTAAGGATTCACAGTTGGTTAAAGGAAGAGAGGGAGTGAAAGGAAAAAGGATCCTTTAATCTTTAATCTTTAAGATTAAATCAGAATGCAACTCCTTTTTCACCTCAAGTGTTACTATTTACTGCTTGATCAGAAGTATTCTTGAGTTACTAAGAGTGTCCAAATTTCGATCAGAGAATTTATAACACATGAAACCCAACAGCTTGTTTATTGCTTGTTTATTGCACTGGAGTCCATAGCACTCGAATGGTCAGTCATTTCTGACCCTGGCTAGGACTTTAAAGGCCAATTTGAGATGGTATTCTAGTTGATAAGTGGTACGTGTAGGGTCCTGCATCTGTTGGAAATACCCTGGGGAGAAGAGAATTCTGTAAAAAGGAAGTGATTTTCACTGTGTGGCGGATAATGATCACACACACATACATTTGAACATTTACATATATTATTTTGTAATTAGCATATCTAATTGCTTTCTGACATTAGGAATTAGCTTGCCTGTTTGCTCTGTGTCTCTGCTTAATGCCATTATCAAAGGTGTGGAATCCACCAGTCCCTGAAGACCTGTGCCTATGGTATGGGTCTCCCTTAACTCCCAAAGGGCTTATCATATAAAAGAGATGATTTTAGGATTTCAGTATTATTTCTGACCTGGAAGAGAGAGCTCATTCTGTTTTGGTAATTCCTGGAGAGATTATAGATCATGATGATTACAGTGCATGGTAATAGTCAGAAAATAGAGTTTACAGTTAATGAGAATTCATACCATGTTGGTATTACATAATCCTAAAAATCATCATTATTTTACATGGCAACAAACTACCATCATGCATTCTTTTTCTGGTATATACAAACAGTCCTCTAGCCCAAAATGCTCACAAAATAAGGTGCTTGTGGTATGGGCTAGGGTCAGTCACAAAGAACTCCATGGGGGTGATGAATTTTATGTAACTCTGAGAGAAAGAAAATGTAGAGATTGAGATGTTAGAATACTTCCAGGGAAAGTTGCCTGATTGGCCTTCAAGAAATCTAATAGGCATACATTACCTTAGAAGTAGAAGTCTTATGAAGTAGAAGTCTAAGTGTGATGGTTAATTCATGTGGCAACTTGACTGGGCCATGGGGTGCCCATAGAGCATGTTAAACATTATCTCTAGGTGTGTCTGTGAGGGTGTTTCTGGAAGAGATTAACATTTGAACTGGTGGGCTGAGTAAAGGAGACGGCCCTTCCCAGTGTGGATGGGTATTATCCCACCCACTGAGGGCCAGAATAGAACAAAAGGCAGAAGAAAGTTGAATTTGCTCTCTACCTGACTGCTTGATCTGAAACATCAATCTTCTCCTGTCCTCAGGGCTCCTGGTTCTCAGGCATTCAGACCTGGACTGCAGTCTACACCACTGGCTCTCCAGCTGGCAGATGGCAGATCATGGGACTTTTCAGCCTCTGTAATCATGTAAGGCAAAATGTTATAAGAAATCACTTTCAAATATAGATATAAGTAAATAGATATGAGATATCTATCTCTATATCTATCAATCATCTATCTATTAATAATCTTTTATTGGCTCTGTTTCTCTAGAAACCCTGAGTAATACACTAATACACTAAAGTTCCTCAGCTTTGCAGGTACAGAAACTTGAACTTGTCAGTGAGCTGAGTTGGGTTATTCAGGGACACTGATTCGTGCTGAATAAATTCACAAGAGACTAAAGTATGTATATCAAAGTGAAAATGATTGGTCAATATTTTGATAAATAAGACGATTTCATCTCCTTATTAAAAAGCAATAATCAGAGGCTAGCTTGATGAGTATAGATTCATAATAAAAATTAGTTATAAGAGTGGACAATTTAATGTTATAACTGTTTTCTGTGATATACTGTCTTTGAGGACCAGGATATTAGTTAATTAATTTAGAACCTTTCCTTTTTTTTTTTTTTTTTTCAAACATCTTTATTGAAGTATAATCGCCTTACAATAGTGTGTTAGCATCTGCTTTATAACAAAGTGAATCAGTTATACATATACAATATGTTCCCATTTCTCTTCCCTCTTGCATCTCCCTCCCTCCCACCCTCCCCATCCCACCCCTCTAGGTGGTCACAAAGCACCGAGCTGATCTCCCTGTGCTATGCGGCTGCTTCCCACTAGCTATCTATTTTACATTTGGTATTGTATATATGTCCATGACACTCTCTTACCCTGTCACATCTCACCCCACCCCCTCCCCATATCCTCAAGTCCATTCTCTAGTAGGTCTGTGTCTTTATTCCCGTCTTGCCACTAGGTTCTTCATGGCCTTTTTTTTTCTTTTTTTTCCCTTAGATTCCATATATATGTGTTAGCATACTGTATTTGTTTTTCTCTTTCTGACTTACTTCACTCTGTATGACAGACTCTAACTCCATCCACCTCATTACAAATACCTCCATTTCATTTCTTTTTATGGCTGAGTAATATTCCATTGTATATATGTGCCACATCTTCTTTATCCATTCATCTGTCGATGGACATTTAGGTTGCTTCCATGTCCTGGCTATTGTAAATAGAGCTGCAATGAACATTTTGGTACATGACTCTTTTTGACCTATGGTTTTCTCAGGGTATATGCCCAGTAGTGGGATTGCTGGGTCGTATGGTAGTTCTATTTGTAGTTTTTTAAGGAACCTCCATACTGTTCTCCATAGTGGCTGTATCAATTTACATTCCCACCAACAGTGCAAGAGTGTTCCCTTTCCTCCACACCCTCTCCAGCATTTATTGTTTCTAGATTTTTTGATTATGGCCATTCTGACCGGTGTGAGATGATATCTCATTGTAGTTTTGATTTGCATTTCTCTAATGATTAATGATGTTGAGCATTCTTTCATGTGTCTGTAGGCCATCTGTATATCTTCTTTGGAGAAATGTCTATTTAGATCTTCTGCCCATTTTTGGATTGGGTTGTTCGTTTTTTTGTTATTGAGCTGCATGAGCTGCTTGTAAATCTTGGAGATTAATCCTTTGTCAGTTGCTTCATTTGCAAATATTTTCTCCCATTCTGAGGGTTGTCTTTTGGTCTTGTTTATGGTTTCCTTTGCTGTGCAAAAGCTTTTCAGTTTCATTAGGTCCCATTTGTTTATTTGTGTTCTTATTTCCATTTCTCTGGGAGCTGGGTCAAAAAGAATCTTGCTGTGATGTATGTCATAGAGTGTTCTGCCTATGTTTTCCTCTAAGAGTTTGATAGTGTCTGCCCTTACACTTAGGTCTTTAATCCATTTTGAGTTTATTTTTGTGCATGGTGTCAGGGAGTGTTCTAATTTCATACTTTTACATGTTCCTGTCCAATTTTCCCAGCACCACTTATTGAAGAGGCTGTCTTTTCTCCACTGTATATGCTTGCCTCCTTTATCAAAGATAAGTTGACCATATGTGTGTGGGTTTATCTCTGGGCTTTCTATCCTGTTCCATTGATCTATATTTCTGTTTTTGTGCCAATACCAAACTGTCTTGATTACTGAAGCTTTGTAATATAGTCTGAAGTCAGGGAGCCTGATTCCCCCAGCTCCATTTTTCGTTCTCAAGATTGCTTTGGCTATTCGGGGTCTTTTGTGTTTCCATACAAATTGTGAAATTTTTTGTTCTAGTTCTGTGAAAAATGCCAGTGGTAGTTTGATAGGTATTGCATTGAATCTGTAGATTGCTTTGGGTAGTAGAGACATTTTCACGATGTTGATTCTTCCAATCCAGGAACATGGTATATCTCTCCATCTATTTGTATCATCTTTAATTTCTTTCATCAGTGTCTTATAATTTTCTGCATACAGGTCTTTTGTCTCCTTAGGTAGGTTTATTCCTAGATATTTTATTCTTTTTGTTGCAATGGTAAATGGGAGTGTTTTCTTAATTTCACTTTCAGATTTTTCGTCATTAGTGTATAGAAATGCAAGAGATTTCTGTGCATTAATTTTGTATCCTGCTACTTTACCAAATTCATTGATTAGCTCTAGGAGTTTTCTGGTAGCATCTTTAGGATTCTCTATGTATAGTATCATGTCATCTGCAAATAGTGACAGCTTTACTTCTTCTTTTCCGATTTGGATTCCTTTTATTTCTTTGTCTTCTCTGATTGCTGTGGCTAACACTTCCAAAACTATGTTGAATAATAGTGGTGAGAGTGGGCAACCTTGTCTTGTTCCTGATCTTAGTGGAAATGGTTTCAGTTTTTCACCATTGAGGACAATGTTGGCTGTGGGTTTGTCATATATGGCCTTTATTATGTTGAGGAAAGTTCCCTCTATGCCTACTTTCTGCAGGGCTTTTATCATAAATGGGTGTTGAATTTTGTCGAAAGCTTTCTCTGCATCTATTGAGATGATCATATGGTTTTTCTCCTTCAATTTGTTAATATGGTGTATCACATTGATTGATTTGCGTATATTGAAGAATCCTTGCATTCCTGGGATAAACCCCACTTGATCATGGTGTATGATCCTTTTAATGTGCTGTTGGATTCTGTTTGCTAGTATTTTGTTGAGGATTTTTGCATCTATGTTCATCAGTGATATTGGCCTGTAGTTTTCTTTCTTTGTGACATCTTTGTCTGGTTTTGGTATCAGGGTGATGGTGGCCTCGTAGAATGAGTTTGGGAGTGTTCCTCCCTCTGCAATATTTTGGAAGAGTTTGAGAAGGATAGGTGTTAGCTCTTCTCTAAATGTTTGATAGAATTCGCCTGTGAAGCCATCTGGTCCTGGGCTTTTGTTTGTTGGAAGGTTTTTAATCACAGTTTCAATTTCAGTGCTTGTGATTGGTCTGTTCATATTTTCTATTTCTTCCTGGTTCAGTCTCGGCAGTTTGTGCATTTCTAAGAATCTGTCCATTTCTTCCAGGTTGTCCATTTTATTGGCATATAGTTGCTTGTAGTAATCTCTCATGATCTTTTGTATTTCTGCAGTGTCAGTGGTTACTTCCCCTTTTTCATTTCTAATTCTATTGATCTGAGTCTTCTCCCTTTTTCTCTTGATGAGTCTGGCTAATGGTTTATCAATTTTGTTTATCTTCTCAAAGAACCAGCTTTTAGTTTCATTGATTTTTGCTATTGTTTCCTTCATTTCTTTTTCATTTATTTCTGACCTGATCTTTATAATTTCTTTCCTTCTGCTGGCTTTGGGGTTTTTTTGTTCTTCTTTCTCTAATTGCTTTAGGTGCAAGGTTAGGTTGTTTATTCGAGATGTTTCCTGTTTCTTGAGGTAGGCTTGTATTGCTATAAACTTCCCTCTTAGCACTGCTTTTGCTGTGTCCCATAGGTTTTGGGTCGTCGTGTCTCCATTGTCATTTGTTTCTAGGTATTTTTTGATTTCCCCTTTGATTTCTTCAGTAATCACTTCGTTATTAAGTAATGTATTGTGTAGCCTCCATGTGTTTGTATTTTTTACAGATCTTTTCCTGTAATTGATATCTAGTCTCATAGCGTTGTGGTCGGAAAAGATACTTGATACGATTTCAATTTTCTTAAATTTACCAAGGCTTGATTTGTGACCCAAGATATGATCTATCCTGGAGAATGTTCCATGAGCACTTGAGAAAAATGTGTATTCTGTTGTTTTTGGGTGGAATGTCCTATAAATATCAATTAAGTCCATATTGTTTAATGTATCATTTAAAGCTTGTGTTTCCTTATTTATTTTCATTTTGGATGATCTGTCCATTGGTGAAAGTGGGGTGTTAAAGTCCCCTACTATGATTGTGTTGCTGTCAATTTCCCCTTTCATGGCTGTTAGTATTTGCCTTATGTATTGAGGTGCTCCTATGTTGGGTGCATAAATATTTACAATTGTTATACCTTCCTCTTGGATCGATCCCTTGATCATTATATAGTGTCCTTCTTTGTCTCTTGTAATAGTCTTTATTTTAAAGTCTATTTTGTCTGATATGAGAATTGCTACTCCAGCTTTCTTTTGATTTCCATTTGCATGGAATATCTTTTTCCATCCCCTCACTTTCAGTCTGTATGTGTCCCTAGGTCTGAAGTGGGTCTCTTGTAGACAGCATATGTATGGGTCTTGTTTTTGTATCCATTCAGCCAGCCTGTGTCTTTTGGTGGGAGCATTTAATCCATTTACATTCAAGGTAATTATCGATATGTATGTTCCTATTCCCATTTTCTTAAATGTATTGGGTTTGTTATTGTAGGTGTTTTCCTTCTCTTGTGTTTCTTGCCTAGAGAATTTCCTTTAGCATTTGTTGTAAAGCTGGTTTGGTGGTGCTGAACTCTCTCAGCTTTTGCTTGTCTGTAAAGGTTTTAATTTCTCCATCGAATCTGAATGAGATCCTTGCTGGGTAGAGTAATCTTGGTTGTAGGTTTTTGTCCTTCATGACTTTAAGTATATCCTGCCACTCCCTTCTGGCTTGCAGAGTTTCTGCTGAGAGATCAGATGTTAACCTTATGGGGATTCCCTTGTGTGTTATTTGTTTTTTTTCCCTTGCTGCCTTTAATATGTTTTCCTTATATTTAATTTTTGACAGTTTGATTAATATGTGTCTTGGCGTGTTCCTCCTTGGGTTTATCCTGTATGGGACTCTCTGTGCTTCCAGGACTTGATTAACTATTTCCTTTCCCATATTAGGGAAGTTTTCAACTATAATCTCTTCAAAAATTTTCTCAGTCCCTTTCTTTTTCTCTTCTTCTTCTGGTACCCCTATAATTCGAATGTTGGCACGTTTAATGTTGTCCCAGAGGTCTCTGAGACTGTCCTCAGTTCTTTTCATTCTTTTTTCTTTATCCTGCTCTGTAGTAGTTATTTCCACCATTTTATCTTCCAGGTCACTTATCCTTTCTTCTGCCTCAGTTATTCTACTATTGATCCCATCTAGAGTATTTTTAATTTCATTTATTGTGTTTTTCATCATTGCTTGGTTCCTCTTTAGTTCTTCTACATCCTTGTTAAATGTTTCTTGCATTTTGTCTATTCTATTTCCAAGATTTTGGATCATCCTTACTATCATTATTCTGAATTCTTTTTCAGGTAGACTACCTATTTCCTCTTCATTTGTTAAGTCCAGTGTGTTTTGAGCCTGCTCCTTCATCTGCTGTGTGTTTTTCTGTCGTCTCATTTTGCCTATCTTACTGTGTTTGGGGTCTCCTTTTCACAGGCTGCAGGTTTGTAGTTCCCGTTGTTTTTGGTATCTGTCCCCAGTGGCTAAGGTTGGTTCAGTGGGTTGTGTAGGCTTCCTGGTGGAGGGAACTAGTGCCTGAGTTCTGGTGGGTGAGGCTAGATCTTGTCTTTCTGGTGGGCACTTCCACGTCTGGTGGTGTATTTTGGGGTGCCTGTGGCCTTATTTTGATTTTAGGGAGCCTCTCTGCTAATGGATGGGGTTGTGTTCCTGTCTAGCTAGTTGTTTGGCATAGGATGTCCAGCACTGTAGCTTGCTGGTCGTTGAGTGAAGCTGGGTCTTGATGTTGAGATGGAGATCTCTGGGAGATTTTTGCCGTTTGGTATTACGTGGAGCTGGGAGGTCTCTTGTGGACCAGTGTCCTGAAGTTGGCTCTCCCACCTCAGAGGCACGGCCCTGATGCCTGGCTGGAGCACCAAGAGCCTTTCATCCACACAGCTCAGAATAAAAGGGAGAAAAAAATAGAAAGAAAGAGGATAAAATAAAATAAAATAAAGCTATTATAATAAAAAATAAGAAAAAAAATTATTAAGAATAAATGTATTCAGAAAAAAAAATTGTTTTTAATTTTTAAAAATAGATTTATTAATTTTTTATAGTAAAAAATAAGAAAAAAATTATTAAGAAAAAAAAATTTTTTTAATTTTTTAAAATAAAAAATATGAAAAAACTTATTAAAAAATTTTTTAATTTCTAAAAATAGAAAATAAGGAAAAAATTATTAAGAAAACATTTATTAGGAAAAAAAAAATTTTGTAAGTTAAAAAAAAAAAAACAAAAACAAAAACACGGACGGACCTAACCCTAAGACTAATGGTGGAAGCAAAGCTATACAGACAAAATCTCACCCAGAAGCATACACCTATACACTCAAAAAAAAGGAAAAGGGGAAAAATTAGTATCTCCTGCTCCCAGAGTCCACCTCCTGAATTTGGGAGGATTCGTTGTCTATTCAGGTATTCAACAGATGCAGGTACATCAAGTTGTTTGTGGAGTTTTAATCCGCTGCTTCTGAGGCTGCTGGGAGAGATTTCCCCTTCTCTTCCCTGTTCGCACAGCTCCCGGGGTTCAGCTTTGGATTTGGACCCTCCTCTGCGTGTAGGTCGCCTAAGGGCGTCTGTTCCCCGCCCAGACAGGACGGGGTTAAAGGAGCAGCTGCTTCGGGGGCTCTGGCTCACCCAGGCCGCGGGGAGGGAGGGGTACAGAGGAGGCGGGGCGAGCCTGCGGCGGCCGAGGCCGGCGTGACGTTGCACCAGCTCGAGGCGCGCAGTGCGTTCTCCCGGGGATGTTGTCCCCGGATCCCGGGACCCTGGCAGTGGCGGGCTGCACAGGCTCCCGGGAGGGGAGGTGTGGAGAGTGACCTGTGCTCACACACAGGCTTTTTGGAGGCGGCAGCAGCAGCCCCAGCGTCTCACGCCCGTCTCTGGGGTCCGCGCTGATCGCCGTGGCTTGCGCCCTTCTCTGGAGATCGTTTAGGCGGCGCTCTGAATCCCCTCTCCTTGCGCGCAGCGAAACAAAGAGGCAAGAAAAAGTCTCTTGCCTCTTCGGCAGCTGCAGACCTTTTCCTGGTCTCCCTTCCGGCTAGCTGTGGTGCGCCAACCCCTTCAGGCTGTGTTCACGCCGCCAGCCCCAGTCCTCTCCCTGCGATCCGACCGCAGCCCGAGCCTCAGCTCCCAGCCCTGCCCGCCCCGGCGGGGGAGCAGACAAGCCTCTCGGGCTGGTGAGCGCCGCTCGGCGCCGAGCCTCTGTGCGGGAGTCTCTCCGATTTTCCCTCTGCGCCCCTGTTGCTGTGGGATCCGCACTGATAGCTGCAGCTCGCGCCCTTCTCTGGAGTTCGTTTAGGCGGCGCTCTGAATCCCCTCTCCTTGCCCGCCGCGAAACAAAGAGGCAAGAAAAAGTCTCTTGCCTCTTCGGCAGCTGCAGACTTTTTCCCGGACTCCCTCCGGGCTAGCTGTGGTGCGCTAACCCCTTCAGGCTGTGTTCACGCCGCCAGCCCCAGTCCTCTCCCTGCGATCCGACCGAAGCCCGAGCCTCAGCTCCCAGCCCCGCCCGCCCCGGCGGGTGAGCAGACAAGCCTCTCGGGCTGGTGAGTGCTGCTCGGCGCCGAGCCTCTGTGCGGGAACCTCTCCGCTTTGCCCTCCGCACCTCTGTGGCTGTGCTCTCCTCCGTGGCTCCGAAGCTTCCCCCCTCCGCCCCCCGCAGTCTCCGCCCGCGAAGGGGCTCCTAGTGCGTGGAAACCTTTCCTCCTTCACAGCTCCCTCCCACTGGTGCAGGTGCCGTCCCTATTCTTTTGTCTCTGTTATTTCTTTTTTCTTTTGCCCTACCCAAGTACGGGGGGAGTTTCTTGCCTTTTTGGAGGTCGGACGTTTTCTGCCAGCGTTCAGTGGGTGTTCTGTAGGAGCAGTTCCACGTGTAGATGTATTTCTACTGTATCTGTGGGAAGGAATGTGATCTCCGCGTCTTACTCTTCCGCCATCTTCCTTAACCTCTAGAACCTTTCCTTTTAATCAGAGTTTGAGTCAGTATTCATAAAACATGGCTAAGAATTTATTTCCAAATGTGACACTTCAGATGTGCTCAACCTCTTTAGTTTGATTACTATCAAGTCTTGATCTGGTCTGGGAATTTTCCTTTCCATTTAATTGTGTATCACTGCTGTGATGCATCTTGTGTTGATTTTATAGTTTGTCTCTGAAAAGTTATACCTCTTTTTCTTAAAAAATAGTTTAGGGGCATGTCATCATTATCTCATTGCAGTGCCCATAAGTCTTTAAGAACAGTTGGAATCAACAGGAAGAGTTGGAAATGTTGAGACTGTTCCCATTATAATGTAAGCCTAACACTAAGCCTGTGTAATGTAACACCAACATGGCACGAGTGAGGACTTACAGGTAATAACGAACAATGTGCTGAAGAGTTAAAGACTGGCCTGTTCTGAACAAGTAAAAATATAGTCAAGAGTTATGAGATCACTTGAACAGATGATGGAGTAAGATGGACTGGAGGTAGATAGTTGCATATTTAGAATGAAATACTGCGGTAAAATTCAGTCTGAAAGCAGAACCATTGTCAGCCCTACATAGGGAGGAATGGGGCACTCTCAGGTCAGTCACGGAGCACCCACTGATTGAGTGCCACTGTCTTTACCCTCTTCTGGGTCCTGAAGATGCAGAGCTGAAAGACAGTAGGAACTGTATCCCCTACCATACAGTCTAGAGGGAAAGAAGACATTAACCATTTTTTTTTTTTAAATCCATTTGATGTGTGACAAAGTGCTATAATATAGAAATTTAGAATTCCATGAGAAGGTATCACAGTGGAATTAAACAGAATCTGGTGGGAGGTGGGTGGGGGGAGACTGGGTTCTGAAGCAACTTTCTGGAATAATAGAATAATAAATTCATTTGTTTATAATTATGAATCCACAATTACCAGCAGGGAATTAGAATACCTAAAAAGCAAAGTAAGATATTACTTTGCTTAAGTGGGATCAGGATCTGAGACTCTTTCTTTCATTTTTATTTTTTAATATCATTAGCATAAGCCAGGGTCCTTGGCCCGAAAATTCTGAGACTCAGTGAATGTTCTGGGTGTCTGGGTGATAACTAGTCTCCCTGGGATCCCAAGCTATGTCTAACTCAAGTGCATTTACTCAGTGTTAGCTCATGTTTCCTTGAAGTTAGGTATGGCCGGATGACCAAATCCTGTGCATATCGCAAATTCCAAATGCCTGTTTTGAGATTTCTCTACTTTTGTAAGTCCAAATGTGTATCTCAGACAGGAATGTGGAAGACTGAACATTAATGAATTGTACCTGGAAACAGAGTAAAATTGGGGGGGGGGCGTTACACAGTAGGTGGGACCCATGTCCTTGGTTCTCATTCATTCATTCTGTAAATTGCCATCTATACCAAAATGTGCAGCCAAGGTTGCAGTGGCCTCTAGAGAGAATGATGTTAACAAACCATT
This sequence comes from Balaenoptera acutorostrata, assembly GCF_949987535.1. Classification (NCBI taxonomy): domain Eukaryota; kingdom Metazoa; phylum Chordata; class Mammalia; order Artiodactyla; family Balaenopteridae; genus Balaenoptera; species Balaenoptera acutorostrata. The sequence continues at coordinate 18,638,481 of NC_080072.1, forward strand.
TTCTCTCTCTTCTCCTGTAGTTTGAAATGTCACCAGAGCCCTGAGAGTAGTAGAGGATTTTAATGTACATTCAGGTGTATGATTCTTTCTATTATCGTTCTGATTATTATTATCATTATTCACATCCTATTAGCTTTTCACCTTGAGCTAATGTGACATTTCAGTGCTATGGAAGATCAATGAGCCAAAAATTTCTCATGCTACAACAAACAATTACTGTTGATTTAAGTACAAAGACTAAATACCACATAGACAATATGGATAAAGAGATTAAAATGCACACACATACATACCATCCATTATTGAGAATCTTTTAAGTGGTTTTCAAAATTAGTGTTTTCTGCTGGGAAGAAAATATTCCCTTATTGAATGACCATAACCTGAACTGAAACTTGCTTTCAGCATAATTAGCTATGTCTTCACTTCTGATAATGATACCAAACTTTGGATTTAATTAGACTCTAATTGCTGTTTTAAATTGTCTCCTGCCTCAGACTTTGCTTTCTTTGCCATCTCATTCTGGTTTTTTTTTTTCTTCCATTTTCTATATTTGTTCCTGTACTGAGACCACAATACATAACAAGTTAGTCACAAAATTTTAACAAACAAGATAGTCCTAGCAAGAATACATGATATTTTCCAAGAAGCTTCTCTACTAATGACTTTGCATGACAGAGAATGGCTATTTGCCAAGCACATTTTCAGTTTCTCCTGGGAAAGAGCTAGCTCGTGTTTCCTTGAAGTTAGGTATGGCCAGATGACCAAATCCTGGCCAATGGAATGTGTATAGAAGTGATCCTGGCTTAGAAAACCTTTCACTGGATCCTCCATTCTATTTCTTCCCTCTCTGCTGGCTCTAGGTGACCTTGGATGTCACATAGTTTCTAAGCCTTTGCTATGCTGGGTCTCTTCTCCCCACCTCCACCTGTTAGATCTTCATTGTGTGAGAAACAATTTTCTAACGGGTTAAGCTGTAGAAATTCATGGTCCAGCTGTTTTAGCGGCTAGCATTACCTTATCTAAAACATTTGGTAATGTCTCCCATGAACCATTGGCTAATGTTTTACTTTCCCTCTGAACTGGCAGGGTTTTCCAGAGAAACAGACCCATAGGATATATATAATAAGATATATGTATTTATATATTATATAATAGTATATATATTTATATAGATTTAAATCTGTATAAAGCGATTTATTTCAAAGAATTAGCTTTCACAATTATGGGGGCCCACAACATTTAAATCCACAGGGCAGTCCTGCAGGCTGGAAACTCTGTCTTGAGGCATAATTTCTTCTTCCTCAGAAAACCTGTTTTGCTCTTAAAGCCTTTCCACTGATTGGATGAGGCCTTCCCACATAATTGAGGCAATCTTTTTACTGAAAGTTTACTGATGTTAACTACATCTACAAGATACTTTCCCAGCAACAACTATATTAGTTTTTATAACTCTCGTTAGGATATCACATTAAATTGCCACATCCTGGTGAAGAAAGCCCTCTTTACTTAAATCCAGAAGTTTAAACTCAGAAAATATGTAACAGCTTCTCATTAATGCAATGGGAATGTCTAAATAGAAAGCTTTATTGAAAGTACATACTTTTTTTAATTAGAAAAAGCTCGTACATACCAGGAGTCACTACATAAAATCTACAGTTCCCAGCCAGACACAATAATAAGTAAATGTGTGGATAAAGTTGAGTCTAAGAAGGAGAATGGCGGAGCCTGTGAAAACTGGGGTAGGTTGTCAAATTCAAAAGGTTCACAACATTTTTGGGAAAAAAACAAAACTGTCTGTGGTTTGGCTACAGCTAGTTTGTAACCTCTAAATTGAAATACATCTTTTTTTCCCCCTAAAAATATTGAAACTATTAGAATCAGATGATTCCACTGGGATTGGTGACTCAGGAGATCCACAGCTATCTTCCTGGAAACATGAAAAATGTGAAGAAATAGGAGATAGGCAGAGGCTATTCTCCCCACAGAAGTTGTAATGCGGGTGGGGATAAAATGCAGCATGAGCTGGCGGTACGTGGGAACATGTATGTGATTTCCATGGTCTCAGTCTTATGGATCATAGAAGGCAATGATTTCAAACCATGTAGAAAAAACAATAAACACTTTGTCTAGACAGTCACAGAACGAGAGCGAGACGTCCCGTCTTTACCTGGCTGCGTAGTCCCTTACTGGCTTTGTGATCTTGAACAAATCACAGAACATTGTGAGCATCATTTTCCTTACCTGTCAATTAAGGGGATTGGTTTCATTGATCACCAAAATGTCTCTCAGCTCTAACATTTGTTGATTATATGATGTGTGTCCTCTGAAGCACAGTGTGTGTTCCTACTTACTTCCTAGTTGTAGCAAAGTATCTAAAAGTTATTTAGAACCTAGCCACCCTTTAAAACTACATGTCAAGAATAGTAATAGCATTTACTAATGTTTACCAAGAGCACGTAAGTCCTTGGCACTTTATATGTAGTATCATGCAATCATCACAATATCGAAATAAGGTGCAGAAGATGTACATTAATTGCTGAGGTCATACAGATAAAAAGTGGCCATGCAAGCACCTACACCCAGGCTTCACATCGCCAGGACTATTAACCACCATGCTGTGCCATCCCAGCTGGCCCTGCCTCAGCCTTCACCCCGAGTCCATGCCAGCATGTATATATAGGAAGCATTAGTGCCTGCATTTCTCTCTATTCATCTCAGCTCCCTCTTCAAGAAGCAGAGTCCACCCACACCAGCTTCTTATTGTGTCCACTGTCTCCTTATTTCCCTCCCCAGACCCTTGCACGTGTCCCATCTGCCTTTACCGCAGGTTAATAATGACAGCCAGGATGCTTCCCGCTTGCAAATTGCTTTTCACTTTGGCCATTTCTCAGCTGGCTGGTGTGAAGTTTGTAGTCTGTAAAAGCAGGGAAGGGGCAGCACATGGCTGGAAGCCAGAGTACAGGATGGCATCTATTCTCCCCTTTTCCTGGGCCATGTTTGCAATTGGTTACACACTTTAGAGAAAAAGAGAAAAGCTGAAATGAAGCACAGTAAAATAGAAAAGCAGAGAGATTGCTTCTGAAAGGTGGTTAAATTGCCTGCGTCAGTGTCCCCTATGAAAAAGCTAATGGCATCCTCCCTCAGAAAGGCTCTTCCCTCTCTTGCAAAAAGAAAAGCTCTTTCAGGACCATAAACACCCTCTTCTGCTCAACCAGGGTCACCCTTCCAATGCTCATTCTCTACTTATTGTCAGATGCCCCGCCCTACTAAGGGGATCGATCACACAGCTATGCTGCTGCACTGATGGAGTAATGCCTCCATCCTTTTTCTTTTTATCAAATGCTCATAATACAAATGGACTCTTCAGGCTGGTTCCTTGTTATCGCTAAGATTTCTACCCTGGAACTCCAGTGCTTGCCGAACAGCAAACTTTTGTTTGAGAGACTTGGTATGAATTCCAGCTGTGAAGCATTACTAATAAAACCCAGTTATCTAGGTTTCACAAATTTGTGAGATAATTCATCTTTCTCCAGCTCATAAAAGCCTAAACCTGTACCTCAGTTGATGGTGAGGCATTAGATATCTTTACCAAGTTTCCTTCTTCAAGTACATCTTGACATTTTGGAGAGTGTCTAAATATTGCAAAAATCTGTGCTGATGTCACTATCCACCTCAGCCATGCTAGGGCTTGTGCATGACTGTACCCACAGTCTGGAATGCGGGCCCCTATTATCTCTGCATGTGTATTAGTTTTCTGTTGTTGCTGTACAAAGCTTCATGGTATAAAACAGCACACTTTTATGATCTCACAGTTCTGTAAGTCAGAAGTCGAGTATGACTCTCATGGAGCTAAAATCAAGTGGTCAGCAGGGCTGCATTCCTTCCTGCAGGCTCTAGGGGAGAATTCATTTACTGCTCATTACGGTTACTGGCAGAATTCAGTTACTGGGACTGTAGGCCCAAGGTCTCTATTTTCCTCCTGGCTGTCAGCTGAGTTCCATTCCCAGCTCCTAGAAGCCAAACTACACTCCTTGGCTTGTGGTTTCTCTTCTCCATCTTCAAAGCCAGCAACGGTGTGTTCAGTCCTTCTCATGCCACATCTTTCTGACCCACTGTTATGACTTCCTCTTCCACTTTTAGACTCAGTGATTAGATTGGGTCCACGTGGATCATCCACATGGATCATCATCTCCCCACATCAAGGTCCCTAACCCTAAAGGTCACATCTGCAAATTCCCTTTTGCCATGTAAAATAACATATCCATAGGTTCCAGAGATGAGGATGTGGTCATCTTTGTTGGGGCCATTACTCTGATTCTTTATATTATTTAAACATCTGCTCAAATGTTACCTTCTCAGTGAGGTCTTCCTTGATCGGAGAAAATATTATTTTCACAGTAATGATTATTACCTGCATTTATTTGCTTACATATTGCTTATGTATTGTTTTACTTTTTTATTGTCCATATCTCCAACTAGAGTGAAACTCCTTAAGCAGAGGTTTTGTATGACTCTATTCCAAACACCTGAATAGTAATTGCTACATAATAGCTACTCAATACATGTTTATTGAGTGGACAAAAAAATGAATACATGGAAATGATTTTGAACCTATCTTGTGTAGAGGATTCCAATTTTGAGTCTTTACACTCTCCTGAAATATTCCTCATGCCCACGATGGTTGCCAGAATGTTCACTGTCTTTATCAAAACAACTCCCCTTACCCAAAGAACATGTCTTTGGCCAGGCCATTTGAATGGCACATTCCAAGTACAGGACATTTCCCAAAGTCTGAGTTTTGAAGCTCAGGAAAATAACACATGGAAGACTTCAGTGGAAGATACAGATTGGGCTTCAGTCTTCCCTACCAGATTCCTGAACATCATGCGGTGAGGCTGTGCCTCTGAGAACTTCCTGCCAACAGCGTGTCTCTATGCCAGTCTCCAGTGGGTAATAATAGCTAGCTCATGCATATCTCTCAAGAATTAACATGATTTTTGGAGAGAGGAAAGTTTAACCCATATTTAGGAAAGAAGCATATTCTCTCCTGAAAAAAAGAAATATCATATTGTGTAGTATAGTTTAGCTATCCCTTATCTCAAGCTTCTTTCCTTTCCTTTTGCTTTGCTTTACTATTACATCAACAAACTACAAATATAATATTTCTTTTCATAAAAGAGAAAGGAAGTGTTGCCCCAAAGTTGAAATCAAGAGTTCGTCTGTAAAAAAGCAGGAGAATATTTCTGGCTATAAAATGGAAGTCCACTCCTAAAGACATATACACACACACTTCTAGTCAGAATTCCAAAAGCTTGGGTCCATTCACACCAGAGCATGTCTTTACAGTAACATTTATGGAGTACCAGATATGAAGTAGAACCTGTGCTAGGTATCCTCTATATCAGCGGTCCCCAACCTTTTTGGCACCAGGGACCGGTTTCATGGAAGAAAATTTTTCCATGGATGGGGTGGAGGTGTGGGATGTCTCAGGCGGTAATGTGAGCCATGGCGAGTGATGAGAGGCAGATGAAGCTCCACTCTCTCACCCTCCTCTCACCTCCTGCTGTTCAGCCTGGTTCCTAGCAGGCCTGGGGGTTGGGGACCCCTGCTCTATATATTGTCGTTTAATAACTTTTTGACCTTCTAGGTAGATATTGTTACCCCTGTGTTAATCAGGAAGATATTGTCTTGAAGAGATAATATCCAAGGGATATTTGTGATTTCAAACCAGGCTGCTTGATTCCAAAATCAGTGCTCTTTTCAAGGTTTTTCACTGCTCTAAATCTGTCATCCTTTCCGCTTCCTTTTAGGTCACTTTTACTGTCTTCTTCATATTTATATACATATTACCCTTATGCTGCCCTGGAAGCATCTTTTTCTAGGTCTTCCTTTCTAGGGGAGTATTCTAATGTTCAAAAAATACTTCTCCTTGTCCCAGAACACTGTTTCCTTCAAGAGTTTGGTCTCACCAAAGAATTTCTGGGATGAATACCAACTATAAGCACGGTGGCATAATGAGAAAGAAATAGAATTTGAATTCAAGTTGTGAATCTGCAAATTTTAGTAATAAGGTTTGGGGCTAGGAATGTTGTAGTAAGGCCCTTGGGAGATGGGAATATCATCCTAAGACTAACATTCATCAAACCTCTACTCTAAGGCTCTGGACTGGGTCTAACACATTGTTTCCTTCATTGTCTCATTTTGTTTTTTTAACATTCTCTGAGCGTCAGATTCTTTAACTCCAAAATAGTGTTGAGAACAATAGAACCTTTCTCACTAGTGGTAGGCAAATGAGGTAGCATCAATGTTAAATATATCATAAATATGAAAATAATTTTCTAAACTCAAATCCCCGTACTAGTGATTGCAGAATCCAAAGTTAAATAACAAAAATAATCTTAACCTGTTTTAAGAAATGAAAGTGTTGAACTCTTGCATAAATGAAAGTCCAGCAGGGCAGGCTCCAGGTATGGAATGGAATAGAATCATCAGAGTGCCTGGTTCTTATTGTCTTTCCAATCTTCTGTCCTCAGTATTGGCTTCCTCAAAGGCTGGTTGCCTTTATGCTGTTCAAATACTTTGCAAAAAAATTGTGACCAAAGGGATTCTTTTTCATGTCCAGCAGGGGTGAGAGAGAAACTGTTCTGCCAAGAATTACATGAACACACTTTCCTTTAGTTTGGGCCAATTTATATCTCAAAACCACTGCTAGTTGAGAAAGAGTTACCATAAGAATGTCATTCACTGATGAACTCAGGACAACTAGAGATGAAGTCACTTCCCTTAGTTTCATGGGGATTAAGGGGACATTTTCACAAAATGGGAACTATGTTTGGAAGAACACAATTGAATTTCTGAGTAAGCAGCAAACACACTCTTATGAAGAACTCTGCCCCTCTTTCCACACTTATTCCATGTTTCCTCCCCCAAAAGGCAGACTAGTTGCTAACACGATTGACTAGAGCCCATGACATTTATCATTCCCTTTTGCTAATGCGTTGCTTTACTGAAACCTTTTCAGACATGGGTAGGAAGAAGGTCCTGAGAACAGATCAGATAGTCACAAAGATTTCTTCCTACAATGTGCGTGTTCTGTACAATGTGCCTTGGTTGCTCTTCCCCTGAAAAGGTAGCATTTATTTCTCTACCTCATGAATCTGGACTTGCTTTGGAAGCAGCTTAAACCTATACACTGTAATAGATGTGTAACTTTTCAGCCTAAGTCTCAAAAGGCATGATAACTTCTACTTTTGCTTGCTACCGTAGAACTGCTGTGTAAAAAAGCTTGAGCTAACCTTCAGGATGAGACAACACAAGGAAAAAAGAGATCAAGCCAACAACCAGCATGAACAAATACATGATTGCTATTTCAGTCCACTGTGTTTGGGGTGGTTTGTTACACAGAAATAGGTAACAATCTATAGATCTGGTTATTTAAGAAAAAGGGGTTATTAATATGTATACTTGTATTGAAGTATAGAATCTAAATTATACTTATTATATGCTTATATTTAAAAAAAGATAAACCGTAATATATTTTTAAATGTTTATTTATAGGAAAAGAAAGGGAATAGAATGAAGGGGGAGGGTATTAAGTCTAGACTTCTTTGTTGTTTTGAATTTGGAATCATGAAAGCATTATACACAATTACACAATAAAATTAAAATTTTAAAAGCAATCCTAAAAATCAAATCAAATCAAAACAAAAAGCTAATTAACAAATTTCTATCTTAGAATAGGACTATTCGAAGTAACTTAAAAACACAGTGATTTGACTATACATCCCTGCAGGAGAGAAATAATTGCCAAAAAAACCCCGAAACAAACAACAACAACATCAAAAACACAAAGACAACAAACAAAATATACCTTAAGCCTTGGAATTCCAGGAAAATATCCATCACTATTTGCCATTTGAGTCTACTGTACCTTTTTCAATTTTCAAAATTTTAAGTTATTTTACAAACAAAAGAGTTCAATGAACCCATATGATAATTGAAGGTAAAATGAGTTTTATTCTATTTTTTTAAAGTAAACTTTCTCTTTGTGTTTTTCTAGTAGATCATTCTAAGAAAACTGTTGATTGATTGAATTTCTGGATAAGCAATAAAAATCTGAGTCTTTATTCCTCCATTTAATGACTATTTTCTCCTTTGTTTACAATTAACTATATTTTACCAATGTGGGATTTGGCAAAGAGAGGAATAGGATAAGGATGTTATAGGATCCAAATGTCCAGCAAAGAATTTCTTCTTAGACTGTGCATTTGCCTTTAAATCAAAACAACTTGTTAGGAAGAAATTCAGAACCCTAAATATTAAATGTTCTATTTGAAATACTCCTATTAGTTGCCTTTTGAAAAAATATAACCTTCACCCTTATGAAGAAGGTGAATTAGGCTCAGAGTTTCCCTTCCTTTTATTTAAGCACCGAGGTAGTACAGCCATGGATTTAACAGCGACAGACTCAGCTATGTGGGACTAATTAAGGAAACCATTTATTTATTTTTTCTTCATTGAAAATCATATATATGTATATATATGAAATACCTCCCTGAAGACTGGAGAGTTTGTAGGATTTTTTTTTTTTTTTTGGAAAGAGAAGAACAGAGTTTAATTTCTTAGAGCAGCTATTCCAGATTGGTTTTGCATTTAATGGAATGAGCTGATTGAGTGCCAGTGGAGAACTAAAAATCTCTAGCCCAAGAGTCATTATGGACATATTGGAGGAGAGATCTTGTTAAATTAGATATCAAGCTAAAAACAAACTTAAAGTCTAATCCCATTCAACATAGAAGTTACACACATGTTTGGCCAGGCACTGAGGCAGAGAAAATCATGAAACAAAAATCTCTTTACTTAAGAGATGACTTTCAAGTGAGGAAAAGAAATATTTGTAAAGAGAAAATGGACATGATGTGACAATGATTGATGTGTACACTGAATTCTATGGTATTCCAAGTGTTGAATGAGTCAGCTTGAACTAGGCAAATAGAGCATGGTTTCAGAGAAGAGCTGATATTTGTGCTAGGACTTTAAGTACAAGAAGGAGTTGGCCAGGTACACCAAAACATTTAGACAGATGGAATGGAAGGATGAAAAACACAAAGGCTTTATTTAGAGTGCAACATTCATTTGGGTCAAGGATGGAAGTCTAGAATTGTTTAACCATGAGATAGGTGAGAACAATGTGACCATTTAGTAGGAAAAAGGGTTATCTGGGTTAACATTCTTGGACCTGTACCTCATGTATTCCCCACAATTGTTCTGAGCCATTGCATTTTGGGGGGCAGCCAGAGGGCAAAACTGGCAGATATTGAGAGCTGGGAATTTTGGAAGAATAGAGAGCATTAGTGGTAGAGGTCATTAATAGCATCCAGTTAGCATTCACTCCAGTATTTGGAAGGGGACCCAGTTTCTTCCTGTTTTGCTTGCTCTTCTACATGCAAAATAATGATTTGTTGTCATTCTAAAATGCCTCTAATTACTAATAAGATATCTGGGGGTGGGAGCGGCCAAGATGGTGGAGTAGAAAGATCCTGAGCTCATCTCCTCCCAAAGGCATACCAAAATTACAACTATTTATAGAGCATCTATTGATGATAAAAACCAGAAGACTAGCAGAAAAGATCTTCTACAGCTAAAGATATAAAGAAGGTGCCACAATGAGATGGGTAGGAGGGGCAGAGATGAAGTATAGTCAAAATCCATACCCCTGGGAAAAGACCCACAAATAGGAGGATAATTACAATTGCAGCAAGGGGTCTGAGCCCCATATCAGGCTCCCCAGCAGGGGAGTCCTGCACCAGGAAGACAAGCCTGCACTATATTTGGTTTTGAAGGCCTGTAGGGCTTACTTTTTGGAGAGCCAGAGGGCTGTGGGAAACAGAAACTCCACTATTGAAGGGTTCACACAAAATCTCACATGCTTCAGGACCCAAGACAGAAGCAGTAATTTGAAAGAAACCTGGGTCAGACCAACCTTCTGATCTTGGAAAGTCTCCCAGAGAGGCAGGAGGCAACTGGAGAGCACCCTGGAGACATAGACCCTTGGAGCAGGTATTTTGGGGAGATCATTCTACCATGTGGATACTGGTGCTGACAAGCACCATTTTGGAGTCCTTCCTCTAGATTATTAGCACCAGAACCTGGTCCTGCCCACCAGCCTGTCAGCGCTAGTACACTGATGCCTCAGGCCAAGTAACTAGCCGGGAGAAGACATAGACTCACCCACCAGCAGGCCTGCAGCCTTAAGACCCCCTGAGCCCAAAGCTGCCCCTGGATCTGGGATTGTCCACCAGAGGGTCCAGGACCTGATCCCATATACCAGTGTGCAGGTACTAGCCCCAGGACCCTCAGGGACTGCAGCCAGAGACTCTGAGACATGAATGTCCCTACCAGTGGGACAGCACTAGCCCTGGACCCCTCCAGGGATGTGCAGCCAGCAGCCTTGTGAAACAAGCCCACCCACCAGTGGCTGGCAGCCTCTGCACAAGGCAAGGGCTGGCAACCAACTGGATGGTTAGTCTGTTACAACAGAAAGACCCATACAGCCCAAATAGGGGGCACTCCTAGAACATATAACATTGATGACCAAAGAGGAGTGTGCTACTGGGACACATAGGACACAAAAGGCCACTTCTTCAATGTCAGGAAATGTAGCCAAACTACTAGATACATAGAAATAAAAACAGCAATTTAGGCAAAAAGAGGAAACAGAGGAATATATTCAAGATGAAGAATAAGATAAAACCCCAGAAGAAGAACTAAGTAAGTGAAGGTAGCCAGTCTACCATCAGAGATTTCAAAGTAATGATGGTAAAGATAATCAAAGATATTGGGAGAAGACTGTATGACCAGATTGAGAAGTTAGAAGTTTCTAACAAAGAGTTAGAACATGTAAAGAACCAAACAGAGATGAAGAATATAATAACTGAAATGAAAAATACACTAGAAGGAATCAACATTAGATTAGATGATACAAAGGAATGGATCAGTGAGCTGAAAGACAGAGTAGTGGCAACCATTAAAGATGAAAAGGGAAAAGAAAAAGAATAAAGAGAAATGATGACAGTCTAAGAGACCTCTAAGACAACATCAAGCATACTAACATTTGCACTGTAGGGGTCCCAGAAGGAGAAGAGAGAGAGAAAGGGACAGAGAACATATTTGAATAGCTGAAAACTTTCCTAACCTGGAAAAGGAAACAGACTTCCAGGTCCAAGAAGTTTGGGTTTGAGTCTCAACCCAAAGAGGATCACACCAAGACTCACTGTAATTAAAATGGCAAAAATTAAAGATAAAGAGAGAACGTTAGAGGACCTTCAAGATGGCAGAGGAGTAAGATGTGGAGATCACCTTCCTCCCCACAAATAAATCAAAAATAAATCTACATATGGAACAACTCCAACAGAACACCCACTGAATCCTGGCAGAAGACCTCAGACTTCCCAAAAGCCATGTGGCTGACAGGGTTTTGGTCCTCCGGCTGGGTGTCAAGCCTGAGCCTCTGAGGTGGGAGAGCAGAGTTCAGGACATTGGACCACCAGAGACCTCCCAGGCCCACATAATATCAATTGGTGAGAGCTCTCCCAGAGATCTCCATCTCAACGCTAAGACCCAGTTCCACTCAACAACCAGCAAGCTCCAGTGCTGAAAACCCGATGGCAAACAACTAGCAAGACAGGAACACAAATCCACCCATTAGCAGAAAGGCTGCCTAAAATCATAATAAGTTCACAGACACCCCAAAACACACCACCAGAGGTGGTTCTACCCACCAGAAAGACAAGATCCAACCTCATCCACCAGAACACAGGCACCAGTCCCCTCCACCAGGAAACCTACACAACCCACTGAATCAACCTTACCCACTGGGGGCAGACACCAAAAACAATGCGAACTACAAACCTGCAGCCTGCAAAAAGGAGACACCAAACTCAGTAAGTTAAGCAAAATGAGAAGACAGAGAAATACGCAGAAGGTGAAGGAGCAAAGAAAAAACCCACCAGACCAAACAAATGAAGAGGAAATAGGCAGTCTACCTGAAAAATAATTCAGAGTAATGATAGTAAAGATGATCCAAAATCTTGGAAATAGAATGGAGAAAATACAAGAAACGTTTAATGAGGATCTAGAAGAACTAAAGAGCAAACAAACAATGATGAACAGCACAATAAATGAAATTAAAAATTCTCTAGGAGGAATCAATAGCAGAATTACTGAGGCAGAAGAACGGATAATTGACCTGGAAGATAAAATAGTGGAAATAATTACTGCAGAGCAGAATAAAGAAAAAAGAATGAAAAGAATTGAGGACAGTCTCAGAGACCTCTGGGACAATAGTAAATGCACCTACATTCGAATTATAGGGGTCCCAGAAGAAGAGAAAAAGAAACGGACTGAGAAAATATTTGAAGAGATTATTGTTGAAAACTTCCCTAATATGGGAAAGGAAATAGTCAATCAAGTCCAGGAAGCACAGAGAGTCCCATACAGGATAAATCCAAGGAGAAACACGCCAAGACACATATTAATCAAACTATCAAAAATTAAATACAAAGAACAAATATTAAAAGCAGCAAGGGAAAAGCAACATATACCATACAAGGGAATCCCCATAAGGTTAACAGCTGATCTTTCAGCAGAAACTCTGCAAGCCAGAAGGGAGTGGCAGGACATACTGAAAGTGATGAAACAGAAAAACCTACAGCCAAGATTCCTCTACCCAGCAAGGATCTCATTCAGATGCGACAGAGGAATTAAAACCTTTACAGACAAGCAAAAGCTAAGAAAATTCAACACCACCAAACCAGCTTTACAACAAATGCTAAAGGAACTTCTCTAGGCAGGAAACAAAAGAGAAGGAAAAGACCTACAATAACAAGCCAAAACAATTAAGAAAATGGTAATAGGAACATACATATTGATAATTACCTTAAATGAGAATGGATTAAATGCTCCAACCAAAAGACATAGACTGGCTGAATGGATACAAAAACAAGACCCATATATGTGCTGTCTACAAGAGACCCACTTCAGACCTACAGACACGTAGAGACTGAAAGTGAGGGGATGGAAAAAGATATTCCATGCAAATGGAAATCAAAAGAAAGCTGGAGTAGCAATACTCATATCAGACAAGGTAGACTTTAAAATAAAGACTATTACAAGAGACAAAGAAGGCCACTATGTAATGATCAAGGGATCAATCCAAGAAGAAGATATAACAATTGTAAATATTTATGCACTCAACATAGGAGCACCTCAATACATAAGGCAAATACTAACAGCCGTAAAAGGGGAAATCGACAGTAACACAATAATAGTAGGGGACTTTAACACCGCACTTTCACCAATGGACTGATCAATCAAAATGAAAATAAATAAGGAAACACAAGCTTTAAATGATACATTAAACAAGATGGACTTAATTGATATTTATAGGACATTCAATCCAAAAACAACAAAATACACTTTCATCTCAAGTGCTCATGGAACATTCCCCAGGATAGATCATATCTTGGGTCACAAATCAAGCCTTGCTAAATTTAAGAAAATTGAAATTGTACCAAATATCTTTTCTGACCAAAATGTGATGAGACTAGATTTCAATTACCGGAAAAAAAAAAAACTGTAAAAAATACAAACACATGGAGGCTAAATAATACACTACTCAATAACCAAGAGATCACTGAAGAAATCAAAGAGGAAATCAAAAAATACCTAGAAAGAAATGACACTGAAAACACTACCACCCAAAACCTATGGGATGCAGCAAAAGCAGTTCTAAGAGGGAAGTTAATAGCAATACAATGCTACCTCAAGAAACAAGAAACATCTCAAATAAACAACTTAACCTTTCACCTAAAGCAATAGAGAAAGAAGAACAAAAAAAACCCCCCAAAGTTAGCAGATGGAAAGAAATCATAAAGATCAGATCAAAAATAAATGAAAAAGAAATGAAGGAAACAATAGCAGGGATCAATAAAACTAAAAGCTTGTTCTTTGAGAAGATAAACAAAATTGATAAACCATTAGCCAGACTCATCAAGAAAAAAAGGGAGAAGACTCAAATCAATAGAATTAGAAATGAAAAAGGAGAAGTAACAACGGACACTGCAGAAATACAAAGGATCCTGAGAGATTACTACAAGCACCTATATGCCAATAAAATGGACAACTGGAAGAAATGGACAAATTCTTAGAAAAGCACAACCTTCAGAGGCTGAACCAGGAAGAAATAGAAACTATGAACAGACCAGTCACAAGCACTGCAATTGAGACTGTGATTAAAAATATTCTAACAAGCAAAAGTCCAGGACCAGATGGCTTCACAGGCGAATTCTATCAAACATTTAGAGAAGAGCTATCACCCATACTTCTCAAACTCTTCCAAAATATAGCAGAGGGAAGAACACTGCCAAACTCATTCTACAAGGCCACCATCACCTTGATACCAAAACCAAAGATGTCAGAAAGAAAGAAAACTACAGGCCAATATCACTGATGAACATAGATGCAAAAATCCTCAACAAAATACTAGCAAACAGAATCCAACAGCACATTAAAAGGATCATACACCATGATCAAGTGGGGTTTATCCCAGGAATGCAAGGATTTTTCAATATACACAAATCAATCAATGTGATACACCATTTTAAAAACACTGAAGGATAAAAACCATATGATAATCTCAATAGATGCAGAAAAAGCTTTCAACAAAATTCAACACCCATTTATGATAAAAACCCTCCAGAAAGTAGGCACAGAGTGAACCTACCTCAACATAATAAAGGCCATATATGAAAAACCCACAGCCAACATCATTCTCAATGGTGAAAAACTGAAACCATTTCCACTAAGATCAGGAAAAAAACAAGTTTGCCCACTGTCACCACTATTATTCAACATAGTTTTGGAAGTTTTAGCCACAGCAATCAGAGCCAAAAAAGAAAGAAAAAGAATCCAAATCAGAAAAGAAGAAGTAAAACTGTCACATAGAGAATCCTAAAGATGCTACCAGAAAGCTACCAGAGCTAATCAATGAATTTGGTAAAGTAGCAGGATACAAAATTAATGCACAGAAATCTCTTGCATTCTTGTACACTAATGATGAAAAATCTGAAAGACAAATTAACGAAACACTCCCGTTTATCATTGCAACAAAAAGAATAAAATACCTAGGAATAAACCTACCTAAGGAGACAAAAGACCTGTATGCAGAAAACTATAAGACACTGATGAAAGAAATTAAAGACAATACAAACAGATGGAGAGATATACCATGTTCTTGGATTGGAAGAATAAACATTGTGAAAATGACAGTACTCCCCAAAGCAATCTACAGATTCAATGCAATCCCTGTCAAACTACCAATGGCATTTTTTTACAGAACTAGAACAAAAAATTTCACAATTTGTATAGAAACACAAAAGACCCCGAATAGCCAAAGCAATCTTTAGAATGAAAAACAGCTGGAGGAGTCAGGCTCCCTGACTGCAGACTACACTACAAAGCTATAGTAATCAAGACAGAATGCTGCTGGCACAAAACCAGACATATAGATAAATGGAACAGTATAGAAAGCCCAGAGATAAACCCACACACCTATGGTCACCCTATCTTTGATAAAGGAGGCAAGAATATACAATGGAGAAAAGACAGCCTGTTCAATAAGTGGTGCTGGGAAAACTGGACAGCTACATGTAAAAGAATGAAATTAGAACACTCCCTGACACCATACACAAAAATAAACTCAAAATGGATTAAAGACCTAAATGTAAGGCCAGGCACTATAAAACTCTTCGAGGAAAACATAGGCAGAACACTCTATGACATAAATCACAGCAACATCCTTTTTGACCCACCTCCTAGAAAATTGGAAATAAAAACACAAATAAACAAATGGGACCTAATGAAACTCAAAAGCTTTTGCACAGCAAAGGAAGCCATAAACAAGAGAAAAAGACTGCCCTCAGAATAGGAGAAAATATTTGCAATCAAAGAAACGGACAAAGGATTAATCTCCAAAACATACAAGCACCTCATGCAGCTCAATATAAAAAAAACAAACAACCCAATCCAAAAATGGGCAGAAGACCTAAATAGACATGTCTCCAAAGAAGATATACAGATTGTCAACAAACACATGAAAGGATGCTCAACATCACTAATCATTAGAGAAATGCAAATCAAAACTACAATGAGGTATCACCTCACACTGTTCAGAATGGCCATCAGCAAAAGCTCTACAAACAATAAATGCTGGAGAGGGTGTAAAGAAAAGGGAACCCTCTTGCACTGCTGGTGGGAATGTAAATTGATACAGCCACTATGGAGAACAGTATGGAGGTTCCTTCAAAAAGTAAAAATAGAACTACGATATGACCCAGCAATCCCACTACTGGGTATTTACTCTGAGAAAACCATAATTCAAACTGAGTCATGCAGCACTATTTACAATAGCCAGGACATGGAAGCAACCTAAGTGTCCATCGACAGATGAATGGATAAAGAAGATGTGGCACATATATATAGTGGAATATTACTCAGCCATAGAAAAAATGAAATTGAGTTATTTGTAGTGAGGTGGATGGACCTAGAGTCTGTCATACAGAGTGAAGTAAGTCATAAAGAGAAAAACAAATACCGTATGCTAACACATATATATGGAATCTAAAAAAAGAAAAAAAGATGGTTCTGAAGAACCATCAGGGACAGGACAGGAATAAAGACACAGACGTAGAGAAAGGACTTGAGGACATGGGGAGGGGGAAGGGTTAGCTGAGATGAAGTGAGAGAGTGGCATTGACATATATACAGTACCAAATGTACAATAGATAGCTAGTGGGAAGCAGCTGCATAACACAGGGAGATCAGCTCTGTGCTTTGTGACCACCTAGACGGGTGGGATAGGGAGGGTGGGAGGGAGATGCAAGAGGGAGGGGATATGGGGATATATGTATATGTATAGCTGATTCACTTTGTTATACAGCAGCAACTAGCACAACAACGTAAAGCAATTATACTCCAATAAAGATGTTGATAAAAAAAAGAATATTAAAAACAGCAAGGGAAAAGCAAAAAGTTACATATGAGGGAACTCCTGTAAGGCTATCAGCTGACTTTTCAGCAGAAACTCTGCAGACCAGAAGGGTGTGGCACAATGTATTTAAATTGATGAAAGGGAAGGACCTACAACCAAGAATAATCTGCCCAGCAAGGCTTTCATTCACACTTTATGGAGAGGTCAAAAGTTTTACAGATAAGCAAAAGCTATAAGAGTTCAGCACCATCAAATGAGCCTTACAAGGAATGTTAAAGGGACTTCTCTAAGCAAAAAAAAAAATGCCACAACTAGAAACATGAAAATTATGAAAGGAAAAACCTCATTCGTAAAGACAAATATACAGCAAAGGTAGTAAATCAGCCGTATATAAAGCTAGTAGGAAGGATAAAAGACAAAAGTAGTAAAATCATCTATATCCACAATAAGTATAGTTAAGGGATGCATGAAATAAAACGGTATAAAATATGATATCAAAAACAGTAAATACTGGGGCAGAGGGAGTAAAAAATGCAGGGTTGTTGAAATGTGTTTGAACCGAAGAGATCAGCAATTTAAAATAATTACATATTTATAGAGAGAGATTGCTATGTACAGTGTGAAGAATATAGTCAATAACTAATATCTTTGTATGGTGACGTATTGTAACTAGACTTATCGTGGTGATCATTTCGCAACTTATAGAAATACCAAATCACAATGTTGTGTAACAGGAACTAACATAGTGTTGTAGGTCAATTATACTTCAAAACCAAACTCATAGAAAAAGAGATCAGATTTGTGGTTACCAGAGGTGAGAAGTCAGGGAGGGAGAATTGGATGAATGTAGTCAAAAGGTAGAAACATGCAGCTGTAAAGTACATGAGTACTAGGGATGTAATATACATGATAAATATAATGAACGTGGCTGTCTGTTATATATGAAAATTGTTAAGAGAGTAAATACTAAGAAAAATTTTTTTCTATTTCTTTAAGTTTGTATCCATATAAGACGATGGATGTCCACTAAACTTATTTTGATAATCATTTCATGATGCATATAAGTCAAATCATTATGCTGTACACCTTAAACTTATACAGTGCTCCATGTCAATTATACCTCAATAAACCTGGAAGGAAAAAAGAAGATATCGAGGAGAGAAAAGGCACAATGACTCCTTGGACAAGCTTGTTGCTGTGTGAAATCCTCACAAGATGAATGGGCACTGGGGAGGAGGGTGCCCTCTTGTTGTTGGTGCCAGATTGCCCAGGTAAAGCTATGGAATTGGAATGGGAGTAAGAGGGCACCAAAGCATGGTCCAGATACAAACTTGCCAGGTACCCAGAAGAGTGGGGTTAAGACATTGTTTTTCAATTCAAGGGGAGGTGGCAATGACGTTAACAGCAGGAAAGGAGGGAGATATAATTACTGTCATTATCCATTATATATTTTGCCTAAGTTGAAGTGTGGGCCTTTGGATTTAGTTGCAAGGAGTTTTCTTTCTGACTGATTATTTCTGACCAAAACTGGAGATAAAGCAACGGTTGGCAAGGTATATTTTCATTTATTTTGGATTGTGACTAACTACTATGGTTTGGTGTATCTCAAGCACCCAATGCCTTGTGCTCAATATATCTTTGTTGAATGAATGAATAAATTGTGCATCTTATATTATACAGGAGTTTTTCATACCAGAGCCTATGTTCTATGAAGTCAAAAACCTTGTGCAGTACAATGCAAAAAAATGGCTGCAAACTCCTCCCAAACCAGGGTGTATACCCCATTTGAAATAAGATTTTACTGTTCCTTCCAAGAAAAAGTGGAATCTGCTTTTTCAGCTCCTTGGATCTAGGCTGGCCTTTGATTAATGAAGTGCAGTAGATGTAACATTTTGAGTTCTGAGCCTAGGCCTCAGAGGCCTTGTAGTTTCTGCTCTTGGAGCTAAGGCCACCGTGTAAAGAAGCCAAGATTAGCTTTCTTGAATATGAGTAACCATATAGAGCAGAGGTCAGCACCAACATCCAGCATGTGAATGAGACCACGTTAGACTATTCAGCCTCAGTCCAGCCACCAGCTGACTGACACCACAGTGAGTGATTCCGAGTGAAGTCAGTTGAAAACCCACCCAGGTATATCAAGCCCAAATTACTGACTTACCGATTTATAAGTAAATAAAATGGTCGTTTCCAGCTGTGGAATTTGGGGGATGGTTTGTTACACAGCAGTATTATAACTCTTATACCTTGTCTATATTATTCATTGCTGGATTTCTAGAGCCCAGCTAATTGCCTGACACCTAATTAGCCTTTGTCAACTTTTTGTTTATTGACTACAAATTTTGATTCTTATAAGAATCATACAAGATAAATACTATTAGTCCCATTTTGTTGATGAGGAAAAAGAAATTCAGAGTGATAAAGGGACTGGCTTATGTTAGTCAAAATGCCAAAAGGAAAGAAATAACACACACAAAGTAAGTTAACTGGAGAAGAATTTAGTAGAAGGGCTATTTACAGAGGCATGAATAGGGAGTTCAGTTATCTGGGGGTTGTAACACAAAACAAGGATGCTTGTCAAGAAGAAGAAGCCACCCTATTCATATACATATTTTTTATGGTATTTGCACTCCTGGTGCCCTGAGGAAGGTTGTTTCTCATTGTTGGAGAATATTTTCCTTGATAATATGAGTCTTGTGAAAGAAGATGGAAGGGTGCTTGCTGTAAAGTTGCAGAGAGAGTCAAAGGGAGAGATACAATTCTGACACTATTTGCTTCCTTTTTGATTGTCAATTTTATTTCATAAAATGAAAGTGGATACAGAGTAGGTTTCATCCAGGAAAAAACTTGGTCGTACAAGTACACAAAGAATTTCCAAATTTCTGGTAGACAATGTGGGGAGTGTAGTGCACTAAAAAGAGCTCTGGGTTTGAGTTTCTGGTTGTAGTCTCCCCTCTAAGAGGTGTGACGCCATGATCCAGTTATTTAAACTCTCAATGGTTCCATTTTCTCATTTATCAATATATCACAATTATGCCAGGCCTCTCTGCCTCAGAGGGTAGGGTACTATAACAACCACATAATAACATTTTTACCTGTAACACACCGAAGAATACAGAGCTCTGTGTTTGCAAGGTATTCTTCTTTTCAACATATGCAAATATTCTGCAACCCCCTGAAAAAATCACACAAACGTGTAGCTTTGTTTCTTTGGACAAAGTGAGTTATCCCTGATGGCTCCCTCCTGAACTCTGTCTTTGAAAGCTGTGCTTTGTGGGAAAAGGCAATGAGCTGGTCACCAAGAGCCTTGACCTTGCATGGCAGTCCTCTGTGCTTGCTGTCCTGGAAAGCAAAGGGCTTAGCCATGGGTAGCTCTCAGGGATCCAACCCAGAGCAAGTGATATTCAACTCATCGAGTTCCCTACTTGAATAAAGAGAGGGGGCAACTGAAGCCTGGCCTGCATTACAAGATTTATGAAATACAAAATTCACCAGTGGCCTCTGTCTTCTCTTTTCTTTTCAGTGATAGGTTAAGAGCACAGGTTAGAGAAAATAGAAAGAGAAGAGAGCAGTAGGCAAGTTAGGCAGTGATTCATCATGCTTCTGGCCTGAATCCAGATGGCTATTTGTACACAGTTCAATGTTGGCAGAGAAAAGAGAAACCATATGGGAATAGGCAGAAGTGTTAACATAGGGCCAGCTAATGTGGTGGAGACTACAAAACAGGGATACCACCAAGAGGCATCCTGTAGGGAAGAAAGTGACTTTGTTTTCCTTGTCTATTCTCTCTTATACTATTCAGATAAATGGATAGAGGTAGAACTGCCCCCAGTCTCATTATAGTGGGTTGAAGGAGAAAGATTTGTTTTGATTTAATGTCAGATATATTGAGGGAATCTTTTTATTTTGTTTTTATTTTAGACAAATGAGCTGTCTAAACTTAGTACACAAACCCCAACCAGGTGAAATAAGTTGTAATGCTTATTTATGTTCCAGACATACACTCAGTGCTTTCTGTTATTTGCCAATTACCTGTCTCTACCCCTATATCATGTCCCATCCCACTTCTAAGTATTTGGCACAATACAGATAGATATAGAAATAGATATAGGTAAAGATACAGATATAGATATAGATACAGATACAAATATAGATATAGATGGAGATACAGATAGGTATATATACCTCTGTGTGTGTGTGTGTGTGTAGTGTTGGCATGCAGTCTCCTGTTGTTTGGAGGCTGACTTCCTCATAGGAACACAAAGTTATCTTATCCTCCCACCTTTGACTTCCTGAGCAGCCTCAGAGTAGATGGTGGATGCCAATCTCGGATCAAAGCCAATCCAATGGCCTGGCACAATTCTGATTCCACTTAGGCAAGAGGAATAGGACACATTCAACTTCTGAAACTATGGTGACTTTTTTTTTATGGATGGTTTTTAATTTATTTATCTTATTTGGGAAAACAGTTCAGAGCACATACCATCACTTTCATGAGAAAAAAAAGGTAGCTGTGAAATACTTCCTTGGGATATTGCTATAATATAGTTCCAACAAACTGACCATGTTGCTATTTTACTTAAGACTTCATAGATCTCAGCCTTGGAAGATGCTTGTGGTTTCTTCTATGAATGGATTTTAGAGGGATAACAAAAGAACTGTATGTACATATACATTTTTAATATAATTATCTCAAAGAATAACTCAGAAACATTTAGAACAATTAGCAAAAAAATGATGTAAATAGAGGGAGATCAGTCATGTATACACTGTCCTCACAATCAAAGGCAAAAGGAGGGCTTATGAATATTCAACTCTGAAGTATACAGGATATGTCTGTATCTGTACAATGGTGACCAGTGGATAAGCCAGGCTTTGCATCAATTCCTTCATTATGAATTTTGTTCTCTTTGGTCAACCTTAGCTACCAGAGGAACCAAGTTGTCAAGGAGACTTCAGTCTCTTTTTGAAACAATAGTATCAGCTGAATGTTGGCTTAAGGTAATGGCTGGCTAAAGAAGGCTCTCCATTTCCCACCAGAATGGAGTGGTTATTTTGTATTAGTCGATTAAAAGATATTTGTTGATTGTCAACTAAATGTCAAGACTACACAAGTTCAATAGGAAGAGACATTCAGGAGAAAATCTTCCTTTGAAGAATGTGTAGGGAAATGGTTGGGATTACGATTTAGTCTCAGTTAAGTGCCAATAATGTCTAACTTCCTAAAAGTAGCTTTTTGTCCTAGCCACTAACATGGAATGTCAGCATTTTTACTTTCATAAAAGTAGGTACATCCCTATTATCTGAAGACCAACTTGCACCAAAACGTTAGTTCTGAGAAATAGTAATGAGAGAGAGAGAGGGAGAGGAGAAAAGAAAGAAAAAGGTTAAGGAATAAAGAAATAGATTTTACATTATTTCCTACATTTAGGTTCTATCATTTTTCAAATGGGTACATACCATCTTAACCACTCATTAAATTGTCATTGTGGAGCTATACTTTAACAGAATGCTTTTGGCTGACCTTGTGGGTCTTCACAATAAAAAGCCATATCCATACCATGTTCATATTTTTTGCTAAATCATTCCCTATATAAAAGTCCATATGAAAAATAAAATTTAAAATTTTGTATTGGGAATTTTCTTTTTCTGCCACAGAAATTGGCAGAAATTACACTTTGTTATTTTTCTTATTAGGAAACAGATATAGATGATGATGCTACACTCATGTTCGTCTGCTATATTTATTTTCTTATTCTTCCTAGGATTTTTGTTTTTATATTCCTTTATTTCAGTTTTTCAAACCTTATATTTTCTGTACTATGAGTTACTTTTGATTATTTTTTAAAGATGAGAAGGATAGATGATCATGATGATGAAGATAGATAGATAGATAGATAGATAGATAGATGAATGATAGTTACCTGACTACTGTCATCAGTAATCTATTCCTGCAAATCAGGCATTCTGCGTTCAAACAGCAACTGGGAGCCAATTTCCCCTTACTTTAAGTGGTAAAAATTATAATGTGTTACACATGATCTTAAAATCCACAACTACTTTCCCAACATGTAACTAAAACTGATGATCAATGTAGTAATCATGTTGAATCACCTTTTATGCAGTAACATCTTTTCTTTTATTGTAATTGTTTTTCTCCTTTAGTTTGACTCTTTCTCTATTCTTTAGCAAAATGTTAACTTCCCGGGGGAGTTATTGAACAGCACTAAGCAAAAACAAGTGCTAAACATAAAAAATACTACAGAAATCCACTCAGGACAAGGTCACGATGGCAGGCAGGAAAAAAACTCATATTGAGTATGACCCTGTTTTGCCTCTCGGCACCAGCAACACTGAGTTCCACATCCCCTTAGTTGACGCTCAGAGTGCTTTTCAAAAGGTCCACCACGATGCTAACCCTCTATCAATTGTGTCTGGAATGGTAACTCATAGCTGTTACTGCCCATTGTCTTTTCACTGCACATTGTAAATGTTGCATTTAGAACTGGGAAGGTAGATATAAATTTTTCTTAGGCATATTGGCTGAAAAAAAAGTTGTATCTAGAGATAAGTGCATTCTATAAAGTTAGGCATTAAAAGCTAACAAGTGTTCTAGAAGGAAAAGAAATTCAACGGGGAGAATTTCACAGGCTATGCCTTTACAATGTAATGTAGTTTTCAGAGCTGTGGTAAAGATGATTTTAAGAGCATGCTCCATGGTGGGGATGGGGGAGATAAATGAATGTTGTATTTAGTTTTGAGCAACTTAGCTGAAGCAAAACAGAAGATGGGGGAAAGGGAGAAACTAATGCCAGAAGCAAAAAGAAAAGTCTTTTTAGAATCACCTCATATCATTAGAATATAGCTGTCATTGGCCTTTAGTTGTGTCATGGATTAGTTTAATTATTGTACACATTTTTATTGTTATCCTGTATTTATAGCAAGTGTTAGGGGGTTTACATTTATTGTTATAGTGACTTTTCCTTTTAAATATATATATTCAAATTGGGTAAAATAATCTAAGTGGCATACAAATGAAACAAAATTATGTAAAGAAATAAAGTTAGGTAGCAATTAAAATTGTCTTCCACTAACTGCTTGGGAGCTTGGTCAGGTTATTTAATATTTATTGAGTCTTATTTTTCTATCCATAAAATGTGGATAATTATACTCACCTTATGATAGTTTTGAAAGATAAGTATATGAGCTGAGTTTTCTCCAAAAGCAGACCATGAGATAAGGACTTGAATATAATCATTGGGAATACAAGTGAGTGTGAAACTGAGTTAGGGAACAAAAAAATAAAGGGTATAGATTACACTTTGGGCAACTGGGGCACAATTGCCCTGAGGACCCTTGGAGAAACCACATGAAAGGTCCTGACAGAGGATGGGAGGTTGGGGCACTTTTGCACATTCTCTTCTTCCCTGGGAATTTTAACTCTCCCTCTGCTTTGAGTAGTTTGTACCTTCATACATCCAAGCACCCTCATGATGCCATTTAAAACACTCAGGCAAGAGATGTAGAAAGATGCATGCACTTGAGATAGGGCACAGCCATCATTCTAGAAATCGTTTATCACAGAGGCAAGTAAATCCAGAGGCAGGACAAGAGGATTACAAAGTTACATTTACAGATACAGGAGGTTAGGAGTTCAATATATCTTTTTGGTGGACACAATGTAACCAATAACAGTGAGTAAAGGAGGCAGAATTTCCCCAAGCTAGTCCCTGAGAATGAAAGAGGCCAATGCTACTTCTACATGTTAGTGGCTGTTGGCTAAAAGTATTGATATACACCACATCCTAGAGGACAATGTGCCAACCGTTCAGGGTGTTGTTCTCAAGATGGTTCCTTAGCTGAGTCTTTAAAAGTCCATTAAAAAATTCAATCCAAATAGTAGTGTTTGAGTGATGCTAGCACCTATTAATTCCATGGTCATGTGTACCTTCTTAATCATAAAATTGTTCCCTTAGTCTGAAGCAATCTTTGGTGGTATTTTATGTCACTAATCAATTACTCTCTGAGTCTTCGGATGATGATGCTGGCCCAGGAAATGTGGACAAGGAAGTAAAACTCATATTCCAAATAAATAACGATCCCTGTAGAGATGAATGGATGCATCTCCAGGATTGATGGGGCCCAAAGTAAACAATTTTGCCGAGTGGCTGGATGGTCTTCTCAAAGGACCCTACTTATAAAGGTTCCGTGTGTGTTTTGGGCACTGACATGCCAACAGTGACAGCTGTTAGATTAGCTTTACTAGGAGGGAGTTAATGCTAATGGTCCAAAAATAACCTCCATTCCTACCACCATGGCTACTTTATGTTCAAGCATTAGGTTATTCTTGAAAGAGGATGGCTAACCACCTCTGGATATGCCGTTCTATCCACTTCTTATTAAATGCTTCATCTGAAGTGGATGCTTTCTGATGGACATTGAAATGACAGATCATTACCCACACAATCTGTGCTCATTCTCATAAACTACCTCTTCCCCCAAACTTCTTATCTCCAATCATCTGATCTTGCTCTTTCCAGACCCCTTCCCACCATCTGAGCCACTCTCCACTACCCAATAGTACATGTATACCCATATATTAAGCTACTTCTTTCTCTATATCAGGGGTCAGGCTGGATAATAAATACTTAAATCTGGCTTCACAGGCCAGATCATATTTGTTGCAACTTTGTCTCAACTCTCATTTTAGTGTGAAAGCAGCTGTAGACAATACAGAAAAAAATGGGTGTAGCTATGACCAAAAAAACTTTATTTACAAGATCAGGCAGTTGACTGTATTTGGCTTATGGGCCATTGTTTGCTAATCTGTGCTCTATATGAAGGTGTTGACCAAATCCACCTCCATGTTCTGCTTGCTGGGAAGGTTTTTCCTCACCAGGGCCCCTGAGTGGGGGTATGAAGTGAACATAGTCCATTTTTACTCACATCAGTATTTTGAGTTGGTCTATCCATGAACCAAGCCTGATTTTCTTTCTCCTATGTCAGCTGGTCTTGGGGGACTCCCACAAGTCCATAATGTGAACTGAGGGTAAGGTCTTGGCATAGCATAGGTAGGTGACATTGGCATGTAGAGTATCTGGTATGTAACTTCCTTTGGCCTTCTGAACCTGATCAGTTCTAGTACCAAATTTTCTATTATCTTATGATGGTTTGGTTCTGCATCCATTTAACTCAATGAATTGGGGAGTCTGACAATACCCAACACATGGTAGGCAACTACATTTTCATAGATATTTTATTTCCCATGGTGCAGCATTTAGTCTTTACTAAGGCCCAGTAGCATTCCAGAAGCAGGTTTTAAAATAATGAGTAATACTCTGCTGAAGAAGGCATGGCTTTGCTCCAGAACACTAGGGAACTTCATTGTAATTTTCCTATTACACTTACTAAAGCCTCCACATGCCATGCTTAGCTGCCGCAGACTCTCTAGCATCAATGGATCTGCTATGACCTGAGCTGAACGGCAGGTTGTACTCTAGCCTATATCTAATGCAAAATCCTCTTTTGCTTTAGAAATACTCTCTGCCTCAAAATCCAAAGTGGTTCATCAAGCACTATGCATTTTCCTTCATGCTGAAGATACAAAGTACAGTAACTTTTGTATTACTTTAAAAGCAGTGTTCCAGCATATCCTAGACAATTTTGCTCCTAAAGCTTCACAAAAGTGGCAGTCCCTTGAATTTCTGTAAGGTTTATATTCTGTAGTCTCACATGCATGTGTCTTGACAGGGTATTCAAAATATTTGCCCTTTTTTTCTTCACTAGGTTCAAATACTATAATGTTTCAGATTGAGTTCTCAAGGAAGGAGATCGCAAGACCGAAGTTAGCATGCAGGAGGTTTATTACGGCATGTTCTTTGGAGCAACACTGTAGAAGGTAAATGAAGAAGGATAACTGGTCAGAAGGTGATGAGCTATGATGCAGTTTCAGTAGAAACACTGGAGCTGGAATAAACCTTTCCCTTAAGAATTTTCCCCAGGTGAGGAGAGTCAGTCAGGGCTTCATACCTCAACATTGATCAGTCATTGGAGACAGCCCACCCCAGGAAGAGGGCACAAACCAGGCTAAGGTGGCTCTTTCCAGCAGGGGGAATCCCCAGGGGGACTAAGAGCTGAGGTCTATATGTTGGCAATACACCCAGGAGCTGGAAGGTCTTCACGCCTACATGGAGATTTGGGCCATTTTTTACATTGTCCTCCTTATTAATATAGAGGATGCAGGATGATATTCTTCAGACTACCAAGGAAATCTTAGTCCCTTTGGACATTACCCCAAGTGAAAGCTGGAAAGATAAGATAAGGGAATCTATGCCAAGTGGATGAAAGCTGCTTTTGATGCTCTTTCCTGTTGGAGATTGAAAAGAACACATTTGTCAGATCCATGACCCCATACCTACTGCCAAGCCCATGTTGATCTGTTCTTTTAAAGATATATCCAGCAGAGTAGACATGATTGGGGCTATCATTCAGTTATGTTTAAATGATGATATCCTTAATCTGCCATGATACAGTTGTCTCTTGCAGAGGCCATTCCAATGAATCAAGTGGGGATATGCTGGATATCCCAGTCCCCATTCAAATATTTTAAGGTAGCACTAATCTCTGCACCACCAGTCTATGTATCCAGGTACTAGATGGAAAACCAAAACACGGGACAATTCTATGGGCTTGTTGTGATATAGACCTCATCCAGGGTTTTGTTTGTTACCTGGAATTTATACACCTTCATTCTTTTTGTTTTAATTTTTAAATTTTATTTTATTTTTTTTATACAGCAGGTTCTTATTAGTCATTAATTTTATACACATCAGTGTATACATGTCAATTCCAATTGCCCAATTCATCACACCACCACCCCTACCCCGCCACCACTTTCCCCCCTTGGGGTCCATACATTTGTTCTCTACATCTGTGTCTCTATTTCTGCCCTGCAAGCCGGTTCATCTGTACCATTTTTCTAGGTTCCACATATATGTGTTAATATATGATATTGGCTTTTCTCTTTCTGACTTAACTTCACTCTGTATGACAGTGTCTAGATCCATCCACGTCTCAACAAATGACCCAATTTCGTTCCTTTTTATGGCTGAGTAATATTCCATTGTATATGTATACCACATCTTCTTTATCCACTCGTCTGTCAATGGGCATTTAGGTTGCTTTCATGACCTGGCTATTGTAAATAGTGCTGCAATGAACATTGGGATGCACGTGTCTTTTTGAATTATGGTTTTCTCTGGGTATATGCCCAGTAGTGGGATTGCTGGGTCATATGGTAATTCTATTTTTAGTTTTTTAAGGATCCTCCATACTGTTCTCGATAGTGGCTGTATCAATTTACATTCCCACCAACAGTGCAAGAGGGTTCCCTTTTCTCCACACCCTCTCCAGCATTTGTTGTTTGTAGATTTTCTGATGATGCCCATTCTAACGGGTGTGAGGTGATA
This sequence comes from Balaenoptera acutorostrata, assembly GCF_949987535.1. Taxonomy (NCBI): domain Eukaryota; kingdom Metazoa; phylum Chordata; class Mammalia; order Artiodactyla; family Balaenopteridae; genus Balaenoptera; species Balaenoptera acutorostrata. The sequence goes on from NC_080072.1 coordinate 18,666,993, forward strand.
CCTCATTGTAGTTTTGATTTGCATTTCTCTAATAATTAGTGATGTTGGGCAGCTTTTCATGTGCTGCTTGGCCATCTGTATGTCTTCTTTGGAGAAATGTCTGTTTAGGTCTTCTGCCCATTTTTGGACTGGGTTGTTTGTTTTTTTAATATTGAGCAGCATGAGCTGTTTATATATTTTGGAGATTAATCCTTTGTCCATTGATTGCTTTGCAAATATTTTCTTCCATTCTGAGGGTTGTCTTTTCATCTTGTTTATGGTTTCCTTTGCTGTGCAAAAGCTTTGAAGTTTCATTAGGTCACATTTGTTTATTTTTGTTTTTATTTCCATTACTCTAGGAGGTGGATCAAAAAAGATCTTCCTGTGATTTATGTCAAAGAGTGATCTTCCTATGTTTTCCTCTAAGAGTTTTATAGTGTCCAGTCTTACATTTAGGTCTCTAATCCATTTTGAGTTTATTTTTGTGTATGGTGTTAGGGAGTGTTCTAATTTCATTCTTTTACATGTAGCTGTCCAGTTTTCCCAGAACCACTTATTGAAGAGACTGTCTTTTCTCCATTGTATATCCTTGCCTCCTTTGTCATAGATTAGTTGCCATAGGTGCGTGGGTTTATCTCTGGGCTTTCTATCTTGTTCCATTGATCTATGTTTCTGTTTTTGTGCCAGTACCATATTGTCTTGATTACTGTAGCTTTGTAGTATAGTCTGAAGTCAGGGAGTCTGATTCCTCCAGCTATGTTTTTTTCCCTCAAGACTGCTTTGGCTATTCGGGGTCTTTTGTGTCTCCATACAGACTGTAAGATTTTTTGTTCTAGTTCTGTAAAAAATGCCATTGGTAATTTGATAAGGATTGCATTGAATCTGTAGATTGCTTGGGTAGTATAGTCATTTTCACAATATTGATTCTTCCAATCCAAGAACATGGTATATCTCTCCATCTGTTGGTATCATCTTTAATTTCTTTCATCAGTGTCTTATAGTTTTCTGCATACAGGTCTTTTGTCTCCCTAGGTAGATTTATTCCTACGTATTTTATTCTTTTTGTTGCAATGGTAAATGGGAGTGTTTCCTTAATTTCTCTTTCAGATTTTTCATCATTAGTGTGTAGGAATGCAAGAGATTTCTGTGCATTAATTTTGTATCCTGCTACTTTACCAAATTCATTGATTAACTCTAGTAGTTTTCTGGTGGCAGCTTTAGGATTCTCTATGTATAGTATCATGTCACCTGCAAACAGTGACAGTTTTACTTCTTTTCCAATTTTTATTCCTTTTATTTCTTTTTCTTCTCTGATTGCCATGGCTAGGACTTCCAAAACGATGTTGAATAATAGTGGTAAGAGTGGACATCCGAGTCTTGTTCCTGATCTTCGAGGAAATGCTCTCAGTTTTTCACCATTGAGAATGATGTTTGCTGTGGGTTTGTCATATATGGCCTTTATTATGTTGAGGTAGGTTCCCTCTATGCCCACTTTCTGGAGAGTTTTTATCATAAATGGGTGTTGAATTTTGTCAAAAGCTTTTTCTGCATCTATTGGGATGATCATATGGTTTTTATCCTTCAATTCCTTAATATGGTGTATCACATTGATTGATTTGCGTATATTGAAGAATCCTTGCATCCCTGGGATAAATCCCACTTGATCATGGTGTATGATCCTTTTAATGTGATGTTGGATTCTGTTTGCTAGTATTTTGTTGAGGATTTTTGCATCTATATTCATCAGTGATATTGGTCTGTAATTTTCCTTTTTTGTAGTATCTTTGTCTGCTTTTGGTTTCAGGGTGATGGTTGCCTCATAGAATGAGTTTGGGAGTGTTCCTTCCTCTGCAATTTTTTGGAAGAGTTTGAGAAGGATGGGTGTTAGCTCTTCTCTAAATGTTTGATAGAGTTCACCTGTGAAGCCATCTGGTCCTGGACTTTTGTTTGTTGGAAGATTTTTAATCACAGTTCGAATTTCATTACTTGTGATTGGTCTGTTCATATTTTCTATTTCTTCCTGGTTCAGTCTTGGAAGGTTATACCTTTCTAAGAATTTTCCCATTTCTTCTAGGTTGTCCATTTTATTGGCATAGAGTTGCTTGTAGTAGTCTCTTAGGATGCTTTATATTTCTGCGGTGTCTGTTGTAACTTCTCCTTTTTCATTTATAATTTTATTGATTTGAGTCCTCTCCCTCTTTTTTCTTGATGAGTCTGCCTAATGGTTTATCAATTTTGTTTATCTTCTCAAAGAACCAGCTTTTAGTTTTATAGATCTTTGCTATTGTTTTCTTTGTTTCTATTTCATTTATTTCGGCTCTGATCTTTATGATTTCTTTCCTTCTACTAACTTTGGGTTTTGTTTGTTCTTCTTTCTCTAGTTCCTTTAGGTGTAAGGTTAGATTGTTTATTTGAGATTTTTCTTGTTTCTTGAGGTAGGCTTGTATAGCTATAAACTTCCCTCTTAGAACTACTTCTGCTGCATCCCATAGATTTTGGATCATCGTGTTTTCATTGTCATTTGTCTCTAGGTATTTTTTGATTTCTTCTTTGATTTCTTCAGTGATCTCTTGGTTATCTAGTACCGTATTGTTTAGCCTCCATGTGTTTGTGTTTTTTACTTTTGTTTCCCTGTAATTCATTTCTAATCTCTTAGCATTGTGGTCAGAGAAGTTGCTTGATATGATTTCAATTTTCTTAAATTTACTGAGGCTTGATTTGTGACCCAAGATGTGATCTATCCTGGAGAATGTTCCATGCGCACTTGAGAAGAAAGTGTAATCTGCTGTTTCTGGATGTAATGTCCTATAAATATCAATTAAATCTATCTGGTCTTTTGTGTCATTTAAAGCTTCTGTTTCCTTATTTATTTTCATTTTGGATGATCTGTCCATTGGTGTAAGTGAGGTGTTAAAGTCCCCCGCTATTATTGTGTTACTGTCGATTTCCTCTTTTATAGCTGTTTTTATAGTTGCCTTATATATTGAGGTGCTCCTATGTTGGGTGCATATATATTTATAATTGTTATATCTTCTTTCTGGATTGATCCCTTGACCATTATGTAGTGTCTTTCCTTGTGTCTTATAACATTCTTTATTTTAAAGTCTATTTTATCTGATATGAGTATTGCTACTCCAGCTTTCTTCTGATTTCCATTTGCATGGAGTATCTTTTTCCATCCCCTCACTTTCAGTCTGTATGTATCCCTAGGTCTGAAGTGGGTCTCTTGTAGACAGCATATATATGGGTCTTGTTTTTGTATCCATTCAGAAAGCCTGTGTCTTTTGGTTGGAGCATTTAATCCATTCACCTTTAAGGTAATTATCGATATGTATGTTCCTATGACCATTTTCTTAATTGTTTTGGGTTTGTTTTTGTAGGTCCTTTTCTTCTCTTGTGTTTCCCACTAGAGAAGTTCCTTTAGCATTTGTTGTAGAGCTGGTTTGGTGGTGCTGAATTCTCTTAGCTTTTGCTTGTCTGTAAAGCTTTTGATTTCTCCATCGAATCTGAATGAGATCCTTGCTGGGTAGAGTGATCTTGGTTGTAGGTTCTTCCCTTTCATCACTTTAAGTATATCATGCCACTCCCTTCTGGCTTGTAGAGTTTCTGCTGGGAAATCAGCTGTTAACCTTATGGGAGTTCCCTTGTATGTTATTTGTCATTTTTCCCTTGCTGTTTTCAATAATTTTTCTTTGTCTTTAATTTTTGCCAATTTGATTACTATGTGTCTCGGCGTGTTTCTCCTTGGGTTTATCCTGTATGGGACTCACTGTGCTTCCTGCACTTGGGTGGCTATTTCCTTTCCCATGTTAGGGAAGTTTTCGACTCTAATCTCTTCAAATATTTTCTCTGGTCCTTTCTCTCTCTCTTCTCCTTCTGGGACCCCTATAATGCACATGTTGTTGCGTTTAATGTTGTCCCAGAGGTCTCTTAGGCTCTCTTCATTTTTTTTTCATTCTTTTTTCTTTATTCTGTTCTGCAGCAGTGAATTCCACCATTCTGTCTTCCAGGTCACTTATCCATTCTTCTGCCTCAGTTATTCTGCTATTGATTCCTTCTAGTGTAGTTTTCATTTCAGTTATTGTATTGGTCATCTCTGTTTGTCTGTTCTTTAATTCTTCTAGGTCTTTGTTAAACATTTCTTGCATCTTCTCAATCTTTGCCTCCATTCTTATTCCGAGGTCCTGGATCATCTTCACTATCATTATTCTGAATTCTTTTTCTGGAAGGTTGCCTATCTCCACTTCATTTAGTTGTTTTTCTGGGGTTTTATCTTGTTCCTTCATCTGGTCTGCCTTTTCAGCTTGTCTATCAGCTTGTCTATCTTTCCGTGAATGTGGTTTTTGTTCCATAGGCTGCAGGATTGTAGTTCTTCTTGCTTCTGCTATCTGCCCTCTGGTGGATGAGGCTATCTAAGAGGCTTGTGCAAGTTTCCTGATGGGAGGGACTGGTGATGGGTAGAGCTGACTGTTGCTCTGGTGGGCAGAGCTCAGTAAAACTTTAATCCGCTTGACTGTTGATGGGTGGGGCTGGGTTTCCTCCCTGTTGGTTGTTTGGCCAGAGGCAACCCAACACTGGAGCCTACCTGGGCTCTTTTGTGTGGCTAATGGCAGACTCTGGGAGGGCTCACACCAAGGAGTACTTCCCAGAACTTCTGCTGCCAGTGTCCTTGTCCCCACGGTGAGCCACAGCCACCCCCCCCCCCTCTGCAGGAGACCCTCCAACACTAGCAGGTCGGTCTGGTTCAGTCTCCCCTGGGGTCACTGCTCCTTCTCCTGGGTCCCGATGTGCACATGACTTTGTGTGTGCCCTCCAAGAGTGGAGTCTCTGTTTCCCCCAGTCCTGTCAAAGTCCTGCAGTCAAATCCCACTAGGCTTCAAAGTCTGATTCTGTAGGAATTCCTCCTCCCGTTGTTGGACCCCCAGGTTGGGAAGCCTGACATGGGGTTCCAAACCTTCACTCCAGTGGGTGGACTTCTGTGATATAAGTGTTCTCCAGTCTGTGAGTCACCCACCCAGCAGTTATGGGATTTTATTTTACTGTGATTGTGCCCCTCCTACTTTCTCATTGTGGCTTCTCCTTTGTCTTTGGATGTGGGGTATCTTTTTTGGTGAGTTCCAGTGTCTTTCTGTTGATGATTGTCCAGCAGCTAGTTGTGATTCTGGTGTTCTCACAAGAGGGAGTGAGAGCACGTCCTTGTACTCCACCATCTTGGTTCCGCGAAAGATATCTATACACCTTCATTCTAAGAGGAATTCATGCTAGCATTTCAGATCTCCTGGTTATCAGATCAACATCATGTTTCTGACAAGCCTAAGATGATAAAAATATTTCTTTTACCACAGTATACTTTTGCACTGAAGAATGACCACAGGACCGTTTGGGGAAGGTTTTAGAGAATATTTAATACATATTCTTCTATCATTGTAAGATCCTACCTCAAGAAAGCCCAGTCTCTCCTTCAATAGACGGGTTTCAAAATGGCACAAATTTGGAAACTAGGTGAGAGATCATGATTTTCCACTGCTGTAATGGAATTCACCAGCTTTTGATATAAGTCAAGTAGTTCTTTGTTGGCTGCCCTTCTATTTCATTTCTAGGAATATGTTGGATTATTAGCTATTGCAACAGTTCCCTGAGTTTCAACGCCCTCTTGTTTCCACCCCAGCCTTATTGCCTATGACAGTAATCCATCCACCTTGCCTCAATGTTATGTGTCACCATTTTGCCTCTGCTCTCCCAGAGTCCTACCATCCCCACTGATATCAGTGAACCCAGATCCATAACAGCATCTTCTATTATTAATCCTGATCTATAGAGGACAGTCACCACTACACTTCTCAGTGCAGCCATTGCCCCTCTCCTTACTAGTGTATTTTTTTGCTTAAGTAAATGGAGTTATCTCTGGGCCTCCCAGGGAGTAATCAGCTGGTGGGTTATCTGATTTCACATAATAAATCTATTCTAATGCTCACCTCTCTGTTTCCTTCCTAAATTCTATATCAAGGGATTTCTGGCACCTAAACCTCATTTCCTGTAGGTCACTATCCTATTTAAAGTATGGGAGCCATACGTTTTAATGTTTGAATCTGATCCTAGTGTCCTTACCAGGATATTAAATTTTGGTCATAGGAGAGAACTCCCATATCAATAAACTCCTCCATCCTTCCTCAAATTACACACTCCTGATAAAACATCTTTAAGATCCATTCCCATTATTGTCTTACTAGTCACTGTTGGTACATATTAACAAAATCCTGTAGTTCTTGGGTAAATAAAAAATTTTTTACCAAAGTAAGACTGTACTTCTCTGTGTTATTCATAGACTGATTCTAGTTGTTAGTCTAGAGGCAATGAAGGGAAGCAGGAGTAGATATTGAAGAAGTCAAGCATCATTTTGTGAGACATACACCTCATCTAATGCTATTACATGTCCCTAATAAGGCTTTCACTTTACCATAGGAGAGCTGCCAGTGTATTAAGTCTTTATAGCTCTACTACCCTTATGATCAAATACTTGACCCGACACTCTAGCTGCAGGGAAGGCTATTCTCTTTATTTTTATTTTTATTTTTTTTTAATTTTATTTATTTATTTATTTATTTTTGGGTGTGTTGGGTCTTCGTTTCTGTGTGAGAGCTTTCTCTAGTTGCGGCAAGTGGGGGCCACTCTTCATCGCAGTGCGCGGGCCTCTCACTATCGCAGCCTCTCTTGTTGCAGAGCGCAGGCTCCAGACGCGCAGGCTCAGTAATTGTGGCTCACGGGCCTAGTTGCTCCGCGGCATGTGGGATCTTCCCAGACCAGGGCTCGAACCCGTGTCCCCTGCATTGGCAGGCGGATTCCCAACCACTGCGCCACCAGGGAAGCCCAGGCTATTCTCTTTAAATTTTGACATGAATGCCTCCTGTTATTCACAAAATACTTGAAGTGAATAGCAGATTAATTTATGCTTGCCATTCTTCTTCAAGGCTTCTAGGACAGTTAACAAAAGCCGGTTTTCCCAATATCATTCAAGAACTGTGCCTTATCCACTGTGCCTTATCACCCCTTCATGCATGTTCTTGAATGACTACAAAAACACCCTGAGTATCACTTTGGGGATTACTAATAAATTTTAGCAAGTAGGTGAATTTGCAAATATGACATCTGAGGCTAATGAAGAACAACCTAAGCCAATATATTCCTTTCTACATGTATCTAATTCTTAATAAACCAAAAGTAAGAGTTTTAGTAATTATGAAATCACATTTTTCCAGATATCATCACCCTATTAGCACCATAAATGGGATCCATTGACAGTGAGTGATTCAATCCCAGGATCCCATTCTAAGTATTTGCTTTCAAGGACCTTTTTGATACATGAGTCAAAGTTTGAGCTCCCCAAAAGCAAATCCTGAAATAATGACATAGGCATGTATAGTTTATTTTTGAGATGATCCTATGAAGCATACATGTGAGAGTGAGGAAAGTGGGTGAGGGAAATGACCAAGACCAGTGAAATCATTATTAGTGTTTGGGTATGTTAGCTATCTACTGCTGTGTGACAAATTACCCCAATACTAAGTTACTTAAAACAACAATAAATATTTATCATGTCACATAGGTTCTGTTAATCAGAAATTTGAGAGAGGCTTAGATGGGTGGTTCTGCCTCAGAGGCTCTCACATGTTTAAATCAAGATGTTGGCCAGGGATGCAGTTACTGAAGGATTGGGGCTGGTGGATCTGCTTCCAAAATGGCTTACTCACATAGCTAATATGTTGTTGCTGGCTGTTGGGAGTAGATCTCAGTTCCTTATAATATGTACCATAGGGCTGCTTGAATATTTTCAACACATGACAGCTCTCTTCCCCCAGAGCAAGTGATCTAAGAGAGGACAAAGCTGAAGCCCTAATATCTTTCATGACATATCCTCAGAAGTCACACAATATCACTTCCTTAATATCCTATTGATTACACAGATAAGCCTAGTCAATATGAGAGATTGGCCACCAAGGTTGCTTATCCCTACAGGAAACTGACTAAATTCTGCTGGGGAATTCTGAGATGTACTATACTTCAGCATTGTCCCACAGGATTGCTGGGATACCAGGGTATTTACCCACAATCTCCCATTTCTCGCTGGTTATCTGCCCCTGGGTCTTTAACTTGCTCACATTTCTGAGTTGCACTCAGGTGCAGCAGAGAGACCTCATAGGCAGAGGCAGAAACATATATGTTCTTGAGGCAGAAAGCTATCAGCATACGAAAACTGTCTGCCACAGCTTCAGGCAAATGTGGCAGTGATCTGAGGGTGTTTGAGATGGGCAGCAATTGCCTGTGAGAGAATAAATGTGAAATACCTGCAACTCAAGAAATAGTACATTATTATTGTTGTTGTTATTATTACTATTACTATTATTACTTTATTTTTATTATTAAAACTGATTCTCATTTGTAGTAGTTATATTCTATAAAGTTGCCATGAACACTGAGTTAGCAAATGCTGTTTCTGGGGGAAATACAGGTTTAGAGTCATGCCAGCCTTAGCTTGCAATATTTTTTGTCAACCAATCAATACATAACCTTGTTTTATGTGTGTCTCTGTTGAAAGACACCTTGTTAAATATTATGTTGAGTCATTAGCATTGGATGAAGCCTGAATGAAGCTTATCTAACACACATATTTTCTGCATAAGGCATATCACAACCTTCTTGTACTTAGGAACACTAGACAGCATTTCAGCTCTATATTTGGGAGCCATTTTAAACAGCAAAATCAGCAAGAAAAAGCACAAAAATGTGAAAATGTGGACTCAGTAGACCACAGAAAGGAGACTTTTTTATAGTATGAGAACTGAAACAAGAGGGCATATTATCATCACCTCATTGGACCTCAGCTGGGACTCTGTACATTGGATTCCACTGTGCCTTATCACTCCTTCATGCATGTTCTTGAATGACTACAAAAACACCCCGAGTATTGCTTTGGGGGTTACTAATAAATTTTAGCAAGTAGGTGAATTTGCAAATATGAAATCTGAGACTAATGAAGAATAACCGTATTATTAGATTCTTTACCATGTTGGTTATATTTAGAAGGCCCTGACTATAAAGATTAATAATAACTGATATTTATGAATTGCTTACTATAAGCTAGAATCTGTTCTAATTCCTTTAACTGTATTTTATTCCTAAAACACCTTTGTGGTTGTAGGTACTTCGCTTTCAAATGTGGTTACTTATCTACCAGAATCTAACTGATGAAGACTTCCTTATTTACCCTCACTGGAGAATGAGGATTATTCTTGCCTTGAGGTGAGTTGAAACTTCAAAATGTGGACTTCTGCTACAAAAAGATTCCTCCTCTCTGTCCCCTTCCCTTTTTTAGCCATTAAATAGCAGTTGCTCTCTTTAGCAAATCTTCCCATATTCGAATACCATAATGTACTTTATTAGTTTCAGGAAATGCTGTTTTATTATTCCAGGTTTTGTGACACAACAATAGTATTTATTTTGAATAATCTAGCCCAATAAGCAGCTACTGCTTTAAGGAGGCTCTCTGCTCACGACAGGTAGCTATTTTTAGAGATAAACTCTTCCCAAGCTGTATGAGCAATTCCTAACTTCCATCTATATTTCATTTTACTACCTCTCTTAACCTTTTGTGCTTCATTGTTCTGGGATAATATCCAGACCCACCAAAGGGAAAACAAATCAGGACAAGTTATATTTTCATTCCACCCATGTGCATGCCAAACATTGTAGGAAATAATAATTGCAAACCCAATGGGAAAATTGTTAGTATATTCATATTAATTTTTTAACAAGAGCATAAAACTTGGATAAAGTATGTCTCTTCAGGATATCAAGCAACAAAAGAACTAGGTGGGGCCAAGAATAAGACACTATTGAAGGGTTTGATGTTTTATTTATTTGTTTTCTCTTTGTGTGTGTGTGTGTGTTTTCTCACTTTTTGGAATTTATATTTGACCCTGCAGTATTTGATTAAACCCTGTGTTCAGATGAATTCTGAATTGCCCATCGTAGTTGTTACTGAAACATAACAAGGATGCTGAATTAAGAGTCTTAGATTCTTGGATGTGAATGGGATTTTATAAATTCACCTTCACATTTTGAAAGGTACAAAACTGAGTTTCAGAGACTTTATTCAATGTACAGAATATCACACTGTGACAAAGCCAGGACTGAAACATGTTTTTAATTTCTAATCAAGAGTTTATCCTGCTATATCACCATTTTTATTGACAAAGGATCCTATCCCTTCCATTATATGACCTCTCTGAAACTCATCCTGGAAAGAGATAATTCTAGGAGAACATATCCTAACATAACCATGAGATCCCTCAACCTGGAGTTCCTGAAATATGGTGCCGGTCTCACTCAGCATTTTCTCAGTAGGCTTGTCTGAGATAGTGTAAATTAATTTTTCATGATTATATCTATACTTATCTTCCTGGTGTGTACAATATATTAATTAACCCCAAGCCTGGTAGGATCTGTATTAAAATGGTAGCACAAAATATTTTCTCTCTAGTTATTTTCCAAGGAAGATAATCTTGAACTATCTGTCATCCACTATTGTAAAACAATGAAATTGAGGGACATATTTTAGGGGGTTGAATAATGTATAATGTGTGTACTCTCCATTTATTCTTCCGTAGTTCATCCCTGAATAAGGTAGCTGCCTATCTGGGACACACTGTTTTGCTCTTTATCTTGCCATCCTGAAATTAATTAATATATTTTATTCAACAATATTTACTGAGTACTCTCTATACCCCTGTTCTGTGCTAGGTGTTGGAAATACACATCAGAGAGTAAAGCATAGTCCTTATACTTGTGGAATTTTTAGGGAGAGAGTGAGATAGACTCCAATGAAATAATAGCATAAATAAATTTAAATCATATATATAAATATGAAATCATAAATCTTATGAAGAAAATGAATAATATACAATGTTAGTATGAAAAAGGGTGTTTGACCTAGTCTGACATGTCAAGGGGGGCTCTCCTGGGGAAATAGCATTTGATTTGAGGACTAAAGGGATAAGAAAGAATTGGTGAAAAATGGTTATGAGAGCTGATATTCAAAAATAGAGCAGCATGTGTAAAGCCCTGTGGTGAGAGAGAGCATGTTTTATTTGAAGATTAAAAAGAAGGTCTATATAGCTAGAGCTTTGAAAGCTGAGGGGGTCATGGTGTGAGATGATACTAAAGCAGTATTTAGGGCCCAGGCCTTGTTGAGCCATATTAACTATTTTAATTGTACCCCAAGAGCAAAGAGCAAAAATAATTCATTGAAGGATTTTACACAGATGTGATGTATCACCAGATTTGCATTTAGGAACTACCACTCTGCTTGCAGGGAAGAGAATTGATTAAATGGGGTTGAGTGGGAATTTAAAAACTGAAAGGGGAAAGAGAGTGTTTTGATGTCTAGAAGGATGTGAGGTTCTTTGGTCCAGGCTAGTGTTGGTAATGGAAATAGAAGGGGATGTATTTGAGATGTATTTAGGAGATGTGGCATTCAGGATTTGTTAATGGAGGTGGAAAAAGAGAGGGTGTGGTCAAAGATGACTCCCAGGCACTTGACATTCTGAAAAGGATTAACAGTGGTGTCATTCACTAAGAGAGGGGGAAAAACAAGAAGATTTTAGAGTGTAAAATAGCCAGTGTTTATAGTTTTGGGTGTGTTCAGTTCAAGCTGCTTGTTGTGTGTCAGGAGGGTAGCTGAAGATTATGTGTATTGAAGCTCAGAGGAGAATTAGCAGTCATCGACACAAAGATGGAGATGGAAGCTATGGATATAAATGAGAATTTTTAATGTATTTACTGTATTTTTCAGATGAGACAAACTTAAGTGGAATTAAATGCTATTGAGAAAAGTGAAGTATTGGGGTGAGTAATAACAGAGGGGAAGAAGAGAGTAATTTCTTATGAGATCAGATGAGAATGAAGACTGAAATATAGGTAAGCCATATACTGGAGAATGTATATCTCTTCAGTTATAATGAGAGAGGTGAAGGGACTCCGGGAATGAAGAAAGTAGTCTTCTGAGGCTGATAGTGAGATGATAAAGGATTCCTGTGTTATGGCTTACATTTCTCTTTTTTTAGGCAATGAGAGTGGGGCGAGAAGCTGGATAGTCAGAGTTCTGTGGGGAGCACAAAAGTTTAAAATGATTGTTGTGGAAAGTGGACAAGATTTGTGGACCAGAGAAATGTCTGATTTAAAGAGAGCATTAGGGCCTCTTAATTTGAAGATCATAAAAACTCATAGCATCAATATGCTCTTTTGTACCGTTTTCTCAAGTAGTATCCAGTTGCTTGGATGGCAGCAGAGGGAAAGGGAATATTTGGTTTCATTCAGGGTTGGTATCTTTCAAAATGGGTTTAATGAATGATAGAAAGGAAGCTTTTGCCAAGAATGTTTTTGAAATAGTGAATCAAAGAAATTAAACTGGATAATGAGAGAATTAGTGAAAGGGGAAGGTTATTGCATTGGGAAAAAGGAGAGGGAATTAGCCTAGGTACAAAGGGGTCAATTGACTAAGTCAGCTGGAGTAACAGGGGTCTATGAGCATAGAGACTGATTAAAAGTGTTCAGAGTGGCTTTTTTTTTTTTTTTAAAGCCTTAACCAATCCCCGTTGAGGAGAGCTTTAAGACATCTTCCTTTTTTTAATTTTTTTTATTTTTTTAATTTTTATTTATTTATGGCTGTGTTGGGTCTTCGTTTCTGTGCGAGGGCTTCCTCTAGTTGCGGCAAGCGGGGGCCACTCTTCATTGCTGTGCACGGGCCTCTCACTATCGCGGCCTCTCTTGTTGCGGAGCACAGGCTCCAGACGCGCAGGCTCAGCAATTGTGGCTCACGGGCCTAGTTGCTCCGCGGCATATGGGATCTTCCCAGACCAGGGCTCGAACCCGTGTCCCCTGCATTGGCAGGCAGACTCTCAACCACTGCACCACCAGGGAAGCCCCAGAGTGGCTTTTAAATGATGAATTATGAAGGAGTCTTTAAAGTAAGAAAGATAAAGATGATGTTGTTTGGACCACAATGTTGAGCTGGGTGGGGGCATAGAGAGAAAGTGGGATTAGTATTTTGGAAATGGAGCTGTTTCAGGTGATGATAAGTTCTAGGATGTGAATCTGAGTAGGTGCTTAAGGCATCATGTTGGAAGAGATCATCAGAGCTGAGGAAATCAAGAAAGTTGAGGGTGGATGAGTTAACCATGTGAATGACAATAAAGGTAGAAAAGAAGAGTTTTCAAAATACCAACTTATTTGATGCAGGAGAGATAAGAGTAGGACTACTGGGAATGATGGTTCTGGGAGAGAGGAAAATCATAGAGTCAAATAACAATAGCTCTCAAGGAGCAGCTTTTTATAAGAGTGGGGAAGAGTTTCAGAGACTAACCAATCCCATTTCTTCTTCTTGGCCACATCAGAAGACAACAGTCCCCATCCTCCCTTGCAGTTATATTGGGGCCATGCAACTGAGTTCCGGCCATTGGTATGAAAAAAAAAGTGATGTTGTCAGTCTTTTAACAAGATAATGAAATAACCAGTATATCTACCCTTTGATGTCTTCCCTCCATCTGCCTCTGCTGGATGTTTTCAGAATTAACTTAAAACTGTAAGATGTAAGGAACAAAAGATGGAAATAGATTGATTTTTGAGTCACTTCTCAGAGGAGAAATGTTCTAACTGCATTTATTAGACAGACCAGTGATGTGATTAAGAATAAAAAGTCTCCCAGGGCTTCCCTGGTGGCGCAGTGGTTGAGAGTCTGCCTGCCAGTGCAGGGGACACGGGTTCGAGCCCTGGTCTGGGAGGATCCCGCATGCCGCGGAGCAACTGGGCCCGTGAGCCGCGGCTGCTGAGCCTGCGCGTCTGGAGCCTGTGCTCCGCAACAGGAGAGGCCGCGACGGTGAGAGGCCCGCGCACCGTGATGAAGAGTGGCCCCCGCTTGCCGCAACTGGGGAGAGCCCTCGCGCAGAAACGAAGACCCAACACAGCCAAAAATAAATATATAATAAATAAATAAATTTATAAAAAAGTCTCCCAAAGGAAGGGATCCAAAGCCCATGGAGACCAATGGACGAGACATGTCTCCCAGAGAGCTAGAATCACAAACCCTGTGGAAGACACTTTGTCACTGTGTCTGCCAGCAACACTGCAGAATTGTTTGGACCAGTGAGAATGGTGAGATTTTTATTCTTCACCTTTCCAAATGGGAATATTTACTGCTGATATCCTGTCCCTGCTTCACTACTATATGTATGTATATGTATGTATTTTATACATACATATGTACATGTATATGCATGTATTTCATACATACATATGTATGTATATGTATGTATTTTAGTCCAAAGTTTATGGGATCAGGATAAACCATATCCAAAGATTAGAGAGAAGGCTGAGACTCATTCTTTATTCCAGAAATTTAGCCAGAAGAGGTGGCTGAATGGAGACTTTGGGTTCTTTTGTTATGAGTGAGAATTTTGTGTGCATTTAGGCAGGTATTTGTTGACCAGAAGCCTGAACTCTGGCAGAAACTGGTTGAATCTCATCAATTTTATGTCCTTTTTCTAGGAGTAGAGAAGACTAGATTTCCCAACCTCCTTTGCAATTAGGAAGGAGTCATATGATTAGTTATGGTCAAGTAAATGTGGGCAGAAATGATGTAGGCTATTTCCAGGCCTGAATTCTCAAAACAATTGAAATCTCCTTGGCCATTATCTCTCTTCCCTTTTTGTGGATGGAAAAAGGATTCTGAGATGACAGAGACGTGATAGAAGATAACAGGATCTATGAGTGAACACTTAGAGGAAAGCTGCCAGGAAATCTTAACTTTCACAACTGAATATGGCATGAGTGAGAACTAAACTTCTATTGTATTAAGTCACTGAATTTTAATACTTTAATACTTATTCAGGTTTGATCTTGAGCAGAAGTGAGTTTATATCACACACAAAGAATTCCACAAATATATGGCACTGGCTTATTATTAGTAGGAGAGTAAGCAGGTAGGACATGCTATTGGAAGCCTGGAAAAAGTTAACTCATGTTTTGTTGAGGCAGAACATTTGGAAAATTGTCACTTCTGGTAACACTTTGAAAGCAGATGATTTGCCTAACTGAGCTGGCAAGTTTAGTGGAAGAGATTTGAAAAAATCATATAATTAATGTGAGTTGGCTGTTATTGACTGCTTTGGCAAAGTGTTATAAGAAAGGGCTTACATGATGAAAAATTGTCTGGTTTTCTAGTGGAAATGAAAGGGAATATATGGAGTCAAAAATATTTGGGCCATGTAGGGTCAGAAAAGCATCTTTTTAGACTCCAAATAGTAAGAAATGGAATTAAAATTTTCTTGAGTGTCAAAATCCAGTTCAACTTTTCATTTTACCAGAATGGTTTAGGGTGAAGATGAAATAGAGTATATAGTCTGTGTTCATGTTTATTTCAAGAGAGCATCAAGGTAACAGCCATTAAACATAGAGAAAGTCACAGCTCAACAATTATATCTAGAAAGAACTTTGGATGTGTTTATTGGGCCATAAATTGACTAGAAGAAGACAAAACCCAAGCCTAATAAGTTTTGAAAAATAAAAAAAATGTATTGCCAGGAAAACCTCAAGACCAGATAAAAAATCTGTAATGCTGTTCTAGTTATGAAAGCAACTTCCAGTTTCCCACAACTTCCCTAGTTTCCCACAATCAAGAGGCAGCCATTGCCTCAAGGAGGTCACACTAGCTAATCCTTATTTAAGATGTGGCCATGTAAAGATAGTGGGAAAGAGAACACTTACTGAGAGATGAACTTGAGGTCATGGAGAGCTATAACCAAAAGAGATTCGTCCAAAGAGTAGAACCAGTTCATGGAATCTTGACTACCTCCCAGACAAGGATAATTCCCAGTGCCTGGTCCCCTGAATTTCAAAATTGCTATGAACCTGTGGCTGCCGTGTGTCTTCCATTATCTCCCGACCCCTTTCTTTTTGAGGGAAAGTGTCTGATGTGGATATCTTTTTCATACTTCAATATTTTATATTGAAGTGTGGCATATATTTTATCTAAATGAAAAAAGAGTTGCATGTGGACTTGATGTAGAGGACTGGGAATCTCTTGGAATACCTGATTTTGAGTTAGAAACAGTGACCAGATAGTAATTTGGCCTATCCCTCTTAGGAATAAAGAGTGTATTCTATGTGTTGGAGAAAGGACAAAATGTCTATTTGTTGACCAGAATACTAAGTTGTGGTGGATACCCACAGTCTTATTTCCTCTTCATGGGAACCCTACAAGTCTAAGCTTCAAAGCCACTATTTCAGTTAGCTTGGAGCCACATGACTGATTTATGGCTGATGAGATGTAAACAGAACTAACATGTCACTTTCTGGCTGAGGTGACTACTTACATAGTGTGTATTCTCTTCAATATATTTCTCTTCTTTTTGTCTGAATGACACCAAGATGACCTTAATGTCAAAAGATGCTTGGAATAACCACAAAAGAGCAGCCTATTTGAGGAAAGTCAGTTGACCTCCCCTTCAGACTGTTTTTTGAATGAGAAAGAAACTTCTGTGTCACACCCTGAAATTTCAGATGTCTTTGTTACTGTGGCTTATTCAAGCCTATCTTGACTTATACAGGGGATTAACACTCTTGTGAATACCAAGGCTTAATGAAAAAATAAACAAAAACCCTAACTTTCTCCTCAAATTTATAATATATGAATTTTGATAGAAGACAGAATTATCATGGAAAACTATATCTTTAGGAGAAAGTAATGTTTTCATTAAAGCGAGGAAGTAAAGAAAAAGCTAAGGGAAAAGATTAACGATAAAAGTGAGCTTGTTTATTACAGAGTAGTGTTTCAAGAAAGCAGAGTGAATAGTTTGAAAATGTAAACATAGGGTATAGCTAGTTAGAATCAAGGAACTGTAGAACATCTTGATGACAGCAACTCTAAAGACGAGGGTCAGGTTGAGGGGGAGGACTTTCGTGACAGGGATGAAAGGTCTATCACCCAGTTTTATTGTTGGTTTAATTAAACAGTGTGGCTATGGGGTCTAATTGCTGGAGGAATTGTGTTACTCCATCTGGGGCGGATGGCTGCCAGCTCTTTCTTTCTCATTGCCCCTGAAGCCCAGAGTGGTGACACTCCCTGGAGCAGTCATGCTTGGATAGCCATTGATGATGGCAAGAATGATTTTGATCCTTGTATTTTGTTTTCCTCAGTTCTTAGATTGACTGCCCCTGATCTTTCTCCAGAGGCTCTTCAAAGGTCAGTGTGTCATTGAGATGGTCACTGGTTTCTTGAAGCATCTTCAGGCCAACTATCAACTTCTTCATTATGCCATTAGAGATTACTGGTTGTGACAGCTCTTTCCTGAAGGTACTGTTTTTGATATTCTGAAGCTGGAGAATAGTTTTCAAAGGAGATATGATTCCTTTCAGGCTTGCTTTCAGTTTTGCTCAGAAGGCCTTAAATTTGATTTCCCTCCAGCTTTATACATCTTCTATTTCTCTAGGAAGTTTGACAATGACATTGTTTACCACACTGAATAGTGCACACACTTTATGAGGGCCTGGTGTAGAAAGTCTCTATGATCTTGGTATTAGTAAAAAGTGCTTTTCCTGGGAAACAGGATTGCTTTATTCTGCCATAGATAATATAAATTGTATCATGTTTACCTTTGGTGTTGGTGTCTAGAAAGCTTTCAAGGGCACCTGTGGCTCATCCCTTGCATGAAAAGTATTTTGGTACTAACCCCACCTTGGGTTCATCTTTTTTTTTTTCCTTCTTTCTTTTTATTTTTTTAAACTTTTATTTTCCCATTGTTTAGATCTCATTAGCTTTAATTTTTTTTAATGCTCGATGAGTGTATCAAGGTGAATTTAAAGCCTTTTATGGTGGCTATGGTGTTAGAAAGAATTAAAGAGACAAAGAGAAAGAAAGAACTAGTGTAGGAAAGAAATAATACTTACTGTCAGCCTTCTGTCCATATTCTGTCAGACCCTACTATTTTAATGCATCCTGACTGAGTCTGAACTGCTAGTATCTGTTATCTATGCTGAGGTCACTTTCTGGAAATGCGGAAGACTGTGATGCACACGTGCTTGAAAGGCTAGAAGTGCCAGGGATTAACAATCCCTGTGAAAATATCTTTATCAGTGACTCTCAGGTTAGTACAGAAACACTCCACCTCCCTCACCCCTTGGATGGGATAATTATGAATTGTTTTGCATCATTTCCTGTTTTGTACCATTTCTCAATTTACCCTCTGGATTGAGCTCTAGTCACTCACTGTGTTACTGAGCTGTCTTTTCTTCTATGTGTCATTTCTCCACTCTCCTGTCACTGTTCTGTTCACTTCTCAAAGATGTCCTTGCATTCAAATCCTTGTATCAGGTCTATTTCTAGGGAGACCAAACTAACAGAGAAAAAGAGAAAAACGGAGGGAGGGAGAGATGGAAGGAGGGAGGGAAGGAGGGACAGAGAGACAGAGACAGAGAGGGAAGAGAGAAGGAGAAAGACAGAGAGACAGAAAAATCCATATTATGTTAACAATATATGTTCATTTTGCTACCTGAAGGAGCCTCACTCTTCTTAGGTGAAGTGTTTTTATAGCTTTAAGTATGCAGTTTCTTCTGTTGATGAAGGAAGAAACTAAAGCAATTTGAATCACTTTATTAGAGGTATGAGACAGTGAATAAACACACAAAAAGTTTCTCCAGTTTATTAATACATAACTTTGAAAGCTTATCTGATTCTAAATGCAGATTTTATTGTTTTTATTTTACTATTTTTTTCAGAACCTTAATTAGAACTAACTTCATACCCAACCCATCTCTTTTGCACTCTGATAAAGTGATGGGCCAGGTTTAGCCACTCACTAAAAATCTCATTCATGTTTAGCTCTGTCTTGGGTACAGATACAACTGGAACCATATTCCTTTAGCATCTGATAAATTCTAAGTAATAAAAAGTCTTAACCTATGACATACACCTTCAACGACCGGGAAAAAAATAATATTAATCCAGTTTTTTTACACATTTATTCTGAACAAAGCATTGATGCCTAAGGAAACAAAAATGCGTAGTGCATAGGCAAATTAAAATCAATTTAAGAAGAAAAGATATACTGTATATATTTATTTATTTATTCATTTTTTTCAAATAGCAACACTGAATTGGATACTCTGAGGTACAACAACAACAACAAAATACATCAGACACTATATACCCAATAGAAATGCATTATATATGTGCACCTGAAGACTGACTCAGGAAAACAACAAAATTTGTAATATCCCACAACTGGAAACAAGCCATTCTACAGAAGAATGGATAAACAAAATGGGATACATTCATGCAGTGAAACATGATACAATAATGAGACTCTATAAACTACAAGTACATGAAACAACATGCTCATAAATGTAAACTAGAATCAAAGAAGCCAGGTATAAAATAGTACATTCATTTGATCCCATTTATATGAAGTTTAAAATTAGGCTATGTTGTTACAGATCAGGACTGTAGATTTCCATCGGGGCAAGGGTAGTGACTGAAAGGGAACACGAGGTGACTTCTGGTGTTTTGCTAATTTATTTATTTTTCAATCTGGATATTAGCTATATGGATATGCTAGCTTTGTGAATATTTATTTATCCAGATGTACATTTGTGATTTATGTACTTTTCTGAATCTATAATATTGAGATATGTATTTCTCTATATATACAGATACAAATCAGACGTGTTTTTGCTTTGAGTTCACATCTGCTAAGAGAGATGTGGTATATAAACATATACCTTTAATTTCATGTTAAAAGTATCAAGAACCATACATATGATACAAGTCAAACGTCCTAGAATTAAAGACGAGTTAGAACTGCTCTTATACCTGGGTAGAATCTGAAATGCTTAATGGAATTAATTAATACACTTTGAGATTAGCCTGGAAGGATGAGTAGGGATTGCCATGTGGGTGGAGAGTGGAAGGGTCTAGGTGGAGGAACAGGAAGAAGAAATGTGCTGGCATGTTCTACAAACAATTTTCCTGTGTGGTCTGGACATTAGGAGCTATGGAAGACAAGCCAGATGAGAAGTTGGTGCTGGATGATGGAAGGCTTTCTACAATAGACTGAAGAATTTTAGTACATTTTGTTGAGTGCCAATGTTTCTGAGCATAGTCGACATGATCAGAACCATACCTAGAAAGAAAGTGAAACCACTAAGAAATAGAAAAGGTTGGTGTGAGGGAATTCTAGATGAGGAAAGCCAGAAAAGACATATGGAAACGATAGAACTCACTAGACTTAACAGCTGGTTGAGCTGACAACAAGGACCCAAAATTGAACCTATGTTTTTATGGTTGATTAACTAGGTTTGGAGAGAAGGAGATTATGAGACTCCATTTGGGGCAGATTGAGTTTGAGTGGCCAGCAGGTTATTTAGAGGTTGGGCAAGTACTTTGTAAACACAAGACTGGAGCTCACGAGAAAGGCTGAGATTTGAATTTGGGAGTCATCTGCATAAGTGTGATTGACGTGATCAAGGACCAAAGTGAAGGAAAAAAACCCAAAACATTGTGCTGCATCTTTGTAACTTCACATCCAATGCTGTAGAGCATTAAAGTCAAATGTGTGGAAATATAGCTAATAGTATACAATAGCAACAACAATGACACTGTATAAGTTTCTTGAGTGTGAGACATGTCTTGTTAACCATTGTTATCTTCAGTCCTTTCAGAGCCCCCTGGCACATAGTAGGCATTTGATAAATGTGTTTTTTAAGTTGATAAGTTAATTTTATTTGCATAGTGCTTTACCACTTTTAAATTCCATCATCAGTATCCTTAACACCTCAACAACTTTATCATTTATACCACAAAAGTGCTATGCAACAATTAAAATTTTACACTTATGAAGAATATATTTTTCATACATATTAAAAGGGAATCGTATTTTCATCACACACTGTAGTTAATGAGCAACCTCCTCCCATTTAGCCTGGCTCCTAGTATAAGTCAGATACAATTCACAGTGGCCATCACAAAGGAAACTCTGTGAGAGGAGAAGGAGAAAGGTAGCTGGCCTCGCTTCAGAGAGTGTGTGTTTTGTCACACTGCAGACCAACATCTGTTAAAAATCAGTGCAGTTTTGCTAGAGAGTTTCCAGCTTGATGTTACAGTGCAGTTTCTCCAGAAAAATAGCTGTAATTATATGAACTTTACAGGGATAGTCTAAGGGATTAATGGGGTAAAGCTTGTAAACACAAAGAGGAAATTCTTGAGCACTTAGGAGAGGTAACGCAAATGTTAGTTTCCTTATTACCATTAGCAAGTTCACTAGTTACCTGGGTAACAGCAGTAAAACTCTTCCAAGAATATCCAAGGTAAATCTCCTAATGGAGGAACATAAAGTTACCTGCAGCCCAAGGACATAGTCCTAATCGAACCATAACTCTAGTGGTAAAAGTTCTTGACCCTCCTTGCATTTGGAATGCACAAGGTGTCCATCGTTACACCTGCTGCTTAGGTGATAACCTAATGATAGACGTGATCTCTGAGCAGAAGTTTGTTCTTCTCTTAAATACCAAACCTACAAAATGATTGTTAATAGTAATCATCTGATGATCGGATGACAAAAATATGCATGGAAAACCCTGGTCATATTCTACTCCCTTTAGTAGAAACAGAATAGCAATCTTGTTCTACTCAAATTTTTAAGCCATTAAATGAGTTTTAAGTCCTTAGTCTTACAATCTCTTTGCATTACAACATGCCAATGAGAGTAAATGTGGAGCCCTATTCTAATTTCCATATTCATCCAGACAAACTAGAATGATAGCAATGAAGACACCACTTTGTGCTATGAATTATTCTCATATCTCCTGTTCATCCCTTTTATACATTCTTTTAACCATCAATGGAGGTCTCTTTGCTCTGCTTCTGGCCTTCCATTTATTCTGCTCTTTATCCTAACCAATAAAGATAGATGGATAGATGATTAGGTAGATGGATAGATAGATAGACAGATAGATATAGATATATGCATAGATATACAGATATATATGTGATATGTAATATAGTTTATAAATAAATATTTATTGTCATAATTTTTAATTTGCAAAATAAGAACATATAGAACATATTATTCTTAGGTCTATTAATTTTATGTTGAATATCATTTGCAAAATGAGGACAATTTATAATCTCTTTTATTGTCCTGAAGATTATGTGAGATTTATAGGACACATATATTATTCACATTTGACAAAAGTTGAGCTTATAGATTCTAAGTGACTTGCTGAAGGTCACACAATCAGTAATGAACAGCTAGATCTTGTATCAGTTAGGGTAGTTCTGCAGAGAGCAAAATAAACCTACCTAAAGGGAAAAATGAATTTGTTAGACTTGGAGGTACTCACCGAAATCAGAAAAGCTGAAGAATCAAGCTCATAAAGCAACTTACAAAGTCTCTGTGTCATCTCAAGAGCATTGCTGGAGCAAATTATTTCTATTGTCTGCTTTGTTTGTCTCTCAAGATTCGAATTCTATAGGGGGAGAGTTTGGTTGGTCTTGTTTGTGTTTGCTTTTTCTCCAGACACCTTGATGAAGTCCTACCAGATTGTGTCAAATGGGAGGAGAGTCCCCCCAAAGTGGTAGAGTAAATGCTGGTTAGATGCAATGCCGCAAATATCCCCACAGCCTATATCCTAGGCTTTCTGTTCCCAATTCTAATACCTTTTCTGTGATTGGAGTAGATTTTTGCTCCTTGGAGTCAGCAGCTTCTACAGCCATAGACATACTGGCAGTCAGTTTAAACAATTTGAGAAATGAGCTAGAGAGAAATGAGCTAGAGTTATGCTCTGAAAGAGCATAACTCTTTCAGAATTATGTTAAGATGCATGTACCCTGCTTTCATCAATAACCTCACCACCAATTCCTGACTACTG
This sequence comes from Balaenoptera acutorostrata, assembly GCF_949987535.1. Classification (NCBI taxonomy): domain Eukaryota; kingdom Metazoa; phylum Chordata; class Mammalia; order Artiodactyla; family Balaenopteridae; genus Balaenoptera; species Balaenoptera acutorostrata. The sequence continues at coordinate 18,689,946 of NC_080072.1, forward strand.
TTTCATGTTTGTGAGGACCAATGAGGTTGCTTCAGGTGGTCCCATTCTAGATAGAATGAAATACAAAATAATTGGTTAAAGTAATAATACCACTGTCACTATATAAATGATAGGCTGTATTGTAACAAGGTAATACATTCTCCAGATTTAATTAGCTTGGAATGTGAGTTATAACTTCTTTGTGAAGGAGGGGATTAATTAAATTCTTTGCAGGAGGGGAAAAAGCAGTCTGAAAATTTTCGACACAAATAGGTAACATTTTTTCAGATTAATTAAAGCCAGTGCTCATTATTTCAACCTTAGGGCCCTGGTTGCTAATCTTTATTTTTGCAAGTAGAGGGCTAGGCAGATGGAAAGAGGAAAGAAGTTAGAAGAAGAAACAAAAAGATAAGGAAGACAGAAGATTCAATAAACTCTAACTTTCTGGCAGTGATGTTTATAGCCCACCATTTATTCCATCATAAGTGCCAATGTGGAGAAGGAAAAATAATTTTCTATCTAACCTTTTAGGTTCTTGGCTGAGACATCTCCTCTAATAAAAGACAGATTAACAGGAGAAAAGCAAACAGAAATTTAAGGACACATACACCCCCTGTATACATGGATGAGACACAGAAAAACTGAGTAACTCTGCAAAATGACCCAAGCCACTACCTTGAATAACAGATTTAGCTAAAGACTAAAGAGGATGCTGTGGGTGGTGGAACCAGTTACTATGGGGGAGGCTGTCAGGAAAAGCGTAGTAAACAAGGGTAGGGTTGTCATGCAGATTTAAGTCCCCGCTTCTCCGCTGATAGGAGGTTCCACAGATTTGGTCATCCTCTTCTGGTCCAGAGAGGTAGATACTCTTACAAATGGAGATTTCCCTTATAAATGTAAATATGTCTTACAAAAGGGTAACTTTTACTTGTTTTCAGAACTTCTTCTGTGTGTGCAATTTCTTAAAAATAACCAGCTCAAATAATCAATATGCTGAAGAAGCACATTTGGGGTGGCAAATGAAGGTGTTCCCTTCACCAATCAACAAGTTTTCTAAGGGAACCCAGACAGAGGAATGGTAAATAACATAACACTGAAGATACCTGAACCATTTTACTTATTGAATTTATTAAATAACAGGTTTATTTGTTCCCAGGATTGGTGGTCAGAATAAATACACTAAATTTATTTATTGAGGACTACCCATTTGCCCAGACCCATAGAAGTTATCATGGAATGGTAAAATAGCATGGCTTTGAGGTAACATGTGTCGACTTTTAAAAAAATGCACAACGTGAGAGTTGTGAGTTAAGTTTCATTTGGGGGCAAAATGAGGGCTGCAGCCCAGGAGACAGCTATCCCAGATAGCTCTGAGAAACTGCTCCAAAGAGGCAGGGGGGGAAGGTCAGTATACATGTGATTTTGGTGAAGGGGTAGTACATGCAATGAAGCACATATTTTTTACAGAAGGTTTCTGCTAGTCTTGTGCAGGTTACTGCTCGTCACGAGGAGCAGATGTCACCATGAAGGATTATAGTGATTTTCTAGATATGAGGAGATCCAAGAACTGGGCTCATAAAATTATCTCCTGAAAATATCTAACTATCTGAAGATCTGTTCTGCCAGTTTTCCTCCAGAGCACAGAGTGCCTCATTTCTGCTCTTTACCTGAACTCCTTTCAAGGGGTGTTGAAAGTCAGCAGCTGCTGCAGCACATGATTTAATCCTTGTACAGGTAGATGGCAAGTGCCAGTGGAACATGCCAATTTGTAGTTGACACATGTCTGGGTTATTTGGTCCCTGATATTTACATAAGCTTGGGAAACTTTGTTAACCTCTGAGCCTTAATGAAATCATCAGTAAAATAGTGACAATAATTCCTGTAGATTTATTGAAAAATAAATATGTGAAAATTTTCATACATATTGGGTAACTGCAAACATTTGGTCAAATTTGCTCATGGTGCCACAGGGGATACAAATATATTTAAGAGCACATCAGTAATTTACGTTCTAACTAGAAAGTGAAATAATACAAAGAATCAGTCAAACCAGACTCACAAACCAGAAATCTTATCTAAAGTAAAACTTTACTAATAGCTTCAAGGACAGAAGGAATCATAATGCACAGGAGAAACCAGAAAATCCCTAGGACCATAGTTTCCCAGATTCTTGTTTGTCATTTCAGAGGCACACTAACCCAGATTAACACGAAATTCTTAAACAATTCGTGTGGTTTGCATCACTGGCTCAGAAGATGACTGTCTCAGACATTGAACATTTCCATGTTACACTCAGTGAACTAGTTTACATGACATTTTCCAGGAAAATGTGTTTTCTTTCACAATTGTGAAAGAAAAGGTGATAAGTTAAAATTCATTAAAATTAAAATCTTCTGCTCTGCAAAAAACACAGTTAAGAGAATGAAAAACATGCCACAGACTGGGAGAAAATATTTTCAAAACATATATCTGATACAAGACTTGCATCTAAAATATACAAAGAAGTCTTAAAACTCAGCACCTCACAAAAGAAGATATACAGAAGCAAATATGCATATAAAAAGATGTTCAACAGCATATGTTATTAGGCAATTGCAAATTAAAACAATAAAGAGATACCACTATACATCTATTAGAATATCTAAAAGCCAAAACATTGAAACACCAAATGCTGATGAGGATGTGAGCAACAGAAACTCTTAATTATTGCTGGTGGGAATGTAAAATGATACAGCCATGATGAAAAACATTTTAAGAGTTTCTTATAAACCTAAGTACACTCTTATCATATGGGATAGCAATTGTGCTTCTAGCTATTCACCCACTTGAGTTGAAAACGTATTTAAAAAAAAAAACTGCATGAATATTTATAGCAGCTTTTTATACAATTGCTAAAATTGGACATAACCAAGATGCTATTCAATAGTTGAATGAATTAACCAACTTTGGTATAACCATTCAATGGAATATTCTACAATAAAAAGAAACGAGCGATCAAGCCTAAAAGACATGTAGGAACGTTAAATACACATTTCTACAAGAAAGAAGCCAATCTGAAAAGGATGCATATTGTATGATTCCAATTATATGACGTTCTGGAAAAGACAAAACTATGGAGAAAGTAAAAAGATCAATGGTTTCAAAGTTTAGGGTAAGAATGAATAGGCAAAGCACAGGGGATTTTTATGATGGTGAAACTATTCTTTATCATACATGTAATGTATCGTACGTCACAGGATTTATATTTTGAAAATGCATAGAATTTCACAGCACAAATAATGTATCATAATGTTTGCAAATTCAAAATATCGTTTAGGAGCTCAAGGTGTCACGGGCAAGAATGTAGGCTCTGTCAAGAATATCCATCTGTATTACAAATGTATGAAACAACCTCACTGAGGAGGGTAAAGGGGTGAAAATGCTGACCTAAGTAACTTCGGAAATGAGTGGAGTATGTAATACTAAAGACCAAAAAAAAAGAAAAACCAAACCCAAAACAAACAAGTAAAAGAAACTGCACAGGCTCACTGTGCTGTGATTGATAAATTGTTTCCCCTGGGGGTAGGGGTTAACGCTTCTGATACTTCTATACATGTATACTGGAATTGAACAATTAAGCAAAAGGATGGTGGATAGTGGGAGCCAGGTTTCGCACTGTTGGGGTGGGAATTTGTAGATAAGCAAGAGAAGGAGGCTAGAATAAACCATGCAGTAAGGGCTTAGAGCTGGAGACATCGGTAAGAACTCATGTTTAACTTAATATAAATATATATGGTTCCATATAGAAATATTTAAAATGAATATGTGTATATACATGAGTTAGTTACATATGTATTTCTTTTCTCTGACTGCTGAGAAGGCCTGAAAGAAATGGCACTGCAGTAGCAGTGAGCGTAGCTACCACCCAGATCTTTGTTTCTGACACCCTTTACTAGAAAAAAGAACCAGAGGTCCCTGGAGAAATGACTGATTCTAGGCAACATATGAGATGATTCTAGAGCATCTTCTAGTGTCATAAAATATGCAAGTGCTCAAACAAATAAACAAAGAAACTATACAGATATGAGTGTGTCTTAAGAGGCACAGGAGCTGACTGAAAGAACTCCTAATGGCCAAAACTGGAAAAATTTGTGAAGTAATATTGGATTATAACCCAAAGTATAAAATAAATATCCATGAATCCATATAGATGTAAACAAATATTTGACTAAATTAATAAATGGGGGGGAAGAGACAAATCTTCCGTGCAGAAGAATTCTAAATAAATTTTGTAGATTCTCTGTCCCCAAAAAGAGGGAGCATAAATCTACAGTCTTTATATGGGCTTTATATGGGCTTTATGTGGGCTGTGAACAGTGACTTCCTTCCAAAGAGTACAATATGGAAAAGGGGGAAACTAGAGTAATTTTATAGTGCAGAAATCTGACAAATGCTACTTCAGCAAGGGGATCAAGGTCAACATCAAGTCATAAAATATGTTGATAGTATGTACCTTTGATATGATAGGAATTGATGAATGAAAATGTATACAGTTTTTGAGTCCTTTATATTCAATAGCACTGGAGAGCCAGCAAATTTGCCTTCACCCGTGTACCATAGAATTTTTTTTTAAATTATTTATTTATTTATTTATTTTTATTTTATGGCTGTGTTGGGTCTTCGTTTCTGTGCGAAGGCTTTCTCTAGTTGCAGCAAGTGGGGGCCACTCTTCATCGCGGTGCGCGGGCCTCTCACTATCGTGGCCTCTCTTGTTGCAGAGCACAGGCTCCAGACACGCAGGCTCAGTAATTGTGGCTCACGGGCCTAGTTGCTCCACGGCATGTGGGATCTTCCCAGACCAGGGCTCGAACCCGTGTCCCCTGCATTGGCAGGCAGATTCTCAACCACTGCGCCACCAGGGAAGCCCAGAATTTTTTTAACATGAGAAAAAACTTCATCACTTTGGATTAAGTGACTTTTCATTGTTTCCTTTTAGTTGCATCTTAACATCATACTAAATAAGTTCAATTTTTTTGTTCTTTTATAAGGATGGCTGTGAAAAGTATAAACCGCAAATGGTCATTTTTGAAGTCTTCAGAAACACAATTCTAATAACTATCTTTATCTGCCATAAATAAAATTCTCCTTACCCTCCTTTTTTTTTTTGTTTTGGTTTTTATTAGAAAAATCATCTTTTTGGATTAAGAGGATTATTTCCTTCTCATTACTAGGAATAAGATTCTATGAGGGAATGAATTTCTGTTCTTTTTGTTGCTGCAGTTTTCCCATCATTTAAAGAAGTATCTATCAAAGAGGACACTCAATAAATATTTAATAAATCAGTGCATCATTGCATTGTCTGCATTTGCCTTTTAAATACTTCCCTCTACCTGGGGAGATGCTAATTGAAGCTATGGAAGTGGCTGGGATTGTTATGTTAAAACAGATTCTTCGCATATCTCTACACTTTGGGTTCAATGAGGAAGAAATAGCGACAAAATAGGTGGAGATAGTATCAAAGAGATGGGAGAGAACTCAGATGATGTAGTGTCATGGCATCCAAGGGAGGCCAACTTTTCAAAAATGAGGTCCTCAATAATGAATATTTCAGAAAATAATGAAGAGCAAGCTGCTAGATTTGTTAGTATGGAAGACAAAGATGAATTTTGAGAGAGCAGTTGAATGACAGAAGTAAACCACACAGATCCCAAGATGTTAGTAAGTAAATTAGTAATTGGAAATTGATGTAGTGAGTAAAGAATTTTCTTATTACTTCATGGTTGTGCATATATGTGTGAGGTCATACATTACCGGGCTTCTAATATTTCTTGGCACACAGTAAATGTTGTTGCTGTTCTTTATATAATAATTACTATTTCAAAATGTCTTGGATAGTTTAAGCTTAAAAGTGAGAACATGTGCATTATATATTGTTGAAGTAGTCTTTGTGATCCTTCACAGCCTTAACCATGATACTGAACGCACAGCACACTTTTATAAATACCATTAATTTTACTTGTATATTAATCTATATTCTGATTACCCTTTTCTTGACATCCACAGTAGTCTTACATCTGTTGCAAAATAATGGATAAAATTCATAGAAATAACAAGTTGATACCTCAATTTAGTAAACAGAAAAAATGTCACAAATAGTTTGGGAATAGCATATAGTAATCAAAAATTCATTTGTGAATTCTGGTACATTTTGTAGAGCACCTTAATTTTCATTGTTTTAATGAATTTTACAGCAACCCAATAAGGAAGGAAGGCATAATATTATCAATTTCCAGAGAAGGTAGTAAAGTTTATAATTGGGCTTGGATTTAGAAAACTTCCAGTGTTTTTCTCTGTTTGTATGACCTTACTCATTTCACTTAACCATTTCTAGTTTTAGTTTCTTCACCTGTAAAATAGTTATGTCTACCTTATAGACATATTGAGAAAATTAAATGAATTAATCAAATGCTCAAAAATCTGACCTTTCCATCTTTTTTTCCATTGCCATGCCATGCACAAGCAGATATAGCCATAAACCAATTCTGAATATGGAAACAAATAGAATATGTAGTTGGCAAATATAGTAGCTGAGATTAAACTTAATCCTTTGGATGCTCAAAAGTTTTTCTTGTACCTTCAGTCACACTGATATTTGGAAGTGCTAACATTTGGTATATCCTATATTTATTACATATGGCACTTGAGTTTTAGGTTCCTAAATTTATTCAAGAACATTTTAATAATCATTCATTCTGCTGAAAATCTAATGCAAAGTTTAAGTCTCTCTAAAGGTAGATAATAGCTTAGAGAAATTACTCAGAAGTTCCTTTTATTCCACAATATCTCAGAAATGGAGAGCAGATAATGAGAGTGTATTCGCAGTCTTAATGTAGTAATCCCCAGTGGAGATCTTCACATTTTTAATTATTTAACGATGTCATTTAAATATTATCTGTCCGCTATGAATATTTCATGTTCATCAAAAATTCCCTGAAAAAGTAAAAATAACCTGTACATTAGTTAAAGAAGACAGTATCAATAATAGCATCCAAATGGTATTTCACTGCCTTTGGCATGGGGAATAGATTTTAATCCAATGGTTCCAATCAGTCACCTAAAGTTTTTGTAAGAGTACACAGACTGGGGGCATGTTAACGAAAGGAATCTTGGAAGTAGGGCTTGAATAATGAAATAGTATTGGAAATAAGTTCTGTCTCAAAACTGGATATTCTTCAGGAACATGTAGAAGAATCTCTAAAAGTCAAAGCTGAGCCATCTCCATTGATATGACCAGTGTGAACAACATATATTATGGACTGAATTATGTTCACCCCAAATTCATACGTTGAAGCCCTAATCTCCGATGTGACTGTATTTGAAGATATGGACTTTAAAGAGGTAATTAAGGTTAAAATAGAGTGAGGTACTAATTCAGTATGACTTGCATCCTTTAAGAAAAGGAAGAGACACCAGGGTTGTGCACACACAGAGAAAGGGCCATGTGAAGACATAGCAAAAAGGTGGCCATCTGCAAGCCAAGGAGAGAAGCCTCGGAAGAAACCAACCCTGTTGGCACCTTGATCTTGGACTTTCAGCCTCCAAAATTATGAGAAAATAAATTTCTGTTGTTTAAGCCACCCAGTCTGTGGTATTTTGTTATGGCAGCCCTAGCAAACTAATACAACATGTTTCCATGAGGAGGCATCATGATCTTTGGAATATTAAGAGCAGAAGTGTAAAATTAGACAATTATGGGAAATACAGTTAAATAATATGAGTTAACATATATAGAACATCTAGTATGTGTTGGGTGGTTGAGACAGATACCTTTTAACTCCAAATCAAACCTTTAATGTTGACGACATTAGCCTCAGGATGCAGATGTGAAAAATAAGTGTTAGAGGAATTAAATAACTTCCTCAAATCAAAGAGATGAAAAGTAATTGATAGATTATAACCTAGTATTTTTCAACTTAAAGTGATGACCTTGTTATTATGTCATAATTTCAGTCTCTGAATTTTTCTGTAACTGGCTTTGGCTCTATCTTCTTACACTTTTCTCAGTCTCTCTCTCTCTCTCTCTCTCTCTCTCTTTCTCACCATCCCTCCCTCCCTCCACCTTTCTCTCTCATTGTCTTTCTTATCTCTCCTACATTTGCTCATATACTGCCTATGTTTAGGAAAGAGTGTCCTGCACTAACTACCTCCTTCCAGTTTACAGAGAGACCAAGCTGTAGAGGATAGAGTTAGAAGGACTTTGCTGATTTACTGAGGACAACTTGGCATCAGCTCAACCTAGAACCTATTTTGTCTGCCTCTAACCATTTTGTTTTCAATTACTATTTACCTTGGCAACAAAGTCAGAAACTTTAAATGCATTAGTCTCATTGTTAACTTAATTAAAATACAGCTTCTCATTTCATTAGAAAGCAATCAACTGCCTCTCCTCTCTCTGAGAGACTAAGAAACAAGTTGGAAACCATTGAAAAGGGAACTATTGGGAGAGTTTTTGAAGGTTATCAGGAAAGGTAAGGTGTTGGGAAGCTCTGCTTGTGGGACAAAACAATTAATAGTGGGCACATTGGCCTTCTCTTCTTACTGTGTTCTCTCCCTCGATTTTTACCCCCTTTCCTCTGGCCTCTTCCCCATCTCCTTCTCCCCATCTCCCATAAGGGTACCCTTTCTCTGGAAACCTGTTTGGTTTGTTTCTAAAGAGCCTCTCATGAATGCATGAAATTGAGCAATTACAGATGTGCCATCTTGGTAATTTTTTCCAACATTTTACATTGTTTCGAACTAGAGGAATTTTAATGCAAATGGTTCAAGATGCTTCCACTCATTGACACAGTGTTTAATGTATTATCGCTTTTACTATTTGTAACAACCCCAAAGAATTGTTGCATGGATTATTCCCATTTGTTAGCTGTAGAAATTGTGTCATGAAGAAGTTAATTTACATGTCAGAGACCACAAAGCCTTAAAGGTAAACTTTAGTAGCCTAAATCTATAGATTGTACTTGTTATCGCTTCTTTAGAGTACATATTGAGTGTCTGTATATTATGCAATTTGTAATATCATTTCAGAAAATGAGAAAGTAACAACATCCTTCTTAAATACGCAATAAGCAATATATTTTTTATATGTTAAGCTATTCAAAATGGAATTTATATGTTTGCTTCCTAAATTTGATACTCCTAACTTCTTAGATATAGGTGAAAGACTTCCTTACTACATCTGGATATGTAAGAAAAAATATGAATATTAGACTATCAGATCTAAAAAAGAGAATATGATAAATTTACTCCTCTTATTTGTGCTTGACCCATATTTTATTGTCAGGTATGTATGTGCATATGTGTGTCTTCTTTTGAGGGTTAGGAGATGGAGAGATTATAGCTAATGGTTAAGAGCATAGGCTTTGGGGTAAAAGTATCTGAGTTAAGCCAGTAGTAAATATTTTTTCTTGGACAGGCTACTTATCCATTTATGTCTCAAGTTCTTTATTTGAAAATGGGGAGAATAATAGCACTTGCAATATTGAGTTCTTGTGAAATGAAATGATAAGCTACATGTAAAAATATTTAATACTTGTCACATCTTAATTACTCATTAATAGCTGGCTATTTTTCTTTTCATAGCACTTTATTGCTAGATTATCTATTCTGTGCAATGGGTGGATAACAAGATAAGTTCTCATGGCAATAAAAGATTGTCACACTAAGGTATATGTATCATTTGGATGCACTAAAAGTAATGTTAGTAATATCTTCTGATTGTCAGCAATTGGTTGCCCCAAATTAGCAGTTCTTTGCAAAAGGCGTTTCAAACCTGGGATGTCAAGAGTTGGAAGATAATCAGAGTTTTGGTTGTTTGTTCTTGAGTTAGAAAGAAAACTACAAAGTGTTACGCGTAGCATTTCAAAGTGGCTTCCACTAAGGAGGGTAATATTCCAAGTGAGGATCCATAATGCATAGTCTATCCAAGCCTTTCTTCTAGATGTCTCCTGAACTGTCACCCCTGTCTAACTACACACATACATCCAGAATATATGGAGATGTCAATATAAAGGGTATATTTTCTCTCTCTGACTAAATAACATTTACATTTTCTTATTATGGAAGTTTATTAACTCCCCAGAATGTATGTAATATACAGAAAACACATAAAGAAAAAAATCATCCATTAACCTACCATCCAAAATTTTCTGTTGTGGGAAAAAAGACCACCCAAATGAGGAAAACAAAGGCTATTTATTCAGAACTTACTATAGCAAGGGAAATAGCCACTGTCACTTGTGTTTAGTAGAGACTCAAAGGCAGGCAGAGGAGTGGGAAAGCTTCATAGTTAAAAATGGGGAAGGCTTCAGGAACGCCTTGAAGGGAGGCTTTTGGCATGGGGAAACTGTCATGGGCTAACTAGAAGTAGGGCATATTATGGGATCGGTTAGAGGTATTGGTTGGTCCTAAGTTCGAAGTGGGAGCAAAAATTAGGGAAACTGTCAGTTATTAGTCACATCTTAGCCAATTGTTTTAGACGATTATGAATGTTACAGGGGTTATTGTTTGGCTTCCTGGTTTTCTTTTTTTTTTTTTTTTTGCTAGAGATAATGGTCTGACCTTACAAGTCTGACCTGTAGATAAGTAGTCTGGTTTCCTGGCGTGGTTGCTGCTGATTGTCGGCCAGCATTCTAGTTTTATATATGGTCTGGCCATTGTCCACTTTATATTCAGTCTGTCACCATATTTAATATAGTGTGTTTTATTCCAGGTCTCCTTATCCCACTACCAAGACATATGTTTTATTGTAGAGCAACTAACAATTTTTACAGGTAGAAAAAATGTGTATTAATTAATCATATCCAATTCCCCAAAGAATTATGTCTGGGGTTTCATTTATTGTATATGCAGAGCACCTATTATGTGGCAGGTTCGGTTCTGATGGGTCCAATAAGTTAATGATGGCATAGTTTCTTACTTCAGAGAACCTAGAATTTTGCAGGAGTAGACATGAAATGGGTCTAGATAGCCTGTTTTCTTAACCATTTTCAATTGAATGACGTCAAACACTTAACGCTTGAAGTAATCATATGTTAATTCATGGTCTTTAACCTGCAAAATTATAGAGGGTCACTATACAAATGGAGACATATCCAAGTTTAAATTGTGTAATTCTCAAAGTTAAATAAGTGTTTAAAAAATGAAAGTAATTCTGTATTTTAAACTGAAATAATTAGCTCTCTGAAAAGTCTGTAATTAGTATATCATTTGAATTTTGAATTAATATTGCAGATAGAAAATTACTACTTATTTCAGATGAATTTTAGTTGCTAAATCAAATGCATTTGAATTCAGTTGGATGTTCTCAATGTACTATACTGTTTTTATTAATGAGAATTAACTTAAACTTGGATTGCATAATTTGCCTGTGTATACAAGCTAAGTTTATAATTGCTATTAAATACCAACTCAAGAGATATCATGAATGCAAAATTTTAAATGAATTTCATTTATACAGCTCCCAAGTAAAATTCTCACATATGTTAAATATGTACAAATATTTTTAGCATTTATGATCTTTATGTGGAGATCATTCACTTTTATTTTGAATGATTGATGACATTAGTTCCCTGAGAATTGATTATTCTGGCATAAAAGTGTTTAGATTAAAAAATCAGTGAATCCTGAATTAACTTTTTTGTTTTGTGAATTATCTAATGTTAAAGTGAGTATTTATCCCATAAGATACTCCATCAAAAACTAAAACATGAGTGTGTATGTGTGTGTGCACACTCATACAAATGATTATATATATTTAGTTTATATTTTGTGCTGGTATAATCCTTTATCACTGAGAAGATAAAGTTTAGGGATGTATATTAACAAAGTCTATTTCTTAACTTTGGAAGCCATTCTGGAAACCAAGACTTTGACTATAAATTTTGTTGGATTTTCTATCCTTGACAAATTAAAGGGATTTTTTTGTATATTGACTCTCTTGAAAGTATATATATATGTATATATACATATACACATATATGTATATATACATATATATAATTTATTGAGAAGAATCTAAATCTGTAGAATGAAAACTCAATTCATTAAATACTTTAATTAAAAACACACTTTTACTTCCTTCAACAAGCTAATTCAGATAGAACCACCATGTCTTTTTCCAGAACCTTTTTATTAGGGTAAAGTGATGAACCTCTTAGTACTGATTTCTCAGTGTTTTCTGAACTCTGTTCTCATTCTTAATCATCCTTTGATACCTTTCTGGCACTCCTTTCCAGTCCCAAATGGAATAGCCACTTACTTTGATCAATGTCAGTATGTTGATTTGATGTAGTTCTTTGTCTTCCCCTATAATCTTTCAAAGTTGAGACATTCTGGTACAGAACTCATTAACTACATTGTTTACAGTTAGTTTACTGTTTCCATCCTTATTTGCTATTGCACAGATTCATATAACTGTTAACATTTCCTCCAGTTGTCAACATTTTCTTTGTATAGCTCCTGGGGCTGCTTACAGATTCTATCTATCTATCTATTTATTTATTTATTTATTTATTTTTGGCTGCGTTGGGTCTTTGTTGCTGCACATGGGCTTTCTCTAGTTGCGGAGAGCTGGGGCTACTCGTCGTTGCGGTGCGCGGGCTTCTCATTGTGGTGGCTTCTCTTGTTGCGGAGCGCAGGCTCTAGGCATGCGGGCTTCAGTAGTTGTGGCTCACGGGCTCTAGAGCACAGGCTCAGTAGTTGTGGTGCACGGGCCCAGTTACTCCGTGACATGTGGGATCCTCCCAGAACAGGGCTAGAACCTGTGTCCCTTGTATGGGCAGGTGGATTCTTTACCACTGCACCACCAGGGAAGTCCCTGCTTACAGATTCTTTGTCTCTGAGCTGCAGCAATAAATCGTCATCACATTACAGCCACTCACTTTCTACAAACAGACAATTTCTGATCTGAATGCTGGTAAATTTTTTCGTTACTTAGTAGTCTTGTAAGGTATGGATTATTTTTTGTGTTATCAGATTGTTGACAACCCTAAGGTTGACATCTGGAACTCACCTGTCTTCCAGTTACCTTACTGAGCTTTGTGGTATAACTATTTCATCTATATTTATGCATATTCACAAATTCATGCATGTTAAATGGTCATTTTATACTGAAATAGAGCAACTTGTGGAATGATCTGATTTTTTAAGAGTTAAGTTAGGAAACAGGAAAGAAGAGGACTAATATTTATTGAGTGATCATGACTCTTCAGATGCTACACTAATGTATACATTTCTACATTTTCTTAGAATAAACCTATAGGGTTATTTGCAATTGAAGAAACTGAGGCTCAGAGAGGAAAAAATCAATCAAGATTTCCCAGTTATTACATTATAGAGCTTAAATTAATATCCCAAATTGACTTTCCCCAAAGCTTATGATCTTTCCAAAGTATTACATTAGGCTTAAAGGCAAGATTGTCCAGTCTTCTTATGCCACAAATACCTTGAAAAGAAGGTTTGTGGGGATTTAGGAAGACAGATACCAGAAGTATCAAGTAATAGAAGAGATTCTTGGAAATTATTCCTTTCACTTCGAGTAGGACCACATTAAATCACCTAAAATGGCTGAGATTGAATCCTATTTATAAATATCTCAAAGGGGATTTGATGGCATCCTCTTGACAACATATTCCATTGTTGGAAAATCCCCTTTTTATCCATCTACAATTAGTCTGTCAGCAAGATTCTATTTAGTGCTTCCTGTTTGCCAAGCTCTGTAATATGCAATACCTGTACGATGCAATGTCTTCCTTCAGAGATAATTTAGTGTAGTTGCGGTAAGAAGGCAGGTACATGAAATGAGAACTGGTGATTCAGTATAAATGATAAGTCTCAAATAAGCAATAAAGGATTTCAGAGGATGAAAAGGGGGAATAGATGGGTCCCAGAGGATTTTGGAAATAATGGTTTAAAATAGAATTTGAAAAAGAGAGTTGAATCCCTTTCTTCAAATTCAAAGGTAATTCCTTTGGATATAAGACACAGTCAGCCACAGCATGACCTTAATTGTCTGTATAGCAAACATTGCCTATCAGAACATATTTTCCTAGAGTGTGGACTCTGGTACCTTGCCTGGGTTCAACTCCTGGCTCCACCATTGGAGACATGGGCAAATTATATATTTCAGTTTTATCATCTGTAAACTGGGAATTTTATAATATCTTTCTCATATGGCTATTGCAAAGATTGTGAGTTATTACATTCATATGATGTACAATAGTACTAGGCACATGGTAAGCATTTCAATAAATGCTGCTGCTGGCAATCAGAATGAAGAAGAAGAAGAAGAAAAAAGAGAAGAAGGAGAAAGAAGGAGAAGAAAGGGGAGGAGGAGAGGAGAAGGAGAAGCAGAAGGAAAAGAAGAAGAAGGAGAAGAGGAAAGGAGAGAAGAAGAAGGAGAAGGAAAAGAAGAAGAAGGAGAAAGAGAAAAAAGGAGAAGAAAGGGGAGGAGAAGAAGAAGAAGAAGAAAGAGGAGGGGAAGGTGAGAGAAGGAGAAGATGATGATGATGATCCTGGCACCCATTAAAACAATGCACAGCTGGGCATTCCCACCCCCTCCTCATGAACAGTAGTATCTATGAATACTTTAAAACTCTTCCTCTAATACCTCTTACCTGGAGGAAAGCAGTGAGAAGTTCACTATACCAGCCCCCAACCCCTTACACAGTGAGAGCATTGTACTGCCGTCTCTTTACTCACTTAATTGTGTTGTACAATTAGTCACTATCCATAAGTCTCTGGTTGCCTTATTGCTGTTCAACAATCTGGAAGCTAGTTTTGAATCTGAATCCCTCAGCTGGTTCGTGACAGCTTCTTTTCCAGGGACTCAAATCTTGGTTAGAGTCACCCTCACAATAATCAGTATATTTTGAAAATTCTGATTCTTGTTAAATACCAAGAATTGCTGCTTAAAACCCCAGCGTGGCACTCTACAGAACATCCAGATTCCACTCAAGCCAGACTCTTTTGAATAGTTTCCCAGATCGAATGTGGTTTTATACCATGTATGTCCTGCAGTTTGTAATATTTGACTTCAATTTAATTGTATGCCTGCATCTGCTGGATGGGGCCAACCCCATGGTCACAGTTAATTTTTCTCTGCCCTTATTTAGTCCTTGAGCACAAGATCAGCATCATTAGCAAAGTGTCTGTCTTGTAATAGAATTGACACTTATTCCTTACCTTAATAAGATTCTCCTATATTGTAATATATATATTATAAATAAATATATAATTTGCACTATTATATATAATTTGCATATACATGTATAATTTGACACACCTGAATACTTGAGCTGTCATAAAGCTTGTACCTAAGATGATAGTGAAAATTATAAAGTCACTATTACTTATCACATTTTCGGTGTACCTGATCATCTCTCTTTTCTCTGCCTTGTTTCAGTGCCCTTGGAAAATTTGAATATAGTTAGGAAGATAAATAGTAGCTTCAGGAGTTGAAACAGTGCCCTGCCTTACAACTGTCTGTTAGTAGGATGCTTACTTCTCCTCCTCAACAAAGCTGCTGATACCCTTTGCCTTGGGGTTAGTTCTCTAGAAGCAGATCCTGAGATAAGGATTTATGGACAGTTGATTTATTAAAGATGTGCACCCAGGAAAGCCTTTAAGATAGTGGGGGAAGCTGGAGAGGAAGGAAGAATATCTCAAATCCTGGCCTCAGATGAATCCTGAAGGGCAGCTCTGGAATGTAGATTGCACTTAAGAATTTGTCCCAACTTCAAGAGAAGGAGCTGCACTTTCATAGGCCTACACCCATTAGTCATTAGCTTAGGGTCAACCCAGGGGAGCATAACCTCCCATCCACTTTTGGCAAATGACCCCAATAGTGAAAAGGCAGGCTCCTGTTGCAGAACGTCACAGGGGATAGACCAGTAGATGCAAAGCACACAGAGAAGCCAGGGAAGGGAAGTACATAGACAGTAAAAGGGAGCTGAGAG
The DNA here is from genome assembly GCF_949987535.1 of Balaenoptera acutorostrata. Lineage (NCBI taxonomy): Eukaryota > Metazoa > Chordata > Mammalia > Artiodactyla > Balaenopteridae > Balaenoptera > Balaenoptera acutorostrata. The sequence goes on from NC_080072.1 coordinate 18,705,917, forward strand.
AATCTCTGTGGGCTTATGTGTGTTTCTCTACTTCTGCACATAGAACCAGGGAGCAGGTCACAGTATCTGAGAAGGCACTAATGCAAGAGTAAATGAAAAGTTTAAAGACAGGAAGGATTCTGGGCTCTGGGTTCTTTCATCACTAGGTGGCATTGCCATCTTATTGGTTTAGCAGCATTGAGAAACCTAATGTCAGGAAAGAAGAATATACTTCTGTCTCAGTAGTTGGTAAAAAGGTACTTTTGCTCAACAACCTTCCTGCAAAAATAACTCTTAAATCAGTTCCAGATTGTAATTCACCTGCCTTATGTAGTTTTCACAGGCCTCATTCTTTGTAATAAATGAACAATTAAGGCCTGCTTGCCTATGTGAACACTGACTGTTCTCAAGGAGAATTGGATAAAGAGAGGAAAAGTACACTTAAGAGAATGGCTCTCTCTGCTCCCCCCGCTATGGTTCTCATTATCTGCTGTATATTAGGGCCAGCCAGTGCTTCAAGCAGGAAATGCTATGGCAAATAAGGGAGCTTATTGGAGGAAACAGACATTTCACCAAATAGTTACAGCAGGGCTTCCTCATCTGTAATGTGGGAATATTAGTTGTATTTTATTACTCTATTAGTTATCTATCTCTGCATAACATATTACATTAAAACTCTCACTTTCGGTGGGTCAAAAATTAAGTCAGAGCACAGCAGGGATGCTTGTCTTTGCTCCTTGGCTTCTAAGTCCTCAGATGGAAGACTCAAAGACGGAGAGGCTCATATCATCTGATATCATCTGAAGGCCTGTTTGTATACATGCCTGGCAGTGGATGCTGGTTGCTTGCTGTGGGCTTAGCTGGGTTTGTTGGTCTCATTGCACGTGGCCTGGGCTTCCTCACAACATGGTGGCTGCGTTCCAAGAGCAAGCATCCCAAGTGAAAGAGAACCTGATGGTGCTACTGTGGGGATGAAATCAATTACTTAATATAAAATGCTAAGATCATTATCTAGCACCTAGTGCTTAATGAGAGCTATTATTAGTAATAATAGTATTATTAGCAGTAACTATTCATGTAAGTATGTTAGTAATAATATTTCACATAGATCCCAGGTGATTTAATTCCGATGCATCTAGGGGTGGGGGGTGCATTTATCACCTTTTTGGTTACTATCTAAACAAATCAGTTGCTTATTGGTAGGCTGCACCCCTATTCTTTACTAGTAGTCCATGGGCTTCAGTAAGAGATTTTAGCTGATGTTGAAAGAGCTGGGCAGTGTAATCCGAGAGGATTGTGACGAGTTTTGAGTTCCAGTGAAAGAGAGCTGCCAGGAAGAATGATCAAGGATACTACCATAATCTGAGAAATAAGATAATGTGGGTGTTCTTGGAACTGTGTCTCCAAGTCTCAATGTGGTGATTGAATCATAGCCATACACTAATGCCTTCACTTGTTAGCAATTTCATTTTCATTTGTGACGATCATTTCATTCAGCTTTGAAATGAAATTTGTTCCAGTATGTAAGGATATATAAACAATGATTTTCTTCAGTTGGAGGTTATATGTATAGTAGTAAAGAAGAGTATGGAGACAGGGAAGGAAAATTAGAAAGGACACTGACACATAACATAGGTTGCTTTCATCTAATAAACTCAAGTGCGTATTATGACTGAAATTGAGTGACCGATCCTTTCCCAGAAGACCCTTACAGAGACTGCCTATCCCTCCATCATTACTTGCTGAGGGAGACTGTGTAGCCTGTAGTGATGCTAATGGGGTAAACACTTTTCTGATTCTTTGGCAAAAATCTGAAGCCATCAAGATTGTCATCTTGATCTTTGGTTGATGAGTTATGCTTTTATTCATCTCAGTGACTATCTTCTTTCTGCCTGCAGGTTAGTCCAAACTCCTTTTAAAATGTCATTCACCTCATCCTCTACTATTTCTCATCACCCCGACTTGTCCCATATCTGACTTTTTACAGCCCCTGAATAAGACACATAATTTAACACTTCTGTACTTTTATACATGCTGTTCCTTTTTATTGGCAAGTTTTATTTTTTATTTTCCACTTTTCAAAATGCATTCACCCTCTCATTTTGAAAATCTCTTCCTTTCCTTGTCTCCATCCAGAATTTATGACTCCCTCCTTCTTGCTCCCACATTTTTTTTTTTTTTTTTTTTTTTTTTTTGGGTAGGGCATGTGCCATTTTATTAATGCTTGCTGTAGATAATGTCTTTCCTCTTCCTTAGGTTGTGGCTTCCCCTGGAGCAGAAACTATTTTGTGCTCATGTTTATCTCTTTAGTGTCTATGACCTGGCCTTGTGTATGTTAGATAAAATGCCTAGTGAATGAATTACTTGAATTTATAAACAACTATACACTGCTCTGGCCTGGCATCTACTTTTCCCTCCATAATACAGTCTTCCTTGACTATGCTTATGGGTGTGTTTGTCTTTGCGTGTATTTTCATTTATCTTCTACCATGCAAAAGAACACCCAAAACTCAGAGGCTTAAAGCAACAATGGTTATTTCTTCATTAATTTTTCATGATTCTGGGGATTGACTGAGCTCAGCCAGGTGGTTCTTAATCAGTTTTATGCAGTTCGTGACAGATGAGGGCTCAGACTGGAAGCATCATGAAAATTTCTTCATTCATACACTTAACAATTGATTCTGGCTATCAGCTGAGACCTCAGTAAGGACTGTTGCTGGAACACCTGCATAGAATTGTTTTTATACATAATCTGGGGAATTAGTAAAAACTAGATAGAAGTTACCTACTTGTTCTGAAATCATGTTTACATTTGCCTGTGTGTATTTGATCCTTTCACTCCTTTACATCTAATGTACACTCTGATTTTTCTTCTACCTTTCTACATGTAAACCCACCCAGCCTTTAGCTTTAGCTTTTGCTTTCCTGGTCAACCCAGCCATCAGTTACTTTCACAGATACCTTCTTTACTACTCAAAATCTTATTTGTGAGAAAAAGCATTTGACAAAATCTATACACTTTCATGATAAAAACACTCAACAAACTGGGGAATTTTTTCAACCTGATAAAGGACATTTATGAAAATGCCACAGCTACCATCACACTCAGCTGTGAAAGACTGAAAGCTTTTCTTCTAGAATCAGGAACAAGAAAAGAATATCCATTTTGCCACTTCTATTAAAACTCATTCCTGAAGTTTTCGGCAGAGCAATTAGGGAATGAATAAATACATAATTAAGTAAATAGCACCCACATTGGAAAGCAAGAAGTACAGCTATGTCTGTTCTCAGATGACAGGATCCCATATTCAGAAAGTCTACAATGAGATACCATTTCACATGCCTAGGATGGCTGTAATCAAAATTTGAAAATAACAAGTGTTAGCGATAATAGGAAGAGATTGGAATTTTTATGCATTTCTGATGGGGATGTGAAATGGTGCATCCATTGTGGAACGTAGTTTGGCAGTGTCTCAAAAATTTAAACATAGAATTACCATATGATCCAGCAATTCCACTTCTACATATATACCACCTCAAACTGAAAGCACATATTCAAACAAATACTTGTACATGAATATTCAGAGCAACATGATTCAAAATAGCCACAAGGTAGAAACAACTCAAATGTGCATCAGTGAATGAATGGACAAACAAAATGTGTTACATACATAAATGGAATATGATTCACCATGCACAGGAAAGAAGTACTATAAGGAAAAAGATAGGAAGTCAGACATAAAACATCACACATTTTGTGTTTCAGGTTATATAAAATATGCTGGACATGTAAATCCATAGATACAGAAAACAAATTAGTGGCTGCCAGGGGGGGCTGTGGGTAAAAAGTGACTGCTTAATGGGTACATGGTCTCCTTTAGGGGCGATAAAGATGTTTTGGAACTACATAGAAGGTGTGGTTGCACAAAATGCCACTGAATTGCACACTTTAAAATGGTTAATTTTATGTTATTTGAATTTCACCTCAGTAGAAAAAAATATATATATCTATGATAGTTGCATGACCCCAGGTAGTAATGTATTTGCTTTACTAACTTAAACCAGCTTGTTGGTTTCCTGAATGTGATAATATGGTGGAAAGAGTTGAAATCAAAGCTGATTTGAATCTTTCTGAGCTTTCGTCTGAGATCTGTTGGGGTCTCCTCACTGATGGTTGGGTGTAAGGGCTCTCGGCATCATGGTGTCTCTGAGATACACAATCTCAGAAGAATATCAGGTCTACCATTCCTGGAGTCTTGTTTTCAGAGGACAGAAATTGTAGGCCTGTCTTCAAGCTACCTCTCCCTTTCAATTCATCATGTAGGCCATTTTGACTGGAAAATTTTCCAAAAATTAGAACATCCTATTTTTCCAGAGAAAACAGTTCTATTGAATGACTGACAAAATAGGTGATGGTTGTTTGGTCCTGGAGTTTTCCACTCCTGCTGTCTGCTAATAATCCCATAAGCCTCACCAGTGGGAAGCTATATCAGCTCTGTACCACCACGTAGACCTGCCATGCCTCACATTGTCTCTTCTGAAGAGCATGACCACGAGATGGTTTTGAGTGTGAAAGGGGACTTTATTATAAATTACAGTAAGGCAACAGACATAAACTTAGACTGTTCTAGGCAAACCAGAATATGTGATCTCCTGGTTATGAGGATATGAACAAGTACAGTATCAAGGATTCTGTTGGTCAGATTTTACAGAAGCCAGTAGTACTGAATTTGTGACTCCCACTTTGAGGCAGCATGGCCTAGACTTTAATACTTGAATCTTAGGATTTGATGTGAAAAGCCTCTGATTCCTGCTGTATTGTCAGGAGTGCGTGCTGGTCTGTGGGTTTGACATTAGTCAAAACTGGCTGCCGTGTCCAGATTAGTGGCAGGCAAGACTCAAGGGCCACTGGACTAGTATTATATGTTGAATACAGATATCCCTTTTCCAATTACACCCCATTTTGCCTTACTTTTAAGTCCAAAGCCACTGAAGCTGATTTTCCTAAGGTACACAGGCCTTTCATGCGGGGGATAAAAAGTGAAATATCAGTATTTAGATAGTCAATGAAAATGCATGTACTGATTTTGGAAGAAGAGGCCATACATGGAGGTTTGGATTGTATAAAAAAAAGGGAATATTCCTCAAAATGACATTCATGGTCTTACACAAATTAGCTCCCCTTCCCCTAGTCTCACTTCCTCATCTCTAAGAATTGAAAACCCTACCTGTCAGTCTTTTGGTGAGTAATGAGTATCAAAGGAGACTGTGAGTTCAGGCAGGATGGTGTAGGGCTAATTGTTTTGCAGGCAGATCAGGCTGGGATCAAATGCTCCCTCTGCCTTTCATGTATTATTTTGTGCGTGTTACCCGACTAATATCAGGTTAAAGTCTTCTTTCTTTAAACAGCAAGGGCTGCTCAAAAGGGTTGGATGAAAATTTCTTAAAGCTCATATAGCACAATAAATGTCTGAGAATAGATAAGAAAAGGGATTGGGGGAAAAATTAAAGATCAGTAAAGGGTGCATGTCCTCTAGATATACTATCAGGCCTTTGTGTTGCTGATAGAGGGATAGACTGAGATCACTGCAACCTGACAGATAATTCAGATCATAGCTCTGTGTACATAAGAAGGCAGTATATATATAAAATTAATAGTTGAATCAAATAAACAGGAAAGAATACAATGTTTAATGAATGGTGATGACACAATTGGATAAAAATAAAACTCAACTTCTATCTTAATATATACAAAATAAATTTCAAATGGAATAAAAATTTAAGAAAAAGGAAAAAAAAATCTTGTAAGAATATATAGTAGAATTTAACCAAGTTGGATACCCTGGAGCCATAAGATAAACACTAACGATAAAAAAATTAAGATTACCATCAGGCAAAATTATCATATATGAAGTCAGCAGACAAAGATTTGGAAAAAAAAATATGTGTCCTTGATGATAAAAATGTGATATCTATTATATACAAAAACTTCTAAAGACAAAAAAAGACAACCAAACAGAAAAATATGTGAAATATATGAATAGGGAAATTCTAAAGAAATCCTAATGACTTATAAGCATACGGAAAGGTCTTAAAAATCATTGGTGTCTTGATAAATGCTAAGTAATAATGGTTTATCTCTTAAGATATAGCTGACTTCAATAAAGAGCAATAATATATTTCTGGCATGATTGCAGGGAAAAGAGTAATACTGTACATTGCTAGTATAAGTTAGAATTGTTCTATTCTATTAGTAAAGCAAACTGGCAATATCTATTAAATTTTATACTGCATACAGGTATTGACCTAGCAATTCCAATTCTGGAAATCTATCCCAAATAGATAAGTCTACAGTATATAAAAACACACTTATGAGGATACTTATTACAGCATTGTTTATAGTGGAAACAAAGCAGTAACAAAGTGAATGTCTACCGATAGAAGAATAAAGGAATGAATTCACTATGGAATATTATTTAGCCAATAAAGTGAATGGATTTGAAATGTGCCTCTTGGATTTGGAGAAATTTCAATAAGATATCACCAGTGAGACAAACAAAATAAAAGTAAACTGTAAAAAATATGATTCTATTTGCATAAAAAGATGAAAAACTTTGAGTATTTATATGTGTTTGAGTACTGTATTTTATTGAACCTAAAGTACCACTGATTGTAAAACACACCATCATTTCATATAATATAAAGAAAAAAGTGCTGAGATTAAACTCTGACAGAAGGCTTTTTTTTAAATCACTCTTTGACAGAAGGCTTTTTTTTTTAATCACTTAGAAATTTAACTTTCATTTAAAGAGCTCTTTCAGATTTAACTAAACATCAATGCTTGTCTTACATAACTTTTGTTTATACATAAAAAGGAGCATGTAAGCAACATAAATTGATCAAAGTTTTATTAAAACTTCACATCCACAGTAAAACTTTTCTGAGTCCCTTCCAAAATGAGGTCATAGATATTTTGGCTTCCACAGATGTCTTCCTCTGCAATCAAGATTATTAGCATTTTAAAAATGAGAACTCCAGCATTGACTACAGGCTTTTTTTTCTGGGACCCAAACTCTCATTCTTTAGATATGTACGTGCCAGTAAAGACAGTAGCAACTATGTCGCCACTTGGGTGTTCTGCAGCAATTATCAGATGTACCTTAATTTCAGCGACATGAAAATGGGACAAAGATGCATCTTAGAATTGATGAAATATGTATATGCTTGTGTAAGTAATTATATGATGATGGAGAAAGCTACAGTAGAAAACATGTTAAGCTGTTAACATGAGGTAGGTGTGGCTGAGCTGGCACATGATGTGGACAGAAGATTAAGAATGAAAGAAAATCTGTCAGAAAGGGGAAAAAATACTGCACTAAAAACACAGTCACCTGACACAATATTGAAGGAGAAGAACAAAGGTAAGAGGACTGACACAACCCGAATTCAAGACTTACTATAAGGCTACAGTAATCAAGATAGAGTATTGGCTAAACAACAACCAAATGGACAAACAGAAGACAAGAGAGAGCCCCAAAATAGAATCACATAAATATAGGCAACTGACCTTTGGTAAAGGAGCAAAGGTAATACAATAGGGCAAATACAGTCTTCTCAACACAAGGCATTGGACATCCACATGCAAAAAACAAATAGCTAAAAGAATCTAGACACCAATTTTACACCCTTCACAAAAATTAACTCAAAATGAATCATAAACCTAAATGTAAAACACAAAACTATAAAAATCCTGAAAGGTGACATAGGAGAAAATCTAGATTACCTTGGGTATAGTGACCCCTTTTTTAGATACAGCATAAAAGGCACAATCCATGAAATAAATAATTGATAAGTAGGACTTTATTAAAATTAAAAATGTATGCTCTGTGAAAGATAATATCAAAAGAATGATAAGACAATCCACAGACTGGGAGAAAATATTTGCAAAAGACACATCTGATACATCACTGTTAATCAAAACATACAAAGGGCAGTTAAAACTCAACAATAAGAAAGCAAACAGCCCATGTAAAATGGGCCAAAAACCTTAACAGTCACGTCACCAAGGAAGATATACAGGTGGCAAATAAATGTAATGAAAAGATGGTCACGAATGTTTATAGCTGCTTTATTTATAACTGCCAAAACTTGGAAGCAACGAAGATGTCCTTCTGTAGTTGAGTGGACAAATAAACTGTGGTACATCCAGACAATGGAATATTATTCAGTTAAAAAGAAATTAACTGTCAAGCCATGAAGAGACATGGATAACTTTACGTACATATTACTAAGTGAAAGAAGCCAATCTGAAAAGGCTACATATTGTATGATTCCAACAATATGACATTCTGGAAAAGGCAAAACTATGGTGACAGTAAAAATATCGGTGGTTGCCAGAGCTGGGGTGAGGTGAGGGGAGAGGTGAATAGGCAGAGCACAGAGGATTTTTAGGGCAGTGAAACTACTCTGTGTACTATATTGGTGGATACATGTCATTATATATTTTCCAAACACATGGAATGTACAATACCAAGAGCGAACCCTAATGTAAACTAGGACTCTGGGTGATTATGATGTGTCAAGGTAGATTCATCAGTTGCAACAAATGTACCACTCTGGGGGGGAATGTGGATAATGGAGGCTGCACATATGTGGGGTTAGGGGGCGTACATGGGAAATCTCTGTACCTTCCTCTCAATTTTGCTGTGAACCTAAAACTTCTGGGGAAAAAGTAGTCTGAAAAATATAAGTTAATTAATTAATTAATTAAAAACAGTCCCAATATATGTGATTATACGTTTGCATTACTATAACCTTATGTTTGTGTATTCATAGATAAAAAGTTTTAAACTTTTTAAACGCAAGGAAAGAGGGTTGTTGAAGGACTTTACAATGGTGGTCTGTGTGCTCCGTACAGTTGCAGGAGTTCAGGAAACATTTGAAAGGGTTGAATGAGAAAGCATATAAGGTAGTTATAGTAGTTATTAAAGTTGTTATATCATTGTGTGTGACAAGTTGACAAGTGAGAAAATGTTATTTGCTTTTTTTCCCTTTAATTCCTAGGCAGTTCTCCATTCCCACGCTCTTGCCCTGAGGAGTGCTGAGAACACTGTTGGGTCTCAACCCTGTTCGTTGATAGAATGATCAATAGGAGAAGTTGGTTGTAATCAACATTTCTGGTAGTGAATTTTGTAGAATGTCAACTGTTTAAGATATTCTGTGGAAAAATAGTTCCATGATTTTAGTTTGAGGAAAACTCCAATACTATATCTTCTTCTGCAGATTCATGGTGCTTTGTAGAACTTGTAGTAAAAAGATTTTATTGTACTGGCAATTTTCCAAAACTCTTGATGACAAAAATCTCTGTTTAGTATGTATAAAGCTTATCATTGTCCAGAATTTGTGTTCTATGAAGTAGAGAGGAACCGGTTTATAGAAACTGGTTTAGATTACTCATATGAACTAGAAAGGTGTGGACACATCACTTCACACACCTGTAGTGCACAGAGCTCTAATTTCCCTTGATATTCTAGGGCAATGACTTAGGAAGGAATTGGTGTACATTCTTATAAAGCAGCTTTTACTACTATATCTCATTGTGAGATAAGGAACATGGTAACTGAAAAAAATAATGGCAACGATGTGGATAATAAGGGATGTGTGTATTTATAACCAGGTTATAAAGCTCTAGCATTAATTTCTGTTTCAGTTTTGCTGTGTTTAATAAGACTCAGAGATTCATTTGGTGGTCCTAGGAAGAGTGAATTGGATCAGAGACCCTGAATGATTGACTCTCCCAGGAAAACAGTATCTTTTGTGTTTTTGAAGTCTTAGCTTAGTTTTTTAAGCTAATCAGACGCTATTGTCAAGGAGGGGGAGTATAATTAACCTTTTGTGATAAATGATAAAGAATGAAATGTGTCCAGAGGGAGGGTAGAGTAGGGGAGAAGCTGGAAACCTTTCACCAATGCATCTTTTTTGCTCCAGGGTTTTCTGCCCCATTGGAAATTAATCAAGTGCTCTTCTCTGAGAAAAGGAGTAGAATACACTTTTTTGCTTTGGAATTGAGGGAAGAATGTAGAAACTACATCTGATATAACTGCTGGGGAATCAGCCTTAGGGGAAGGCTGAGTTGAGGATTAAAAGAGTCAGAGCACGTAGACATTCCTGAGCTCAGCATCAAATGATTGAAGCCGCCTTTCCTCAATGGTCCAGGAGGCCTAATTTAAAACAACAACAACAACTACAAAAACCCTACTTTCTATAGCAACAGTGTGGGAGAGCAACAGAAACAATAGCATTAGTGAACCAATTATAGTCCGAACTCTCCCTGATTTGTCCTATAGTAGAATCAATTGTTTGCATCAGCCTTTGTTTGTTCTCTTGTTTGTTTCAACAGTGGTGGTGGGGAGTTCATTTCCCCCTCAGAGAAAAGTACTGGACTTGCTACTATTCTCAATGAGGTTTTGAGCTTTTAATAATTCCATTTTTAGCAATAAAAAAGATGAGACTCTACTTCTACTCCATCTGTAGTGAAGCAGTTTCCATACTTATTATAGACTAAAATGACTTAGACAAAATGGCTTAAAATTAGATTCCCCAGGTTTTTTTCTTTCCCCCTAGAGATGCTGATTCAATAGAGTGTGGAATCTGTTTTTTAATAAGCTTCCCAGGTGATGGTGAGGTAGTTGATCAGAGTACTGAAATTTGGAAAGGACAGCTATGGGCCATTTATCATTCAAAGTGGGGATGTAGGGACTTCCCTGGTGGTCCAGTGGTTGAGACTTCACCTTCCAATGCAGGGGGTGTGGGTTCGATCCCTGGTTGGGGAGCTAAGATCCCACATGCCAGGGGGCCGAAAAACCAAAACATAAAACAGAAGCAGTATTTGTAACAAATTCAATAAAGACTTTAAAAGAAATGGGGATGTAGATGGAACATGTTCTAGCCTCATCATTACTTTTGTCAGCCTATGGTGATATGGCTAAGTGTTGTTCTGAAAATTTAGATGGAGTCCTGTGGTTTGTGAAAACACTCACTCTTAGGTTTAATGAGTGATAATCCTTACCATGTGTGTGTTACAATGCATTCAAAATTAAAATCATCATTACTTAGCCAGAGAGTATCAAACTATCTATGAAACCAGTCTATGCTGAACAAAAAATTGAGGAGCATATTAATTAAGTAATTAGTTCTGTACCATCAATATACCTGGGGTGGGAGGCAGCCCAGTGTAGGGAAGAGGACTGGATTCTGGAGTCAAAAAGACTTTAGATCCTGACTTCAGTGCTTCCTACCTATAGATAAGTCACCTCCTTCTCTGAAACTTGGTTTGCACATTTATAAAACGGAACTGGTAAGACCTCCCTAAAGAGACTGCTGTGACGACTGCATGGAACGAATGATGCTGTAAATTCCAAGACGTTGAAGGAATCTTTCTTGTTTACCACTGACCTTCCCATCCCCTACCCCACCCCACCCCAAATACCATGTCAGACACATAGTAGGGGCTGAAGGCACTAACTTTTCTTAACATGATCATTGTATTTAGAGACAATATCGTACTCACGTGTCAAAGCAGCACCAGTAATTAAGTGCTTTCCTCGTCTCTGGTTTTAATGTGCCATAGAGTTGTGTTTTCAATCCTATGTGTACTTTGTTAAACACTCACCCATTCATCCATGAAGCCATAAACACAGCCAAGTTTATGTTAAACAGTGAACCCCCGTAACACAAATGAGAATCATGTCACTCATTTTCTCAGCTCAACGTGAGCCTTTACCTTTAAACAGTCAAAAGGGAATTGAAACGAAAAATCGCGAAAACACAATCAATGCCTCTCCTCTTCTTCTCTTTACCCACTCCCTATAAACTACCCTCAATTTGAAAAAAGATATATACATAAGAATAAATAAATATTTCCTGGTAATCGCAAGCTTTAGTGATTGAGATCAGGAAACTAGAGGGAAAAAATGAAAAAGCACTGTTTTCCTTGCCTTTTCTTGCCTTAGAAATTGATACATTAGTATGATTAAAACACTCCGGAAATCCCCATGTGTGAAGAGGAGACCAGGTAGCTTATAAATGGATACCTAGATCTGTGTGTATATCTATGACTACATCTATGTTTGTATCTATAACATCACTATCTATATTTCAAGTTAGAGATTATAATAGACTTAATAAGAATAATACCTCATACACATACCTAATATTGAATAACATTAAGGACAATCGTAAGCCCTGAAAATCTACACAAATCAGTTTTGTGTGTGTGTGTGTTTAAGCAGAACAGTAATATTTAAAAGTAAGGTTTTCCTAGATTCCTTAACCTTTACCTGAGTTAGAGCTTTATGGGTGTTCAATTTTCACCTTTCCTTCAGCCACTGACATATGATTAATGCTCTGAAACCATAATTTTAAAAAATATGGGGGGATGGAAAGTTAATTGCTGTATTTTGTTTTTAATGGGGCTCAAGAAAATTGTTCAACCCAGACCAATAGAAGCACAGAAAGTATGAGGAAGGGTGTCAGTTTTAGTATAAGTTCCAAAATAGAAGGGGTAGAAAGATCCCTTTTTTTTTGGTCCTGGTATAATGAAACTGTATCTTTCTCTCTGTCTCTGTCTCTGTGTGTGTCTCTGTCTGTCCTCTGTCTGTCTGTCTGTCTCTCTCTCTCACACACACACACCCACAGTTGTAAACATCTGGTGTGTAGAGTATATTTTATTCACATTATCTCCCATAGCTTAGTGCTTGACACATATTTAAGGATCAGTTAAAAATCTGTTGGTTTTAGGTGAACTAGGTAATGTTAGAATAACATAGAGAACATTATTTCATATAAATTATAAATAGATAAGAGAACTGTGTTCCAAAGAAATTAGGGGGTTAAGTGATTTCCCCAAATGAGACAGGGGGGAAATCTAGATGTTAGGGTGGAGCTACCTTAACCTGGAATTAATTAGAAGGGAGGAGACGGACGTAAATTCTCTCCACTTCCCACATTTCCTCTAGTTAGACGTACAGGCACAAGGAGAGGGACATATACTGGCCCTCTGCATGGTAGGCTGACGTGGGAATCTCATTGATATATCTTTCATTTAATCATATTTGGTTTTTAAATAATAATATAATGGCCAGTGAAAAATCTACATTTGCCACCAAAAGTCTAGTGAAGTACTAAGGGGTGAAAAATATATATGCCCAAAGCTTACAATGGGTTTATATAAGAGTTCTTATTTTCCAAAGCATTGTCACCTTTCTGAAGAATTAGGTATTCTGCTTAATGTACAATAAACACAGCCTATATTTTGATATAACCTCTTCTTCTAAATTCTTAACATAAAAGGAACATGTACCTGTTCATGGTATCATTTTACATAGCTGTAATAATAGCTATCACTGATGGAATGTTTCTTATGTTCCAGAAACTGTACAAAAGGCTTTATGTTAGTTTTATTCTCAATAACTATGAGGTAGTAACTATTATTCACTCTCTTTGGGTGATGAGGCTATTGGGGTTAAGTTATCGACCCAAGGTTATATGAGCACTGAATGGTGAAGCAAGAATAAATTGAGCATCTCATACTGAACTTGTAGACATGGGTGGTGGCCCCCTGAGGGGCTCACCCTTCAGAAATGAAGGCCTGGCTTACAGAGCAAAGAGCTTGGGTTTTAGAGCCAGTCAAACCTGGGTTCCAGGCCTGACTGCAACACTTACTACCTGTAGAATATCGGGTCAGTATCTTGGTCAATTTGATCCCTACCTTCCCCAACTGGAAAAATGGGGATAACAGTACCTTACAGGTTTGTTGGGCAGATTGAATGAATTAATATACTCATTTTACTGACTATTTTCCTGGAACATAGATAGGCAAAAAAAAAAAAAAAAGGCATTTCTAAATTTAAAGTTGTATAGGCTTAAATAAACCATACCATTTACTAACAAATTGTCCAATTAGGCTTATTGAGAAGCTTAAAGCTAGATTCCTAGAGACCATCTACCCCAGAACAGAAATGCATTTCCATCTCCAAAGGATGGGCAGTTCCTTATTCCCAAACATCTAATTGCCTGTCCTCTGCCAATAAAGAGACTCTGGGGGTCTGAGTCTATCTGATCTTTTCTGTTTTACTGCTGCTTATGCGCATGATTCCCAAAGTACGTGCCGAGGCACACTGGGGTGCCACACCAAACTCACAAGGACGCAGTGAGATATTTTAAATTGTTAGCAAAACACAGCGATATTCAATTTGTGTCAGACACTGTAGGGGTTACTAGCTTGAAGTCGTTCACATTTTGCACAATCTCTATATTCCTTTCAATGGTGTCATATCTTTGGGAAGCTGGGTTTTCAGCAGTTGCTGGAATTAAAAAGCAAGCCCCGTGTGAAAATCAATGTGAACAAGAAATGAGAGTGGAAGCGTCTGATCTGATTCCAAGCTTTGGAAAGCTGGGCAGTGCCCCACAGGTGCACACTGCCCACTGGCCACCACCACTTCTGGTAATTGAATAACAGAGAAAGTTAATTCTTCTTTCAACTGATATGCATTACTTTTTCAAAGAGCTACCAAGTTGTAAGGACCTAAATGCTTCTTAAGTTGTTTGGATCTAACTGTCTAACAAATGGAACTCTTAGGTATTTAACAGTGATTCTTCAGGTATGATTTGTGACCCACCTGCACCAGCATGTTCTGGGGAAACTTATAGTGAATACTCCTGAAACAGAATTTCTGGAATCTGCATTTCTAACAAGTTCTCTGGTTAATTTTTATACATGCTGGAGTTTAAAAATCACTCACTCAAATTCACATTTTTGTCCAACATTTCAGATTATAATTTTTTTTGCCAACCCTCTTGTTTTGAAAGATCTGTTTGCATCTTCAGGCCTCCCTACCACCTATAGCTAAAGAAAACCATCCAGCTCTCTTTTTACCTTTCTGTCTTTAAAGTAATAGGAGCCACCAAAAAATAACCAGGAGATTTCGGGCTGGAAGCCTAGGTTCTCCCCGTTATCATTGTTTATGGGAACAGCCAGGTAGTATTGATTTGTCACCTGGTGATGTTAATTACCAGCCAAGCGTTCAGATTGTTTCTTTCTTCTCAGCTCTCAGCTTGATCCCTGAAGTTTCAGCATGGAGTCGGGAAGCATTTAACGGAAAGTTAATCAGCCAAATCCTCCCAGTTCGGAAGTTACTCCCTGGCCCAGGCTCACGCTTGGAACACCAGGGTATCTATGTAATATGGGGAAGCAGTTATTTACGGAATGCTTCCCAGAGGGCCTGAGAGAGGTAATGACCCTCTACAGGAGCCGTCTGGAGGGCCTAGGAGCCACTTATATACCGCAGAGAGAATGGCCTGACTCATTATATTTTTAAAGATTTGTTTGTTCTTGTCAAAGAAAGAAGCAAATAAGCCGAGGGGTGCTTGCTTCTGGGATGTCAACAAAGAGGATTTCTTTTTTCTTCTCTTTTTTCCCAAGCAACAGCGTCCTATCTATGTCAGTGGAGGATGATGGTATGTGTGTTGGAGACGTAGGTGACCTAGATTTGATTTGCATGTGAACTTTTCTCCTTTCCATCAATAACTGCTTAACAAAGTCTCTGGCTAAGCATTCTGAAATTGATTTTCAAAGAGAATTTGCACTTGATCATTTAAAGTGTTTTGCACAACAGCCAGTATTTGGGGGAAGAAACAGAAGGTGGTGTGAATGCCATATAAAGAGGACTTGAGTTGCTGTGGATAATGATTGTCTCCATCAGAGACCACAGCTTCTAATGCCTGGGACATCAAGCTTTGGGGAGATGGTGTCATGTGGTGGAAGAGTAAAGCTGGGGGTCTGTCTTTTTTTGAGTTCTTTCTCTGCTCTTGGACAGATCACTTTCCCTGTATTAACCTTAGAATCTTTTACCTATAAGTCAGACATAATAATACCTACCACATGAGATGTTGATTCTCTCCTGCATATCTCAAAATGTATCCACGTCTTCCATCCCAACCATCACTTATCCTCTTTGGTGCAGGCCGCTGTCATCCCTTACTCAGGAATGCATTCTTCCTGGTCCTCTCACCCGCTTCTCTAGTTGTGCTCTGCCCCAATCCATTTTCTAGACTATAACTGAGTTCTGTGAAAATTAAAAAAAAATCTTTACACTCCAATGACTTAAAAGCATGTCATCGTTCCTCTGAGCCGTAGATTTAAGGGAATGTTGCTGGGCCAGCCCCTGCTGTTCCACAATCTCATCTCTCACAACTCAGTGCCTAAGCCTGTCTTCTAGCCACACCAATATTTTGTGGTTTCCTTTGTGTGCCAAGCACACATTTACAACAAACCTTCACATTAGTTGTTTCTTTTTGCTGGAAATCTCATCCACTGTTCATTGCCTAGGTATCTGCTTCTCAGTCTTTGAGGATTAGAAAAAGTTACTCATTTTCTAAAGTATCTTTTTATCCATGGAGATTTTAAGTGTCATTTCATGTGCTCCTATGTCACCTCATATATAGAATTTCTAGATAAAACTTCTGCATTAGAACTTACCACGCAGCCCTGTAATTGTCTTTCTTATACTTTAGAGTCAGCTTCACAAATTCCAGGACCAGTTCTGTGCTGTGTTTAATAAAAGGTAGATTTTATCAGTATTATTATCTGTAAATAGAGGGTGCTTCTCAATAAGATTGCTGTACAAATTAGATAAGCTGTTAAATGAACAATATCTGGAACAGATACTGAACAAATCTGTTTTCCACATACACTCACAATGTGGGTTACCAGCTTATGTTTGAGTCATTCATTATTCAAAAAATGTATAAAATGCTACCCTGTACCAGGTACTTTTTCAGTCACCAGAGACACAGAAACAATTAAATGCAGCCCTTCTTTCAAGGGTTCATATCATCGTGGAAAGAGCAGCATGGGTATGACTCTTCATGGTTGATTTTGTCAAGTTCTGCAAAGTACCTTTTTGCATCGGAGAAGCTAAGTTTCACTATTAAATATGGCTTGACATTGAAAGATCTACTCTAGAACATGTCTACTTGATCAAACATATTGAATCTTCTCTGGGGTCCTTTTGATCATGTTCTTGCCAAATCAATGAGCCTAATCAAAACTGAGCTGAGAAAACATGTGATGCTCTACCAGGAGAGCTGGCCTATCCTTAAAGGGCCCAGAGAGACTCTCTGCACCCCTGTGGGCTCTCCCGTGTTCAGGAATGCAGGAAAAAGGAAAAAGACAGCAAAGAAAGCAACAGCTTCTTAGGGAGACTACGAGCAATTGTGTGGATCCAGGTAATGTTTCCTATTTGCTCTGTAGACATTGTCCTTCCAGCTGGGTAATGCTCACTGATTTTTCTTTCCATGGACCACCATGCAGGGCATGGAAATCTAATTTAATCCACATAGGTTGATTGAGTAACTGCTGGGTACAGTTACTGCGGCCAGGGCTGAAGGTACTTGGTGAACAAGACAATAAGTTTTTCCTTCATAAAGCTTTCCGTTCAGCATGGGAGACAAATAGTTAAAAAGATAATTTGTAAATTATATATTTAACTACAGCTTTAAAAAGTGCACAGTGGCAGATAACTGCAAGGTGCTAAGAAAAATGAAACAAAACACACACATGCCTGAAATCTCACCATTTCTGTGGATAAAGACAGACAAATGTGCTTATTTGAGGAATCTCATTTAGAAGGTGAAACCTAAATGTTGGAAAACATTACCCAGGCAAAAGAAGACCTGGAGACTAAGAGAGCCTTCTAGACAGTGGAAACATTATAGGTAAATGCCCAGTAATGAAAAAAAGCCTAGAGGGTTTGAGAAACTACAATAAGGCCAGGGTTTTGGAAGGGTAGAGACAGACTAGAAAACTGGTCTAAAATGAGGCTGGCAGGAAAGCCAGGAGTCAGCCTGTGTTGGGCCAT
Organism: Balaenoptera acutorostrata; assembly: GCF_949987535.1. Classification (NCBI taxonomy): domain Eukaryota; kingdom Metazoa; phylum Chordata; class Mammalia; order Artiodactyla; family Balaenopteridae; genus Balaenoptera; species Balaenoptera acutorostrata. Next base: position 18,723,814 of record NC_080072.1, read on the forward strand.
TCTTAAGGCACTGTGCTAAGTGCTTTATAGATACTACCCACTTCGTCATAACACCTTGTACATGTTAATAGTTTTCTTTGAAGGAGCCAAAATTCAGGCAGCTAATGTGACTAGTCTGAGGTCTTTTAGCTAAGAAGTGAGGGACTGGGATTCTAATCAAAGTCTAACTGATTGCAAGTTTCACGTCCTTCTTCTTCTTCTTCTTCTTCTTCTCCTCCTCCTCCTCCTCCTCCTCCCCCTCCCCTCCCCTCCTCCTCCTCCCCTCCTCCTCCTCGTTCTCCCCCTCCCCTCCTCCTCCTCCTTTTCCTCCTCCCCCTCCCTCTCCTCCCCCTCCCCTCCCCCTCCTCCTCTTCCCCCTCCCCTCCCCCTCCTCCTCCTTCCCCTCCCCTCCTTCTCCTTCTTCTTCTTATTGCTGTTATTATTAAACTATATTACACTCCCTATATGCATATAAGACATTAATGGTTTTTACTTGTCCTGAACTTCAACTCCCAGGAACCAAGGAAGGAAAATTCTTTCTCCATTCATTCATTTCTCCGAATGTCCCATTGAGATAGATGTCTCCTATCTCATGGGACATCTGGTTTCTCTTCCTTTAACGTTATGTTGCTTATGAGAATGGAGCTGCTCCGGAAACACACAGAGAGAGAGATGTGTTCTCTGCCATGCAGAAAAAACATCTGGTGCTCCTGGACTCAGGTGTCCAGGGACAGGATGGGCCCTCAGCAAGGGCAGCAGCCCCTCCCACCCCCAGAGACTTTGCCACCATCTTGCGATTGTGAATTCATAAGTTATGTCTCCCTGAAATGGAATAACTTTGTGTTTTAACACCTCACTCAGGACATTTCATCCTCATTCCTTTTATATATTCAAGTATGGTTTTCTTTTTCAGTGCCCAAGACTCCAGCAGAAAAAAATCATCTCATTAAGAAAAATTGTGTCTTATCCCCACTACTCTGTGACATAACCATCTCCCTAGTCACAGTCACTGTTTTCTTTCCTTCTGTAAGTACAGAATCCAACATTTACACAAATTGTAAATGCTGTGCCTAGAGTAATAATTTCCGTAGGCTCAGCAAGGCTATTCTTCACCGCATTTGTGTTTGGAATTGCAGTCAAACTGAGTGAACTTCCTCCTTCCCTCTGACACAGCCGCTGCAGACTGTGAATTATGGCTAAATACCAAAGTGTTATTTAATGCAACCGGGAAGGAATGGCACGAATGATAGCCCATTACCACTTTACACCCAGAGATCAGTCTCCAAGTGCAAGGCTATTCTCTTAGCCACGCCAGAAAAATTACACAGGCTGCTACTAGTTTTTATACCCCCCTTAGGCAATGCTGGAACGATAAACATGATGGGAATGAAGTCTTGCCATGTGTATCTAACAGCACCAAAGAGAGTGGCTAGCACAGTGCTGACACCGCCTTCAGCTTATGTTAAAGGTTTAACACATTGCCTAGCTCTCTTTTTGGGTATCACATTCTGGGCAGGAGAAGACTGTGTGTACCTGGTCGCCAGTCTCCCCATATATCCTGTTACACAACTGAGCTCCTGCTTTCACTCTAAAAGGGAAGGAAAACTTCGTACTAGGCTCTAACTACAGCAATGTGGGGCTGATTTTCATGGTCTCTGAGCAGGTAGGTGCCGTGGATAGGCCAAAACTTAAGTATGTATATGCTATCCCAAATCCATGTTCTTGAAGTTCCCACCTCCAACTCCTTACTTGTGGTTTTCAGCCATATCTGACGGCCAGCCAGTTCTATGTGGCCCCACCATCCATAGCTGATTTGTCCATAAGTGGATTTTTGCCCCAAAGGAAGTCAATTTGCAAGTCGGTGGAGTGAACTGCAATAAAAACTCTGCGGACCAGGTCCAATGGAGACACACTGGCTCCATCAGATCCTCTTCCTGGAGGAATTACAAAGGTAATTGCAAGATTAGTAGAAGGACCAAAAGTAGCTATGACAAGCTATCCAGTGGATAGCTTACTTAGGATAATGACAGCACCAGCTGGGGATTAACAGACTCTAGCTGTGAAGATGTGGAGAAGTCAATGAGGTCAGAAGATATTTATTGACTATGGACCATCCTTTTAGTTGCTCAGCTGGGTTTTTATCTCTTTAAGGTGTGTGACTCTATGACTTTTCCTGTATTTTTATACTTCTGATTGTGCATCTTTTCTTGTGGTCACGTAAGCTTATAGCAATAGGTTATCCTCGGTTTTTATGAGGCTTGGAGGCACAGCTAAGTTTCTATCAATTATTTCTGCTGGCTGCCTGCAACAGTTTTGCTGTAGAGTATTTGCTGCCGTTCGATAAATATCCATTGCTTGAGTGGCTTGAGTAACTCTAAGGTTTTTGCAACCGAAACCATCTAATTAACCCCCTAAAAAACATGTGAGAAGATATAGCTGAGCACAACATATCTACACAGTGGTTCCTCCAAAGGGTCTTTAGTATGGAGTTTCAAGGTGATGTTTTATCACCCAGGACCCATTTTTTTCTCGTAACATCATTGTTTTTTTTTTTTTTTTTTGGTTGGGGGAGATAAGTGGGGTAATCTGTCTCTACTATGAGATAGTAAATCACCCTATTGACAAATGGGCTTTCTCTACTTTCATATATTTCTGATGAATTGGCACACTGAACAAAGCCTGATACTGAGAAAGACAAACAGGCATATATTAGGGTTCTCCAGAGAGACAGAACCAGTAGGATATAGATGTACAGTCATCCCTTGGTGTCTGTAGGGGATTGGTTCCAGGACCCCTGTGGATTCTCAAGTCCATTATATAAAGTGGCATAATATTTACATACAACCTAGGCACATCCTCCTGTATACTTTAAGTCACCTCTATTTCTTATAATACAGTACAATGTAAATTCTATATAAATAGTTGCCTATCTGTGGCAAATTCAAGTTTTGTTTTCTGGAACTTTCTGGAATTTTTTTTTTCAGAGTATTGTCATTTTGCAGTTGGCTGAATCTGCATATGTAGAACACATGAATATGAAGGGCCAACTGTATATGAGGAGATTTATCATAGGAATTGGCTCAAGCAGTTATGGAGGCTGAGAAGGCCTACAGTCTACCCTCTTCAAGCTGGCAAACCAGAAAAGTCAGTGAGAGGCTGAAGGCCTAGGAACAGGGAAGCTGCTAGTATAAGACCCTGAGTCTGAAGGCTTGAGGACCAGGTGCTTCAATGTCCAGGAGCAGGAAAAGATGGACGTCCAACTCAAGAAGAGAGAGGGGGAACCTGCCCTTCCTTTGCCTTTTTGATCTATTTGGGCTCCCAACGGATTGAATGATGACAGACCACATTGGTAAGGGCAGATCTCTTTATCCATTCTACTGAATCAAATGTTAATCTTTTCTAGAAACTCCTTTCTATAAAGGAAATAATCCAGAAATAATGTTTAACCAGCTATCTGGGCATCCTTTAGCCCAGTGCAGTTGACACATAAAATTAACCATCACAACACACCTGTAAGAAAATAATTTTGTATGACTAAAGATCACAGCAGCATAAGCCATGACTTAGAACTAGGACCTGAATGGTGGGCAGATTAGTGATTCTAGAACAGCTTGAATCCCACCCTAACTCTACAGTACATCTCACAGAGTACATGGACAGGACTCTGGTATAAAGAAAGAAGCTCTCTACTTAGGGGTCCAGCAGCTCTTCTGCAGAACCCCTTGTAAGAAAGATGGAGGTGAGAAGCCAAATCATTTCCCTACAGATAAGGAAGGAGAAGAGCTCTAGAGGCCTGAAAGGGATAAGGAGTGGCCTGGGAAGGTCAGAGATCTGGAGATGTTTGCATTCTATAGTCATGGGCAACAGAGCAATGGATCGATGTGGGAGGAGAGTGTGGCGGCAGAAAAATGCCACCACACTCTGTAAATGCTACTTAATATATAAAAAGTATCTTTGCAGATATGACTAAATTAAGGATTTTGAGATGGAGATATTAGCCTGAATTATCTGACTGACCCTAAAAGGAGTCACAGTGTATTTATAAGTGAGAGGCAGAGAGGGAGATTTGAACAGCAAAGACAACGTGACCTCCAAGGCAGAGATTGGAGTGCTGCAGCCACAGCTGAGGAGTGACAGCAGCCACTAGAAGCTGAATGAGGCAAAGAACCAACTCTTCTCTAGAGGCTGAGGGGTCACGGCCCTGCCGACATCTTGATTTGTCCAGTGAAACTGAGTTTGGACTTCTGGCCTCCAGAACAGTGAGAGAATGAATTTCTGTTGTTTTAAGCCACCAAATTTGTGGTAACTGGTTACAGCAGCCCTAGGTAACTAAAACAGAGGGGAATGACCAGAAAGATGAATCAAAAGAATAATTGACACTGAAGCAGAGGGGAGGCACCATCTGTCCACCCAGAGGACTCTAAGGAAAAAAGGGACCTCACCTCTGATGGACAGACCGCTAACCACCTCCTCATTCTTAGGAGTATTTGGGCAGGAAAATTTGAGGAAAGCCTGGACTTTCTGTTAGTCAGGCAAATACAGCTTTGAGTATCAATATTTGGGGAATTTCTGTGTGAGTTCACAGATAAAGCACTTTGAGCAATAGTGGAACTTTGGGCTAATATTCATTTATTATGTCTCATTTATAGATTTGCTATGGCAGCTATTTTATTTTTCTTTTTTTTTGTAATGAGTTCATAGGTACACAAAAGTTTCTTAAATTAGGAAGTAGTTGAAAAACAAGTAATTTTATTAAAGCTTCTTTAGTGGTACCTGGCATTTCCCAAATCAGGTAAATGAGATTCTGAAGATGGATCTGCCTCAAATGTGCCAAGTCCTTTCGTGCCCTGGCTTCTTCCACCCATGTTACTCTTCAGGGTTACTGGTCTCTTCTCCCTAACAACCTGAGGCTGAATCCTTACCCTTCCTGACCCAGCTTAAAACTTGCTTCCTCAGATTGGCCACCCCATTTAAATTTTGTCTTCCTTACTCAACTTTCTCACTGTGCCATGCTTTATTCCTTCAGAACATGTAGAATGGCTGGGCCTTATGCGTTTGTAGATGGGCTGTTTGCTTGCTATTGATTCTCCCTCAGCTCTGTATGTTTTATGACACCGTCCTTCTCCAGTGCCTAAGAGTGTCATTGATGCTGGAAGCTCTCTGGTGCTTTGAAATGTGTAAAGGAGGGCAAAGGATTTCATACACAGAAATAAGCCTTCACATTTTTATATATTTGCTTTCAAAATAACTCATTTATAATTTAGCTTATTATGGAAATAGAATAGGATATTTTGGAAGGCAGAGACTGTGATTTTGTCTCTATGATAGGACTTCAGTCCTCGCTCAGCCTGCTGCTGGTTACCGGAGTCAGCTCGTGATCCCCAAGACAGGAGCCCCTAGAGCTTGTCCTTTCAACCCTCACCCCAGGTTACAACACCTGAAAAATCTCTGCTTGGCCCCAACGTGTAGTAGCGAAAAGCTCTGGTCAATCATATCATCCACAGAAATGTTTCCTGCCCATGATGAAGCCTGCCTTCTACGTTGTTAAAGCAAAGCACTTTAGCATTCTTGGTGCCTAAAATAGTGGCTGGAACCAGTTAGGAGATCTGTAAATGTCTGTAAAAAATCAGATCTCGCATGTATACAGAACTTCCCAGGTTGCAAAGGACTTCTGAAACTCTTCTCAGTGAAACCTTAGAAGAGGTTTCAGTGAGCTTTATTCCTTTGTCTGGCTCCTGAAACACCTGTTTTCAGCATCGCACACTCCTGACACTCACCTGGACTGGGGTTGCCCTATGTCTCTTTTCCTGGATGTAACCTGCTAGTCTAGCTTGTGGAGTATGTGTCTTAGGTTCATAGTCTCTTAGAGTTGGAAGGAGCCTTAGGAATTAGTCCAACTGCCTCTTTTGACCCAAAGGAGGATAAGCAGCTTGAAGAGCAAGGAGTTAGTTAACAGTGGAAACTGGGTCCTTGTTCCCTTCATCTAATGCTGCCTCTCTCAGATCTTCCTTTTATCCCCATAATAATATCCTATGGGTGTTTGTCAGTAAATGTTGTTGAAGACAATGATGCCTTTTATCCCCCCAGGTCCCATACGTGTCAAATGATTTTAATATTCAGAACCTTTTTACCTGAATCACTCCATCTTCCCTATTATCTTAGATGTCTATATTTGCCTTCTTATACACTCCTCTTCTCTCCTCAGTAACTTCTGAAATCTTTGAGTTTGAAATCTTAAATAAAGAATGACTTTCCCCATTTTGTCCAGAGAATGAGTCCAGAGGGACATAGAAGGGCTGGTGGGGGAGGAAAGGACACAGGCTAGCCAGTGTCCTAGAGGAATAAACTGTGACAGTCGCTGGCATGACCAATGTCACAGTCTTATCACATTCTGCTTGTGGTGAAGAGACTTAATTAAAATGTATGGGTCTATGTTGAGAAATACCGTTCAATGTACAAAATAGATGGCTTTCTCTTATCCTTTTAAAAGTGTGACCTATTATGATATATCTGCCTGAACCACGGCCTTCTGAGCTGGAAACCCTTGAGAAAATGTAGCAGAGGTTGCATAAGCCTAGAGAGGAATAAATAGGATGGTTACTAGCTATTGGGGACTCACCCTGAGTATAGTTGATTGAGGTAAACCATGTTACTGCTTCTTGAGGCAAAAACTGGGCTCAAAATAAAAGTAAAATAAAATGCTAACTAACTTTTGATCTCCCTTTGAATTTATCAACTTATTTGACCTATATGCATCATTTTCTTTATCTGCAAAATGGACTTAATTATCTTGCAGAGCTGCTGTGAGGATTAGCTGGGTGAATAAAAAGATTGTACCATGAAGTATGGAGCCTAATGAATAAGAAAAGTTACTCACCTCCCTTCCCTACTATATTTCCTTTGCTTCTCCTCTCTCCCTTCTGTGAGTTTTTTCAAATGGTCTGGAAAACAGTAATGCATCTGCCTGGGGAGGAATCCCAGCAGGACTAGCTGGTGTGCAGAAAGAATCAGAATCACCAAACCACCGCGTGCATAGCAGAGGGAGAAAAAGGCCACGGGGAAGCTGATACAGGCTTTTGGCTTCCGGTTAAGGTTGCAAATGCATCTGCTCCCCAGGAGCCCTGTAGCCAGGAAATAAAGGGATCCTCCAGGAAGTGAGTTTCTCCCTGTGCCCACCCTAATTTAATGACAGTTTCTTAATACCTAGATTATGTATTTTCAGCAGGTGAACAAAGATTTTCCTTCGTTTCAATAACAGAAATAAATGGATATCCAAAGCTCGCTTAAGTGTGAGGAAAACCATCAAAGAAGAAAAGAAATAAGGCAACGATAAAAAATAATGTCCAATGAAACAGTTAATAAACCATGAAAATCTTTACCTTTAAATAAATTTATTCATCCTTAGAGAGATTCAAGGATGTATAAAACAACAGCAGACTTCTATGAATAAGAGATAGTAGAAATACTGTAAATTAAGAATGATTTTATATCTAATTAAGTACTATTATGCAAAATGTACAAAGAACTCTTAAAACTCAATGATAAGAACACAAACAACCCAATTAAAAAATGGGCGAAAGACCTTAACAGAAACATCACCAAAAAGATGGAAAATAAGCACGTGAAAAAATACTCCAAATTATGTCATCAGGAAAATGCAAATTAAAACAATGATTTTTTGTTTTAGGGTACAGCTACACACATATTATCAATAGAATGGCCAAAATCTGGAAAACCGATAACACCAGATGCTGACAATGATGTGAAACAAAAGGAACTCCCATTTATTGCTGGTGGGAGTGCAAAATGGTACAGCCACTTTGGAAGACAGTTTGGCAGTTTCTTATAAAACTAAACATACTCTTACCATATGCTTCAGCCAAAGCACTCCTTGGTATTTACCCAAAGGAGTTGACAACCTGTGTCCACGCAAAAACCTGCATATAAATGTTTATAGCAGCTTTATTTATAACTGCCAAAACTTGTAAGCAATCAAGATGTCCTTTGGAGGTGAAAGGATAAATAAACTGTGGTCCTTTCAGACAATGGAATATTATTCAGTACTAAAAGGAAATGAGCTATCAAGTCATGAAAAGACATAGAGGAAACTTACATGTATATTACTAAGTGCAAGAAGCCAATGTGGAAAGGCTATATACTGCGTGATTCCAACTATATGACATTCTGGAAAAGGCAAAACTATGGGGACAGATCATAATTTATAGTCCATTGTGGTTTATTTTGATTACTTATGAGGCCATTTCTTATATCACTAGAGCAGTGGTTCTCAAGTTAGTGAGGTTGTGCCTCCATGCTGACATTTGTCAATATCTGGAGAAATCTTTTGTTGTCATAACTGGAGGAACAGGTGCTCCTGGAATCTAGTGGGTAGAGAGCAGAGATGCTGAGAAATATCTCACAATGCACAGGACAAACCTCCACAACAAAGAATTATCTGGCCCCAAATGTCAATAATGCTGCACAATAGTTCTCCATTTCTGCTCTGGAGTTAATTACATCTACAGTCTTTGCTCTCTAGGTCTGTGTAAGACATAAATACCTCTAAACCTGGTGGACACCCAGGCTTAACCCACAAAGAAGCTGCTTGTGTAATAAGAGTTCTTGACAGAAAATTTAATTAGGATAGATAAGTTTAGTTGGGACAGATGAAATAAAGCCCATCAGGTTATTTGAGAGTGCTTCAAATTAATGTGACTTCAAGCCTCCAGATCTGCATTGGGGCCGGCTGAATGCAATTTGCATGTCCGTATCTAGATTATACTCTTCTTTTTAGCACTTGGCATACTTGTTAAAATTACATAGGATTTATATGTCTGAAGACTGTAGCCTCTGACTAGTTCCTCCTCCTTTCTTCCCAACATTTCCTACTGGAAGATCTCAGTGTTACCTAGGAAATGCAGCACAGAAAATCCCAATACTGTCCTAGGATATTAATGCCCTCGTGTTTATTTGTTGTGGTTGATTATTTTATGACTAGACTCTGTAAACTCTTTAAGAATATTAAGTAATTAGTTATTGCAAAATGCCTAGGAAGAGGTACTAACATAATTTCTACTATGAGGAACCTGAGATTAAGAGGTTAGGTGACTTACTTAAGGTCACAAAGCTGGTAGGCCGTTAAGGCAGTCAGTCTGGCTTAAAGATTTTATACATCTCATCACTATGCTCTCTTGTTTTCTTTCTCTAGCAAAAAATTAATTAAATTAATAAGATTAAAAATTAAACCCATTAATGTGGGTGTTTAGGAGGAGAAATTGTTTGGGTTATGATTTCTTTTTTGGGTTATGATTCCTTTTTCATTTATGTATTTTTATCATATTCTAACACTCACTTGCAGGAAAAGGTAGCAGGCCCTTAGTGTTCAGGAAAATAAAAAATATCTTCAAGGGCAAGAGGCTTAAATTTTTAAAAAATCTACCCATTTACTTAATTTTCAAATGTGAAACATTATAAATAGTCTTTTTCCTTTAGCCACAAAACAGTTCTGTTGCAGAGCCAACACTATAAGTAATAACAGTGACAATAAAGCTACTATATTATCATTTTAAAGGTGCTACTATGTGTCAGCTGCTATGCCAGCCACATTATATATATAGTCATTTAAATTGCACATTTAATTCTAATATATGAAATACAAACCATTATTTTCTCCATTTAGGAGATGAGGAATCTAAGATTAAAAGAGGTAAATTTACTGGCCTAAGATTGACCAGTTTATAAGTGGTGAGACAGGATTTAGTCTAAATGTCTCCACTTCCCCTGCAAAACCCCTCATGTTTTTCACAGCAACAGCCTTCATTAAATTTTTTGCATTCTGAACATAGTTTGTGATAGCTAAAATTAACTTTGCTAAGGTAAGATTCCCCTCCTCCTCCCACTGGAATCCTTAGTTAACCAGAAGAGATACTTAGAATGAAGGTAATTCTAATAGAGGGTATTCCCCATTAAAGGGACTTGAGTAGGTGATGGATTTTGTTAGAGGAAGACCATATTCTGTAAGGATCTTTTCCTGGAGTAATTGCAAGACCTTTATTTGTTTCTATATCTAGTCCTGGGATTGAAAAGAGCCTGTAGAAAAATCTTAATTTTATATAATTGCTGTCAGTATTTATTAAGCATCCTAGCAAGAGAAAGCCAAATTCACTGTTGAGTATCCACACATCTGTTAAAAAAGGCAAATAAGGGCTAGCATCTACCCCTGATCTGTGGTGTCAGTCTTAACAAGCCTTGTTTTGATTTCAGATGTCCTAATTTCTGTGACTGATCATTGTTAAGCAATTAAAAATAGATAAGCATTCACAGATTTGAATGCTGAACTTCTGGGACTTTGGGACTTGCTGCAAGATTCAGTGAGATTAAACAACCTCTTCTATTGAATTTTTGTACAATTTTGCTAGTTTATCTCTGGTCCCCGTCTGTTGAAGCATCAAAAAAATCCTAGAGGAGATGCTGGAGATTCAGATTCATGCCTGAAGTGAGGCCTTGGGAGTTGGTGATTGATTGGCTTGGAGGCCAAGTTCAAAGGGCAAGTTAATCTTAGACAGAGTAATGAAAGAGAGAGTGAGGAAGAAAGATGGCCTCAAAATATGAGGACCCAGGATATTTGCCAAGAACGGAGGTAGGACTTGCAAACACTCTTTGAAAGTTGGGGGCAAGTTGATGACTTGGCTATACTGCTGTAAAGAACTGAGGCAGGCATTCTTTAAATGTTTAAGAATAAAATTGTCAAATTCCACTTCCAATAAAGCATGACCACTCCTAAACCCCAGCTCAGCCACCACCACCGCTCAAAAAGAAAAAAAAAAGAAAAGAAAAATAACCTCTATAAGAAAGCATTAGCTTTGGAAGGAAGTTAATCTTGCAATGAAAGCAAGTTGTTAAATGTAGACAGACTCTAAGCTGCTTACAACAATATTTGCTCCCTTTATATACGTCTATTATAAGATGCTACTTTCTCATTGTTTGTTATGTACTCTGCTCTTGCAAGAAGCTTAGCTTTGTTGTTGTTTTTTTTCTTTCATTCTAGTTCCTTAAATGTGGAAATATAATTTTGTGTTAAAGGAGGTTTTTCATTTAATTAAAGAATGCATTCTAGAGCTTGACTACTAATTAAAATCCAGCATTTGCTTAACATGGATGGGTTGATAATTATAGGGAAATCTTATGTGGTTTTTTTTCCACTTCATGATTTAGTTGCTGTTTAATTTTGTACTCCTAATATTGTAATTAATACATGTTGCTATATTTGATTTTCTGTTTAATTTTTGAAAGTAAGATGGTAAAAAGTGTTCCACTGCTTAAAAGGATATTTACCTAGCATAACTCTTACTCTGCCTGATCATCTAATGGCCACATCTGAGTTTTCTACCAAATTGATGTTTGTACCTGAAATGTCATCTGCTCTTTCTCTAAGCTGACTGTTTTGCACCAGTGGTATCAGTCAATGTTGAATTTATTTGATAGGCCTAAGTTTATCAAGTTTTTTTTTTTTAAACTTTGGGCTAAATCATGCAGGTATGGAAGTAAAAAATACAAAATTATTGTCCTCACGGAGCTCACTGTCTATTGGGACAGACAGACAAGTAAAATAAGGCTTCAGAAACCATGTAATGTATTACAATAAAAGCACAAGTTATATACTTGAGAAACAGAGAAGTGCTGGATTTAGAAATTATCTGAGAAGTTACACCAAATTTGCTCAGTTTACATCCCACCTCTTCATGTGATTTATTGGCCATTGCTTTAGATTTATAACACAATCTTTACTCCATCTCTTGTAACTTTGCTTTCACAAACCAATTTTATTAAGAAAGTAATATTGGTTAACAATTATATACATGTAACTTTACCTAATAACAGAAATAAATACAAAGGTATGTGGCTTATAACTAATCCAAAATATTTAAACTCAGCTACTTTGTGCCTATTTTGGGGTTCAAATGTGAAGCCAATGTTTGGATGAAGATTAAGTTGTCATGGCAACAGATGCTGCCCAGGATCATGCTTTATTACATGATCAGTTCATAAAGTAAGGAGGTCTCTCTAGGATGAAGAATGGTTTATTGCATAAGGCATAAAAAATGTGAATAAGTAAAAATAAGTTTTTCAAACATTTGTTGGGAGGGTGAACTTTCTGAAACATTAGTTGGAGGGGGCGGTGTGCAAAATTTATTCCTTACTTAGCAAGTAAGCATACTGATGCACGTATGAAATGTACCGACTGGAATAATAGCTGCCTTTTACCTTGTCTCTCACCTGATCAAGTAATTTTCTCTTTGGAAGTCAGTCAGGCATATTGGAAAAGCTGTTTGTCTCAAGGTCAACCTTATAGCAGCATCCAGAGCATGTTAATGGCCTCTGGGCGTTTTTATGTCATACAATGTATAACATGTTAATAATGCAAAGACAGTTGAACAGGTTCCTCAAACACAGACAAAAAACAAACAAAACAAAATAAAATACTCCTTGGGGCAAAAGCTAAGCCTTCATCCTTTTTCCACCAAAAGAAAACTTAGAAAGATTTAGGAAAACGTGTCTGCAGATGGGGTGTGAAGAGTGTGCTTGAAGGGACAAATATGTTCACAACATTATTATGTCACATACTAACTATGATATTTGTGTTTATGAATAAAAATATTCGTGGTAATGCTATTTATGATAAGAAATAATGGAAAGTATCCTCAAGGCCTAAAGAGAGAATACTGGTGAGCTAAACTAACTAATCTGCTATTTAAACTCATATATTTTATGAGTATACAATCACATATTAGTTTTTTTCTCTTAATGTTAAGTGGAAAAGGAATGAAGCAATAGTATATACATAGTATAATTGCAACTATGTAGAAAAAGAAAAATTAAAGGAAAACCAATATTATGCAGAAATGTAGTATGGAATAAAATAGACCAAAATATTAACTCATTCATTTATAAATCATTCATCATGTTATTCACTTATGCACTTACATATAATATTTATAAAGCTATGGCAAATACATGTTGAGAATATAATAAAGGGAATAAGACAAACTTGGCAATTATGGAACATATTCTTAGCTGATTCTGATTGTGCACTATATGTACGGTTTTAATACTTTTTCCTCTGAATCTGCCATCCTTTCTATAAAGCATGCAAATTTATCTGATAATTAAAAATCCCTAAGGTCAAAACAGAAAAACAGAAATATTAGCATAGTATCATGAATCTTCCTAAACCTGGATTTTGAGCATGGCTAAATGATACTCTGTAGACACAGCTGAGTCCCACTAGCATTGGAAGGGATGGTATGTTTTGTTGTCAGTTAAAATCCCAGAGGAGACTCCCTGGCAGCATCCAATGACCTAACCTGAAATGGGTCCAAGGTGATTACAGATATATAGCTTAGCTCTTACTGAAAGCATAATAGAAACTTAAAAATACAAAGTGGTTGTAGTTATTTAGTCACATAGACAAAAAACCTCTCAGTCAGTCAGCATCAAAATACAGTTTCACCAATGTGCTCTGCTGAACCTTTATACTTTTCTATCATTTGGTGAGTACCATTCACCAGCTCTTTTATCATATCATAATCTCTGTCTCAGTCCTGTTCTATTTCCATCATAGTCAATTATAGAGAATGCACAGGCACCTCCTAACTGCTTTTATACCTGCTCATCCATCTTTCCCATAAATGTCTCAAGCCTAAGAACACTGAATTCCATCCTAGAGAATACCCATTGTCTTTACCCTATTTGCCAGAGAGGTTTGACAATTGTCCTTCTCTGCTTCCCAGGCTATAGTGACAAGTATCACAGAGCATCAGCAGGCTCCCTGAATACCTTCCTGCCATCATCATTTATTTCCAGGAATCTGGCATTTCCTCTCTCTTATCCTCATGTTTCCTGAGGCTTAAACTCAGTTCTGTAGACACTATGATTCTCAGAGTACAATCTTAAGTCCCAAACCCTAACACACATACCTCAGAAAAATAAGGGCCAGAGCAGAGTTCCTATCTCCTATCTACCTAGAAGTTCTCCACGCGTTGCTTCTTTCTTTTTCTGGAACCTCTCACTTGCTTGAATTTCTGTCTTGGTAAGCGCTTCTGAAATTTACATCCCATGTGTTAAACCAGTTGCCAACTGCCCAGCTCAAATCAAATAAATAAAAACAAAGCCATGGGTTTTTATTCCTTCGCATTAGGATTTGCTTTTTTCTCTACATTCTGCAATATGGCTAAGGAGTAGAATTTTTTTCCCCCTGAGTGAACTTTGAGTGAGGTCAAATAATGACAATGCCTTGGGAATGGGGCTCTACTAGGAAGCTGTGAGATGTATAAAATAGTAACAATGCTCTGGAGCTGAAGCTTTTTGAGGAGATCCAAACCCAGTCTGCGCCCTTCTGTGGTTGCAAGACTCCTTTTTTTGAAACTGCCATGGAGCTGGGGATAGAGAGATGAGATTAGGCCAAATTAGAATGTCCCAAACCTCCACTGTTCTTACTGAGGTTCAGCAGTTTTTCTTGGGTAAATGCTCTTTAGATTGTTGCAATCCTTTTGTTAATTTCCAGAGTTCTGAAAAAGTTGATTTGGACAATTTTGCCAGCATTTTTTTGCTTCTATGGAGAAACAGATTTACAGAGGTTCTTATTCTGCCATTCCCCAAATCCTTCCCTCCAGTTATAAAAGCTTTCTGGTTTCTGAAAACAAACAAAAAACTTGAGCTGAGAATTTAAATCTGCTCTGGCATACTTACAAGTAACCAGCCATCTTCATAGATTTTATACTTTTTATTTCTACTGAATTGTTTTAAGGTCTCTCAAAGTCTTGTCTTTTACAGACATTTGATTCCAGGTAACTACAGGTGAACAATTTAAATGACTGATTTGCTTGCAATGAACTACCAACACTCCATTTACTGCCAGCACCCGTGTTATTAGTGCCTTTAAATCTAACCCATCAGAAGCCAATTATGGATTCCCATCCTTAAGATTCTGTTCTTCTGGCTCTACTTCTAGGATCAATATGAGTATCTATCAGAGAAACAGAGGCACCATAAGTGTTATGGGATAAAATATCTTTAAAGGAATTAGCACCATAAATTTGAGGGTGGATGATGGTTTGGAAATATAGGAAACATTCAAGCATTGTCAGGGGAAGCGTGAACCATGGCAGTCTGGGAACTGGTGATGCTGAAGGGGAAGTGCTGTGACCTGAATCCATAAGGGAAGTGACATGGGCTAAAAACTCAGATTTAACTTCCCCCTCTCCCCCAATTTGCCAGATTTTGCAGAATCTAAATAATCAGAAGATAGATCCTGCTATTGTGCTTATGGAGCTATCAAACTGGGAGATACTTGGCTTATATAGTTATTGAGTCATCTGCTTCCATTCAAATACGATCTCCTGAAGGTTTAGGGTTGATGTCATATTCAGCGTTGTTATTCCTATTTAACATACAGTAGCTTTCCAGTAGATATCGCAATAGATATTTAATAAATCATAACTGCCCATTTGTGGTATACCGCTCATTTCTCCCCAAGGCAGGGATGCTCTAATAACCTGCAAGGCAGAGCCTTTTCGCAGAACCTTGTGTTCTGCCTCTAAGTATGAGGAGACCTTCTCAGCCTCGGCCACACATTGCAATGCTGGGCGAGAAGGCTGTTTCCCTCTGGTGTCGTGTCAATTCCACTTTATGCATAACTCCAGACCTAACCCATCTTGCTTGGACTTTAATTAAATAACCTTCAAGGATGAAGTACCACAGGGGGCAAGGTCACAGGGATAGCTACAATTATTTCCTGCAGCTATTGATTTTACACTAATGATCTCAAATGATGCATAACTCTGGATCTAGCGATCTCACTCAGAATGGCAGGTGGGGACTTAACGCTTTGGTTCTCACAAGGGACCTGAGCAATTTAGACAGCTTTAAACTTGTTGATGCTATTTTTCTAAGGGTGAAGGAGGATGAAAGTCTGAAATCTGGAGGTTATGTGAATGTAATGGACAGTATAATATTAAGATGAGAGTTTGGCGCCAGAAAGAACTGAGATCAAATTATAGTTTTTCCATAAATGCTTGTGGACCTTGAGCAAGTAGCTGAGCCCCTCAGAGCTTTGGTTCTCTTAACTGCAGAACAGGGATAATGATGGGCATTTCATATTTTTTTTAAAGTATAGGAGATGGTAATTTTAAGTCATTAAGCACTAGACTGCAATAATTGCTGCTTTCTTTTCCACTTTTATTTAAGGCACTAAGATATGTATTTAAGATACATATTTATCATATTTAGGGATATTTATCTTTTAATTCTTGGTACACCAAAAGCCTTTAATACCAAATAAATATATCTCTAATGATAGGATTAGGGACAACATGTTAGGAAGAACACTTTTAAGACTTCAAAGAACTGGGTTTGCAACCACGTTCTACCCTACTGTGTGACCTTAAGCAACTTTTTGGCCTCTCTGAGCCTCTTGTACTCTCTGAAAAGTATGGGCACTGACAGATCCCACACTGTGTTGTTAATGATAAAGGGGATTAAAAATGTGTAAGCATCTGACTGAAAGATAAGTTCTGTAAAATACCATTTATCCCACAAGTAAGCCTTGGTCAGAATACCTGAAGGACCAGGAATGGAGGCATTTTCACAGCTTTGCAGAGAGTATTGATTTAAAAATTGCTGGTAATAGTTTGGGAAATCGTGCACACATGCAGGAAGGCTTTTGTTTTTCTCCTTTTCTTTGACTTCTGAAGCCAAAAATGACCAACAATCAAGGGGTGGAAGAAATCAAACCTTAAGGTTAGAAGATTGCGCTAAGAAAGTTTATGAAAACTAAGAAAGTTTATGAAAACAAACACGAGATATAACTCTCTCTCTCTCTCTCTCTCTCTCTCTCTCTCTCTCTTTCTCTCCAGGGATCTGTGAATGTAGTTGTACACCTTCACTTTACGGCAGAGCATTTCGTAACAAAGAAAAACTCCTATGCCAAAGCAGGTTTTTTTCATCCCAGTTTCTTGTGGTATTTTTTATCTTCTAATTTTCCAAGACTATTTCTCCAATCCTTTGGGTCGAAATACTCACATTCTGACTCTAATTTACCATCTCTGAAATTCGTGTATTCACTCATTTATCTTTTTATTTCAGTAAAGATCCATTCAGTATCTATTATTATGTAGCTCCTATGTGCTAGGAGGTATTGGAAGCCCCATCAAACAATTTTAAGTCACTTACAGTTGGAAGGGGAGTCAGATGCATGAAGAAAGAATGACTAATGTCACAATAGTGCACAAGTAAGGAACTTAACCCACACCCAGGATGTCACGGAAGGCATCCAGAAAGAAGTGATGTCTAAGTTGAGAACACAGGGGTAAGTAGGTCAGAGTAGTGGTGCTGGGGTTAGAGAGTGTGCTTTCAGGGCCAGTTTGAAACTCTGTAAATAATGTTACTTAGGTGGAACAGAGTTGGGATAGGGAAGGGAGGGTAGTACATACACAAATGAACTGGACAGGCAATGCAACTAATTATGAGCTACCTTTTGGTGGACACTGTGATGTCCCCCCAGACCTCCCTCCAAAGATTTCTTTTCCTGTCATTTGGGAGTGCCGTTGGCCAATAGCCTTCACTGTCAGGGAAGTGACAAAAGCCATTCAGGTTTTGTGTCACCTGCAGAGCCACCTTGCTCAAAGTCACAACCCTTCCTGGGGTAGCCCATACAAAATAGCTGGGCAGTGGAGGAATATAAAAATCTGGCCATGTCCACCCAACCTGGGACTACTTCAAAAGGCCATTTTAGCTTCAGAGGTTCCCATGAGCTTTGCTGGTACATCTCTTAGCCCCGCATCACAGCTCAACCTCTCCCCGACCCGACTCTTGCTCCCTTCAGATTACTTCCAAAGGTGTTGATCTTGAGGGCACTGCTTAATAATCCTGGCTCAAAATCCACTTCCCAGGGATTTCAGCCTGTTATGGACATCATCAAATCTATGGGATTTAGCTCATCACACAGTCCAGCAGCTCTCATTTTACAAATAGACAATTCAGACCCACAAAAAAGTAATGTTTCAAATTGTTACTCTTAGTCATTGGCTAAATAGGTTCTAGAGTCCAGGTATCTTGGACTCTAGTTCAGTTCTCTTTCCCTGTGATGCAAACATTGCCATTTGTTTGCAACTTCTATGAGTTGAGAAGAGAAAGCTTTTCAAGTTGACCGTATCTCCCCTCGCCATTGTCATCTCTCATCACTTCTCTCCTCACCCTCTGTGCTTTAGCCACAGTAAACTAGTATTTTCAGTTCTCCAAGTGTGGGAGATGAGTTATTTCATTCCTCGTTACCGGTGTGTAATTCTTCAGTTAGAGTCTCAGTCTTCTGCCGATTGGCTGCCTGGCTACACATCTGAAGCAAGAGTTCACCCGTGGAGACTCTTGCTTACCTTAGGCAGAATTAGACAAATCTGTCAGCTCATTTATACCCTCATAATATACATAACGGACAGAACATACTCTTATCTGTGTTTTCTTGCATCTTCCCATTCTAGGCTTAAAGTTTCTTAAAGCCTTGAAAAAATTTTCCCTCACCTCTGAATCTGTATGACTTAGAACAATGAATAGGAGAAGAAATGAAGAAAGATATTATAAATTTACAGAGACTTCTGTGCATATAAGCTCCTTCAAAATAAATAATGGTTGTGTTGAAAGTAGTTGTAACCATTATAGTAATCATGAATATCGGAAAAACATAACATTAAATAACTTTAACAAATGTTTTATACAATTAAGAAATATTATCCAAAATGTGGAAAAGATGTGGAAAAGGATGATTCAATATCTTTTCAAAATAATATTGGAGTATTGTATAACAGGTCTGCCTAAGAATCATTTCGTTCCTCTTGGTGAATGCACTTTTTTAAAAATAATTAATTAATTAATTAATCTTTGGCTGCGTTGGGTCTTCATTGCTGCGTGTGGGCTTTCTCTAGTTGTGGTGAGTGGGGGGCTACTCTTCGTTGTGGTGAGCTTCTCACTGTGGTGGCTTCTGTTGTTGCGGAGCACAGGCTCTAGGCGTGCAGGCTTCAGTAGTTGTGGCATGCGGGCTCAGTAGTTGTGGCTTGCGGGCTCTAGAGCACAGGCTCAGTAGTTGTGGCACACGGGCTTAGTTGCTCTGCGGCATGTGGGATCCTCCTGGACTAGGGCTCGAACCCGTGTCCCCTCCATTGGCAGGCAGATTCTTAACCACTGCGCCACCAAGGAAGTCTCTCGGTGAACACACTTTTGATCGACATACTATTTACTATTTATGAGAACCATGACTCTGTAAAATTATATGTTTCAAGATGGGTTTCTCTGGTAGACATGCAAATTACTTCTGTCCGGTAGAAAAGATAACTGTAAAGCTTATGAATTTAATGCCCTGTGGTTATCTTAATCCAATATTTTTTCTTTCAGTGCCTGTATTTACTCAGTTTCTCTCATTCTAACTTTGAACTAGTTTTAGCATTGTGCTGTTTCCCTCGTTAATGAGTTAAATAAATCCTTGACATGTACTCACCATATGTTTATATGAGAGGCATATTTTTCATGTTCTGAAAATTATACTTTGACAGTCCTTGATGTGAGGTGGGCAAAATAGCGGTGCCTTTCCTAACTTTATAGATGAGAAACTAAGGCTTAAGAAGTTGAATTAACCCAGCACAAGGTTTTGCAAGTATGCAGTGACGGCAGGTTTCAAGTCTAAGTCTCTTGACTTCAGAATGTGTGCTGTGTGTACGGGAATTTTGGATATGGCTGAGAATGTGTCAGATGGTAGTTCCCAGCAGGGAAGTGTGAGAACATTGAAAATACATGCTGTTTTGTATGTATGCAGTTTTGACAATTGTTGGCTCTGATAAATAATCTAAGAAACATTTCAGGGTCACATTCTTCCCATTGTCTATACATTTTAAGTTCTAGGCCACTATGTTGGAGCTAAAACTTAACAACTTTCCTACACCCATTCTAAGAATGGTTCTTGGCATGTGTGACTGTTAGTAGGAAAGGAAGGAAAGGAAAGAAAGAGAGGGAGAGAAGGAAAGGAGATCTGTGATCTGCCTTCTATAATAATATTGTATTTCTATTGCTCTGTTTTCCCTGTGGGATACTTCTATGAATGACACAGAAAACAAGGGATTGTGCTGTTAAGTGAGATTTGTGGGTGATGGGCTGGACAGAGCTATCCTAAACTAACTAAACATCTTTTTTGTGTCTGTGAAATGATGCCTTTGTGGAGTTAGCTCTGTCACTTGAGAAGAAAAACAAATCGTTGTGAGTTTTTTTAAAACTATATCTTTGATCTGACTGAAGAGATTTATGTTTGCTAAACCTATTCCCTGGGGATACAAGTTAGAGTAGGAAAGAGGTCTAAGATGTTCATGTAATTAATATTTGATAAACATTATGTGCTTTTAGAAATATGGAAATAGTTTTTCAGCCAAGTAGCTCAACATCGTTTCACGTGCATTTAATTAGTGTCCGCTATGTAAAAAGGGCTACAGGGAACATCAGCTCCATGCCTTGTGCCTTATGAGGTACTTGAAACATGGTATTCCATTTAACCTGTAGAGCAATGTCATGAAGTAGCAGGAGTCATTCCATTTGAGCAGTGAGGGAATTGAGGCTCAGAGTGTTATGTTATATAGCCTATGCACAATTACAAAGCCAGAAAGGGATTACATTGACATGCAGATATCTGATACCAAGCTTAGGAAAGTTCACATCTTCCTTTGCTGAGAGCTCAGAATTGGGAGGGAATCCCATGGAGAAGTGAAGAAAGGGGAAGATATAGTGACCTAATGACTCAACATGGTAAAATGTGTAGTATTCTCACATCATGATCTGTCTCAAATCCAAACTGGATTCCTTCGTGTGTTTGAACAAAGACTCATATAATGAACATTTCTTATCATGCATGGTTCACAAACGCAGTATGTGCCAGGCAATGTGAAATAATACAAGTTGTGTAGAATAAATTCTATGAAATAATATGAGAGTAATTTGGTAGGACACAGTGAAAACAATATAACCCAAATATGTTGAAAACAAAGGTTTGGAGAAAACTATGCCAGGAAAATTGTAACCAAAACTAATGTTATAACAACATTAATAACAGATAAAATAAAATTTACAGGAAATTTATTATGCACAAAGAACACTATTTTCTACTGATAAAATGAATGCATAATCCACAATCAAATAATCATGCACATGTACACACTTGACAATACAGGATCAAATAAATATAAAGAAACAAATAATGGACATATGGGGATAAATTTACAGATACAGTGATGGATTAAACACGCTCCTTGGGAACCTGGTCAAACAGAAAACAGTATTATTTAACATATACATGATTTGAAATACATAATAGTAACTTGCTATGACATGTAGAACCTACTCCCAAACAACAAAAAAATGCTAACATACGTAAATTAAGTCAATGTAGTACTAATAGAGTAATAGACAAGTAGTCTATTAGAGCAGAATAAGAAATCTGTGCATATATGGTGTTGTTTTTTTGTTTTTGGTGATGTGTTTTCTATAGGAAGCATCTACCTAACATCTTCCTGTTCTGCTCCAATCAATAACATAGTAAAATCACACTTCTGAGGACTTCAAGTCTGGTACTTCTTTTCATCAGATTCTTATCAGCTATTAATTCTTCCAACATTTTTACTGAATGCTTTATATTTGCAAGATCATGGCCTAGTGGTAATAATAAGAATTGAATAGACCCTCCTGTGCCCTATGCCCTCAGTGAGTCAGTGGGGAAGAGATACCGATTAATAGAAAATAACTTCTAAATGTGAACTAGAGAAGGACTACCTAAACCAGGATGGGCTGGAGATAGGAGAGGTCAGGAAAAGCTTTCTTGAAAATTTGCTGCCTCTTTTTGAAGGAGAGGTACCTGTTACTTGGTGGACAGGCATACAAAATACATTCCATGGGCATGGTATTTACTACCCTGCCTTCACCAAAGGGTTGGAAGATCAGCTCAGATAATATATGTTTTCCCTCACTAAATCTCTTATCCTTAGACTGAAATTACCCTTTTAAATTTAGGGTTGGGTCATCATTTCCTACTTAATGCTGTTTTTCCAAAGGAGACCCCAAAGACACAGCTGTAGCCCCAAAATCTCCCTATCCCATTGATTGCCCTTCCAGCACCAGAATGCTCTGGAAGGGGTGGGAGGTTAAATTATCCTATGGTTATTCATCAGTTTTCCTGGGGAAGGGGGATGGTGAAAATGTTCTGATTTCTGTTTTCAAATCTGTCCAGATTTTTGATCTCTATGGGAAACTTGCAATGGAATTTCCTACTCAAGTCTTGGGCCTGGCCTCATGCCAGCCTATTTTAGGGTAAGCTGAAGATCCATATGTCCCTGACAGGACTAAGACTTAATGGTATGAGCTCTAGAAAACAAACATGCTGGAAACATTTTTTTCAAGCAGTGGAGGGTCTCAAAATACCCACAGGTTTTCTCCACAGATGTTATTACAGTTATTATTATTACTAGACATATATTATTGTATAATATACAACAATAATATTTTGTACTCTAATTTACAAGGTACCCAGAGCTTTCACCTAAGTGTTTTCATGTTATATTTATAGCAAACCTGGGGGCAAATATTTGCTACCCTATTTTCAAATGAGGAGAATGGAATTTATGTAAAATAATCAACTAGCTCAGTGCCAGCCACATAGCAACTTTGTGGTTAACATCTTGAATCTATAACCCAAATTCCTTAAAGTCTGTATCCTTCCACAGTCACATATTTCTTTGGAGTAATATGTAAAAAGCTAAACAATAATGAGGATTTTATTAGACAATTTTAATTTATCCTTAAGAGAGACTCAAATAAATGTCAGGAAACGTGTGATTCTTTTTTCTCACAGTTTCCATTGTGTAAATATGGCCACTGATAGCACATCTTCTTCAGTATTTCCAAACAGCTCTTTGGAAGGTGTAATCTGTTTTCCTTTGTTATTTTAGCATATCTTGTCCCAGCACCAAAGCTCCCGTACAGTGTATATATACATATAGACAGCGATGTTATTGTCTGTGCTGCAATAGGATTCTCAATGAGAGAGGAAATTAAAAAGCAACAGGTGATGAAAACAGAATGATTACATCTCTCTGGGCATAAACACTGGCAACACCTGATAATCTTGAAAGACATTTAGTTCTGTCCAAAAAATATTTGTATCTGTCCAACGGAACCATTTCTTATTATTTCTGAAGTAGTCCTGACCAGATTACACGTTACACCAGGAACCTGTAAGTAAATCTAATGCTTGTTAAGAAAATGAATTTGAAAGATCTGAAGGTGTTACACAAAACTCTGCTATTTGGCTTTCTTTAGGCTCTTCTTAAAGCTGTAGCACACTATTTGGCAGCTTCCCTTTGAAAATGTGGTCACTGAAACTCTTGACACTGCCCTGTTGTACCCAATAAAAAACATTAACGACTTGGCTTCATGTAAAGGAGCCTTTAGACACTGAGAATATGATTCTGTGTGTATATTTGAACACTGCAGAAATCATAATTATAGGAAGCCAGCAGGCTAGTGCCTGGACTCTCTAGTTCTCAAAAAAAAAACCTCAAACAATTCCGATTCCTTATGTAACATACTCCTATTAAACAACCTCTCTGGATGGCAGGGAGTCTAGTCTCAGCACCAAATGTTGTCATAACATTCATAGTTTTTCTTGTCTTCTTATACCACATCCCTCCAATGATTGTAACGAAAGAAGAGCGCTCTCTTTCTATGGCTTGTCAGTAGGAGATGGTGGAAGTTCATGAAGCAGAAGCAGGTCAATAGGTAGAGTGTATCCTTTAAGCAGGGACTCAGTGATTAAGAGCCCTCTCTCTTGCCCTTCACTGGCTATGGAAAAATAAGAGACCTACTAGGTTCCAGGTCCTTTTGTATCCTATTTTACTTAATAGTCATAGCACGGTTGAAATGCAGGTTTAATTGCTCCCTCTTTAACGATAAGAGCACCGAAGCTCAGAGAGATTAGGTTATATGACTAATGTCACCCAGCTAGAGATGGGGCTGGACTTTGTGCCCCAGTCTTTCTAAGTTGATAGCTCTTCCTAATGCAGGAAACAACTGTACTAAACCCATGTTTGCATTGGGTCCTGTTCATTGAATCCTTCTGGCACATGTATAGTTTAGTGCAGTTCATATGGGTCAGGTATGTGTCCTTGTATCAGTTATTTTTGTTGGGGAAGGTGTTAAACCTAATCATTTTGACTGAATGGAATTGATTAGCTCAGTCAAGCAGCCAGGATAATCAAAACTTTGTCAGTAGAGAAAAAAAAAAAAGAAAAGAAGGGAAGTGCTAATAATTTGTATGTGTAGCTACAGCCT
This sequence comes from Balaenoptera acutorostrata, assembly GCF_949987535.1. Lineage (NCBI taxonomy): Eukaryota > Metazoa > Chordata > Mammalia > Artiodactyla > Balaenopteridae > Balaenoptera > Balaenoptera acutorostrata. Next base: position 18,748,201 of record NC_080072.1, read on the forward strand.
CATTGTATTTCACTTATGTTTATTTTGAAAAGGCTTTCTGGACTTCCCACTGTACTTAGAATAAAATCTGAGCTTCTTACTGATGCCATTAGACCCCATGAGGCCTGGCATCTCTAAACAATCCCATTTTCATCCCCTTATACTATTCTTCTTTCTTCTTGTATTTGAAGCTCAAGACTTTCTGGGGGATTCTAGAATATACAAGAAAACTTCTTGACTGCTTGCCTTTATTTCTTCCTTCCTTTTCTGCTTTTTCCTTCTCTACTTCCTTACCTTCCTCCTCCTTCCTTCCTTCTATTTTCCTTGATCATGTTCCTTTAACAAATATTTATTGAGAACTTTTATGTTCCAGATAGAGATGCTAAAGATTGCAGAATGGACAAAATGGCAAATACTGTCTTTGTATATCACAATCTAGTACAAGAGACGAGAATATTTTTAGTATGTTTAAGGAACATCAAGGAGTCAGAGTTACTGGAGCAAAGTGAGAGAAAAAAGCATGGTAAGAAATAAGATATAAAGGGAGCAAGAGGCTGCCAATGGTAAGATTTGAATTTTTTTCTAAGTGATGTATAGAGACAATGGATATTTTGGCCAGAAAATGGATATAAACTCATTGGCTGCTGTACATAGAATAAAATGTAGGAATGCAAGAGTAGACGCAGAAAGACCAAATAGGACATTTACTCTTGTCCAGGTGGGAGATGATGGAAGTGTGGTTTTGTATGGATGAGAAATATTTGGATTTGGGAAATATTTTGAAGGTAGAGCCAATGTGACTTTTTTTTTTTATTCTGCTTAGAAATGAATGATTCAAGCTTTTTGGCTATAGCAAGGGAGTGAATTGTAGAATTGTTCACTAATACTAGAGGAGAAACATATTTTTGGAGAAAACCAAGAATTTGTTAAAGTCAAAATTTTTATTAGACATACAAGTGCTAATGTCAATAAGCCATCTGGAATTCATGAGGGAATTGAAGGCTGTAGCTATATATGGGAGTTGTCAAAATGAACCTGACCTTCCCACCTTGAGGCTCTTTGCTCTGCCTGGAATGTCCTTATTCTGGATCTTATCTATTTGGCTCTTTTTCATCCTTCAGGTTTTAGCTTAAATGCCATCTTCTTAGAGACGTCTTCCCTGACCAAACCATCAAATGCGACCACCTTTTTCTCTCACGTAATCTTGCTTACATTTATCTGTCTACCTATGTATCTATCTATCATTTTATTGTGTTGCAGTCTTGTAATTGTTGCTGATTTCTTTTCAAAAATTACTTCAAAGTTACCATAAAATTTTGCTTCCTAGTTTATTATCTATCCTCTTACAGTGATATAAGCCCTGTAAATTCCCAGACCATTACTATCTTATTTATTGTTGCATCCCCAGTACCTGCCTAACACAGCTCCTGCATGTAGCAGATGCACAAATTTATGTGCAGTAAATAGATATTTTTATGTTCTTCTCAGGTCTTACTCTTTAAGTCCTTCACTACCAGTTATGCCCATACCCTGAGCCTACTCAGAAAGGGAGACACAGGATGAATAGCCTGAAACTGACCTGCTGCCAAAGTCTGGGATGGTCCATTTTCTCTGAGGCTGGTGTCCTTTGTGGCTGGTCTGGAGCCAGGGCACCTCTGTGTAAATCCTCCCAGTTCTCTTTATAGCTAATCATGACTACCCTGTTTGCCTAGGCTTTCTTCACAAAATTTGCAATCTTTCTGTGAGATAGTCGTTAAATACACAGTTACAATAGAATGTGATAATTGCTAAAATTATGGCTTTTACTCAGTACTCTTTAAGGATAGAAAAGAGCACACCTACCTGTAACTGGGGCTATCTACAATGCTTCACAAGACAGGTAATCCTTTAGCTGAGCCTATGATGTTGAGACATTTAGTAGGTTAAAGTGGTCTAATGTAGCTCCAAAAAAATGTGAGTTCTCTACCAAAAATGTCTACATTCAAATCCCAGATCTTCCATTTATAACTTATAGTCTAGATCAGGTAACTTGAATTCTTTAAGTCTCACTTTCCTCATCTATAAGACATGGGTAAAATATATATACTTTTCAGGGTTTGTGTAAGCGTTACTATGATAGATATACAGCCTCTAATACTTTTGTCCAAAGTATTGCACTAAATACAGTATGACTGTAGTTACCATCAATGGGACAATGTGATGAAAATGGAAGACAATGCAAAGTGCAGAGGGGAGGAAATCACACCATGTTCAGAAAACTGTCTGTGTTACTCATGCTTAATTTCTAAGTGTAGAATGCTAAGAAAGTATATTTAAGTTACTTTTGCATATGCTTGAAGTATCTAATAAAATAGTAAGTTCCTTAAGGGAGAGAGATTCTTTGTGCTTCTGCTTAGCGTATGGAAGCTTTATCTCATTTACTTTGCTTTAGATTTCTAGCTGGTTCTCCAGATTTACAGAAAGGTAATATTTCATAGTAGAAATGGCAAATGCTTTGAAGTAAGAACGAACTATATGTGAACAAATTATCTATCACTTCTTATATGTGGAACATTGAACAAGATGCTAAGCTTTCTGAACTTCAGATTTCTTACTCATGAACTGGGAATAATAATACTTATTTCAGAGGGTTACTTTATGGAGTTAGATGTTATATAAAAGTTGCTACATATGCTTGGTGCATAGTATGTGCTCACTACATAATAGTAATATAGCAGTAGTAGTAGTAACAGTAGTAGTAGTAGTAGTAGTTGTTGCATTACACTGAAACATTTAATATCATTATCTGTACAGCAGGAGGTCTGTACAGATTCATCATGGTGCTTACCCAAATCTTGCTCCTTTTCCTCTTGTGCTTCTGGAGTAGTATTACACATCCTCAACCCCTTGTGACTAGGCAGGGCAAAGTGCTAGTTTTGGCCAATAAACTATGCACAGATTCTATGTGTTTCATATCTAGGCAAAAGTACAAAAGACCCAGCAAGTGATCCTTCAATTCTCTCTTCCCTTAGTGAGACCCTACTCCAGATGGATCAACTACAAGATAATGAAATCTCTACCACCTTAGATCCTGAGTGGACAGAACTCTAGACAACCTATGTGGATAATATGTGAGAAATAAATACACTTGTGATAAGCTAGCAAAAATTGGGGATATTTGTCACTACAGCATTACTTAATTTATACTGACATACATTTAAGTAATAGTTAATGCTGATTTTCAGAGCAAGAACAATTCTAATCATTTCTTCTCTTAGAAGGTCTTTATGGACAATAACTTCCTCGTGACTAATGTAAAATTAAGGCAATAATACTTCAGTAGCAAAAAAAGAAATACTTCTTGTTCTGTGAACCCTAGAAACATATGACAGATGATATAACTGTAAGACCTGATAAAGAGTTCAGGAATTTTGAATAGATTATTATGGATAAAATTGAGTTCAGATGCCCTCTTCTCTTACTTAAAAAGACTGGGCACTTCAGATTTAAAGGAATTCCTGTGTGTGTGTGTGTGTGTGTGTGTGTGTGTGTGTGCTTGTTTATTAATGCAGAGACTTAGTTGGCTGTTCCAAATGGTGATCTAAAAACAAACAAACAAATAAAACACACACACAAGAAACCAAACTAACAACCTCTTGGAGACTGGAATTAAAGTTACTTTCTCTTTAACAGACACTTAAATACACAGTGGGGTGGGTGTGATGTAGTGTCCTCATACTGCTCTGCGCCTGAAAGTGCCCCTTTTGTCACTATCTTCTTGATGAGTGTCTTTAGATAAGTCATTGAATTACCAGACTCTATTGCCTAGTGATTAAAAGCCTGATTCTCGGAACCAAACTGCCTAATTTGAATGATATCTCTGCAGTTTATTAGCTGTGTGACCTTAGGGAATTGACTTAAAATCTCCATTCTTTAGTTTTCTTATTGGTAAAACATAGATACTAATAGTAAATATTATGTAAACCAGTTGTCCTAATTAAACTTGATAAAACATCTAAGCACTTATAAAAGTACCAGGTATGTGCACAGTAACATTTCAGTAAATATTATCTTTTTGTCTTATCTGTGTCTCTCTGGGACTTTGTTTTATTATCTATAAAATAAAATGAGAGAGTAAATGATCCACAGAAGTCGTGTTATTTTTTTTCTTCCAAGAATGAAAGTTCCAATCCACCAAAGGCAGACAGCAGAAGCAAGAAGAACTACAATCCTGCAGCCTGTAGAACAAAAACCACATTTCACAGAAAGACAGACAAAATGAAAAGGCAGAGGAATATGTACCAGATGAAGGAACATGATAAAACTCCAGAAAAACAACTAAATGAAGTGGAGATAGCCAACCTTCCAGAAAAAGAATTCAGAATAATGTTAGTGAAGATGACCCAGGACCTCAGAAAAAGAATGGAGGCAAAGACTGAGAAGATGCAAGAAATGTTTAACAAAGACCTAGAAGAATTAAAGAACAAACAACTAGAAGAATTAAAGAACAAACAAACAAAGATGAACAATACAATAACTGAAATGAAAAATACACTGGAAGGAATCAATAGCAGAATAACTGAGGCAGAAGAACGGATAAGTGACCTGGAAGACAGAATGGTGGAATTCACTGCCATGGAACAGAATAAAGGAAAAAGAATGAAAAGAAATGAAGGGAGCCTAAGAGACCTCTGGGACAACATTAAACACAAGAACATTCTCATTATAGGGGTCCCAGAAGGAGAAGAGAGAGAGAAAGGACCTGAGAAAATATTTGAAGAGATTATAGTCAAAAATTTCCCTAACATGGGAAAGGAAATAGCCACCCAAGTCCAGGAAACACAGAGAGTCCCAGGCAGGATAAACCCAAGGAGAACATGCTAAGACACATAGTAATCAAATTGACAAAAAATTAAAGGCAAAGAAAAATTATTAAAAGCAACAAGGGAAAAATGACAAATAACATACAAGGGAACTCCCATAAGGTTAACAGCTGATTTCTCAGCAGAAACTCTACAAGCCAGAGGGGAGTGGCATGATATATTTAAAGTGATGAAAGGGAAGAACCTGCAGCCAAGATTACTCTACCCATCAAGGATCTCATTCAGATTTGGCAGAGAAATCAAAAGCTTTACAGACAAGCAAAAGCTAAGACAATTCAGCACCACCAAACCAACTCTACGAAAAATGCTTAAGGAATTTCTTTAAGTGGGAAACACAAGAGAAGAAAAAGACCTACAAAAACAAACGCTTTTGTTTTCAATTAAGAAAATGGTAATAGGAACATATATATCAATAATTACCTTAAATGAGAATGGATTAAATGCTCCAACCAAAAGACACAGGCTTGCTGAATGGATACAAAAACAAGACCCATATATATGCTGCCTACAAGAGACCCACTGCAGACCTAGGGAAACATACACACTGAAAGTGAGGGGATGGAAGAAGATATTCCATGCAAATGGAAATCAAAAGAAAGCTGGAGTAGCAATACTCATATCAGATAAAATACACTTTAAAATAAAGAATGTTACAAGAGACAAGGAAGGACACTACATAATGATCAAGAGATCAATCCAAGAAGAAGATATAACAATTATAAATATATATGCACCCAACATAGGAGCACCTCAATACATAAGGAAAATGCTAACAGCTATAAAAGAGGAAATCAACAGTAACACAGTAACAGTGGGGGACTTTAACACTTCACTTACACCAATGGACAGATAATCCAGACAGAAAATTAATAAGGAAACACAAACTTTAAATGACACAATAGACCAGATACATTTAATTGATATTTAAAGGACATTACCTCCAAAAACAGCAGATTACACTTTCTTCTCAAGTGCACACGGAACATTCTCCAGGATAGATCACATCTTGGGTCACAAATCAAGCCTTGGTAAATTTAAGAAAATTGAAATCATATCAAACATCTTTTCTGACCACAGCGCTATGAGATTAGAAATAAATTGCAGTGAAAAAAACACAAACATGTGGAGGCTAAACAATACATTACTAAATAACCAAGAGATCATTAAAGAAATAAAAAGGAAATCAAAAAATACCTAGACACAAATGTCAACGAAAACATGATGATCCAAAACCTATGGGATGCAGCAAAAGCAGTTCTAAGAGGGAAGTTTAGAGCAATACAATCCTACCACAAGAAACAAGAAAAATCTCAAGTAAACAATCTAACCTTACACGTAAAGGAACTAGAGAAAGAAGAACAAACAAAACCCAAAGTTAGTAGAAGGAAAGAAATCATAAAGATCAGAGCAGAAATAAATGAAATAGAAACAAAGAAAACAATAGCAAAGATCAATATAACTAAAAGCTGGTTCTTTGAGAAGATAAACAAAATTGAGAAACCTTTAGCCAGACTCATCAAGAAAAAGAAGGCGAGGACTCAATTCAATAAAATTAGAAATGAAACAGGAGAAGGTAAAATAGACAGCACAGAAATACAAAAGATCATGAGAGACTACTACAAACAGCTCTATGCCAATAAAATGGACAACCTGGAAGAAATGGACAAATTCTTAGAAAGGTATAACCTTCCAAGACTGAACCAGGAAGAAACAGAAAATATGAACAGACCAATCACAAGTAATGAAATTCGAACTGTGATTAAAAAGTCTTCCAACAAACAAAAGTCCAGGACCAGATGGCTTCACAGGTGAATTCTATCAAACATTTAGAGAAGAGCTAACACCCATACTTCTCAAACTCTTCCAAAAATTTGCAGAGGAAAGAAGACTCCCAAACTCATTTTACAAGGCCACCATCACCCTGATACCAAAACCAGACAAGGATACTACAAAAAATAAAATTACAGACCAATATCACTGATGAATATAGATGCAAAAATCCTCAACAAAATACTAGCAAACAGAATCCAACAACACATTAAAAGGATCACACACCATAATCAAGTGGGATTCATCCTAGGGATGCAAGGATTCTTCAATATATGCAAATCAATCAATGTGATACACCATATTAACAAACTTAAGAATAAAAACCATATGATCCCCTCAATAGATGCAGAAAAATGCTTTTGACAAAATTCAACACCCATTTATAATAAAAACTCTCCAGAAAGTGGGCATAGATTGAACCTACCTCAACATAATTAAGGCCATGTACAACAAACCCACAGCCAACATCATTCTCAATGGTGAAAAACTAAGATCAGGAATTTTTCAACATCGTTTTGGAAGTCCTAGCCATGGCAATCAGAGAAGAAAAAGAAATGAAATGAATCCAAATTGGAAAAGAAGAAGTAAAAGTGTTATTGTTTGCAGATGACATGATACTGTACATATTTAATCCTAAAGATGGCACCAGAAAACTACTATAGCTAATCAATGAATTTGGTAAAGTTGCAGGATACAAAATTAACACACAGAAGTCTCTTGCATTCCTATACACTAAGGACAAAAAATCTGAAAGAGAAATTAAGGGAACAATCCCTTTCACCATTGCAACAAAAAGAATAAAATATCTAGGAATAACCTACCTAAGGAGGTAAAAGACCTGTACTCAGAGAACTATAAGATGCTGATGAAAGAAATCAAAGATGACAGAAACAGATGGAGAGATATAACATGTTCTTGGATTGGAAGAATCAATATTGTGAAAATGGCTAAACACCCAATGCAATCTACAGATTCAATGCAATTCCAATCAAATTACCAATGACATGTTTTACAGAACTAGAACAAAAAATCTTAAAATTTGTATGTAGACACAAAAGACTCCGAATAGCCAAAGCAATCTTGAGAGAAAAGAAAACAGAGCTGGAGGAATCAGATTCACTGACTTCAGACTATACTGCATAGTTACAGTAATCAAGACAATATGGTACTGGCACAAAAACAGAAATATAGATCAATGGAACAGGATAGAAAGCCCAGAGATAAACCCACACACCTATGGTCAAGTAATCTATGACAAAGGAGGCAAAGATATACAGTGGAGAAAAGACAGTCTCTTCAATACGTGGTGCTGGGAAAACTGGACAGTTACATGTAAAAGAATGAAATTAGAACACTCCCTAACACCATACACAAAAATAAACTCAAAATGGATTAGAGACCTAAATGTAAAACCGAACACTATAAAACTCTCAGAGGAAAACGTAGGAAGAACACTCTTTGATATAATCAACAACAAGATATTTTTTGACCCACCACCTAGAGTAATGGAAATAAAAACAAAAATAAACAAATGGGACCTAATGAAACTTAAAAGCTTTTGCACAGCAAAGGAAACTATAAATGAGACGAAAAGACAACCCTCAGAATGGGAGAAAATATTTGCAAACGAATCAACAGACAAATGATTAATCTCCAAAATATATAAAAAGCTCATGCAGCTCAATATTAAAAAAACAAACAACCCAATCAAAAAATGGGCAGAAGACCTAAATAAACATTTCTCCAAAGAAGACATACAGATGGCCAAGAGGCACATGAAAGCTGTTCAACATCACTAATTATTAGAGAAATGCAAATCAAAACTACAATGAGGGGGACTTCCCTGGCATTCTAGGGGTTAAGACTATGAGCTTCCCCTGCAAGAGGCACAGGTTCAATCCTTGATCAGGGAATTAAGATCCCACATGCTGCACAACGTGGCCAAAAAGAAAAACAAAAAAAACAAAAAAACTACAATGAGGTATCACCTCACACCAGTTAGAAAGGACATCATCAGAAAATCTACAATCAACAAATGCTGGAGAAGGTGTGGAGAAAAGGGAACCCTCTTGCATTGTTGCTGGGAATGTAAATTGATACAGCCTGTATGGAGAACAGTATGGAGGTTCCTCAAAAAACTAAAAATAGAACTACCATATGACCCAGCAATCCCATCCCACTAGTGGGCATATACCCAGAGAAAACCATAATTCAAAAAGACACATGCACCCCAAGGTTCATTGCAGCACTATTTACAATAGCCAGGTCATGGTAGCAATATACATGCCCATCAACAAACGAATGGATAAAGAAGATGTGGTACATATATACAATGGAATATTACTCAGCCATAAAAAGAATGAAATTGGGTTATTTGTAGAGACATGGATGGACCTAGAGACAGTCATACAGAGTGAAGTAAGTCAGAGAAAAATAAATATCGTATATTAATGCATATATGTGGAACCTAGAAAAATGGTACAGATGAACCAGTTCGCAGGGCAGACATAGAGACACAGATGTAGAGAACAAACGTATGGACACCAAGGAGGGAAAGCAGGGGGAGGGAGTTAGTGGTGGTGGGATGAATTGGGAGATGGGGATTTTATACACTAATTTGTATAAAATAGATAACTAATAAGAACCTGCTGTATAAAAAAATAAAATAAAATTCATAAATAAATAAATAAATAAATGAATGAATAAAAAAGAATGAAAGTTCCATGAGTACAGGGCCTAAGACTGTATTTGTCCCATTATATTCCCTTAACCTAATTAATTCCAATACAAAAGACTCTGAGTAAATATTTATTAAATACATGTACCAATGACTTTATCATAATAGCTACCATTTTTTTTTTAGGATTTAAATATCACACACTGTTCTAGATTCTATTACCTTAAATTCTCACAATGAACCAATAAAATAAGTACTATTATTACCTCATACTACAGATGAAGAAGTGATGTAAAAAGATGTTAGATAACTATTTCAAGGTTGTACAATATAATAAGTGAGGAGTGGTGGAAGAATGAGACTTGGAATTAGATGTATGACTTCTAAGTTCTTATATGAGACTTTTTTCCTTAGGTGTTCTTATGAAGAAAATTTATAATATAACTGTCAAGTTGATAAAGAAAGCTGAAGTCAACTCTTGAAATAAACCTGCCATTACCCATAGCTCTGCAACATGGGGGTCATCTTTGAACTTGTCTGTGCCACTCATGAATTTTTTTGAGAACTAGGATTGCATTTATCTTGTCTTAGCACAACACCTGACACATAATAGGTACGCAGTATACGTTGATGGACGAATATGGAAGGAATGAGTAGTAATTAGAGACCTGGTGGTTGCTGAAGGAGACTGTGATGGGTTATATTTCACGTGTTGTTTTATATAAAATTACCAATGTCATGATTCAATTTGACCCTATGCAATGTATCTTACATATTTTATTTGCTCAATCATCACAAAAATATGTAAGGTGGGAACTGTTAACTAATTTTACAGATGAAGGTGTTGGCTCAACCAAGATGCTAAGTTTTTTGAATCTTAATTTCTGGTTGTTTCTACCACATCAGGTTAGCATGCAGTTTTTTGTTTTTGTTTTTTAAAAGGAATTCAGTGTAGCTTTCTTTATTATAACAACTCTGTTGAAGATTGTACACTTCTCAGGAAGGTGAGAGCACAGAGAGTTGTAGTACTGAGAGTCGACAATGACCAACATATAGGTTCATATTATTCTTATTTCCTCCATTCTATTGTTGAGCAAGTCTTAGGTTAATCATTTTTGAATGATTTGATTTGAAATGGACACTCAATTCATTGTCTCAATCTACCAGCCTCTTTGGGCCATTAACTTTTTATAGGAAAAAAGTGTTTGCAGGTCTTCCATAGAGTAATTGACCCTGAATATCTGTGGTGAGAGACTGTGTAAGCTGTGTGAAGGGGCTTGGGGTGCCTTGCAAAAGCCATTCAGTGTTACCTATCAGGTGGGTGAGGTGATACTCATGAACCAAGTATCTGTGGTGTCTTCCACATTTTTGCCCCAGCAGTTCAGCTCTGCATGGTGAGAGCTGACAGGCGTTCAGCATCTCACTGTTATAGACAGGCTGTTCTAAATTGAATGGGTTGAAGCTTTGATTAAAGGCTGAAGATGCAAGCTAGTCAGGGTGGTCAAAATGTTTAGTCCTATTAACATTCTCCTGTAAACCACTGAACCATTTGGTCAATAGACCAGACTTCTGGATTAGAGAGAATAATAATTATGGCTGGCCAATTGGTAATGGATTCTCTTAACCATCTCCCAGGGAAATTGTTGCACTATTTTAAAGCAGAACTATTGGAAAGCTCCACTCCAGGGCTTCACAAAATCATTCTTGGAGTGTGAGACAATTTGGCTTAACATCGAACAGAAGTGGCATATTAATATGGAACCATTTTCCTAGCATTGAATGTACTTTGCAGGAAAAAATGGCAAACTGATTTTGAGAAAAGATTCACAGACTTATGGCTGAGTGATGAGAGCTTCCTTGTTTTTTCTTTTTCTTTACAAAAACTACATTGAGTAATTAAGGAAGAATATAACTACTGAATTACATTTTAAAATGTTATACTGTCCCTTTCCTTACAATCTACTGAAAAGAAATAGCATTTCTAATCCTTTAGATGTTATGTTTCTAAACAAAACATGAAGCCAGGACTTGGTTTATATATATAATTGACAAATTTCAGCACCAAGTCTCATTGACTAGAAATCAGTGTAACATATGTTTCTGCATGGATTTTTAGTTTCTTTAATCTTACCCTTCTCCTTGTATCAGCAGAAAACATTTTCTGAAAGCTGGATACTAGTTCCAATATGGTTTGAGAAAATCTCAAAGCACAAAAGACACGTATAAAGGGCCCCTCTTCTCTCCCTGTCTGGCCATTCAGGAATAGAAAGGTGTTACTCAGATTCTGGAAACATGTGTTTCTTTATATCAATCTCCTTTCAAGAAGATTTTGAGGCAGAATGGAAAAACATGGAATAAATCAAAATAAAATAAGAAGAAATCAGGGTGCAGAAATAGTAAAGTGAGGTGCAAGAAGGATTGGGAATTTTAGTACTGTGCTATAAGTTTTTGAAAAATCATTAGAACTCAGCTGATATTTTGCTGTGAGCTGCTAACAACTAAAGTTAAGTTAGGGCTTCCCTGGTGGCGCAGTGGTTGAGAGTCTGCCTGCCAATGCAGGGGACACGGGTTCGAGCCCTGGTCTGGGAGGATCCCGCGTGCCGCGGAGCAACTGGGCCCGTGAGCCACAATTACTGAGCCTGTGCGTCTGGAGCCTGTGCTCCGCAACAAGAGAGGCCGCGATAGTGAGAGGCCCGCGCACCGCGATGAAGAGTGGCCCTCGCTTGCCACAACTAGAGAAAGCCCTCGCACAGAAACGAAGACCCAACACAGCCATAAATAAATAAAGTGTAAAATTAAAGTTAAGTTAGAAGATCCCCAATATGTGTAAGATTAAAACAACCAGAGCTCAGCTGAATCAAGAAATGTTAAAATTCCAAAATCACCATTTCCAATAACTGATGTAATAATTGATTTAGACAAGCATTATCAAATATCGTGAAACCTATTAACTAAAATACTTTCAGGGAGCAGGATATTCACATGGTCTCAAAGTATCTCTCCACAGTTAACCTGATACTTCTAAAGAATAAATATACCTTTCTATGAAATGATTCACTAGGCACATTAACCAATTTATCAATCTTGGCATCATTAACAGTGGGACACCTTACCATATAACCTTCCTTGTGTGATGCAAAAAGAAGTAAGCAATGTCTCTATGTAGTATTCCTACCTTAACTGTTTAACTTGACTCTAGTGATGAGGAAACACACAAATTCAGAATGTGAAAAGAACAGATTTCCTAGGTATGTGTCCCTATGTTAAGGAGAACACTGTCTATTATGTTTTCATCCCACCCACAACAAGTGCTTGTGATTCAATTGTCTTAAACCAAGCTTCAAGGGTTCCTATTACTTTCAACATTAGCTTTATTCTTAGATGCTTTTTCCTTCCTTAGGCTATACAACTCACCTATCTGTCTATCTATTCAGCCGATGAAGCACACAGATGCTATAAGGTGGCAAATTAAGTTCCTTTCATTTTGTCTTAAATAGTTATTTTAACTGGTTCCAATATGACTTCTAGAATTGACATGGTAATCACCAATGCCCAGGTAGAGTTACTCAAGAAAGGTCGATATCTCTCAGGGCTTAATGGAAGTGTGCTTTTATGTTATATCCCAAGAGCATGTCTGCTATAGAAAAGGATAAGACATAAGAATGGAGGATGTCAACTCTGAATGTTCCTAAAGCTAAATGGTGTCTCTTGGTGGTTATTTTTGTGACCTGACCTTATTCTTCCCAAATGGGCAATTATTTGCTGTCAGAAATTTTCTAACTTTTTTTTTTTTTTTTTTGGTCTTTTTTTTTTTTTTCCACACACACACAGTGTATTTTATTTTTACAAGAGATAAATAGACTGACACCAAGCATTGTACATGGATGACCACAACAAAAGCAACAATGATTGCAATTACCAAACATGAAACACACTTATACTATGTCATAATATTGACATTCAGTCCAGTAATCCTCCACTGTAACAGCTCCTTTACTTTGCAGTGAAAATTGATTTGTATATTCTTTTCCTCTGAGTCCTTGTGGGATTTTTTTTTTTTTTAATTCAGACAGAAAGTCACAAAAATTATACTCATCCTCATCAGTTCACTCAGTCCCATGTAATTAATTTCTTTTTTTTCATCTTGATCTTTTGTTAGCACTTTTATGAGTTCATCAGTTTTTCATTAGAGTTCTGAAAATGCTTATTCATTCAGTTCAGCAGTACAGTCAGTTACCAGAAACCTGTACTTGTCAGAGTCTTTTCCATGAATTTCTTGAAGATGAAACCCTTTTATAGGAACATATTTGCAAAATCATCAGAGTACACCCAGAACTGTCTGTAAATGACAAAAGACTTAAAAATGACCATGGTTAAAGATTTGATGAAAGTTCATAATAACGCAGTTGACAAGAAAATTAGTTATTTCTGAGATATACATTTTAAAGTAATAACTAGGATTATTACTTATAACATTATACCAGAACATATAAGATTTTTAGACGTTTCCTGTAATGTCTGAAACATTTATATTAACATATTTCCATACATATTTCCATACAAATACAAATATAAGATTTTTAGAAATTTCATGTAATGTCTGAAACATTTATATTAACATATTTCCATACATATTTCCATACAAGTACAAATATAAGATTTTTAGAAATTTCATGTAATGTCTGAAACATTTATATTAACATATTTCCATACATATTTCCATACAACTACAAATATAAGATTTTTAGAAATTTCATGTAATGTCTGAAACATTTATATTAACATATTTCCATACATATTTCCATACAAATACAAATATAAGATTTTTAGAAATTTCATGTAATGTCTGAAACATTTATATAAACATATTTCCATACATATTTCCATACAAATACAAATATAAGATTTTTAGAAATTTCATGTAATGTCTGAAACATTTATATTAATATATTTCCATACAAATAACCCAATGAAAGTTTAGTGTTAGTTGTTTTGTTTGTTTTTTTATACTGCAGGTTCTTATTAGGCATCAGTTTTCTACACATCAGTGTATACATGTCAATCCCAATCGCCCAAATCAGCACACCACCATCCCCACCTCATCGCAGTTTTCCCCCCTTGGTGTCCATATGTCCATTCTCTACATCTGTGTCTCAACTTCTGCCCTGCAAACTGGCTCATCTGTACCATTTTTCTAGGTTCCACATACATGCATTAATATACGATATTTGTTTTTCTCTTTCTGACTTACTTCACTCTGTATGACAGTCTCTAGATCCATCCACTTCTCAACAAATGACTCAATTTCGTTCCTTTTTATGGCTGAGTAATATTCCATTGTATATATGTACCACAACTTCTTTATCCATTCGTCTGTTGATGGGCATTTAGGTTGCTTCCATGACCTGGCTATTGTAAATAGTGCTGCAATGAACATTCGGGTGCACGTGTCTTTTTGAATTACGGTTTTCTCTGGGTATATGCCCAGTAGTGGGATTGCTGGGTCATATGGTAATTCTATTTTTAGTTTTTTAAGGAACCTCCATATTGTTCTCCATAGTGGCTGTATCAATTTACATTCCCACCAACAGTGCAAGAGGGTTCCCTTTTCTCCACACCCTCTCCAGCATTTGTTGTTTGTAGATTTTCTGATGATGCCCATTCTAACAGGAGTGAGGTGATACCTCATTGTAGTTTTGATTTGCATTTCTCTAATAATTAGTGATGTTGAGCATCTTTTCATGTGCTTCGTGGCTGTCTGTATGTCTTCTTTGGAGAAATGTCTATTTAGGTCTTCTGCCCATTTTTGGATTGGGGTGTTTGTTTCTTTGATATTGAGCTGAATGAGCTGTTTATATATTTTGGAGATTAATCCTTTGTCCGTTGATTCATTTGCAAATATTTTCTCCCATTCTGAGGGTTGTCTTTTCGTCTTGTTTATGGTTTCCTTTGCTGTGCAAAAGCTTTGAAGTTTCATTAGGTCCCACTTGTTTATTTTTGTTTTTATTTCCATTACTCTAGGAGGTGGATCGAAAAAGATCTTGCTGTGATTTATGTCAAAGAGTGTTCTTCCTATGTTTTCCTCTAAGAGTTTTATAGTGGCCAGTCTTATATTTAGGTCTCTAATCCATTTTGAGTTTATTTTTGTGTATGGTGTTAGGGAGTATTCTAATTTCATTCTTTTACATGTGGCTGTCCAGTTTTCCCAGCACCACTTATTGAAGAGACTGTCTTTTCTCCATTGTATATCGTTGCCTCCTTTGTCATAGATTAGTTGACCATAGGTGCGTGGGTTAATCTCTGGGCTTTCTATCTTGTTCCATTGATCTATGTGTCTGTTTTTGTGCCAATACCATATTGTCTTGATTACTGTAGCTTTGTAGTATAGTCTGAAGTCAGGGAGTCTGATTCCTCCAGCTCCATTTTTTTGCCTCAAGACTGCTTTGGCTATTCGGGGTCTTTTGTGTCTCCATACAAATTTTAAGATGATTTGTTCTAGCTCCGTAAAAAATGCCATTGGTAATTTGATAGGGATTGCATTGAATCTGTAGATTGCTTTGGGTAGTATACTCATTTTCACAATGTTGATTCTTCCAATCCAAGAACATGGTATATCTCTCCATCTGTTGGTATCATCTTTAATTTCTTTCATCAGTGTCTTATAGTTTTCTGCATACAGGTCTTTTGTCTCCCTAGGTAGGTTTATTCCTAGGTATTTTATTCTTTTTGTTGCAATGGTAAATGGGAGTGTTTCCATAATTTCTCTTTCAGATTTTTCATCATTAGTGTATAGGAATGCAAGAGATTTCTGTGCATTAATTTTGTAACCTGCAACTTTACCATATTCATTAATCAGCTCTAGCAGTTTTCTGGTGGCAGTTTTAGGATTCTCTATGTATAGTATCATGTCATCCGCAAACAGTGACAGTTTTACTTCTTCTTTTCCAATTTGTATTCCTTTTATTTCTTTTTCTTCTCTGATTGCCGTGGCTAGGACTTCCAGAACTATGTTGAATAATAGTGGTGAGAGTGGACATCCTTGTCTCGTTCCTGATCTTAGAGGAAATGCTTTCAGTTTTTCACCATTGAGAATGATGTTTGCTGTGGGTTTGTCATATATGGCCTTTATTATGTTGAGGTAGGTTCCCTCTATGCCCACTTTCTGGAGAGTTTTTATCAGAAATGGGTGTTGAATTTTGTCAAAAGCTTTTTCTGCATCTATTGAGATGATCATATGGTTTTTCTTCTTCAATTTGTTAATATGGTGTATCACATTGATTGATTTGCGTATATTGAAGAATCCTTGCATCCCTGGGATAAATCCCACTTGATCGTGGTGTATGATCCTTTTAATGTGTTGTTGGATTCTGTTTGCTAGTATTTTGTTGAGGATTTTTGCATCTATATTCATCAGTGATATTGGTCTGTAATTTTCTTTTTTTGTAGTGTCTTTGTCTGGTTTTGGTATCAGGGTGATGGTGGCCTCATAGAATGAGTTTGGGAGAGTTCCTTCCTCTGCAATTTTTTGGAAGAGTTTGAGAAGGATGGGTGTTAGCTCTTCTCTAAATGTTTGATAGAATTCACCTGTGAAGCCATCTGGTCCTGGACTTTTGTTTGTTGGAAGATTTTTAATCACAGTTTCAATTTCATTACTTGTGATTGGTCTGTTCATATTTTCTGTTTCTTCCTGATTCAGTCTTGGAAGGTTATACCTTTCTAAGAATTTGTCCATTTCTTCCAGGTTGTCCATTTTATTGGCATAAAGTTGCTTGTAGTAGTCTCTCAGGATGTTTTGTATTTCTGCGGTGTCTGTTGTAACTTCTCCTTTTTCATTTCTGATTTTATTGATTTGAGTCCTCTCCCTCTTTTTCTTGATGAGTCTGGCTAATGGCTTATCAATTTTGTTTATCTTCTCAAAGAACCAACTTTTAGTTTTATTGATCTTTGCTATTGTTTTCTTTGTTTCTATTTCATTTATTTCCGCTCTGATCTTTATGATTTCTTTCCTTCTGCTAACTTTGGGTTTTGTTTGTTCTTCTTTCTCTAGTTTCTTTAGGTGTAAGGTTAGATTGTTTACTTGAGATTTTTCTTGTTTCTTTAGGTAGGCTTGTATAGCTATAAACTTCCCTCTTAGAACCGCTTTTGCTGCATCCCATAGGTTTTGGGTCGTCGTATTTTCATTGTCATTTGTCTCTAGGTATTTTTTTATTTCCTGTTTGATTTCTTCAGTGATCTCTTGGTTATTTAATAACGTATTGTTTAGCCTCCATGTGTTTGTCTTTTTTACGTTTTTTTCCCTGTAATTCATTTCTAATCTCATAGCGTTGTGGTCAGAAAAGATGCTTGATATGATTTCAATTTTCTTAAATTTACTGAGGCTTGATTTGTGACCCAAGATGTGATCTATCCTGGAGAATGTTCCGTGCGCACTTGAGAAGAACGTGTAATCTGCCGTTTTTGGATGAAATGTCCTATATATATCCATTAAATCTATCTGGTCTATTGTGTCATTTAAAGCTTCTGTTTCCTTATTTATTTTCATTTTGGATGATCTGTCCATTGGTGTAAGTGAGGTGTTAAAGTCCCCCACTATTATTGTGTTACTGTCGATTTCCTCTTTTATAGCTGTTAGCAGTTGCCTTATGTATTGAGGTGCTCCTATGTTGGGTGCATATATATTTATAATTGTTATATCTTCTTCTTGGATTGATCCCTGGATCATTATGTAGTGTCCTTCCTTGTCTCTTGTAACATTCTTTATTTTAAAGTCTATTTTATCTGATATGAGTATAGCTACTCCAGCTTTCTTTTGATTTCCATTTGCATGGAATATCTTTTTCCATCCCCTCACTTTCAGTCTGTATGTGTCCCTAGGTCTGAAGTGGGTCTCTTGTAGACAGCATATATATGGGTCTTGTTTTTGTATCCATTCAGCCAGTCTATGTCTTTTGGTTGGGGCATTTAATCCATTCACGTTTAAGGTAATTATCGATATGTATGTTCCTATGACCATTTTCTTAATTGTTTTGGGTTTGTTTTTGTAGGTCCTTTTCTTCTCTTGTGTTTCCCACTTAGAGAAGTTCCTTTAGCATTTGTTGTAGAGCTGGTTTGGTGGTGCTGAATTCTCTTAGCTTTTGCTTGTCTGTAAAGCTTTTGATTTCTCCATCAAATCTAAATGAGATCCTTGCTGGGTAGAGTAATCTTGGTTGTAGGTTCTTCCCTTTCATCACTTTAAGTATTTCATGCCACTCCCTTCTGGCTTGCAGAGTTTCTGCTGAGAAATCAGCTGTTAACCTTATGGGAGTTCCCTTGTATGTTATTTGTCGTTTTTCCCTTGCTGCTTTCAGTAATTTTTCTTTGTCTTTAATTTTTGCCACTTTGATTACTATGTGTCTCGGCGTGTTTCTCCTTGGGTTTATTCTGTATGGGACTCTCTGCGCTTCCTGGACTTGGGTGGCTATTTCCTTTCCCATGTTAGGGAAGTTTTCGACTATAATCTCTTCAAATATTTTCTCTGGTCCTTTCTCTCTCTCTTCTCCTTCTGGGACCCCTATAATGCGAATGTTGTTGCGTTTAATGTTGTCCCAGAGGTCTCTTATGCTGTCTTCATTTCTTTTCATTCTTTTTTCTTTAGTCTGTTCCGCAGCAGTGAATTCCACCATTCTGTCTTCCAGGTCACTTATCCGTTCTTCTGCCTCAGTTATTCTGCTATTGATTCCTTCTAGTGTAGTTTTCATTTCAGTTATTGTATTGGTCATCTCTGTTTGTTTGTTCTTTAATTCTTCTAGGTCTTTGTTAATCATTTCTTGCATCTTCTCAATCTTTGCCTCCATTCTTATTCCGAGGTCCTGGATCATCTTCACTATCATTATTCTGAATTCTTTTTCTGGAAGGTTGCCTATCTCCACTTCATTTAGTTGTTTTTCTGGGGTTTTTTCTTGTTCCTTCATCTGGTACATAGCCCTCTGCCTTTTCATCTTCTCTTTCTTTCTGTAACTGTGGTTTTTGGTCCACAGGCTGCAGGATTGTAGTTTTTCTTGCTTCTGTTGTCTGCCCTCTGGTGGTTGAGGCTATCTAAGAGGCTTGATGGGAGGCTCTCTAACTTTTTTATGCTTCCATTGCCACAAAAAAAGGCAGCTAAATATTCTTATTGAATTAATGGGTCAAGAGGAGTTGAGACAATAAACATGGCTGGGGCATGCTCCACAGTTCTGTCACTGTCTGTTGAAAAGTTCCCATGACTTTAATCAGATTTCTTCATTTGGCAGGGATCATTTATGAGAAACACCAAATAAAAAGCATACCCATTAGATTTCCCCTAGGGAGACAATTTTGGAAGTTGTAATTTTCCACTCTAAGTATGAACAGCTTCACCATGATAAGAAGGCTTCACACGGATAATGACAAAAATGCAGTTTATTTTTTAAGGCCAGCCTGAAGGCCTCCTAAATAGAAAACAGATGTGCTGTGCATCTTCACTTTTTCTCCAGCAATACAGCCAATTTTTAGAGAGCTAAGGCATCAGATGGTGCTGAAGGAACAACCTGTCTAATGAGCTGAGCTACAATGTCCAGCAGAGGAAAAATCATGGCAGTAATGTTTATTGAACACTTAGGATGCACCAAGCACCTTGATAGGCAGTTTACGAACATAGCAACACAGTGAATACTATTGTACTACTGTCATCTTCATTCTATAGTTGAGAAAACTAGAACTTAGAGAGATTAAGAGAATTGTCCAATGTCACAAATGTGAAATAGGCATCAGGCAGTCTCATTTAGAAATCATACACTTAAGTGAAGGAAACCACCTAACTGTATTAGGATTTACTGAGTCTCCACAGGTTTATTTTCATATATTAGTCTAAGTCTTTGTGACAGCCCTCAAGATAAGCATTGTAATCAGTGTGGAGATGTGGAAACTGAGACTCAGAGACGTGAAATACCTTGCCCACAGTCATTCTTCTGGTAATTGGCTAATGCTTGCACATTCAGTGTCACTTCCAAAACAGTGTCGTTTAAAGTGTGTCATGCTGTCTCTATATTTTGCTTACTGAGTTTTTCTCTGTTTGCTGGATTTCTCTTATGCCTCTAATTTACATAAAATGGCATGAAATTATATGAAATATTTGGGCTTAAATTTCTATCATAGATAATTCTAGGATGGTCAGAAAATTTGGCCAAAGTAAATAGAATTTATGTCAAGCTTAGGAAAAAAATAATCCTAGGTTCCAATGATAATCACAACAGATTGAGTTAATCTTAAACTTTTAAATCAGAATATTACACAAATGGCAAGGACCATGCCTTATACACTTTTCTGTGTAAAATACTGCTGTAAGCCACCGTGGCAAAGATTAATTTCCCCTCAATATACAATCTCTCCTCCCTTTTTAGTAATAGAACTCCTCAACCACCACTCATGGCTTTGTTCACATGACATTTCACATAATCACTCAGATAGATACCACATTTCCAACCTCTTCTTGCAATAATAAGATTATGTAAGTTAATTACATGGAATATGAGAGGAAGTGAAGGGCTTAATTCAGTGCCATATCCTTAAATGAAAACAGCTTGTTCTCCATTCCTTCTTTGTGTCTAAAAGAAAAAGTTGTGTTAGGAAGATAGATTCAACCATGAAGACACAAGACTACCACTGTAGTGAACAGTGGAATGACAAAATGAAAGGCAACTGTATTCCTGGACAACCTTATGGAGCAGAACTGCCCACCTGCTGTGGACTCTGCATACTTCTGGACTGAGAGAGAAATATATATTTATTCTGCTTAAGTTACTGTATTTTGGGGTATCTTTGTTACATGAGCTTAGTATATATCTTATTAGATCAGTGTTTACTGAAATAAAAATCAAGATCCATACTCTTAGAAAGTTTTATGAATTACGTGTAATTCTGTGTAGTAACCTCTATATTTTCTAGTAGATTTATGGTGATATATTACATGGTTTATGGGTCAAATTGTATCACTTAAAATTCGTATATTTGAACTCCTAATCCCAGAATATGACTATATATGGAGATACGATCTTTAAAGTAGAATTAAGGTTAAATAGAGTTATTTGGGACGACCCTAATCCAATATGATGTGTTCTTATAAGAAGAGATGATTAGGTCACAGACACACAGAGGAAAGACCATCTGAAGACATGAGAAGAAGACAGTCATCTACAAGTCAGAGAAAGAGGCCTCAGAAGAAACCAACCCTACCTACTTCTTGATCTCAGACTTCTATCCTTTAGACTTATGAGAAAATACGTTTCTGTTGATTAAAGTTACCCAGTCTGTGGTACTTTGTTATGACAGCCATAGCAAACTAACACACATGGGAAAAGAAGCTTGGAGTCACCTATGAACTCCAAAATGTAGGCAATAAAGTATTCTCATGAGAATTTTATTAGATAAATCAACAAATAAAAGATGAAAAATCAATCATGTAAGGAAATTTAAAGAGTACCTATTAAATATCAGGGATTATTCTATGAGTTGAGGATAAAGCAATACCCAAGACAGATTGAATCCATTAATCCATTATTTCCTGGTGCTCAAAATTCTATTTAAAAGAAAAAAACAATCAAGATAAAGAATGATATATTGAGGGAGAGTAGTCTGCTTCATGTTGGGATTTATGGAGGCTTTCTCTAAGCAGCAGTTTTTGTGCTGAAACCTAAATGATAAAAAAGTCAACCAACTTATGTCTATGACTGTTATATATATGAGTTGTTATATATAATCTTCATGGTAACTACAAAGCAAAAACATATACTAAATACACAAAAGATAAAGAGAAAAGAATATAAGCATACCACTAAAGCAAGCCATCATACAAAAAAGGAAGAGAGCAAGAGAAGAAAGGAACAGAGAGGAACAACAAAAACAGCCAGGAAACAATTAACAAAATGGCAATAATTCCATATCTATCAATAATTACTTTAAATATAAATGGACTAAATTCTCCAATCAAAAGACATACAGTGACTGAATGGATTTAAAAACAAACAAAAACAAAACAGAAACAGAAAAACAAGAGCCATCTGTGTGCTGTCTACAAGAGACTACTTTTAGATATAAGGACACACACAGACTGAAAGTGAAGAGTTGGAAAAAGATATTCCATGTAAATGGAAACCAAAAGAAAGCTGGAGTAGCTATACTTATATCAGACAAAAAAGACTTTAAACTCTTAGAGGAAAACATAGGCAGAACACTCTATGACATAAATCAGAGCAAGATCCTTTTTGACCTACTACTAGAGAAATGGAAATAAAAACAAAAATAAACAAATGGGACCTAATGAAACTTAAAAACTTTTGCACAGCAAAGGAAACTATAAACAAAACAAAAAGCCAACCCTCAGAATGGGAGAAAATATTTGCAAATGAAGCAACTGACAAAGGATTAATCTCCAAAATTTACAAGCAGCTCATGCAGCTTGACATGAAAAAAACAAACAACCCAATCCAAAAATGGGCAGAAGACCTAAATAGACATTTCTCCAATGATATACAGATTGCCAACAAACACATGAAAGAATGCTCAACATCATTTATCATTAGAGAAATGCAATTCAAAACTACAATGAGATATCATCTCACACCAGTCAGAATGGCCATCATCAAAAAATCTACAAACAATAAATGCTGGAGAGGGTGTGGAGAAAAGGGAACCCTCTTGCACTGTTGGTGGGAATGTAAATTGATAAAGCCACTATGGAGAACAGTATGGAGGTTCCTTAAAAAACTAAAAATAGAACTACCGTACGACCCAGCAATCCCACTACTGGGCATATACCCTGAGAAAACCATAATTCAAAAAGAGTCATGCACCAAAATGTTCATTGCACCTCTATTTACAATAGCTAGGACACGGAAGAAACCTAAGTGTCCATCAACGGATGAATGGATAAAGAAGATGTGGCACATATATACAATGGAATATTACTCAGCCATAAAAAGGAACGAAACTGAGTTATTTGTAGTGAGGTGGATGGAGTTAGAGTCTGTCATACAGAGTGAAGTAAGTCAGAAAGAGAAAAGCAAATACCATATGCTAACACATATATATGGAATCTAAGGGGGGAAAAAATGGTCATGAAGAACCTAGGGGCAAGACGGGAATAAAGACGCAGACCTACTAGAGAATGGACTTGAGGATATGGGGAGAGGGAAGGGTAAGCTGGGACAAAGTGAGAGAGTGGCATGGACATATATACGCTACCAAATGTAAAATAGATAGCTAGTGGGAAGCAGCCGCATAGCACAGGGAGATCAGCTCAGTACTTTGTGACCACCTAGAGGGGTGGGATAGGGAGGGTGGGAGGGAAGGAGACGCAAGAGGGAAGAGATATTATGTATAACTAATTCACTTTGTTATAAAGTGGAAACTAACACACCTATGTAAAGCAATTATACTCCAATAAAGATGTTAAAAAAAAAAAAGACTTTAAAACGAAGACTGCAAGAAGAGGCAAAGAAGGGCATTGCATAATGATTAAGGGGTCTATTCAACAAGAGGATATCACATTTGTATTTATGCACCCAATGTAAGAGCACCTAAATATACAAAGCAAATATTAACAGACCTAGAGGAAAAAATAAAATTTACAGATTCAGTGAAATCCCTGTAAAAATTCCAATGGTATTCTTCACAAAAATAGAACAAACAATCCTGAAATATGTATGGAGCCACAAAAGACCCTTAATAGCCAAAGCGACCTTGAGAAAGAACAAAGCTGTAGGCAGCCAGCTCCCTGATTTCAAAATAAATTGCAAAGCTATAGAAATTAAAATAGTATGGTATTGGCTTAAAAACAGACACATAGACCAACAGAACAGAATAGAGAGCCCTAAAGTAAACCCATGCATATATGGTCAAATAATTTATGACAAAGGAGACAAGAATATACAATGGGTTAAGGAGAGTCTCTTCAATAATAAATGGTATTTGGAAAACTGGACAGCCTCATGCAAAGGAATGAAACTAGATCATTATCTTACACCATATACAAAAATTAACTCAAAATGAATTAAAAACTTCAACATAAGACCTGAAACCATAAAACTCCTGGAAGAAAACATAGGCAGTAAGCTCCTTGATGTAGTTCTTGGTGATGAATTTTTGAATCTGATACCAAATGCAAAGGCAACAAAAGCAAAAATAAACAATTGGGACTACATGGAATTAAAAACCTCTGCACAGCTAAGGCAAGAATCAACACAATGAAAAAGCTATGTACTGAATGGGGGAAAATATGTGCAAATCATATAACTAAATTTTAAAATATATAATATTATAAATATATAATAATGTATATTTAATATTCAAAATATATAAACACACATACAATTCAATAGCAAAAAGCCAAACAATCCCATTAAAAATAGATACATCTGAATAGACTTTTTTCCAAAGAAGACATACAGATAGCCAAGACATACAGATAGGTACACGAAAAGATGCTCAGCATTATTAATCATCAGAGAAATGCAAACCAAAACTACAGTGAGGTATCACCTCACACCTATTAGAATGGCTATGATCAAAATAAATAGGAAATAACAAGTGTTGGTGAGGATGTGGAGAAATTAGTGGAAATGTAAATTGGTACAGCCACTATGGAAAACAGTATGGAGATTCCTCAAAAAATTAAAAATAGAACTACCATATGATCCAGCAATTTCTCTCCTGAATATTTATCTAAAGAAAATAAAAACACTAAGTCAAAAAGATACATATGCCCCCATGTCTAATGCAGTATTATTTATAATAGCCAATATATGGAAACAACCTAAGTGTCTATTGATGGATGAATAAAGATATTGTGGTATATATGTACAATGGAATACTATTTAGCCATAAAAAGAGTGAAATCTTGCCATTTGCCACAACATGTATGGACCTAGAAGGCTTTATGCTAAGAACAATAAGTCACTCAGAGAAAGAAAAATACCATATGAACTCTTTTACATGTGAAATCTAAAAAACAAAGGCAAAAACAACCCCCAAAGCAAGCTCACAGACATAGAAAACAGATTAGTGGGGCCAATTGGTGATGCCAGAGGTGGGGAGGGAGGGGGAGGGAGAAATGGATAAAGAGGGTATTAAAGAAAAAAAAAAAAAAAAAGACAATAGTGGGCAGTTAGGAAGGCAGGGGCTTGGACAACACATACCACTTACTGACTCTGACAATGCAGCCTGTGGGGGGTAGGGAGGGGTTGGTTCAGTGGAGGGGAAAAGAGATTGGAGCTAGAGAATTCCAGTGTCTTAATAATAAATTTAATTTTCCTGCGGGACCTTCAGTAATAAAGGTGATTTTTTAATGGTGCTAACTACTTAGCTAGAAAAAAAGTTGGTGCTTTCGATTCTTAATAATTACTAACTCAAAAAAAAGACCTTGCTTTTATACTATTGCACTAACTTAAGTTTTTATAACAGTTTTGCCTATTGTTATAAAGAATAAATCTCAATGCTTGTCAAAAAATTAAAAAGTCAGCCAGGCAGACTGGGGGTATTGAGACTTTCAGACAGGAAGATGGCACATGCAAAGGTACTGAAAATATTTGAGACTGGCTTGTGCAAGGAACAGGCTCTGGGGGGCTCCACTCCCAAGGCTTTGGGCAGAACCTAACTGGCCTGTTGAAACTGAGGAAATGCCCCCCACCTCCCTTTGGGAACTGAGAATGTAGCCCTGATGATTTCTGAATAGACAGATAGATTTCAGGTCATTCTTCCCTGTACGAATTCATGAAGAATTTTAGATGTTTGAAACAATAGCAGCTATGGTCCATTCCTATAAAATCCAAGAACTCTGACAGCCTTTCTTCCTTCCACTGTCTCCGTCCCTTTCAGCCCAAACTGGCCGTGCTCCTGCTAGAGTGGCTGATTTGGTCCATGGTTCACATCTACAGCAATCTGCTTATCAAATGGTTGGTCCTGCCATACTGTTAGTGTTCTCTCTTGAACAGGTTTCTCCCATTTTTTGCAATATGAACAGACAGAATTTCCCAAATCTTTCATTTCTGGTTCTTTTTTTCTTAATTATTCTTTCCTCAATTCATTTCTCTCTCTCGCATTTTAGTCTAAGTCAGGAAGAACCAAGCCGCGACTTCAATACTTGGCTTAGAAATCTCAGTTAAACATCCAGTTTCGTTGCTCATAAGTTCTTTCTTCCACAAAACACTAAATATGAACACAATTTAGCCAAGTTCTTTGCTACCTTATAAAGAAGATTATATATTTCTCATTAGACTATGACAGGTTCTCCATTGCCATCTGAGACCTCACCAAAATGGTCTTTACAGTTCATATTTCTACCAATATTCTATTCATGATTATGTATGTATTCTCTAAGATGGAAGCTTTCTCTACAGTTCTCTCTTTTTTTTTTTTTTTTTTCTGAGCTCTCATCAGAATCTTTAAAATTCTACTCATGGCAAGCTAAGCTTTTTTTAACACGCATCTCGAAACTCTTCCAGCCTCTACGTATTGCTCAATTCCAAAGCTGCTTCCACATATTCAGGTATTTGTTAAACAGCAGAATGCCTTTCTTAGCACCATTTTCTGTCTTAGCTTGCTCAGACCAAGACTTATTCTGCCTAGTAACAAATACCATAGACTGGTATATTAAATGACACACATTTATTTCTCAGTTATAGAGGCTGGACGTCTGAGATCATGGTGTCAGCATATTTTGTGTCCTGTGAGGGCCCTCCTCTTAGTTTACAGACAGCCACCTTCTTGCTGTGTCCTCACATGGAGGAGAGATCATTTCTCCCATGTCTCTTTTTATAGGACATGGATCCTAGCATGGGGACTCCACTCTAGTGACCTTATCTAAACCTAATTACCTCCCAAATTCCTCACCTCCTAATAGTTAGGGCTTCAACATATGAATTTTGGGGTGGGGTGGAGGGGAGACACAAACATTCAGTCCATAGTGCCACTCTTCTCCTCATCTTTCAAATCTCAGCTGAATGTTACCACCTCTGGTTGTTTCTTTGCCTTCAAGGGCAAAACTGAATTGCTGCCTCCCCTGAGGTGTCTCAGCATGTGGCTATACCTTTAATGTGGCATCTGTTGCATTGACATGAAATTTTTCTGCTTTGGAGTCTGCCTCCCCCAAGGAACAGAGAATATTAGTGAGTTTGTGACTATGTTTTATTTATCCTTTTGCCTCTATGTCTATCATAGGCTCTGGCAACTAGTAGGTTCTCAGTAAATATTGGTTGAGTGAGTAAATATGAGGACTATTTATATTTATCTAGGTTATACAATATATATGTTCAAAGGTATGTTCACAGGAAGAGAGAGAAAGAACAGGATTAAAAGGAATTCAGATATGGCCATAAATGAAGATACCCTGGTGGAATTCTGAAGACAATCAGAAAATTGAAAAATTTCTCTGCTCGTTTTCAATTGCCTTTTGCAAAAGGAAAACTTGTGCCAAAACACCTTCTGAAAAAGGGGCTTTATCTCTGCTTCTTTTATAATAAAAAGCTTCCCTTATTTGTAATGTTCCTCATATGTCCTTCCAGCGATCATGCAACTAAATATTGTCTACAATAATCCCAGAACCTCTGGCTTCTCATTAAGTGAAACTTGGTTGAGTACTTGAAGGAATAACTCGTCGAAGTCAACAAATTGTGCTGAAGGGCAGCTTCAGTTGCCTCTAATGTAAGAAACCAGTCCTTTGGGAATCTGCAGAGAGGAAGCTAAAGTCACGTCTTAGACTGATTTGTTTGACTCTGAAGCTCAAATTCTTATGATAACAAAGAATACAACTCGTTAAACATTATGACTCAGCAAATATTTAATAAGTAACTAATATTTGTCAGGCATTGTGCTGGGCACTATAGGTTTGATGATGAATGAGACACATTCTTTGCTTTCATGGGACCCAATAAGTTAAGGTGAGACCAATAGTTAAACAAATATACTATTTTGGCAGAACCATTAGGGCAGGGGCTATGTTTGATTTGTGAGAGCTTGGGTTATTTCCTTGAGACAGTATGATTCTACACATTTTGTTAAGCAAATTAAAAACAATATTGGATGGTAGATATAAAACCAGGATTATGTTCAAGACACCATACTCTGATAAACTCTGTTGTGAAAGAGAGGGTAGGCCTGGGGGAAGACTTCATAGAAGCAGGAAAAGTCTGTGTTTTGAAGGGTGACTAGATACCAGGTTGAAGGTTGTGGAATGGATAACAGGGACTGGGATTGGGAGAATAGAATTTTCCAGGCACAGGCAACAATGTGTGCAAATGCATGGCACTGTAAAACAGGATGGTAGGTGCTGAAAAGAAAGTGGTTTACAGAAACTGCAGCAAAAGGATGTAAAAGCAACTTACACTAAAAAAGGTTGGAGCCCCATAAACAGGGTGAAGGAGAATGACTCCTATTGCAAAGAACTAGTGAAAATGACAGCTCCTTCAGGTTAAAAAGATACATGACCTTATGTCAAGGGCTTCCAGAACTGTGCTACCACTCTTTGAGTTAGGAATCCAGAGACCTGGCATATTCATATAACAGAGAGGCCATATTTTTGTTTTTGTTTTTTTAGTTGTCAGTTAACATAGGTTTTTTAAAATTTTATATTTTTCTTTTCTTTTTTTTTATACAGCAGGTTCTTATTAGTTATCTATTTTATACATATTAGTGTATATATGTCAATCCCAATCTCCCAATTCATCCCACCTCCCCCATGCTTTCCCTCTTTGGTGTCCATACGTTTGTTCTCTACATCTGTGTCTAGAGAGGTCATGTTTTACCTCTCTCAAGACCTGCAACACTTGCATTCAGAAGTGGGAAGTGGACGAAGGACTACTGCTTAGAAGTTTCCTTTGCTGTTGGCCTTTGCAGAATTTCTTTCTCTGCTGGGTAAATTTAGACTTATCAAGTTTGTAGCTCAGGGAACGTCTGAGTTATAGTAATGCTGCTTGTAGAGGTATGTCTTTGCTTTTATCCTCTAACAAAGTCTTAGGCAGACAATAGATTCATCTTATTTACTATGCCAGAGACTTTAAATAAAAACCACAAATCGGAAGTGACATGGTGTGATGGAAGGAGTAAGGCTATCGACATGAGAAAACTTGAGGTCAAGATCTTATTTTCTAGCTTCTACCTCAGCGAGTCTTTAGTTTCTCTGAGTCTCAGTTTCCTCATACATATAATAGGGCTAATAAAATTTGTCAAAACTACTAAAAAGTTAGTCTTCATATAAAAAATAAAAGTTAATATAAAATCATAGAATAATAATGACGATTTTCTGAGTATTTGCTACATCTTCATCCTGCTAAGTTTCTTTTATATTATTTCATTTAATCATCTTAATTACATCCAATTAATTGGTATTTCTTATTTTTCTAATTTGCAAATAATGAAACTAAGTTTCAAATAGATAAACTCAATAACACATACAAATATAAATGCTAGCAACATTTGTACTTATTACTAAATCTCCGTTTTTTTGGATCATTTTTTTTTTGTGGGGGTGGGAATAATGCACTTAGGAATAAATCTTAAAGTTTGAGAAATTTTGACTTGGTTTACACTAAACTCTGTAAATAGATATTAATAACTTCCTTGAATTCCTAGAGTAATGCATGCAGTAATGATAATACTATTAGTAGAAGCCAACATTTACTGAGAGTTTACATTCTGTATCAGACAGTGTGCTACCTTTACCTGGGTTATAACTTAGTTCCCCATAATCATACTAAAATGTATTTTTATGCATAATATCATTCTACTATATGAATAATATTATCACCATTTTTGCCATGAGAAAGCTGAGGCTCAGATGAGCAAAGAAATTTTCCCAATGTCCAGCATAAAGTGGAGGAGCCAGAATTCCATACAGCCTAACCTCAGTCTAATTATGGTGTTATACTGACCCAATATTTTCAATTGTGCATTTTCAATGGAAAATCTATTGTTGTTAGAGCAACATGACACTTATCAAAATACAGTATTCATCCCAGCCCTCTGTCCTCATGTATACCATTGTTCATGCCATAATAATTATCAACCTCTGTTCTATATTTGATTGTACTCGTCCTCAGTACTGCACATGGGGGTGGGGAGGGTGGTGAAAGAATAGTTTGCACTTGAAGTATGTTAATCTGGAGATAGGTGGTCTGCAATAATCATTTTGTGGTCCTTTCCTGAGCCATTTCCCAATTCACCAAACAGTATGTCTATTAAGTATTAAGAACAACATTAGTTTCCAATATTGGCATCAACATTTGTGTTTCTACCCTGTTCATATGGTTTTTACATCTACCATTCAATTTCTTTACCTAATCAGAAAGAAAAAAAACCAACTTGACCAACCTGCTTTATACCCCATTAAGTATATTTATATCTATTTCCATTTCTAAAATTTTTATTTACTTGCACATTTCAATAATATATCTATAAGCATTTGTAACATTTGTAAGGTATCAAGAGATCTTTCCCTAATGTCTTTCCCTCTAGAATCTGAAATTCTATCATTCCTTTTTCGTAAAAAGAGACAAATAATTTGGGTTACTTTAATACCATGCTTATTCATTCAACTGATATTTACTGAGTTCCTACCATGTGTTAGAAGCAGTAGACAATCTGGTGGGAGACAGAAAAATAACAAATTAATGCAAAAATTTTCAATAAGAATAAATTCTATGAAAGGACAATATGGCGTAATGGATTAAAAAAAGATGAGGGGTCATAAGACGGTATCAGTTAAGAGGTGACATCTGACCTAAGACGTGAATGATAAGAAGGACTCAGCTTGTGAAAATGTAGGAAAGATTATCCCAAGTAGAGGTGGCAGCAAATGCAGAATCGCTGAGGAGAAAACAAGCTGAGTATGTTCCAGAAACTTAAGTAGATCAATGAAGCTGCAGTGTAGAGAGATGAAGACATCATTATATGAAATGAGATCATAGAGGGAGGAGGGAACCAGATAGTGGGGTTTTCTGGGCTATATTAAGATCTTCGGATTTTATTCTAAGAGTGTGTTAATTTTAATAAACATTCAATACAAAATGAGTGAAAATTGACAGAATTTTCCAAACTTCATATAAGAATGGGGTCATCAAAATATTTCATCAGTGGAAATACTGATCCAATTATGGTATCCTGGTTGTACAGAGACCCCAGAGATAGGAAGGGAAATAAAGATGGGCCTGGGGTCTGGGTAAAAAGGAGTAGAGTGAGCTACAATAAAAGACAATATAACATTTTTCTAAGGCTCAGCCTTCATGTCAATGAAGTGAATTCATTTTCTGTGAGCATTCCTGGTTTGTGACTTTCCTTTCTTTTGCAAATAGTACACAGAAATCACACTTAGGAGTCATTTCTCTCCCACTTTCAGTCCAAGGACCTCAAATGATGTTGACTTCTTGCCATGTTCCTGGAGGTGTGGGGTGGATGGCATTTGTGATCTTTGCCTGACTACTTATGACATCTCATTGCTCTGGCCACAAAGTTTGGTTCAGCTTTGGGCATGTGCTCCAACTTGGGCTAATAACTGATACTTCAAGATTTCTCTTCAAATTTCTGAGGAAGAAAAAACCATTTTTTCCCCCAGATTCCAACATGGAAGGCTATAAATCTAGAATTACTAGTAACTGTCTTGTTACCACATGGAGCCTAAAAATGAACCAAGATGGAGGAGCATGAAGCTGAGAAATAGAGAAAGAGTAGGATTTAATAGCATAGTTTGAGCTCCAGATCAAGCAGCCCTTAGCTTGTGTCAGTCAGGTCCAGGAGGAAGCAGAATTCACTCCAGATAGTTTATATGAAACTATTTTAATGAAACAATTATTTACAGAGGATTGAGCAAAGTTAAGGAAATAAACAAGGAAGGCTGCAGCACTCAAAATCTAGGAAAGAATGAAAAGTTGTTACCATCTCTGTAGGTAAAGGGACAAGGGGAAGAAATAGTGTTATTCCAGCTCAGTAAAAGCTGGAATAGTAGAGAAGTAGTGCCTTATGGTGGATATTAGTAGTGGAGAGATGGAAACTCAGCCCTGAAGGATAGAGTGAGTAGAAAAGAAATATTGTGATTTTTTCTCACCCAGCCTTCTAAATTCTGGCTAGTAACTCCCCTGTCATCACCCAACTGGAAGAGAGCTAGCAAAATTAGTGAGGCAATTAACAGAAATCAGCCTCCAGTGTCATAGAGAAGGCTGAAGAAAAGTGGATAACATATGGGAAATGGGGCAAAAAGAGAATAATTTGCACAATGTCAAATTGAATATCATGTAACTTCTCATATATATGAGCTAAAACATTCATATATCCCCACTCTTTTTTCTTTTATATAAATGAAAACCAGTATTTTTTTAAATTTTTATTTATTTAATTTATTTATTTTTGGCTGTGTTGGGTCTTTGTTGCTGCACGCGGGCTTTCTCTAGTTGCAGTGAGTGAGAGCTACTCTTCGTTGCAGTGTGTGGGCTTCTCACTGTGGTGGCTTCTCTTGTTGCAGAGCACAGGATTTAGGCGTGCGGGCTCAGTAGTTGTGGCTCGCGGGGTCTAGAGCACAGGCTCAGTAGTTGTGGTGCATGGGCTTAGTTGCTCTGTGATATGTGGGATCTTCCCGGACCAGGGCTCGAACCCGTGTTCCCTGCATTGGCAGGGGGATTCTTGACCACTGCACCACCAGGGAAGCCCTCCACTCTTTTTTGAAGCAATTGGTAATTGGTACGCCACCTCTTGCAATTAAAAGGTTCTAACTAATAAATCCTTTGGATCTTGAAAAATTGCAGTAGCCTCTCCCACACAGAAATCTTTTATTGTAACATACCTTGCTCTGCTGAGCGTCAGAGTGATCTTGAAACATCCAGCTATGCAATTAGTAAGTGAAATGTATGTACACATCGGTCCAGTTCTTCCTGCAGAGACCAGCTGGGAAAGAGATCAGGAGTCAGTGAGTCTTCCATAACCATTAAACCAAAATATTAATAGAATGAGTAGAGTAGTTGGAATATTTTCACGTCTAGTTTAATGTGGATGGGTAAATATTCATATGATGGCAGTTTCTTTTCACACAGAGCTCAGTGGGAACACTCCTTCAAATAAAATGAGTTCAGTGGGGAATTTAAAGTTGGAAAAAGAGAGATAGGAATGTTTCTGCAAGACATAGGTGAATGACTGTGTAAGCCTTAGATCTCTAGACAAAGGAAAGTTCCTCCTCTGATTATTCAGAATGAAATTCTGTACCATAAAGTAGAGGTAATGAAGAGGTAGCAAATTAATCCTAAATTTTACCATTGGAAGAAAGGTCACAAAGTCCATCACCTTCATTTTATGGATGAGAAAAACGTGATCCAGAGAGTTGAAGTGGCTTGTTGAATGTCTCCCAGCTAGTTAGTGGCAGAGCTGGATTTAGACCTTGAATTCTAAATCTTGGCCTTATGCATTTTGTCCCATCAAGTAATATTATAGAGTTTAGAGTGCAAAAATAAGAGATGGGTTCTAGCTCCATAGCTTTGGTGTTGAATCTATTAACAAGGGGCTTACCTTTTCCACAATGAAATATTCTAGCATAGTGTATGATACCTATTGGTTTTCAATTATTGTCATTTCTCCGGAGTTCGGCCATGATTTTATTGACATATATACATTTTCCTTTTCACAAACTTTGTACAATCTTGCTTCAGCTAGTCAGTCCTTTTTATAATTACAGAATGATGTTCATCAGGGTACTATTGATAAGTCAAAATATCAGAACTCAGAAGTTCCTCTAGTATTCAAATTACCATCACGGTTAATATATCACCTCTCTGCTGTCTAAATATAACAGCGTATAAAGAGTTAACAAGCATGACAATGACCATATTTGCTTATCATTGAACTTTTGTGGTTAAGGTAACTAAACTGTGAATTTTATGGCAAACTCAAAACTTCTTTGTCCAGAGTTAATAAGCAAACGTTGATTTTTCTCTTTGATACTTAACTACAAACTGTCTTGGGTAATCCAGTCAAAAAGCTGGCAGTATATAGGGCCTCCCACTTTTAAGAAGAACTTGCAGAATGGCATTTTTTCTGTTTTCCCCAAAGAAACAATAAGGGATTGATTGCATTTGCCATTTTTAGTGGTTTGGTCTCTCCTGATGTGACAGCAACGTTGGGCCAGTAGGTCAGGTTTGATTTACTCTGTAAAGGCTTTAGGGACAGTTTTCTCTATTAATCTCTTACTCCACTTTAGTAACAGCAGTGATGTCTTATAAATGTTACCATTCTGTAACTCCCTGAAAGACTTGCTGATCGTGTGAACTGTCAATGTCACTGTTATTTCTTTGAACTTGACTTATTTTATTCTTGTACTGCAAGCCCTAAATGAAGTTCCCAAACGGTAAATAAATGTAGTAATTGGCCCAAACCACAGTGACACTGACAAGACTTTGATATATTGCTAAACAGTCATATGCTCCTCTTAGAATCAAAGCATTTCAGAGTTGAGGGAGGCCTTAAAGGTCATTTGCTCCTACTTCTTATTCTACCCTCTAGTTATATAGCAACTAGGGTATCAAAGGTCACACAAGACTTTGATATTTAAAGAAAATTGGTTTGAACTGCCTTAACCCTCATTCCAAGAAAGTAGGCACTCTCCAAAAGAGTTTTGCAAATTTCCCACGTCATCACCTCTCTTTTCAATGAGCCACCTATTTTAATTCCAGTGCTTTCTTCTCTTCTCTCTGGCATGTGCTGAGATGCTGGTTTCCCTTGATTTTCCCAACTATTGAAACCAAGCAGGACCCTACAGGGCCTTTCTGAGGACAGAACCCCCATAATCCCCACCTCTTGTTTATAGAAAAGCTTTAGTCTCCTAGGCCTTCCCCAAGTTCCAAAGAGCGAATTTAATCAAATAAGTGTGAAAATATTACAGAAACAAAGGAGAACAGTCAAGCAAGATGAAATAATAATAGTTTAGCCATAAAACAAAGTGAAGGATGTTTAGTTCCTCCTCCAGAGCTATAGAAAATCTCCTACATCCTTCAGCTTTGGATTTGGCCCCGCCTCTGCCTGTAGGTCGCCTGATGACATCTGTTTCCCACCCAGACAGGATGGGGTTAAAGGAGCAGCTGATTAGAGGGCTATGGCTCACTCAGGCTTGGGGGAGGGAGGGATACGGAATGCAAGGCGAGCCTGCAGCGAGCCTGCAGCGGCAGAGACCAGAGGGGCCACATCCTTGAGTTGTTTTGCAGATACTAAAACCCCCACCAAGTGGAAGAAGTTAACCACATGCTGACCACAATGGACCCCAGACCAGCTGGAACCAGAAAGTTGATGATGTTGACTCCAAAAATACCACCTGGTTACCTCATCACCAACGAATCAGAAGAATGTCCACGAGCTGATCAGGCACCCTGAGACACTTTCCCTCACCTTGTCTTTAAAAACCTTTCCCTGAGGGACATAGGGGAGTTTGGATCTTTTGAACATGAGCTGCCCATTCTCCTTGCTTGGCCCTGCAGTAAATGCTTTATTTCCTTCACCACAATCTGGTACCAGTAGATTGGCTTTGCTGCGCATTGGACAAGCAAATCCAAGCTTGGTTCAGTAACATTATTACTTGAAAAGAACATTTGTTAGTATATAAAACTTCAGTGAAGAACCCATGAAACTTGTGTAACAACACAGCAAACAATTAAAAATTGAAAGTAAGATTGTCCAATTTAAAAATTTTTTGTGGCAGAGATGCCTCTAGGAATTTCTCCTTGGGGTTTCTGCTCAGCCCCTCATCCTTCTTCACAATGTCTTAACTATGCTTTGTATTTGACTCTATTCCATAATAAAAATGTTTAACTTCTTTCAGTGTAACTAAATCTTTTCTAGTCCTATTTCACAAAGGATATCCACAAGGGTCTTTATCTGAATGATTAAACATACCCATGTAAGTGGGTTCCTAAATATGTACCACTTTTTCCCTGGGTGGAACTCTGCTGCTAACCAGTTTTATCCCTCCCAACTCCCTCTCTTCTTCCTTTATCTCTCTCCCTTTCCCTCTCTCTCTCTC
Source organism: Balaenoptera acutorostrata (assembly GCF_949987535.1). NCBI lineage: Eukaryota > Metazoa > Chordata > Mammalia > Artiodactyla > Balaenopteridae > Balaenoptera > Balaenoptera acutorostrata. The sequence continues at coordinate 18,784,580 of NC_080072.1, forward strand.
AGTACCTCCCTCACATCCCTTCCCCACTCCCTTTCTCTCTTCCTTCTTTTTCAAGACTATGTTGGGGAGGGAAAAATAATTTTCCTTGTGCCCATCTAGGCTCTTGGCTGAGAACCCCCTGTAGCAGAAGACAGATTAGCAGGAGGAAACAAACAGAAGTTTAATAACATGTACACCTCCAGTATACATGGGAGATACCCAGGAAAACTAACTCCCTGAAATGGCCCAAGCCATCACCTTAAACATCATCTTCCTGTGAGACCTTCAAGATGGCAGAAGAATAAGACGTGGAGATCACCTTCCTCCCCACAAATACATCAGAAATATATCTACACGTGGAACAACTCCTACAGAACACCTGCTGAATGCGGGCAGAAGACCTCAGACTTCCCAAAAGGCAAGAAACTCCCCACGTACCTGGGTAGGGCAAAAGAAAAAAGAAAAAACAGAGACAAAAGAATAGGGACAGGACCTGCACCACTGGGAGGGAGCTGTGAAGGAGGGAAAGTTTCCACACACTAGGAAGCCCCTTCACTGGCAGAGACAGGGCAGGGGTGGCAGTGGGGGGGGAAGCTTTGGAGCCACGGAGGAGAGCGCAGCCACAGGGGTGTGGAGGGCAAAGCGGAGAGATTCCTGCACAGCGAAGCGGTGCCGACCAGCACTCAACAGCCCGAGAGGCTTGTCTGCTCACTCGCCGGGGTGGGCAGGGGCTGGGAGCTGAGGCTCAGGCTTCGGAGGTTGGATCCCAGGGAGAGGACTGGGGTTGGCAGTGTGAACACAGCCTGAAGGGGGCTAGTGCGCCACAGCTAGCCGGGAGGGAGTCCGGGAAAAGGTCTGGAGCTGTCGAAGAGGCAAGAGACCATTGTTTCAGGGTGCGCGAGGAGAGGGGATTCAGAGCACTGCCTAAACGAGCTCCAGAGATGGGCGCGAGCTGTGGCTATCAGCGCAGACAACAGAGATGGGCACGAAATGCTAAGGCTCCTTCTGTAGCCACCAAGAAGCCTGTGTGCAAGCACAGGTCACTATCCACACCTCCCCTTCCAGGAGCCTGTGCAGCCCGCCACTGCCAGGGTCCTGTGATGCAGGGACAACTTCCCTGGGAGATTACATGGCGCGCCTCAGGCTGGTACAATGTCACGCTGGTCTCTGCCGCTGCAGGCTCGCCTTGCATTCCGTATCCCTCCCTCCCCCCAGCCTGAGTGAGCCATAGCCCTCTAATCAGCTGCTCCTTTAACCCCATCCTGTCTGGGTGGGAAACAGATGTCATCAGGCGACCTACAGGCAGAGGCAGGGCCAAATCCAAAGCTGAACCCCAGGAGCTGTGCGAACAAAGAAGAGAAAGGGAAATTTCTCCCAGTGGCCTCAGAAACAGCAGATTAAATCTCCCCAATCAACTTGATGTACCCTGCATCTGTGGAATACCTGAATAGACAATGAATCACCCCAAAATTGAGGCGGTGGACTTTGCGAGCAACGATATATATATATTTTTCCTTTTTCTCTTTTTGTGAGGGTGTATGTGTATGCTTCTTTGTGTGATTTTGTCTCTATAGCTTTGCTTTTACCATTTGTCCTAGGGTTCTGTCTGTCCGTTTATTTTCGGGTTTTTGTTATTTTTTTTAGTATACTTTTTAGCACTTGTTATCATTGGTGGATTTGTTTTTTGGTTTGGATGCTCTCTTCTTTCCTTCCTTTTTTTTTCTTTTTTGTTTTTTTATTACTTTTTAATTTTTTTATTTTTAATAATTAGTTTTTATTTTAAAAACTTTATTTTATTTTTTCTTTCTTTCTTTCTTTCTTTTTTTCTACATTTTCTTCTGAACCGTGTTGCTGGCAGGTCTTGGTGATCCAGCTGGGTGTCAGGCCAGTGCCTCTGAGGTGCGAGAGCCAAGTTCAGGACATTGATCCACCAGAGACCTCCCAGCTCCATGTAATATCAAACAGTGAAAGCTCTACTAGATGTCTCCATCTCAGCGCTAAGACCCAGATCCACTCAATGACCAGCAAGCTACAGTGCTGGACACCCTATGCCAAACAGCTAGCAAGACAGGAAGACAACCCCACCCATTAGCAGAGAGGCTGCCTAAAAATCATAATAAGGTCACAGACACCCCAAAACACACGACCAGATGCGGTTCTGCCCACCAGAAACACAAGATCCAGCCTCATCCACCAAAACACAGGCAGTAGTCCCCTCCACTAGGAAGCCTACACAACCCACTGAACCAACCTTGGCCACTGGGGGCAGACGCCAAAAACAATGGGAAGTATGAACCTGCAGCCTGCAAAAAAGGAGACCCCAAACACAGTAAGTTAAGCAACATGAGAAGACAGAGAAACACACAGCAGATGAAGGAGCAAGGCAAAAACCCACCAGACCAAACAAATGAAGAGGAAGTAGGCAGTCTACCTGAAAAATAATTCAGAGTAATGATAGTAAAGATGATCCAAACTCTTGGAAATAGAATGGAGAAAATACAAGAAACGTTTAACAAGGACCTAGAAGAACTAAAGAGCAAACAAACAATGATGAACAACACAATAAATGAAATTAAAAATTCTCTAGAAGGAATCAATAGCAGAATAACTGAGGCAGAAGAACGGAGAAGTGACCTGGAAGATAATATAGTGGAATTAACTATTGCAGAGCAGAATGAAGATAAAAGAATGAAAAGAAATGAGGACAGTCTCAGAGACCCCTGGGAAACATTAAATGCACCAACATTCAAATTATAGGGGTCCCAGAAGAAGAAGAGAAAAAGAAAGGGACTGAGAAAATATTTGAAGAGATTATAGTGGAAAACTTCCCTAATATGGGAAAGGAAATAGTAAATCAATTCCAGGAAGCTCAGAGAGTCCCATACAGGATAAATCCAAGGAGAAACATGCCAAGACACATATTAATCAAACTATGAAAAATTACATACAAAGAAAAAATATTAAAAGCAGCAAGGGAAAAACAACAAATAGCATGCAAGGGAATCCCCAAAAGGTTAACAGCTGATCTTTCAACAGAAATTCTGCAAGCCAGAAGGAAGTGGCAGGACATATTTAAAGTGATGAAAGAGAAAAACCTACAACCAAGATTACTCTACCCAGCAAGGATCTCATTCAGTTTTGAAGGAGAAATTAAAACCTTTTCAGACAGGCAAAAGCTAAGAGAATTCAACACCACCAAACCAGCTTTAAAACAAATGCTAAAGGAACTCCTCTAGGCAGGAAACACAAGAGAAGGAAAAGACTTACAATAACAAACCCAAAACAATTGAGAAATGCTAATAGGAACAAATATCAATAACTACCTTAAATGTAAATGCATTAAATGCTCCAACCAAAAGACATAGATTGGCTGAATGGATACAAAAACAAGACCTGCATATATGCTGTCTACAAGAGACTCACTTCAGACCTAGGGACACATACAGACTGAAAATGAGGGGATGGAAAAAGATATTCTATGTAAATAAAAATCAAAGAAAGCTGGAGTAGCAATTCTCATATCAGACAAAATAGACTTTAAAATAAAGACTATTACGAGAGACAAAAGAAGGACACTACATAATGATCAAGGTATCAATCCAAGAAGAAGATATAACAATTGTAAATATTTATGCACCCAACGCAGGAACACCTCAATACATAAGGCAACTGCTAACATCCATAAAAGGGGAAATTGAAGGTTAACACAATAATAGTAGGGGACTTTAACACCCCACTTTCACCAATGGACAGATCATCCAAAATGAAAATAAATAAGGAAACACAAGCTTTAAATGACACATTAAACAAGATGGATTTAATTGATATTTATAGGACATTCCATCCAAAACCAACAGAATACACTTTCTTCTCAAGTGCTCATGGAACATTGTCCAGGATAGATCATATCTTGGGTCACAAATCAAGCCTTGGTAAATTTAAGAAAATAGAAATTGTATCAAGTATCTTTTCCAACCATAGCACCATGAGAATAGATATCAATTAGAGGAAAAAAATCTGTAAAAAATACAAACAACATGGAGGCTAAACAATACACTACTAATAATCAAGAGATCACTGAAGAAATCAAAGAGGAAATCAAAAAATACCTAGAAACAAATGACAATGAAAACACAACAACCCAAAACCTATGGGACGCAGCAAAAGCAGTTCTAAGAAGGAAGTTTATAGCAATACAATGCTACCTCAAGAGACAAGAAACATCTCAAATAAACAACCTAACCTTACACCTAAAGCAATTAGAGAAAGAAGAACAAAAAAACCCCCAAAGTTAGCAGATGGAAAGAAATCATAAAGATCAGATCAGAAATAAATGAAAAAGAAATGAAGGAAACAATAGCAAAGATCAATAAAACTGAAAGCTGGTTCTTTGAGAAGATAAACAAAATTGATAAACCATTAGCCAGACTCATCAAGAAAAAAAGGGAGAAGACTCAAATCAATAGAATTAGAAATGAAAAAGGAGAAGTAACCACTGACACTGCAGAAATACAAAGGATCCTGAGAGATTACTACAAGCAACTCTATGCCAATAAAATGGACAACCTGGAAGAAATGGACAAATTCTTAGAAAGGTATAACCTTCCAAGACTGAACCAGGAAGAAACAGAAACTATGAACAGACCAATCACAAGCACTGCAATTGAGACTGTGATTAAAAATATTCTAACAAACAAAAGTCCAGGACCAGCTGGCTTCACAAGTGAATTCTATCAAACATTTAGAGAAGAGCTATCACCTATACTTCTCAAACTCTTCCAAAATATAGCAGAGGGAGGAACACTCCCAAACTCATTCTACAAGGCCACCATCACCTTGATACCAAAACCAAAGATGTCAGAAAGAAAGAAAACTACAGGCCAATATCAGTGATGAACATAGATGCAAAAATCCTCAACAAAATACTAGCAAACAGAATCCAACAACACATTAAAAGGATCATACACCATGATCAAGTGGGATTTATCCCAGGAATGCAAGGATTCTTCAATATATGCAAATCAATCAATGTGATACACCATATTAAGAAATTGATGGATAAAAACCATATGATCATCTCAATAGATGCAGAAAAAGCTTTTGAGAAAATTCAACACCCATTTATGATAAAAACCCTCCAGAAAGTAGGCATAGAGGGAACTTACCTCAACATAATAAAGGCCATATATGACAAACCCACAGCCAACATCGTTCTCAATGGTGAAAAACTGAAACCACTTCCACTAAGATCAGGAAAAAGACAAGGTTGCCCACTCTCACCACTATTATTCAACATAGTTTTGGAAGTTTTAGCCACGGCAATCAGAGAAGAAAAAGAAATAAAAGGAATCCAAATTGGAAAAGAAGACGTAAAGCTGTCACTGTTTGCAGATGACATGATACTATACATAGAGAATCCTAAAGATGCTACCAGAAAACTACTAGAGCTAATCAATGAATTTGGTAAAGTAGCAGGTACACTATTAATGCACAGAAATCTCTTGCATTCCTATACACTAACGATGAAAAATCTGAAAGAGAAATTAAGGGAACACTCCCATTTACCATTGCAACAAAAAGAATAAAATACCTAGGAATAAACCTACCTAAGGAGACAAAAAAGCTGTATGCAGAAAACTATGGCACTGATGAAAGAAATTAAGGTGATACAAACAGATGGAGAGATATTCCATGTTCTTGGATTGGAAGAATCATCATTGTGAAAATGATTTTACTACCCAAAGCAATCTACAGATTCAGTGCAATCCCTATCAAACTACCAATAACATTTTTCACAGAACTAGAACAAAAAATTTCACAATTTGTATGGAAACACATAAGACCCTGAGTAGCCAAATCAATCTTGAGAAAGAAAATGGAGCTGGAGGAATCAGGCTCCCTGACTTCAGACTATACTACAAAGCTCCAGTAATTAAGACATTATGGTAATAGCACAAAAACAGAAATATAGATCAATGGAACAGGATAGAAAGCCCAGAGATAAACCCACGCACATATGGTCACCTTATTTTTGACAAAGGAAGCAAGAACATATAATGGAGAAAAGACACCTTCTTCAATAAGTGGTGCTGGGAAAACTAGACAGCTACATGTAAAAGAATGACATTAGAACTAATATAAAAACTAATTTTATATTAAATATCATTCATCTTATACCTACAGAAGAATAGGCTATCCACTTCAATACAAGTCTTGCACACGATGTTCTACATGATGAAAACTTAGGATACAAAGATGGTGATGACACAAAAGTGTCTCATACAGTTCTTGCCATACGGTTACTAGATTTTCACAGGAAGACACACATACACGACAGATAAGTTTACTAACTGTACGGCAGGATAATTATTTACAGTTCACTAAGTTGAAGTCAATCATCATAAAGGTCTTCCTCCTCCTAGTCTTCACATTGAGTAGGCTTAGGAGGAGGAGGAAGAGGAAACATTTGGTCTTGCTGTCTTCGGGGTGGCAGAGGTGGAAGAGGTGGAGGAGATGGAAGGCGAGGCAGGAGAGGCAGGCATGCTGGGTGTAACTTTATGGAAATACCTCATAATTTTTGTGTCTTTTTCCTTTCTTATTTCTCTAAAAATGTTTCCATGTGGTACAAATCCATCTTTCACCGTGTGCTTCAGTTCCAGTGCCCATATCATAGAAGGGTCCATGTTATAATAGAAGTCAAAAGCAGTCTTGAATAACTGGAAGCTGCTGCTAGATTGTCTAATGTCAATTTGTTTTCTGGCACCACTTCGTCTACGTCTTCTTCCTCATCATCTGGGACTGGTTCAGAAGCCCGCATCTCCATCAAGTCATCTTCTGTAATTCCCCTGGTGTGTTGTCCTTTAGCTCTTGAATTTCTCAGGACTCATATCTTGAAACTCTTCACCCCCTCCCCACCTTTTCTGCCATATCCACAACCTCTTTCATGATTTCCTTGATTGGCTCTGTTATAAATTCTGTGAAGTCATGCAAAACTTCTGAACACAGTTTTCTCCGGCAGGAATTTATTATTTTGGGCTTGATGGCTTTCACAGGTTTTTCTATAACAGTGATGGCATCTCCAATGGTGTAATCCTTCTAGACTCTCAGGATGTCCTCTCTTTTGGGGTTCTCTTCCATAGCATTGACAGTCCTTTCCATAGAGTACAGTGTGCAATGAGCCTTAAAGATGCTAATGACCCCCTGATCCAGAGGCGTGTTTAGAGACGTGTTTCAGGTTAAGTAGACCACTTTGACACATTCACTGTTGAACTCATTGGGTTCTGGGTGGCCAGGGACATTGTCCAATATAAAAATAACTGTAAAAGGCAGTCTCTTACTGGAAAAATACTTCTTGAATTCAGGGACAAAGCATGGATAGAACCAAGCCAGAGAAAGTGTTCTCATTGTCCAGGCCTTGGTGTTGTACAAGCAAAAGACTGGCAGCTGGTGTTGGTCTTTTTCCTTCAAGGCTCAGGGGTTAGCAGCTTTAGAGATAAGAACATTCACGATCATAAATTTGACTTCATTTGTATAAAACATTAGAGTTAGCCTACCCCTCCTGCCTTAAATCCTGGTCCTTGCTTCTCTTCCTTACTAATAAATGTCCTTTGTGGCATTTTTTTCCCCCCCTGAAGAGGGAACTTTCATTTGCATTAAAAACCTGTTTCAACAGATATCTTTTCTCCTCAGTGATTTTCTTAATGGAATCTGGGAACTAGTCCGATGCCTCTTGGTTGGCAGAAACTGCTTATCTTACTATCTTGACATTTTTTTTTTTTTTTTTTTTTTTTTTTTAATTTATTTATTTTTGTCTGTATTGGGTCTTCGGTTCGTGCGAGGGCTTTCTCCAGTTGCGGCAAGCGGGGGCCACTCTTCATCGCGGTGCGGGGACCGCTCTTCATCGCGGTGCGGGGACCGCTCTTCATCGCGGTGCGCGGGCCTTTCTCCATCGCGGCCCCTCCCGTTGCGGGGCACAGGCTCCAGACGCGCAGGCTCAGCAATTGTGGCTCACGGGCCCAGCTGCTCCGTGGCATGTGGGATCTTCCCAGACCAGGGCTCGAACCCGTGTCCCCTGCATTAGCAGGCAGATTCTCAACCACTGCGCCACCAGGGAAGCCCTTGACATTTTTTTTTAGGCCAAACCTCTTTCTAAAATTCTCAAACCATTCTTTGCTGTCATTAAATTCTTTAGCTTTAAATTCTTCACCTTCCTTTTACTTTATGTTGTCATATAATGACTTTGCTTTTTATCAAATCATATTAGAGTCTCTAGCAACCCTGCACCCACATAAAAGCTGCATTTTCAATATGAAATAAAAAGGTATGTTGTAAAAAGTGCAAGGTTTTTGCACCTGCTGTTGCAACTACAGTGAAGGCTTCATGAATTTCCTTTTCTTTTTTACACAATGATCCTTATCCTGGATTAATTTCTCTTGAAATGGTGGGCAACCGTAGGCAGCTGCAGACCTCAGTCTAATGGTACATAACAAGCAATTCAAATTTTTCTTGTTGTGTCATGGCTTTTCTATGTTTCTTGGGAGCACTTCCAACATCACTAGTGACACTTTGCATGGGTCCTGTGGTGTTATTCAAGGCTTATGGTATTGCGCTAAACACAATGAAAAGTACACGAGAACTTTGAGAGATCACATTTTACTGCAATACACAATTCACTGGAGAGATGAATTGCTCATACAGAGATGATTAGTGTCACATGGCATTTTAAGCCAATACTCACAACACTTGAGCTCACTGCAATAGCAACAGGAGGTGGCTACAAATTGTTACAGTTATACAGTGTGTACTACAGTTAGTGTTATGCAGTTATAATTTAATACTGCATCTTTACATTTGTTTACTTTTCTCTTGACTATGAATGGTGCCATGTATGGTGTTTAAGCATTTTTGTGCAAAAGTTTTGATAAATTTTAACTTTTTCTAATAGATTTGAGTATACCTTATGGTAGTAAATGATAAAATAGACTAGTATCTACTTAATGTTTTATGCATTTATGACATAACTAAATTTTTCTTAATTTTTTCAATATTTCTAGGCTAGGCAGTTCATCTGTTGAGTTTTTTCAAATTGTTGCAAGTCTCCAATTTTTTTTTAATATATTAATTGAAAAAATTCCAAATATAAGTAGACCCACACAGTTCAAACCTGTGTTGTTCAAGGGTCAGCTATAGTTTCTTTTACATTTTTAATTTTTAAAAATGTTTTACAACGGTATTGAGGGATATATAAATACATATGGATACATGTATGCTTTTAATATGTATAATTTGTTGAGTTTGACATACTTATACATCCATGAAACCAACACCATAGTCAAGTAAATGGGCACAGAAATTGTACTCCCAAAATTCCCTTGTGGCTCTTTGAATTTCCTCTCACCTCTTCATTTCTGGCAATAAAATTAAACTACATTCTGTCACCATATAGTAGCTTGCATTGTCTAGAAATTTATTTGGAAATTGAATTAGAAAGGCTATACTCTTTTGTTCTGGCTTCCTTCTCCCAGCATGTTTGTGTATCACTAGTTTATTCCTTTCTATTGCTGAGTAGTTGTCCACTGTATGGATTTGACACATATTATTTATTCATGTCCCTGTTGGTGGATATTGGGTTTTTTCTGGTTTTTGGATATTATCCAAAAAAAAGTGCTATGAGCATTTGTGTGCAAACCTTTATGTGAAAATATATTTGCATTTTTCTTGGATAGTAGCCAAAGAATTGAATAACTTCATCATATGGTACTTTATGTTTAAGAAACTCCAAAAGTGTTTTTAATTGTGTTTCCTATTTTGCACTACCAACAGAGTATTTTTTATTTATTTTTATTGTTTATTTATTTATTTTTACTTTTTGGCCGCACTGCCTGGCATGTGGGATCTTCGTTGCCCGACTAGGGATTGAACCCACGCCCCCAGCGGTTTGGAGCACGGAGTCTTAACCACTGGACCGCCGAGGAAGTCCACCAATAGAGTATTTTTTATACCAACAAGTATAAGTGATTCATTTGTTGCTTATCCTCACCAGATTTGGAAAAGTCAGTCTTTTTAATTGTAGCCATTCTGGTTGGTAAGTAGTGATATATCATTGTGATTTTAATTTTCATTTGCCTAATGTAAATGATGCTGAGAACATTTTCATGCCTTTTTTGCCCTCTGTATATCTTTTTTTAATTCTATTTTTTATTGAGGTATAATTGATATATAAGGTTATATTTAGTTTCAGGTGTACACATGATATTTATATATATTTGATATTTGAATATATTACAAAATGACCACAATAAGTCTAGTTAAGATTCATCACTATACAAAAAAAATTTTTTTCTTGTGTTGAAAATGTTTAAGATTTACTTACTTAGCAACTTTCAAATATACAATATAGAATTATTAACTAGAGTCACCATGCTGTGCATTACATCCCATGACATTTATTTTATAGCTGGAAGTTTGTACCTTTTGATCCCCTTTACCTATTTTGCCCACCTCTCCTCTCAACCTCTCTGGCAACCACCAATCTGTTCTTTGTATCTATGAGCTCAGTTTTTTGTTTTTGTTTTTAGATTTTGCATGTAAGTGAGGTTACATGGTGTTTGTCTTTCTCTGTCTGACTTACTTAACATAGCATAATGCCCTCAAGGAGGTTCATCCATGTGATCTCATATGAAAAGATTTCCTTCTTCTTTCATGGCTTAATTATATATAGATATATATGTATGTATGTATGTATTCTTACCATACATATATATGTAATCCTACTATATATATATATATATATATATATATATATATAGTATATAAAATGCTGCAATGAACTTAGGGGTACATATATTTTTCCAAGTTAGTGTTTATTAATATCCAGAAATGGAACTTCTGGATTATATGATAGTTCTATTTTTAATATTTTGAGGAACCTCTCTCCTATTCTCCATAGTGGCTGCATCAATTTACATTCTCACCAACAGTGCACAACGGCTCCCTTTTCCCCACATCTTGCCAAGACTTGTTATTTCTTGTTTTTTTTGATAATAACCATTCTGACTGGTGAAAGGTAATATCTCATTGTGGTTTTGACTTGCATTATCTTGACTATTAGTGATGTTCAGCATCTTTTTATGCACCTGTTGGCCATCTGTATGTCTTCTTTTGAAAGTGTCTATTCAGATCCTCTGCCCAATTTTTAATCAGATTGTTTGCTTTTTTTGTTATTGCCATTTAGTTCTTAATTTCATTTTTTATGTCTTTCATTTGTAGAAGCTTATTTGATTTTTAAAAAAAACCAACTTGTAGTTGATAATTTTGAGTAGATGCCAGCTTTTTAATTCATGATTTCGTTCTCTCATTAGATTTCCTTAAACATAATAAATATTTTTATTTTCATTTATGTACCCATAATTCTAGTATTTAAAATCTGTATGCACATGATTCTGGCTTTTGCTTGTTTTTTTATTTGTTTCTAGTTAGTAAGTCCTTCACTAACCATTAGGGCATGTTAAACATAGATAGAATAAATGTGTTAAACTAAAGGGATGAAACAAACAAATCAGTGTTACACATAGATAGAAAGAGACAGAAAGCAAAATAAACCTTAAATATTTATAAAGCATGGGTCAGCTTTATCTACCTCAAACTGACACCCACTGGGAAAAAAAAATCAAATTTATTGTTTGCCTTATTTTTAATTTACAAAAGTAGCCTCAATTTGGGCCTGAATCCCAGCCTTTCTTGTAGATATTAAATCTCAAGGTAAACTTAATTTATATACTTTCTTGCTTATACAGAGCCAAAACTAAGTCAATTATTTTTTCCCCATCTCTCTTTGGACAGGAGATTTGTCTTTCTTGTTTAAACTTTATATGAGATTGCAAACTTAATTGCTTCCCAGATTTATGCAACTCTCCATCTTTTGTAAATCTAGTATTTCGTCTCTTGACCACTGTGTGTAACTTTTTAAACCAGAGCACCTGGTTTCCCCAAAAGGGCATATGACCACAGAAAACGTTAATTTTAGCACTTGCTTGTGCCTGAGGATGAGTGTATGCTTTTTATCTTCTATAATTTTTATTGTTTTAGCAAAGATTATATTATTTACATGTCATTTTTTAACATTTTGTAACAAGACAGTTTCAGAAAATCTGAAATAAAGAGGCAATATTTATTTTATATTCTGAGCTATCATCCACATTTTGAAGACTATTTCTAAATCCCACTTTTTGGGACGCTTTCCCATTGGACACTTTTCTCTGCCAATTTTTTTGAATTTTTATGTATTTAAAGATAAGATCACTGAAGCTAAACATATTTCTAAGTTTTCACAGAGAAAACTAAATAATTATAGTAACTCACAATTCTTTGGTAAAATACTTATTGAATATTGTGATATATAAATATATGTCAGTTAATAAGAAGGACAAATAAAATTTACACTTCAAGAGAATCAAGTCATTTGTGTGTGTGTGTGGAATGAGAATCAGGTTTGTTCAAAATGATGTCATTCAAAAAAAAAAAAAAATGATGTCATTCAATACTTTTTTTATTGAGTCCTAGTAATATTTCTATAACTCTGCTTTCAATTATGTAAATGAATTAAAGAAAAATTAAAAATGGAAAAAAGTAGCAAAGTTGTTTTATAAAAATTGAAAAATGATGATTAATTATTTTGGAAGAAAATGCAAAAAATGGTCTGAGGAGGGCCTACATATTCCCTTTTGTTAGAGTTTGGAGTGTGCTAAATACATCATTCAATATTTACTTGTATTATGTCTTCAATATGCGCTTAATTACTCTAATTTATTTGTTTCTATAAAAATCCACTTAAAATTTTGCATGAAAATATAATAATTGTTATTATTATTTTCACTTCACAGATAAGGAAACTAACATTTACAAAGGGTGCATGACATGTAAGAAGTATCAGAATGAAGATTGAAACCTGAGTCTTTAAATTTAACTTTTCACGATGTATTGTATTATTGGTTTAAAACTCCAGGGAAATAGTTGAATCTCCATAAACTTCTTAAACTACTCTTCTGTCTTTCAAAGGATGGCATAGTTTGAAAATACAGGTCTCACCAGTTCTCTCTCTTTAGCAATTTTAATGTTTGGTAGGGAAAGTTTGGACAGATGCCAAATAAAACTTGCTTTGGTAAACAGTATCTGATGAGTATGATATAACAATTCAAAAAGAATTGCAAATACACATACGAAAATAGGGAGACTAGACACTCATAGTTGTGTTGCTGATGCCAGTGTTTCTGTCTAGCATGTAAATGAAGAGTCATGGCATTCATTTTGTGATTTTGTGTAATGTGCATTCCTCATTCAGCACACACACATCCAAACTATAGATTTTCCAACCCGTCCATGTGGAAGTAACAAGCTCTTCATCATGGGATTGATCTCAGAATGCTTTTATAGGACATCTGTCTTTAGGAAAGATTCTGGGCAGATTTTTTTCACTGGTTTGAATGCCAATGATATGGATGTTTTCCAGTGGAGAAGAGGATCCAAGATTGTGGCTTGATCAGAGATAAAAAAAAAAAGTCAACAGTCTATCTCTGAATCAGCCAACAAGTTTCTCAGCTACAAGAGGAAAATTTGAAAAAGAATGATAGATAAGTCTGTTCATTACACCCACTGGATAATATTTCCATTACTCCTGTACCTGGGGATCTGTTCAATATCTTTTGGGAATGAGATTGTAGAAAGGAAGATATGACATAATTTATGTCATATCGTGTCATGGCATCTAGCTGAGAGAAATACAGTTTAAATTTGGTAGCACAATAAGAATGTGAGGAAAGAGTGAGTATTGGGGAAATAGAAAATTAGTCTGCTGTGAAGGTTGTCATGCTCAAGTACATGTCTGTTCTGCAGAATCTGTGATTTGATGATCATTGATGATGTGGCTCTTCGTCTTACAAATGTCTCATAAAAGCTAAGCTGAAGAGAGGATATGAAGTGTCTTTAAGACTTTTGACAGAATAGTCACTTAATATTTTCCATTAGGAAAAAAGAACAATCAAATGATCTAATCTGTTTTTGCTCCAGATGATTATATATTATTTCTGAACACATTTTCATAAAGGATAGCATACATATAGAAAAGTGCACATGTCAAACCTCAATGGATTTTATACAAACTTGAAGACACTCATATAACCAGCACCAGTTCAAGAAGCAGAACATTCCTAGCATTCCAGGAGCCCCATCATGTTCCCTTCTGGTAGCTATTTTCCCCAAGAATTAGCAGTATTGTGATTTCTGATTTTCAAGTCTGCCTATTTGTGAACTGTTTATAAATGGAGTCATATAGCAGCATTTTGTTTTAGTCTGATTCTTTTCACTCAGTATCATTTTTATGTTTTAGTTCATTCATACTCATTGGTTTATGATATTCATTGTAGGAATTTTTGCTAACGAGGTATTTGTTAGAGAATGATTTTTCAGTCATTTATTCACTTATTTGATATTTAGTTATTGAGAGCAAAGTTGGCTGGTCAGAGGACAAAATATAGCAAAGAAAGAAATTATGGTCATTCCTTCAGGGAGATTTCAAGCTACAAGCTGGAGAATTAGAAATAAGTTTAAAAACTCTAAAAAATAATTTCAAAATATGCGAATGCTATGAAAGAAAGGAACAGAGTAAAATGTTTTTAAAAGGTAGATCCTTACTTAAATATTGTGTTAAAGATTAAAAGCATTTATCTTGAGCAATACTTAGATAAATATCTTTAGGCTTTAAAGCAATGGAAGCCAAATATTTTTTCCATACTTACTTTTTAAATGACCAGAAAACCGAAAGCTAATGATGCCCCATGCGTCCTTACACTGAGCAGAAAAGTCCTTGGTGTCAGTCACTGGATCGAGCCAGAGACTTGACAAGCTTTCTGACTGATTTACAAAATGTTTGATGGAATATTACATAATAACCTCTTTTCACTTGAATACATTTGTTTTGTTACCAATAAATTTGGCATTTTAAGAAATCAGATACATGACATTTTTGTCCCCCCAAAATATTTCTTTCCTATCTTTAATTCCCTCCAAACTTTTCCTCCACATTCATATTTTTCCTGTTTTTGCTATGAAAATGATCTTTTGACTAGAGCACTTAAGAGCAGTAAGGATTCAATCATGTGGGTAGCCCCATGCAGCATGCACGTCTATATATTAACTCTTCATGATTTCATTTTACTCTCTGGCCCTTAGCCTTCCTTGAATCTGATTTTTAGCTTCATTTTTTATATTTGAAAATAAATTTATTTTTAAGTCTATCTGGCATATATTTTGTAACAAGGCCATGAATATATACACATACATAACATATGTAATATATATATAGTCAGACCCCCATATCTGCAGATGCAGAACCCATGGATATGGTGGATGACTATACTAGGTCATTTATATAAGGGAATTGAGCATCCATGGATTTCGATATCCTCAGGCATCCTGGAAGCAAAACCCCATATACCCCCCATAGCGAGGGACAACTGTATATATATAATTCTATATATATAACAATTATATACATTTAACAATCGTCCTAAATTTGCATAGCATTTTAATGTCCAAAAAGGTCACTACTAACAAATGAGCACTTATTAATTAAAACTTGCATTTCTCATCATATTAACTCTGTAAGGTAAATGGAGACATTATTGTTTCTTTTTTATAGTGCAGAAATCTGAAGGTTAACTTATCAAAGTTACACGGCTAGTTAATAGCAGATCTGCTATTTGAACTCAGAGCTTTAAAGTCGAATTGAGTGTCCATTCCAATACCCAAGGAACAAAGTAGGGGCACAAGGAATGTTGAGGGAAAAGGAAAGAAAAATGAGGTAAGAAATTCCAAATTTTAATTTCACCTAGATTCCACTTATACTGGAGGCCCGTAAGACTCTAGGGGAACATTTTCCAACTGTGTTTCAGTTGTCTGAAATATTAATAGAAATAGAAAATAAGTACAGCACTAACAAAAATACAATTTGACCAGCACTAAAATAATCAAATTTAAGCAGATTTCTTTGCTATCAAACATTTGTTTGCCTTTAATATGGTAATGTAGAGGGAAGATAACTGACCATGGAATCCATTTGCTCTTTCCTGTGAGACATTTCTTATTGTCTCACAAAACACACCTAAGGAAATGCGTTAAGAAATTATCCAAAATCAGCCCCCACACAGACTTACACAGGAAAAATTAAGAAAACTACATGTGTAATTTTATCCCAAACAGAATTCTACACTATGACCAGAATAGTTTATTACTTAGTGTTCTAATTATAAGGACTATGTGCCCATATTCCCAGACAGAAAATCCATTCTATAACCTTATCCTCCATCAAAACTAGGCCACAGACTTTAAAGAAGGGAACTACATAATGGGCTGTTTCCTGAACTTTCAGTCTCCGTGTGATTAATGCTCGACAAGAAATTGTTATTAGACTACATACAGACATGTTTAGGAAAGTAAAATAAGATCTATTATGGAAAAAAAAAAACCAAAGACTTATTTTTGAATAGCCTTTCAATGTGATCTCCTCCTTTAGGAGCAAGGGTTCTAAAAACTGGAAAAAGGGGTCATGATCCATGAAGAAACTTGACACTTTAGTTTAGCCCAAGTCAGCCCAAATGGGCCAATAATCAGATTCTTTTTGATCCCAGATGATTAACTAGGTAAAGTTGCTCAGTAAAACATGGGACCTATGCTCTGACCTCTCTTTTGGTTCACCAACTATTGTTTGAAGACAGCACACCGTTTGGATTTCTGTCTGTGATAGAATGATAATGTTTCTGTTCATTTTTTTTTTCCATCATGAAGTTTCTACTGCAGGACGTTAGAGATGGACAACTTTTGTCTTAAGTAATTAATTTTTAGTATGCCAGATCTTTTAATAGCCCCTCTATTGTGAGGGTTGTTTCTGTTCTGGGTCATTCCCAGGAGGATTTAATGTAGAAGAAATGTGTGATTTAAGGAGAATTAGAAACAGCAGAATGCTATTTTTGCCCCGCCCAGTTCCCTGATATTTCCTTCAACTCTGTTGTGGCATCCATCCCCTAGCTGCTGGGAGTTCTTTGAATGACAGTTCACATCTGCATTCTTTCCTTGAGGATTGTCCTTTATAGACTAACGCTGCCTTACCTAGAGAGTTTTGGGGGTTATGTGTCCCTCTGCTTCCTTTGCCTCAAGAAAGGATAGCCTCTGATGCAGTTTAGATTCCAAATCCCTGAGGGATCATGTTGTATTTAAACTTCGTCTGAACCCACATTCTGGCTTTGCCCCTTCAACATTACTATCCTGTTCCTCTCACCTGAAGTAAAAGTACTCATTTCTCCTGAGAAATTTCTCAAAATAAATCACATGTACACAAATGTCAACATCAGTCTCTGCTTTAAAGAACCTACCCTAATATGGATGTCAAATAGAAAACAGGAAGGAATGGAGGAGCAAAGACATGCAACCTCAAAACTTTAAGGATTCAGGAACCAAAGAAAATCCAGTGCTCTAGTTTTGTAGCACACTGATTGCAACAAACAAACGAACAAGGGTGAGAGTAGTCAGGTGCTTGTAAGTCACTAGTAAATGCATCAGACTGGAGACTAGATTGAACTATTAACTAGCAGCAAATGGGGGCAGTCAAGAGAATAATGTACAAGTAGATAGAGAGTTTTATCTCAAGTTACAATGTAAAAGGATATTAATACCCAAAAAACACTTTAATAGAAATCATACTTATATATGAGACTGCTAAAGAATGGTGGGTTCAAGAAAGTCTGGAAAAATTCATTTCAGAAGAAAGCATTCCTTCACTAGTGAAGAGAGTCCTGGCTCTTTCCTGGGGGAAAATTTCATGTTTAGGTGTGGGCAAGAGAATGCTTTCCAGAGGATTTGCAGAGTTAAGGAGAGACCCTTAACAAGATCAAGCTATTGGCAATGGTAGGGAAGGTAAGGAGGTTTGAAGTTGCTAGTCCAACAAAAGCAAAAGCAATCATTTCAGCCTTGCAATTTACAGTTCCACCCAATTTATCTGAGTAAATGGCAATGAAGACAGGGCTGAAAAGTACAAAGAATATTTTCAGTCTTGAGCACTTGCTTGGAACAAAGTGACCCCTCCTGCTGATTCTGAAGGTGAAAGCATGAACCAACTGCCCTTGGACCAAATCTAATAAAATAAAAGAGATTAGTCATAGTAACTAAGAGGAACCACAATAACACACTGGTTGGTGGTTGGGCTAACCAAAAGGGCATTCGATTTTTTTTTTTTTTAAACAGAAACAGAAAATTTCTATTAACATAGAAAATTCCATAATTAAAAATAGAAACTTTAACACCCTGTCCGTGGCAACTAACAAATAACACAAATTACTAAAGATATAAAATACATAATCAACACTATCAAACATTTTGACCAAATTTTAGATTGAAACAAACAAATAGAATGGGCATTCGATTTTTTAAAGCTGAAGCTCAGTTGCAGATTAACTTGACACTTCATCTTAGTTGCCAGACATAGGAAAAGACTCACCATTTCTGGAAAAAACTGAACAAAACAGTAGTATACTTCAAAGTCCACTATTATTCTATATGAAATATCTCATTTACAATAAAAAATGCAAAATACACAACAAATATTAGAATTAGCACACAAGAATTTATAACAATTTTAAATATGTTTAAAGACTTAGAGGAAAAGATAAAATGAATAGATGAATGGATGTGGATTTTCAGCAAAGAAAGGGAATCTATAAAAAATAATTGAGTCAAAATACTAGAATCAAAATTTCAATACCTAAAATGAAAAAGAAACAAAAACAAAGCATCAAAGAAAACAATAAACACTAGATCAACTTAGTAGATGAATGGACACTGCAGTTGAAAGGATCAATGAACTTGAAAATAGGTCAATAAGCATTAACTGAAAATTGAAAAAATTGAATATAAATAACCAGTTGAAAAATTTTAAGCAGTCTAATATATGTGTAATTGGAATTCAGGAAGGACTAAAAAAAGTTATGCAATAGTTTTGCTCACAGTTTCGTATGTATGAATCTCCCAAGACTCTACCTAATTAGGATCTGTTTTAAGCAATCACCCATGAAATAGGCAACTCAAAAGACTTAAAACCTCAGGTTCCATTTGAGGAAAGAGGTTTTGAGTTTGTTTTTATTCCTACATTCAGGTACCAAAAGTCTTGAAAATATTTATTCCTACAGTTAAAGCAAGGAATTTGAACATTCAGAATTGGCATAAAGGAGAAATAGAAAAATAAGGTTAAGGCAACAGGTTTTTTTAAAAAACCAGGACAATTATAGATTCAGCACAGTATAGCAGCAACTCACTGGACTGTGATTTGAGAGATCTGACTCTAGTCCAGACTTATTCCCTGATTAGTTGTGTGAGCTTAGGTTAGGGTGATTTTTTTCCTTCTCTGTCCCAGTTTCTTCTTCTACAGATGAAGTATTTGGAGATAAATCTTCTGGTCTCATATACCTCTCAGAGTCTATGAAATTAATGCTGAATCCAAGGGTCAGGAAACTGTGGCTGAGGGCAAAACCATCCCATTGCCCACTGCTGTAAATAAAGTTTTATTAGAACACAGCCATGCTCATTCATTAACATATTGTCTATGGCTGCTTGCAAGCTGCAATGGCAGAGCTGAGTTGTGGCAACAAAGGCCATATGACCTTCAAAGCCTAAAATATTTACTATCTGTAGGTTTATAGAAAAAGTTTACCAACTCTTTGGCTTATCTGAATGGAAAGTGAACCTCTGAAAACTATCCCCAGTGTCCTAATTCTGCATTTACTTGCATGGCCCTAGGGAGTCTCAGCTCTACTTCATTAATTTGCTTGCTGCCGAGAAGCACTGACTGCCCTTTCCAGGCAACTGAATACCAAATTCCCCCAAGAGAGGGTAGTGATGCTAAATTGTAGTTAGGAACAGTAAAATGGATTTTCAAGGAGAAAGTAATGCTTAACCCAGAAAAATGAACTTCAAAATAGAGAAAGTATATGGACGTTGTCATCTGGGGAAGATATCTTATATAAAGGGATTTAAGTATCACAAGTCTGGTTCTCCTATTTCTAAGCATATGGTAGGATTGTATATTCTATGGAAAATCCCTTTCTTCCATGTGATGTAACATAATTATGGGTGTGATATATGATTATAATTCTAGTTCCAGAGATTAAATTTGAAAATCTTGGTGGAGGAGGCTTAAAATTCTACCTAACGTGCTTAATAAGATATGAACCAAAATGATATGTTTTATTTCCATGGAGTTACCTTTCAGCGTTATGAAAGATTTGCTGTAAATCTTTTTGCTCA
This sequence comes from Balaenoptera acutorostrata, assembly GCF_949987535.1. Classification (NCBI taxonomy): domain Eukaryota; kingdom Metazoa; phylum Chordata; class Mammalia; order Artiodactyla; family Balaenopteridae; genus Balaenoptera; species Balaenoptera acutorostrata. The sequence goes on from NC_080072.1 coordinate 18,804,905, forward strand.
GAAACTAGCAGTATTCCACATGGCGTCTATCCTGTCAGCTTGAATTCCAAAGTGAAATGACATGGAGTAGAGATTCTAGCCAACCTGTGTTGGATGTGACTGAGAAATGGATCTTTCATTTTTTTCAGTTGAAGTAAAATGTACATGCAATAAAATTCACTGACATTGAGTGAAATGAAATGAGTTTTGACAAAAGTATATACATATACATCTGTATAACAAGATATACCATCAAGATATAGAGAATTTCCATAATTCCAGGATATTTTGTTTTTCCCCATTTGCAGTCAATCCCCACTCCCAGAGGCATCCACTCTTATGATAACTATCACTGTGTTTTTTCTTTTTTTTTCATGTCTTTGGCTATTATGACTCAAGCTTCTGTAAAAATTTTGTGTACAATTTCTCATTTCCTTCTAGTAAATATTCAGGAGTAGAAGTAGTGTTACATGATATAGGGTACATGTACATGAAATTTATAAGTAACTTTTAGTTTTTCAAAATGCTTGCATTATTTACACCCTCACCAGCAATGTTTGGGAATTCCAGTTACTCTACATCTTCCACATTTGGTATTATCAGTTTATAAGAATACAACTTTTTTGTATATTTATCTTGTATTCTTTTCCATGGCTAAATTCACTTATTAGCTCTAGAAAACTTTTGTAGGTCCTTTTACAGATTTTTCTAGATCCTTAAAAATCTGGAAATTGGAGAATGAATTATGAGCCTTTCTTTGCTAATATCAAGATCTAAAGCTACACATTTGCCTGTAGGCACTGTTTCAGTTGCATCCCATAAATTTTGATATGCTGTACTTTTTTTAGTCTTTCAGTTGAAATTTTGGTTTCTGATTTCCCCTTTAGTTTTTTTCTTGACACAAAATTATGTGCAATTGTGTTGTTTATTTTTCAAATATTTGTGGATTTTCTGGGTATTGCTCTTAATTTCTAATAAAATTCTATTGTTTTCAGAAATACTCTACAATTTTAGTTATATGAAATTTATTGAGACATTTTATTGGCAATCATGTAGTGTATCTTTGTTACCACTCCACATGCACTTAAAAAATATGTACCCTTCAGCTTTTTGTTGTAATGCTCTATAAATTTTAATTAGATCAAGTTGATTGATAGTATTTTTCAAATATTTCATGACCTTGATTTTTTCTGTAGTTCTGCTACTAATTACTTACAAAGGAATGTTAAAATCCTCAATTTTGACTGTAGATTTGTCTATTTTTACCTTTAATTTTCTGTCAATTTTTTCTTTATATATTTTAAAATGATATTTTCAGTTGCCTATACCTTTAGTATTATATTTCTAATGGGCTTTCATCATTATGAAATATATTCATTCTGTCTGGTGATGTGTCTCATCTTACACATCCATTCTTTTTTTTTCATATGTTTACTATAGGCATACTATATATACATGTATAAAATATATATATAATATATATATTTATTTAAACATTCTTTTCAACTGATCTCTCATTCTTATTTATAATATCTCTCTTAGAAAACATAGAATTGTCCTTTGTTAAAATCCAATTTGACAATCTCTGCCTTATATTCATTTTTAAAAATTCATTTATATTCAATCTAATTTTTGGTAGAATGGTTTTGAGTATAAAGCCTTGCTATTTATTTTCTAATTGTGTCATTTCCCCTACTCTGTTCCTCTTTTCTTGGATTCTTTTGGAGTAATCAAACGCTTTTTTAAGAACCCATTTCATTTCCTCTGTTGACTTTTTAGCCATGATTCTTGGCATTATTTTTTAAGTGATTGTTTTAAGGATTAAAATACTCATCTTTATATTATCAGTCATTTACACTTAATATTGTTCCTCTTCATTTGCTTTCTTACTTCTTGTTAGGCTTCTTAGAATCTTCCCTGATAGAGATGCCCTACCTTCCTCCCAATTTAAAAGTGTAGACTTCTCAGGTTGAAGCAGTCTTCGAGAGGAGGTGGTCTGAGGAGCCCTCCTTCTCTGTCCTGCTTCTCATTTCCTTTCAAAGCTCCTGTGGTACTTCTGATGACTTCCTGAGGCTCCATAGACTTTTGCTCAAAAACCACTGTTTTAGACACATAAATATAGGAATATGCCTATCCTAGCAAAGAAAAAGTAGTTTATGTGCAATTATAAGAAAATTTTTTCTTCCCAATGACTAGGAATCTGTAACTTAAATAAATATTTCTAAAGACCTCTGACCATGTAAATATGAAAGCAACCTGCATTTATTGAGTTACTACTAGTTAAAACAATGTGCTAACCACAAACAAAGCAGAACAAAGCAGGAAGGTTATAGAGATGAATTCCACTAGAAGTTCAAATTGGCATATCATGTGGCATAAGAGAGTTTCAAAATGTTCTAAGTATTTTATGATATTTAACCATAGGGATTGTTAAATTTAAAAAAAAAAAAAGATGGATTGGTCTTTAGAGAGGTGACCTCTGTAGAAATTAGAATAAAATGCTTAATAGGTAGGTACTTGCTGAGGGTTATACATTTAATATATTATAATAAATGATATTTTAACTAAGAGCTGGTCCTGAATTCTATCTAATCTTGTCACTTACAAATTATGTAATACTTCTCAAAATCAGATTCATATATAAATATTTGGAAAAATATCTATCATACAAGATTTTCTTTATGATTAAATGAGATCTGTAAGTCCATAATTGGTAAGTCACATCCTCTGAGTTATTTTCAAACTCCTGACCAACAGAATTTATGAATATAATACGACTGTTGTTTTATGCCCCAAATTTGGTATTGTTGCTACATCGCAAAAGTAATTAAAATAGACTTCTTAGAAATAGATACATTTAACCAAGTTAGAATGATTTTATTCTCTTACCCTACTATTTTTCTTTGTCATTCTTAATTTTTCTCCCCTCTCTCTGTTCTCTTTTATCCATGCACCAATTATGGTGGCCTTGGCTCTAATCTGGTGAAAACAATCTGAAAATCACAGTGGCTTAACAAAATAACAGTTTATTTGTTCTTTATTCAAAGTAAGTCCCTCCCTGAGGGTCCTCTCATAATATGGAAGTTTGTTTCTTCCCAGCCAGCCAGGACGAAAGGAAGAGAGTCTTCCCCGGCATTTACTGTTTAATTTAGGTAAGAGGAGAGGGACCCACTCACTCAGGCCATGACTCTTACTATCCACAAAAGTCCTCACATACAATTAAACAGTAATGTCCTAAATCCAGAACAACTTCAAAAGCTCCTTTATTTGCCTGAATCAACTGATTTTCTTGTACTTCTTAAAATAATTTTGACCATTCTGGATAACAATGTAGTTACCAAGTTTCTTCATTTAACCAAGCTGTCATTCATAAATCAGCTGTCTTCTGATCATTAGAAACATGACTAAGAATCTTAGCCATAATATTTTTTAAAAATACAGCCTTGAATGTCTTAAATAGCTGAATGAGAACATTGTAACAGGGGCAAGGAAGTCTATGAGGGCATCTTCTCTACCCCTGAAGTTTACAGATGGCTCAGCTCAGATCGTAAACAATAGACATTTAGCACACACTTAACAATTTCAAAATGGTCTCTCTTTATTAGTTATCTATGGGATAAGTGGGAAAAACTGAAGTTTGTCTTCAAACGTCTTTCATTCTGACTTAAAATCCACCTAACAGAAGGGTTACAACAATCCTTTCATCTTAAGACTCTCATGTAACAAGAGAGTTTATTTTTCCAGTACTTATTCAATTTCATAAATAAATAAATAAATAAATAAATAAGAAAAAATCTCAAACAATCTGGAAGTCTGCTTAGCTTTCAGTTGTTTCACTAAAAGTTCACATTTTTGCCTTGTTCAATGGAGAAGAAAATGCAATATATCACTTTTCAATCACTATGAAGTGGATTGAAAAAAAAAAGTTATAATAGTAACAACTAAGTTCTGATTAGCCATGTGTTTCTAAAGTACCTTGAGATCTAGGTTTTGTGGTCTGGAAGACATATGCTTTATTGATTTCTTCTATTCCATTTTGTTAATATAATAAACACATTCTTCCAGCTGCTGTTTTTAAATAGGAAATATCAGATTTTGACATTATTTCAGATATTAACTTTGGACAATTTCACTGATGGAAAATAAATATTAAAGCTTATAATACAGGTAACCTTTATTGCTGGTTATTTATCAGTTATTTTGCTGCCTGCAGAGATATTTTTAGTATTTCCTCTACATTAGCTGACAGTGACAAATTTTACAAATACTTTCCTCTGCCATTTGAAGTCATTTGCATTTATACATGTACAATTATTAGTCTGTTCTTAAAATGTACTTTAGAACTCCATAATATTAATACTATCTTTTCAATAGTAATAAGATCCAGATTCCTTAAGGCTAATAATCAACCTTGGCATGACATGCCTTTTTAAAAAATAATCCATTCTATTAATATTTCTAGTTTCTAAAAAATGTAAACTTTTAGGAGAAATAATGTTTCCTTTGTCATTCCCATTAAAGTTTGTAAAGATGTTACACATAAAATAGTGGGATCAACCATAATGTCCATCAATAGAGGATTGCTTAAGTCAATTATGGTATGGCCATACAATAAAATATGACACTGAACCATTTAAAGTTGGCATCTTGAAAATCAAAAGCAATCAAATATCAGCAATTTCATATGATTCACCTATTATTATTCAGCAGTTTAAAAGAAAGAAGTCCAGATGTTTATAAAGAAAGACATCCTTAAAATAAGTTTAATTCAATAGAAAAGCAAATTATAAAAGAATATGCACTGTATGATTTTGTTCATTTTATTTCCTGTAGATATAAATATGCTTGTAAATATATGGAAAATTTTAGAATGAGACTAGGGAATGGGGAAAATAGGGATCCTATTTTTTCTATTTACACATTCTTCTACTGTTTGATTCCTCGATGTAAGCACAAATTAATGGCATAACATATTTTATTTTTATTTATTTATTTTTAATTAATTAATTTATTTATTTATTTTTGGCTGTGTTGGGTCTTCGTTTCTGTGCGAGGGCTTTCTCTGGTTGCGGCGAGCAGGGGCCACTCTTCATCGCGGTGCGCGGGTCTCTCACTGTCGCGGCCTCTCCCGTTGCGGAGCACAGGCTCCAAACGCGCAGGCTCAGTAGTTGTGGCTCACGGGCCCAGTTGCTCCGCGGCATGTGGGATCTTCCCAGACCAGGGCTCGAACCCGTGTCCCCTGAATTGGCAGGCAGATTCTTAACCACTGTGCCACCAGGGAAGCCCCACATATTTTATTAATTAAAAAATAATCAGCCTGTCTTTCTTCAGTGTTACTCAAAGTATGGTCCATGGATGACACCAGTTTGCAGAATTGACCAGTCTGTAAAAAGATAGGTACAGGAATTGATAGAAGCCTTTAGTAATTTTACAGCAATTTGGTGAGTAATTTTATGTTTATTGAATCTAATAATGAAAAACTGGAGCTTGAATTTTGTATGTCCTTTTTCATTTTATTCATCTACAGATTGATTTTCATTGTATTTTACAAAAGACTATCCATGACTGATTGGAAATTTAAAAAAGAAAGAAAAAATGGCCACTTATTAGAGATAGCTTGAGAAGCACAGGTTTATTTTTTTCAGAATCCAGGACAGGTTCTGGCAGAAAGAACTATTGAATAAATGTATGATGAATCAATAAATGAATGCAGCTGACAAATTTGAAAGGCTCTAAGATAATAGAATAGATAGAATTTGGTGCTGCATTGGATTGATATTGGGGAAGAGAAGGCAGGTGGATACACGGAAAACCACCAGGTGTTTACATTGAGTTCCTGGGAGGTTACTGATGCCATTCCCTAAAACAGGAAACACCAGAAGAAGAGCAGATTCACAAGTGTTTACATATAATGAGTTTATTTTTGAACAGTTTGATGTCAAAGTTATCTGTGAGATATCCAAATGGGGATGTCCAGGAAGCAGTTAGATATGGGGTTAGAAGCTCAGGAATCAAAGTCTGTGTTAGAGGTGTAGCTTTCAGAGTTGTAGTCATTAGAATGAATGAGTCCACTTGGGATGTGTATAGAATGAGAAAAGAGGCTGAGGGCAAACCTCTGGGTGTTTACCACAGTGTCTGGCATGAGGTAGATGATTAGTAACTCTTTGTCAAATGAGGAAGTAGGTAGATATGGACCTAAGTCTGTTTTATTCTAAGCCCAAGGTCTCCTTACTAACCCCATTCTGCTCCTAAACTCCACAGCATTCTAACAGACACTGCTTGGGGCTGGGGACAGGGTGAGGAAAAGAAAATCAAAAGCATGACACAAAGACAGAACGGGTCCAGATGTGTTGAGTGCTGCTAGAAGATCAAGTGAGATGGCAAGAGAAAACAATGTCTACCTATTTACCAACATAAAGGTCATGATTTGACAGCAAATATTCTTTTGTGGGAGTGATACAGTAAGAGCTATTTGAGGCTGGTTGAAAAGTAAATAAAAGTATATAAGCGTAGACAAAATGTCCATCCCTTATCAAGAAGCTTAGCTATACAGATAAATTGAGAAATCTTAGACTTATTGATAAGTTATTATGGGTGTGGACAATAGAGCCTGATTAATCCGCTGGACCTCCACATAAAATATTTTATTATAATCTGACTCAAACTATTTTTAATTGTTTCATGAATACTAGTAACCAAAATAATGCTAGTGAGAAATATACAATTTATTAAATGATCATTATGTGCTAGGTGCTGTACCTAAGTAAGTTTATTTCATGTAGACTCAATAACAAACTTATAAAATAAGTTTTACTTTTATTTTACAGAGGAGAAAATTTTCATTTAAGAGGAAAAATGACTTGTCCATGGTCATTTGGTATTAAACAGTGGAACCCAAACGTAACCCAGAATTGTCTCATTCCAGGACCATAATTCATGTCTTAATTGATCATCTACCTTAATTTCCTAAACGTTAGGAAAAAATATACACATTATTATAAAAATGTATCCACCTTCAGCAATTCACATATATTCCATTTATTAGTTCCTGGAAGGCAGGAAACATAAATTTGAAAGAGTCTTTAAGTAGAAGTCAGCAGTCCTTGATACATGGTCTAATATTTTCAAAAATTCGCTGAGTTTGCTGGGACAAGTCAATTTTCCACAGTAGACCTGAGTTATATCACTGGAAATTTAAGGTTTTAGGCTAAATAGTCCGTGATATCCTTTTCAGCACTGGTATTCTATCATTTCTTGTAATATCCTTTTATTTCCATTGTAATACACTAATATATTAAGAAAATTTAAGGAGTCTTACCCGAAAGAAGCCTGTTTACATTTATTTACTGAGACTTTATCAAATTAATTTGAGAACAAGACACTTCTCTGGTGTTGTTTATTAATGGCACCAAAAGGAATTGTTCAAGATCTGATGATAAAAATCTACTTTTTGTTGTCATTGTAATTTTCGTTATCATCATCATTATTAATTATACTTTTTGAGGCCAGCTTCTTGAGGACTGAAATATTGAGCAGGTACAGTTTGATGGAGAGAATGCTCAGGAAGAAACTGCTCTCTAACTACAGGCTTGCATGGAATGGCAGTGGGTGAAGAATATTGAGAACTGGGACCGTGTAATAGATCCACCCCCTCCCCACCCAACGCCCTTTGCCTACTTGGCATTTGAAATCTTAGATGTCTAAAACTTCTATTGTATCAGCCGTGGTGAGAGATGCCTGTTTCATGTCTGCCCTAATTTGTTTTCTGGGAATTCCAGCATCTGGGGCTCAAGAATGCACTTAGGCTTGGCCAGTTTGATGCTTGGGAGGAGAACTTTATTTCTGGAATGAGGACAGAAATAAGCAGGGGATGGTTCTGCTTCACACGGTGGATTGGATACTAATGTATCCACTCTGAACCCTGGTGGAAAGCAGAAAGCTCTAACCCACAAGGACAAAAATAAAAGGAGAGGAGATGACAGAAATAATGTCTGGTGGTTAGTAACTGCCTTAAGAGGCCAGATAACAAGGAACCTTAAACCAGTATGGGAGAAGTCCCAAAGCCAGGGGATTACCACCATGGAACCACAAAAATGCATCAAGAATGGAAGATAGAAAATACCTCTGAAAATAGGCTGGGTGTGTGGCTAAAAACTGGAAGGTTGGTTGGAGGGCTAGAGAAAAATCATTTAGACACTCATACCTTCTTCCCCAAGAAGGAAACTGGAGAATGATTCCTTGGAGCAGGTGAGCCAGAGAGGCTCTGATCTTGGTGACACTGGGCGCAACTGTGAGCTGGGCTGTCATAATTACATCAAGGAAGTTAAGTGAAAAATGAGATTACTAGCACCCCCTCCTCCTAAGCTTCCAGAATATTGGCAGCCAGACTTAAACCTTTCAGGCAGAAAAGCAGATATTTCTTCTCTGGGTAAAGTGACTAGTTCAAAAGAAAATACCTAGAGAAACAGATAATTAGGTATCTTTCCTATGAAACAACTCAAGAGGCTCGTCCTGAAGCCCAGGCTACACAGAACACATTACTAATCCACTTTCTCTCTGTTTCAATCTTAAATAGGAGCAGAGTGCTAAAGATCACCAGACATTTGAGAGAGTCCTGTAATATTAAAGACCAAAACCGAAGAAAATAGGAAGAAAAAATAAATAAAGAAAGAACTCAAAGGAAACAGCCAGTGCAGAGATCAGGGCAGGGGAACACTTAAAGCAAAATCATTATGACCCTGTTGTCTCTTTCCAAGTTCCTGAATATATAGTTGGTACAGGCTCGGAACCTGCCAACATCCCTGGAGAGGTGCCATAATCTATGGAACGGCAATTATTATGTCAGGAATGTCAAGGAAGGAGCACTGCTGCTAACCCTTCCTACCAAAAGAGTACATTTGAACCAATATCTCACCTCTAAAAATCCTGACAGTTTGTGCCACCACCAAAATAATGTAAAGGTGAAGAAAGGATGATTTCTATTAAAAAAAAAAAAAAAATCCTCTTTAAGTCTCCAGCACGGGTACAGAGGATAGACAGTTTCTAGAAAAAGAAAACAAAAACAAAAACAAAAACACAGCAAATTAATGCAGACTTCATGTTGCAGGTTAGATTCTTTAGGAAGCAGAGGTTGAGATGGAGTTAAGAGTGCTAACGTTTTACTGCTCTGTAACATCTGTGAAAAGAAGGGAGGAGGAAGCAGGATTGTGCAAGGGAATCCATAAGACCATGATACAGATCTGACGAAATCTCTGCCAACCCAACAGGAAGCTCCAGGGCAAAACTGTCCGTTAGAGAAGTCCCACATTGGGCAGAAAGGGTCAGGCTATTTTGCCACCCATCACCTTGCTAAATCGATGACCGGGGCAACACTGAGAAGAGTAGAATAGAATCTCAGCTCAGTGAAAATGAAACCTGAAGACGCTACCAGCTGGAACCACACCTTGTGTAGCTGGGCAGCAAATCTTTCTTTGAAGTGGGACCTAAGTGGAGCATCTCCATAGCTCCTGCTCTCCTCCAAGGATGACTGATTAAAGCTACTGTTCCAGATATAATCTTATCATTTGAGAAATTCAAAATGGCCTTTGGCATCTTTTTTTTTTTTTTTAATTTTTTTAAAATTAATTAATTAATTAATTAATTTATGGCTGTGTTGGGTCTTCGTTTCTGTGCGAGGGCTTTCTCTAGTTGTGGCAAGCGGGGGCCACTCTTCATCGCGGTGCGCGGGCCTCTCACTGTCGCGGCCTCTCCCGTTGCAGAGCACAGGCTCCAGACGCGCAGGCTCAGTAGTTGTGGCTCACGGGCCTAGCCGCTCCGCGGCGTGTGGGATCTTCCCGGACCGGGGCACGAACCCGTGTCCCCTGCATTGGCAGGCGGATTCCTAACCACTGCGCCACCAGGGAAGCCCCGGCCTTTGGCATCTTGATACAGCTATTGATCTGATATTTTTTTCTCTATCATAATAAACTGAAAACACTATTCTTTAGTTATTTGGCTAAAAAGACAGTACACCTTTGCTAAAATACATCAGGATTATGTCATTCTTTGGCTTTGTATCACAATTTAGCCTGCTGATTCCTTGAGTATCTCATCAACCCATACAGCACTGCAGAGGTTGACTTCAATGATGACTTCATGTTGTTAGTATCTTAGCAGGAAATAGCTGGTATCCTAGATATTTCAGGGTGACATGTGCACATAATAAGGTTAGAGATAAACTTCATTATAGATACATGTCACCTCAGTGAAGTTTCTGTGGGTCCAATAATCTGGGACATGTTGAGATATCGCTTGCAAAGTCTAGAACATCACTTTGCCCTCATACTAAGAAATATACCCAATGACTGGTATGCATCTTTGAGTTCCAATAGCAAAATACACCACATTTTGGTATGCTGCTCTGATGTATTTGCCAGATGAACTGAAATGCTTCTAGTTTGGGGATGGGAAACTAGGATGTGAAAATATATTCCGGTAGGTAAATGAGCAAGCAGCACTGCTCATTGACCCTTATGGATGGACAGGCCCAGGAGTGCTTGAAATGTCTGGGGAAGATGGAAATGTTATATTGTACCTTTGACATGCTCCAGTAGTGGCTTCCCAGTGGAGACCTTCATGATTTTGGAGAAAAATTTTACCATCTTCTAAATTTAACTTCCCACCATTTAACAAAATAGCTTTTCTCTCCTGCAAGAAACTAAGACAGAATTAAAACCTAATTATGAAATACCAATGACCATGCAGCTCAAGCTGCCAATCATAAAATGTTTATTATTTGATCCATTGATTCTTCACATTTGTTGTGTCTACTAAACTTTCAAAATCATGTGAAAGTGCTGGATCCAAATCAAAAAGGTATTAAAAATACAGAATTGCACACATTTTCTATGGGCTACTCCTGGTTCAATGTCATCTCTCTTTTAACATGTAATTATAGCCTTATGGGGAGTTACCTATGACCAGTTATCTAAGGAGGAAAACAATCAAGAGTAGTTTAGACATAGAGCTGCATGATAAATTGGCATCCAATGGAAATTGACTGCTAATCCATTCTAAGCCTAATTAGGTACCGAAAGATAGTGGGAAAGGAAAATACTAGTAATTTATAAATGGTGAGATAATGATTTGGATAAATGGTCAAGGACTTGGAAGAAGCTAGAGTTCATAGCAAAGATAACTGTGGAAGACTTATATGGATGGATCTTTTGAAATAGGCGCAGAATTTGATAATATTTGTTTTCCAAATAAGTTTTTATTAAGTACACTTCCTATGAAGAAGGTAATTAAGAAGAGGTCAGCCAGGTAATAGCTTCTTTCCTCAGCAGTCCAGAGGCTGCTCAATAGGCTTGTGAACAAGTAAAGTATGCATGGGTTCAATAATATGGGCTTCCCTTCATTAGGTTGATTTCACTTTTGCTACTGTTCAACTTGTAAGCAATGGCAATCAAACTTTGGCCCACAAAAGTTATGTCTTAATAAAGAAGCCACACAGCAATAGTTTGATTGTGATGAACTCCCACTTATCAGGTGGGAAATATTAATTTAGCCTAACTTGAAACACACCTGAGTTGGTATTTGCTTCTTCTAGCTCATCATTCTTTTTTTGCCTGAAATGCCATCTGAAACTTACTGAATGCTTTATTATGTTGTCCCATGCAAAGTGAACTCACTTTTCAAAGAAATAATGAAGCAATGATATCTATAGGAATCACTAATCTTACCATATCCTCATCACTCAAGGAGACAGACTTGCAGGATGATAGAATAGCAAGGGAAACTCACTTAAGATCTAGCTTGGAGGTAACGCCTTATAATGTTGAGATGCTGTGATACAGTTGTATAGTATACAGTCTAGTATGTGTACATAAATCTAGGAACCAAAAGACATAATTAGAGGTCATTCTGTTGATCATTACCCTTAATTCCTACTAGTGACATTTTAGCTTTTAGAATCTATGACTCTGAGTCCTGTAAGTGCAGGCATCTTAATGCTCAGAGTAAGAATGCTTCCACCAGAGAACCCAACACTGTTCTAGGATAGAACAGATTCTATTAAATTGGAAAGCTTGGTATTCTACTTGGTTACGTCAGGCTTCTCTTGTCAGTGGGTAAACAGGGAGCTCAGGAAGTTAAGAGGTGGGTTGGCTTATCTTAAGAGAAAATGAGGTTTCTGATAAGCAAAGAGACATGGAGTCATCTAGAAATGATCTAGGTGATCCTTATTGGTGTTACCTTATACTACTCCATTCAGTATAAAAAGTTAAGAATGCAGCAAGTATGTATAGGAAGCGCCAGTATAGGCTTAGTTAGATTCCTCAAATATTAAGTTGTGGTTCTTCAACCAGTTAATAAAATCTAAATGACTGTATTGTCTAAAAATTAGCAACTGCATTAAGTTACCTGTCTATTTCTTCTCTACTGGTGGATGTAACTAAATGGTACATATGGCTTTGCACATAAACAGGCCAAGTGGGCACTGTCTGTTTGTGGAATACACTTGTTCAGGGCAAATTGCTCCATTGGAAAGTCTTGGCCATTCTTAGGTCTTGGAAGCAGTAATAGAGTCATTTCTCACCTGCCTACATGACACGGTGGGCTCCAGAGAGAGAGAGAGGCGGCCTTTGACATCAGAGACATTCTCTCACCCTTTCTTTTATATGACTTGTCAAAAGACTAAGCCAAAGTGAAAAATAGACCAGCCAGCAACAAGGTAAAAAAATGAGCTTGGGGGTTATGAGTTTCAGTCAACTCTGATGTTGTCTGGGAGACATTTTCATTATGTGATAGGTGAATGAGGAAAAGTGGGCACCTTTTCCTTTTGAAAAAAATAAATGGCTTGGAATAGTTCTTTTTCTATTCCCTGGCTAAGGATCCAAGGGTCTTTCAAAGTATTGGGCACTACCTTTGAAACCCTTGGGGATTAGTACTCCAGGGAAATAGATCAGAGAGAAATTCATTTCTTAGGCAGATAGTTTCTGTCCTGTGATGTTTCCAGCAGAGAAGAATCTCAGAGTTCTATTCATAACATTCTATGTTGGGTAAAGCAAGAACTCAGTTGTAAATCAATCTGTGCCTTCTACTGGATGCCAGGAAGAAATAAAATCCTTTCAAAAGCCAGTTCATATAAATATCCTTCCACTTATTTATGCATCCATCCAGATAGCCATTCAATGAGCCATATATCCAGCCAGCCAGCCACCACAATGCAATTCATTTATTTACTGACTAATTAAAATGCATACAGCGTTATATGAACTTTCATGGAAAATATGAGAAAAAGAAGCACAAATCAAATTAAAATATGAGTTGTAAAAAAGAAAAAGATCCATCTACTCCAACATTATCTTTGTGAAGGTGAAAAATGAAGTTTCCAAGTAATAGAAACAAAACTTTTTTACATAATTATATGAATTTTCCATGTAATTTTGTGGCAGCCCTGACCAAGCCTTAAAGCAAGTTGGTATGAAAACCAGGGTTAAGATCCAGGCCACCTAAACCTTGGAGAAGGTGTCTGCTCTTTCTGAAATTATAATCCAAATGTGGAGGAAGAACCAACATATGTGAGACAATTAAAAACAATGAAGTGATACAGTATAGATATAATCAGTGTCATACACCATATCACTTGTTCTGAATTAACCTCATGATGTCGGTATATATGTAAATCATATGTAATAATAACTAAATTAAATTTACATGTAACCTACATATATATGTGAAATAAATGAGAAATGGGTGTGCTATGATTTTAGAATAATCAAGAAAGCTCCTGAGGAGGTATGAATATGGATATAAGTAGTTTGAGCCAGTGGTGTGCACGATTTAAATAACTGGGAGATGTAAGGAGGGATGTTAGGTGGAGTGCCATGGATAGAATGATTGTGGTGTTGTGTTGATGGAGCTATCATCAGGGTGGATGATTTGACCTTTCTTGCTGCATCAAAAGATAAGAACTGGCTGTAACAATTTACATTCCCACCAACAGTGCAAGAGGGTTCCCTTTTCTCCACACCCTCTCCAGCATTTATTATTTCTAGATTTTTTGATGATGGCCATTCTGACCAGTGTGAGATGATATCTCATTGTAGTTTTGATTTGCATTTCTCTAATGATTAATGATGCTGAGCATTCTTTCATGTGTTTGTTGACAATCTGTATATCTTCTTTGGAGAAATGTCTATTTAGGTCTTCTGCCCATTTTTGGATTGGATTGTTTGTTTTTTTGATATTGAGCTGCATGAGTTGCTTTTATGTTTTAGAGATTAATCCTTTGTCAGTTGCTTCATTTGCAAATATTTTCTCCCATTCTGAGGGTTGTCTTTTCGCCTTGTTTATGGTTTCCTTTGCTGTGCAAAAGCTTTTAAGTTTCATTAGGTCCCATTTGTTTATTTTTGTTTTTATTTCCATTTCTCTAGGAGGTGGGTCAAAAAGGATCTTGCTGTGATTTATGTCATAGAGTGTTCTGCCTATGTTTTCCTCGAAGAGTTTGATGGTGTCTGGCCTTACATTTAGGTCTTTAATCCATTTTGAGTTTATATACCCTGAGAAAACCATAATTCAAAAAGAGTCATGCACCAAAATGTTCATTGCAGCTCTATTTACAATAGCCAGGACACAGAAGCAACCTAAGTGTCCATCAACAGATGAATGGATAAAGAAGATGTGGCACATATATACAATGGAATATTACTCAGCCATAAAAAGAAACGAAATTGAGTTATTTGTAGTGAGGTGGATGGACCTAGAGACTGTCATACAGAGTGAAGTAAGTCAGAAAGAGAAAAACAAATACCGTATGCTAACACATATATATGGAATCTAAAAAAAAAAAAAAAAGAAAATGGTCAGAAGAACCTAGGGGCAAGATGGGAATAAAGATGCAGACCTACTAGAGAATGGACTTGAGGATACGGGGAGGGGGAAGGGTAAGCTGGGACAAAGTGAGAGAGTGGCATGGTCACATATACACTACCAAACATAAAATAGATAGCTAGTGGGTAGCAGCCACATAGCACAGGGAGATCAGCTCGGTGCTTTGTGACCACCTAGAGGGGTGGGATAGGGAGGGTGGGAGGGAGGGAGATGCAAGAGGGAAGAGATATGGGGACATATGTATGTGTATGACTGATTCACTTTGTTATAAAGCAGAAACTGACACACCATTGTAAAGCAATTATACTCTAATAAAGATGTTAAAAAAAAAAAAAAGAACTGGCAACAATTATAAATGTGTATTCATTTTATGATGACAAACTTCACAGCTCGAACCGCTGGGTAACTATTAGGTGTTTGTTTCTTTGTTTGGTTGTCTAGTTGTTTTCTTTTGGTTTGAATTATCCTATTCTTTTCCTGAGCTTCAGGAAGTCAAGGTGTCCTTGCACTAACTCCCCGTTTTAGAATCTTCTGTGAAGAGAGCATGGTGGTGCCTCAGGGCAGGGCAGGAAGAGTTCAAACTCTCTAAATAAAAAGCAGACTCAGTCCTTCAGGTCTTAGTGTACAGTTTCTTCCAGTGCACTTGGTTTGCTCTTTCCCACTCAGCTTTCTTCAATATGTATTGGCAAATCTTAACAATTTTTACCCTTGTTGATCTGCATAGCAGACCTCTACTAATTACTAAGCTGCAAATTAAATGCTTGAGGCTGAACAGAGATCAGTTTAAAAACTTCACACTTCATGGAGACCAGCTCAGCAGGAGCAGTCAGACTCTTTTAAGCCGTCTTCAAGGAGTGGAAGCAGGCTGTTGTCTGGAAGCCCATTAAAGCAGAAGCTAGAGGAGCTATAATGTTATATTAAAGCTAGTTTCCTACAGGCTGAGAGGTGCCTTGGACACAATAAATAACAATAATATTATACTGCCTTGTCAAAACATGCTTTATATACACATTAATATGACTTATTATTTAACAAGAAGAGTGCTGGCTATAATCTCAATGACATCTACCAGAGCTTTATGAAATGGAATTAATATTACAATAGGATCATTTCCCAAGGGGTTTTAATGCAGCAAGAGACTGTTTATACCAGAGTGTAAATTGTCTTGAGATATAATTACTCATAATGCACTTCTGAGCTGTTCTTGTGATGCATCTTGTTAGTAAAATCATTTCCTTTGGATAATATAATATAAAACAATTGGCAATTGGAAAGTCTTAAAATTTAACTTTTTTTGAAATGTATTAATTCATTAATTAAGTAATGTATTTTAAAAAGAAAGGACTAAAATGTAGCTGTTTTAATTGACTGTACATGGAGCTGGGAGCTCCTGTTCCCTATGCCTCACTGACATACATAGCAGGTATTGCAATGATAAGACAAGATGGGATGGTGGCTAGAGTGAGATAATGTCAAGGAATATGAAGATAAAGGAATGGAGATGAATAGTATTTTAGTAGGGAAAATCAACAGGACTTGGTACATGACCAAAGGTTGGCAATGAGAGAGAAGGAAATCATACAAATTGATAAGATGACTTAAGGAAATAAAATGGGAAAAGAGAAAAATAAAAATAACCTTGAATGACTCTAATTTATGTTTAGGTAGAGGAGGAGGAAACCATATCGGTATTAATGAATATCTAGAGAGGCCACAATGAATTGTAAAGTATGTGTTGGCACAAAATTAAAGGAAGAGATTGTTTTAGGTTGATGAGAATTCTCTACACTAATACACGTGGATAAAAGGTCAAGAAATGCATTTTTTAAGACTGCTTAAAAAATTCAGTAATGAAGAGGCTCTTGCTGCCCTTGGTGCAAATAGTTCCTTTAGGGCTCTGGTCCTAAGAATTACAGGAAACTTGAGAGTCAAATCTTTCTCTGCAAGTGTCCACCAATTTTCCATGGCTAGGCACCCTAATATAAGGGTTTATTGAAGATACTGGATGCCAGCACAGATGTTATAGTTTGCCTTAGGAGCAAGGGGATTGCATAGAAAGCAAAAAAATGCTGAAGTTCGTTGATTGATAGTGAGTAGATCTAAGAACGAGACCAGATATGAGAAGGAATCCAGAGACCATAGGCCCAGGAGGAGTGACAGGCTTGGAATATAATGGCAATTCAGAATAGAGCTTTTTTCAGAATCAAAAAACATCAGTGGAACTTGGAGAATCAGGCAGATGACTGAAACAATGTCAATTATTCATTTCATTCTATATTCTTTCCTTGAATCATCTCATCATCATATGATTTTAATTACTATTTATAACACCCAGACCTATTCGTCCCACCTGTATCTTGCTTTTGAGCTTCAAACCTACATATCTAACTAGCCTAGAGGGCATCTCCTGTTAAATGTTCCCCAAACTCCAGCAATTCAACCTGCAAAATTCAAGTCATAATCTGCCTCCTTCAAACCTGCTTCTCATTCCCCCATCTCAATTGATGTTATTGTAATTCATCTAGTTGGCCAGACAAGTAACCTAAAGGTCATGTGTCTTTCTCTTGTATTACCAACTTCTAATCATGTACCAAGTCTCACTGATTTTAATAAATACCACTCGACTCCATTCACTTATGTTCATCTTCCTTGACATTATCCCATTTTAGGCCACCATTTTCTCTTTTCTGATATTTGTAATATCTGCTTACTTATCTGCCTATCATCAGACCTGGTTCTTAACAATTCACCCTGTCTAAGGTAGGCAGAATGGTAATTTTAACATGCATAATTCATTTTGTCATTCTCCTTATTAAAACTTTTTGAAGCCTTTCCAATGCTCTTAAAATAAGTTCTAATTTTATTAATCCAATTTTAAGATTTATAATATGGACCTTGCTTATCTCTGCAGTAGTTTTCATACTGTTTTTCCCCTTTCTTCTAACTCTAGCCTCATTGTCCTTCTTTGTTTTCCTCAAACTTACCATGCTCCTTCCTACCTTGGGGTCTTTGAATATAGTCTGCCCTCCACCTAAAGCATTCTTATCTGTGTTTGAACCATGCTTCTATCTTCTTCTTGGTTAACTGCTATTCATTCTTTATTTTCTTGCTCAGAAGTTGTTTATTTTGGTAAGCCTTCGCAAATTTTTTTCTTGATAGCAGGGTAAAAGGAACAGCTATATATAGTCTTTTGGTAACGTGGTGGTGAGATGTGCGGGGAGGGAAAGCATTCTGTATTCCTACAATTAGGACTCAGTCTTTAAGGGAGCTTATGCCTCTGGACTGTGAACTTCACAAGAGTTGCAGTGTTTTTCTCCCCGCGAAGGGGGAACAGGATGGCTAGAGCAGCTGGAGTTGGGTATTTCCCGTCCCTCAGGTGAATTAGGCTCTGATAATACCCCAGCAGGTTAGGCTCTGGTTAACTAGTTTTCCCTCAGAATAGGCCTTGTGAAAAGAACAGTGCTCTGGCATATTGCAATATGGTTCCTTTTCCCCTTCCCCTGCCAGGAGCTTGAAGGGATTTTTCTCAGATATTTACTGTGAGAATGTGGTTGAGCTCCTGAAGGTAAATCTCACAATATTTTGGGGTCCCCATGACTGTGTCCCCCTGGAGTTTTTAACTCTCATAGTTGTCCACCACTGAGCAGCCAGCGGTTCATCAATTTCAGTTCCAGTTTCCTAGCCAGGCTCCCATGGTTCCCATGGCGTTTCTGCTCCTGAGTCTGTGCTCCAGTAAGCCATGACTTCCTGTATTCACCTGTCTGTCTCTCCAATCTCAGGGGGCAGAGATTTGCCCTGTGTCCTTCCCTCTTTTAAAGATCCAAAAAGAGTTGTCAATTTTTAAGTCTGTTCAGCTTTTCACTTGTTGTCAGGATGGAGTGTTGACTTCCAAGCTTTTTATATACAGTACCAGAACCAAGAAGTTACCTATTCAGACAAATATTTTTTTGTTTCCCCCAATTTTGATTTAGTTGCCTCATTATATGCATTCCTACTGCACCCTAAACTTCCTCTAAGAAGTCCCACTCCGATCGTAATATAAATTAGACTTACTTGCTTCTCTTCCACAGACATGAAGAATCTAAACTCATTCACCAAAGTAGGCTCAGTACAGAGCACAATAAGCAGAGAAGTTCTCAATAAATAGTATTGAATAACTAAGTAACTGATAGATAACAAACATTGTCTTGGGTTTAACAAAAGTCTAACAATACCTTAATCCGTATCTGGTATTTCACAGCAGGCCTGCCGTCATCCATCAGTGCCACAGCCAATGTAGATGTCCCTAACCAATGATGCCACTCTTCCATTCTCAGTCTTAAGGAGGACATTATAATTCCTCTAAACATGGACCCACTTCCAACCGCCAGCATTTTCCATGTGGGATAAAATTATTTTTCTCCCATGTCCTAGACTATACAGACTAAATCTAAACTGGTGACTTAATGTTCTTAAGCCTCTCCTAGGTTCATGTTTTTTGTGTGTGTGTGCTGTGTTGACACATTGATACTACTATTTTTGGAAGTATAAAAAAGCTGCTGCTGATAAAAGTGTGTAATTTTAGATTGTAAGAAAGGCCAAGATTTTTTCCAATAAGGCTGGATGGTAAATCTTAGTGTTCATGCTTGGTCTTGCTTGCTGAGACCCTTGACAAAAAAATGGAATAAAACAGGTCATTAAAAACATTCATTCATTACACACATTCATGCTGCAGAGATTTATTAGTTATTTACTGGGTGTTTAAAACTGTGCTGTGGTTACTATGGTGAATCAAGCATTATCCTCGCCTTTGAAGAGTTTACAGTCCATCCAGCGAGAAAGTCATGTAACAGACTAATTACAATAACACGTGATAGGGCCTGTAAATGAGTAATCCACAAAGTCCTCGAGAAAGTCATGTAACAGACTAATTACAATAACACGTGATAGGGCCTGTAAATGAGTAATCCACAAAGTCCTATGGGACAGAATAGGAAGAATCACTTAATAGTGACAGGAACAAGAAGGAAAGCTCCACTGAAGAAGTGATGCAGAGTCACGGCTCCAAAAGGGAGACCTTAGCGCTTTTCTGCAGTCCTACACCATGCCCCAGTCATCCAATCAGGCTCCTTCTCCCCTCAAAGACTAGTTTCCTCTGCCTCTTTTTCTCCCTACTTTCAAATGATGGCTTTAATTCCTATTTCACTGAGAAAATGAAAGTATTTAGAAAAGAACTTCCAGAAGTTCCCAATATCATTTTACCTACCTACTGCTCCAACGCTGTGTGATCCCCATCTGATCGCATTTCCTTCTACCATCCCCTACCACGCTCACTCCATGCTCAGCATACAGGCCTTCTCAGTATTCCTCCAACCAACAAGGCCTATATTCCTGCCTCAGAGCTCTTGCACTTGCTGTTTCCTCTGCCTCAAACCCTTTCCCCAGACATCTGAAGAACTTGTTCTCTCGCATCATTAATGTCACAGCTGAAATGCTGCCTTATGTCTAAAAATTTGCCCTGGCTATCCTATATAAATTGCATCTTCTATCCACAGTTTTATATTCCCCCAAACCTGCTCTATTTTTCTCTATACTTCTTACCCCTAATCACAGGCTACATTCTCTATCCTGTTTACTTTTTCTATACCCCCAATAAAAAATGAACTCCATGAGGACAGAAATATTAACAGCATTGTTCACTAATATCTTCCCATTGCTTAGAACAGAGACTTTCATATATTAGATACTCAATAAATATTTTTGAATGAAAGAATGGATTGAAGGAGTGGGAGCTAGCACATAAATTATGCTCAACAAATAATACTTACTGAAAAAATTAATACAAGGTAAAGAAATAATTAATACTGGATAATTTCATACAGTGGAGAGAGAATATCCAAAGATCATAGTACAACCTTTAAGAGTAGGTCTTATACCTTATAATTTTTGTAGCTCTGGTGTCTACCATAGTGTCTGGTAAACAGTAGATATGCACTGAATAAATGAATGAAAACTAAGTACTACTCATTAAATCCATTAAGTCCATTCAAGTCTGTCAAATCATGCTTGAATATTTAATGACATGGGTCAATATTTTCAATAAATATTTTGTGAAAGAGATGTTGTAGAACTTGCTGTATAGTATGATTCTCATATGTAAAAGAATATATTTAGGATAACTATTTTTAAAAAATGTAACAGTGGTTATATCTAGGTTATGACACAAAGATGAGTCATATTTTGTGCATTTCATAATTTCTATAATTCTTGTTCTTAAAGTAAAAATATTATAAAAATCACATTATGGTATAAAAATAGGAGTGGAAGAAATAGGAAAGAGAAGGCAACAATTAGTAATCTGGGGTTTAAGATTACCTTTTCACATTAGTGCAGCTTTATGAACCATTTGAATGGTTGGTATTTATGTGTGGTACACAAAGGCTGAGCTCTCATCAGTTTTCAGAATGTCGCTTGAACACCTGTCAAGTGACAGGATATTATTCATTCATCTTCCTCAGCTGTAAATTTGGAATCCCAATTCAATTTAAAAATATTTATTGAGCTCTTAATATGTGCCAGGCACCCTGCCAGGCACAGGAACCTCAAAGGCAAACAACAAACAGTTCGTGATCTTGTGGCTTTCCATTCAGACAGAAGAGAGACATGTTTAAAAACAAAAGCAAAACAAACAGGCTGGCAAGCAAAACCCACCTAATTCAGTGTGATTATTATAATGAAATCTGTGTGAGGGCAGGGACAAAGTCTGTCTTATCCACTTTTCATTCTTTGTGCCAAACATGGTGCCCAAAATGCAGAAGGCCATCAACAGCTATTTGTTCAAATTTAATTTAATGAATGAAAAGTGAAACTCTCAAAGTATTCTCAAGGTATGTGGTATTGTTAACCAGAATTCCTTCTTCAAATAAAATATTGGTTCTATTCTTCCTTAGAGGTGGTTCCATGAATGTTAATAATTAGGTCTGATGTAAATGAGCTGTTCTTAGATTTGAAAATTTCACAAGATGCATGCCTTATTCAGCAAGAATGGGAGTGTTAGCTGCAGGTGGAAAACTTCTTCAAAGATTTGCATATAGCCCAGACATGGCCTTCCTTTCCATCTTAGTAATGGAAATTAACTGGAAAGCTAAACATATAGATAATATGTAAAGGGAAAAGAGAATGGATTTTGAGTCTGAACAACGTGGATTTTACCCATAGCTCTTTAACATCTAGCTGGGTGACCTAGAGTAAATTGATTAATCTCTCTGAGCTTGTTTCTTCATCCTTAAAAATGAATGGTTAGATACATCTCAGGATTATTGTGGAAGTTAAATAAAATTATGTGTGAAAATTTCCATGAAAATTAGAGATAATAAATATGGTATATTAATTTTCTAGGGCTACCATAGCAATGTACCACACATTGGGTGAATTAAACAGCAGAAATTTATTTTCTCACAATTCTGGAAACTAAAAGTCCGAAATCAAGGTGTCGGTAGGGTTGGTTTCTTCTGAGGCCTCTCTCTGTGGCTTGGAGATGGATGTCTTCTCCCTGTGTCTTCATGTGTCTTTCCTCTGTGTTTACATCTGTGTCCTATTCTCCTTCTCCATGTTGGATTAGGGCTGACTCTAATGATCTCCTTTTAACTTAATTACCTCCTTGAACATCCTACCTCCAAGTAGAGTGGCATTCTGAGGAACTGGGGAATTAAGACTTCAACATATGAAATTTGAGAGGGACACAATTCAGCCCACAACACCTGAGTTTCCTTTCTTATCTCCTCCTCACTTTTTTGGGTAGAATTTTGATACTTTTATTCACTGAAAGCTACTGGTAAATGAAAGACACCTCCCACCACCATCACAGAAGGTAAGCAAAGCTATGGGCGTGGCTTAGCAGAGTGAAGGTTTTTCTTTGGGATCAATGTTTATTCCCAGATGTAGCATGGGTTTAATGTAGATACATTTTGACATTTTAGACCTGATAGGAAATGGGAAGCTTTATAAGCTACTTAAAAATGTTGTGTATGTTTATACACAAACTCTTAAATGGAAAGAAACGGGAGCTCATGGACTAGTTTCAGCTCATTTGACTTCTCTTAAAACTTGATTCCCACTAACATGCTGTATAAACGAGAAAGAGATGCAATAAAACTAAGTATATAGATGCTCTATGTTGCAGGACTTATTGATTGTCCTGGCCAAGCTCAGACAAGTACAATACTACCAGCGTCATTTTCTGTGCATAGTAAAATTGATATAAAGAGCAGCTCAATAGAAGAGATAGTCTGCAGTGAAGAGTTTATAACACTTGTCATAATGGATCTGTCAGAAAAAAAAGTGTTTACAGTTCATTGCAGAATATAAAATATTTGCTAAATCAGCAGTAAAAGTCGAAGCTCAGATAAATTTGCTGCAAGGGTACAATACGACACAGCATAACATAAACACACCCAGCAGGAGAGTAGGAGAAAAAAAGCAGCAACAACTTAGTTCTGAGCAGGATTTGATTTATGTCATACATAAATATAAGAGGTATTACAAAGATAGTGCATTAGGACATTAACACAAATCAAGATGTCCTGTGCCAAGCAGGGTTGCTTGCCCAACAATAGACAGTGGCAGTGCCAGGTAAGTTGCTGCAGTTTCTTTTTGAGCTCGTTTCAAGCTGGGAAGTTTCTAGTTGTGGAATAGCAATGTAATTACAAAGAGTGTGTTAGGATGTCCAACTGGAACTCAACTGTGTGGACCATTGCCTGACCATTGATGCAACTCTTCCTAGATAGAGAACTGCCGGTTCTGAATTTTGAAAAGGAAAACAAAAAAAAGGGCTATAATGGAAAGGTTAATGATCTTTTCGGAAACAACTCTTCTTTGGTGGAAAGAAGTTAGTAAATATATTTAAGAGTTTGGTCTCTGTTTCTAAGGTGACAGGAGAAGGCCCTGGCAACCATGTTAGTCCTCTGTGCCTGTCCCCCTCCCAACCCCTCGGTGACAGCTATGTGAATCAGGAGTGATCACCAAACACAAGTTGGACAAATATGACTCTTTCTGCCAGAATTTGGAATTGCTTGTGAATAAGGTAGTCTCTGTGTCATTAAATCTGTAATATGCTCGCTCCCATGTGACACTGCATACCCTGCAGCCCACCACTGGGCTGGAACAAGGGTATATACCCTCTGCTCCCAATTGCTGCTTCCAGACAATTCTTCCCACCTTTACACAAATTCTCACTACCCCGCCTTGTTGTCCTCACCTACATACTCTTGGGTCACTTCTTAATTCTTTGAATATTGTAGCTCTTGGTTCACTCCAACAATACCCCATCATAACTATTAGTGATTTTAATGTCCATCAGGATGAAAGTTCCATTTTATTGGACTATAGATTCTTAGCTTTCTCTGATTCAATAAATGTGTCCTCTACTACATTAACCACGTATTGTCAAAGTCATATCCTAAGTCAAGATATGGCTTGTAAATGCGGTCTCTCTGTAGTCTAAATTTTAGGCATCCTGCATTTAGACCATCACCTCTTATCTTTCTAAGTTGCTCCTTGGAGCGCCTGTCTAACAAATTTTCTACTTTGCCAGAACCTTCACTCTTTTGATTTTTATCTCATTTTTAATGGCCCTCATTTCCCCTACTTTCTGTGTCCTCATTTTGATTCTTAAACAGTTTGGATTTCGTGGTCCATCATTGCAATAACTCCCTTGTGCATGCTTTCAATTATCTTGCTCATTTCTCACTTTATATACTCACCTGACAAAATCCTAACCTTGATTATCACTAACTCCCTTCCCATAGCTTGACTAAACCTCACAACTGAGCATGGCTGGAGAAAAGCACAACCATCCTGCTCTGTCTTACTGTAAAACCTTGGCCACTATTCTCAGGTGGACTCTTACTTCTGCCAAGCAATCCTAACTACATTTCTCTATCCATTCACTCTCCTACCAACCTAGTTCACCTCTTCTCTTCTTTCCTTAAATATCCAACACCTCTTCTCTCCTCCATCTCGGACATCTGCCTTGTGTTCTGTTTCACTGAGAAAATAGATACCGAGGAAAGAACTTCCACAAATTTCCACCCACTAACCTGCATCTTTGCCCATGTATTTCTTCCTTTCCTCCTGTTACAATGGAAGAGCTATGTGCACTCCTCTCTGGGGTCAACATCTCCACTTGTGCCTTGGTCCCATTCTCTCTAACCCACTTAAGAACATCATTTCAGTAATTCTCCTCTCCTTCATTATTAATTTTCCTCATCTACCAGATCATTCTCCCAAGCCTGCAATATCGCTCACCTTAAACAACAGCAGCAACGACAAAAACTCATTGGATTACTATCTCTCCACCTATTGGTGCAATTCTCTGATCCTGCTCCTCTTACAGCAGAGATTATCTGTACCTGCTGTCTCTAATTCCTTTCTTCCCCATTCTCTCCTGAACCATCTCTAGTCAATCTTTCCACACCATTTCACAGAACTGCCTTTGTAAATGTCAGCATTGTCCTTCTTGTGACTAAACCTAACAGTCTTCATTCTACTCAGCTACTTATCAGAATTTGATGCAGTTGATTGCTACATCCTTAATTTTTAAATCTTTCTTCCATTGGCCTATAGAGCATGAGAGATTCTTGATTTTCTCTTATATTACTGGCCTCTTGATCTCAGTGTCCTTTGCTAGTCCTCTTTTATTGCCTTGACAAC
Organism: Balaenoptera acutorostrata; assembly: GCF_949987535.1. Taxonomy (NCBI): domain Eukaryota; kingdom Metazoa; phylum Chordata; class Mammalia; order Artiodactyla; family Balaenopteridae; genus Balaenoptera; species Balaenoptera acutorostrata. The sequence goes on from NC_080072.1 coordinate 18,830,444, forward strand.
CAAAATTCTCAACTCTTAGACTTTTCTACCTATACTCACTCTCTTTGAGTCTCATTGTTTTCATCTAGACTCAGGGCTTTAAATACCATTTATCTGTTATTAACCCTCAAATATATATGTCTATCCCAGCCTTCTCTTCTGAAGTTCAGATTCACGTATCAAATTTCCCACTCAACTTCTCCACTTGGATGTACCATATAAAATGCATTTCAAATTTAATGTGTCCAAAACTAAATTCCTAATATTCTTCCTCCTATGCTTTCCAAAGCCACTGTTCCTGTAGGATGGCAACACCATCCTTCTGGGTGCTGAGGCCAAACCATTGTTGGAAGGAAATTGCCATTGGTTGATTATTGTCATCTTTTCTTCTCAGGGACAACTGATGATTCAAACCTTGATCAAATCTTCCCCCACTACAGTAACTCATGAGATTTACAGGAGTATAACAGATCCAAGATTGAGTGAGATTCTGGCCAAGATAATTTTATACAGGACCAAGCACCTGTGCCTCATTGTTGAGGTTGTTTATCAAGTCATGACTAACCAATATTTAAGAGAGACTGCTGCACCAGAAAATGAGCACAAAATATAAAAGCACGAGGGACAACAGAGATGATGGTTTCCCCGAGCTGACATCAACCTGTCCCACTCAGCTTCTTCTCTTATGAACCTGTGCATGCAGAATGCAGAGTGGCTTGGGAGTTTCAGAAATTGTCAGTCAGATCTCTGCTATGCCATTGTCATGAATTCTACATTGATTCTTATCCTGCATCCTTTCTTAAAGCTAAAAAACATGATGCTTAGTGAAATATTGTATCTAATGAACTTGACCATCAGTCTGAAACCAAGACCAATGCTGCTGGTCAATTGTTGTGAGTGTTGCAGTTTGGAATCACATCCAACTCGTTTTCTTCTCTCCATTCCACATATTCAATCCATTAACAAGTTATGTTGGCTGTATTTTCAAAATATATTCAGAATCTGAAAAAATCTCACTCACATGCACTGCTCTAATCTGATCTCAGCCATAGTCAACTCTCTCCTAGATGATGTAACCTTCTAGAGAGCAGCCTTCTAACTGCTGTCTCTGTTCTTTCCCTGTCCACCCACTTCTCCTCAAAACTGCAGCAAAGTGTTCCTTTCAAGACATGAGTCAGATTATGTCACTCTTTTGAGAATCCTCCCAATAGTTTTCTATCACACTCAGAGTAAAAGTCAAGTATTTGCAGTGACCTATAAAGTCCTACCTGACCTTGTTACTGCTCTAAGGTCTCATCTCATCTTAGAAAGTGTTTTCAGGAGATAGAAAGGCAAAGTGACTGACATTTGTGAGTACTTACTCTGAGCCAAGCACTTAACATTTATTATCTTATTTAAACATTACAATAACTTTGGGGGACAATATTATTTTCCCTTTCTAGTAGATAAAGAAATTGAGGCTCAGAGAGATTAAGTAAAAAGCCACAGTTTCCTGGGATTCAAAAGTCCCTGTTCTATGGTACTCCACACTGCTTTCCATGGCCAGTTTCCAAATCAGGCTCTAGTTTTCTGTTTCTTTGAACTTTCAGCTGGAATGTTTTCTTTTTTATTTTAGGGCATCTCCAAAAGTTGATAAATATACATTGACATCAGTGATTAAATTATATGTTGTTCAGACAATGATCAAGTCATTTTCAAGACTCACATCATGGAAGTCTAACTTACGCTTTTAAAGAGCATAAAAATACATAATTTCAGTAATTCCTGATTACTGTAGGCCTTCAGTATGCATTTGATTACTGAGTGACTCAGTAATTTTTATTAATGAATAACAACCAACATCTGCTGAGTACTTATGTCTGACCACCATGTTGAATCAGTCTGACAGCAAATAGTGCCAGTTCCTTAATTTTTTCCCTTAAATAATTTTTCACCCCCTATGGATACTTACCTTCAGCCATTTAAAATTTCCTTGAGTTGAAGAATACATATCCCTTGACACACATACCTAAATCTTTGTAATTTTTGAGAAAGAATGTGATTTGCTATATGCCATAAGCTAAATGGAGAGTTTGGGGCACACATTTGTCTGGAGACAAACTCTTGCTCTAAACAACAGTTTAAAATGTTTCAGTGAGCACCTATGGAAAGTGATATATTATGCAAGCAGTTTCTTTGTAGTTGTCTGTAGAAATAGCTCAGCTACTTCGACATAAATGAGTGGAGAAGCCAAGGTGAGGTGTTCCCCAAATCCCCGTGCTGAGCTGCTCTGTCCTTTGTGCTCCCATAGCACTTTTCTCTTACTTCTGAAATAGCACTCACCAGCTTGTATTTATTTGTTTACATACAAGTCTTCTGCCACAATTGACCATTCACTTTTCAAGGTCAAGGACCAAGTCTTATTCCTCATTGTATCTCTAGCACCTAGCACAGTGCCATAGACATAATGAGTTCAGTAGATATTTCTTGACTGAGCGATTGAATGAAAGAATAGAGGTCTCCGTTTTCTTCTAACATGTTAGGATTTGTGGGAACCTATGTCATGTGCTACCTGGCTTCCCCTTTGACTTTTCACCCTAGCCCCCAGGAATATTGTCAGCAGCTAACCACTGTCTTAGAGTCTATTTCCCAAGGAACTCAATCTGCAACAAGTTTAAAAAAACACATTTAGACAAAAGTGGTGAGAATCTGCTTTAGTGTCTTACCCGTGCCCTTAGTCCTCCAATGGAAATCTATGCTGATTTATAGATCACATGTAAGGAACTATATTATGAACTTTCACCTACATGATCTTATATAATTCTTACTTTAGCCCTGAAAGCTAGGGATTTTTTTTTAATTCTAAATTTTATATTTATGTGGCTCAAAGAGTCTAACAAAAATGTCCACGATCTTATGGCTCATCTGAAGCTAGTAGTTAAATTTTCCTTATCCCCAAGTAATGTGGTAAAGGCAAGAGCTAAATTGAAAGCCTGAGAGATTTTATTTTATCCTTCACACATGCAAAGAGTCCATTTTGCTGAAAATGTCACTTTTAATAGGTGTTCATTGAAATGTTCTATAGAAGTAACCTTCTCCATTTCACTGCCTTCTATATTTTTCTTCAAAAAATAGATTGAAGAGGGGGTATCTAATTTTTTTTTTTATAAATCCTCATCCTATTGATCTTCCTACTCCAGTCACACTGGCATCCTTGTTATTTCTGCAAATGACCAGCACTCCCACCTCGAGGACTTGGCACCTGCAATACTTTCTCCTAGAAGGTTCTTTCTCAGAATATTTGCATGACTTCTCCACTCATCTCCTCGAGGTCCTTGCTCCAACATCATCTTCTCAATGAAGCTTTCCTTGCCTAAGGATAATCTTGGAATCTAAAATTACAACCCTTCTCCTTCTCTATTCTTCATAAACCCAGACTAGGTAGATGCTCACTCAATAAATGCTAATTGAATAAAGTAGATTGTGGGCTATTAAAAATACCTGATGTAATGGATACTCCGCACTTCTCACTGGTCCACTTTTCTGGGCCAGTGCACTCATCCCCCAGCTGCTGTGAGTTCACTGTTAATGGCACACAGGCATTTCCTTCTCTGCCTACCAGTTGGTAACTGTTTGGTTATACCTTGGAAAGACAGCCCATCTCTAATGTCTGGTTACAGAGTGGTACAAAAGGCTGCCCTCTTGACTCAAAGAAGGACTAATTATGGTGCATTAATTGTCCAGACACTGAGGTCAGACTGAAGTTAGTCTTCAGCTGAAAACATAAAACCTGGATTAGTATTTTCCATCTCTCCATCTTGGTTTCTTCACTACCCTTCTCCTCAGTTTCCTTTTTTTAATAAATCACTTGAATAAGAAGTTCTCATGTCAAGTTCTATTTCTAGGGAACCCAACCTAAAATCCCTGAAAAAAGGATGAGGATTTATTTTAAAAATTAGATATAAGATCATGTAGGTGAAAGTTCATAATATAGTTCCTTACATGTGATCTATAAATCAGCATAGATTTCCATTGGAGGACTAAGGGCACGGGTAAGACACTAAAGCAGATTCTCACCACTTTTGTCTAAATGTGTTTTTTTAAACTTGTTGCAGATTGAGTTCCTTGGGAAATAGACTCTAAGACAGTGGTTAGCTGCTGACAATATTCCTGGGGGCTAGGGTGAAAAGTCAAAGGGGAAGCCAGGTAGCACATGACATAGGTTCCCACAAATCCTAACATGTTAGAAGAAAACGGAGACCTCTATTCTTTCATTCAATCGCTCAGTCAAGAAATATCTACTGAACTCATTATGTCTATGGCACTGTGCTAGGTGCTAGAGATACAATGAGGAATAAGACTTGGTCCTTGACCTTGAAAAGTGAATGGTCAATTGTGGCAGAAGACTTGTATGTAAACAAATAAATACAAGCTGGTGAGTGCTATTTCAGAAGTAAGAGAAAAGTGCTATGGGAGCACAAAGGACAGAGCAGCTCAGCACGGGGATTTGGGGAACACCTCACCTTGGCTTCTCCACTCATTTATGTCGAAGTAGCTGAGCTATTTCTACAGACAACTACAAAGAAACTGCTTGCATAATATATCACTTTCCATAGGTGCTCACTGAAACATTTTAAACTGTTGTTTAGAGCAAGAGTTTGTCTCCAGACAAATGTGTGCCCCAAACTCTCCATTTAGCTTATGGCATATAGCAAATCACATTCTTTCTCAAAAATTACAAAGATTTAGGTATGTGTGTCAAGGGATATGTATTCTTCAACTCAAGGAAATTTTAAATGGCTGAAGGTAAGTATCCATAGGGGGTGAAAAATTATTTAAGGGAAAAAATTAAGGAACTGGCACTATTTGCTGTCAGACTGATTCAACATGGTGGTCAGACATAAGTACTCAGCAGATGTTGGTTGTTATTCATTAATAAAAATTACTGAGTCACTCAGTAATCAAATGCATACTGAAGGCCTACAGTAATCAGGAATTACTGAAATTATGTATTTTTATGCTCTTTAAAAGCGTAAGTTAGACTTCCATGATGTGAGTCTTGAAAATGACTTGATCATTGTCTGAACAACATATAATTTAATCACTGATGTCAATGTATATTTATCAACTTTTGGAGATGCCCTAAAATAAAAAAGAAAACATTCCAGCTGAAAGTTCAAAGAAACAGAAAACTAGAGCCTGATTTGGAAACTGGCCATGGAAAGCAGTGTGGAGTACCATAGAACAGGGACTTTTGAATCCCAGGAAACTGTGGCTTTTTACTTAATCTCTCTGAGCCTCAATTTCTTTATCTACTAGAAAGGGAAAATAATATTGTCCCCCAAAGTTATTGTAATGTTTAAATAAGATAATAAATGTTAAGTGCTTGGCTCAGAGTAAGTACTCACAAATGTCAGTCACTTTGCCTTTCTATCCCCTGAAAACACTTTCTAAGAAAATTACAATGAGAGGTTACAATGTTTAATAGGACCAGCTCCATCGGTGAGTGAAAATAGCACTTTCATTTCAGTGTTCAGAAAGGTTAATGTCAATACACATTAAAACACCAATTGCTTCATTAATGACCCATACTGTCATTTACATAAATAGATGAGAGTCAAAGTGCCTTGTGTACCTAGAAAACTTTGAGAGTCTTTATAAAACAGCAGAAAGACCATGGACATTGCTGCATGTCGACTTGAATTTTAATTCCAGCATCCCTACAAACTAACTGTGTGACCCTTTAGCTGTGATTACTTAACCTCTCTGAGAATCCATCATTCAATAAAATTGGAGATCAAATATTCCGACTCCACGGGGCTTTGGTAAGGATTAAATAAGATAACGTGCATTAAGTGTTGGGTATAGTCACGGTGTTTTAGTCAGTCAGTAAATGAGCAAGGAATCTTGTGGCACCTCCAAGAATTTCATATCTGTCCTCCCCTTTTGGTTCCCCTAATTCACCCCTAATATCTATAACTGTCTTGCTCTTTCTTATTTTATGTTATAAAAGTTTTGAAAATAATTTCTCTGTGACATCAACCTTCACAGTCAGCTGCAAGCCCATCCACTACATTTTATTCCAATTTATCAAATAGCACCCAATACTGTGGTTAATAATATAGAAATGAAGTTTCAGGGCATAAACATTCATAAGATTGTGGATTGTTAGAGATATAGCCTCTCTTCACCTCATTTTACAGATGAGGAGACTGTGATGATAAGGTTCCTCCTTTGCTGGGACTTAGAATATCTTCCAGGCAAGTCACTGGCCATAAACAAGGTATAACTGACATTAGCTCACGGTGTTTGGGATCACCTTCAGCCCATAAGGTAACACTTAATTTTTCTTTGATTATCGATTACTTTAATGCTGTAAGAGTTTCCTATAACCTCTGACTTCAAATACACCTGCACTTGAATCTGTAAATTTAACTGTGTCACCTTGACCACATTCCTCCACTTTTCTGACCCTCATTGCAAATTGGGGACAATAATGACTGTTATTAACTGGCATGTAGTGTTCACTCCACACTATTAATCAACAGCATAATTTCTCTCTCCTTTATTTCTAGCAGATGATAATTTCTTTGATGTCAGACGCTATGTTTATGTATCTTTGATGTCCCAGATAAATCTATAAATGTTGATAGATTTAAACTTTTTTTTTAAAGTTGACATAACTTTAGTAACCGATTGCCCCAATGATTACTGAATAATAACTATCATTTGTTGAGCACCTATGTCTTGCCAAGCACTGTTCTTTGCGTTTCACATTTATTATTTCTTTTAATTTTATATCCATCACTGAAGTTGGTACTATTATTATGACCATTTTACACATAAGGAAGATGAGTCACAGATGTGAATTTGTTAATAATTTTCCAAAATTCACATTTGCAATAAGTGGGAATGTGAGGATTTGAACCCAGGCAAACTGAGTGCTCACTGAACTGAATGAATGTTTTATTTACTCACAAGACTATTTTTAGAAGTTCAGGAGTAGAATAATCTGGAAACATTTTCTTCAATGTTGTTAGTTGTTTTTGTTGTTTCTAATATTTCCTCATTCTTGGATCTCTGTTTTGCAAACCACATTATTGGAAACTATGGTAGCATAAATAGATTACATTATATGACCCCTGTGTGACGTTCAAAGGAAAAGCTTCTGCCTTGAACTAACTAGATCCCATGACATTTTACTCAAAGTCCTTCCTGCCCTTGTCAGCAGCAGAATCAGCAGCTGTAGCCAGGAGTGTCAGTAAAGAGGCTTGATTAAATATAAATACATCTATGAAGTCATATTTAAGGCAAACTTTTTATGTCACTGCAGCTGGGAATAGAAAATGATTTTGGATTTTGAGTGTGAGATTAATTTCTCAATAAACGAGCCAGAGAAATATAGTACATGGCACATATGGGTACCCTGAATCTAGTGACTGAGAAAAAATATTAAGAACAGTTTTTAAAAACTTACCATGTGAAACATGCTGTAATATCTTTTGTTTATCTTCCCTCATAAAAAATTCCCTGCTAGGAAGATTGTAAGTGAAACATGTATAATAACATCCACTAGTGGCATCACTTAAAATGAAATAGAAACTTTTTTTCTCACTCACCTAACTATGGAGGAAAATGAATAACATAAATAGAATACATGTTAAACTCATCAGAACATACACCTGAAGTTTTCCAGAAGCATTAGGGCTTTAATGATAATTTGAGAGGATTTCTGGTTCTGGCCAAAATGAAGTAGTCCATTCCTTCTGGATTCTCCTCTTTAAAGCTAAAAAAATCTGGATACATCACAACAAGCAAGCACAGGAATGTAAAAAGGTGGAAATCAGGTGGGTTGCTTAGAGAATTAGGGAAATGAAAACGAGTTCCCTGTTTGCTCGTTGGCTCCCATATATTCCAGAAAGGGCATTATAGAACCTCTCAATCCTGAACATTCAACAGATTAAAAGAAGATATGAGAAACTCTGTTATCCCTAGTCAAATGACTGGGGAAGCCATGGTCTAAGACAGCAAAAAACCTTTTTTGCAATACCGATCCTACTTAAGCCAAACACTCACAGAAAAGCTATTACCTCCTTCTCCATGGTTTCAGGAGGGTTAATTGAGTTGTCTGAGTTCTACCCACCCCACCAACCCACAGAAGCAGACAAGGTGCTAGGATTACCCCACCCTGTGAGGAGAGTGCCTAGCAACTTGCTAATCTTTCATCCCAGCTCAATGCAAGCAGGAGGCACCCAGTTTCTCCAGCCAGCCAAGGTAGTGTATGTGGGTCTGAGCTGGGAGTTGCTCTTCCATCCCCCATTCAGCAGAAGCAGGTTGTGGATAGTGTCAGCAGGATTTGTTACTGAACTCATGTTAGGCTGCTCATCACTTGAAAGCCAATACTCAATAGACAAGTGTTTCTAGGAAAGGAAAGTTGCTTTATGTCAGAGGCCAGCAACCTGGGGAGAAGGTGGACTCATGTCCTAAAGAACCAACTCCCAACTGCAGATCAAGGGCAAGAGCTTTTAAAGGGAATTTTCAGGGGTGTATAGACGAAGGGAGGGGGCTACATGCAAAACAGCACAGTCAGCTCCAAAAATCAACTTGAAATTGGTCATATAGCAGTCTGATCAGTGTCATCTTGATTGTTTGAAGTAGTTAATCTTCAGTTCCAGGGGCTTCCCTGGTGGCGCAGTGGTTGAGAATTCACCTGCCAATGCAGGGGACACAGGTTTGAGCCCTGGTCTGGGAAGATCCCACATGCCGCGGAGCAACTAAGCCAGTGTGCCACAAATACTGAGCCTGTGCTCTAGAGCCCACGAGCCACAACTACTGAGCTGGAGTGCCACAACTACAAAGCCCGCACACCTAGAGCCTGTGCTCCACAACAAGAGAAGCCACCGCAGTGAGAAGCCCACGCACTTCAACGAAGAGTATCCCCTGCTCGCTGCAACTAGAGAAAGCCTGCATGCAGCAACCAAGGCCCAACGCAACCAAAAATTAATTAATTAATTAATTAATTTAAAAAAAATCTTCAGTTCCAGGGTTGGTTTGTTCCATTTCCTTGAGGCCAGTTCTTGGAATTGTTCAAGCTGGAGCAGCTTATATCATGGCTCCAGTCTAGTCATCGTGTAGTTAACTTTCTCCACCTGGTGAGGGCTTCAGTATCTGCAAACCAGCTCAAAGGATATGGCTCAGAATATTATCTATAGCCCTTGAGAAGGAACTAAAGGTCCTTGACTTTGTTTAATGGCTAAACTATAATTTTGTCTTGTTTGACTGCTTTCCTTTGCTTCTGCATTTTCTCACTGCTCTGATTAAATTTATTCTTTGGCTAAAGTTTTTCTATAGGCAAGAGGCAGGCTGAGAACATGGGGGGAATCTGTCCTGGCAAGGCCCCATAGGGGCCTTCCAGTGGCTAGCTGAGTCTCCACCTCCATCTGGTAGCAATGAGACTCCACTAAGTAGTGAAAGTCAGAGGAAATCAGCATCCTACTTTCCTCCACCCCTGCTGTCACTGGGAGCTGGTGGGGAGCCAAAACTCCACAAACCCACCTGGCACCAATGAGAGTGACCAAGACAGTGGAAGGCAGAGCTACTTAACACTCGACTTCTAGCCACACACAGCTCCTCACCTCTGTGTCAGAGGGGTGCAGTGGGGAGCTGAGCCTCCACCCCTATCTAGCCTCAATGAAACAAAGTGAGTTGATTCCCAGTGGGGGCTAGCTGTGACTCTTGATATCCTCTATTAACTGGATACCCTCTATTAACTGCATTTTATTCCCTTTTCCAATTCCCTACTCCTCCACAGATGTTTCCTTCAGCTCCCCAAAACAAATACTTGTGCTTAAATCCTTGCCTCAGGGTCACCTTCAAAATAAGACATCATTCAACTAATATTTACTTGAGCATTTTTTAAGTTCAGAGTATTATTGTAGGAGTTGCTACATTTGTGAAAAAAGATTATAAAACAAATCATCTCTATTGTCATGGAGTCGATATTTTGGTGGAGGAAACAGATTCATCATGTTAAAAAGAAGAAATTAAAATTGTTTAACTGCTATTAGGAGAAACGAGATGGCATAGGGACAATATAATGCTAATGAAAGGTATCAAGTCCCTTGGATTCATCACCATCCCATCTCATAATCCAGGTTTGAATACAGCCTTATAAACTGTTCTTCTTCAGTGCTCCAACTCTTTCTAGAAGGCTTGTAGATAGTGGTTAAAGCAACACACACTTATTCATTCATTTATCTGCCAAATAAAACTTTATCAAGAATCGAATATGGGTCAGGCACTTTATGATACAATTGACATTTTACTGGTACTATGAAGTGCTGAATCAAATAGAACACAACAACCGACAGAGAATGAAATATTGACTTAAACAGAAGAGAATGATGGAAGAGAGAAAACTTCTTGGTAACTAGAGGAATAGGAGGTTTCAGCACTGAGGAAATCACATCCCCTCTTCCTACCCAAAAATAAGAGGGATAATATCAGAATGCAAAGATAGATTATTCTTCTCTCAATTTCAATTGAAAAACTGAAAGGTTCATAGACTAAAAGAGAATGAAAGCTATAAAAATGTACTTGGCAAGTACATTTCAATTTATTTCAGTTCATCATCCCTTATCTATCTCATGTAAATAGTTCCTTTACATTAACAGGATAGAATTGTGAAGTATTCAATGTGGACCACAGAAGCAGGAACTGTACCTTGTTCAATGATGGACTCAATCCTTTATTCCCATTGTGCCTTTGCATATGCCCTAACCTTCAAGCCTCAGCATCCTGATATTTCTGCTGTGATTAGCAAATGCCAAATCAATTTAAGAACCATTGCACTGAACATTCAGGAGTTAAATCATCGCTTGAAGACTGAGTTAGAATAGATTCTGATATTGGTTTTATTGAATCACTTAATTCTATTTGAAAGGAGAGGGGAGCCTAAATATAAGAAATAGCTGGAAGCCAGTGGTACCATATTCCACACAGGCCTCCCCTTCTTGGGTCTGTCCTCTATGAAAGGTGATCCCCTGGGTTACACCAGCATCAGATAAAATATATTTTATGGCTTTTATGTGACATTCTGGTTTTCTTCAATATGTATCATCACAATGCCAAGATATACCAAAGACATCATTAGTTTCTCCATCATATGTTTTCAAAATACCTCAGAATTTTCCTGTGTCTATTTTTAACACATTGACCACAACTGTACTGAAATCATTAATTGAAGAAATTATTGTTTAATATTTTTCTTCACTGCTAAAATTTGCTCTGCCTTGTTCATCACTGAAGGTCCAATATTTAGAAAAGTGTGTAGCACAAAGTAAATACTTGTTGAATGAAGAGAGGAATGCTGGGAAAACTGTCTTCATACCAATGCATTTCAAACTTTAGAATATTTAAAAATTCTGATCTCTCTCCTCTCCCCTAGCCAGACATTTTGATTCACTAAATTGGGGCAGGATTCATAATTTTCATTTCTAACAAGCCCAAAAGTGATGGTCAAGCTGCTGGTTTGGGTACCACAGTTTGGACATGACTTGTCCACATGACTGTATGGCCTAGCTGAATAAACCAATAAGATTCCAGATCTGCACTTAAACTGTTGTGGCCTCCACAACCCATTTGAGATATTGGCCAGAGTGATCAGGGATTTCTGATGTCCCCATATAAGGAATGAAACTCTGTATAAGATCACTATCTATTGTGGTTGTACTTGAGCCAAGAACAGACTCAGGTAGCCCAAGGGATTAGGAAATTCCCAGGATAGTGTTACTTTGGACCTTACCCATCTACAGCATGCATCTCACTATATATCCCTGATCGTGGGGACACCTTCATCACGATTTTACATTTCCTCCTTTTGCACCAGTTTCAATCAAGCTACTGACCAACACTGTCTTCCTCTTGGGACTTCCTAGCCACTGATTTGTTTCTGAATTTTGGAGAACAGTTTCAAAGAACTTGAAATTCATATTTACCTACCTGTTACCCACCATTTCCAGATTGTCAAATACCACGTATCAATTCAAATCTGAGTGTGTACAATGCTGTATCTCTTACTGACACTACTACTGTTCAGTTGCCTACTGCCACCTCTCTTGTTGCAATTCTCTACTCATAATGTCCAGTTTCAGAAAAATTTAAATTCAACTCAATGATTTACTGCAATAGTTGTGCAGTGATTGACATTTTAGTAACTGTTTGGAACTGAATGAATTGCAAGTTATCTCTACCCACTACTCTTTTGAGGAGGAGTGGTTGTCTCAGGTTTTGAGGGAGAAAAAACAGTGAGTTAGTCAAGGAAGTTGGAAAAAAGAGAGTAATAATGCACATACAGAGAATCCTTGCAATTGCTCTAGCTCCTGTTCCTATCCTTAGGAGGCAAAGGTGAGCTGCAATTCTTTCACTTTGATTATTATAGAGTCTCTTCTGTATTCTTACCATAAGTCTCCCTTTTCTGGAACTGGACTATAAATGGGTATCATCCCAGAAATCAAGGAATACAATGGAATAACTATTCTTACAGTAATCTTCAGCTCTGAGACTTCAGACTGATTTGGAGCTCTGTAATCTGCTACTCTTCCACATGGGGTCTGGGACCTTATCATCATTGCCATTCTTCCTAGTCATCAACTGATTTTTACACAGTAGAATATGCTACAAAGAGCATATTTCCTCCAAAACACCTCCAAATTTATAACTTTTCTTTAAAAAAAAAGAAAGAAAAAAAGCATACTCTTTAGCCAGCATCATATTTAGTAAATAGACAAGTGAAAGAAAGTAGATTTGGATTTTTCCCTCCAAGGTTCTAGTTTGCCTGTTGGTATCACACTGTGTTCTTAGAAATTACAAGTTTCTCAGCCCTCTGATGAAAATGAAGAAGTCTCCATGAATTAAAGACTATTGTGAATCACAAATCCACCTCACTGAGAATTTACCATCACCCAGAGTTTTAAACTGAGAAGGTGTCCCCTCTCTCTCATTTACACATTTCACTGGAAATGATTGCCCCTTCATGCTGTTTTCTCTAGTTCATTTTATTCTGAATTTCCAGACTCCTGTTTATCAGTAAATGAGGTTGGCTCTTTACACAGGCTTCAACAAGTGGGATTTTCCTACATCAATCTTTCTTCAACTCCTGCGTTAATCTTCTTCTCTCTTTTTTGGACATTGATGAATTGTTGGCCCCTGTTCTTCCTTTAAATATACACTCCCGCCTTCTCCAGCTAAATAGAACCAGTTTATCACCAGCTCCAACTCACAACTTGAAATGCATGACCTTGATTGACTTCTTGGCAGCTTTATATGAATAAACAGACTAGATTTCTGTTCCCCATGTAATTCACTGTCTCTAATAAAGACTATAGAATGTAGGTTAAGGAGAGCAGTAACAACCACACTTGGTATCTGTAAAGAGTCCTTGCTAACCAGCATCATTACCGATGTAAAGCTTTTGAATGTATTTTTCAGCAAATATTTTTTAGCTGAGGTACATAAGTGTTCTCATTTAGCAAAAGACAGCCTGCAATGCAGGAGAATAAAAGACTTTGGTTGAAAAAGCACCAGAATGGAGAATTTTACATCTCATATAGATTCCAAAAAAAATGTTCATTGAATCAGATTACATAGCAAGTAAGTTAGAAAAGTATATGAAGATCCAGCTCAGTGTTTCTCTCCAAAAGTTCACAATTGTCTATGCATGTAGCACAGAGTATAGTCCTAGAGAGTGGCGGTGGGGACGTGCCAAGCTGTCTTTATTTCTTCACCCTCACTTTGTATAAGCAAGGACACCTGCCCTCCTTTGTCTAATAAGGTTGTATGATAATTTGGGGAATAACACAGAGAAGAGTGTTCCTTGAAGCAGAGGAATGTGTCATATTGAACTCTATGGTCACAGTGCCTAGAAATATGTCTGGACTGTAGTAGGTATATGATAGATCCTCGCTGAATGAGAGGGATACTGCAGGGAAAATAAAAAAGCAAAGCCATGAAGGAACTCTCCAAATCACACCCTCTCCATTCAAATATTCATGAACTGATGAGGCAAAGAAATTGTTCTGCTCCGTTACAATATCTGTCCCCATTCCCTCTTCCACACATGTAAGCAGCAAGCACTCACTGTCAGATTGTGACCCTGGGGAAGTCATTCATTGCCACTTGAATCAGCTGTTTCAAATAACATGTGCATGTTGCGTTTACCAAAGGAAAATTATACCTTTTCTTTCTTTGACTCACTGAGGGATTTTTATTTGGAAAACATTTACTTGTATCTTTCAGCTGCTGTGATAGATTTCACAGCAAGTTTCTCACTATGAAAGAGGAACCCCTGCAAACTGCTCAGCTTCTTCAAGGTCTCTTGTGGTGCCAGGCGAAGGGGAACAGGAAGGTAGATGGAACGCTAGCAGAGTGTTCTGGAATCAGAACTCATGTGGGGCCATTTCTGAGCACGTCTGTTGAAAAGCAGCCTGTGGGAGGGAATCAGACTTGGACCAGTCAGGGCAGGGTTCAGATCTTAGATTCAGAATTTTAAGTTATTGGGTCTTTCTATTTCACCTTCATGAGGATAAGTTATACCTCTGCAGAGTGTATCTAATATAATGTTTTTAATACATAAGAGGTGCTCAAAAATTGTAACTACTATTTCAGCCATTAAAAAAAAAAACCTGCCCTTTTAAATAAAGAAAGAATAAAACTTACACATCACTAGGGACATCATTAGGGAGAACTTCAGACTGTTTTTCCAATAGAAGCGATAGAATTGCATTAACTGAGACAGCAGTGCACACGCCACATTTTCTTGCTTGATCCAACTTGTAACAAATAATTTACATTTCTAGCTGACAATTTCTTTGTCCATGGTACCTAGAAATAGTTCTAGCATACAGTAGATATTCAATCAGCATGTGTTTAATAATGAAATGTATAGATTAGGAGTATAGACTCTGATGATGATAAGCAATAATGCAGCATTCATTTAGTAAGTTCTGGCTAGAGGCAGTGCTTTACATGGTATATAAAAATATGAAAATGCACGAGGGAGACATAACCTTTGCCCTAGAGTGTGATTTGGTACTCAGGGCATACAGAATATGTTCCAGGAAGAATGAGTCATCTTATGACTGGAGCATCAGATTTGGAGAGATTTGAGGTTTAATGTTAAATATGTTTGGAAATGTGGAATGATATGATATAATATATGACTTTGAATTCTCAGAAACCATCAAGAATGATTGATCCAACGGAAAGACTGATCAGATGGGAGCAGTTAGGGAGATATTAAAATAGTCTGGCTTGCTAGTTTTCCAACTGTAACTACAGGATACAAAGAATGAGTGACAGAACTCAGAGATCTGTATCCTTAATTTGACTACAGTCAACCTACTTTAAAATGGGTTATATATTGAAAAATAAGTAGTCTTTGGAGAAAGGGGAAACAGGTCAAATTTGTCAGTCATTAAACAATTACAGTTCAGAGTTAGGTGAGTAATTTCAGGGTTGAAAAAGAAGGAAAATTAAAAGATGTTCATAACCTTTTTTTTTTTTCTTAGATTCCATATATATGTGTTAGCATACGGTATTTGTTTTTCTCTTTCTGACTTACTTCACTCTGTATGACAGACTCTAGGTCCATCCACCTCACTACAAATAACTCAATTTCGTATACATATACACTACCAAATGTAAAACCGATAGCTATTGGGCAGCAGCCGCATAGCACAGGGAGATCAGCTCGGTGCTTTGTGACCACCTAGAGGGGTGGGATAGGGAGAGTGGGAGGGAGATGCAGGAGGGAGGAGATATGGGGATATATATGTATATGTATAGCTGATTCACTTTGTTATGAAGCAGAAACTAACACACCATTGTAAAGCAATTATACTCCAATAAAGATGTTAAAAAATAAATAAATAAATATCATTGGAGGCAGGGGGAAAAAAATGAACAATTTTGGATGTGGAATAAAATGAAACTAATTAGTCTGAAAACAGGAGAACAAGTGACGTCATAAGCAACATACTCTAACTCAGGGATGCTCCAAATTTTGTCCAAGTTGGATAGATTAGAATCAACTTGGGAGCTTCAAAAATTACAGATGATTGGGTCTTGCCTTTTGAGATTCTATTTGAGTAGATCTGGGATAGGGCAGGGAAAGCTGTATTTTTTCTAAAAGTGCTGATGTTTTCTGATGGACAGCCATTGAACAGAATCATCTATCTACCACAGTGTCTTGGGATGTCCACCTGGATTTAGATCTAATTTTGGGCCTGGGAATGAACAGTGAACAAATGACCAAAAGAAGAAAGAATAAAAATGACATCCACCAGTTTTTTTCCACTAAAACTTTTCATCTTCCTTACTTCTAATGATTATAAAAAGATAGATTCCAGCCCTGAAGAGCTGAAGTTTTGTTTTGGTTAGTCTGATCCTTCCAAGGAGGCAAAAGATGCCCCATTTTCTTCATGAAAACCTTCCCCTCCTTGATGCTGAAGCCTGCTAAAGCCAAGGTATTAAATTTCTTCTAATAAGAAAATGTAAATGTAAAAATTAAGTACAATCACACCATTTTGGTATTTAAGACAGCTTTAAATATCACATGATCTGACTATCTCATTTAAAATAACTGAAAAATTGTTCTGCCTATGTTTTCCTCTAAGGGTTTTGTAATATCTGGCCTTAAATTTAGATCTTTTATCCATTTTCAGTTTATTTTTGTGTATGGTGTTAGGGAGTGTTCTAATTTCATTCTTTTACATGTAGCTGTCCAGTTTTCCCAGCACCACTTATTGAAGAGACTGTCTTTTCTCCATTGTATGTTCTTGCCTCCTTTGTCATAGATTAGGTGACCATAGGTGCGTGGATTTATCTCTGGACTTTTTATCCTGTTCCATTGATCTATATTTCTGTTTTTGTGCCAGTACCAGAAAAAAAAAAAAAAAAAAGAACAAAATAAAGCCATTTACAACAACATGGATAGACCTAGACAATGTCATACTGAGTGAAGTAAGTCAGAGAAGGACAAATATCATATGATATCGCTTATATGTTGATTCTAAAAAATGAACATATCTACAAAACAGAAATAGAATTTCAGATGTAGAAAATAAACTTCTGGTTACCTGGGGGTAATGGGGGGGAGGGATAAATTGGAAGATTG
The DNA here is from genome assembly GCF_949987535.1 of Balaenoptera acutorostrata. Classification (NCBI taxonomy): domain Eukaryota; kingdom Metazoa; phylum Chordata; class Mammalia; order Artiodactyla; family Balaenopteridae; genus Balaenoptera; species Balaenoptera acutorostrata. The sequence continues at coordinate 18,847,575 of NC_080072.1, forward strand.
GGATTGATACATACACAATACTATATAAAAGATAGATAACTAATAAGGGCCTACTGTATAGCACAGGGAACTCTACTCAATATTCTGTAATGGCCTATATGGGAAAAGAATCTTAAAAAGAGTGGATATATGTATGTGTATAACAGATTCACTTTGCTGTACACCTGAAACTAACACAACATTGTAAATCAACTATACCCCAATAAAATTTTTAAAAATAAAATAAAATAAAATAACTGAAAATGTCACTGGCATTCTCTATTTGCCCTCCAGGTGAAAAGCTGTTTATGGGCCAGGATGATTTCTTATTTACTTCTGCATTCTCTATACCCATTCCATTTCAGGTTCAGTAAATATGTATCAGTTTTATGTGCTGTATCAAATTACCCAAGATGTTTATTTCTTCTCTTTCTCTCTCACAAACACGCATGCATATACACACATGCACAGGCACACACACACACACACTCTTATATAGATTATGGTCTATGGTTTAGTTCCAGTCAGCACAATGTCAAGATTTAACACCGGCCAAAACGTGGCTTAACTGGACAGAGCAATCATCTATTTTTTTCAATTCACTATTTTAAAAACTTTGCAGCATACAGAGAGAGAGTGAGGAATCTTCACTAATTTTTCCATTTTCAGAGAATAATTTCATGTTTTCAGGTCTTTCTCAATGTGGAATGGGATGAAAATTCCAAGGATATAGAATTTCACATAAGGTTGTCCATGAAGCTTTGCTAATGTCTATGTTGAAATTTCAACTTCAATAGCTACCAGGACAGTAGTTGAGCAATTTCACACCCCAAGTGAAATTAAAAGGGGAAAAAAATCTAAGGCGATTTAAAAATAGGGGAAATGTTTCAAACTTTCCTTCAAACTTTGAAGATATTTGGAGAGTTTGATTGAATGGCAGTGAACAATATAATAATCGTACTTCCATAAAGAGATTTCCAATTTGCAGAGCACCCTTACAAACATTATCTCATTTAATTCTCACAACAATACGATGTGATGGTTCCAATGGATACCTGTTTCTTGCATTTGTAGATGAGAAAATTGAGACAGCAAGGGTTAATCAGAAGCGTTTGGGCTGAGTTACTTTTCTTGCATTTAAGAAGCTTTGCCACTTTTTTAAATGGCCAGGAAAGACCACCTTTGAGAAGAGACCATATGATGGTGTTACAAGCAACAAGCTGAGCCCTGCTGTTGAAAGTGAACCTAGATGGGCTAATAGCCAACTTCAAGCAGCTCCATTTTGCTTTTGAACTACATTTTTATTTTGGTGAAGACAAAGAACACAACGTTTTCAATCTGCTTTGGCAGCTCCAAGATCCATAATAGCCCAATCCAATTAAAGGTCTATACACTTCTGCCATTACCATCACACTAGGTTGCTCTACAACATAAAAGGAAGTTGAGCAAAGCAAATCCCATCTGAAAATGAACAATTCTGCCTATTTATTGACATCCTTGTCTGTTGTGGATTCGCCTGGTATTCATTTCCTGGGGCTTTCAGGAGTGACTGTTTACTAAGTGAATGGAAGAAAAATTGAACACATCAATGTTTACCTGACCTAAGACTCATGGCAAAAGCTAAGACTGAAGAGCAAATTAATGCATACACTGGTCACAAACCATAGAGGCAAATGTTTGGAATGTCTTAAAAATTTAACGCATATTTTATACTCCATTGGGAACATTTAAAAGCTTTGACCTTAGCCTATAACAATCTGGGAAAAAAGGAAGGGGGATGAAGTCTGAACAAACTGAATTTATGTCCGATAATGTGAGATGTTTATTTAAGCCCTAACGGCAGAATGTGATAATCCATGGACTCGAGATAGGGGATAGAGATAAGATAGAGTTCTAGATGCTACCAGTAATTATCAGTGTGCTCATTCTAAATCATTTAAACTCTATAGTTTTGAGATAGAAAACCAAGGTAAAGGGACTGTTCGGCAGTCAGAAAAATCTAGGCTAGAATTCTAAAGTCTATTAGGAATCCCTCACCCTGCTGAATGTAGCTAAATCATGCACAATCCAAAACATGGATATTATGTCTCTGACGTAAAACTTAAACCACAAATTTTATTATTAGCCCTTTCTCCTGGGACTTCCCAGACTAAGCCAATTCCTAATTGAGAGATAAGCTTGAACCTCATTTATAATAGAGATTTGGGCAACATGGGAAACCTGGGCTATCAGGGAGGCCAGGAGAAGGGCAAATAACAAGGTAGAAAATCCTTCATCATGTTAAAGTTCTAGCCTCAGTATATTCTCTTGTTAATCTTAACCCGCCCTCTGGAGACAAATGAAAGAGTAGGGCAAAGTGCATGTAATAAGGGTTATTGAAACTTTACAAAAATATCTGACAAAGTGCCAGGCATATAAAAACATTAAATAAATTTTAGTTATTGTTATTATTATTGTCATCACTGTTATCATTATCCTCATTATCAGTGGCAGCATCCCCAGCACAATCATCTTAAAGGCTATTAGGTGGTTTTATGAAATAGTTCCTGAGTTAGCAAATTTGATTGTAGTCTCTATTCTAAAATGACCCAATATGAACTTTGAATCTGTAAGGACATATATTATAGGCACAATGTCTTTAGCTGGATATTCGGGTGCAAATAATCCCCTGACACAAGATGTATACCTCCCCCATACAAAATATCTATCAAAACTTGCAATTATCTACCCATCCCCATTCCTGTAATTGACATCTAGTCTTTATGTGGAGCACAGATGAATGCCACCCAGGTGTTGGTGTGAATAAACAGAACAGGTTAAACTGCTTCAAATAATTCCCTCAAAAAGAAAAATGAAACTCAGTTATTCAAGCTGAGCTAGGTACCCTGTGACCACCAATCAGCTTGAAGTCTACATTGGAGGCACTGTCAACCTGTGCCCTCTAACTCATATAGATAGCAACGGGGGAGAGGGAATCAATGGTATAAAACACTTTCTTTCCGGAGGCACCATGTATACCCTTGAGAATGCAATTTTTGTGGAAGTCAGACATTAGCTTGCCTTCTTCCTGAGAACATGGCGACTACACTTTAGGGGTCAAAAAACCTTCAAGTATTTAAGGAAACAGTACTATGAGGTCATGGAAACCTCAGATGACTGCAGAGATCTCTTTAAAGTAAGACCCTCCCTATTTACTAGGGGACCTTCTTAGAAGGAAAACCAACTTTTTATTTTTGTATACCCTGCAGGCAGTTGTCTTGATGATAGGGGTCATGCTGTCACAATTCGTCACTGAAATGCTTGAAGGTCAGACTCTACTCGCTGGCCAGGATTGTTATGGATGATCTAGTTATCCTAGACGTCCTCCTTGCAAGCCAGTTTAATATAATCACTAAGACATTCTTCTGTACCTGGATTAATGCCCATGGACCAAATGGAAAAGTTAATAGAGACTTTTAAGGAGAAAGCCACCTGACTTTCTAAGATAGACCCTGATAATTTTGGGATTTGTTCAACCTGTTGAGTCCAGGACCCCAAGCATGGTTGTGGTCAACATTGTAGGTGGACCTCATCCTGCTACTTGGAGTCCTATTGTTAGAAGTCTTTATTCAATGCTATTATATATGAAAAAAAAAATTGAACTGATTTATTTCTAGACTAGCTTGTTGGATTAATCAGAGAGGCTGATGGACTATCATATTCATGAGAACATGTTCTAGAAACCAAGGTCAGACTCTACTGACCTTGTAGTAATGAGGGGTAGATCTTCTGGGGAGGTAATTCTCCATGTGTCCCTCACATTTCTGCATGTCTTACAAGCAGAAACACTGAATCCTTTTGTCCTATACTACCTTTTCAAGGATATTGGTAGAGTGAAAGCCTTGGAAGACAGTGATAATGGCTTCCTCTAGAGAAAAGTGCAGATTTGTTTGCTGTACAGTATAATTAATATGGTGTCTCCATCCTGGGCAAAGATCAAGTAGCCTCATTGCCTATTATCAAAGATTCGGATTCTCCAAGCTGGGATTCCTCTCCTGTAAACACATACTGCATATGTAGACGTCACATAGCCTTTTTTGTGCTATTCTATGGGATGTGGGACTCTGAGAACCAGCACGGTACTGCTGATACTCTAGAAACTGCTGTGGCTGCAACGGATAAAGTATTTTCTCTCTGATCCAGAAGCCTCATGTCTTCTGCTACCCTCCGTGGAATTGTGGCAGGCCAACTTCTTAGCTTGCAAGCAAGGTAAAGCCTCAACCTCTCCAAAGTTTTTAACAGAACGTGGGCAGGGTCTTGTAATTATGGTAACAAATGTTCTTATTTTATTTGCATTTTATTGCATTTTGTTATAGCTAATGTATTTGCAGTGATATTTAACAGTTGCTCTTAAAAGATTCACTCTCTAATGTGGAGGCTGACTAATCCTAATATCACCAAGTTCATCTTTTCTTTCTCATTGGGAAAATAATTGCATTAACAAATTGTGATTATTTTCTATTTGTCTTAAATAAATTAGGTCAAAATCATGTGTCATTTACTAGGGACAGATTCCTAAGAGAACCTGTAATACCTGTGAATACTCTACTAAAACTTTTTTGTTTACAAAACGTGTATTTGTAAGGATGGAGTAGGCTTATGCTGAGGCTACAAATAACCCTCAAAATTTTAGTGGCATAACACATAAAGTTTATTTCTCATTCACACAAATTCGGCTGGCAATGCCCGAGGAAGAACCACTTATGCAGTGAACTTAGCCATCCAGGTTTGCCTCAGAATGGGAAGAGATATTGGACTATTGCACAGGGCCTCTTCATTGCCTCAACATGAAAGTGACACATGCTAATTCCACTCAGAGTTCATTGGCCAGAATTAGTCATATGACCCCAGCCAAATGGAAAGGAAACTGAGTGTGTAATCTTTCATATGTTTAAGAAACACAGTGCTTTCTAATTATCTGTAAAAAAAAAAAAAAAAAAGAGGAAAAAAATTATCTTTGGATTCCATTAGAAAAAAAAATTTATGATTGGCTTGTTGTTGGTTCCTAATGTCTGCACAGGGAAAATAAACAAATATGGCCAAAAAACACCTTCCCCAAAGCTAGAATGGCCACCTGGTTGTTTCTGAAGGGGACGAGCTGCAAGCATTGTGTGAAACTCTCCTTACATTTCTCTATGAGATAACTTAACAAATAATGCCAATTCTCAGCCTTGGAAATACTTGGATAAATATTTCAGAGACAGTTTTAAGTATAGTTCATATACATTATCTCATTTAATTCTTGCAAAAACCAAGTAAAGTTTTATTAGTATTTTTTTTTTTTAAATGAGGGTAGGTAATTAAGGAGAGATCAAGTGACTTGTGACCCTGGCATTTTGACCCTTCACCACCTCTACTGCCCTCCTTGTAATATCCATGTATTTCTAAAGAATGCATTTGACAGGTATTACCAAGTGGTTAATACCTCTTAAAGCCCTACCAGGTCAGTCTTATTGTTAAAAAAGAATGGAGCTAAAGTATGATCTGGTTCCAAGTGTATAGACATCTAAGTTTAACAAAACCTAGAACATGAGGGTAACTCTGAGAGTGAAGGGAATTGAAGGCTTTGCAGTCAATCTGAGCTAGCTTTTTTGCTCCATTTTGCATCACGAAGACTGATGAGACACTTTAGGGTCTTGACTATCTGACTGATATTTGCCTTATTTCCAGGGTATACAGGACCCTATCCATATTTTAAAACCATTCTCTCAGAACATAATTGGGTCAGTTATGATTATATCTGGGGTAATACTCAGAAACTGATGAATTATATTGGCAATGATGTTTAAATTTTACTAATATCAAAAATACATAGTAATATATTGGCCCTATGTTAAATAATGTTTTTTTTCATAGCACATAATATATATTCAAAGCCATTTTATGTCTATTATCTACTTAGAATTTCAAACATCTGTTTAGTGAGGTAAAGCATATATTGTTATTACCATAATTGAAATGGAGAAATTGTGGCAGAAGTTAAATGCCTTTATTTATTCGTATGTATTTATTTATTTTTCTTTAAGGGTTTAATGCCCTTTTTTTTTTTTTTTTATAACATCTTTATTGGAGTATAATTGCTTTACAACGGTGTGTTAGTGTCTGCTTTATAACAAAGTGAATCAGTTATACATAAACATATATCCCCATATCTCTTCCCTCTTGCGTCTCCCTCCCTCCCACCCTCCCTATCCCATCCCTCTAGGTGGTCACAAAGCACTGAGCTGATCTTCCTGTGCTATGTGGCTGCTACCCACTAGCTATCTATTTTATGTTTGGTAGTGTATATATGTCCATGCCACTCTCTCACTTTGTGCCAGCTTACCCTTCCCCCTCCCTGTATCCTCAAGTCCATTCTCTAGTAGGTCTGCATCTTTATTCCCATCTTGCCCCTAGGTTCTTCGTGACCTTTTTTTTTTTTTAGATACCATATATATGTGGTAGTATATGGTATTTGTTTTTCTCTTTCTGATTTACTTCACTCTGTATGACAGGCTCTAGGTCCATCCACCTCACTACAAATAACTCAGTTTTGTTCCTTTATATGGCTGAGTAATATTCCATTGTATATATGTGCCACATCTTCTTTATGCATTCATCTGTTGATGGACACTTAGGTTGCTTCCATGTCCTGGCTATTGTAAATAGAGCTGCAATGAACATTGTGGTACATGATTCTTTTTGAATTATGGTTTTCTCAGGGTATATGCCCAGTAGTGGTTTTCTCAGGGTATATACCCAGTAGTGGGACTGCTGGGTCATATGGTAGTTCTATTTTTAGTTTTTTAAAGAACCTCCACACTGTTCTCCATAGTGTCTGTATCAATTTACATTCCCACCAACAGTGCAAGAGGGTTCCCTTTTCTCCACACCCTCTCCAGCATTTAGTGTTTGCAGATTTTTTGATGATGGCCATTATGACCGGTGTGAGATGATATCTCTTTTTATTTTTGATTTGCATTTCTCTAATGATTAATGATGTTCAGCATTCTTTCATGTGTTTGTTGGCAATCTGTATATCTTCTTTGGAGAAATGTCTATTTAGGTCTTCTGCCCATTTTTGGATTGGGTTGTTTGATTTTTTCATATCGAGCTACATGAGCTGCTTGTAAATTTTGGAGATTAATCCTTTGTCAGTTGCTTCATTTGCAAATATTTTCTCCCATTCTGAGGGTTGGCTTTTTGTCTTTATAGTTTCCTTTGCTGTGCAAAAGCTTTTAAGTTTCATTAGGTCCCATTTGTTTATTTTTGTTTTTATTTCCATTCCTCTAGAAGGTGGGTCAAAAAGGATCTTGCTGTGATTTATGTCATAGAGTGTTCTGCCTATGTTTTCCTCGAAGAGTTTGATGGTGTCTGGCCTTATATTTAGGTCTTTAATCCATTTTGAGTTTATTTTTGTGTATGGTGTTAAGGATTGTTCTAATTTCATTCTTTTACATGTAGCTGTCCAGTTTTCCCAGCACCACTTATTGAAGAGGCTGTCTTTTCTCCATTGTATATTCTTGCCTCCTTTATCAAAGATAAAGTGACCATATGTGCGTGGGTTTATCTCTGGGCTTTCTATCCTGTTCCATTGATCTATATTTCTGTTTCTGTGCCAGTACCATACTGTCTTGATTACTGTAGCTTTGTAGCATAGTCTGAAGACAGGGAGCCTGATTCCTCCAGCTCCGTTTTTCTTTCTCAAGATTGCTTTGGCTATTCGTGGTCTTTTGTGTTTCCATACAAATTGTGAAATTTTTTGTTCGAGTTCTGCGAAAAATGCCAGTGGTAGTTTTATAGGGATTGCATTGAATCTGTAGATTGCTTTGGGTAGTAGAGCCATTTTCACAATGTTGATTCTTCCAATCCAAGAACATGGTATATCTCTCCATCTATTTGTAGCATCTTTAAATTCTTTCATCAGTGTCTCATAATTTTCTGCATACAGGTCTTTTGTCTCCTTAGGTAGGTTTATTCCTAGGTATTTTATTCTTTTTGTTGCAGTGGTAAATGGGAGTGTTTTCTTAATTTCACTTTCAGATTCATCATCATTAGTGTATAGGAATGGAAGAGATTTCTGTGCATTAATTTTGTATCTTGCTACTTTACCAAATTCATTGATTAGCTCTAGTAGTTCTCTGGTAGCATCTATAGGATTCTCTATGTAGAGTATCATGTCATCTGCAAACAGTGACAGCTTTACTTCTTTTCTGATTTGGATTCCTTTTATTTCTTTTTCTTCTCTGATTGCTGTGGCTAACACTTCCAAAACTATGTTGAATAATAGTGGTGAGAGTGGGCAACCTTGTCTTGTTCCTGATCTTAATGGAAATGGTTTCCGTTTTTCACCATTGAGAATGATGTTGGCTGTGGGTTTGTCATATATGGCCTTTATTATGTTGAGGAAAGTTCCCTCTATGCCTACTTTCTGGAGGGTTTTTATCATACATCGGTGTTGAATTTTGTCAAAAGCTTTCTCTGCATCTATTGAGATGATCATATGGTTTTTCTTCTTCAATTTGTTAATATGGTGTATCACATTGATTGATTTGCATATACTGAAGAATCCTTGCATTCCTGGGATAAATCACACTTGATCATAGCGTATGATCCTTTTAATGTGCTGTTGGATTCTGTTTGCTAGTATTTTGTTGAGGATTTTTGCATCTATGTTCATCAGTGATATTGACCTGTAGTTTTCTCTCTTTGTGACATCTTTGTCTGGTTTTGGTATCAGAGTGATGGTGGCCTCATAGAATGAGTTTGGGAGTGCTCCTCCCTCTGCTATATTTTGGAAGAGTTTGAGAAGGATAGGTGATAGCTGTTCTCTAAATGTTTGATAGAATTCGCCTGTGAAGCCATCTGGTCCTGGGCTTTTGTTTGTTGGAAGATTTTTAATCACAGTTTCAATTTCAGTGCTTGTGATTGGTCTGTTCATATTTTCTATTTCTTCCTGGGTCAGCTTGGAAGTTTGTGCATTTCTAAGAATTTGTCGATTTCTTCCAGGTTGTCCATTTTATTGCCACATAGTTGCTTGTAGTAATCTCTCATAATCCTTTGTATCTCTGCAGTGTCAGTTGTTATTTCTCCTTTTTCATTTCTAATTCTATTGATTTGAGTATTCTCCCTTTTTTTCTTGATGAGTCTGGTTAATGGTTTATCAATTTTGTTTATCTTCTCAAAGAACCAGCTTTTAGTTTTATCGATCTTTGCTATTGTTTCCTTCATTTCTTTTTCATTTATTTCTGATCTGATATTTATGATTTCTTTCCTTCTGCTAAGTTTGGGGTTTTTTTGTTCTTCTTTCTCTAATTGCTTTAGGTGTAAGGTTACGTTGTTTACTTGGGATGTTTCTTGTTTCTTAAGGTAGGATTTTATTGCTATAAACTTCCCTCTTAGAAGTGCTTCTGCTGCATCCCATAGGTTTTGGGTCGTCGTGTTTTCACTGTCATTTGTTTCTAGGTATTTTTTGATTTCCTCTTTGATTTCTTCAGTGATGTCTTGGTTATTACATAGTGTGTTGTTTAGCCTCCATGTGTTTGTATTTCTTACAGATTTTTTCCTGTAATTGATATCTAGTCTCATAGCGTTGTGGTCGGAAAAGATACTTGATATGATTTCAATTTTCTTAAATTTACCAAGGCTTTATTTGTGACCCAAGATATCATCTATCCTGGAGAATATTCTGTGAGCACTTGAGAAGAATGTGTATTCTGTTGTTTTTGGATGGAATGTCCTATAAATATCAATTAAGTCCATCTTGTTTAATATATCATTTAAAGCTTGAGTTTCCTTATTTATTTTCATTTTGGATGATCTCTCCATTGGTGAAAATGAGGTGTTAAAAGTCCCCTACTATGATTGTGTTACTGTCGAGTTCCCCTTTTATGGCTGTTACTACTTGCCTTATGTATTGAGGTGCTCCTATGTTGGGTGCCTATATATTTATAATTGTTATATCTTCTTGGATTGATCCCTTGATCATTATGTAGTGTCCTTCTCTGTCTCTTGTAATAATCTTTGTTTTATTCTGCTCCCTGGCAGTTATTTCCACCATTTTATCTTCCAGATCACTTATCTGTTCTTCTGCCTCAGTTATCCTTCTATTGATCCCTTGTAGAGAATTTTTAATTTCATTTATTGTGTTGTTCATCACTGTTTGCTCTTTAGTTCTTCTAGGTCCTTGTTAAACGTTTCTTGTATTTTCTCCACTCTATTTCCAAGATTTTGGATCAGGTTTACTGTCATTATTTTGAATTCTTTTTCAGGTAGACTGCCTATTTCCTCTTCATTTGTTAGGTCTGGTGGGCTTTTGCCTTGCTCCTTCATCTGCTGTGTGTTTTTCTATCTTCTCATTTTGCTTAACTTACTGTGTTTGGGTCTCCTTTTCGCAGGCTGCATGTTTGTAGTTCCCTTTGTTATTGGTGTCTGTCCCCAGTGGCTAAGGTTGGTTCAGTGGGTTGTGTAGGCTTCCTGGTGGAGGTGACTAGTGCCTGTGTTCTGGTGGATGAGGCTGAATCTTGTCTTTCTGGTGGGCAGGTCCATGTCTGGTGGTGTGTTTTGGGGTGTCTGTGGCCTTATTATGATTTTAGGCAGCCTCTCTGCTAATGGGCAGGGTTGTGTTCCTGTCTTGCTAGTTGTTTAGCATAGGGTGTCCAGCACTGTAGATTGCTGGTCGTTGAGTGAAGCTAGGTCTTGGGGTTGAGATGGAGATCTGTGGGAGAAATTTGCCGTTTGATATTACATGGAGCTGGGAGGTCTCTTGTGGACCAGTGTCCTGAACTTGGCTCTCCCACCTCAGTGGCACAGTCCTGATGCCTGGCTGGAGTACCAAGAGCCTGTCATCCACACAGCTCAGAATAAAAGGGGGAAAGGAAAGAAAGAAAGAAAAGAAAGAAAGAAAAGAAAGAAAGAAAGAAAAAATAAAAATTAAAAGCTATTAAAATAAAAACAAAAAATAAATATTAAAAGAATTTTTTTAAGTAATTAAAAAAAAGAAAGAAGACAACTACCAAACCAAAAAGCAAATCCACCACTGATAACAAGTGCTGAAAACTATACTATTAAAAAAAAAAAAAAGGAAACAGACAGACAGAACCCTAGGACAAATGGTAAAAGCAAAGCTATACAGAAAATCACACACAGAAGCATATGCATACACACTCACAAAAAGAGAAAAGGGGGAAAATATATATATATTATTGCTCCCAAAGTCCATTTCCTCAATTTGGGATGATTCGTTGTCTATTCAGGTATTCCACAGATGCAGGTACATCAAGTTGACTGTGGATATTTAATCGGCTGTTCCTGAGGCTGCTGGGAGAAACTTCCCTTTCTCTTCTTTGTTCGCACAGCTCCTGGGATTCAGCTTTGGATTTGGACCCGCCTTTGCGTGTAGGTCGCCTGAGGGCATCTGTTCCCGCCCAGACAGGATGGGGTTAAAGCAGCAGCTGCTTCGGGGGCTCTGGCTCACTCGGTTGGGGGGAGAAAGGGAAAGGAGGCGGGGCGAGCCTGCGGCGGCAGAGGCCAGCGTGACGTTGCGCCGGCGTGACGTTGCACCGGCGTGACGTAGCACCAGCGTGAGGTGCGCCGTGCGTTCTCCCGGGGAAGTTGTCCCTGGTTCACGGGACCCTGGCGGTGGCGGGCTGCACAGGCTCCCGGGAGGGGCAGTGTGGAGAGTGACCTGTGCTCGCACACAGGCTTCTTGGTCGCGGCAGCAGCAGCCTTAGCGTTTCATGCCCGTCTCTGGGGTCCGCGCTGACAGCCGCGGCTCGCGCCCATCTCTGGAGCTCCTTTAAGCGGCGCTCTGAATCCCCTCTCCTCGCGCACCAGGAAACAAAGAGGTAAGAAAATGTCTCTTGCCTCTTCGGCAGCTGCAGACTTTTTCCCGGACTCCCTCCCGGCTAGCTGTGGTGCACTAACCCCTTCAGGCTGTGTTCACGCTGCCAACCCCAGTCCTCTCCCTGGGATCCGACTGAAGCCCGAGTCTCAGCTCCCAGCCCCCGCCCGCCCCGGCGGGTGAGCAGACAAGCCTCTCGGGCTGGTGAGTGCTGCTCGGCGCCGAGCCTCCGTGCGGGAGTCTCTCTGCTTTGCCCTCCGCACCTCTGTGGCTGCGCTCTCCTCCGTGGCTCCGAAGCTGCCCCCCTCCGCCCCCCTCCACCGTTTCCGCCCGCGAAGGGGCTTCCTAGTGTGTGGAAACCTTTCCTTCTTCACAGCTCCCTCCCACTGGTGCAGGTCCCATCCCTGTTGTCTCTGTTGTTTCTTTTTTCTTTTGCCCTACCCAGGTACGTGGGGAGTTTCTTGCCTTTTGGGAGGTCTGAGGTCTTCTGCCAGCGTTCAGTAGGTGTTCTGTAGGAGTTGTTCCACATTTAGATGTGTTTCTGATGTATTTGTGGGGAGGAAGGTGATCTCCGCGTATCACTCTTCCGCCATCTTGAAGCTCCTCAAGATATTTCTTAGATGGCAAAGAATGTGCAATCTCCACAGGGTGAAACAGTCAGTGACGGAACTAAATTGAATCAAATGTGATTTTACTAAGCTCTCAGTAGGATAATATTTTGATACTCTAGCTCTGACCTAGTTCAATTAAATACAAACACAAAGAGAAGTTATAATTCAAACTGGTTTTGTTCATGGTTCAATTAATAGATAATATTTTGAGACAGTTAAGTATATTCATGATCTTTTTTCCAGTTTTAGATGCATGATTTTGTTGTGAGCAAGTTGCTAATTAAATTGGAGTACATTTAGGAAGGAATCAGAAGGAAATAGTTATTTTCTGCAAGGTTATGTGCATACCTCTATATCACTTCATCTTTACTAACTCTGTGAAATACCTGCCATTATCCCCATTGAATAGATAAGAAAACTTAAAACACTATGTTGGTTAAGTATCTTTCCCATAGTTAGCCAATTGGAATGTGCAAAAATTAGAATTGCTCTAACTTGTTCGTAGGTTTTATGACTTTCAAGCTCATGTGACGTTCTGGAGCAGTATGTGTCTTCAATGTGTAAGATAGTTTGGCTATTCTATATGGGCAACTATTGCTAATTAACTTTCTACTTGTTTTCACTTAATGAGACTATTCTCTGTGCAAAACCTTATGGCATGTTTTCATCTACCTAAATAAGACAGAGTAAAGGCTTTGTCAAAGACCTTAAAAATATATAGTTTAGTTTACAATTTTATTAGCACACTGAACTGTTTTCTGTGACAATGCTCTCATCTGTACATTCTGGTAAACTCTTTCCAATCACATCTGTTTACTGTCATACAAATATGGCCCATACAAAGATGCCTAAATTCCCCAGGGGAAATCTATTCAAATTCATGGCAAAGTGATTTAGAATAAGAAAGGAGGATAGAATTCATAATTCTACATCTGGATTTGGGAGAATTACCATTTAGATTCAGTGCTGACCCTGACTGAGAGATTTGTCTTGATATTAAGAAAGCTTTTTTATATCACCATCATCCCTTCAAGCTAGGGTGTTATTGCATCTTTCAAAAAATTGCAAACTAATAAAATCTAGAGGAATTCATCGGGTTTCTAGAGAGTTTGAATTCCACACGTGCAAACTGTCAGCTTTAAGTAAGTCATGCAAAACTCTATTTAAATGATTCGGCCTCTCCCTGAATATGGGAAATGGGAAATGTTATTCGGTAGATAGAATAAAACGGTTTGAATGGCAAGGAATAGATTAAACCTGCTCACAGTCACTGAGCAGAGGTGATAAGAGATGATTTGAAAGTAGAAATAGTCATTTGTGATGGGTCTCGCTGTTAACATACTAGCATGTGTGAAGGCATTAGAGAGCATGGGTGAGACCCATGAGCATGCCTTCATCTCTATAAATCAAGCATTCACCAGAGGTTTCTTCCTGCTAGAATTTCTCATACCGGACCTGACTTCCATTCCCCAACCAACCGACAAGGCACATGGAATAGAAAGAATAGAAATACATCAATGAATGCAAATCAGAAAACCCTGTGGAAAAGGTCCCCTGAAGAGATCTGAGCAGGGTGTTTCCTAACTGACAACCAAGAATTCATGCAAGAGAATGCTAAGGGCAGGTGACTTTAAATATGTGTGGCTGAGAGGTTCAGAGGACAGCTTGGGCCTTTTACAGAGCTGGATTCCAACCCTGCTTCTGTCCCTTTCTGTCCTTTGTGTTAGCCTGAGTGGGCAAGTTACATAATTTCTTTGAGTCTCAGTTTCCTCATTTGTAAATGAGTGATAATAACGGTAGTGTTCATCTCATCATGGATTGAATTAGGCCATATATGCAAATGCACAGCACGCAGCTGCCTGGCACTCAATAAATGTTATCTGAAATTCAAAACCAAAAACAAATCTATCAAACTTAAATACCTTTTGTTTGAATACAGAGGCAGTATGTTTACCAACATTCTAAATAGCTAAATAGTTCATTAACCAATATTGTTAAATTCTTACTGTGCATCTAGTTCTGTCCTTCTATAACAGAAGCCCTGGAATCCCCAGACACTGAAGATAAGACATCCTTTACTAGAAAACATCTAATTTTCCCCATTCCATAAAATCCATCAAGTTTTCACACCTTGAGGCTTTTATATTTTACCACTTGCAAAATGTGGGGCTTTTCTGACAACTTTCCATGGCACAAACCCCTCTCCCCCTCTGTTCTACTCTGGGGGAAAAAGTCACTTGGCAGTTGCCTTTTTCTAATTCTCCTCACCTCTTTCAGACTACCTTTTAGTGTAAAACATTTCCTGTGACTGCTAAATCTCTGGTTATATGCACTGGTTAATTACTTTCCAAAGCATCTGTTGCTGTCAGGCAAACATGTTCCATGTGTTTGTGAAAATGGCTTTTCTTTCCAGAAAATTCACTGACTACATTCTGTAATACAGGGAATAAGAAAATGAAGTCCCTCCCATGTGTTAGGCACCTGCTATCTGTCAGGCACCCCTCTAATTATTTCCTCCAATCCTTTTAGTAACCCTGTGAAATAGGTGATATTACATATTACACATCAGGCAAAGGAAGAATTGTGGAAATCAAATCATTTGCTGTATAAATAAAATTTGAATCCAAGTATTTGTATTACTATAAAGTGTTAGGGGCAGTGTTTTCTGATTTGATATTTGGATTGTGGGAATCATATAATGAAGACATATTACCCCCCTTTTTTAAAACAACAGTAATAGCCATGAGCATGTCCACCATCACAACCACCACCTAAAATCCACAATAATTTGTGGATTACAGCGCATCACTCTCAAGGGAAAAGTTCTATATGCAGTGAATTAGCACAGAGGGCAAAATAAGTGTGGCAGGCAAATTTCATTGATCTCCAAGATTCCTGCCCCTTCCCCACTATATATTCCCTTTATATACCCCTCCCCTCGAATGTAAGTGGGACTTGTGAATATAATGAGTCATCACACCTGTGATTATGTTACATTTTACAACAGAAAGGATATTTCAGATGCAACTAAAGTCTTTAGTCAATTGACATTGAGTTAGTAAAAAGGGAGGTTATCCTGTGTGGACCTGATCTAATCAGATGAGTCCTTAAAAGAAATCAGATAGATTCAAAGTGAGAGAGTTGACTCCTGCTGGCATTAAAGGAGAAAACAACCATGTTGTGAACTGGATAGAGAGAGCCATGTGGCAAGTATACCAGGTCAGCCTCTAGGGGCTGAGGGCATTCCCTGGCCAATAGCCAACAAGTAAATGAGGACTTTATTCCAATAACTGCAAGGAACTCAATTCTGCCAACAACCACTCACCTTGGAAGAGGACCTTGAGCCTTAGGTGAGATCACAGCCCTGGCTGACACCCTGATTTCAGCCTGAGGAGACCCTGAGCAGAAGACCCAGTTAAGCCATGCCCATGGACATTCGTTTAAGCTGCTAAGTTTGAGATAATTTGTTACTAACTAATAAAAACTAATATTCAGTACATTGAGTTAACTGTCAAATGAGTGATAGATGGTAGGTACTATGAGCTCAATACAGTAGAAATAAATCAATTTGTTGGGAGGGATGTTAATATTGCTGCAGAAGAAGAATCTTCAACTCACTGGGGATAGACGCTCTATACCAAACTTTTCCATTCTACTCTCCTTTTTTTTCTTATTTATTTATTTATTTTTATATTTATTTTTGGCTGTGTCGGGTCTTCGTTTCTGTGCGAGGGCTTTCTCCAGTTGCGGCAAGCAGGGGCCACTCATCATCGCGGTGCGCGGGCCCCTTCACTATCGCGGCCTCTCCTGTTGCGGAGCACAGGCTCCAGACGCGCAGGCTCAGTAGCTGTGGCTCACGGGCCCAGTTGCTCCGCGGCATGTGGGATCCTCCCAGACCAGGGCTCGAACCCGTGTCCGCTGCATTAGCAGGCAGATTCTCAACCACTGCGCCACGAGGGAAGCCCTACTCTCCTTTTTAATATGTCATTTTCTTAGGGTGGTTTCCCCAGAAGCAGACCCTAAGACAAGGATTCACATGCACAAGATTCTTAATGAAAATATTCCCAGGGAGAGCTGAGCAGAGAAAGGGAAGAAGCCAAGCAAAGAGACAATTTCAGGCAAAACCCCAGCTGTAGCTGAATCTCACATTGGCAATCTAAAGTATTATGGTACACTAAAATTCATCCTTACTTGGGACCAGAAGTTTGGGGTTTCATATTTGGCAGCAGTCAGTCATTGGCGAATAACATCCTGGTGCTGGCATTGCCATCTCACTACAAATATGAGCAAAATCAAAAGCAGTTCCAGTAATTCAGGGGCAGGTCTTGGAAGGGAAACACAGGAGAAGACAGTTAAAGAAAAAACAGAAGGAGGTGGACTTCTGGTTTCCAGTACAGTATTAAAGAAGCTTGAAAATTACCATTCTGTTCTAACAAGAAGTGAAAATCTGAGCAAACTAAGAAATCAACAACTCTTCTTAGATCCATAAGAGAAGTGAGGTCACAGGAAAAGCCAATGCCCCCTAAATTGGAGAGAATGACAGGCAAATACAAAGAATAACAACATGTTAGAGCAGAAACCTCTGAGGAATTAATATAGGATAAGAAACCCTGAACTATAATTGATGAATTCCTGGAGACTCATTGTGTACAAGTCTGAGAGTTAAAAACTACAGAGGGACTCAGTCATTGGGAAGCCCCACACTTTTGTGAGTTTTACCTTCCAGAGCTCTAATCAGGTTCTCATAGTGAATGCTGAAAAAAATTCCGTCATACTTCTGGCAGGGGAAGGAGAAAAGGGACCATTTTGAAATATGCCAGAACATTCTGTTCTCCTTAACAAGGTCTACCCTCAGAAGAATCTATTTTACCACAGCCTAAACTATTGGGGTTTTATCAGAACCCAACTGACCTGGGGGAAGAGGAAGAAAAATTTCTAACTCCAGGCCACTCTACCATACTGTCCCACTTAAATGCAGGGGAGAGCTGAGAAGCATGTATGAAGTTCACAGCCTAGAGGCACAGGCTCACTAAAAGTCTGAAACCTAATCAAAGAACTACAGAATGCTTCCTCTTCCCCCAAAGCTTACTATCACATTACTAAAGGCTTATTTATGGCAGTTCCATTTACCTAGCACATCATGTATAGCTTTCCGGAAGAACTTACAATACATATGAAAAGGCAAAAAACACAGTTGGAAGACACAGAAAAAACATCAGCATCAGACTCAGATATGACAATGATGTTGGAATCAACAGGGCAGGAATTTAAAACTACTATGATTAATATACTAAAGGATCTCATGGATAAACTAGACAGCATGCAAGGACAAATGAGTCATGTAAGCAGAGAAAAAATTCTAAGTAAGAACCAAAAAGAAATGCTAGAGATCAAAGCACTGTAGCAGAAGTGAAGAATGCTTTTACTGGGCTTCTTAGTAGACTGGGCATGGCTGAGGAAAAAATCTCTGAGCTTGAGGATATCTCAAGAGATACCTGCAAACTGAAAACAAATAACAGAATATCTCTGGGACAACGATAAAAGGCATAACATATTTGTGATGGAAATAACAGATGGATAAGAAAGAGCAAAAGAACAGAAGATATATTTAAAAATATAATGAATGGGACTTTCTCCAATTAATGTCAAACACAAAACCACAGATCCAGGAAGCTTGGAGAATATCCTGTAAGATAAACACCAACAAACGACACCTTGAAAGGCAGTATAGCAAAACTCACATAAGAAGAAGTAGACAATCTGAATAGACAATGTCAAGAGAATGAAAAGATAAGCCACAGACTGGGAGAAAATTTTGCAAAAAGAATATCGGATAAAAGACTGTTATCCAAATAGACAAAGAATGCTTAAAGCTCAACAATAAAAAAACAAACAAGCCAATTAAAAAATATGCCAAAGACCTTAACAGATACCTCAACAGAGAAGATATGCAGATGGAAAATAAGCATATAAAAAGATGTTCCACATCATATGTCATTAGAGAAAAGCAAATTAAATCACTTCCTTACTACACACCTTATTAGAATGGCCAAAATCCAGGACACTAATAATACCAAAGGCTGGTGAGGTTGTGAAGCAACAGAAACTCTCATTCATTGCTGGTGGAAATGCAAAATGGTACAGCCAATTTGGAAGAGAATTATTTACCCAAAAGTGCTGAATACTTATGTCCACACAAAAACCTGCACATGAATGTTTATAGCAGCTTTATTCATAATCACCAAAACTTGGAAGTAACCAAGATATCCTTCAGTTGGTGAATGGATAAGGAAACTTTGGCATATCCAGACAATGGAATATTATTCAGCACTAAAAAGAAATGGGCTATCAAATCATGAAAAGACATGGAGAAAACGCAAATGCATATAACTAAGTGAAATAAGCCAATCTAAAAAAAGGTACATACTATATGACTCCAATTATATAACATTCTGGAAACGGCAAAACTATGGAGACACTAAAAAATTCAGTGCTTACCAGGAGTTATGGAGGAGGGAGGGCTGAATAGGCTGAGCACAGAGGACTTTTAGTGCAGTGAAAATACTGTCTGGTACCATGAGGGTAGATATATGTCATACATTTATCCAGATCTATAGAATGTGTGGGGGCAGGTATATATGGGAAATCTCTGTACCTTCCTCTTAATTTTTTATGAGCCTAAAACTGCTATTAAAGTCTATTAAAGAAAAGAAAAACACAAGGGGAATATGATAATATACCGGAAATTTGTAAAAGGATTCAAGTGAATCTGGGTGATGTATCAGTAATATCTATCACAGTTATGTACCATTGAAAAGATTACAATTAACAGCTTAATAACTCTGGAATCCTGCTTCTAAAAATTAAAAAACAGTAAATTGACTAAGAAAATGTGCCTTTTAATACTACTATAACTGCCATTCATTAAATGACTATTATGTCCCAGACACCATTTCATTTAATAAGTAGCACAACCTTATGACATTAGTTCTACTATAATCCTCATTTTACACATCAGGAAATTTTGGTTACAAGAGATAAAGTAACTTGGCCAAGTGAATGTACCTTGTAAGTGGGTGAGCTGAGATTTGAATTATCTGAGTCAAATCATGTGTCCGTGCACTACATTAAGCCACTACCATTTTCAGTAGGTTTAAGGTATGATGTCGGCAAATTATTTCAGATAATAACCATAAAAAGTGTTTACTACGTGCCAGGGTCTTCTAAGCACTTTATGTAGATTAACTGACTTAACACTTCAAAAGAGTACATGTCTTTATCATTTTTTTGAGTGAGGTGTGTTATTTACTCTGGTCAGCCAATGCATAACAATGAGAGATGTTTACTATCCTGGAAACATTGTGCTCATAATTTTTTTTTTTTAAACCCAGATTTATAGAATTGCCATTACATGATGCTATCTTTTATTTTTAATTTAATTTAATTTTATTTATTTATTTTTGTCTGTGTTGGGTCTTCGTTTCTGTACGAGGGCTTTCTCTAGTTGCGGCAAGCGGGGGCCACTCTTCATCGCGGTGCGCGGGCCTCTCATTATCGCGGCCTCTCTCGCCGCGGAGCACAGGCTCCAGACGCGCAGGCTCGGTAATTGTGGCTCATGGGCCCAGCCGCTCCGCGGCATGTGGGATCTTCCCAGACCAGGGCTTGAACCCGTGTCCCCTGCATTAGCAGGCAGATTCTCAACCACTGCGCCACCAGGGAAGCCCCATAATTTCTTTATCTCCCTCCCATTCTCCTTTCCTTCCTTTCCCTTTTTTCCTTTCTATCTTGATTTAATCTTTAACTAACTTGCATTGGACACCACATTTCAGCAAAAATCATGGTGATATTAATGAGTTACAAAAGAGCAATTAAATATGAAGCCTGCCCTCAGGACCTTACAAAAAATTAGATGAATGTATAAATGCTTACAGCATAAGCTGAAAAGGGGGGGCTCAGAGAGACTACTTCATAGATACTCAAAGAAGGAAGAAATTGAATTTACAGTTGACCATTGAACAACATGGATTTGAACTGCACAGGTCTGCTTATGAGTGGATTTTTTCCTGGTAAACACTATAGTACTACATGATCCACAGTTGGTTGAATCCACCAACACAGAACTGTGGATTCGGAGGGACAACTATGGGACTTGAGCATCTGAGGATTTGAGTAGATGGGGCAGGTCTTGGAACCAATCCCCAAGCATTGTTCAAGGGTCAACTGTATTTGAAAATATTGACAGTTAAAATAGACTTTGAAGGATAAATTGGATTCATATTTATTGTGATGCAAGGATAAACCATCATAGGTGAAAGGAACAGTATGAACACATTTATGAAGATAGAAAGGAGCAGCTTTTCTGGTATCCAGATAAGTACTTCAATTTGGCTGTAGCAAAGAAAAGATTAGGGGAGCCGTATGTAGGTCGGTGCCAGATTGTCTACTCTAAATGCCAGGTTAAGAAGTTTAGGCTTTAATTTTCACTCAGAGCTCAAAGTTCTAATTTCTAAGTCCCAGTTGGATGAGAAAACTATCAGATTTTGGACAATGCTTAAACGTGTATTTTTACTCAGGGTAATTGTCTATCTCTTGATGCAAAACCAAAGGGACATTTTAAGAGTTTGTTTATTTTGCTGTTTCAGTAGACACCAGAGAAGGGAATATTAGTTGAAGTTCCTCTAAAATATTTTCTTATGACCAATGAACACCTGCCATGAGATTGTGTTTCTTTTTGATGTCTTTTTAATCAGCTTACCAATTTGCAGTTAGAAAACAAAGTAGCTAAAGCCGCAGTAAGTCTGGAAGCACAGTAATCCTCACCTCCCTCTCAGATCAGCATTGCTTCTATTGAGCCTGCTTATTTGTTTTTGTCTCTGTTCAAGAAGAGGGATAAAAGCCTTATTTATGAAGCTTTCATTAGTGACCTGAAATACCACCACAAAGACGATGGTTTTTTCCTGTGTTTATTTAGACAGTCAATTATTCACTTACAATGTAGGTATGTGGAATTGAGCACAGAAAATAATGGACAAGTACTTATTAACAATTTAATTGTAAGCCAGTAAATGTAAAATCTCAAACTGCATCTCATCATATCAAACTAGATGGATTTTTGACTGCCTTCCAGGACTTCAGTTAAATAACCCAAAGTAAATTTCCTTTATTGAGAAGTTCTAACACCACAGACTGTTACCCACTCCGTGCCTGAGTGCTTATATGCAGGAGGAACATGCAATTTATTATCCAAAGAGGAATGGTTTTGACAGGAAAAGGAGATATTAACAATTATAGCAGGACAATCAGCATCTATGTGAACTGTCCCAGGCTAACTGAGGTACACTGTCACCTGATTTGTTGGAATTTCAAAGAAGCTAGGAGATCTAGAGTATATCCCTGATCCATTGTCAACTTTAGCAGTGGGTGCTGCTTCTAACATCTACTGATTTCCTACACTCTGACAAAAGATGCTTCGTAGGGCTTGTTGATGGCAGGGGAGTTTGTGAGCTCCCCAAATTCTCATTCTGGCCATTACTCACATTGGCCTAGGGAGATGTTTGAATTTCATGGATAGATAACTTTTCCTTGGAACTCAAAGTCAAGGATCATATGATATTGTTCCAGATAATGAAAGACTCTAAGGAAAAAAAAAGGAATTTTATAAATTCCCTATCTTGAATACTTCATTTAAGAAGTATGTTGATTTTGACTCTAAATATAGAATTGACTCATTTCAACTCCCTTTTCATGGTAGCTACATGATTTATGAGAAACATGTCTTTAATAATGTAGAGGAAAGATATTTTCCAGGAGGTGCATCAGTGTTGCTATCTCTCTTAGCACTTAGAATCTCAGGAAAGAAGCATAGAGTAATGGACAGATCCTTATGGGTAGGCAAATGATATTTCAATGCTAGCTCTGCACTTCCTAGCTGAGTGATTCTGGGTTAGATACTTAACCTACCTGGACCTTAGTTTCTTCATTACCTCATAACACTCCCTATGAATCAAGCATTCTGAAAAGCACTTTACATGAATCATCCCATTTTAACTGCCACAACAACACTTTGAGGTAGGTATTTTTAATACCCCATTTTCGGATGATAAAACTGGTTACTCTCCAGCCTCTATCCATGCTTTATTTTTTGTTTATGGCATTTTCATTTACATATTTATATTTCCAACTAGTGTGTACTTTCCAAGGGACAGAAATTGTGCCATTTTTGATCACTGCAGACACAGAAATTGATGCTCAATAAGTACATGTGAAAGAAAGAAAGAAAGAAAAAAAGAAAGAAAGAAAGGAAGTTGCTAAAAGTGATACATCTATTCAGGATTTGAATTAGGAGTTGAACCCCAGTAATCTGAACCCACAGTGCTTCACTGCTCCTTTATATTGTCTCCCTAGCTCATAGTGCCACTGTGAAAATTAAATGGGAAACTTCTAAAATATGAGCTCAGTGGATATGTATTCACTCCCCTTTCTTCCGCTCAGATCTGTGGCTCTTGGATTACTGGGGATTCATATGCTAGAAAATAAAGAAACATTGCCTTGCCCAACTCTCAAGGGACTCATTCATACTGGAGAGCTCATTTAATGATTTACAATGGATGAATATCTCTTTCCTTGGCAGGAAATCTATTTAAAGAAAACAAATTAAGATCAGTTACTTGATGCATTTATGGGACCTGATCCAGGAAAAATACATAAAGAAATTACTTCATCAGACTCAGTCTTTTTCAACAGTCTAAGCTACTTTTTTAATGTTCCTGATTAGAGTAGACTTTTGATGTACAGTGACTATTGTTATAATCACAATAATTGTTATTATTGTTATGATTATTATTATAAAAATAACATTAACACCTTCAAAGATGCACAAATGAGTAACAATGTATAATTTGTAATATTTCCGAAGTGTGAATTTGAACCTTGCATGGCAGGAGACTGGTATTCATGGTAAGACTTATAGATATTAAAAAGTGAGCAACTTGAGGATATGGAAAAATTGGAACTTTTGTACTTTGCTGGTAGGACTATAAAATGAGGAAGCTGCTTTGGAAACCGCCTCAAAAAGCTAAACAGAGTTACCATGTGACCCAAAAATTCCACTCCTAGATATATAACCAAAATAATTGAAAACAGACTCAAACAGATAATTGTATGCCAATGTTCACTGAAGAGTTATTCATAGCAGCCAAAAGCTGGAAATAATCCAAATATTCATCAGCAGATGAAGTGATAAACAATATATACATACAATGGAATATTATTTATCCATAAAGAGGAATAAATTTCTGACACATGCTACAACAAGGATGAACCTTAAAAAATTATGCTAAATGAAATAAACCAGGCACAAAAGAACAAATATTATATATCCACTTATATGAAATATATAGAATTAGCAGAATCAGGGAGGCAAAGTTGATCAGAGTTTACCAGTGGCTGGGGGAAGAGAGGGATGGGGAGTTACTGGTTAATGGTTACTGAGTTTCTGTTTGGGGTGATGAAAGAGTTTTGCGAGTAATGATGATGTTGCACAATACCGTGAATGTAATTAACGTCGCTGAATTTTTCATTCAAAAATGGTTGAAATGGCAAATTATATATATATGTATATATATATACCATTACTACAATTTTTAAAAAGTCTATAGTAGTGTGACTTCTCATTGTCTTCTCATGCCAAATGTAGTTAACTCTCATAATGCAATATAAGTGTTATTTGGTAAAAAAGAAAAGGGTATTTCTTGAAAAATGGAACTCTGGATGAACTTGAAGGAGTGTTGAACTGTGGTGAAGGAAAAACATGACTATCCACAGTAGTATGATAGAAGAGAAAGCTTGGTGAGAAATGTCTTATGACCAAATTTAAAAATTTGCAGACTTCTCAGGAGATGTTTCTGGTGAATGCTGTGGTTCCACTGTGCCACAAAAATTTCCAGAGTTGCACTAAAATCGCCATCATGGTATCTTCCAGCATGAGAAGAGGCCTCAAAATCAATAATCTGGGTAATTTGGAGTTAGATTATATAGGCATCTTTATTGCGGTACCACTGACATTATTTAATGCGTTAGTGCACATAGCAAATTACCAAGAAAAAGATCCTGTCCTCAGCAGTTTCCAAACTCAATTTACCATAGAATTTATTTACTCACATCATCAGTAAGACAAATATTTATCCCAGACTGCAGTCTTGTTGAAACTGCCGCACATAGTATCTGCTTTCTCACCAAATGGGAGGCCAGGGGGGATAAATTATATTTTTGATTAAAAAAAATGTTTATATTCCTCCCTGAATGAGGATTTCTCTTCCTTACACTATGGATGTCAGGCTTGCTCATGAGACTTTCTTTGGCCAATAAAATGTGAACGGAATTTCCTGAGAAATTTTAGGAGCCTGTGTGTGGTACTCTTCCCTCTTCCATGAGAAGAGAAATGTTCTGTGTAGAAGCTGCTCTATCAGCCATATTAGTGATAGAAGTGTTCTGAACATGGGAGAAGAAGAAGTGTGGATATTTGTGATCATGAAGTCAACTGTGGTAGACAGTATTATTGCCTAAAAGTGTCTTCTACTTTTCCCTGTAGAAGGGTTACACTTTTCTGTTCCATTATCAGGCTTGGGCATGGGACTCATTTGGCCAGTGACATGGGAGCAGAAATAATGTGTATCCTGTCTAGTGAGCCAAAGTATGGTGTTCCCTATTCACGACATTGTAAATATTCCATATAGATATACTGTTCAGTCAGTTTGGATCCTGGATTAAAGATGACATAAAGTAGTGCTGCAGTTGATCTAATGACAGACTATGGTATGAGTGAGAAATAATTATCATTATTTTAAGCCACTGAAATTTTGGAGTTGTTTGTTACCTCCAAACCTAGCCTAGCTGAACTAATATTGATAGATTAGGAAGCCCAGGATATACTAATTAATTATCCCATCCCCCTGACATATTGTGAATGGTTCAGGAATAGGCTCATAGGTTAAATCAGGCTAATTAACATTCTCTTCCCAAATTCTAATTTGAAGAGTTGGTTTCAAGGCAATAAATATTTAATCCCATTTTAGTAATGGAAGTCTTACAGTTGCCAGGAATACAATCATTGGCTACTATGAGAACCAATCACTTGGTTATAGCTTTTGAAACTATTGATGCTGCAGGTTGGTATTAAAACAGAATTTTCAGTGCTTTAGAAATATCTCCTTGAATTTTAAGAACCAAATCTTAACAGTTTTATGGTGCCAGTGCTTAGTTATCTCCTATTGTTAAATCGTAACAGTGAGTTGATGCAACACAAGTTGTAGATTAGAAAATGTTAAGTATGTTCCTTTGCTACAGGTCTTGTCAGAGCTTTTTTATCTACTAATATGTCCTGTGTTTCTTTGGAGGGAGGTATATCATATATAGTTATCCCCTGATGTGTTTTTATGACAGAATCCATCTCCAGAGATTAATGATTTGTAGAACTTATCTTGGAAAACTCTGCTTTATAAGTAGCTTGTGGCTTCTGAATGTCTTCCATCATGGAGCGTGGAAGTCCAGCTCCCTGTAACCCAAATAAATGTTGTGTTAATAATTCAAAATACTAAACAGAGATGTGTGTTCTGACCACTATTAGTGAATTCATGGTGACATAATTTACCCCATAGGGACAAACTTTTCTTTATCATTGTTTTCTGGAGAAATCATGGAAAAAATTTTTATAGGTACATATGAGATTAGTGACCAAAAGGCTGAGTATATAGACCTCAGCTCTAGAAGAGTACCCCATCTACCTTACTCTTACATCCACATGAAGAACCTGGTGTCTTCAAGAATTTGTGCATTCTAATTTCATAACTTTATTACTATAATTAGCAGACACCTTTTAGAATATGAGTCTATAACACACCCACCAATTCTCTGAAATCTTTAGGCCAGTTTATATTTCCTTGGAAATTGTGATTGGAGTTAAGAAGCTGCTTCTGAATATATTAGAAATGTAGCATACACACTTAGGAGATAAGCACAAGCATGTTCTTCTCTATGAATGAAAAAAAAAAAACAAGGAAAGTGAAGTCTACAGAGACAGAGGAGATGGGAGCAGACGTCCCAGGAGGAGCTAAGTTTCAGATGGCCTTACACTTTTGGGTTCTGTAAAGGAGAAGTGTTGAGGTTAGTACCTGCATCACAAAATTATACTGAGGATTAAATGAATTGATACATGTAAAATACTTAGATAGATACCAGGCATAAATGTTCAGTATGTGTATTATTTATGTATATAGAAAGCTCTGGAATAGCTTTTGTTTTATGCTCTGGAAGCTACTAAAATTTTACCTTTATCAATGCTTTTAGGCAATTGTATTATGATATGGCTTGCTGTTTTCCTATGTGTGTGTGTGTGTGTGTGTGTGTACATACACATATGAGTGCATGCTTAGGTATTATCTGTCTTAGGGTTTATTGAGGTATTTCGTTCCATGAGTTTAAAATTTTCAACAAATTTGGGAAATTTGAGGCCATTATAACTTCAAATATACCATCTACTCACTCTACACTTTTTCTTCTGAGACGTTCATTACAGGTATGCTAAACTACTTGATATTTTCCCACAGATACTGAAGTTATTTTTATATATTTCAATCTTTTTTTTCTCTTTGTGTTTAGTTTTGACAATTTCTATTTCTATACTTACAGGTTCATTAATCTTTTATTCTGCAGTCTCTAGTTTGAGGTTAATCTCATTCAATAAATTTTTCATTTCACATATTGCATTTTTCTTTCTAGAATTTCCCTTTGATTCTTTCACCTTTATATTCATGATGTCCTGTAAATTACTGAACATATTGTTGGAATTGTTTTGATATCCTAGTGTGCTAATTTCATCATCTTTAACATTTCTGGATCTGTTTTTATTTACTAATTTTTCTTCTGGATTGGGTCACATTTTCCTGCTTCTTGGAATGATTAGTGAATTTTTTATTAAATGC
This sequence comes from Balaenoptera acutorostrata, assembly GCF_949987535.1. Taxonomy (NCBI): domain Eukaryota; kingdom Metazoa; phylum Chordata; class Mammalia; order Artiodactyla; family Balaenopteridae; genus Balaenoptera; species Balaenoptera acutorostrata. Next base: position 18,875,003 of record NC_080072.1, read on the forward strand.
TGAAATCATCATATACTATGTTGTTGGAGGTCCAATTTCTTTGTATCGTTCTAGAGAATGTTGAGTTTTGTTCTATCAGGTAGTTAAGTTACTCGTTATTGGATTAATCCTTCCCAGACTTGGTTTTAAGTTTTTAAAGTCATTCTAGCGAAGTCTTTACTTTAGAGATAGTTCAGCCATAGCCCTAAGGCATGACACTTCTGGGCTCTCTCCTGGTTGCTCTTGGTATTCAACAAGGACTGGCAGTTTTGAGATGTTGGAAGTCAAATATTTTCAAGCTCTGTGTGAGCTCTCAGAATTGTTTGGTTTACTATTCTCTGTTCTTTGCCCAGCCTCATGGAGCTTCATAGTCAAAGCTCAAGGGTTGTTTTCTGCATAGCTCCTCCTTTCCTGAAATCCTTTTTATAAATTCCAGCTACCTTATTTTCTCTGAACTCTTATCTCTGTCTCCTCGACTCAGTGGGACTGCCATTCTCTACTTATGATCTCTCTCAGTGCATCACTGTTTAGAAGTTGCTTCCAGCCAAAATTCTGTGGCAAATTTAAAGATCATCTTACTTGCTTTCCTATTCTCAAGTGTCACAATCTTGTGCTGTCATCCACCGTCTGAAAATAGCTTTTTAAAAATATATAGTATTTTTTGTTTTAAAAATTTCTTAAGAGCAGAAGGGTAAGTCGATCCAACTTATTCCATCACTGCTGGGGATGGAATTTCCATCATTATTATTGCTGCTTTTAGAAATTACCAGAGTGGGAGTGCATTTTGTTCCCATAACTTTGCTAGTTAACCCCATCAGTATTGTTTCTGATATTCTCCTGCTGCTGCCACTGCACTTGGAAGACTTAAGTATTTTAGTAAATGCCATGATCTTCTCTGGGCAAAAATAGTGTTCCTTAGTAAACTAATTTTGTCATAGACTAAATCAGAGATATATGTGCTCTAAATAAACTTCCGTCCATAGGTTTTACATATTAATTTTAGTTACTTTATCGAGCGCCTACTATGTGTCATATTTTATGTAAATGATCTCTAATTTACCTGATAGACTGTATATGAAGTAGTTATTATTTTTTCACTGTAGAGATGAAAATTTTTTATTTCAAACATTTAATTAACTTACATAGCTAATAAGGTAAAGGGCTATAATTTGAACTCAAGTCTTTCTGCCTCATTATCAAGTACAGGAAAAAGAAGAGAAGCCAAGTTAGAAACAAAAGGTTATAGTCGCATGTCTTCTAGCGATACATACTGGAAGTGTGGGCTGCAAAGCACTTCTTGTTTGAGACCAATTGTCCACAATGAGATAAGAATACCGCTTCAAATGTAGTTGAGCCACTCAGCAGAGTGTTAAAGTTCTACTGACTATTTTCATAGCAAAACTTTTTCGATGAGGGAAGCAGTGAGTTACATTTTCTTTAACATTCTATTGCAAGCTGCTTATTTCATCATAAATGAACAAAGAGATTAACAAAGAGACTGGCACTTGGAGTAGCACTGTCTTACACCTGCTGGTTTCATAGCATGAATGACTTGTGTAATTCTTCTGGACCTCAAAAATAAAGAGATCTGAACAAAAATAATTTGAACATCTTTTCCTGCTCTTAGCATCATTTAATGATGATAAATTATTTAGAAATAAACATACATAACAGTGACAGGATGAAGTAAGTATAATAGCAAAGGCCTTCATTTTTCACATTAAGGCACTGAGAAGTATCTGAAAAAATATTAAAATATTCCTATGGGTATTTGAAGTATTGGAAAGCTGAATCTCTAGATAGCATGGTATCTAAACACAAGCTCTGTTGCCAGATTAACCTCAGTTAACGTTCTCTTTGCCATTTACTATCTGTGTGGTCTTGAGCAATTTCTTTAAATGCTGAGTTTCAGTTTAAATTATTTGAGAAATGGAGGTATTAATGCCCAGGTCACAGAATTTTTGTGACTATTAAATGAGTCCATGAATTTATAAGGATTAGCTTAGTACCTGTTATAGTGTAACTGATTAACAAATGATATTATTAAATAAATTATCTGCATGTGTATTCTTCTGAAATCACATAGCCCTTTTACTTTACTTGTCTTATATTGCTCATATATCCTCACTTTATATATACTGTATTTGGTTAGTTTATCCCCATAATTATGCTATAAGCTCCTTCAGAGAAGATAGCATGGCTTAGGAAAAAAATATGCAAATAATTCATGTACAATCATTATGACTGAATAAACAGATAAATTAATTAACACCTTAAATTTACACCAAATACTAAGTTTTGCTGAGCTACACAATAATGTCACTTTCAAAGGTAATTACTTATCACCTAACCATAGCACGGTGCCTTGGAGAATAATTTCAATGCTTGATACAAAAACCTCATTTTTTTTTCTTTAATTTTTTTTTGCCTATATTAGTTTTCTAGGGCTGCCATCATATAATATCATAGACTGGGTGGCCTAAACAACAGAAATGTATTTTCTCACAGTTCTGGAGGCTAGAAGTCTAAGATCAAGGCAGATTTGGTTTCTTTTGAAGCCTGTCTTTATCTTGCAGACGGCTGCTTTCTCTCTGTGTCCTCAAGTGGTCTTTCCTCTGTGCCTGAGCCCTTGGTGTCTCTCTGCATGTCAAAAATTTCCTCAGATTAGATTAGGGACCGCTCTAACAGCCTTGTTTTAACTTAACCGCTTTTTAAAAGACTTTATCTCCAAATATAGTTACAGTCTAAGGTAGTGGGGGTTAGGAATTGAACATGTGAATGGGGCGGGGGGCACACATCAACCCAGAACGCTGCCCTTTCCCTCTTTGTCCTGAATAAACTTGTTAATTAACTGTAGAGACTTGAAAGAGTAACTTGCTGACCGTATCTCTTTGTGCGTTCTTCTGTGTGTGTCTGCGTGGGTGAGCATGTCTCAAGCAGACACCTAAGCACCTGAGGACACGTGATGTTCCAAATGGAAAAGTGAGGAAAATATACACGACTGTTGTGCCTGCATCAAGTCACTAGTGTATTCCTTCAGACTTCTGACAAGCTACATACATGACTTAGGAAGGGAATTTGCACTGAAGGTACTATAAAAACAGTATTCTATAGGGGATATTTAAAAACTTCAGGATGTTGTGCATTTGACACTTGAAATTTATGTCAAGAAATTCTGCTTTTCTCCAAGGAGAAAAATCTCAACTGGTAGTTGTGTTGCAGGAAGGGGGATCCTTTCCAGGGCCCGAGAGTGGTCTCTTGTCTAACACTCGGAAATGAATTGTCCGAGGAGACACACGTGCTGACAAAGCAAGAGACTTTATTGGGAAGGGGCACCCAGGTGGAGAGCAGCAGGGTAAGGGAACACATGAGAACTGCTCTGCCACGTGGCTCACAGTCTTGGGTTTTATGGTAATGGGGTTAGGTTCTGGGTTGTCTCTGGCCAGTCATTCTGGTGGTATGCTCATTGCTCAGCCAGGCTGGATTCCAGGGAGGAGGATTCTGGGAGGTTGGTAGGACATACGAAGTGACATTTCCTCTCTCCCTTTGACCTTACCCGAATTCTTCCCATTGGTGGTAGCTTGTTAGTTACGCGTTCCTTACCAGGACCTCCTGTTGTGAGATAACTCATGCAAGTGGTTACTATCAGACCTGGCCAGGGCAGGCGGTTTTGGTCTGTGGTTCCCCTAACAGTTGAAGTTTGGGTACATTTAATCCTCTGTATTTTTATTTATTTATTTCACCTTGAGGGTGGACTGTGTTTCCAGCTGACAGACCTTTATGTCTCTTCTTTGGAATTGCATTTCACACAACTCCCTGAATCACCACAGAAAATTACCGTGTTTAATCAGTGAAGACCAGAGAAATGAAAGAATAACCACTTATCTGTGGTCAGTTTCCTTTGATGCAATACATATACTGGTGAGCTAGAGATTTATGGGTTTGAAAACTAAATTCGATTAGAAGCTGAACTTTTTTATATAAGGAGCTGCTTTATCTTTGTGTTTAGAGCTCTGCTCACACAGAAATTTGTTAAAAGTATACGGCAAAGAACTAATTAGAATTAATAATGATACTATAAAATTTTATTTTTAGAGAGACATACAATATTAGTATAGACACATTATTTTATGGAGTTTTTAATGAGTGTGTTAACAAACAAAACTCAGGTCTGCTAGCCTGTATGTAGTAAAGCCAATCTACTGACCCTGGGTTGTGGTGAAGGAAAGTGCAGCATTTATCATAAGGCAACAGAAAAGGAATCCGGGGCAGCTAATGCTCAAAAAAAAACCCCAATGGGTTTCAGGGAAGCATTTTTTAAAGGCAACGTGAGGGAGGTGATTCACGAGGTATGTGACTGGCTCAATTCTCTGATTAGTTGATGGTGAAGTAACAGGGTTGTGTCATAGGGGTTAACATTATCAATCCTCAGGCTCCAGTAGGTCTGGGGGCTATGTGCTCATGGTCATCAAGTAGTTAACTTCTTCCATTTGCTGGAGGTTTTAGCATCTGTGAAACAACTCAGGAAATGTGCAAGAAATACTGTTATCTAGGTACTTCAGAGAGGAACTAAAGATTCTGTGACTGCCATATGGTTGATTTACTGATTAAATTGTTACCAGTTCTCCTGGTCCGACTGCTACTTTTGTTACTACACGTTCACATCCTCCCCATCATTAATTCTTGAGCCAGGCTTTTGTGACTTGGGGGGAGGCTTGGGAGATTATAGCTTTTCTACAACGAAGAGGTTGGCAGAGGACATGCGGGGAGGGGTCTATCCCGGGGAAGTCCCATAGGGTCCTGGTCAGTTACCAGTGAAAGTATTGACTAACATTTTGAAGGCTACCAGAATATGCCACCCCAAAATATACCTCTTTGGCATATGGCTTATTTCGAGCTAAAGGCCACTGAGAGCCAGCAGATGCAGGAAAAGCTCTAAAAACGGGGCACATGTTTGTTTTTCTTTTGTAAAGGAAATTTACATTTAAAAAGGAAATTTACATTTGTAAAGATGTGTCCCTCTCTGCTACGTGGAAGAAGAAGGCTCTTAACAACTCTTATCAATGGAGAAGGCACCAGCTTAAATCTGCAAAACAGATTTTACTAAACAACCCTTTCTTACCATACTTTTCCTGGTCACTTTCCCACAATTTGTCTCCCCTTCCCAGAAGCTAGAAACCGTCTTTCCTTTGTTTAAGGCAGTAGGTTTGTAAGCCCAAATCAAACCACCCTTTTGAGTTACTCATTTCTGGGTGTACATACTCAATACCCATGTTAATAAACTTATGTTTGTTTTTCTCTCATTAATCTGTCTTCTGCCAATCTAATTCACAGTACTCCAGCTGGAGACCTAAGATGAGTAGAGGAAAACTATTTTTTTTTCCTCCCTTACAATGTTATAAGGATCTCAGTGACAGAAGTTCAACTACTGGTGATTTGACATTTTAGCAAATGAAAATACAAGACTTGTTCACTTCTGAAATGTTCAAACATATTTTTCATCCCAGTGAATAAGATCTTTGTGAGAGTTGTACTTGAAATTCCTTTTCTAAATTCCCCAGAATAACTGGGAGAACTATCAGCAATCATAGGAGAGAGAGAAAGAGAGAGAGAGGGAACTCATCCATACCATTGTACACAGGTTACCTTCTTTTTCAGTTGCAGTCAATTTACTTGTGACAGCCTTTTATGATAGCTGCTGACCATCTTTAGATGCCATCTGGATCCCTCTAAGTATGTAATAGTAGTAGATTTATAGAGCACTTATCAGAGTTTTATTAATAGATTTTGATGAAATTCAAAGAAGATTTTTAAAAAATCTTTTCACTTCATCAGAGGTGTCCTAACATTACCAAGTTTGAGTGCAGCTTGAACTCTAAACTATTTGGCCCCTAATTTGGGTCTGATGTCCTTCCACACTTATGTTTCAAGACTGTGTCCTCCATTAACTTCTTGAATTGTGATACAGTGCAATTCTCGAAACACATTGAAATAGGAATTTCTCACTCTTAATTGAGTGAGAAACAATTTGGAGAATCCTAAAAAGCTATGAAATTCCTCTCTAGGAAAATGCATATGGGGACTTATTTGCACACAAGTTCAAGGTTATGATTGTCTGATTCTCCTTCTCTGATCTCAAGCTTTTTTTAAAAAAATTTGCATCATAATAAATGAATTTGGACCTAAGAATTTTCTGGAATGACTTCTTAGGCTTGGTTTGTGTAACTCTGGGAGAACAACATTTCTGCTTAGTTTTTGTTAAAAAATAATTATACTTACTCATAAGAATAGACAAACTAATCTATGTTTTAGTCTAGTACAAAGTATTTTCATTTTAAATCATTGATATAAAAGCCCCAGCGAATTCCCTGGCAGTCCAGTGGTTAGGACTCCACGCTTTCACTTCTGAGGGCCTGAGTTCAGTCCCTGGTCACACAAGCCACTCAGTGTGGCCAAAAAAAAAAAAAAAAAAAAAAAAAGCCCTAGATGCAGATCGTAAAGTCTAGTGTAATCAAGGATATTTACTGTAAAAATAATTATGTGAAAAACTGAATATCATCAATATGCACTTCACAATAAAAGTTTATAACTTCCCACTTAGATTTTTATATTCTGGTAAATTGTGATCCATAGGTTACCAGTGCATTTGACACTTGAAATTTATGTCAATTTATGTCAGTTTATGCTTTATGATATGGCATTCACGGTAACCAGATGATTTTATACTGCCATACATCAAATGCTATTTTATGCCAAAGACTAATTCAGTAACTGGGGAAAGTAAATATGTATTTGACATGAGCTAAGGATTTATGGATGTCAAAGAGAAAACTCACATAAGAGTTGTGAGTTTGAGTTTTATTCAGGGTCTTACTGAGGACTATAGTTCAGTAGACAGCCTCTCAGTAGTTCTGAGGAAACTGCTCCAGAGAGGGAGGAGAGGGAGCTACTTTATGTAGGATATTTGGCTATGGAATACATGCAGTAAGCATACATCTTTGTAAAAGATTACTGCTAGTCACAAAGAACAGATATCTCAAGTTAATGATTTTAACGCTTTTCTATGTATGAAAAGATGCAAGAATCTGGGTTCATTAAAATTCCTCCTGAGCTGTACATCTAACTATCTGTGGATCCTGTTTTTTCAATGCATGGAGTGTTCCATACTGTTTTTCATCCTGAATTCCTCTCAGGGCGCACTGTAGGTCAGCAACTGCAGCAGGTTATGACTTAATTCTTGTAGAACTGGGTGGTGAGCTACGCTCTGTTCTTTGTATTACAATTAAGACAAAATCAACACATGAACCAATTAGGGAATAATTATGTATATCATATTGTACAGTAGTTAAAAAAAATCTTTTTCAAAAGGAAACTCACAGAGTTTTTGGTATAGATTAAATTTGGATGGTAGAGAGAAGAAGGAAGCATTTTCTAGTCTGGATTGTAGCAATATCTCACTGAAACAGATAAGAGTATTAATTAAATGTGTTAATCCTTCAAAACTACCATGTCTACACCCCTGGCTCCTGCTGTCACATTTGCACCCTATCTAATATACCTTAGATTATAAGGTAGTTTTTTTCTAACATGTAATTTGCTCACCTGAATATTTTCATTCACAACAAAATCTTGACTAAAAACAATTATCTACTTGTGTTAGTCTGCTAGCACTGTCATAATAAAGTACCAGAGACTGGGTGGCTTAAAGAAGAGAAATTTATTTTCTCACAGATCTGGAGACTGAAAGTCCAAGACCAAAGTGTCAGCAGAGTTGGTTTGGGTGAGGACCCTCCACGTGGGTTGTAGACTGCCACCGTCATGCTGTGTGCTCACTTCTTCTTCATGCATAGGTAGAGAGGGAGAGCTTTGGTGTCTCTTCTTATAAGGACACTAATCATAGCAGATCAGGTCTTCACCCTTATGACCTCATTGAACCTTAATTACTTTCTTAGAGGTCTCACCTCCAAATATAGCCACTCTGTGATTTAGGGCTTCAAAGTATGAGTTTTGTGGGGGCCACAAACATTCAGTCCATAACACTACTTTTAAGCAAATAAACCCAAAAGAAATAAGAGAGAGCTAAAGAGACAGAAACTGTACAAAAACTTTCAAAGGTATAGAGAATAGTAAATGTGTCAAATTTTTGTTTCTCCAAAAATAGAGAAATAAAAATGAAAATCAGAGGGAGGTACGTTTTGAATAATGTCTGAGAATATCCCTGAATTTTTTAAAAAAGTAAAACCTGAAACTTGAACAGTCTCAAAGAATGCCATTCAGAGTAGATTAAAAATACACCATCAAATAAGAATACAAAGAGATAAAATGAAAACTAAAAGCATGAAAAACAAGTGAAGATTTGAAAAAACTCAAGAAAAAAGAAGTAGATGACGTACCCAGAAACAAGAATCAGGTTAACGTCAGCATTTACCATCAACTACACAGTTACAAGAAGACAATGAAGTATAATTTTTAAACTGTTAAAGGAAAAGAACTAAGAAATTTGAACATAGAATTATATATCAACCTAAATTATCATTTGAATGTGAAAGTAAAATATATTGTCAAAAATATAAGACCTTCAAAATTTCACCACACAGAAATGTTCTTTGAAATTATTCTCAGATGAAGTAATCCAGGCACTTGAAAATATTTTCTGTGAAGTCCAAGATATTAGATATTTTAGGCTTTTCAGGTCACATAAAGTTTCTGTTGCACATTCTTCTTCGTTTGTTTGCTTTTTACAACACTTAAAAAAAAAAAAATCTTAGTTTGGATGTATACCAAAACAGGCTGCAAACAAGTTTGACCCATAGAACAGAGGGCATAGTCTGAAGATCCTTGAAGGTATTGAATAGAAAGAGAAAAAAAAAAATCTAGGAAATATGAAAAGTAAAGAAGATCAAATAACTTAATAATAAAAATTTGCCATAAAAATTTAGAACCAGAATTAAAGTGACCCAAACTTGTTCACGTTATGGCACATGTTAAAAATTATAATAATGAAAAGACACACATGGATAAATGGATGAGGTTAATAGGCTATCCCAAATCACCAGAACAATAAAAAAATTGAATATATAACTTTTGAATCATTAAGTTAAAAAGTACATCTTTATAAAGAAAGGTACGAAAAGATAAAAAAGAAAATGTGGTAAAAATATGAAACGATGAAAAAGTGCCCTGATATTATACATTTGTGATAAAAAAGTTCAAGAAGATAATTATTACCATATATTGTAATAACAATATAGCCTTCTAATGTATATGACAATAACCAATAAAACTGGGATAGAGGTAAGAAATGGAAAAATCAACTTTTTATTAAGCTGTTTTAGCACAGTTCTTTCAGAAACTGATAAAGCAGAGAGAAAATAAAGGCCAGACTATTTGAATAATGTGATTAATAAAATTTCCCTTTCTTTTTACCAAATAGTGCAAAAGTGCTCTCTTAAAACATGGAACAGAAGCAATACAATAACACTACAATCCATGACTACAATGAAATAAAATTTGAAATTAAGAGAAAATGAAATAGATAAAAATCTATATATCTTGAAATGCTAAAAATCTAAGATTAAGTAACTTGTGGATTAATGAAGAAATCATAAAGAAAATATGAAATATTTAGAACAGAAAGTAATTTAAAATAGTAATCAACAATATTCAACTTAATTAGTAAACAGAGAAATATAAAAACACAACAATGTTATAACTTTATGCTTATATAACAAGTCAAACAGAAAATCGTGTTAGCAAGAATATATGTAAATGAAAGAGTATGAATTGGTACAAAAATTCTGTAGATCAGATGGGTGAAACTTAATACCTAATGACATAGAAATTGCCACTTTTGAATATATAGCCACTCCTGCCTTACAGATTTCAAATAAAATGTAGAAGCTAGTGCATCTTGGTGTGTTTTGTTTTGTTTTCTTAACGGCAGCACATTAGGAACCTTATGTATCCTTCATAAAGGGAATAGATAAGTTAAATGGTATGGATACAAGCCATAAGGTACTATATCATAGTCACGAGAAACAGATTAGATGTGCATTGACCAAACTGGATATATCTTTAAAAGATGAGATATATAACACTTTTTTATATAAATCAAAAACTTGTACATAAATGAAACAATAACTTAAATTTTTTAAAGACACTTGTTAAACACATTATAATGAAAGCTTGTGGGTAGGGAGAGGAATAAAATATTTAAAAAAAAAAGAAAAGAAAAAATAGAACAGAACAAAACAAGGAAGGCAACTTTACAAGGAGCATCACCTAATTAAGATGACGGTTTGCCACAAACAGATCAACATAATTAATTCAGCTAAACCTTAGGTCTAAGAATTTCAAAAAATAAAATTACAGGCTAAAAATTAATTTTAGAAGAGTTAAATTTGCTTTCTGAGACAAATGAAAAATTTGAAGATTAGGTAAAGGAATAATGAATTAAGGAGGTAAAAGGGCAGATATCTGGGAAAGTACACATTATTTGAAGTTGAAGTTTTGCCTTAGGTTTGCTTCTGAGAGTAAATTTTGGTAAACAGGGAAGAACTGGGGTTTTTAGAATAGAAAGATGATAAATGAATCCAAAATACATCCAACACTGTAGTTTATTTGAACATAAAGAATGTGCAATTAGTTAGATATATATATGATTTTGTGACTTTCTCCGTTACAACTCTACAGCCCCATGACAGGAACAGAAAAAGCAGGTAGGTGAAATAATTCAGAGACATAGATAAGATTTATAAAATACTCAGAAGATAACATTTTCTTGGTTCTAGATATGTAAGTCATGGGTAAGAAGGAAAGCTAGTATTGCAAACAGTAGATTAAAAGTTGTTGAGTTATAGGAGGGAAAGAAATGATATAAGGATTTGGTAATACTTCCAATGAAACAGGTTGAAATATCTTTCAGAAAATTTATTTTTAAAAATATTAAAAATATTAATATTTTAAGTGTGATTTGTGATTATATTAGGTTTTTCTAAATTATGCAGCAGTAACAATTTTAAAATCTCATTGATTTACAAAAACAGCAGTCTATTTCTCATTCTTGTTACATGTTGGTGGCTCCAGGTCAGCTGTTGCTCTTCTCTGTTGAATGCACTGTCTTTTTTCCAAGATCCAGGCTGAAGAAGCAACCCCTATTTGAGACATGAATTCTTGTGGCAGAGGGAAAGAGCAAGATGGCTGGCCTTTAAATCTTCAATGGACTTTAAAGCTTGTGCTCAGTCATGCCTCTGTCACATCCAATCACATCCCATTGCCAAAGTAAGTCACATAGATCAAAGCCAACATCAGTAGGGTGCGAGAATGTATATTCCTCCAAGTGGAGGTCCAATAAATCTCATGACAGCAGGGAAAAATTCTTCAAGCCCAGAGTCATCTCTTACAAAGAAAGGGTGGGAAGAAAAAGCGACTCTTGATTCAACTTTTATTAAAAAGTAGGCTCTGTCCTCAGTATAATGATGTCTACCTGTCAGTTATGAACCCCTGCTCCTTTGCTCTCCGGGAACCTATTAGAAGTTGGAATGACAGCAGACTGAGTAGCAGCATATTGGTACATTTGTAAATTATTTATGAGTGAATAAAGCCAAACAAAGGAAACAGAGAGGTGAGAACTAAGGGGGGTGAATGGTTATTGAAAAGGTACAGAAATGAAAGGAGTCCGGCATGATCTTTCCTGGTGGCTATATCAGCCCTGTCAAATCCTTGAATCATGATGGACTTTCACTCAGCTCCAGCAGTTGATACGACCTTTTTTTCTATTTACAGTTGGCATCTAGAACATTACGTGTTACCAAGACTTTTTACTTTGTTATAATGCTATGATGATAATAATACTATTAACAACAATAAAGTAACTAACACTGATGTAGTAGCTTACTATTAATAAACATTCTTGGTATACTTCAATTTTGTTCTCAAATCAACGCATGTGGTAGGGTTACTGGTTATTCTCATTTTGTTCTCCTACACCACCATTTCTTCCCCTTTCTATGTCCTGTTTTGTGTCCTGAGTAGGGTGAGGGAGGCTGATCATTAAAGACCTGGACTCCATGGTCTCTGATTTATAGTTGGGTTTGGCTGAGGAGGGACTAGGAAGGCAGAAAGAGAGGGAGGTCACATGATCATGGAAAGAAGTTTGATCTTTATCAAGGAAATTTTTTTTTTAATACTAAGGGCATCATAACAAGTGGGCATAGTACTTTTCTGTATATGAAAGTGACTGTCTCTAAAAGAGGAGCTATAATCCAACCTCCTCCTTCAGCCAAATAGGGAAATAACTATTGGAATAAATAGATAAGAAGGATTCTTCTGCCTTTGCTCTTCAGGGATTATGCATTCTTTACTGGAAATGAAAGACATCTAAGCAAGTATTTTATGAGGGCTTAGATGATAAAATCTCTATTCCCAGCTGCTTTGGGCAAGATTGTCCCCTACATCCTTGCTGTACTCTCACCATCACTATCATCATCAATGCCATTGATAAGTGTTGTGCTATATAAAATGTTGTGAATTGTTTGAGTTTATTGAACCATGAAAATTTGTAAATCTGAAGCCTCAACATATAGGTGATATTCACAGTGGTTATCCATGACTCTTTGGATATATATAACATTGCATGGCAACTCAAACCTCAACATACCCCAGCTGCCATCTAGCCATCTTAGATACCTAAGTCATGGTCAAAAGCATGGACCTGTTCAGATCATTGCTTGACTTTAAGTTAGTATCCTAAAGGAACCCTTGCTGTGGAATTTGCAACAACCCATTGGGGGAGTTGGGGAAAAGGGTTACTTACAATAACCTTCTTCTCTTTCCTGCCAACCAAATCATTGCAATATAAATTAATTCCTCCAAACCGCTTACTCTCTGTAATTAACTCTGCTCTAGGAATAGCTGTTTTATAACTGTTGCAAATCAAAGTACTATGCCACTGAAGTATTCACTTTCCAGGAGACCGTGACATCTCATCCGTTAAAGGAATGATGTTTAAAAACCACCTCTCTCCTTTTCTTTTTGAAAGATTGTTTCACTGAAAGGACATTGCCTTGAGTTGTATCGAGGGAAATGGGAGTTGAATCAGCAGCACCGGTACAATGCATAACTCCTATTACTCTGCTCCCAGGAGCACTGGAATTTGCATGGCTTAGCAGACTGAAGGCTGTGATGATAGAACTCAGTATGGGTTGACAGCACTGGAATGTCTAAGGATGTACAACGCTCATAGTCTCCAGTTTTCAGAATTCACCTCTTAAGAGGCAGATAGTGCTTTTGAGGATGAGGCTAACAGTCCCTAATTCCTTGGGTGTTCATTGTGAAATGCTATTACCCATGCTAAAGTAATTTGCCATAAATATGGATGTAATACACAATGCCATCAAAATTTCCACTGTAATGTAGCCATCATATATGTCTATTACCTTTTCAGCAGCAGCTCCTGATTCCATAGTTTGAATTAACCTCTCTGAAGATGAGCGAACATTATTCTGCACAACATAGCAGTGTATAGCTGCAAATGGAGAGGGAGCTGAGGGAACGTTAGTTACTCACATAGACCATGCCTTCGTCACATGGGCCTATGGTCCATGCCCAGACAGTATGAGACAGAGTATGTCTCTTAATTATCAGAAACTCAATGGCAGAATAAAACAAATGCTTCTGTGTCATATTTTAGATTCCACCTAAAATCATATGGTATTTGTCTTTCTCTTTCTGACTTAACAGAAATTAACACAACATTGTAAATCAACTGTACTTAAATAAAATAAATTTGAAAAATAAAAATACTATTCAGGCTAAAAAACAAAACCAAAACACATATGCCTCTAAAAACTTGCTCACTGTTTACTTCAATTTACTGCTGTCATTAATATGTTAAGTAAATCTGGTTAGATGTTCCTGGTTTTTATGCCTCTGATAAAAGTAGAGTCATTTTTGTCCCATCAGTTATAATCAGGAGTTATAATCAGGATTTAAGAAATTTTCTGTGCTTGAGACACAAGATCAAGTTAATGACAAATTAATGTTAACAGATTTAAGGATTTTAACATAGGGATTTGGAAGAGAAGATTTAATCTTGGAATAAAAACAATTTCAAAATGCAGATAATTGAAATTTTATCTTTGATTTTGCAAATAGATTTGAAAAAGCTGAGACCCATGAAAAAGACAGTAAATCTGGGCAAATGGCTTTTTCCCATTTTTTGCTTGTTCAAATCTCATTCTTCAAATTCATCTGCACAGTTAACATTTGTTCTTATGTAGGAGTCCATGTCTCATCTCCCTTATTGGACGATGAATCTGAGGTAAGAAAGTTGTGTCATTCACCTCTATACTCCCCCCAGCACCTAACATGCTATTTTGCACAGAGTAAGTGTTTAAATAAAAACTCTTTATTGAATGGAAATATGATTTAAGCAGTGGTGATTTGTATTGGTTCAATATATTTCACAGCCTTAAAACAAAGAAGTGAATATATGCTGAATTTCTTAAACAGATCCCCTACTCTATTTATATTAGGCCTCTCTTATTTTTCTTAAGGTGTATTTTCACCAGTGTTAGGATTATTGCCCATATTAAGTGGTCTGGTTACTCTTCACCTTATGCTTATCATTCAAAGAAGGTTGCATAAAATTTCCTGTGCCAAGCATGCAAAAGTTAGTTAGTGAAACACATGAAGCTTTGCACACATAAATCCAACATACCAGAATTATGCAATTTTCAATATGCAGAATATGTTCCTTACGTCCCATTTTTTGAAAAAAATCATTCTTGGCCTAAAAAGCAATGCAAATAGATATCTTAAATTTGCAAATACTTGCTTGGTACTAACACTAGATTTATTTAATGCCATGACTTAAATATATTTTTAATAGATTCCCAACATAAAAAGACAGTGAAAGAGTTTGGCCTGCTCAAATAAAATGATAAATAAATATAACAACTAATAATAGGAAGAAATATGACATATATAATGGTAAGCTGGAAAGTAATTGTAGAAGTTTATGGTTATTGGGCTGAATCTAATATGATATTAAATCTCTACTGGCATTTCAAGAGCTGTCCTAATTAATCAATTGGTAATTGCAGCTATGATTACTGGCCGTGATTATGATTAATTGCCAATTTTGATTGATCTTCCAATAATTCTGGCATGTTCTTTAGTGTAGAATCTCAGCTGCATTAAGTAGCATTTGGGAAGCAGAGTTATTAAAAGCAAATAATCAAACCCTTCACTCTCATTATGGATCTGTCTTCAGGGGACAGGATTTGTGATGGTGGAATCATGGATAGATTCACAGTAAGGGAAAGCCAAGAGAGGACAACATTATGTCAGAGATTATTTTAATAAAATAGACTCATTGTGGAGATGGAGTGTACATTTTATAATGATTCATTTACTTCAGGCATACATCCATTACACCCCCTACTAGTTGAGCCGCCTTTCATTATAACAGTATGATCTCTTTAGCCCAGCCCAATCACTACTTTTTTCAGTTCTATGGACAGTGAAAATAAATACCTCTGTGTTTTTCCAAGTGTCACATAACAAAATGGTTCATTGTTTAGTTCTTAGGTGAGTACCATGAACCCAGGGTCACAAGCAGAGGAAATATTCCTGGGTCTACATTGTAAGTGAGAAAGCCTTCAAAGTCATTTTCTCTAATATGTCATTAACCTGGTGTCAGATGGAGGTGCACAACCATAGTAACAGGGAGCAGTGGCACTTCTGTGGCCTCACAGGGTGACTTGTTCCCATGAGGGCTCCCAAACCACAAATAGAACTCTTCTTCGAAGAGCCTCATAACTTCAGGGTAAAGCAGTGATTTCAGGAAGGTGAGCTTATCAGAAGATACTGAAAACCAGACTCATTTTCAGTGAATAAGGAAAGAACCATAACATATGCACCACAAGGGCAGAGTACCTGTCTTTTATGCTCTGCTGCAGACTGAGTACTTTTAAAGTACTTACACCAGGGTGGAGATCCAATAAATAACAAATGAATGAAAGAATGAATGAATGAACAATTGTACACACCCCCAAGCATTGAGACTTGGCATGTATTAAAAATTGACTCAATATACACATTTATATATTGCATTGCTTAACATTATATTGCATTATATAGATTTAACCCTCCTAACAGCCCTGTGAGGGAGGCACTATTACTAACACTTATTTAGAAATGTGGAAACTTCACATTAGAAATAAATGTAAGTTATACACTTAAATCCACATAATTAATAATTGACAGTTGAACAAATGGCTTATGCTAAGCTCCAAAGCTCATGCTTTGACTATTATGATATTCTGCTTGATTTTCAGAAAAAATCCAGAAGGCTAATGGTATTTTCTGTATTTAAAAAACAACAAAGTTACCAGAGTTGATAGCAGAATTTGGACTTGAACCCATCAGTCTCTTGACGAAGCCCTTTCCTTCACCCCATCTTTACTCTATGTATTCACTTCCTCAAAGTGAACACTGTGCCCACAGGGGATGAACTTCTTCCAGTTTTGCTTGAGGCCACCCTCATTCCTAATTCTGTGGCTGGTATATGGACTTGTATTAGTTTCCTGTCACTACTGTGACAAAATACCACAAACTTAGTGACTTGAAACAACACAAATTTACCATCTTACCGTTCTAGAGGTTTTAAGTTCAAGATCAGTCTCATTCGTCTAACACAAAGATGTCAACAGGGCTGCAGGAGAATCTGTTTCCCTAACTTGGCCAGCTTCTAGAGGCCATGTGCATTCCTTGGCTTGTGGCCATTTACTCCATCTTCAAAGGCAGCAGCCTCATGTTGTCACATCTTCTTCACTGACTGCTTCTGTCTTCATATCACCTCCTCTGACTGACTCTCCTGCCTCCTTTTATAAGGAGGCTTGTGATTACATTGAGCTCACCCAGATAACCCAGGGTAATCTTCCCATCACAAGGTCCTTAATTTAATCACATCTGCAGAGTCTCTTTTGCCATGTACAGTGTGACATTATAGGATCTGGGTATTTGAACATAGACATCTTTGGGGAGCCATTATTCAGCTACTACAGAGTTGTGTATGGTCTCATCTGGAATGTCTTTGCTCTTCCCTGGTTCTTTCCCTTCAATTTACCTAAAGCACACCCATCTTCCCACTCCTGGGATTGGATTAATAATTTACTAATAATCTATGAAAGAAAAAGAACCATAGTTCAGATGTTTTTCATGACAGCGTTGTTTATGCTTGACAAATTTTGGAAGCCACATCAATATCATTTAATTAGAGACTATGGAGTTCTTGAAATATATGAAAGTAATGATGGAAGATGAAGATTTGCTTACATTTTAAGTAAAAGAAGAAGAATATAAAATAGCGCCAGCCTTGTAATATTTATGCATTTGAATAAGTCTAGAAGAAAATATAGGAATGTGAATTTAATTTACAAGAAATTATGTGCACTTTTATTTAACTTTCTGCAGTATTGCTATCTTATTTTCAGGTTCCCATTTCCTCCATGTGACTTCCACTAAACATCAGCTTCCACCGATATTCTGTCTTTTCTAAATTATGCTTTATAAAGTATATCTGAAAATTTAGCTCACCTACAGTATTGCAGGCAGGAATCATTTCTACCCAACTTGAATGTATGTTTTGGATTCCCAAACCACTTAGCATATAACTGAACATTCAACAAAAGGTCTATAAATTACATCAAATTCAACAAATTTCATGGAATGGGTACTATGCAGTGTCACCAGGTGTCTTTCTTTGCTTGGACTAGAACAATTTATGTCTGTCTTTCTGTGGGAATTACTAAGAGTGCTTCTTTCACTCACACAAGTATCCTGATCTGAATGATAAATTATGTAGTTGCCTTAAATACGTAGCAAGTGTCATGGGTTAGTCTTGGTAATAACAGTAAACCACGGTTCCTAATCTCAACAAAGGAGCACTAGAAAGTTTGAGACAGTGTGGCAGGCAGAATAATGGTTCCCCACCCCCTCAATGCCCACATCTTAATCCGGTGAACCTGTGAATATGTTACACTACATAGCATAGAGGAATTAACGTTGCAGATGGGATTAGGTTGCTAGTCAGTTGACCTTAGAATAAGAGGATTATGGTGGATGATCTGGGTGTGTTCGATGTAATCACAAGGGTCCTTCAATGGGGAAGAGAGGTAGAAAAGAATAAGAGGGACATATGACTATGGAAGAGAGACACAGAGAGATGCAACATCCCTGGCTTTGAAGATTAAGGAAGGGCTCCAAGAGCCAAGGAATACAGGTGGCCTCTAGAAGTGGAGAAGGCACGGGAATAGATTCTCCCTGGAGCCTCTGGAGGAAATGCAGCTCTGCCAGCACTTTGCTTTTAGCCCAGTGATATCTACAGTAAACTTCTGACCTCTGGAATTGAAAGATAATACATTAGTGCTGTTTTAAGCCACAAAATTTGTCATAATTTATTACAGCAGCAATAGAAAATTGGTACAAACTAACAATTCTGCCAGGACTGGAGTACAGGGGGGCAGAAGTGCAGTAGTCCTAGGAAAGGGAACAAGCCTGTGTTGAGTAGTGGACTTGTGACTGCCCTGGATGCCCTCAGGGGAACCTGGAGCCCAGCAGGTGATGGAGCTGCAGGCCACAGCAAGAACGCGCACACAGACGGGCTCAATGGGCCAGGTTCACCAGTCAGAGGGTAGACACACCTTTTCCTTGCCTACTCCTTCATCATTTTAGCATTAAAAAACTGTCAATTTTTTAAAAACTACTATTTCTTTTCTCAGTGAGATGACTGGCTATAATGGTGACCAACTCTTGTCACCTGCTCAGGACTAAGGGGTTCCCTTGGGTGAGGGATTTTCAGGTCTAAAATCAGGACAGTCCCAGGGAAACTGGAGTCTTTGCTCATGTTACATATGGCATCATATTTCACTTACTCCATAAAAGAGCTTTAAGTAAGAATGTTTAGCATAAAAAGGAATAAAAAATAGTAGAAAAGAACAAAAACAGTATTCAATTATTAAAGTTTGAAAACTTTGGTTCATGATATTAAAGCATATAATGTGATACTCTTAGGCCTTCCCATAAAGACAGAAGCTACATATCTCAGTCTTGAGAAATAATGTCACGTTTAAAATTTTTGTGGATTGCCTTAATCTAACAGAGGACACAAGAAAGAAATGAGCCAAATCAGCTCTTTTAAATCATGAAGCCGTAGAATTATATAATTGAAAGGACTCTAGATTTGTCAAAATGCATTTCTGAGAGGACTTAGTGCTTGTGAGATGCCTGAGACCATATTCAGGAGCAGGAGGGGGGCTGAGTGAGGTCTTTACCCTCCACTCCCACTTGGACAAGAGCAATCTACAGTACTTATTTCACATTTGCAAAAGGGTTCTTTGCTTGAAATATAATAGAGACCACTGTTTTTATCCAAACCCATTGTTACAAATGAGGAAACAAAGTACCAGAGAGAGAAAAGGTTTGTCCAAAGTCACACAGCAAGTTACAACCTAAGGCTCCTGGCCAGACCCAGTTTCCTTTCTATGCACACCTAGAATTGCCTTAGGAATACATAGAAAGACTATCTTGTCTGAGGTCTGAATAGTAAAACAGATACCAACCACCTACTGATCCAGAAGGTTGGAAGTTCCACAGTGTTTATTATTTTATGAAATCATAATATCATTAAATGTTAGAACCAGAGGGGATCATTTTCCAACTCTCATTTTATAATTAGAATCCATGGAGGTTAAGTGAGATTTTCTGAGGTCACTCAACTAATTAATGGCAACATCAATCCTGGAATTCCAAGGGAATTCCGTTATACCACAGTCCTTCCCTTTGGTGCCAGTTGTTTTTGTTCGTGTACGATTATTCAAGTCCAGCCTTTTCTTTTGACAATAACTGTAATAAATATTGACAGGATACAGTATTCAAGTAGTAAAGCTTTAATTGCTAAATAATTAAGAACTTATCAAAGGGAAAAAGTAAGGGCTAAATTTACTTACCAAATCAAGTCAGTCTGCAAGAGTCCTCAAAGACATCTGACGATTTCAGAAAGAACCAGTCTAGTCCAAAAGCTGCTTTGACTTAGGACAACCTTTTCTCTGAATAGAAACAGCACCAAGTTTAGTTCACTTCCTAGGGAAGTAAGAGCTATACTATTCAGGATAACAGGAGAGAGATGTCATATATGCTGTGTGTCTGATCAAAGTACTTACTTGGGTATGGTTGTGGCTGGAGATAAAAATTGAGACGGCTACTTCTTTAGGTAAGAGGAGCCACAGTGGAGGAAGCAACTTCCACACACTGAGCAGGTTTTTCATCTTGAACTTTCCCAGATATGCCAACAGTCTTCTCCTTGAGTAAGGGGATCTGGACTCTTTGATCTCCATCCTACAAGATAGGTCATCCATTTTCTCAGTGAACTTGATCAGTACTCAAAAGGAATGAGTGCTTCAAATAAGAAAAAGAAAGAGACTGACATTGACATTCGGAAGGTCTTGTGCTGTGTACTTTATATCTCAGTCAACACACATAACACCCTAAGGCATAGATTTTTGTATTAGATTCTTTCTGTTGCAAGTGACAGAATCATAACGCAAACCATGTTAAGCATATACAGGAATTGAGGGTCTCATGCAGCTGAGAATTCTGGGAGTGTTAACAGGCCTTAGGAAATGTATCTTAAATGCTTTCCTTTCTGCCTCTCTCTACCTCTCCTTCCCGTCTCTTTCTCTTAATGTGGTAGCATTACCCCATGTTGCACTGCAGTGGGGATAGAATTGGCAACTTGCACTTCTGGGCCTAAATCACTGGAGAAGCTCAGAGGATGCTGGTTACCCTGGCTTAGGTCACGTGAGCATCCTTGAACCAATCTTTGTGGCCAAGGAGGTGGATACCAAGATTGGTCAAATCTACATCACATGAGCAATCTTATAACAAAGGGCTGGAAGAGAACTGGAATGGACAGGCCCATGGAGGTCATGTTAAGTGGGGGAAGAGCAGCTCCCCAAAGAAAGAGGAATTCTGTTAAACAGAAGAGAGAAGAGGACTACTGATCTAGCCAATGTGAAGAAATGATTATTAGAGTGTAATTTTCCCCATGTAGAAATGAGTAAATGAAGTATCTGAGAGGTTTAGTTATGCTTTTAAAGTTTGCACAACTACTATGTACGTGATAGATGAGAATCAGAGCCCAGTTTTATATGATTCTAAAACCCATACTCTTTCTAGTGTAGGACCTGGGCCACTACAGTATTCATAGACCCTTGAAAGGGATAGCTTTTCTTAAATATTAGAATTAGTATACTTAATTTCATAACAGAACTAAAAGTTGCACCATGGAGTTGTAGAGATGATTATTTGGGGAATAAAAAAAACATGGCTTTCATTGTATTTTAAAATATTTTACAAGGGACATCGTAATCTTTTAAGGCCATTAGAGGAGTATTTTAGTGGCTTAAAATGGTTTTTCACATAGTTTGAAGATTTTTCTCACCTACATAGCTCATCATCAAAAAATTACTATCTTAACTGTTCAGATGGGATAAGACAAATCTTTCCTACCTATACAATGCTAATAGGATTTCAGATTGGTCCACCTTTTCAGCATGGAGAAAGTTGGCCAGAGGAATCAAAATCCTAAAAAATATTTTATAATCAGACAGGTACATAAATTTGGTTTCACAAGGATTCTTCAAAGTGTTAGAGATAGTAGAGGGCATAGAAGACGTTCCAAACATTAAATTTTAGAGGACTGGCTCAATAAATTATGACAATGATAATACCTAACATTTGTTGAACCCAAGCAGTGTGCTAAATATTGTGCATATTATTCAAGGCACTTTTTAATCTCATTTCATTCTCACAATCAACAACCTACAAATTAGATATTATCATTATCTTCCTGTTGAGCAAAAAAAAAAAAAAAAAAAAAAAAGAAGAAAGAAGAACCAGCAAACTATGATTTGGAGCTGCTCATTAGCAGAGCCTAGACTCATATCCAGGTTGAACTGACTCCAAAACTCATGCTCTTAACCACTATGCAGTGTTCTTATGTATCTATTCAATGGAAAAATATTCTGTGATTAAAAGAAAAAGAAAAAATATAGATTTATATAAACACTAAAAGGTATTTGTGAAAGTTGTTAGGTTAAAAATGAAGGTACTAACTGAGAATGCATATTCAGACCCTCATTGTCTATTTTAATTAATGTTTATTTTTATGAATTTATATACACTAAATTATTAAGCATTACTATCTTTATGTAATGAGTACAGGGCATTTTTACATTCCTGATTTTATTTTTCTGTAATGAAGTAATTATTTACCATAAGCATGAAATACTTTCTTAATAATAAATCATTTATTTCCATTTTGGAAAAGAAAAGAAATAAGTGTTCTGTCCATCATTTTTCAATTCATTATGTCTACCTTGATAATTCATTTTATCAGATACTCTAGTCATTGAGATTTAGAGCATTTGCTATTTGTTTCCAGACCTTACCAACAGGAAAGATTTTATATGTAGAATCCTAGGTACCTAGTTAACAGGATAACAAAATAGAATTCCTAAAGCAGAAGATTCCAGCTTATAACTGAATCTTAATGCTTCTACTTGGGAAACATCAGCAAGAGCTAAAAATAATTTTCCAAAAATGAGTTAATCAAATATTTTTCAACCTCCAGAAACATTCAGGATTCATTCGACTCTGGCAAATTATTAGCCTTCCTGCTTAATCTCCTGCTGAATTCATATCTTGCTAATCCTGTGCTGTTCCGTGAATGATTACAAAGCTCTGACTCACTAATGCTCCAATACAAAAAAATAATAATAATTATTCCTTTGAACAAGAGTACTTTTGAAAAATTATAAAATATTCCTCTGCATTTTAAAAATGGAGGAAAGACTATAAAACTAAAATTATTTAAAAATTTAAAAATGGTTTTAATTGGAATATTTACTAAATTATGAGACAATTTTGAAGAGTTTTCTGTCTTTTCTGTTTCTGAAATTATAAAGAGAAGTTCTGAGTTGTTTCCAACCTCCTTCTTCTAACTGCAGTAGTACTAGGAAGACCAAACAAGGGTCAGAATGTCATCCAAACTTAACACTTTCCATTGACAGACAACTAATAGATAGAAAACATGTTTTTTTCATGATATAAGAAAGATTTCAAACAAGATGTGTAAATGAAGTATGGGTCTTGGATTTTACAGTGACACTCCACAACACCCATCCTCCATGACTTCAATCCATTTTTCTCCTTCCTGATATTGCAAGTCCACAGGGATTCTTGCCCCAAATCCTTGAATAACAAAGTAGCTTTTAAAATGCTCTTGAAGTTGTTGGCCTAGTTGTTAAATCTGCTGCCATCATTTGGTGACAAGTGAAGAGGAGAACAAAGGCAGTCATAGCTCTTAAAGCTCAAATTCTAATTATATTTATGAAGGGGCTGAAAAATCCCCTCTGCTTTTTCTTTGACACCAGTGCAATTCCCCAATACCAATGTACATAATACATGTCTTTTCTCTTACAGAAATATAAGTGCTCCACCAGAAAACCAACAGATTTGTGGTTTTTGAGACTTGTGGTTTTTGAGATTTACTTTGAGATTTGTGGTCAAATTTGAGATATACTGATGTAAGAAAAGGAATGTACAACAGACTGAGTCAACAACTTCTGATAAGATGGCAGTAAGAATGAGGTTAGGGTCAGTAGATTACAACTTTCAAACCTGAAGGTTTGTAAGCCCTCTCTCCGCTTTGTGATTTCCTGTCCACCAAAGTTCCTCTCAACTCTTGAATTGCCTACCATAGACATTTCTTTACTATCTAGAAATTTCCTGACCTCACATATGCAGCACTGGGAAAACAGTTTCATTGCATCAAGGTATTTGTAATAGAGCTAGAGCATAATCAAGCCACTGAATATCAAATCTATAAGGAAGTTTGGTGTTTACCCCATTTTAGAGATGCCAAAACCTATAAATACAAGTATTTCTCCCAATCTTTGATAAATTCAGGACTAAAACAAACATCTCCTGATCTCAACCCCACCATCCTCTTTTTGCCTCCTTCTTGTTCGGTTGATACATAACATGTTAATAGTCAACATAATGATACATGTTATATAATAGCTTATCAATTTGGAAATCCTAACTAAATACAACTGGCACCCAATAAAGTCTAGTCTTTGTGTAGAGTCAATTTGAAGGAAGAACAATCCTGTAGATAACTATAGCTGAATGATTCTAATGTTTACCTGGTCTTTGGAGAATATGGCAAAAGGTGGTTGGCTGGGGAGATGTAGGTTGTTGGTGGTTATGGGCAAAAAGAAGGAGAGAAGACATTTTTAAGCAGTGGTTCTCAGTTGTGGAAAATTTGTCCCCTCAGCAAATATTTGGCAATGACTGTAGACACTTTTATTGTTATGACCGGAGGGCTGCTACTGGCATCTGGTAGGGAGAGGCCCAGGATGCTTCTGAGAATCCTTACGATGCACATAACAGCCCCCTTCCCACAACAAAGGATGATCTAGTCCGAAATGTTAATAATGCCAAATTTGAAAAACCCTGTTCCTAAGTATATTTTTAAAAACCCTCTCTCCCCATTTCTCTGCATATCCACCCTTGGGCTTCCACAACTTTTCTTCCCTTTACTTTCAATTCCCATCACCGATTCTCTTGATGCTAAAAAGGACTCTTTCCTCTTATTCCTCTTTCTTTCAGCTTTCTATGTATTTTGATTTGAATCTTTATCTTCATATTCCATTTCTGTTTTTTCTTCCTTGCGCATTATAAAATTCCCTAAACAATAGTACCAAAACCAAAATCCTCTTAGAAGGACAAAGATAAAATTATCTTCAGAAGGCAAAAGGGAAGGGAGAGAAAGTTGTGGACATTTACACATTCATCACATTTATCACTTTATTATGTCTGCAAGTTTACACACATCATACACGTCTTAAAAGACCAGACTAAAATGAGAAATCTCCATGTTTTCATATCTCAACTCCTGAATATGGCAAGGAAATTGCACACTTATCCCAGAATTTCCCAGTTTATAGAAGAAAGGAGTTTTCCTTGTGTATGTCACAGAAACCAGAATGTGAAAAGAAAGCAAGTGAGTGCAGGCAGGATCTACACGGGCATTTTAGACTACATGTAAGGATGAGATGTCCAAGACTGAACAGTGGGGACATTTCATTGGTTCCTAAGGTAACCTTTCACTGAGCTAGCTCCACGC
Source organism: Balaenoptera acutorostrata (assembly GCF_949987535.1). Taxonomy (NCBI): domain Eukaryota; kingdom Metazoa; phylum Chordata; class Mammalia; order Artiodactyla; family Balaenopteridae; genus Balaenoptera; species Balaenoptera acutorostrata. The sequence goes on from NC_080072.1 coordinate 18,900,237, forward strand.
CCAGCCCCACGTGGATTAGGATCACAAGTTATCATTAGGAATTATAAACTCCTTGATCCTATATTATCATGTAACATGAAAATAGATAAAGAAGGAAATTTTATAAATTGATGCAAATGGATAATTGAAGGGAGAAATTAGACTTTATTTCAAGAAGATAGGCATGGGTTCTTTGCTGTTATCAGCTGCAATACAAAAACCTATGAAACAAAGATCTGAAAGTATTTATGAATCATATGGGCCTACCAACAGTTGAGCATTTCATCTGGCTATTTTAATATTCCACGGAAAATGTACCATAGAAAGCTTGGTTCATTCAGTAAAGTGAACCAGGAAGAAGGATATGAATGAGTTCACTGCCTTTAAACTTGCTAACCTTTTAATATATCAAAGATTCCAAAGTATACATTTATAATATGCTGATTATAATTCTAGATGTCAGGGCTTCTCTTTTTTTCTCTTATTATTCTTAATAGAAATTTTGGAATCAAGAATTCTAGAATAAATTATGAATTATTGAATTGTGAGTATATAAGTGCAGAAACTTATTTTTGAAAAGCCCTCCATAAACAAATTAAATATTAGTTAGATTATAATGGAATGTTTAGTAAGCCGTTATACATTTAATTGATTATTTTGCAGACATTAAAAAAATCATGTTTTTTGAAGTATTTTAAAGAACATGGGAAAAAGCAGCATAAAAATTATCTGATTATAGTTTTATTAGAAATAAACAAATATTTATATTTTTAGAAAGAGAACTTTTATAAAAACTCCAAAATAGTAACTTTATGGTTATTTGTATGATTATGAATAATTTTCACTTTTTCTTTATTTCTATATTTCCAAACTTTTTCTGCAGTGAAATGACTTTACTGTTAAGTAAGGGAGAAAAAATGAATGCTAGTTTTAAAAGGGTTCTATAGAGAAATTTTTCTTTTTCTTTATCTAATGCATTGCTAAAAGCATTTCCATATCAGTTCCATCCACTCTATCTTGGAAAACAGGGAGGAAAATGCATCTGTAATAAATGAAGGCAGCAAACAACGAAATGTGGCCAAATCCATAAATCCCTTTGCTTAGCAAAGCAACTTTTGCTGCTGCAAGAGTTGGAATCAATTACTGTAGACTTTCATATTGTAATGTCGGGAGAGTCTCAACTTCTGGAGTTGGAGCTTGGGAACAAGTCACTTGTACTGGGCAGAGGGGCTAAGAAAAAAAGATCCATTAGATCAGAAATGACTTCATTTCACGAATCATTATGCTATTACCCTGTGCTTGAAGATAAGCAGTTTAGGCACTGTCATGATTTAGCTGTCTCTTGAGACCCTGCAGTCTAATTAGCGTGGCTCTCAAAAAACTCAGCTCAGCTCAGTCCTCATTGGGCCTATAGGAAAGGAAGGCATGTTTTTCTCTACTGTCAGCTCTGTTAGTTTCTCTAGTCCTGTGCTATATACCCTGTTACTAACGAGAATTTATTTTTGATTCAGAAAGCTCAATGGGTAGGAATTTGGCCAAGATAATGATATCTCCCCAAGAGTCAAGTCATTAGCACAACTTTCTAATGCTCAGGATCCACAGACAGACCATATCTGGTGTTTTATTTTTGCTAAAGTTTATTTGCATTGCTATTGCAAAGCAGCATACACAGCTTGTCATCAAGGTCTTATCAAAATCCGTTCACTGCAGAAGTCATCTGTTTATTTGAATTATGAGAAATGTCCCTTCTAATAGTAACTGTCTTTCTTTGGACCTAGGGAAACAGTTAAGCATATAAAGCCTACAAAGAACTGCTTATAATGACCCAACCTACATAGGTGACTAAGACAGCCATGTAGACAAACTCTTATGCCTTATGGCCTGCTAGAAATCTCCACTTGCATGCTTCATACACAAGTTAAATTGACATGCTAAACATTGAAATCTTTTTTTTCTTTTTCCTTTTTTTGTTTTCATTTTATTGTGGTAAGAACACTTCACATGAGATCTACTCTCTTCACAAAATTTTAAGCGCACAATACAGTATTGTTAATTTCAGGCACAGTGTTGTACAGATCTCTAGAACTTACTCATGTTATACAACTGAACCTTTATGCCCATTGATTAGCATTTCCCCAGGGACTCTTGTTTTTTTTTTTAATAAATTTATTTATTTTATTTATTTATTTTTGGCTGCTGCGTTGGGTCTTTGTTGCTGTGCGGGCTTTCTCTAGTTGCGGTGAGCGGGGGATACTCTTCATTGCATTGAGCAGGCTTCTCATTGCGGTGGCTTCTCTTGTTGTGGAGCATGGGCTCTAGGCGCTTGGGCTTCAGTACTTGTGGCACGTGGGCTCAGTAGTTGTGGCTTGCGGGGTCTAGAGCACAGGATCAGTAATTGTGGCACACAGGCTTAGTTGCTCCGCGGCATGTGGGATGTTCCTGTACCAGGGCTTGAACCCGTGTCCCCTGCATTGGCAGGCGGATTCTTAACCACTGCGCCACCAGGGAAGCCCCCCACAGTGAACTCTTGATCTCCTATTCTGGTATTTTACCCATCCCAGTGAAAGTTCTTTATTATCACTCAAGCAAGAGACTTTGAAATTCTTGACAACTTCCCTTTTGTAAACACCTACATCTCATTTATCAGCAAGGTTTTTTGATTCTACCTCCAAAACAGATCTAATGGCTTTCTATTTTTCTCCATCTCCACTTTCATCCTCTTGGTTCATTCCACCATAGTAGCCTCTATATAGTTGGACATGCATTCTCTCTCCATTCTGACCGTTCCCATGCAGCAGCCAAAGTGCTTCTTATAAATCACGGTACAGATTCAACCATTCCCTTGGCAACAACGTCTCCTCACTGCATGTAGATTAAAACCCAGATTCTTTACTACATGGCCCATTGTGTCTTGATCTTTACTTCATTTTAAAATTTCCCCATTGCCACTCTCCCCTCTACATTCCACTTTCCAGTCACCTTCAGACACAGCAATGTTTTTCCAGCATTAAAGCTCTTTTCCATGTAAGTTTATGCCACTAAATTTTTCCTGGTAAACATTTTCCTTTTCTTGCCATCACAGCCAAAATGTTACTTTCTAGACACAGTCTCTACTAAGTAAATACTTTTCCAAGTTGCAGATTGGAGGGCAAACTTAGCATGGAGCTGTAGAGGAGGTTCTTTTTAGATTTGCATGAGCAAAATCAGGAGCTGAAACAGACACGAAGCCTCCCTGGAGTTCCTGCATTAGCTAACCCAGTTTCCAATACTCCAACACCAGAGGTATGGCTGTGATAAGTTCTTGGACTCATTATCCTACCAGGGAAGTTCAAATGTGACTTGTCTTGGTGGTCATAATAATTTGTAATTCTTTTTATGCCATAAATCAAATTTGGTGGCTTAAGAAAAGTATAAATTTTGGATACAATGCATGGGTTATTTTTATAATGTTCTTATTTTTACAAAAGTGGGGTGAATGTAGTTTTTTAAAAATCTTTATTGGAGTATAATTGCTTTACAATGTTATGTTAGTTTCTGCTATACAACAAACTGAATCAGTTATATGTACACATATATCCCCATATCCCTTCCCTCTTGAGCCTCCCTCCCACCCTCCCTATCCCTCCCCTCTAGGTCGTCACAAAGCATTAAGCTGATCTCCCTGTGCTATGCAGCAGCTTCGCACTAGCCTAGAGTCTGTCATACAGCGTGAAGTAAGTCAGAATGAGAAAAACAAATACCGTATGCTAAAGCACATATATGGAATCTAAAAAAACGCTACTGATGAACCCAGTGGCAGGGAAGAAATAAAGACGCAGATGTAGAGAACAGACTTGAAGACACAACGTGGGGGGAGGGAAGCTGAGATGAAGTGAGAGAGTAGCATTGACATATATACATTACAAAATGTAAAATGGATGGCTAGCGAGTGTTGTTTTTATGGCTCAGCTACTACATGTAAGCACAGGAATATAGATTGTGCTTTAGCACCTGCTGAAATCCAGGCTTGATGTTATCTAATATTTGATTCACTGTCATAAGTCACCCTAATCCAAAGAAGCTCCTTTGAGTTATACAACCTGCAGAGATAAATCCCACGTGATCATGGTGTATGATCCTTTTAATGTGTTGTTGGATTCTGTTTGCTAGTATTTTGTTGAGGATTTTTGCATCTATATTCATCAGTGATATTGGTCTGCAATTTTCTTTTTTTGTAGTATCTTTGCCTGGTTTTGGTATCAGGGTGATGGTGGCCTCATAGAATGAGTTTGGGAGTGTTCCTTCCTCTGCAATTTTTTGGAAGAGTTTGAGAAGGATGGGTGTTAGCTCTTCTCTAAATGTTTGATAGAATTCACCTGTGAAGCCATCTGGTCCTGGACTTTTGTTTGTTGGAAGATTTTTAATCACAGTTTCAATTTCATTACTTCTGATTGATCTGTTCATATTTTCTATTTCTTCCTGGTTCAGTTTTGGAAGGTTATACCTTTCTAAGAATTTGTCCATTTCTTCCAGGTTGTCCATTTTATTGGCATAGAGTTGCTTGTAGTAGTCTCTTAGGATGCTTTGTATTTCTGTGGTGTCTGTTGTAACTTCTCCTTTTTCATTTCTAATTTTATTGATTTGAGTCCTCTCCCTCTTTTTCTTGATGAGTCTGGCTAAAGGTTTCTCAATTTTGTTTATCTTCTCAAAGAACCAGCTTTTAGTTTTATTGATCTTTGCTATTGTTTTCTTTGTTTCTATTTCATTTATTTCTGCTCTGATCTTTATGATTTCTTTCCTTCTGCTAACTTTGGGTTTTGTTTGTTCTTTCTCTAGTTCCTTTTGGTGTAAGGTTAGATTATTTATTTGAGATTTTTCTTGTTTCTTGAGGTAGGACTGTATAGCTATAAACTTCCCTCTTAGAACTGTTTTTGTGGCATCCCATAGGTTTTGGATCGTCGTGTTTTCATTGTCATTTGTCTCTAGGTATTTTTTGATTTCCTCTTTGATTTCTTCAGTGATCTCTTGGTTATTTAGTAACTTATTGTTTAGCCTCCATGTGTTTGTGTTTTTTATGTTTTTTTCCCTGTAATTAATTTCTAATCTCATAGCGTTGCAGTCAGAAAAGACGCTTGATGTGATTTCAATTTTCTTAAATTTACTGAGGCTTGATTTGTGACCCAAGATGTGATCTATCCTGGAGAATGTTCTGTGCGCACTTGAGAAGGAAGTGTAATCTGCCGTTTTTGGATGGAATGTCCTATAAATATCAATTAAATCTATCTGGTCTATTGTGTCATTTGAAGCTTCTGTTTCCTTATTTATTTTCATTTTGGATGATCTGTCCATTGGTGTAAGTGAGGTGTTAAAGTCCCCCACTATTATTGTGTTACTGTCGATTTCCTCTTTTATAGCTGTTAGCAGTTGCCTTATGTATTGAGGTGCTCCTATGTTGGGTGCATATATATTTATAATTGTTATATCTTCTTGGATTGATCCCTTGATCATTATGTAGTGTCCTTCCTTGTCTCTTGTAACATTCTTTCTTTTAAAGTCTATTTTATCTGATATGAGTATTGCTACTCCAGCTTTCTTTTGATTTCCATTTGCATGGAATATCTTTATCCATCCCCTCACTTTCAGTCTGAATGTGTCCCTAGGTCTGAAGTGGGTCTAGACAGCATATATATGGGTCTTGTTTTTATATCCGTTCAGCAAGTCTGTGTCTTTTGGTTGGAGCATTTAATCCATTCACGTTTAAGGTAATTATCGATATGTATGTTCCTATGACCATTTTCTTAATTGTTTTGGGTTTGTTTTTGTAGGTCCTTTTCTTCTGTTGTGTTTCCCACTTAGAAAAGTTCCTTTAGCATTTGTTGTAGAGCTATTTTGGTGGTGCTGAATTCTCTTAGCTTTTGCTTGTCTGTAAAGCTTTTGATTTCTCCATTGAATCTGAATGAGAGCCTCACTGGGTAGAGTAATCTTGGTTGTAGGTTCTTCCTTTTCATCACTTTAAGTATATCATGCCACTCCCTTCTGGTTTGTAGAGTTTCTGCTGAGAAATCAGCTGTTAACCTTATGGGAGTTCCCTTGTATGCTATTTGTCATTTTTCCTTTGCTGCTTTTAATAATTTTTCTTTGTCTTTAATTTTTGTGAATTTGATTACTATGTGTCTCGGCGTTTCTCCCTGGGTTTTTCCTCTATGGGACTCTGCACTTCCTGGACTTGGGTGGCTATTTCCTTTCCCATGTTAGGGAAGTTTTCGACTCTAATCTCTTCAAATATTTTCTCGGGTCCTTTCTCTCTCTCTTCTCCTTCTGGGACCCCTATAATGTGAATGTTGTTGTGTTTAATGTTGTCCCAGAGGTCTCTTAGGCTCTATTCATTTCTTTGCATTCTTTTTTCTTTTTTTTTTTTTAAAGGTTGAAAGAACATTACTTTTTTTTTTTTTTTTATGGCTGTGTTGGGTCTTCGTTTCTGTGTGAGGGCTTTCTCTAGTTGCGGCAAGTGGGGGCCACTCTTCATTGTGGTGTGCGGGCCTCTCAATATCGCGGCCTCTCTTGTTGCAGAGCACAGGCTCCAGACGCACAGGCTCAGTAATTGTGGCTCACGGGCCTAGTTGCTCCACGGCATGTGGGATCTTCCCAGACCAGGACTCGAACCCATGTCCCCTGCATTGGCAGGCAGATTCTCAACCACTGTGCCGCCAGGGAAGCCCTCATTCTTTTTTCTTTATTCTGTTCTGCAGCAGTGAATTCCACCATTCTGTCTTCCAGGTCACTTATCCATTCTTCTGCCTCAGTTATTCTGCTATTGATTCCTTCTAGTATAGTTTTCATTTCAGTTATTGTATTGGTCATCTCTGTTTGTTTGTTCTTTAATTCTTCTAGGCCTTTTTAAACGTTTCTTGCATCTTCTTGATCTTTGCCTCCATTCTTTTTCCGAGGTCCTGGATCATCTTCACTACCATTATTCTGAATTCTTTCTCTGGAAGGTTGCCTATCTCCACTTCATTTAGTTGTTTTTCTGGGGTTTTATCTTGTTCCTTCATCTGGTACATAGCCCTCTGCCTTTTTATGTTGTCTCTCTTTCTGTGAATGTGGTTTTTGTTCCACAGGCTACAGGACTGTAGTTCTTCTTGCTTCTGCTGTCTGCCCTCTCTCCTCTGGTGTTTCTTAATGATGTTGTTCAGTTTAGTTTCTTAATAATTTCCTTGGTTCTGTACTAACATTCCTCCTGTTGATTGTTCTCTTATTTTTTTTTTTAATTTTATTTATTTATTTATTTTTGGCTGCGTTGAGTCTTTGTTTCTGTGCGAGGGCTTTCTCCAGTTGCGGCAAGTGGGGGCCACTCTTCATCGCGGTGCGCGGGCCTCTCACTATCGCGGCCTCTCCTGTTGCGGAGCACAGGCTCCAGACATGCAGGCTCAGCAGTTGTGGCTCACGGACCCAGTTGCTCCGCGGCATGTGGGATCCTCCCAGACCAGGGCTCGAACCCGTGTCCCCTGCATTGGCAGGCAGATTCTCAACCACTGTGCCACCAAACGAAGCCCCTGTTCTCTTATTTTAATTATGCCTCATTCTAAGCAGCACTTCTGGGAGTGGGCTGAAGTTTTCACTGCAGTATATTACAGGTGAAAATAATTTTTAAAATCCCATTCGTGTAAAATTCCTACCGTTTGCACTTCGGCAGGGGTAGGTGGGTAGGGCCTTATTGATACTAGAAAAGTTACATTTCTTTGATGTAGGTTTTGACGGCCAAATGTAGTATGTTAGCAAGTAAAAATGATGGTAGCTAACATGTATTGGACACCTACTGCATGCAGAGACTTGGTTAGGTGCTTTATGTTCATTCTTTCATTTAATTCTCACAACAACACTCTGAAGCATATGTTATTAATATGCCCATTGGACATACATGGAAACAGAAGGCCAGAGAATCTCAGTATTGCATCCAAAGACATGCGTAGTCAAGAAATGATAAGAAAGGAGGAGTCTTCTGACTCCACAGCCCATGCTTTTAACCACTCTGCTATGTTTCCTGTCAAGTTAAAGGAAACCTTAATCCATCACAAAAGTAGGAAAAGAAAAACACACCTATTATTCCAATCTTTTTCTTGCTTATAAGTACCAGGGATTTTTAAAAAAATGATTTTGTTTTTTAGGGATTAAACATTTAAGAATAGAAAGTGTTGCAATGTTCAAGGCTAAAGAGAAACTTGGAAAACGTTATGTTCAAAAGAACATAACTTTGGAATCACAGGGTACTGATTTTGAATGCTGTGTTTCTATAAATTTGATGACACTGGGCATCTACTTAAACTCTTTGAGTTTCATTTCCTACCTCTATAGGTGGAAATAATAATAATAATTAACTAGATAAATAGATAGATAGATGATAGATGCATACATAGATACATAGATAGATAGATAGACAGTAAGCACTAAATGCAGTCATACATAGATGATGCCTCACACAGTGTGTCATATATTTGCTTAATCAATATTATTCTCCCCTATTCTCTATTTCTGTTTTTATCCATAGAGCAATAAGCAAACAACTCCATATTTTTTCTCTTTTATACATCACCAAGTACCAATATATGCCCTTGGGGTTGACTACCAATCACTTCATTGACCCTGACAAACAACTTCAGCTCTGCTGGTCCCTTTACTATTCTTTTATCATATCAGGCACACTCCACTCTTGGGGTCTTTGAACTGGCTGTTCCCTCTGCTTGGAATGATCTTCCCTAGACATCCACTTAACTTGCTCCCTCATCTTCAACTCTTTGCTCAAACATCACCTTCTCAATGGAGGCTTTTCTGATCATCCTATTTAAAATTGCACATACATACACCTCACTTTACCTGAATGTCTTCTGGGCTTGGGATTCTCAATATACAATATCTATGTGTAATTTTTGTGTTTTGTTTTTTATATGTCTTCCCCACACACTGGAACATAAACTACATGAGGACAGGAATATTTGTTTGTTTTGTTCATTGGTTTAGTCTCAGTATCTAGGACAGTATCTGGTACTGGTATAGTAAATGCTCAAAAAATATTTGTTGAATGAATGGATGATTCCAAAATGAATACTTTTGATAGAAAAATCAAAGAAAGTAAAGATCACTATGGAATGTGTTCAACTGAATACTTCAAGGGATTGGATGGAAGGCTGAAGTATTACTATAAGCAGAGGTATGCTATTAAGATAGTTTAGTTTTTTGGATGGCAGTGGGAAGGCAGCAGAGAAGGATTTTTTTTTTTAATTTTTGTACCATGATAGATAAATGACAATGAATTTCAAAGGAAAAGGTATTGGATATCCAGTGATGTATTTACTCTTTGAAATCCCACAACATTTTCTGTGAATACACTTAAAAAACAATACTGTAATGACTTATGGCCATCTTTTTTTTTCTATTTCTGTTTGAGTCATGTATAAGTAAATAGTATGAATTTAAGAACTTGAGCTCAGAACTCAAATGAAGTTAATTACACTGAATCCAAATCTTGGCACCTCCATTTTCTTAACTCTAAACTTGGACAAGTTAGCAAACTGTAGGTTCCTCTTCTGTAAATAGGGGCAATAGCAGTACCTACCTCATAGAGTCATTGTGAGGGATTAAAGTAGTTAACATGGGTAAAGGGTTTAGAAAAAGCACCTGGCTCACAATATGTGCTCAACAGGTTAGCTATTACAAATTTTATCTTTTTTTCCTTCAGTAGACTACAAGCTCCAGGAAAACAAGACTGTAACTAGTTCTTGCTCATTACTGTATCCCTAGAATGTGGTTCTCTCTCTATATATATACATAAATATATATATAACATATATATATATAAAATGAGTGAATGAATATGTGTATATGTGAGGAGGTAAGCAGCAGAGACACAAAAGACTAAGAAATGTCATCAGCACTCAAGAAACTTAAAATATGGTAGAGTAGAGAAGAAGAGGTGTGAGAAGGTAGGGCAAATCTTAGCTTTTGAGGATTCATTAAAAGTGATGTCATAACACACCGTAATGAGACCGATATAGATCTTCAAAAATCATCTGAGGATAGTCTCTCCAATCTATTTACCTATAATTTAACATATAAGAGTGTGGTGGCTTTAAAATATGTACACAAGTTCTGCGATACTTCCCACTTCAAGAAACAGAGCCTAATTCCCCTCTCCTGGATCTGGTGACTTGCTCTTAATGAATAGAATAAAGTAGAAATGACAGTACATATCTACTGAGGCTAGGTCATAAAAGGCATTGGGGCAAAAAAATATTGTTCTTAACTGAATCTTTTAAAAATTATACCATCTTTCATGTATATATGCTTTGTTTCTCCTCCTGAGCTATAAATTCCTTGAACAGATAAGCTTTGCCCAGTTCTTTTGTCCATGCCTTAGCATTTGGCACATGACCTGACAAATAGTGGGCACTCATTTATAGTATATTTGATTGGTCATCATCTTCATGTTTTTATGAAGCTCCTCTTGATTAGAATAATAACTTCATAGTTTGAAATGATGACTTTTTTGTCATTGTGCAGAATTCTACTGGGTTAAAAACAGAGACTTGGAAAAGAACACCAAAGATCTCAGAGGTGGGGTTTAGAAGGCTCCATCTCTAGACCCGACCATGTTGTGATCAATTCGACATGGAAGGAATCACCCAGCTGATCTGCAGAGCATGGTGGTCCAGAGCATAAGATCTAAATCTCAGTTTCTTCTCCTGTTATGTATGGATGCTAAAATAGTGTTATCTTGAGGAAAAAGTAAGATAATCTCTATGGAGAGCTTGATAGATGTCAACTACTATTACTTTTTGTGTTTACCTTTCTCTTTCAGCTTCTATTTCTGCCACTAAAGAGCATATATTGACCTAAATGTTGCTCTAGACATCTCTTGAGGTAGTATTCTCTAGCCACTTCAGCACACAGAGAGGGTCTTAAATATATGCTATATAAGGAAGTAAAGAATACAGATTGGCATATTCATATCAACCTAACATGAAGTCTCTGAAACAGTATAACCAGGAAGATGACATTTAATAGGCTTCCAAAGTTATAGCCAGTGTCCGGAACACGCCAAGTTGAGACAAAGAGGAAAGAGATGACTAGACATGGAGAGAAATTTGAGGAAAAAAAAAATTATTGCCCAGAGGTTTGTATTCATGCAAAATTTTAATTCTCTGGTCATCAACATCCCAGAGAGATCCAAGTACACATGCAGCATACTATAGAGGTATTTGCATTTTTATATGAACAATTTTTTAATGATGTCACAGAGAAATGTTAACTAATTTCATTTTTAATTAGTTTCAGGGTGTAGAAGAATTAAAGGTGATTATATTTAGAACTTAATTAAAATTGATAAACTATATTTCAAGTGCATAATATAGATAATCTCACTAACTTCTACTCCTGGCTAGACTCCTGATTTAATTAATAGGAAGGGTTGCAGCATATTAATGAGAAGAAAATAGAAACCATTGCCTTCTTCCCTTTATTGTGATTGCAAACCATTCTAGTTCTGGGTAAGTGGATAGTTGACATTGAAGGCTGGAAATATTTATTATTCAATGCAGTATGCTGCAGTGACATTTCTTATCATTTCAGCATAACTGTGCCAGAGGGTCTGTAAATTGTATTTGCCAAAGGCAATTTCACACATTCATAATATTCTTTGATGTCTGGACTGGACCCAACTGACAGATCCCCCGAGGCCATCTTTCTGCTTCCCCTGCAGGCTGATAAACCAGCACGGGGGTTTACAGAGAAACAAAACAAACTCAGGGAATTTCATTTAGTAATTTCTGAATTAAATTCACCTTACGGAGGCCAATACCTAGCAGATAGTGGCCATTTAATAAGTAGCTACTGAGTGAAGGGGAGGGCAACTCACATCAAGTTTACGGAGCATAATCTCAGGAGGAAAATTTTACCGTTAGGAACTGTTCTGGGCAGATATGACTTAATGCTTCTTCTGTTTAGGAGAGAGGAGATGGGAAAATGAAACCCTCATTCTCAGGAAAAAGAATAATATTTAATAAGGAACTAGCATTTATTGAGCTCTTACTCTGTTCACTAGTTAAAGAAAATTTTTTTTTGGTATTTACTCACCCAATTATGGCAACAGACATATAATGTAGATGGGAAAACTGAGTCACAGATAGATTAACCAAGAGCACAGAGCTAGTAAGTGATGGCACATTAAAAAAATAAAACACTGCATGTACGTCCGATAATTTACCAACATACTGTGTGTTCTGGCCCCAGATTACCCTATCTCACCTCTCTGACCCAGTATCTATTCGTAAAATTACCCTGTACATTTTCTGCCTAAAATACACAATTTTTGAAATTATTATATTTTTGTATTTATGATTTTTATTTGTTTTATATTAATGTTTATTATTTGTCTCTGTCCAGTAGAATGTACGTTTCAAGACAATACGAATTTTTCTTATTTTCTGCTTTCTCCATAACACCAGGAGTACTTTCTGAAAAAGATTAGGCAGTCAGTAAATATTTATTAAGTCCATTAATTGATGACATAAAAGTTTCAGAAAGTGTTCTTAGAGGCAAGATAAGTGCTCTATCTTCTCCTAAATATAAAAGAGTGACACAGACACAAAATTGAATTCCCCAAATAGTGTCAAAATCTGAAAACTACCTTGTGCTCCAAATCAGTGCCAACATTTTAGTTTTCTTACTTTCTGAGCACTCGGGGGAAAATCACCTTACACATAGATTTTCTAACATCCTGACAACATGGCCTGGTGTTAAAAAAGACACTTTAGAGGCAGATGTGGGTTTGATTCCCAGCTCCATTACTTCTTTGTTCTGTAACTTTTCAAAAGTTACATTATGTTACTTTGTTAAGTTCTAATGTCTTTTTATGTGGCCTGAAATTTCAGAAACTCCACCTTTCCTATCTTGCCAATTTAGCCAAGAAGACAGTGATTTACATTCTCATCGTCTACAATTTATTGTCTGTCCTTCCACCAGGTTAATTTTTTAAAAGCCCCACTTTTATCATATGACATCCATACTGAGTTACTTATTTTATTTTGACTAAATTTATTTTGAATTTTATTTTATTTTGCATTTTATATTGAATAGGATCCAGTCTCTTTAACCTGGCATTCAAGTCATTCTGTCATCTGATACCCCTTTTATCTGTTCAAATTTGTCTTCCTCTGCCTCAAGACAAGTGTCGTAACTATTTCTCTTACAGATTATTGCCTGCTTGCATTGTCCACGGGGTGCACAACCATCTTTTTTCTGCACAAAGTCCTATTGCCACCTTTCTCTTTTACCCTAACTCTGTTTTTAAAGATGCAACCCATATCCTGGCCCTTATTCTTGCTGATTTCAGTAATATTTGTCACCATCTTCTCCAAGTTTCTTTCCCTCAGCTATAACTTTGTAGCGTCCTGCCCTGTACTTTGGTATTGCCCCATGAGTAAATTTGTGTTTCAAACAAAATGTCCTGTACTGGTTGGATTTTCTTTCCGCTGTACTTCTTGCAGGGTTGGACACAGAGTATGTTATTAGTAAATAAGAGACGGCTAGCTGCCTATACTGCTTCACGCAATTATTCTCCCAGATGCTGAAAGTGCAGGGGCAGAGAGGTGGGACTATCGGCCCATTTCAGACATTGCCTCTACTGAAGAGAGCCACTTTGGCCAAGGCAACATGCCCCTCCCTTCCTGGGCTACCAGCATCCATGACTGGTTTACATGGGAGTTTAAAAGCCCAATACCATTGATCCAGTCAGAACAACTCTGAAGGGTCATCCACGCTTCAGATCTCCTGTGAATGAAAAATGTTGCCTGCCACATCAGTAAGCAAAGGATGTTGCAGCCATCAAACCATCATATTACAGCTGCCCTGACCAGGAGCCCTGAGGGAACTCAGGATGGAAGCAGGATGCCCGCCATCAAGCCCTCAGCCACTTCAGTCACCCCCAAGCTGTGCATCTTGAGGAGACACAAGATGGGAAAACACAAGATACTGGCCCCAGATAGCTGAGGTACATATGAAAGGGATGATTTCAATTAGCCCAGACTTTTGTATCTTTCCATACATAGAAAAGCACTAAATTTATTAACTTGAGATGTCTGCTCTTCTTTAATTAACAGTAATCTTCTGATGTTCCAACTACCTGTTGGAAAACTTTTGGAAAAGTTTTGTTACACAACTCCTATATATCTTGGCTCCTCCCTTGCCTCTTACAAGCAGTCCCTCAGAGCAATCTGAGAGGCTGTCTCCCAGGCTTGATGTCCTCAGAAAGTCTGCCGAATAAAATGTAACTCTCAGCTTTTAGGTTGTGCATTTTTTACAGTCGACACTCCCCACAGAGTTACCTGCAGCCTCCATGGAGATTGCATGGCAGCCCTAGCTATCCTCTGCCCAGTCCTGCTTCCTTCCCTTCTCTGCAGGTTATCCCTAAACCTGGTCCCTAAACAATTTCCCTAAAGACTCTAAACTCCTGAGAGTCTACGTCCCAGAGAACCCAACTGGTGGCACTCACTAATCATACATTTCATGATCACATACTTTTTTTCCTAATCATGAGGGAAACGGGATATGGAAGAGATGTGATAAGAAGAGGGACAATCGGGGGAATCAGTGAACCATATCTTTGCATGTCATGGGAAATGTTTGCTTGTTTTGCTTTGCTTATTTGTTGAATTATCTGCATAGACAATTTTGCTCCGCTTTTTAAAAAAGTTATTATTATCCCTATAAATGTAGACAGTGGTCATCATTGTCTTTATTTATTTAGTTAATGGTTGTTTGTTTGTTTGTTTATTTTGGCTGCACTACATGGCATGTGGGATCTTAGGTCCCTGACCAGGGATCGAACCTGCACCCCCTGCATTAGGAGCGTGGAGTCTTAACCACTGGACCGCCAGGGAAGTCCCATGGTTGTCTTTAAAAATGGTAGTTAGGGATATGTGTGTGGAAGAAAATTAAAATGCGAATTGCAGATGAATTGCACAATCTCAGTGAATGAAGTAGGGGCACATCACTAGGCCTTTTCTTATTATAAAACCCATCTCCAGCCTCTACGAAAGCAGATCCTGTCATTTATTTTAAACAAGAAAAATTAGGGAACATATCAGCATCACCAAAAGATGCTCTCTTATGTGTTCTTATAACCCCAAAAGTAAACATTCAAAATGTCCTGAAATAGGAAGAGTACATCATCACATTTATCTGAGACTTAAATATCTGGAGTTTTAGACACTCCAGAAGTAGACATCATCATACATTTGTCCCTTCAGTGGAATCGACTGTGCTCAGTCACTTTAGCAGCACACCTAATTGGCTCAGTTCTGCCAATAAGTGCATTTGCCAATGGTGCCACTCTTCAGTTTTACAAACATTCAAAAATACTCACTCAAATTGGCTAACTCCCTAGCAACCATCTTGGTAAAGACGAACACTTTAGGTGGTGAGAGCAAGCATTTCAACCCCATGAAAGTAACAGCAGAGGTGTTTTTCTTCTACTCTCTTTCCCCAATGAATATTAAGCCTCTTTTTCTTGAAAAGAAGGAACAAATTCAGCACAGAATTCTCATCTCTCAACTTCATGTTAGTGGCAATGGCAGGTTGGAAAGTGTCTTTGGGGGCAGCCTGATGCTTGTTTTTCTTTCTGAGAAAAACTGCATTAGACCAAAAGAAATGCCCCTGAGATTTAATTATCTCTCTACATTATTTTTCCTGACAGACACTTACTCTTTTATTGTGTTCCTCTGTTGAAAAAATTTTTTAGTAGATGTATTATTTTTTTTCTAATGGTAAAGGCAATATAACTTCAAAGATGGAATGCTCTGCCTTTTTTGTCTTTGACAAAAGGGGCTGAGTGCTTTGAATAATTTCAAGGTGACGTAAATGTTTATGGTCAAGATGGGTATGGAAAAGGGCTGGAATATGGAAATTGGAGTATTGCCCCTTCAGATGTCTCATACTTTTTGCCTCTGTCTTTAGATCTATTTTGATTGATGGTAACACAAGCTGTATGCATCTAGGTTATTCAAAAGAGAGCTCTTTTTTATAGAAGTTGTTTTCACAGACCTCAAGGATAGGAATGAAAATGGACATCAGGAATAGACTGAAGCCATTGACTGTAGAATGAGAGGGATCTGAGGAAATTCACTTTTTCATCTTTCATCTCTGCTTCTCTCTGCATATCTGTTGTTATTGTTTTAGGTTTTCTCTGTCCTTCCTGGTTTCCCAATGCACTTGGTGGGATATGACCACCATCAAACATAGCTCAGTTTATGACTTCACCACTCAGCCAGACTGAGACTCTAATATTCCCTCAATTTTATTTTATTTTTTTACTTTATTTTATTTTTTTATTCCCTCAATTTTAAATTTCCAGGGATGACTTTCAATTAGTCCAGTCTGGGGTGTCTATTGTCTGTCTGTTGTCTATAAATTGTATCCAGGAATCAGAGTCCAGCCAGAAAAATCATGGCTGTTCCCTTTTTAATTATATGGATAAGGAGAAGGGAAAATGTGAAGAAAAATAATCAGGATGGTTACCTGAAAACTAGGGGCTGGGAAAGAAGGGAGACAGAGACAAAACTGTAAGTATCCATATTACTACTTGTGTTATGATTGGCAATCATTAATCTGAAAATAAGAAAACCACAGGAAGGTATATTTTAGGCATAAGGCTAAATGGTTCCATTTTTAAAAATTTTGAGCAACATATGCTTGAATCTGGCATTAGCCTATCACGGGAAGCATCTGGATGCTGTGTTACTACAAGTAGCATAATCCTCTAATTTTTTATCTAAACTGAGACACTTTTGAGGATGAGACAAGATGCCATTTATAGTTATGCATAAACGGAAACAGTCCCAGGAAAATGGATCCATGTTCGCCCTAGTCATAAATAAAAACAAGTGGACCAGGACACATATTTATATGACACACCCAAAAAGGCAAGATATGGGGCCAGACACAGATTAGTAGCTGCCAGAGGCTGAAGGTGAGGTGAAGGGTTGACAGTAAAGGAGCAAAAGGGAATTTCTGAAGATGATGGCATAGTTCTATACCTTGATTATGGTGGTGGTTACATAACTGTGTGCATTTGTCAGAACTCATAGAACTGTGCACCAAAAACATCAGTTTTACTCTATGTAAATTATAGCTTAATTTTCTTTAAAAAATAGCATAGTTAAGAGGTCCTATAACAAGAATGTCAGAAATCTGATAAAAGGAGCAGACACCCTCTTGGGAAGAAACAAAACAAAACAAAACAAAACAAAACAAGACATTAGAGCCCCTTTGTGACAAAGTTAAAGAATCAACACCACTCTGAAATCATTCTAAAGGAGTAAAATCTCCTTTACAGAGAAGAAGAGTTTCCTTCCCCCATTGCCACACACCGTATGTCAGCTCAGGGACACTAGCTAGGTACTGCAGAATTATCATTGCACTGCTTGGTGGAAGGCAGAAGGCAAGTGCTGGCAAGGTATGACTGTGGTATCTGACAGAGGTGGTGGACCCTGGCAGGTGGATATGGTAGAACCGCTGAATACCTATTTGGGAGGAATGCTCAGTGAACTACTCTGACAATGCAGTTCTGTTCCTGAGAATATTTCAGACATCTCCTGAGTAACAGCATGAATATTTGGGGGTAGGGGTTGTTTTCACACATGACTAAGTAGGAAGAGGTGGTTAAATATGGGCTCTTCATATTAACATTACTGCATTCATATCCACAGGTTGGTAAGGTCAGCAAAGCTTGAGTTATCTAGACTTAAAGCACATTAGGTAGGAGCGTCGCAATTGTAGGACATCTTCCTAATGACTCATATCATTTTCATATTGGTGATATCATTACTATTCAATTTCAATGTCAATAAGCTCCCCAGATCCTTAAAAAATGCTTGTCTATAATTAGCATTAGTTCAATTGGGGCCCACAGTTATTTTATCTTATATCTTGCCCTATTTTTCCACTTCAGAAGAACTATGTCATTCATTTTCCCAGGATACCCTAAAATCTCTAAGGCCCATTACAGCTCTAAAATGCAAGAATTCTACAGTTAAATTTATATTTAAAAGGCCAAGCCAGCTCGCTGCCATTATTGATGTTATTGAAAGGCCATACACATAGTATTCAAATTCTAGCCCTACTCCTCACAATGGGAACTTTAACACCATTTCCACAGGTGCTAAAGAAACAGGAAATTCATAGGACTTTCTTATAGGTATAGGGATATTATAGAAATAAAATGTAGAGAGAAAACTAGAAATCCATTTTAAGCACTTAGACCAGCATTAAGTACACAGTAAGCACTCAGTTGGTGTCAACTGTAATAAAGATTCAATATTATATTCTGCCTTGCCATCTGGAACCAGGAGGGCTTCAAATGACCACCTGCTCTCCCCAACCCCAATACTACTCCCACAGAAAGGTCCCCCAGCAGACAACTCTCCCTATCAAGAGGACCAGGCAGAGTGCTGCTTACCCCTGAGTAGCATGCTTTAGCTCTCTGCTACCCTGTAGAATTATCTAAGCTAACCGATCACATCCTCTTGTGAGAACAAGGGACCGCCTTACCCTCTTCTTACTAAAAAGCCTGCCTCCTCAGCTTCTGCTGGTTCACTCTGTTCCCAGATGCAGCTCCCTGTGTGTGGCCCTGTGTGGCCTTGTGCCCTGGGCTGTGAGTATACGTGACTATTACACTGCTGTCCATCTCATTTCATCTTTTCAGCTTCAGGTGTTGGGTGTCTCCTTCCCTAGAAGAGGGTGAAGAAGAGGCGATCAAACAAGCTGTTGCTAATTACTAATGTAATGCTAGCAGTACTAGGTAATACTACTACCACTCTCAATGTGAATACTCTACATCCTTAATGGAGACAGAGAAGTAACCACACAGACTTGTTAGCATAAGTTCCCAGGACTTATGCTCTAGAACTTCACAATGCCAGGATTCTGATTTCCACCCAAGAGATGAACAGAACATGTGGTTTACATAGAATTGTCGATAGCATAGGAACAAATTAGCAGATTCATTGCAGGATTTGTTAGTCATCCCCAAAGACTGGCTGGGGGGAGCCTGACAGCACGGCAGCCCCTCCCTAAATCTTGAGGACTTAGGGAATATGTATGAAGATTTTGGTAAGTCTATATAACCTACCTAAGGGTTTTTGCACATCCACTACCTAAACTAAACAGAATGGAGATTGAAATGATAATAGCCAGAGAAGTTCAGAGAGGTGGGAGAGAGGGTTGCGTCTCCAGTGACTGTATACACAACTCAAATGTTCCCAGGGTACATCAGTTATGGGCGTTTAATGAAGTCACATAACAACATGTGTAAATCACATTACACTAATATGGCCCACTTTTGATTAACTCAAGTCTACAAAATTCCCAGTAAAGTGACTTAAGGATTCTCGGGGGTTATTTTACATGATTTTATTCTTCTCTGGTATCCTTTCATGGCTTTCCTTGGCCATTTAATATCTTATTACTGCCACTGCTATTTCTGTCATCTTTTACCTCATTCACGTACATTTCAAGGCTTTTAACTGATATTTCCAGCCCTTAGTCGTAGGGTGCTGAAATAGCCCTACGTTCACGGCAGTCTTCCTCTGGTGAGGGTGTTCTAACTTCTCCAGAGAAAACAGGATGTTTTTCCTCATCCTCAGTTTCTGCTTATGCCCATCATGCAAACAACATCTTCAGCTTCTCTGTGAGACCCTTCTGACTACAGGCCCTGGCATCATCATGCCCTGCCCTTCACTGCTTCTTCTTTCTAGGAAAGAACTGACAGTCACTTTCTTCTCACATTGAAAAAAGTATCCTAAGCAAACCACATTCTAAATGTTTATCCATTCTTTTTCCTAGATATACACATATATGTCTGAAATTTTAGTTAATCTCAGGTCGAGATCCCTAATATATAAGATCAGGCGGCAGGGGTAGGCAGAGAGCTCTGCAGCCCATGTGTTCATTCAAATACTCATCCACTCATTCATTCACCCATTCATCCATCCATTCATTCTATCAGTAAACATATATTAAGCCCCTCCTTTGTAAGAAGCACTTTGTTAGGCACTGGAACTTCGTGATAAATAAAATATACTTGATACTTCCTTTATGCAATTTAGAATCTAAGGCGGTGATTCTGTGAATGGCTGCATCAGGACGAGGTAAAACATTTCTCAAAAATATAGAATCTTGGACCCACACCTGACTTACCGAATCAAAATCTCTCTGACTGGGGAAGGACATGATCTGGGAAGTTGGATTCCCTTACTGAAGAGAGAAGGTTAATTGGAAAGTACTACAATTAGACTAGTGTCGACTTAAAAAATATTCACAACCTAAAAGTTGAGAGTTATGTTTTATTCAGCGGAAATTTTTAGGACTTCATGCCTGGGAGGCAGCATTTCAAGTAATCCTGAGAGAACTGCTCTGAGGAGGCGAGGGGGGGAACCAGGTTATACAGAAGTTGTGCAACAAAGGGCAGGTAGTCTGAAAGTCAAAATGTTATTGTTAAAGAAAACCAGATATCCCAAGTTAAGGAATTTAGCCCTTTTCTGTGTGTGGGAAGATGCAGGAGTCTGGGCTCACTGAAATCATTCTTTCGAGATACACCTCAGCTATCTGGGGCCAGTATCCCCATTCTGAGTTTTTTCAGTATCCCCACACCGTAGGGAGTGGCTGCAGTCTGATGGTTGCTAGATGGCGGGTATTCTTTCCTTCTTGAGTTCCCTCAGGGCTCACTGGCTCACGTTGGAGGGCTGAAATTGCTGATGACCGTGGCATCCTTTGCTTGCTGATATGGCAGGTGATATTCCATTTATCAATAGTTATAGAATTCTTGGCCAGAAAAACCAAGAACGTAAGAGTAAACACAGAAATGAGTTGCCTGAAGAGGTGATTTCGATCAGTCAAGGATGTAAGCCACAGGAAGTAAATAAATGGGGGGCAGTTCAAAAATATCACAATAGCTGTATCTGAGATCTACCCTGATCTCAAGGTGGAGCAGGCCTTGCAGAGGCTTGGAAATTTTATTCCAATTATCTGGTGCACACATCCTAAGAGGAGGGCATTAGGAAGCTGACTTGAGGTCAAAATGGTCAGAGCACAGAGCACCAACGCATTGCCTACTGCAGTGACTCTATCAGATCCTCTAGGCTGGATGGTCTGTGACCCTCCTGTTGAGGCCATGGGAAGGAAAAGAAGCCCTCGGGAAGGTACTCTGAGAGCCGTCACTGATGCCTCTTTCTTCACCAGCTTGAAGCCTTGGCTGCCTCTCAGGCAAGACACCTGACTGATTTTTCTATCACTCTTTAATCCCCACCTTGTCAGTTAAAATATTTCAGCAACTCCCTTAGGCCAGATAAATCCAAGTAAGTTTAAATTAGATGACTCAGCAATATCAGTCATTGCAAAAAACTTTCAGGTAGAGCAAGCCACACCATCTCCCTCGTCATAAACAGAGGGTCTTGTATGAAGCCCCGTAATGAATCTTCTTCATGGCTCTGGGGCAGAGTGGGATTCATTTGTATTACACCTCAGAATTTTTTTTACAACCCCTAGGAAGGATACATTTTACATTAACATGAAGCCTCAACATTTCTCAACACAGTTGTAAAATTCCACTTTTAGCAGAATGCTGTTAGCAATGCAGACATCTGATCATGCCACTCCTCTGCGAAAACACTTTCAAGGACTCTCACCACCTACTGAATTGTGTCCTCCCTCCTCTTGCTAGAATATAGAGTCTCCTCTAATTTAGTCAGGCACTCCTTTGCCGCCTCACCTCCACTTCACACCCCAAGCACTTTTACACCTCCAGGCAACCCGGCTCCATGCACTGATTGCCAGGACATGCGTTCCCAAATCCTCCTCCATGCCCGGGCTCAAGTCTGCCTTTCTGTCAAGACTGCCTTCTGCGCTTCCAATTCTGTTTACCCAGCCTTCAGACCCTTTTCAAATACCACCTCCTCCATTATGTCCTTCCATACTTGAATATGAACAAGACTACCTACAACCTACAAATTCTCATAGTATCTTTTACTTCCAATATCTAACTACAAGTATATAAACGGTGGTTCAAAAAGTCTTCCGTCTTGGTCCTGGTCACATTCACAGTTGCATCGGGCATCTATGTCTGGATCAATGCGTTATGCACAGTAGCTTCTCACTAATACACTTCCCATTTCATTGGATATGCTCTATTTCTTCTCTCTTTTTGTGACCCTAAACTCCCTTTCTGTCTTTTTTGTCTCTCATATGCTGACTATCAAATCCACTCCAGGTCCAATGAGAAAGATGATGTTTAAACGAATGTCAAACTCTACTACAAACTTCAGGGGAGTAAAGTTTGTTTTTAGCTGCGAGGATTAGAGAATGCTTTTAAAGCACCTTGGAAGGAAAAAAAAAAAATCTCCCTGCTATAGTGAGTAGTGATTTCCATTCATGTAGGAAGTCTCAGAATATTAACTAACACTGACAAGAGAGTCTGGTTGGCACACTCAGAAACTTAGCTGGTGGAAACTGGTGGTGTGATTTTCAATGGCAAAGTCTCCTTGGATTCTGAGACTAAACCTAAGGCTAATACGTTTTCGTTGTAGAAATCTGGCCAAAAAGACAGTGGTAGCTGCTTTGAGCAAGAAGAAAAATTGTATCACTAGTTCATATCTGGCCTCAAGTTCTGCTTGCTTTCACAAAAATTAAAGCAATTCATTAAGTTTTATGTAAGTGGGTTTTCTTTTTCTAAGTTTACCCCCTTTTGGTGCTCGATGAACATGTTTTTCCTTTCTAAAGCCAGTTTTTTAAAATGCGTGGTGATAAATGCAGGATGCTAAAGTCTACCTCCATCTTGAGAACTTTTTGTAACTCGCCTCAGGAGGCCACTTTCTGAAACTGTGGAGCAAGTGTCAATTTGCAAACCGCGTAGCTTCCCACGTCCTTCCTAGGGAGTCAGTGCTGAAACAGGGTTGAAGGCTCTTATGCGTCCTCCACAAAGACAGTTAAACAGTAGGCATTGAGATGACGGAAATGTGACTGAAGTAAACCATGAAAACGTACTTTCAGTTCCTTCAATCTCTCTAGCTCAAGAGATTTAGACAGCTGAAAACATAACAATAATCTTTCTCAAAATATGATAATTCCTGTCAGCCTCTATTTTCTAGAAACTTAAGAGCATAAACAAGTGAAAACACAATACTCTGGGGACAACCAGAATCCAGACCATAGAAGAATTATTAAGAAACTCGGTTTTATTTTTTTCTGAGTACACACAGTTGCATGAATTGCTTGTATACAAAATATTTCGGATTCCAGATTAAACAGTGCTTGACAACTAAATAGAGAGGTTTCATTTATAATTAGGACTTTTTTTATATAGTAAATATCTCGAAAACACTAGGCAATTATTCATCCTGTGAGCATAGTTCCCCCCCTATTTTTTAAAACAATATTATTATAGAGTACGTTGTACTTAAAGTAGAAAAACAGTCAGACCACAACCAATTCAACCAAATACATTTAACATTTATAGCTTAATCTAAGTTCATATATTAACTTATGTATTTAATTGCATTAATTTATTAATTTATTTACTCTAAGCAATGGATGCTCTTGACAAAAGAAAAAAAGTACTCTATCCGGCACAGAGGCTCAGTCTAACTCCAACCTTAAAGCTAATCCTTCCTCTACACACATCTTATCACACATAAACTATAAGTCACAAGTCACCATGATAAGCTGGAATGAAGAACAAGTACAAAATGACACAAAAGAATGAATAGGAAAGAGTTTCTATTTTATCCACTAAAACAATGGACTCCAAAGTGGAGTGAGCCAGCCTCACAGATTCTCAAGACAAGCCACTGGCATACTGGAGGAATATTGAGACCATCTATTTATGTTTATTTTTATCTTGTCTTATTTATTTTGTGTGCATGGTTTCTAATGTATGCATTATATGTAATACAGAGATATATAACTTATAAGTAAATAACAGACATATTCTGAGAGTGCTTGTTCTTTTTATTTTTGACTTACAGTGTACACAGCATAAAAACTGTAGGCTACTTATCTTAGCATTGTCAAGCTACCGGATGACTTTAAGATGGCAAGGATATAGCCTGGTTTATATTTTAGTAAGATTACTTGGTGACAATGTGGAGGGTAAATGAAAGGGAGTGAAAACTGACAAGGGTGTAAGTGAAAGATGATGCATTTCTGAACTAAAGTAAGTAAAGTGGAAATGAAGAGTAGAAGACTGATTTGAAGTATATTAGGGAGGACGAATAAATAGAACGTAACATAATGTGAGGCGTGAGGGAAAAGTATACCTAGAAAGATTCTACCTCCCAGATTGTAGGTTTGGTGATAGAATAAATGATACATCATTAACTGAGAACTTTAATACAAGAAAGGACTGGGGCTGATTTGAAATAAGAGGAAGCATGAGCTCAGTTTATCATTTGAGTTGGATATGTGTGTAGGACATCTTTCTAGGTAGAGATGTTCAGGTAGCAGTTGAATATTTAAATCTTTTTCTGAAGAGGAAACAGACAGTGACCAGATTTATAAGTGTTTTTAAACATAGATGGTAGTAGAGTTTTTTTTATCTTTTAAGTGAGAAGGCCAGTTTTAGATTTCTTGGAAGTATTTAAAACCTTGTTCATGGATGGAATAAATAGTTGTTTCCATGGTATTGTTTCTTAGTGCTAGAAAATTCTTCCTGAAACAAATTATTTGCTGCACAGGCCTACATTTGCAGTCCCAAAGGTAAGAATCTTGGAGTACACACATTTAACAGAATTAACAAGACTGGCTTAACCGTTAGGACGGCTGCAGAGATCAAAACAGGGTCAAATGTAGTTGCAAGACTGCAACAAAGGGCTAAGGATAGGACAGAATTATGAAGGGTCTGAATTGAACTGGGGTCATGATAAAGATTTAGGGTGAGGAGAAACATGAGTTGTATCTAAACAATGAGAGAAAAGGGACAAGCCTTGAACTTATTAATCAAGTGTCCTGTTCCTCTCTTTACTGCCCACATTTTGCAGATGGCCTGATATGGCATGCATTTTGATTAATGTTGATGTAATAAAATTTGAAAGAATTGTAAATAGGAAAAAGTAATACTATACAAAATGAAAAGCCAATTCATTCTGGTCTTGAATCATGGGGTCAGGTCTCCTGGATCTTGTCCTTCTTATAAATAAAGGTTATAATAAGGGAGCACTATAGCAAATGCCAACAGCTTTAAAAATTTTTCAAACAATTAGTGTCCCAGGGCTAATGACTATTAACATATTTGCATAGTACCTTTTGGACCTTTGTGCGTGTGTGTGTGTGTGTGTGTGTGTGTGTGTGTTTGTAGTGGTGAATTTATATGTGAATATTATGAGTTTGCATATACACATATCCTATTTTTCTTAAAAAATCTGGATTATACATACTTATACTAACGTGTAGGCTTCATTCAACATTCACCAATTTATTTCAGTATATTTCTCATTTTTAAAGGCTATATAGATATATAAAAGCTATAGGGGTATTGTAGTTTACAAAAGTTGTGGCAGTTTATGTAACTCTCCAATTCTTTCACTATGATAAACAAAGTTTCAGTGATGCAAGGGAAAGTTTTAAAATTCTAATTCCTCAAGAAATGAAGCATATTATATGGAAAACACTTATTTACAATCATCAACATAAACACTTACAGTATGAAAGGGCTACACATACTAGGATCATCTGTGGGAGTACAGATTTATGACTGCCACCTCCCATTCACGCTGGGACAGACAGAATTACCTGAACAATTTAAATTTTATACATGTGTGCATATATATAGATGAATGCATGTATACGTAAAATGTATATGTATATGTGAGAGTGTGTCTGTGTGTCTATGTACTAGTAACTAGATTTGCATAAGTCAAAGGCATAGATGCATGTGTGATGGGATTACTAAGACTTATCTCCCCAGAACTATGAGTTGGGTGTAAGATACAGTAAAGTTGTGTGAACAGCAGCTAAACTCAATAAACGTAAGTTTGGAAAACATATTTTTCAGATACTTTTTTTGTTGCCATTGACAACTCAACAAACTATCTTAAACTATAAATATAAACTTTAGAGATGGCATTCAGTGACAGCTAAATTCTGATGTTCAAGTAATGTTATCAGCCTTTGACTTTCTCTCATTTTTCTTCTCAGGGAGACTTTCCTTTTGTGGTATGTAAGACCTGGCACATAATAGGTGCTTTGCAAATATTCTTTGAAAGAGTAATGGTGAGCTACAACCTACTAAAAAATAAGGAAGATGATTCTTTTTGCCAACAGTTCTAGCAAAAGTCCCATAATTAAGCCCCATTGACCCAGTGTGGGTCACTTGTTTCTTGTTGCACCAACTTTGTGATCAAGGGTATAAAATGCACAGATGGGCCAGGTATGAGTCCCTGAGCTATGACATAAAAGGATACAACTTGATGGAACAAATTTGTATGGTAAAGCACAGATTTTTGTGCCTGATAGGTATTTGAAAGATCTGAAAACATATACAATACCTTCTCTGTCTTAAATGAATTCACCGCCTGGTAAAGAAATTACCAATTCGAATATGGACTGTTAAATTTGATATTATCTACTCCCTTACTTCTGGGATTTCAAGAACCTTCAAGTTAGTACACATATAATTTGCAAATGAAACTCTATACCTCTCTTTCAAAATACTGTGTTCAATTATTATTATTAAACATAAAATATTTAGTACTCAATAATACAAAAGTGCTTTTTATACAAAGTTTATATGTTTTCTAGATTAATCATAACTACATTTCTATAAATAAACTTCTCCAAAGGAAATTATCCTAAAAGTCTAATATTGTTTTTTGTGTCCAGAAGAAAATACACGTTTTAAAAAGTCTCCTCTTAGGAGGATATAAAAATTACTGCAATGAGATATTTGAGTCAAAGCTGTGATCATGCACAGAGAGCCACGTTATAGTTTATTCTTCATGGTGAAGCCATATGTTCTGACTTTACTAAGAGTTACAAGTTATAACTCTCATTCTTGAGGCCAAATGCATGCAGTTATTTGGAAAGCCAAGTGGAACTTGGTTGCTTATCCTATCAACTTTTCCATCAGCTAAGGTCTTGGCTTAGGATGTTTTAGCGATAATGCATGAAAAATGTATCAAGAATGTAGCATGGTTCGTCACCAACTGGAAAGAATCGACAGAAATGATGTTTCTTCTCTCATCAGAGCTTTTGTACTGAAAAGATTAAAGCTTATAAGTTGACCCATATGAAACTGTCCTTTTTTATATCAACCGTCAAATATTAACATATGATTCTATCTAATACGTAGGCAAATACCAAGTACATGAATAGTGAGGACACAATAAAAATAGTTTTAACTTTTTTCCCCTTTGTTGTTTATATGCCCATGCAGCTTAGCCAATCTTGTCTGGTAGTGTTAGGTAAACTTTAGCTCAAGCACAGTTGAAGTATCACAAATATTTAATTTGCGTGGCCCAAATTAATGAGGTTGAGGTTCTGCTCTACTGCCTTGTTAAATTCACACACATTGACTTCTTGTGGGAGGGGAGCCTCGTGCAAGGACTTCTCCATCTCCACCCAGTTACTACAAATTCAAATAACACTGACTTTAGCGTCTCATCAGGGGAAATTGACATAATTAAGCACCCTTCAAAGAAAAATAGACTCTGATGCCTCTAATGTTATTAAATATTTACTGTGCACATCACTGCAGTAAATTCTCTGATGGAAAGTGTTTCTACCAAAGTAGATCAAATGAGAACATCACATCACCTTGTAGCAAGTGTATCCAGCTCTATAAATTATTAAACAATATACATCTATATGAATAAAATATAAATGCAGTAGCTGCATAGTGTGGAGGCTGAAGAGTCCATGAAAGTATGTCTGGAATATGTTTCCCAATACTTCCAATTCTCAGCCCAGACATAAAGCTTGCAATGCTTATTTCTACAGGCAGGGATTCCCTTATATTGAATGTTCACCCCCGCCACACACACTGCAATTAGAATTAAGGAAAAAATAATAATAATTGTTATAGTATGTAGTGCAGTTTCTTGTACAAAATTAAATCAAAGGAATCAAAAATGGTTACGGAATTAGAAAAACAACCCAAATTATGTCAGGTCCAAAACTGGTCTTTTCTGATATGAAACTTGAAGTAGCAAAGGAGAAAAAAATACCTGGCTGATATCTGTTAATATCTTATGTTCTCACTGTCCAGAAAGACTGAGGGAACCAGAATGGCAAAGCTATCTTTTGTTGAAATACCATTACATCTTAACTTTTGAGTGTCTCCAGATTCCAGATGGGAGAACAGAGGTGCTAGACATTTTTCGAAATAACTTGATTTAAAAAATAATAATTTGAAAAACCTAAGACATTTGGTAAAGACTAAGAAGAGAGTGTGTAGTCAGCTAATCTGAACTCCTCCAAACCCTATATTCCAATTACTCAGCTGGGTAAATACTACCCCAACCGTTCTCAAAGAGAACCTACCTAGTTATGAAGTTAACTAGTCATTGGCATGGTAATTCAAAAAGAATTTCTTCAGATCACCAGAAAATACAAATATATGTGGAAAGGAAAATTGAAATATGAATATTGATCAGACATCTATCAGATACTATCATAGTGTTTTGCGTGACATATTTTTTAATCATCAGGAGGAATTTGAACTAAGTAATATTATCATCACTTTTTAAATGAGGAAGTTGAGGCTTATACAGGGAGAAAATTTCAGGCCTCAAATTCAAATCTGGATTTCAATCAAGGATCCATGTTCTATTCCTTACATGATGTTGCATCTCTAAAAATAAATTGAGACAATACAAGATTAAGTGCCAAAATAAATAATATATTTTAGATTTCAAATAGGAAGATATAAAAATAAAATAATAATAAGCTGCAGTTTGCAGGATCTTTTTCCAAGAGATCTCTTACTAGGACATCATATCTTCTTGTCTGTCCTATCAGCTCCATCACTGGAAGCAAGTAGAGTTAAAGGTAAAAATAAGAGTCAGTAAAGTTTAGAGATGCTGTTTTTTGTTTGCTTGTTGTTTTTTGGTTTGGTTTTGTTTTTTAGTCTTAGAATTCTAATCTCAAAAAAGACTGGGCATTTCCTACTGATTACACCAAGATTGGCTCCCTGTATTTTTCTCAATGTAATCATGATCTGACCGCTTCCATAAATTTCATTTTCCTTAAATGTTGTAGGAATTTTTCCAATGTTACTATAAATTTTTTGTAAGCATAGTAATCCAGGGTTCATTAATGTTTAATTCTAAATCACCCTAAAAGTCAGGTGCTTTTTTTGCCCAAAATAGTTAATGCTTTGATCAATATCTTTTTGCAAAATTATGTGTCCACATTTCTTAGATTGCCATAACATTTCTTCCCAGAAGGGAGCTAGTTAAACAAAAGGCTATGAGATTAAAAAAAAATCAGCCTTTCATTCTGAAAATTTTCAAATATGTGTAAGATTAAAGAGAATAGTCTATAAACCTTCATCAACCTCTCATTTATACACCAAAGTTATCAATAATTTGTCCCCTTAGATTTGATATATTTCTCTCCTCACTCTTTTTTGTTATTTTTTATCAATTTTGCAGAGCACTTTATTCAAAATATTATTTTTCACTACTAAATTTTTCAGTATGCATTTCTTTAAAAAAAAAAAAAAGAACACTTTACATAATGCCTAAATCATTATTGCCCCTAAAAATTAACACCTAAATTCTAAAAATTAACAATAGTTGCTTTCTGTCATCAAGTACTCGGCCCATATTCAAACTAAAAAAAAAAAAAAAATAGTCCTGTTATCCAGCTGGTCAGTTGGAATCAGAATCCACCAAGTTTCACTCACTGCATTTGGTTGTCCTCTATTGTGTTTCTTAAATCTCTTTTAATTTCTGTGTCCACATTTCAATCTTATTTTCCTGTATCATTAACTGGTTTCAGGAAACAAGTCAGTTTCTCAGTAGAACTTACACATTCAGGATTCATTTGATTACTTTTTCATGGTCTAATTCAGCTTATCTCTATATCTTTTGTTCTTCTTGTAAAGTCTAAAGTCTCGGCAAGACTACTTTCTAGGTGCTGTTTTGTCTTTCATATTACATCTCATCAGGATCACACAGCATCCTGCTTTTATGGTAAGATGATTGATTTCCCAGTGTCAGCCTGGCTCCTCTATTGTAAAGTTGCATGTTTCCTTATATGATCAGCAAGTCATTCATGGAGTAATATTTTATTTTCTGGAATAAGTTCTCTGTTTACTTTCCCTCTGGAGGCTTTAGCAGTCATTGATGGACATTGCTTACATCAATTATTTCATTAAGGATTGCAAAATGAAAATAAAAGCTATTTTATTCATGTTACTTAATTGCTTTCCTGAAAGATTTTCATCAAATTACTCATATATCAATATATAATTATATCTTTATCAACATGCCTTTGCCACAATGAGTATTGTTTTAGGAAAAATATGTTTACTTAGACAAAAATATATATTTTTTGTTGTATGAAATTTTACACATGGTTCCAGTATGTTTTTTCTATCTCTATTTTCTATTATCACATCATATCAAATTCAATAAATTTAAACTGGGGTTATAGACAAAACTTATGAGAGAATTTTATTTTTACATTATATATCTGAAATCCCAACTTTTCTTCCCTCAAAACTCTGTAGAAAAGTATTTTTAAGTAATGTGTTTCTTGGAAAAGCAAGTGTTAAGATAAAATAATGTATTTTATGATTAGATAAGGTAGAATTGTTATTTGTTTGCTTTTGTTCTATTCAAGGGTCAGCAAACTTTTTTCTTAAAGGGCCAAATATTAAATAATTTTTCATATTCTATCTTTTAGAAACAAATCACAGTCCTGCCCATAATGAAGAGGAGGTGATTATAAAAGGGTGTGAATAACAGGGATTTGGAATCATGGGGACCGCCACCTAGGTTCTGATGTGTCTGACCTTTAGACTTAATTGTAAGTACATGAATTTATTAGACTTTTGTGAGACTATCTCTTTAGTGTTTTTTTTTTTCTCCTGAGACATTTTGCCCAAATGAAAGAATTTTCTGGGGCCCACCTTCATCTCTTTAGAAAATTTAACCAAGTGCTTTACGGATAGGCTATTGATTTGGTCTTTACCCTGAGGCTGTGACTTATTGTTACTCCATTTTTCCAGCTGTAACTTTTATTTATTGGTGATGAGAAATTGTTGCATCTTTCTACCCCTCGAGTGCAAGAATTTCTGTATTACCTCTCTTACCAATAATACTTATTTGCAAACCGGCCAGTTCTTTTCTGAGTCGTCTCCATCTTAGCACCGTGTCAAGTTCACTCAATAACAATTAAGGCAAACTGGTAAAATTCAGTTTTGCTATTCCTTTGCCTAAAGCCATAAGATATGATATTTGTCTTCCAAATTATCTCAAACAATAGTAATATCAATATTTTGCCACTGAGTAACACT
This sequence comes from Balaenoptera acutorostrata, assembly GCF_949987535.1. NCBI lineage: Eukaryota > Metazoa > Chordata > Mammalia > Artiodactyla > Balaenopteridae > Balaenoptera > Balaenoptera acutorostrata. The sequence continues at coordinate 18,931,753 of NC_080072.1, forward strand.
CTTAGTTGGAAAGAGAAAGGAAATGCAGGCCACCAGAAGTCATTTTTCCAATCTCCACGAGCAGTTCTCTCACTGGTCTATTCCTAACCCTGAAGCCAATGTCACATGTTTTGGGTGTTATTTTTTTTGACAGTCCCCCATATCTAGGTACAAACTTCTACTTAGTCACTTTTGCATAAATGACCTCTAAATCTCAGGAGCTTAAAAGAAGAAAAATATGTAATCCTCATATTATAATATGTCAATGGAGGGTCAGTGCTGAATTGGCTCCTACTCAACTCTTGACTTTTCCTCTTCTGAAAGAATATCATCCTCCACATTGTTGCTGCTTCTTTGGCAAGAACTTAATACAAAGCTGTAGCTGAGCGGTCATCAACTTGCAGCTGGCATGTAACGTGTGTGAGAAGTAAATCTTTTGTTATAAACCACTGGGATTTTGTGGCCTTTTGTTACTATAGCAAAGCTTACAAATATGTGGTTTCTTAATAGATGGACATAGTAAGAAAAAAGGCTATGGGAATGGTAGTCTGGGATGAATGGCAGAAAAGCTATTCAGAAGTTAGTTTCCATGCAGTAAAAAACAAACATATATGGGTTTATGTGTGTTTGCATGTATATATGCATATGTATATGTGTGTGTATAGATAGAAAGATGGATGGATGGGAAAAAGGATGGAAGAAAGGAAGGAAAGAAGGAAAGAAGGAAGGGAGAGAGAGAAGGAGGAAAGGAGAGAGGGAGGAAGGAAGGGAAAGAAAAGGAAAGAAAAGAAAAGAAAAGAGAAAGCAAAATAGAAGAATATTTTTAGGGAAGCCCTCTTCCCCCAAGGCTTAGGAGCCGAATGGTGGGGGGATGTTGGTGAATCAAATTCTTTTTTTTTTTTTTTTTCAGTTTCTTTTGGCCATTCTGGGCTATTCTAGCTCAGAAAAAAATATATACGTACTTTAAAAATATTCTTCTCAATCCATCTTCACTGATGATATTAGATATTTCCCTCACACCTTGCTTTAGATCTTGTTTTTTATTTATAGCCTGGTTGTTCACTTTTGCTCTTTTTTTATATCTTTGTGGGTATTTTAAAGGAAATTTATCAGAGGGCATATTGAGAATTATTAGTGTTCTTCAATATTAAGCTAAATTTATGTTCCAATATTTTGGAGGCTGGTGTTTTTCCCGTTTTTAAAAAATGGTGTAAATAAGGCATTGCATATTTTTCCTAATGTGGTTTGCTTACTTAGAAATAGAATTAACCTCTTGAAAATAAGGAGGTAGTAGTTCAGTGAGACTGTTGGTGGCTATAATCATCTCTCTTAATTGTTGGCATGATTTGGGACTGTAAAGGGAAAGACTCATCTGGGGAGGCCAGATGGGAGCTCTGGTATTGTGGGTATTGTGCTATTCCCTCTTTCTCCAACACATGTTCCATCCATGGTAGGGAGGTGCTCTATATTCCTTGAGCCTCCTCTTCCACCAGGAGACAGTATCATACTGTACTTCAGGGAAGATTTATAGCCTGTTGAATTCACCTGTTGTTTTTTTTTTTTTTCTTCTCCAAGAGCTAATGGGAGCAATAAAGAGCACAAGCTCATGAAAAGACAACTCTTTGTCAGCTGTGTCACTACAGTCCAATACATTCACGTACAAGAAAACTGTGGTGTCTGCTACAGCGGGTACAGTTATACCAACTCTCACCCTTCACACCCCTCCCCTCATCTTGCCAGAGAAATAAGAGGAAAAATAGTCACTTGGTCATATTGAAATTTCACTACAACAGGAGACACATTAGCTGAGAAGCTGAATCTCTCACACAATCCAACACTGTCATTAATTGATTTACAGTTTTATTTCAGTATCAAGCTCTTTTTCTGCAGGTTGGGGGAAAAAGTTGGACTAGCTCTTTTCTAACTCACTCTTTCTCTTTAATTTGTTTATATTTACTACTCAGAACAAATGGTGATTTCAATAAATAAAGAGGAAAAACATAAATTATTATTCTTATTTTCTCCAGGATGTGCCTAGAAAAATCACTTATTCATTGGGGGAGAGGTGCATTTATTGCCTTCTTCTTCTGGTAAACAGAACTTTTTCTAATAAAAAAAACTCTAACTATTGCTATAATAGTTGTTTGGGTAACTATTTTCCCCCTCATTGGCAGTGCAGGAAATATGCTAATAAGGATTTGGCATTTATAGAGGAAGAACTGCACAATTTTCCCAACTTTGAAAAAATGTTTTCTCTGCAGAAATCATTAGGTTTCTGTGCATAAGATTTTATAGTGACATAGTTAAAATTAAATTTTAGAAATCTATCATAAAATAAATATATTTTGGATTTTTTTTTTGCTTAATGTCCCTTAGAGTAAGGGCAGGAGGTCATCTATTATTTAAAGTAAAGGCTGAGGGCTTCCCTGGTGGTGCAGTGGTTGAGAATCTGCCTGCTAATGCAGGGGACACGGGTTCGATCCCTGGTCTGGGAGGATCCCACATGCAGCCGAGCAACTAGGCCCGTGAGCCACAACTATTGAGCCTGCGCGTCTGGAGCCTGTGCTCCACAACAAGAGAGGCCACGATAGTGAGAGGCCTGCGCACTGAGATGAAGAGTGGCCCCCGCTTGCCGCAACTAGAGAAAGCCCTCGCACAGAAACGAAGACCCAACACAGCCAAAAATAAATAAATAAATAAATAAATAAATTTATAAAGTAAAGGCTGAAATTGGGAAACTCATAGAAATATTACATACTAATGATAAAAAAGAGAAAGGAGAAAGAGAAGGGGAAGAAACTGTACAGAAAGGAAACTGACCAAGAATTTCTGATATTTAAATAATTATTCATAAAGCTCATAATACAGAATAGGGCACAGAGTAAATGATCTTTAAGTGTGTGCTAAATAAATATGTAACAACTCTCCTCCTCTTTACCTCTGAACTGAACAGTTAACAAAATTAAATCAAATAGCAAAATCTAATTGATATTGGGAGCAATGTGCTTCCCTTCAATGTCCTACAGTGGTATCGTTAGCACACTGGAAGGAGTTTCTAATTTTTTTCCCTTTTCACTTCATCTTGACAGGTCGTATTGATGATGATGAATCATTTGTGCATTTGTTTCCTTTTTGGACACTCATTGCATGCTGACGCTGGTACATTTTTTGCTGCCTTTTTTACTGGGTAGCAATGAGTGATGCCCTTGGTGTTAGTACAATTGTTTCAGTTTTGAAATACCAAGTAAGATAATGAGACCCCAAGAGTCACTGATGGAGAGGAGAGTAGATCAGATGGGGGTGATGGCTTTGTCTCCAGAGATTCCTGGTAGTTAAAAACCTGCTTAAATGTCCATTCCATAATAAGTCTGATTTCCCTGGGTTTAAATTATGAACCAAGAGCTAGTTTGGCATTTTGTAAGGTTTATTAAGAGGCAGGGGATACGTTTACAGTGGGAGAAACTAACTTGATCTCTGTAAATGGAAACTGACCAACAATGGGGGTCTGGTAAAATGACAAAAACCTGAGTGAAAGAAACATGCAGTTTTGCCAGAATAGAATAAAGTCAAGATATTGATGTGTAATTAGATCTCTTACCTGCCACTAAAAATTAGAAGCCTTTTCAAAACTCTAGAGCATGGCATAAATGGATAAATACCCTGGATGGCTGTCAATCTGTCAAATTAGAGTCTTCATTCAGTGCCTCCTATGCTCAGTTAATTCTGAAGAATCCTTGTTCCAATACATTAAAGGTGAAAAAAGTGCATTGCTAATGTCTGAAAATTCACCCAGTCTCTTATTGCACACAGTTGTTTTTGGATCCCTGGATAATGTTTCTAATATGCATTGACTTTCAGCCCTTCCATACATATAAGATACGGTAGATATTTTCTAACTGGGATATAGACTGATGGAGTAAAGGATTAGCTCAGAAGGTGGGTATTAGAAGGACACTTGCAGCAAATGTGACATAGGATCTTGGCAAGAGATAATGTGATTTAGTGTTTATATCCAACTTTTGTCACTTTTAATTATGTGGCTTCAGCTGCTGCTGAACTTCCCTGAGCATCAGTGATCTCACCTCACCTTGTGGCACGTCTCTGGGTGTCATAAGATGTCATAGCCCCCCCCTCAGGATTACCATCAGGATCAAATATGTGGAAGCAATTGAATTGGCAACTGGAAGTAGTGTATGTACAAATATTAGTCTTTATGAGGCATTAGTTTAGTGAACATTTATTGAATTTGTTCAAAGTGTCATGTTTTATAATAAGAGCTGGAAATACAAAGCTAAGACTCCGTGTTTGCCCTCAAGGATAGACACAAAATTATGAGTAAAATACTCCAAAATTCAAAGCTAGTCCTAGAAACTTACACTTCAAGGTATCATAAATAGTGAGAAGAGTGACACAATATGCTTAATCACTCCTTTAAGCTATTTCTATTTTGGATAGAGTAAGTGCTCCAAAGGAGTGACTACTTCTTCCTAAGGTATTGGTTTCCCTCATCCTTTTCGTTACTATGTGCAGACCTCATCGGTATAGACAGTGTTCCCCGTCGTTGCTGTGAAGTGAGATGAGGCCAAAAAGACGTTGCTCACTGTCTTCTTCTGAAGCACCAACCATGACTAACCCCTCGAGCTGTCAGATACATCTCTCCTCTGCTCAGACCTCCGGTGACTGCCCATTGTATTTAGAACAAAAGCCAGTGGATTTACTGTGACCCCATCTCAGGTCTCAGCTCCAACCTCCCTGCCCTGTGCACCGTGCCCCAGACACACTGCCCCTCACCCCCGTCTTACACAAGGCTGCTCTGGCTGCTCTGCTGCCCCCCCAGCCCCGTCAGGAATGCCATCCCCTAAGCATCTCCAAGGCTCCAGGTGTCTTCAAAAGGGACATCCCCAGAGAGGTCCTCCCTGTCCCCTATCTAAAATAGCACAATACTTTCTCCCCCTTTGAACTATTTCCTCTTCTTATATCAATTACTGATATTTTATTCCATTATCATTTTTGAATGTTCCCTGCTCCGTGCGGTGCCCTCCACCTATAACTTACTACTGCCACTCATGCTGCATCTGGGGACTAAGGCTCATAGAAGTCCATTACCTTTCACCTCTGCATAAGTAGTACTGGGAAATTATCTCTGAAAAAAATCATCTCACCTCCTTATATTGGTTATAATTTTGTAATTGACAGAAAAATGGAAAGTGGATTTGAATGGGCTTTGTAGTTTTCTAGACGGTTTAAGGACTGTTGTGCTCATGGAACCGAAACAACCTTTATTTCAATGTCATTTCCCCCCTTGTAATCTATAGAAAGTATTTCTTTCTGTAGCCAAGAGCTTTTAGTCTGTTTTTAAAACAGGGAAGAAAAAGAGCAAATATTTATTACAGTCCAACTAACAGTTAGGTACCTAACTTACATACATATTTAAAATTTGCAATAGTCCAAGGTTATTCGTAAGGTTATCTCAGTTTTATAGATAAGGAAATGGAGATTTGAAGATATCCAGTTACTTGTACAAATGTACAAATGACCCAACGGTCAAGGTTTAGAATCCACCTCTGTGTGACTCCAAAACCACTACTTTTAAAATTAATCCATTCATTTTCTCCCTTCTCCATGCTTCAAAATCATCACATAGTTCTGGCAACCCTCAAATAAATTATTAAGATTGCTAGGCCTGTTGTTGGCACTCTAGCATCCCCTATTTAAACACTGGACTTGAGCAATTCTGGACATTAGTGGGACCGAGGCCATCATGCTTCAAATAACCCTCCATCAAAGAAACCTGGCTAGGAGAGGGAGATCATGCTTTATTTCCCACGATAGGATTATGTTTAGATTTAATGTTGATGCATCAGTTAAGTGCTCACTTTGAAAATTAATACAACACTGTGTGGTTGGCTGGCTCAATACCCCTCAGTCAACATTAATTTAAAAACACCAACGAAACAATGCACTGTGTCTTTTTACTCCTTGCTGTCCCTGGGTCTCCAGGCCTTTTATAACAATCAATCAGACTTATCCCTTCTACACAGTAGCAAGTATTTAGTTCTTTTAATAAGTTGGTAAACTGAGGTGACTTGGCAAGTGAAAAGATTCACCCACACACCTCTACCCCCCAAAGGAAAATCAGTCCCTCTCAGTGATTGCTAACTTTGCTCATATAGGGAGCAGAAGTCAGCTCGAGCAGGAGAGCACTTTTCTCTTCTTCCCTTTAAGATCATGACCGTAGCAGCAATAAACAGGAAGAAAGACCATAGGTCAGTAAGCATGTGCTTTAATTAACAGCTCTCTGCTATCCCAATAGAAAACATGCTTCAGCTATGACAGTCACAACGACAGAAGGCTGAACACAGAGCTTCCTGGAACGCCAACCAGAATTTGGTTTCTATTTAAGACAAGTGGAGGTCAGCACAAGTAATTAGTAAGATTACTATGTCTGCTTTCTCCACGAAGTGTAGGTTAGAGAATAAAGGCTGAGAAAATGTGCAAGGGATTGCGGTCCTTTGCACTGTGTGTTGTGCATGGGTGATTCAGGACCCATCGTGTTAGTCACCGTACTTCCTGGGTTAGGACCCTATTGATTGTAAGCTGCATCACCAGTTAATAAGAACTTGGAGCGGAGAAAAGAAAAAGGGGTAGATGAACACTGACTCATTAAATGAAGATATGGACCATCAGATGCCCAGTTTAGGAAATGTTTTTTAAAAAAATCTGTGGATCTTAAAATCTAGGAAATGTTGTATCAATGCCTGACTAACGCTTCTTACAAAGGTCCTTAGTAGAAACTCTTGGAGAAAGAGCAATTTTATCTTTTATTATTCCTGAATTACAATATGTCTATGAAGAGTCATTTTACTTTTTAAAATACTCATATTAGCCTGCAACCATTTACTGAGTATTTACTAAATGCCTGATACTGCACAAACACCATTTAATTTAATTCCTATACCAACTTTATTTGGTAAATTCTTTTATCTCCATTTTGCAGGTAGCGAAACTGGGGCTTAGGCAGAGCAAGGAATGTGCTGAATATCATATAGTCGGTAAGTGACAGATCAAATATGTAAATCTAGATATGGGAATTCTAAAGTCCTCACCTGAACTCTGCGTCAGTTAAAATTTCTTGCTTGCAAGCAACAGAAACTGGCTATGACTAATATAAGCAGAAAATTAATTTCTGGTTGATATGGAAATTACTATAAAGGAAAGCTTGAGAACCAGGGGAGCCTTGGGCAGCCAAGTTGCAGAAATTGTTGGGCAGTGTGTTTGGTTTCTATCATTGCTATGAATCTACTCCAAACATTTTCAGTTTTTTGGTTGCTGCTGACAAGTTTCAGAGAAAGAGCCGACAATTCTCCAAGCTTGGGCCCCCTTCCCACATCTTAGTTATTGATGGGCAGTGTGCCATACATGATGGGCCTTCCAAACTGAATCCAATGGTGGGATACAAGTGGTACCCAGAGCAAACAGTACGTTGTTACTACAAGAAAAGAGAATGGGTGGTTTTACTGTCTAGTAAGCATCAAATGGCCATTAAAATTTTTTTGTTGGAAAAAAGAAGCAGACTCACAGTTATAGAGAACAAGCTAGTGGTTACCAGAGGAGAGAGGGAAGGGGGAGGGGAAATAAAGGGGGAGGGGAGTAAGATGTACAAACTATTAGGTATAAAATAAGATACAAAGATATATTGTACAACACGGGGAATATAACCAATATTTTATAATAACTATAAATGGAGTGTAATCTTTAAAAACTGTGAATCACTGTATTATACACCTATAACTTACATAATATTGTACAGCAACTATGCTTAATTAAAAATAAAAACTTTGTGGAAGGGAACTTTTTTAAAGATAACAAAATTATATTTTGTCAGGGTAAGAGGATACAGATTTAAATTAGAACAAAAAAGATGTGGTATATTTTGTTCATAAGTCTTTGTACCGTGTCGACTTAGAAACACATCACAAGGCCTTCCTTCCTGCCACAGTTTGGACTTTCTTCCCGCTCCTTTAATGCTCTCGGTCTGCCTTCTTTTTTGTGTTTGGATCTCAGAGCAGGGATGACTATCATAATAAAATATCCAAGTTGTTCTTTAGTTATTGTTTTAATTCGTTGTTTTACTAGTTAATTATCGATGATCTACTAGTTGCTAAGCAGTGTACTTTATTGTTGAATACATTTAATTCCTATGCTTCTGAAGTTTGTATTCTAGAGACATTGACTAAGAAAACCCTAAGTAAATATATCATTTTAAATTTAATTATTAAATTGAATATACCAGGTCACAGCTAAATCAATATCATAAGGGCATATCATTCTATCATCATGCAGTTTGAATATTAGAATTATTTTTTCTTCCCTTGAATCAAAATTTTCCATTTCTTTAATAGCCCACTGACCTTAATTTTAACCTCTGGAGCAGATTATGTAAATGTATCACACATCTAGATAAAGAACTTAAGATAGTAAAGACAATTAACTAGCTGTAGGTTCCTCCAGAGTCATAGTTTATAAATATACATATATTTAAGCACGTGAAATGTAACATTAAATTGTTTCCTAAACTAAACCATTGGCATTTAATTCAAGTCCAACGCATAAAATGTATTTCCTTCTTTCATGAAGTGTTTTGTCAAACTTTTGACTAGATGACCTGTTGAGGGCCCCTGAAATGCTAAAATCATTCTACAAATTGGAAAATGAGGAATTGAATCAGTTGACCTTTAATATCCCTTCAAGTTTCAGAATTCTATCTTTCATTATCATTATTTATGTAATAGAGGGACTTAGCAAACTAAATTCCACTGAGATCAAATATACAGTACCAGAAAAATCCTTAATTTTATAAGCCAAGCCAATAGAATGGAAGAGCCCTGTAAATAAATAAATTAATCCATTTGTTCATTTAGCAATTATTTCTTAAGTCCTGACTGTTTGCATAGTTTCTCAGGATACAGAGCCTGAATGGACTTACACATAATAGCAAGAGAGGATAATTTTGAGGGAATAAAAACTATTCATTAGTCAATATCCGAATACCAGGTATCAGGAAAGATTTGTATTTCACTTAGATGTGAATACCAAGTCTGGAGATGCTTGCTGTCTATGTGTTCAAGTGATTCAGATGCATGTTGCTAATTGTTTTACGGCTCTTAGCTGTTGGAGGTTGCCCAATAAGTCTTTACAAATGCCTTAGGGATGACATTCCCCTTCTTTTCTTTAAAAGGACACTATAAAATGGAAAGATTAGACTATATATTTTTTTATGTTCTTGACTTAAGACTGACAACTAGTGAGGTAAGGACATAAATGAAGTACTGTAATTTATTACATCAAAGAAAAATTAGAATTTCTAGTAAAGATGGCAACTTGTCTTTAAAAAAGAATAATGAGAGTTAGAGAAACTTTTCTTCTGTGAGAATAAGACCTTTAATACAATCTAAAGTAAGACAGATTTTCTTTCCCCTAGAGTTTAGAATGAAACCCTGTCCCCATGTACAGTATTATTTTCTCCCTGAAAAAATTATTACAAATCCCATTTCTAACATCTTAGTTAGTCTTAATAATTACATCTGAGCTAAGGTGTTAATACACAAGTTGACCACAAAACAAAAAGCTTTATTTATCATCAGGTCTATGTACCCAATGCTCATGTTTATATCAGGACCAGGGATAGAACGCTGGGGTCCTGGATTCTAGCTATTCTTTTCTTGTTAAATCATCTTGGCTCTGATGTGGGTGTAAGATGTTGGGCAGATGTTATCAAATATGCTTCAATGAGAGGGGATCATAAAGCTCTTAAGTCATTTATCCTTCTAAATGTCAAGTAACTAAATTGATATTCCCATCTGCTGAAAACCTTACTGGGGAGAAAGGAAAATGAGGAATGGAAATTCTAACTTTCTTTCAGAATGACTTCAGTGTGTTATCATGCCAGGGACATCTATTTTTGATGTTTCGAGTTTAGAAAAGAGGGATGGATAACTTTAGTGGCTCTTTTTAAATTTTATTTCTTTGAAATGCCAAATAATTATGTGCGTTCTCTACACCCTTGATTGAAAGCAACGGGGTTGTTCTTTAAAGGAAAAAGTGATAAAATGTTAGGTTAAAAATGGCAGCCGATCTGCCATTGCTGTGAGTTCTTTACATACGTGACTTTCTTTCTTTTCATTATCACAGCTGAAGACTCTTTTTCCTTGCCTCTGCCCCTCACTACCAGCACGGCCTCAATTTTCATCCTTGGATGTGAGCTCTACACTCTATTAACTGTTCTCCAAGCTTATGCAACAAATAGTTTAGAAAGGTAGACCTGTCCAGCATTTTATGTTTACACATTTACATATTGCATCTTTTGCGAATAACATGCAATATGTAAGTACGTAAATGTTTGCATATTTATATATTGCATGTAATTGCAAATTATATATTGCATGTTTACAACATTAAAAGAATAGAAACCATATCTCTGAGACCATTATTCCTGGCCTCTAAGAAAGGGTTTATAGTTAATATACACTAAGTAATTGTCATGAGCCAAACACTACTCTGAATGATTAAGCTGGGTATTAACTCTTTTAGTCCCCTAAGATGATGAGGTAGCTAGTATTATAAATCGCATTTCACAGAAGAGGAAAATGAGACATGGAGTGGTTAAGAAAGCTGATATATTAGAACTCGTCAGCAGCAGGGCAGAAACGGGAACTCAAGCCTCCTGGCTCTTAGTTTTTGTATTGGTTTCCAGTTGCTACTGTTAACAAATTATAACAACTTAGTAGGTTGAACAATACTAATATATTATCTTACATTTCTGGAAGTCAGAAATCCAAAATGAGTCTCACTCTGAGTCTCACTGGGCTAAGATTAAGGCGTTATGGTTTATCAAGGCTGAAACTTCTTCTCAAGGCTCTAATAGGTAATCCATTCTCTTTCCAGTTTCTAGAAGCCATTTGCTTTCCCTTGTTCCTGGTCCTCTCCCTCCTTCCCAGCCAGCAACAGCCATGTCAAGCTGAGTTCTTCTTACATTGCCATCTCTCTGGTTTTCTCTTCTTATTCTCTCTTCCACTTTTAAGGATCCTCGTGATTATCTTAGGTTCACACATATAATTTAGGATAGTCTGCTATCTTAAAGACAGCTCATTAGAACATTAATTCCATCTTCAACCTTAGTTCCCCTTTTCTCATATAACATAATATATTGACAGGTTCCAGAGATTAGGATGTGGACATCTTTGGGGGTGCCATTATTTTGCCTACAACAGTGCTATGGACTGAAGATTTGTGTCCCCTCAAAATTCATACACTGAAACCAACACCCACGTGTGAAAGTATTTGGAGGTGGTACCTTTGGGAGGTGATAACGTCCTGAGGGCTCTGGATTGGTGCCCATATAAAAGAGACCCCAGAGCATTCCCTTGCTCCTTCTGCCATGTGAAGACACAATGAAAAGAGGGCTGTGTACAAGCCAGGAAGAGGGTCCTCATCAGACCCTGAATCGGCTGGCACCTTGACCTGGGACTTAGCCTCCAGAACTGTGACAAATGTTTGCTCTTTATAAACCACCCATTCTATGGCATTCTGTTATAGCAGCCAGAATGGACAAAGACACATAGCTTTTACCATTATACCACACTGCCTTAATAATATTAGCTACCTTTTATAGACCAGGTTAGTGTTTATTACATATGTTACACTTGGTATTCACTGAAAGCAGACAGCCTTCTCTCTTATTAACAGATGAAAACAAGGGGTCAGGGAGTTGAATCCTTTGTGTATAGTAAATACGAGATGTGATTTAGAGTCTGAATCTGGATCTATCCACTCCAAAGCTCTTGTTCTCTGCTATACTGTGTAATTTTGACTAACGTGTCTGTCCTTGTATTAGGATTTTTAAATAATAAGTTTATTGGATGATCGATCAACCCCACCCTTCCCTCTTAAAAAGTATAATTGTTCCCACTCTTTCTAAAGTGCAAGTGCCTATTCCTTGCTTTGGTAAGCATAGTTGGCTGAAATTGCTATGAAATACTCTAGTGCAATGCCAAGCATATAAAAGACCTTAGATAAGATTGGATTTTCCCCCTGATAACACAGGAAACTATACCATGGTGTCAGAACCGCTGTCAAGGTCCATAAGGATCATAGACACCAATGTGGAAATAGCTTGTGGAAATAGCTCTGAAGAGTCAAATATATTATGCCATGCTTGTCCTCATGTATCTTTTGCATGTTTTGTGTCTCCCCATCTGTAAAATGGGTATGATAACATCTATCTTGAAGGGTTGTGAGAATTATAGATGACGCCTTTAAAGAAAACTGCCAGATTAAGAGTTGACTCTTAATAAATGGTAACATTAGCACAATTTTAAAAAGTATGTATCTGGTGTCTTAGTGTCTTGTGATTAGGTATGTCTCCTAATAGTGTAATAATTTTTTAAAAATCCAAATGTTTGGAAAGACTGAGTTAATCAAGTTTTGGTTAAATTCTTTATGAATAATTACCATTCAGAAGACCCTGAGGAGGGATTCAGGCAAACCATGGCAGAACTTTCTTCTCCAAGGGTTTGTGAGAATGATTGAGACCAGTATTTCAGGACACCTGTGGACAGGTCCATGCAGATTTTTTGCTTGAAGTTCAAACCCTCAGAAGTTCAAACACCCTGTAAGATGTCCATTTCCTACTTAAGTCTAACAACTCCTTGGATCTCTCTCTTCAAACAAGGAAACACCATATAGTACTGACAAAACCTTTTACCAAATCAACTCTTCACCATCATCTCTAAGCTCAGGAAGTAGCCTTTCAGGAATAAATACCTTTGGGAAATGAAGTCTATCTGTAGGGGTGGTATACTGGCTCATACCAAAACCTTTGACATCATCCTTGGCCAACTCCCACCATCAACCGTATCTCATTCTTCCCTCCACTCTATAGGCAAATCCTGAAAATTCTACCTTCAAAACATATCAGAATCCAACCTCTTCTACAACCATGCCACTCCCTTGATCTCCATCCTTCCACAGAGTCCATTTGACTTAGAAGACTAGCCAAAGTTCCTACTGTGATATGTAAGTTCCCACAGGATATGGCCCCAGGCTACAGCTCTGGAACCTCAGCCAATACTGTTTCTACTCCCTCCCTCTGCTCCAGCCATACTTATCTTCTTGCTGCTCCTCAAATACACAGGCCACAACTGCCTCAGGGCCTTTGCATTTGCTTCTCCATCTACCTACAATGATCTTCTCCATATATATGCATGGCCAGGTCTTTCACCTCCTTCTGGTTGTTGCTCAAATATAACATTTCTAGGGAGCTCTCACCTTATTTAAATTTATCTTTTCCAGAATGGTAACTCTTTCATGCTTTTTACCCCCATACTACACTATGTATTATCAACTCTTAGGCATCAACGTTATGAGAAGCAACATCGTATATGTGCTAGAAGAAAGGAAAAAAAAAATTAAACTACGACATGTCCTTGACTGTAAAATTCATCCTGATTTCAGAGATATTTAAAATATGTAGAATTAGATTTTGTTAACCCTAAAATGCACATTGTTTTGCTCTTTTAATATCTCTATTTATTTGGCTTGTGGTGTGTCTCCTTCCACTATGAGGTAAGCTCCAGTGGGATACAGATTTCTTTATGGTTTTATACTATTTCCCCCAGTGTCTCAATCAGTGCTTGGAACACAGTTAATACTTAGTAAATACTGGTTGAAAAAATGAATGCCAGAGATTCCCAGGGTCATTAGTCATAAACTTGCCTTCTAAAAGTTCCCTGTATCATTTAACTGATAAAATAATTAATGTAATATTAAATAATTTTTAATTTTCTCAAAGTAACTCAACATATGTTGTCTCTTTTGCTTACCCCTATGGATAACACGGTGTAGAGAAGGAAAGTGCCTTATCCGAGACATGGCTATGGTCAAACAAGGATTCAGAGTCAATCTTTTCTTTCCTTTAGTATAAAATGTTGCAAATTCCTGTGGACAAGAAGTGAAGTGAGCAGATTGTGTTGAACTGATAGCTGCATTGAATTAACTGGGCCAGTCTGACAAGGTGGACGGATACTGATGGATTCAGGGGCATGGTTGACTGTGGTCAGTTGTTATAAAAGTGTTGACCCTTGTGCTTAGCGTGTCACATAAAACTGGCCAGAGAATGGATGAGATATGGTGGCCATAAAAGTCATCACATGGGCCAAGGGAAAAATAAAGCCAAGGGATGTCCATGTGAAATGTGTTGGAAGCAGCTGGGAAATTAAGACTTAAAAAAATAAATAGATGAATAGATAACATATGTCCACATATAAATTTATTTAAAACAAATACACATGAATCTATGTTATGTTATATAAAGTATATATAATATAACAAAATAATAATTTTTATACTTACACATTTCAAAAAAGGATTTTGTAAAAAAAGGATTCATATAACATTTTTTAAACAGTATGGTTCCTACAATCTTTTCCATTCCCCCATTTCTCCATCAGTAACAATAACAGTTAACAATCAATTGTTATTGTATTTTTTAAATATTTATTTATTTTATTTATTTATTTTCCTTATTTTTTTGGCTGTGTCGGGTCTTAGTTGCAGCACACAGGATCTTCCTTGAGGTACACGGGGTCTTTCATTACGGCGCGCAGTCTCTTTGTTGCGGTGCTCAGGCTTCTCTCTAGTTGTGGCATGCGGGTTTTCTCTTCTCTAGTTGTGGAGTGCAGGCTCCAGGGCACGTGAGCTCAATAGTTGTGGTGCGTGGGCTTAGTTGCCCCACGGCATATGGGATCTTAGTTCCCCGACCAGGGATTGAACCCGTGCCCCCTGCATTGGAAGGCGGATTCTTTACCACTGGACTACCAGGGAAGTCCCCAATTGTTATGTTTTTACACACATATTCTAAACCCACTCAAATACATACAAACAGTGTTATAGTTGTTTTGTTTAACAAAAATGTTATCCTAGTATACATAAATTTTCATAAACTGTTTTATTCACTCAAATCAATCTTCTCCCATGAGAATATATACAAATTACACTTTTTTTAAAAGCTATATCTTATTAAATAGTATGAATGTATTGTAATTAATTTAATCAGGCTACTTTATTTCATTAGTGTGTGTTTTTCTCACTGTGTATAATGTACAACTATCACATAAGTATTTGTTAACTGTACACTCTGTGTTTCCCCCTTCTTATTGTTTTCCCATGAAAGTCTCCTTCACACACAGTTCTTAGTTGTGCCTTGTATCTTCTTGTCCTGAGATGGAGGATTAAATGTTCAAAAAGGAAAGTAGTCACCATGGTAATGTATGTTTGACCTGAGAGCAAGTTTGCTTGTTTGTTTTAAACTATCGCTTATATATTTACTGGTTTGTTTTTACATTGATAAAGCCCATTTCAAAAAATTGAACAATAAAATGTTAAACTTGGGAAACTCTGAAATTTTATACTGTCTGACTTCCCACTTCATGCAAACCCTTCTTTGTAGACTTTTATACCTTCTCATAAGCTTCTTTCTCTGCCTGAAAATGAACTTTGGTTCCTTCAACTAAAATCTCTCTACCATTTAAAGCTCAACTTATGACACCACCTCCAAGAAGCTTTCTCTGATTGCCCCAAGGCATTAAGATGTCCCTCTGGTGCTCGAAGAGCAACCTGTGTTTGCAAGGATCAGTATATTTTTCACTTGCTATTGTAATTGTGGATGTGATTTTCTATTTCCTCTGCTAGATTATAACCTCTCTCATTGGAAGGAAATCTGTCTTCTTTCACTTCTGTGTTTCCAATGCATAACATGATATATAAAGAAGTACTAACAACTCTTTTTCAGTAGAGTAACTGATGAAATGAATACATATGCTACCTTGTTTTTTGACTTCTCCTTGGCTATATGTGTGTGTGATATTTTAATAGACAATAGACATATGTGGTGCATCAGTTTGAGGAGTGGAATGTTTGTTGAAAGGATGGGACTTAACTTTAGATAATCTTACCAATAACAAAGTGTCTGTGTTGTGAAAGAAGAAAGAGAGGTGGTTATTTTTACAGAGATGGCTTGTTTGCTTCAGCGTATTGGCGGAGCTCTCTTAACCTAGATTTCATTCTGTTTGCTCTCTTCATGTGAAACCATGCACCTCATACCTACATATCTTTCTCTAATTAAAGAGTTGTCTTAAGGAAACAAATCAGCAGCTGTCAAGGGGGTGCCAGAATGAGTCATTGATTTGCAATCAAGATGATAGCCGATTCCCCATGCTGATGGATTCACCAATTTTTCAGGGCCTCTGAGAGTTCACCTGCTTGTCACAGAGCATAGCACTTTGGTTCAGCTTTGAAATGAGGAATGTCCCTTCACTGTGATTCAAGATGATTGCCCCTTTGTCACCAGGTTTTAGCTTCTAGGATAAGGTTGTACCTTTCACTCAAACAAGTACTGTTAGAGCTCAGGGTTAAAAGATTCACCTTGATGTTTTCTCCAGATAAGCTGTGATGGTAAAGACATTCTCATGTAAGCAGCGGAGGTTCCATTTATGTGGAAAAGTGAACCCATTCTCCCAAATTCAAGGTAGTTCAACATAATCCAGTATGATAATTATTTCTTGGTTATGAAATAGCCAAGAACCTGAGAAAGCATCTAATCCTACTTCAGAGGAAACTGAAGCCCAAAGGGCTAAGAGTTTCTGTGGTCTCCCAGCCAGAACTGGCTGACACAATGCTCAAATCCAAGTATGATATCCTTGTCACTTTACTAGAAACACACCCTTTCTTCTTCTTCTTCTCCCTTGTAGGCTGGTACTGGAGGTTTATATGACTGACTGGTGAGCAGTAAGGATATTGAATGGTTAGGGAAGTTTGTAAAAAAAAAAAGGCACCCTGGTTTTTTTTTCAGGCAGCTGGGAAGACGGCAGACATTCAGACTGAGCGTGCCTACCAAAAGCAGCTGACCAACTTTCAAAATAAGAAGAGGGTCCTGCTTGGAGAAACTGGCAAGGAGAAGCTCCCATTATACTAAAAGAACATTGGTCTGGGCTTCAAGACGCCAAAGGAGACCATGGAGGGCGCCTACATTGACAAGAAATGCCCTTTTACTGGTAATGTCTCCATCCGAGGGTGGATCCAGTCTGGCGTGGTGACCAAGATGAAGATGCAGAGGACCATTGTCATCCACCAAGAATACCTCCACTACATCTGAAAGTACAACCGCTTCTAGAAGCACCACAAAAACATGTCTGTGCACCTTTCCCCCTGCTTCAGGGATGTCCGAATCAGCGACAGTGTCACAGTGGGCGAGTGCCGGCCCCTGGGCAAGATGGTGCACTTCAACATGCTCAAGGTCAACAAGGATGATGGCACCAACAAGCATCCCAGAAGTTCTAAGACTGGACCACTGCCCACTGCCCCAAACAAAATAATTTATTTTCCCATTCAAAAAACAAACAAACAAACAAAAAAAGGCACCCTGGGTCTTTCTTTCCCTCTTTCCTGTTTTTAGAAGTGATATAGTGTAGCATTTAAGTGTCAAAACCCTGAAGCCAGACCACACAGTTTAGAACGCAGGATTCATCTCTTACTAGCAGAAGAAAGGAGTGTGTTAGTCTCTCTGTGCCTCAGTGTGCTTAGCACTAAAATGGGACAGCCATACATTTGTTGAGAAGTTTCAAAGAGTTAATTAAAGCCAAGTACTTAGAACAATGACTGGCACAGAGTAAGCTCTCAGTAAATATTACCTGTGTTTATTCATAGGTGTATATGGGAATGGGATGAAAACTACTGTCTTCCCATCTCTATCTTTGTGTTTAGAATTAAAGTGAGCTCCTTGTTTTGCTGTATATTTCTCAAGGTTTCAACTTCATCTCCTTTGCTTGTGTATAATCTTAGGCCCTCTGCTTTAATCTGAATCATGAGGGAATAAACATAGCATGGTATCTATCTAAGAGCATGGGTTTAGGTGTCAGTCAGACTGCATTTTTGGAATGACTGGAGTCAGTCCATTTGTTTGCCAGAACTGCTATCTAAGGTCTTATAGAATATTTTACGTATCAACAACATAATGTCATAGAGGATCAAGAGACCCACTATATGGCAAAGGCAGTGTGAAAGTTTATATGTGTCTATAGAATCCACTTGTCCTCTCATATACCACACCACCCAGAAGCTGTTGGCCTAATACAGCAATATACTGAGTTGTTAAAGGCACAGCTAAGGCACCAACTTGGAGACAATATCCTGTGAAGATGGGGTGTCATCCTCTAAGACAGCGATCCCCAACCTTTTTGGCACCAGGGACCGATTTTGTGGAAGACAATTTTTCCACAGACGGGGAGGGAGAGGGGAACAGTTCAGGCAGTAATGTGAGCAAAGGGGAGCGAAGGGGAGCAGCAGATGAAGCTTCCATGGCTTGCCCGCTGCTTACTTCCTGCTGCACAACTGGTACTGGTCTGCAGCCCAGGGGTTGGGGACCCCTGCTCTAGGCCATCACATGTACCTTATATCAACATCCATCATATGATGCTGTCTCCAATGGATAGAAAATATTGGTCTGAGAAATAATAGATATGAGCAAGAAGGACTGCACTTTTCATTATTTCCAATGTTCTACTTGGGGAATTTGTGGTCACTCAAATCCCCTTAATTCTGTGCTCTTCTAGATTAGAAGTTATGCTCTCCAGAGAGGGCAATGCTTCCCCCAGGCAATCAGCAAGAGATCCATTTAACTTTGAGCTAAGACTGCATTGTGGGCTCCTCCTGCCAAGGGATCAACAGGGAGGAATAAAATTCACAATCTTGGTAGGGGTAATTGACCTGGATCATGAGGAGGAGGTAGGGCTGTTGTCACACAATGGGAGCAGGAAGAAATATGTTAGGCATCCAAATTATCCACTTGGATATCTCTTAGTTCTCTCTTGTCCAATTTTGATGATACATGGATAAGTTCAGTGGTCAGTGCTTTCAAATGACATGGGAAGCAGAAGTACAGACTTCTCAGGGGTGAGGGTCTTGTTCATTCCACATGGTGAACCACCAAGACCCACAGTGTTGTTAGCTGACAGTGAAGGGAATCTAGAATGGATAGTATTGGATGAAGATAATGATAATCAGTTGTAGCTTCAAGACCCAGTTATAGCAGCAGGGGCTGCAGTTCATCCTACTAATCTCCCACTTGTGAGTTTCTTCCAGCAGAAGAGGCCCACCCAGAGCCTTGAAGTGATATGATGTAAGTGAATTCAAATGTCATCAGGGATCAGCTTTGATGGAGTCTGTGTTGTGCTGCATGGATCTCTCTTTTAGGACTGATATAGTTACCCAACTACTGATCAGGTTGTGGGCTGACAACTTTCAGTTATCAGGTTAGGAAGGTTGACTAACCCCGTTTTGCAGGGTATCCCATTTCCAATCACTGATGGTCTCAGTGATATAAAGCTGGACCCCTCACCCTAACTTGTGACAACCCTGAAGGACTACCCTAGGTTCAGAGCTCCCTGTAGGGTTGTCTGAGGCCTTAATTGATACTGCCTTGCAGCCTGACTTCTCCCTGCATTCAATCCTTTCTTTCTCTTTTCCCTCAAGATATTAATACTAAGAATAGTCCCTATTAAACTTTCTGCATGCTAATATTTATCTCAGGGTTCCTGGGGACTTCTACTGATGATGCTACCTGAATATACACCCAAATAAGTAGGAAACAAGATAGGCACGAGACATTCATTTCAGCAGTGATTGTAAGAAAAAAATGCCATTTACAAGGCTGGTCTGCTCATTGAATAACCTATGGTACCCTCAAAAGGCAGTACCACAAAACAATCAAAAAGAATAAAGAAGATCTCTATGAAGTATATGGAGACAGTCCATATTTTAAAGTGAAAAAGGAAAGAAAGGTTCAGAACAGTGTACATAATATGCAAACTTTTGTTTAAAAGAAGAGGAAATAAATATAAAAAATAATTATCTGCCAATTTTGATGTACTAGATAATAAAGTAATAAATGAAAATGGCTACATACTGAGGATGAGTGTGAATAAAATGAAAAGAAAAGATATAATGACTAGAATTGTCTGAATTTTATAATTATATTGACCTTTGATACATGTAAACATTTCACATAATCAAAAATAAATTTGGAAATACAATAAACCTTAAAATTGAATTCAGATATCAATGTATAAATATAACTGCACTTTAAATTGACAATATAAACACATTAAAGGCAGTAATTATTTCAAGAAACTGTGGAACACAATACTCTATCCCTAATAAGATATATTTAAAGGGAAATAAAAGAGAAAAAAATTAGATATCACTTAGTGGGATTATTGTTAATAGTAAGTTTGGGAGATTAGTTGAAGATGGCAGAGTAGAAGGATATGTGCTCACTCTCTCTTGCAAGAGCATCGGAATCACAATTAACTGCTGAACAATCATTGACAGGACGACCCTGGATTTCACCAAAAAATATACCCCACATCCAAAGACAAAGAAGAACCCGCAATGAGATGGTAGGTGGGGCACAATCACAATAAAATCAAATCCCATAACCGCTGGGTGGGTGAGTCACAAACTGGAGAACACTTATACCACAGAAGTCCACCCTCTGGAGTGAAGGTTCTGAGCCCCATGTCAGGCTTCCCAACCTGGGGGTCTGGTAAAGGGAGGAGGAATTCTCAGAGAATAAGACTTTGAAGGCTAGCGGGATTTGATTGCACAACTCTGACAGGTCTGGGGGAAACAGAGGGCACACACAAGATTGTGTGTACATCAGGACACAGAGGGAAGGAGAGTGACACCATAGGAGACTGAACCAGACCTACCTGCTAGTGTTGGAGTGTCACTTGCAGAGGCGGGGAGTGGCTGTGACTCACCATGAGGACAAGGGCACTGGCAGCAGAAGTTCTGGGAAGTAGTCCTTGGTGTGAGCCCTCATAGAGTACGACATTAGCCTCACTAAAGGGCCTGTAGGCTCCAGGGCTAGGCGCATCAGGCCAAACAACCAACAGGGAGGGAATTCAGCCCCACCCATCAGTACACAAACAGATTAAAGTTTTACTGAACTCTACCCAACAAAGCAACACCCAGCTATACCCACCACCAGTCCCTCCCATCAGGAAGCTTGCACAAGCCGCTTAGATAGCCTCATCCACCAGAGGGCAGACAGCAGAAGCAAGAACTACAATCCTGCAGCCTGTGGAATGAAAACCACATTCACAGAAAGACAGACAAAATGAAAAGGCAGAGGACTATGTACCAGATAAAGGAACAAGATAAAACCCTAGAAAAACACCTAAATGAAGTGGAGATAGGCAACCTTCCAGAAAAAGAATTCAGAATAATAATAGTGAAGATGATCCAGGACCACGGAAAAGAATGGAGGCAAAGATCGAGAAGATGCAAGAAATGTTTAACAAAGATATAGAAGAATTAAAGAACAAAAACACCTAGAAGAATTAAAAAACAAACAAACAGAGATGAACAATACAATAACTGAAATGAAAAATACACTAGAAGGATTCAATAGCAGAATAACTGAGGCACAAGAACGGTTAAGTGACCTGGAAGACAGAATGGTGGAATTCACTGCCACATAACAGAATAGAGAAAAAGAATGAAAAGAAATAAAGACAGCCAAAGAGACCTCTGGGACAACATTAAATGCACCAACATTCACTTTATAGGGGTCCCAGAAGGAGAAGAGAGAGAGAAAGGACCTGAGAAAATATTTGAAGACATTATAGTTGAAAACTTCCCAAACATGGGAAAAGAAATAGCCACCCAAGTCCAGGAAGCACAGAGAGTCCCAGGCAGGATAAACCCAAGGAGAAAAACACCAAGACACATAGTAATCAAATTGACAAAAATTAAAGACAAAGAAAAATTATTGAAAACAAGGGAAAAATAACAACATACAAAGGAATTCCCATAAGGTTAACAGCTGATTTCTCTGCAGAAACTCTACAAGCCAGAAGGGAGTGGCATGATATATTTAAAATGATGAAAGAGAAGAACCTAAAACCAAGATTACTCTCAATGTCAAGGATCTCATTCAGATTCAATGGAGAAATCAAAAGCTTTATAGACAAGCAAAAGCTAAGAGAATTCACCACCACCAAACCACCTTTACAACAAATACTAAAGGAACTTCTCTAAGTGGGAAACACAAGAAAAGAAAGGAACCTACAAAAACAAACCTAAAACAATTAAGAAAATGGTAATAGAAACATACATATTGATAATTACCTTAAATGTGAATGGATTAAATGCTCCAATCGAAAGACACAGGCTCAGTGAATGGTTACAAAAACAAAACTCATATATATGCTGTCTACAAGAGACCCACTTCAGACATAGGGACACATACAGACTGAAAGTGAAGGGATGGAAAAAGATATTCCATGCAAATGGAAATCAAAAGAAAGCTGGAGTAGCAATTCTCATATCAGACAAAATAGACTTTAAAATAAAGAATGTTACAGGAGACAAGGAAGGACACTACATAATGATCAAGGGATCAATACAAAAAGAAGATATAACAATTATAAATATATATGCAAGTAACATAGGGGCACCTCAATACATGAGGCAACAGCTAACAGCTATAAAAGAGGAAATCGACAGTGACACAGTAATAGTGGGGGAATTTAACACCTCACTTACACCAATGGACAGATCATCCAGACAGAAAATTAGTAAGGAAACGAAACTTTAAATGACACAATAGACCAGAGAGATTTAATTGGTATTTATAGGACATTCCATCCAAAAATATCAGATTACACTTTCTTCTCAAGTGCACATGGAACATTCTCCAGGATAGATCATATCTTCAGTCACAAATCAAGCTGCGGTGAATTTAAGAAAATTGAAATCATATGAAGCATCTTTTCTGACCACAACGCTATGACATTAGAAATAAATTACAGGGAAGAAAACACAAACACATGAAGGCTAAACAACATGCTACTATATAATCAAGAGATCTCTGAAGAAGTCTAAGAGGAAAGCAAAAAATACCTAGAGACAAATGACAATGAAAACACGATGATCCAAAACATATGGGATGCAGCAAAAGCAGTTCTAAGAGAGAAGTGTAGAGCAATACAGTCCTACCTCAAGAAACAAGAAAAATCTCAAATAAATAATCTAACCTTACACCTAAAGGAACTAGAGAAAGAAGAACAAACAAAACCAAAAGTTAGTAGAAGGAAAGAAATCATAAAGATCAGAGCAGAAATAAATGAAATAGAAACAAAGAAAACAGTAGCAAAGATTAATAAAACTAAAGTCTGGTTCTTTGAGAAGATAAACAAAATTCATAAACCTTTAGCCAGACTCATCAATAAAAAGAGGAAGAGGACTCATATCAATAAAATTAGAAATGAAAAAGGAGAAGTTACAATGGACACCACAGAAATACAAAGCATCCTAAGAGACTACTACAAGCAACTCTATGCCAATAAAATGGACAACCTGGAAGAAATGGATAAATTCTTAGAAAGGTATAACCTTCCAAGACTGAACCAAGAAGAAATAGAAAATATGAACAGACCAATCAAAAGTAAAGAAGTTGAAACTGTGATGAAAAATCTTTCAACAAACAAAAGTCCAGGACCAGATGGCTTCACAGGTGAATTCTATCAAACATTTAGAGAAGAGCTAACACCCATCCTTCTCAAATTCTTCCAAAAATTTGCAGTGGAAGAACACCTCCAAACTCATTCTATGAGGCCACCATCTCCCTGATACCAAAACCAGACAAAGATAGAACAAAAAAAGAAAATTACAGACCAATATCAATGATGAATACAGATGCAAAAATCCTCAACCAAAAAATAGAAAACAGAATCCAATAACACATTAAAAGGATCATACACCATGATCAAGTGGGATTTACCAGGGAGGCAAGGACTCTTCAATATATGCAAATCAATCAGTGTGATACACCATATTAACAAAATGAAGAATAAAAACCATATGATCATCTCAGTAGATGCAGAAAAAGCTTTTGAGAAAATTCAATACCCATTTATAAGAAAAACTATCCAGAAAGTGGGCATTGAGGGAACCTACCTCAACATAATAAAGACCATATAAGGCAAACCCACAGCAAACATCATTTTCAATGGTGAAAAACTGAAAGCATTTCCTCTAAGATCAGGAACAAGACAAGGATGTCCACTCTCACCACTATTATTCAACATAGTTTTGGAAGTCCTAGCCATGGCAATCAGAGAAGAAGAAAAAAATAAAAGGAATACAAATTGGAAAAGAAGAAGCAAAACTGTCACTGTTTGCAGATGACATGATACTATATATAATCCTAAAGATGCCAGCAGAAAACTACTAGAGCTAATCAATGAATTTGGTAAAGTTGCAGGATACAAAATTAATGCACAGAAATCTCTTGCATTCCTATACACTAACAATGAAAGATCAGAAAGAGAAAATAAGGAAACAATCCCACTCACTATTGCAAAAAAAATAATAAAATACCTAGGAATAAACCTACCTAAGCAGGTAAAAGACCTGTACTCAGAGAACTAGAAGACACTGATGAAAGAAATTAAAGACAATACAATCAGATGGAGAGATTTACCATGTTCTTGGATTGGAAGTATCAGTATTGTGAAAATGGCTAAACTACCGAAAGCAATCTACAGATTCAATGCAATCCCTACCAAATTATCAATGTCATTTTTTACAGAATTAGAACAAAAAATCTTAAAATTGGTCTGGAGACACAAAACACTCCGAATAGCCAAAGCAATCTTGAGGGTAAAAAACGGAGCTGGAGGAATCAGACTCCCTGACTTCAGACTATATTACAAAGTTACAGTAATCAAGACAATATTGTACTGGCACAAACACAGAAATATAGATCAAAGGAACAGGATAGAAAGCCTAGAGATAAACCCAAACACCTATGGTCAACTAATCTAATCTATGAAGAAGGAGGCAAGGATATACAATGGAGAAAAGACAGCCTCTTTAATAAGCGGTGCTGGGAAAACTGGACAAATACATGTAAAAGAATGAAAGTAGAACATTCTCTAACACCATACACAAAAAATAAACTCAAAATAGATTAAAGACCTAAATGTAAGGCCAGACACTAAAAAACTCTCAGAGGAAAACATAGACAGAAAACTCTTTGACATAAACCACAGCAAGATCCTTTTTGACTCACCTCCTTGAGTAATGGAAATAAAAACAAAAATAAACAAATGGGACCTAATGAAACTTAAAAGCTTTTGCACAGCAAAGGATACTATAAATGAGACGAAAAGACAACCCTGAGAATGGGAGAAAATATTTGCAAACAAATCAATGGACAAAGGATTAATCTCTAAAATATATAAACAGCTCATGCTGCTCAGTATTAAGAAAACAAAAACCCAATCAAAAAATGGGCAGAAGACCTAAATAGACATCTCTCTAAAGGAGATATATAGATGGTCAAGAGGCACATAAAAAGCTGCTCAACATCACTAATTATTAGAGAAATGCAAATCAAAACTACAGTGAGGTATCACCTCACACCAGTTAGAATGGGCATCATCAGAAAATCTACAAACAACAAATGCTGGAGAGGGTGTGGAGAAAACGGAACCCTCTTGCACTGTTGGTGGGAATGTAAATTGATACAGCCTCTATGGAGAACAGTATAGAGGTTCCTTAAAAAACTAAAAATAGAATTACCCTATGACCCAGCAATCCCACTACTGGGCATATACCCTGAGAAAACCATAATTCAAAAAGAGTCATGTACCACAGTATTCATTGCAGTACTATTTACAATAGCCAGAACATGGAAGCAACCTAAGTGTCCATTGACACTGAGGATGCTGAGCATCCTTTCATGTGTTTGTTGGCAATCTGTATATCTTCTCTGGAGAAATGTCTATTTAGGTCTTCTGCCCATTTTTGGATTCGGTTGTTTGTTTTTTGGATGTTGAGCTGCATGAGATGCTTGTATACTTTGGAGATTAATCCTTTGTCTGTTGCTTCATTTGCAACTATTTTTCTCCCATTCTGAAGGTTGTCTTTTTGTCTTGTTTATGGTTTCCTGCTGTGCAAAAGCTTTTAAGTTTCATTAGGTCCTATTTTTTAATTTTTGTTTTTATTTCCATTTCTCTAGGAGGAGGGTCCAAATATTCTTGCTGTGATTTATGTCCTAGACTCTTCTGCCTATGTTTTCCTGTAAGAGTTTTATAGTGTCTGGCCTTACATTTAGGTCTTTAATCCACTTTGAGTTTATTTTTGTGTATGGTGTTAGGGAGTGTTCTAATTTCATTCTTTTACCTGGAGCTGTCCAGTTTTCCCAGCACCATTTACTAAAGAGGCTATATTTTCTCCATTGTATATTCTTGCCTCCTTTATCAAAGATAAGCTGACGATATGTGCATGGGTTTATCTCTGGGTTTTCTATCCTCTTCCATTGATCTATATGTCTGGTTTTGTGCCAGTACCATATTGTCTTGATTACTGTAGCTTTGTAGTGTAGTCTGAGGTCAGGAAGTCTGGTTCCTCCAGCTCCATTTTTCTTTCTCAAGATTGCTTTGGCTATTTGGTGTCTTTTGTGTTACCATACAAATTGTGAAATTTCTTGTTCTAGTTCTGTGAAAAATGCCATTTGTAGTTTGACAAGGATTACATTGAATCTGTAGATTGCTTTGGGTAGTATAGTCATTTTCACATTGTTGATTCTTCCAATTCAAGAACACGGTATATCTCTCCATCTGTTTGTATCATCTTTAATTTCTTTCATCAGTGTCTTATAGTTTTCTGCATACACATCTTTTGTCTCCTTAGGTTAGTTTATTCCTAGGTATTTTATTCTTTTTTGCAATGGTAAATGGGAGTGTTTCCTTAATTTCTCTTTCAGATTTTTCATCTTTAGTGTATAGGAATGCAAGAGATTTCTGTGTATTAATTTTGTATCCTGCAACTTTACCAAATTCATTGATTAGCTCTAGTAATTTTCTGGTAGCATCTTTAGGATTCTCTATGTATAGTATCATGTCGTCTGCAAACAGTGACAGTTTTTCTTCTTCTTTTCCAATTTGGATTCCTTTGATTTCTTTTTCGTCTCTGATTGCTGTGGCTGAAACGTCCAAAACAATGTTGAATAATAGTGGTGAGAGTCGGCAACCTTCTCTTGTTCTTGATCTTAGAGGAAATGGTTTCAGTTTTTCACCGTTGAGAATGATGTTTGCTGTGGGCTTGTCATATATGGCCTTTATTATGTTGAGGCAGCTTCCCTCTATGCCTACTTTCTGGATAATTTTTATCATAAATGGCTGTTGAATTTTGTCGAAAACTTTTTCTGCATCTATTGAGATTATCATATGGTTTTTATCCTTCAGTTTTTTAATATGGTGTATCACGTTGATTGATTTGCGTATATTGAAGAAGCCTTGCATTCCTGGGATAAACGCCACTTGATCATGGTGTATGATGCTTTTAATGTGCTGTTGGATTCTGTTTGCTAGTATTTTGTTGAGGATATTTGCATCTATGTTCATCAGTGATATTGGCCCGTAGTTTTCTTTCTTTGTGACATCTTTGTCTGGTTTTGGTATCAGAGTGATGGTGGCCTCGTAGATTGAGTTTGGGAGTGTTCCTCCCTCTGCTATATTTTGGAAGAGTTTGAGCAGGGTGGGTGTTAGCTCTTTTCTAAACGTTTGATAGAATTCACCTGTGAAACAGTCTTGTCCTGGGCTTTTGTTTGTTGGAAGATTTTTAATCACAGTTTCAATTTCAGTGCTTGTGATTGGTCTGTTTATATTTTCTATCCTTCCTGATTCAGTCTCAGAAGGTTGTGCTTTTCTAAGAATTTGTCCATTTCTTCCAGGTTGTCCATTTTATTTGCATATAGTGGTTTGTAGTAATCTCTCATGAACCTTTGTATTTGTGCAGTGTCAGTTGTTACTTCTCCTTTTTTATTTCTAATTCTGTTGATTTCAGTCTTCTCCCTTTTTTTCTTGATGAGTCTGTCTAATGGCTTATCAATTTAGTTTATCTTCTCAAAGAACCAGGTTTTAGTTTTATTGATGTTTGCTATTGCTTCCTTCATATCTTTTTAATTTATTTCTGATATTATCTTTATAATTTCTTTTCCTGTTCTAACTGTGGGGTTTTTTTCTTCTTTCTCTAATAGCTTTACGTGTAAAGTTTGGTTGTTTAGTTGAGATTTTTTCTTGTTTCTTGAGGTAGGATTGTATTGCTATAAGCTTTCCTCTTAGAACTGCTTTTGCTGCATCCCATAGGTTTTCGGCCGTCATGTTTTCATTGTTATTTGTTTATAGGTAGTTTTTGATTTCCTCTTTGATTTCTTCAGTGATCTCTTGGTTATTTAGTAGCACATTGTTTAGCCTCCATGTGTCTGTATTTTTTAGTTTTTTTCCTGTAATTGATACCTAGTCTCATAGCGTTATGCTCAGAAAAGATGCTTGATAAGATTTCAATTTTCTTAAATTTACCAATGCTTGGTTTGTGACCCAAGATATGATCTATCCTGGAGAATGTTCCATGAGCACTTGAGAAGAATGTGTATTCTGTTGTTTTTGGATGGGATGTCCTATAAATATCAATTAAGTCCATCTTGTTTAATGTGTCATTTAAAACTTGTGTTTCCTTATTTATTTTCATTTTGGATGATCTGTCCATTGGTGAAGCTGTGGTGTTAAAATCCCCTACTATTATTGTGTTACTGTCCATTTCCCCTTTTATTCCTGTTAATATTTGCCTTATGTATTGAGGTGCGCCTATGTTGCATGCATAAATATTTACAATTTTTATATCTTTTTCTTGGATTGATCCCTTGATCATTATGTAGTGTCCTTCTTTGTCTCTTGTAGTAGTCTTTATTTTAAAGTCTATTTTGTCTGATATGAGAATTGCTACTTCAGCTTTCTTTTGATTTCCATTTGCATGGAATATCTTTTTCCATCCCCTCACTTTCAGTCTGTATGTGTCCCTAGGTCTGAAGTGGGTCTCTTGTAGATAGCATACATACAGGTCTTGTTTTGTGTCCATTCAGCCACTCTCTGTCCTTTGGTTGGAGCATTTAATCCATTTACATTTAAGGTAATTATTATTATTTTTTTTAAAGGTATTATTATTATTTCTGAATTCATCAAATATTTATTGGATCAGTTCCATCAGGGATTGCTTTTTTTTTTTTTTTTTTTTTTTAATGGCTGTGTTGGGTCTTCGTTTCTGTGCGAGGGCCCTCTCCAGTTGCAGCAAGTGGGGACCACTCTTCATCACAGTGCGCGGGCCTCTCATCATCGCGGCCTCTCTTGTTGCGGAGCACAGGCTCCAGACGTGCAGGCTCAGCAATTGTGGCCCACGGGCCCAGTTGCTCCACGGCATGTGGGATCTTCCCAGACCAGGGCCCGAACCCGTGTCCCCCGCATTGGCAGGCAGATTCTCAACCACTGCGCCACCAGGGAAGCCCCTAAGGTAATTATTGATATGTATGTTCCTATTACAGTTTTCTTAATTGTTTTGGGTTTGTAATTGTAGGTCTTTTCCTTCTCTTGTTTTTCTTGCCTAGAGAAGTTCCTTTAGCATTTGTTGTAAAGCTGGTTTGGTGGTGCTGAATTCTCTTAGCTTTTGCTTGTCTGTAAAGGTTTTAATTTATCCATCGAATTTGAATGAGATCCTTGCTGAGTAGAGTAGTCTTGGTTGTAGGTTTTTTCCTTTCATCACTTTAAGTATGTCTTGCCACTCCCTTCTGGCTTGCAGAGTTTTTGCTAAAATTCAGCTGTTAACCTAGTCGGGATTCCCTTGTATGTTATTTGTTGTTTTTCCCTTGCTGCTTTTACTATTTTTTTCTTTGTATTTAATTTTTGATAGTTTGATTAATGTGTCTTGGTGTGTTTCTCCTTGGATTTATCCTGTGTGGGACTCTGCGCTTCCTGGACTTGATTATTCCTTTCCCGTATTATGGAAGTTTTCAACTATAATCTCTTCAAGTATTTTTTCAGTCCCTTTCATTTTCTCTTCCTCTTCTGGGTCCCCTATAATTCTAATGTTGGTGTGTTTAACGTTCTCCCAGAGGTCTCTGAGACTGTCCTCAATTCTCTTCATTCTTTTTTCTTTATTCTGCTCTGCAGTGGTTATTTCCACTATTTTATCTTCCAGGTCATTTATCCGTTCTTCTGTCTCAATTATTCTCCTATTGATTCCTTCTAGAGAATTTTTAATTTCATTTATTTTGTTTTTCATCATTGTTTGTTTGCTCTTTATTTCTTCTAGGTCCTTGTTAAACATTTCTTGTATTTTCTCCTTTCTATTTCTAAGATCTGGGATCATCTTTACTATCATTACTCTGAATTCTTTTTCAGGTAGACTGCCTATTTCCTCTTCATTTGTTTTGTCTGGTGGGTTTTTGCCTTGCTCCTTCATCTGCTGTGTATTTCTCTGTCTTCTCATTTTGCTTAACTTACTGTGTTTGGGGTCTCCTTTTCACAGGCTGCAGGTTCATAGTTACCGTTGTTTTTGGTGTTTGCCCCCAGTGGGTGAAGTTGGTTCAGTGGGTTGTGTAGGCTTCCTGATGGAGGGGACTGGTGCTTGTGTCCTGGTGGGTGTGGCTGGATCTTGTCTTTCTGGTGGGCAGGGCTCTGTCCGGTAGTGTGTTTTTGGGTGTCTGTGAACTTAGTATGATTTTAGGTAGCCTCTCTGCTAATGGGTGTGGTTATTTTCCTGTCTTGCTAGTTGTTTGGCATGGGGCATCCAGCACTGGTGCTTGCTGGCCGTTTGGTGGAGCTGGGTCTTGGCATTGACCTGGAGATCTCTGGAAGAGCCGGGAGGTGTCTGGTGGTCCAATGTCCTGAACTGGGCTTTCCCACCTCAGAGGCTCAGGCCTCACTCCAGGCTCGAGCACGAAGACCCTGTCAGCCACATAGCTCAGAAGCAAAGGGAAAAAAAAAGAAAGAAAAAAGATTTTTTTTAATTATAAAAACAAATTTTAAAATTAAAAAATGATAATAAATAAAATAAAGAAGAGAGCAACCAAACCAATAAACAAATCCACCAGTGATAACAAGAGCTAAAAACTAGAGTAAAATAAACATAAAAATCAGAAACAAATCAGTCATAGACAGCAAACCCCAAGTCTACAGTTGCTACCAAAGTCTATCACCTCAATTTTGGGATGATTCGTTGTCTATTCAGGTATTCCACAGATGCAGGGCACATGAAATTGATTGTGGTGATTTAATCCACTGCTCCTGAGGCTGCTGGGAGAGATTTCCCTTTCTCTTCTTTGTTCACACAGCTCCTGGGGTTCAGCTTTGGGTTCGGCTCCACCTCTGCTTGTAGGCCACCCTCAGGCATCTGTTGCCCGTCCAGACAGGAGGGGGTTAAAGTAGCAGCTGATTAAGGGGCTCTTGCTCATTCAGGCTGGGGAGAGGTAGGGGTAAGTTAGTTATAATTGGAATACGGGGCAAGCCTGTGGCGGCAGAGGCCGGCGTGACGTTGCAACTGCCTGAGGAGCGCAGTGCGTTCTCCCAGGGAAGTTGTCCCTGGATCACGGGACCCTGGCAGTGACGGGATGCTCAGGCTCCCAGAGAAGGCAGTGTGGGTGGTGACCTGCGCTTGCCCACAAGATTCTTGGTGGCTGCAGCAGCAGCCTTAGCATTTCATGCCCGTCTCTGGTGTCCACACTGATAGTCGCAGCTTGCACCCATCTCTGGAGCTCGTTTAGGTGGTGCTCTGCCTTCTGTGGGCAGATGGGGACGGAATCCCCTCTCCTCGGGCACCCCAAAACAATTGTCTCTTGGCTCTTAGGCAGGTCCAGACTTTTTCCTGGACTCCCTCCCAGCTAGCTGTGGTGCACTAGCCCCCTTCAGGCTGTCTTCATGCAGCCATCCCCAGTCCTCTCACTGGGATCTGACCTCTAAAACCCGAGCCTCAGCTCCCAGCCCCTACTAGCCCCAGAGGGTGAGCAGACAAGGCTCTCAGGCTGGTGGGTGCTGGTCGGCACCGATCCTCTGTACAGAATCTCTCTGCTTTGCCCTCCGCACCCCTGTTGCTGCGCTCTTCTCCGTGGCTCCGAAGCTTCCCCCCCAACCACCCCCCATCTCTGACAGTGAAGGGGCTTCCTAGTATGTGAAAACTTTTCCTCCTTCACAGCTCCCTCCCAGAGTTGAAATTCCTGTCCCTATTCTTTTGTTTCTATTTTTTCTTTTTTCTTTTGCCTTACCCAGGTACGTGGGGAGTTTCCTGCCTTTTGGGAAGTCTGAGGTCTTTTGCCAGCATTCAGTAGGTGTTTTGTAGGAGTTGTTCCACATGTAGATGTATTTTTTATGTATTTGTGGGGAGGAAGTTGATCTCCACGTCTTACTCCTCTGCCATCTTGAAAGTCCCCACATATATATATATATATATATATATATATATATATATATATATACACACACACATACATATATATATATTTGAATTTGTATATGTACATATATGTATCATATATATTTTAAATCTGTATATTTAAATAATATACTGTTTAAAATAATATATTATAAATATAAAAATTAGTATAAGTATCTAAATAATAAATATATTATCTAGGCAATATATCTATAAAATTCTAATTTTTCCAATACAAAATTAACACTGATTTAATAATATTAAATATTTTTAAGTTAATATATTAAATTTTTCACGTGGTATCAAAGCATCACCCACATTGTGGTTATTCATTATTAATTAGAAAACATACCCTTACAATGAAGAAATGTAACTGTTACCTTGAGCTGGGCAGATTCTAAGGTGACCCTGATGATTCTTGTTTCTTAATGTCCATCCCTTCCCTTTGAGTGTGGGCAGGATCTGTGACTTGCTTCCTAACCAATAGAATATGGCAAAAGTAACAGTGTACATGATTACATTGGATTATATTGCACAATACAGTAAGTCCTCTACATACAAACCTTCAAGTTGTGAACTTTCAAAGATGTGAATGTGTGTTCTCATGTCCAGTCACGTAAGTTAGCTACATGTCTGGTGTACATTTCATGTGCATGCATCCTCTACACGTGGTTGTGCTTTTGTGTACTTTACAGTACTGTATAGAGTACAGTAGTACAGTATCTTTATTCCAAGCTAAATTTGCAAGAGGGTGACTTCATTGAACTCCTTGCTGTGCAACATGAGGAGCTTACTAATGAAGACCTGATGGAATTGGAGGCCCAGAGAAAGGATGAAGAGAGACAAGAGAAATAAGTGACTGAAAAACTGAAGAGATTCACAACACAGGAAATGGCAAGGGCATTTTCTTTATTTGAGGAGGCACTGTTAGTTTTTGAGGCACAGGCCCCAAATGTAGAACAGTACATGAAGGTTGCAGCAGCTGTTCAGTATGCAATCCAGTACTACTGTGTCATCTATGATGAGAAAAAAAGAGCTACTACCCAGATATCACTGGATCCTTTTTTCAAGAGGGTAAATAGAATTGAATCCAGCACCTGTGCCATCAATGTCAGGCATGAGTGAAATTGCAGCTTGCCCTCCAGTTCCTATTGCTGATGATCTTTCAGCTCTACCATCTCCCACCTCCTCTCCCTCCTCCAGTCAGTAACTATTCTTCTCTGTTCACTCAATGCCAGCGCCTGTATGCCAGCTGTTGTACTGTACTACTGTACTTTTCAAGGTACTCTGCTGTAAGATTAAAAATGTTTTCTTTATTTTTTGTGTTTTTTAATGTATTATTTGTGTGTAAAGTATTATAAACCTATTACAGTACAGTACTATACAGCTGATTGTGCTAGTGGGGTACTTAGGCTAACTTTGTTGGACTTAATGAACAAATTGGACTTATGAACATGCTCTCAGAAGGGAACTCGTTCATATGTAGGGGACTTACTGTACTGTAATATCTGTTTCACTGAAAACCTCTTCCCCTTGCTGGGTTTGAAACAGCAAGTTGCCATTTGTGAGCTGTTCTATGGGACAAAGCCACATGGCAAATGACTAAGGGCTGCTTCTAGCCAACAGCCCCCAAGACACTGAGGCCCTCAGTTTGGCAGCCTGTAGGAAGCTAAATGCTGCCAAGAACCACATGAACTTGGAAGTGACTCCTTCCCCAGTTGAGCCTCAGATGAGACCACACCCCTGACCTATGTCCTGACTGCACCATGTGAGACTCTGAAAGAGAGGTTCAAGCTAAGCCATGACCGTACTCCTGACCCAGAGAAAATGTGAGGTAATAAATATATGGTGGTTTAATTCACTGTGTTTGTGGTAACATTGTTAAACAGTGTTCCATAACTAATCAATATACCCCTTGACCAAGAGATAAAAATTAACATCACTAATATTGGCACATTGTAACAATAGTTGTCCCTTGTTTTGAGTCCATGTGAAGTTTCTGATATCACCTACAAAGTAAGTAATCTTGCCAAATATATTTAACTCAAAACTCATCAAATCCTTAGATCTAACTTCCAAATTGTAGGAAATACAGAAGATCGAAAGACAAGGTAAATTAAGCCATAATACAGAATGTTGTACATTCTTTGTGAAAACTGGCCTGAACTCTTGTAAAAGGGACATAGGGAAGTGGCAGAAAGATAGTCTATTTAAAGGCAAAAGAGTCAAAATATAGTATGCAAGCTTTGTTTGATTCCTGAATCAATACAATAAAAATAAACCATGGAAATACTTGTTGAAAATTGGAGAAATATGGACATCAACTAGAGATCAGATGATATTAGAAAATGCTTGACAATTTCCTTAGTTTTGATAACATTATTGTAATTATGTAATGAAATGTCCTTATGTAAAGGGAAGAGAAAAAAAAACCCACCTCCTGTGTGTCTCCTTTACTCCCAACACTTGATTCTGATAACAAAATGTGTGGGTTTTCCCCACACCAAACAATCCTGCCACGCCAGCTGGGCATCCTACAATCTAACTCAATTCTGACACTGTCTACCTGAAAATAGAGTCAGCTCCCACAAGTTAAGGGCTCAGTTCCACAAAACTGCTTCTTCCTCCACCACTGCTCCCACCTCACCCCCATTTCGGATGACGACTGCAAGTTCTGGTTGTTCCTTGTGCTTCCGACTGACTGGCTATTAATCATAAGCTCCCACAACCCCTCTTCGGGTTTGATTAATTTGCTAGAGCAGCTCACAGAACTCAGGAAAAGAGCATACTTTAAACAGTTTATTATAAAAGGATATAACTCAGGAACAGACGGATGGAAGAGATGAATAGGGCAGGTATGTGGGAAGGGGGTGGAGCTCCCATGCCTTCTCTGTGTACACCACTCTCAGCACCTCTACATGTTTGCCAACCCCAGAAGCTCTCAGAACCCCTTCATTTAGGGTTTTCATGGCAGCTCCATTATGTAGACATTATTGATTAAATCATTGGCTATTGGTGATTAATTCAACCTCCAGTCCCTCTCCCCTCCTGGGAGGTTGGAAAGACAACTGGCAAGTTCCAACCTTCTGATCTCATGGATGGCTCCCCTGGCAACCAGCCCCCATCCTGAGGGGCTTTCCAAAAGTCACCTCATTAACAAACTCAGGTTTACAGTTGAAAGGGTTTGTTGTGAATAACAAGACGCTCTTTTCACCTTTGTCACTCTGAAACTATTTGAGGAGCTGGAACTGTTTGAGGACAAAAGACCGAATATTATGATGAAAGATTCTCACCTTGGGATATTATAAGGGTTAAAAGGAGCTATGTGCCAGGAATGCAGACTAAGACCAAACATGCATTTCTTATTATAAATCATAATATCCCATCTTATCATAATTATAATATCCCATCTTGTCTTAGAAACTGGAAGTTAGTAGGCATGAAGTGTCAGGATGATTGAATTTTTTTCACAGGGTCATCAAAATGTGTTTATGTGTATGTGTGGGATAAGAGAGAGAGAGAGAATGTTAGCAATCATTGAATGTAGATCGAGAGTATATGAGTACATTTTGTGCTATACTGTCAACTTTTCGGTGTGTCAGAAATGTTTAAAACAAAAATGTTTAAAACAAAACAATTTGGGGAAACCACATGAATTGGTGGTGTTTAAGCATGATGCAGAAGTCTAGTTTGGCAGAACACTCTACTGTTAACTATAAGCATTCAATGAAACTGTAAAAATCTGTAAAAAATAAAAATAAATAAATAAAAAAGAAGTCCAGTTTGGCTAGAAGTTTGAACTAGTTCCTTCTTAAATGTAACTTATTCCCTTGGATCCATTCACAGACTTGAAATTTATTTTATCTAACTCTTCCAGATCAGTGTTGGTTGTTTTTAATGCTTTGCAATCATTTTGATGTACTGGTTGTAGTAATGATCAGTGCCCATCTGGTCTTGAAGGGTGAAATGCTTGTCTGCTTTCTTAAAGTGCCAAAATTGCATCCAAATCTAGCAATTTCATTTATTTTACTTTGGGCATTTTTGTACAAAGAAACAAAATTGATAGGGAAGCTAAGATCACTTGTTAAGGCATTTGTTTTTTCTGGGTAGCCTGATCTTATAACACTCCTGGAGAGGTTACCTGCAAATTCCTCCTGAGAAATGGATTTGTGGAAATTCACAAAAGGTTATGTGATAAACTTGGGATGGTGTTAAGTCTATATGGGAAATGGGAGGCAGAAATAGAAATGGAATTCCTTTAATCACTCTGAAAGAGCATTAAAGTAGTATTAACTTGGCTGGATTCTAGACCTAGAATAGTCACTCTAGTTCTGTCTATGCTGACTTTCAGTCCCCCAGTTGTGATACCCTCTGACTCATACAAATGTAGGTGCCTCTTCTTTAAAGAGGTGTGTGTCTGTGCAAACAGGCAGGCCTGGGACACATTGATTTAAGCGCTTGGCATCTATGAGTAGAATTGCAGATGGGGACAGAAGTGTTTTAACTCAATTATGCCTCAAGACCTAAG
The DNA here is from genome assembly GCF_949987535.1 of Balaenoptera acutorostrata. Classification (NCBI taxonomy): domain Eukaryota; kingdom Metazoa; phylum Chordata; class Mammalia; order Artiodactyla; family Balaenopteridae; genus Balaenoptera; species Balaenoptera acutorostrata. Next base: position 18,968,645 of record NC_080072.1, read on the forward strand.
GAAGTGGCTTGTATTGATTTTCTGAACTGACACTTTAGGCTCCAGTAAATGGAAAAAAAATGTACCTTTTTTCACCACTGCTGGATTCTTTAATAATTACTGTTCATTGAATGAATGCCTATTATGTTCAGGTACTTCAACTTCACATTCATTGTAAAAATAAGAGGCAATATTTTAGTAATAATAGAGGAAATATATTGCTAATAATATAGATAATATTATTCTCATTTTACAAATAGTAGAAATGGAAGGAGTAATCAGTGAATGAACTCCCTCAATACTTCAGGATAGCGAATATACAAGAGCAAGCTCCAGTCCAAGATTGCCTGACTACCTCAAGAGAAAGCCTTCAGACAATGGGAACTTTTAATTCTAATTCAACTGTGTTGTTTCATATGACACAGAGTAGGTAGTATAGACAGATGACATTATTGCTCAGAAGTATAATAGTGATGACAAGATGAAGCAAATAAATATTGCAAATAATACTTGCAATATTATTGCAATAATAATTCCTTAAGACAATTTAAGGAATTACAGTAATCTTTTTGGAATATGGCATCTTGTCTTGCAAGATTCTCACAGAATTCAAGTAAAAGTAATTCAACTTATAAAATCATAGCATTTTAGAACTAACAGGACTTTGGGGAGACTCTAGCTCAGTGGTTCAAAACCTAGTAGAGTATGATGATTTTTTTTTTTTTAATTTATTTTTGTCTGTGTTGGGTCTTCGTTTGTGTGCGAGGGCCCTCTCCAGTTGCGGCGAGCGGGGGCCACTCTTCATCGCGATTCGCGGGCCTCTCACTATTGCGGCCTCTCTTGTTGCGGAGCACAGGCTCCAGACGCGCAGGCTCAGTAGTTGTGGCTCACGGGCCCAGTTGCTCCGCGGCATGTGGGATCTTCCCAGACCAGGGCTCGAACCCGTGTCCCCTGCATTGGCAGGCAGATTCTCAACCATGCGCCACCAGGGAAGCCCCATATGATGATTTTTTTTTATGTCAATTCACCAACTTAATACGAGCTGTCCTTTTAGGTGCTGTCCTATGAAAGTGCACATAAGGGGAATGGGTCTAATAATCTAAGAGGTCATGAAAGAGTTTCCAGAGGAGGTATAATTGAGCTGACATTCATAAGAATAGTAAGAGGTACCCAGCCAAAGGAAGGATGGTGGTGAGGAAAAGAATTCTGGGCAGATGAACAGAAGGGCCCCATGATGAGAGATTCCAAAACACAGAATGGCTATTGTAAAGAGTTGTCCATGTGAAGCAGCACAGGTAGGTTGGAGCCTGAACACAGGGCCTGTGGACCAGGTAAAGGACTTAACGCTTAATCCTAAATTCAGTGAGAAGCCTTTGAAATGTTTTAAGTGTGAACGGGACAAGGTCTAATTTACATTTCAAAATTACCACTCTAGTTAAGGTGCCGAGAATGGATTAAAGGAGCTCAATAACAAATGGATGGCAGGTACACCTATGGTAACTGCAAAGAGGTAAAACATACCAATCATACTGAGGAAAAGAACTGAAAAAATTAATAATTTTGAGATATAATTTACAGAAACTAAAACACACCCATTTTGAATGCTGTGACAATGTAGTCACTACTATAATCAATATATAGAACTCTTCCATCACTCCAAAAACTATCTTATGATCTTTGTTGTCAGTCCTCCACAATCTGGCCTGAGGCAGCCAATCATCTGCTTTCTGCCACTAAAGACTAGTTTTGTCTATTCTAGAATTTCATATGTGGAATTACACTGTGTGTAGTCATTTGTATTTTCCTCTGCTCAGAAAAACTTTTCTGAGTAACATTCATGTTGTTGCATGTATCCATAGGTTTTTGTTTGTTTGTCTCTAAATATTATTGAGAGCTATCAATATACCACGCTTTGTTTATTTATTCACCTGTTAGGGGATATTAGTTTTGTTTCCAGTTTAGATCTATTATGAATAAAGCCCCTATGAACATTTTGATACATGTCACTTTGTGGATATATGTTTTCATTCCTCTTAAATAAATAGCTGGAAGTGGAATTACTAGGTCATGGGTTAGTGTATGTTTAACTTTTAAGAAATAGCCAAACTGTTTTCATATTCTTGAACCTTTTTAATTCCAAATAGCTATGTGTGAGGGTATCAACTTTTCAGCATTCTCTCAAACACTTGGTATTGTTGGTCTTTTAAATTTTAGACATTTTTGTGGGTGTGGAATGTAATTATGGTTTTAATATGCATTGCTGTCATGACTAATTATGTTTAGTATTTTTATATTTGCTTACTGGCCTTTTGAATATCTTCTTTTGTGCCAATTCTCTTTCTCTCTCTCTCTGTTTATTTTATTGTTGAAAGAACACTTAGAATGTGATCTACCCTCTTAACAAATTTTTAAGTGACCAATTACTATTGTTGACTATACGTACAATGTTCTACAGCAGCTGTCCAGAGTTTATTAAGCAAGTTTGACTGAAACGTTATGCCCAGTGATTACTAACTCCATGTTTCTCTCTCTCCCACAGCCCTTGGCAACCACCATTCTACTCTTTAATTTTAAGAATTAGACTATTTTAGATACTTCATATAAATGGAATCATACAGCATTTGTCTTTCTGTGACTGGTTTATTTCACTTAGCATGTCCTCAAGGTCCATCTACATTATGGCATATTGCAGAATTTCCTTATTTTTAAGACTAAATAGCATTCCACTGTATGCATAAACTGCGGTTTCTGTATCCATTTATCTGTAGATGGACATGTAGGGTTTTTCCACATCTTGGCTATTGTGAATATTGCTGTCATGAACATAGGAGTGCTTATATCTCTTGGAGGTACTGATTTCAGTTCTTTTGGGTAAAAACCCAGAAGTGGGATAAATTGATCAGATGGTAGTTCTTTTTTTGATTTTTTGAAGAGCTTCCATACTGTTTTCCATAGTACTTCTACTCCCAACAATGGTGCAAAAGTGTGCAAGATTTCCAATTTCTCCATACCCTCACCAACATTTGTGGTCCAATTTTTTTTTTTTTAATAATAGTCATTTCTTCATATGTGAGGTGATATCTATTTGCATAGTTTTGATTTGCATTTTCCTAATAACTGGTGATGTTAAACATTTCTTTTCATATAGCTGTTGACCATTTTTACGTCTTCTTTGGAGAAATGTCTATTCGAGTCCTTAGCCTATTTTTTATTTTTTATTTTTTTATTTTTTATTTTTTTTAAAGAAATTCACGTTCTTTTATTTATTTATTTATGGCTGTGTTGGGTCTTCGTTTCTGTGCGAGGGCTTCCTCCAGTTGCGGCGAGTGGGGACCACTCTTCATCGCGGTGCGCGGGCCTCTCACTGTCGCGGCCTCTCTTGTTGCGGAGCACAGGCTCCAGACGCGCAGGCTCAGTAATTGTGGCTCACGGGCCCAGTTGCTCCGTGGCATGTGGGATCTTCCCAGACCGGGGCTCGAACCCGTGTCCCCTGCATTGGCAGGCAGATTCTCAACCACTGCGCCACCAGGGAAGCCCAGCCTATTTTTTAAATTGAGTTATTCTTTTTGTTTTTGTTTTTTAACTATTGGATTTTAGGTGTTCAATATATACATTGAAGATTAATCCCTTAACAGATACATGGTTCGCAAATATTTCCTTGCATTCCATAGGTTGCTTTTTTACTCTATTCATTGTTTTCTTTGCTATACAGAAGAATTTTAGTTTTATGTGGTCCCATCTCTGCATTTTTGCTTTTGTCGCCTGTGCTTTTGGTATCGTATTCATGAAATCATTGCCAATTCAGATTCACCAGTTACTGAGAACTCACTTTATGCTTCAGTTACAAAAATGCTAATATGCACAGCTACATTTTATTGTTTTCTATCATCTCCTGTTCTACTGGTTTTGTTAAATAACTCTGCTTCCTTGCTCTTTTTCTCATGGACTAAATCCCTGGCATTCTAATAACTTGCTGATCTTAGTTCTTTGTCATTAAATATATTTTATTTCCTAAGTGGTGTTTCTCCTTCTGGGACTCTGACCTTTGAGACCCCATTAAGCTCATTATTATTGCCAGTAGCAGACGACCAACCCTCATCGGAATGCTCTGACAGACACTTCCTTTTTTGCTTGACATCAGACATTTCACTTTCTGACATCTACAATTTTGTGAGAATTTCAGTGGCTGCCTCATGCCTGCATTTCATCCCCACAGATAGCATCAATGTGAAGCATGCAAGAATGTTTCTCTCTGTATCATTAATGTATTAATCTGTCTGTTAAATACATTTTGGGGTGATGTTTGGTGAGCACAATTTATTTCACATAATTACTGACGCTACTAAATGTGCAAAATTAGATTATTTTTCCAAAATGTCTGTCTATATACAATCTCTGTATTGAACATGATCCCTCAATTTATGACCAACTATTATATATATATATATATATTTCTTCAGCAAATACTTATTGAATACACTCTCCTTGTGATATATCATGAAAAGTGCAAATCTGGAATAATCAACAGGATTATTGCTTGATGCACAGTAGGTCCTCTAAAAACATTTATTGAATGAATAAGTAAATGAATGAATGAATGCTATAATGACAGAGATATTGAATAGTTGCATATCTTATCAAGAGTTTGCTTGAACTTCTCATGGGAGAAATCCAGAAACCCATCAGCTCAAGGGCATTGGTTACTGGCACTGATAAGAGAATGGGCAAGACTTACCACTGGTTCTAGATTAAGAAGCAAAGGGGATTATATTTGAGTCCCTTTTTTTTTTTTTTTTTTTTTTTGGCTCCCCAGCTAGGGATGGAACTTAGGCCCCCTGCATAGGGAGTGTGGAGTCTTAACTACTGGACAAACAGGGAAGTCCCCTGAGTCCCTGTTGAAAATGAATGTCAACGTCTAAGACTGAAGAGGTGAAAAGAGAATAAGGAAGTGATTTACTTGAAGAATCACCAAAATGGAACAGAAAAAATAGAAAAAGCCTGAAACTATCTTGTGATGCTAAGGTGTACTGGAAGAACAGTAACAAGAATGTGAAATGAGTTTAGACAAAAGCAGCCAAATTCCATAGACCTGTTGTTGCTCAGCATCCTTCTATGGCATATCACCCACTTTCTTTCCTTTGTATTATTACAGAGAGAATGAGCCATTACTAAGGTGGCTGAAGCTATAGAGTTAAAAATGTAACTAGAATCAAATAAAAGCTCACAAAGCATGGTTGATTAGTGTACAATATGGTGGTAGCATAACTCATATTTAAAGCACTTGAGGTCCATTCCCATCAATGATTCTTTCCACGAAAGAGTCTGAGCACAGCAATCACCTACTTCTAGGCAATAGGGCCAATTGCCTGTGAGTTGATGAAAATGAAATATGGTACCTGCTCACTCTAGAATTTAATCAGTATTCAGGGAGGATATGTATTCACTATTTATGATACTTCCTCTGGTCAAACTCACTTCTAAACCCACAACATCTAGCTTTTGATCCCAACACTCTGCTGAAACAGCTTTCATAAAGTGTTTCAATGACTTTCTATTTGAAAAACTCAAAAGCATCATCTCAGTTCTCCTTTCCTTTGACCTCTCGGCAGTGTTTGAAACCACTGACCATTTCATTTTTCCTAAAACATTTGCTTTCTCTGGCTTCCATGGCTGCAATGATAGTCATCATTCTTTTTGCTTGCTTAGCGTCTGATCCCCTTCCTCTGTTTGGAGAAGCTTGTTTTTTGAGGTAGTGTCCTTACACCATTTGGGAAACTGAAATGCCAGACCCTCATTTCATCAACCTCTTTGGCAGCTAGGAAGCAAGAGCATGTCTAATTCCCACACTCATATGTATCAGCCCTAGACTTTGAATCAGAATCAGTGATGCAAACTAGCCAAATATACACAGATTTGGTCCAGATGACAAAAGATAACAGAGGTTGCCTCTCTATGTAAGTTCTAGATGTGGTAATTGCAGAATTTCTGATGGTGGAATCCAGTGCCCTGTGCTGAGATCTTGGTCATGCAAGCCATAGTGCCTATGCTCAGGAGATTTTCATCATGTCATCACTACAAGTTTGGTATAATTGTAAGCGTTCTTCATGGCTATCCTTACCAAGTTACATGCATGCATCACACAAGTTAGCTTAAACAACTCTAGGTCAAGAATGCCAATGTATTATAACATATTAAAATAATTGCATCTAAAAATCTATACAAAAGAATAAAATTTCTCCTTCCTTCTCTCCTCTTCTTCTCTTCTTTCTCTCTCATTACACATTTCTACTGTATTTTTATTAAGATTTAGATGATAAATGTGAAATGATGTTATGACTTAGTTAATATCTCATTTCAAAAAGGGTTAAGAGTCAAGTTTGGGTTAAATCAATTGAATCCTAGAGTTAGAAAAAAATCTCAAAGTAAATTCCTTCTTACATTTGATGTTTGAGTCTCCTATAATACCTCCAAGTCATAGTGGTCTGCCCTCTGCACAAACACATCAATTATTATAACTACAATTAAAATTAAAATTTTAGATCATAAAGTAAGCCCCAAAAGCTCTTCTGACACCACATTTTTAGGAAGAAGAAAACTAAAGCCAAGAGAAGATGAATGACCAGCCCATGGCCGCATATTCATTAGTGGTTGATCCCTGTCTCTGGGTTCAGTGGTTTCTTCTCTGTATTTCTGTGCTCACTCTTGAAGCATCCATAGCTGACCCTGACTATTAGAACATTCTTCCTTATAATGAGCCCAAATTTATCTCTCTGAAATCTTCTTGGTCCATTGATTCCCAAAAATGTAGAGACATAAAGAATGAGGTTAATCTCCCTTTGGGAAGATCACTATTATTAACTTTGCTCAGAGTTTCTGATAAGTCTTCTGCAGGATGAGAATTTTCTGAATTCCTACAACTTGGCTCTCATTTTGTCACCCTTCCTGTTGTTGTCAGTCTTCTGGGCATACTCTAGTTGATTTTTTTGAGTAGTAGCTAGACGTGTACAAGACATTCCTGTTGTACTCTCACCAGCTTAGAATTTGTCACATTCATTTTCATGAATAGTGAAACATCTGAGTCTGAGTTGACTCATAAAGTCTTGGAAGGAAACTTGCTATGTTGGAAGTAGTTTGGTAAACACAGTATTTGGAGAACTGTCTCTGAAAGAAGATAGTGAGTCTGTACTGTAAAATACCAGCTGCCTGAGGCACATCAGAAATCCTTTCCCAACAACTCCAGACTCTAGGGAAGTCATTTAAACCCTTTGGGCCTGTGTTTGAACATGTGTAAAATAAGCCATATGACTTAAGTGACCACTAAGGAGTTAGCAAACTTGCTGTAGTGGAAAGAGCAAGAGGACTTTGATTCTGAGGACCTGATCCATCCATGTCTTAGCTCTATTATTCAGTTGCTGTGTGAATTTGGGCCGATGACTCGTATAGCAGACCTCCGTTTCTTCCTCTTTAAAATGGATATTTGGGATTAACATGTGCACACTGCTATATTTAAAATAGGTAACGAACAAGGACATAATGTATAGCGCAGGGAACTCTGCTCAGTATTCTGTAATAACCTAAATGCGAAAAGAATTTGAAAAAGAATTTAAAAATTAAAAATAAATAAATAAATAAATAAATAAATAAATGAAATGGATATGTGAATAAGGGAAGGTGATGAGGAGAAAGGAACTGGAATTTTATGGTACTTAAGATTGTATCCAATAGAAAATGTCTCTTTTCAATAATGTTATTTCACAATCCATATCCCTTACTCAACTATGGCAGTTTGAAAGTCAGAGCCTCCACCTCATATAGAATAACTGAGGTCCTGGTTTTATGAAAAGGCATTCTTCTTTTCACAAGTGTTCTGCTCTTCCCTGGTTTAATTAGTCCTTGATCAGAATGGATGAAATTATATATTATGCAGCATTTCAGCAAGATTGGAAAGAGATTCCCTTGAGCTGCTGTCATAAAAAGCCAGTGACCAAGACTTCTCAACATGATCTCTCCCAGTAATGAGTTGTTTCTAACTTTATCCACATCACAGGCACTCATCCCATTACCTGGTTTTGAAGAGCAGGTTGGGATTCCAAAGACCAACCACTATGTGCGATTATTGATTTTTCTAAAAGCTTCATCTGGGGATTGTCAACCCAGTAAGTAGCAAGCAGACAACGCTGGATATCTTTCTTCAGTTGAACATCAAGATGACCTAGCTTGTGGCAGACTCAGTCAGCTCAAAGAGGGTGTTTTTTGTGTTTTTTAACAACCCAAAGCAACCTCCTCCCAACCATCTCAAATTAGCTGCAGCACAGGAGAATGGTCCAAGAATTATTAATGTTTACCAAAAATCTCATGCTCCCTCCTCATTTTTTTCATCTGTGACTTGTCATGCTCCTTCTAGGAGAAGTCAGAGGATGAACAGGTTTAACAATTTTGTGTAATGATGTCCTCCAGGGATGGCTTTTTTTTTTTCTTTTTTTTTTTTCCCCTGAGGAAATCGACCAGACAGCTAAAGCTTGGCCAAATATTGTCCCATTGGCTTGTAGTTGCAAGATCTTTAACAAGGCAGTAATTTGATGGCCAGTGCAATGACATCATTTTCATTTTTCGGAGCCAAAAAAAACAAAAAACAAAAAAAGAAAAGAAACATCCAATGGAGATTAAGGTATGGTGTGCATTCCAAAGCACTGATTCTTCGGTAATCACAATCAATTAAAAATGAGAACTGTTGGGCTTCCCTGGTGGCGCAGTGGTTGAGAATCTGCCTGCTAATGCAGGGGACACGGGTTCGAGCCCTGGTCTGGGAAGATCCCACATGCCGCGGAGCAGCTGGGCCCGTGAGCCACAACTACTGAGCCTGCGCATCTGGAGCCTGTGCTCCGCAACAAGAGAGGCCACGATAGTGAGAGCGCCACGCACTGCGATGAAGACTGGCCCCCGCTTGCCGCAACTAGAGGAAGCCCTTGCACAGAAACGAAGACCCAACACAGCCAAAATAAATAAATAATAATTAAAGGTGCTAATAAGTAAAAAAAAAAAAAAAAGACTTCAGCCCATATCAATTTCATTCAAAAATCTCCCACTAAATTAAAAAAAACAAACAAATGAGAACTGTCATTAATTCAGTGGAGGGGATGTGCCTGGCACCATGCTAGGTGTTAGGTATGGCTCATGTTACTTGTCTGATCTTCACAACCCTGACCTCACAACCAAGCACTTTTTATTTCTCTTTTAAAGATGATAGAATTATATTGGGAGGTTATCCACTATTTCAATAGGGTCTGGTGTTTTACAAAATGCTTTAAAACAAATGATCAGCTATGATTCTATTGCATAGTCTATAATATAGGTTTAAATAGCCTCAGTTTACAAATGAGCAAACAAAGTAAAAGAAGTTTGGATAGCAAGACTGTATCTAGGCATCTCTGATGCAATAGTTTTAATGACCACTTGATGAGAAACTGTTATTTATAACAAATTGTTCTAAGTTACTTATTCTATTGACCAAGCAATCATGAAATGCAGATATTATTATCTCCATTTCACAGTTAAGAAAACTGAGTCTTAGGGAGGTTAGTTTGCTCAAGGTTATCTCACTAATTAGTGGTGGACTCAGGACTCCATTCGGGTTAGCTGGACTCGATGCCTATAATCTTTCTCTAAAAATACTTTGAACCACAGTGTAGGCAATGATGCACTCCTTGGCTTCACCTGTGACTTAATCCTTTTGAAGTTAATGATGCTTTCATTTTAGTGCTCTGCCTCTTTCTGATTCTCCTGAAGTACAGAAGGGGGATAATACTAATGTCTACTGCAAAGGGCTATTGTAAGGATGAAATGAATTACTATGCCTAAATCACTTAACAGAGCCTGGCAGGTAAGATGACAGAATGAATGCTAGCTATCATTTTAGTCATTGCTATTGTGGTTGTTGTGTTTACTTCTCTCGAAGGCAACACAGGCTATGATCAGAGTCTCATTATCTAAAACCCTTTCTTGACTCTGGCAAGAACTGCTTTTGGTAGACGTGTCCTCTGTGGTATCAACACTCATGACATTCCCATGGACAAATGCTAGGAACATGAGCCACATATTTTGACTTTCCTTCCTGGTATTCCCCAGGTGCTCAAAGCATAGGACTTCTCAAGGTGGCCTCGTTATCTGCTGCTCCTCTTTCCCACAGCTCCTTCTGGAGTGTCACAGTGACACTGACACGCATTGACAGGCTTGTGGTCTCCCCCTGGGAGTCTCTGTAGCCAGACGAGCCCCGCCATTAATAATCATGGTGTGAGTGCTGTCCGCTGGCTCTTGTCCTCTGGTTACAAGTCAGACAGGCCCTTGCCTCACAGCCAGCTGTTCCCTGGAGTCTGCAAACTGACACAACAGAACAGAATACCTCTCTCTTGAAAGGCCTAATCAAGCCAAAGTCCCTAACTACCAAATTAGGATTCTTTAGGCCTCCAACTGTAGAACTTATTTTTCCCTGCTCATTCCAGGGCCTTAACCTGCCTGTCACATTCATCTGCATATGATATGTGCGCTTAAGTGTCAGGAGGATTCTTCAGGGAGAGCTGAGTCAAACTGAGGGGAAAGAGGATGGATGAGTCTTTGGGGTTGTAATACTCGAGATGGATTCTCATTTTTCCCAGGGAGAGTGCAGGTTTTGCTCTTAAAACCATGGAGAATCCTGTCTATATGGGTAGTTGTCCATGCCATTTAGAACTTGATGCATGACGACATAAGAAAACATGAAGTGTCAAATTATGTAGGTCTAAATAGAAAATCTAATATCTTCACTCAAGATAGTTGGAAAACCTTCTGTGACATTTTAATCTATTCCATGCACTTATTCTTTCTACCCACACATCACATGGAAAAGGTGTAAGGTTTAGCAGAGACCAACCCGAGTTTGAATCCCATTTCTACCACTCATAACACTGTAACCTTGGGTCAGATACTTTAGTCCTTTAAGCTTCTGTAAAATGTGGATAACTCTTATCATCTCCAAAGATTGTTTTGAGAATGAAAAGTGATGATGAGTTCAAAGAAGTTAGACTATGTTCTCCTCACGTGATTGGCTCAAATATTCCCCCCCGATCCCTTCCCTGATCCCACCTCATTTCACCCCTTCTTTTCTATCATATTCTTTCTGATTTCACTGTGTATGTATTTTATAAAGCCTATCACCACCTGAAATAATCTTGTTTTACTTATGTGATTGCTTAAGCTTGCTTGTGCTTTTCTCCTCTTGGGCATCTCTTTTTGTCCCGGTGTTCAGAGCAGCACCTGGTACTGAGAAGCAATAAATAAAAACTGTGAATGGCTAAGTGACTGTATAAGTTTCTCATGGTTGTTGTAACAAACTACCACAAACCTGATAGCTTATAACAAGGTAGATTTATTCTGTTAGAGTTCTGCAGACCAGACGACCAACATCAGTATCACTGAACCAAAATCAAGGTATAGGCAGGGTCACGCTTAATCTGAGCTTTTAGGTGAAACTTTATTCTTTGTCTTTTTGAGCTTCTTGTGGCTGCCGGCCTTCCTTTGCTTGTAGCCACATCATTCCAATCTCGGCCTCCATGGTCACATTGCCTTCTCCTCTTCTGTCTGTTTCAAATCTCCCTCTACTTCCATTTTATAAGGATACACGTGATTGCATTCAGGGTCCACCTGGAGACTCCAGCATACTCCCCCCAACTCAAGATCCTTAACATAATCTTTTCTGCAAAGTCCTTTTTAGCCAAATAAGGCAACTGTTCCAGAGATTAGGATATAAATATCTTTTAGGGGAGGGGTATATTCAGTTTACCACAATGACTCTGTGTTTTTCATTAATTTTTAGCAACCTACCCTTTTAGCCTTTCAACCCTTATCTTCTGACTTTCCTGCTATTTATCTGTATTTGTCATCTTTCCTTTTCCCTAGCCTCCTTTGTCTTCCCTTTGTCCTTCCTTTCCTCTTTTTTTTGCTTTCTTTCTTTCTTCTTCATTGCTTTTCTTTCTTCCTACAGGAACCACTGAAATTTAAATAATCAACTAAAGGCCCTATTGGCTGTCAGTACTTTCCCACATGCTGTGTAAAATAAAACATATGCAATATATCCAAGACAAAGCACTCACCAAATTTTGGGTTATTATGTGAAACTTCTTTTATTTATTTTGATTTTAGGGCTTTAACAGGGCTCCTCTCAATAATGCTCAGTGAATCCATAAGTAATTAGCAAGGACAATCTGTGTTTTGGTGAAGAGGGCCAAAATAATTATAACACTAATCTAAGATGCCAATTGCTAGGTAATTATTCAGCTACCACCTGATAATTAACCTGTATTACCTGTATGATAAACCAGCTAACATTTCAATTAGAACCTGATGTAGGTTACCTAATGTCCTTGAAAGCTAAAGCAAAATACAGAATCTCACCTAATCCAAAGCATCTTTACTAATATTTAATTGATTAATCACATTGGATTTGACTCATAGGACTCCAGGTCATTTAGGTGGCAGGTGTCTCAGCTGGATTAAATTAACTTAGCACTATTTTAACCTTGGGTAAACACAACACAGAAGCAGAATGTAATCAGATCACCATTATAAAAAATATGGTAAACTCTGAACTATCTTTTACATTCAGAATGCTGAAGCATTTTCCTCTTATAGAATGGTGTCAAGGAACTCCTACATAGAAATCTGATGCGTCCCAATATGAAAGTTGACCACAAGCTTGTGGGTCTTCCAGCCAGAATTTCTGGGAAGCTGGCATCACTTGATGGCATATAATTAATCCTGGAAAAGTCTCTGAAAGGCAGTTTAATGTCACTCAACAAGACTAAACTGAATTGGATTTGTCTGCCTATACATAGGGCTTAAAATGAAAGTGCTAATCAAGCATCTTTTAAGTAAGCACCTCCTTCTCCTATTTGTTTTTGTCTGTGGGGAGATAGAATTGTAAAAAGAAAAACTGAAGAACTCTTGTTTCTTGACGAAATGTCAGGGGCTCTGAAGCTGCTCTCTTGTTAATCCAGTGGACTTATTTCCATTATAAGGGACTTAACTTGGGAGCAGTAGGCAATGAGGATGGGCAGCATGAGAAATCAATTTTAGCCCAAGGCAGTTTCATTGAACAGAGAAGAAGTGGAGGCTTCGGGTTTGCTGCTACAGAACTCTGAGAAGGATGGGGCAGCCATCTTTGAGCTAGTTCCTGACTATTGCCTTTGATCAAAGGGACAAGAAGGAATGTATTATTAAGGTCACAGGTGGTTCTAAGGAAAATGTGAACTTATGGTCACCATCCAGGCAATGCAGGCCAATTTTCCTCTTGAATAATATAAGTTAAAGCTATTTTATTTTTATCTCTGACCACACATTTTAAATACTATCTAGTGTGGCAAGCAGAAAATAATAGTGTCTAGTATGGTAAGCAGGAAAACAAATGACATTAATGACACAATTTATAAAGCAATCGTTAAACATATCTAGATTCTAGACACAGCATCCTAGGCCAAGAAAGGTGATCTTGTTCATTTTGTACAACCTCTCTGAGCCCCAGTTTCCCAAGTGTGGATTCTAGAGCTGAACTAAGAAGTTCAAATTCCCAGCTCTGCCTCATACCAACTGTGTGACCTCAGATAAATTGTCCAACCTTGTAGTTTCCTCATTTACAAAATGTAGATAACAAGAGTACCTATCTTACGAGTTACTGTGAAGAGTAAATCAGTTAACATGTAAAAAGTTAATACATGTGATCCAGTTAGAAAAGAATTTCAATAAAAGTGCTTAATAAATGTTAGCTGTTGTTATTCTTATTGTTATTATTATTAGTTCCTCATCTGTCAAAGAGGGAAAAATTCATATATCTTTTAATTGTGACATATCTGAAATATTGATCAGAATATCTATCATAGAGTAAGGGCTTGATTCATGATATATACTACAGTTACTGACAAATGGGTACATTGTCCCTCTCCTTGTATGCATTTTCTCCTGACTCAGCCATCAAAGAAGTCAATTCTCAGAGAAAGTATAAATCATTCTGTGGCCAGAAGTATATGTACTGCTTTTGTAGTTCACTCCCCCTTTCCTGAAAGAGTTTTTTCCAAATAAACTTTTCAGAAAGTCAATTGAAGCAGTGATTTGGAGTCACCTCAAAATGCCTAAAGCCCTAAGATTATATATTATGAAATATATGTCTACACTTAAAGTTGAGGTTGAAGAGAGGGAATATTTGAACTCAGACTTCCAGCTCCTCCTCCGAGTAGCTATAACTCAAAGTCTACAGTGCAACTCCCGTTTGCCCCTCAAAAGAGTTGCTGATGAACTGGAAAAGCAGATTGGAGGTCAAAGCAAGAAAAGGTGATCTATCCCTCTCTGTTTGCAATAATCCAAAAACCATGATGACTTCTCCAGCCCTCAGGATTAGTTCCAAAGGAGACACCAAATAGCTGTGGAGATGAGGAAGAGATTCCAACTAAGTTCACCTGGAAGAGTCAGAAAGGACGTGATGTTTGAATTGGTCTTAAATAAATCCAAGTTCAGAAAAGTGGGAGGCAATAAATGTTTAGTAGTGAGAACAACCTATTCATCAAGGCATGAAGAGTACAATGATGCCTTTATTCCATTTTGTTCTTAGAGAACTTACTGTTATTGTATTTTTAAATGAAGTGGGAAGGAAGGTCAGACAGATGTTCCAGAAAGGACACAGACAGATGTTCCAGGAAGGAAGTCCCACTAGATCAGACAGATATCATTGGATTATATGGATATCATTGGATTATGCAGATACCATTGGATAATATGGATGCCTTGGGAAACAATTTTACACAGCCCCACTCTCAAGGCACTTACAGCCTAACACTGAATATAGACAAAGAAGTAAGAACTATTATGAGTGATGGTTGCTAAGAAAAAGAAAATATAATTAACTAAACCTAGCCTATAACTCAAGCAAAGCCTTTCTGAAATAATCCATTTAAATAGAGGCTTGAATAGAGAGAAATTTAAAGAATACCTTGGTCTCCTATTGATCAGCTTGGATGACATTTCTATATACTCAGTCATAACTTAGGCATTATGTATGTACATATGAGTGTTGTGTAGGTGTATATACACCTACATTTTTTAAATTGAGAAGTGAATTCCACTTGGTAAATCTAATTTTGGTGGGGAAAGCTCTAAAAGTGCTGCATCCATGGAGAGCTAAAACCTAAAAATGGACCTTAACTGATGTGCTGATTGTAAATTGCTGGAATAAGAAGTCTCTAAAGTTTCTTCCAACACTAAAAATTTACAGTTCCTTATTTAGTACATGAAAAGCAAAAACCATGTATGTGCAATTTACATATCATTTTATAGGAAATATCTCTATTCTTTTTACTCAGTTATTTCTTGAAATCCTCTCTCCATTACATGTACAAATTCCTGCTCAGTTTCAGGGAATGACCAACAATTATACATTTAAACTAATGGAGACAATATAGCAGGATAACTCAGCAGATGAATTACTCTAGAATCAGACTGCATGGGTTTGAATCCAGGCTTAGACAGACACATTATTACAAGGTCTCTAAGCCTCAGTTTCCTCATCTGTATAAAGGACCAAACATATAGTGAACAGTAAAAGAATCTGTGCAGAGCCTAGTCTACAGTTAGCAATTATTATGCAATCCCCATACCAACTCTGAGCTACATATACCTCTTTCCTCTACAGATGAAGAAACTGAAAGTCATAAGTTATTCAAGCTCAGAATTTTTTCCAAGGTCACAGAGTACAGGAAGAGGGACGTACAAATCAGGTCTTTTGAGTCCAGTGTAGTGCTCCTTTCTTGGAAGAGCAGGTCTGCCTATCATGGAGGTCTGATGGCATCTGGTAAGATGGGGCATGCAGGAGCAAGCCTCGCGTGGTTCTTGCTGCATGCTTCTCACTCTGTAGTGCTTCAGTGAAATGGATGGAAAGAAGAAGAATCTGTTTTTCTATCTTGAAACATTAAAAACCAAAAGTTTTTATCCACAACATCATCATACAATAGTATCCCTTGATCTACACTAAGGTGTGTCCAAATAATTTGTCACTGATAATAGAGCAGTAAAGTTTGTGAATATCATGCTTTTTTTTTTTCAAAGGAAGCAGATTCAAGGTCATCCATATAACCGTTCTCTCCCTCATTTGCATTCAGATATACTTTCTTGAGTGGTTGGAAAAGGAGCGATGTTGAGGTAATTTGGGAAATTGCAAATGAGTGCCACATATACAGATGTCAGCTGTCAGGTGTCTCTGATACAGAAAAAAATTAAACACAGCTGCTTTCAAAGGTGGAAAGAGTGGAGCCAACCTCTTAGCAGCTCAGCCTACCACCCGAAAAGTATTTTTCAGTACTTTTGTTTGCCCTTTGGGATTAGTGCTCTGCTTTTCATCTTTGCCGGGTTAATGTGAACCCTCAGAAAAGCCAAGGCCCGGGCTGTTTACTCTGATCAACCTGCTGCTACAGTCTCCCAGAAGGATGTCCTTATCAAAGCTCAGCAAGATGGGCACTCCCGGAGGACTCATAAGCCTGGCACCCCTCGGCTCCCTGCAAGCCTGACCTGCGATGGCAGAAGCCTCTGGAAAAAGAGCAGGGGTGGAAAGGGAGGAAAACAGAGTGTTATACAATATGCACCAACTCAGCTCCTTGAAATCCTGCTCACAGGCTTCTAGAATGAGATTGAAGTGACAAGGAGAAGGCTGCTCTGACGTGTATCCAGGAGGTGCCTTGAAGGTGACTGACAGCTTGTTATGCAGGGGCTTAATTGAGCCCAATGGCCTTGTAAATGAAAGCCACGTGCTCCAAGCCAAGGGGAAAGGGAGTGGCTGTTGAGCTTACCCTCTTCATTTCTCCAACAGCGGCCGACAAATTGCCATTTTACAGGGGCACCTCCTGCCAACCAGTTTCCTGGGTTTTGCAGCTCCTATAATTAATTCCCGATCCTAGAGCCTCTGGCATTTACTTTCCAAGGTTCTCTGCAAGAGGCAGATTATGTTAAATAAGGCAGTAAGGCCAGGGGCATCGACTGTAGCTGCTTTAAGAGACGGCACACAGAATAACCCAGGTCCACAAGGCATTCTAGCTTCCTGAACCCGAGCCTTCCTTCAGGGGGAGCTCTTGGAAATTAGAGGCCTACAGGAAAATCTGGGCTAATCCTTTTCTCTCCAATAATAACTACCCAGCATTTATTAAATACTTGCTGGAATTGTGTCAGGTGCTTTAAATGAGTGATCTTTACTCTCCATCACAAAAATGGAACTCAGTCATCCTCATCCTCATTGTAGAGATGAAGAAACTCAGACATAGAGTAGATACCCAAGGATATTTACCCAAGGATAGTGAACAGTGGACTCGTGACTCAAACCCATGTCTGTTTGAGTTCCAAAGCTGTGCAATTTTTTTCTGTAACAAACTGACAACATTTATGAAGTATTTGCTCTGGCCTGAGGATTCCGAGAAAAAGTGTTAACGAGGACTCAGAGATCCAATGATTATGTCGATATTAATAACTGTAAGCATGATGGTGAAGATGAGGTGAGCATAAGATAACGACAATGACAGTAGCATCATATTTTGAATTGGCAACTCCTGTTTGTTTGTTGTACTCTTCCTGAATTTCTCTTTCCTTTACCTGTATTCCAGCAGAGATTACCTCCTGTGCTTTTTCCTCAATCAAGAGAGGCTGCAGTGCTAAAAGCAGAAATCTTGCACTTTTGATTTTAAAACCCAAGAACCAGAGAAGGGAGAGGATTTTAGATGTAGATAAAATGTCTTAGATAGAAATGGGGAGGAAGAAATTACACCCACTGACATAAAGAAGGGAGAGAAGAGAGAAAGCAGTCACTGCTTGGGGGATGGTGTGATGGTGAGGGGGTAGATGTGGGGTGCAGCAGTGAGACCTCAGAGAGGAAAGGACCACTTCGGAAGGTTGGGTGGTGGGAAAATAGTCAGCCTTGAAAAGAGTTCCATATACTTAAGATATATGGACATATACTTAAAAGAGTAACATGGACACTGCAGAGAGTAGATGGAAGAGTCATAAAAATGGAAGAGTACATGTCTTAGTAACAAATGAATCATCAATGACCTGGGACCAGATGGGAGACCTGCCCCAACTATTTGATAGCAACTAAGGTTTGAAGCCATGGCACAACCCTGGAGTCAGCCTTGGCTCGACAGGTGAGGTCTAGAAAATAAAATTCTATTGTATTGTACTTTGGGGTAAAAAAGAAAAGGAAAATGGAATTTTATATGTCTTATACATCTGTGTAGACTGACTCATACTTGCTTAAAAACAGTAGTATTCATAAAATAACATTCTGATCACTTAAAAATGCAGAACTACCTGTGCACCCTGTATTAATTACTTTAAAAACATTCCCTCATT
Source organism: Balaenoptera acutorostrata (assembly GCF_949987535.1). NCBI lineage: Eukaryota > Metazoa > Chordata > Mammalia > Artiodactyla > Balaenopteridae > Balaenoptera > Balaenoptera acutorostrata. The sequence continues at coordinate 18,987,032 of NC_080072.1, forward strand.
TAATTCCCATGTCTATGGAATAGATGCTTTTATTAACTCCATTTTATGAAGGAGAAATCTAAGGCTTGGTAATTTACCTGAGGTTATACTGATGCCATGTGCCCTTATAGTGACAATATTTACCACTTGCCCTGGCCTAGTGATTTTCTTTCTTGGCTAATTCTTTAAAGACAGGAAAGTACCATCTTTACCATCATAGTTGTCCCGATTGTATCTGCTAAATATCTGAGAAGTTGTTTATCATGTGAACCTGAGGGATAGTCAGTAAGATAGAGGTAACTGTCCTAAAAAACTTCAAAGTGGCCTGCTAGAGGGGGCAGAGGCATGATTAAACTCTAGAGAAGTACGACTATACATTTAATGAAGATAAAAGAAAGATTTGAATTCACTTCTTACATAATTTTCAGCCTAATCATTGAACAAAAGGAATGAAGATTCCAGAAATAAGATATGACTAGGGTGAATCTAATCATCTTCAGTCAGTAAGCAATTTCTCCTCCGTCTCTCTCTCTCTCTCTCTCTTTCTCTCTCTCTCCCATCTTTATGACAGGAGTACACTTCCCTGTTCCATCAATCCATTGATCTTGGGCTTAGCCATGGGAATTTCTTTGACCAATGGAATATGAGCAGGCATGCCACAAGCTTGTGGAGTTGCATGTATTATTTTGGGGCTTCAGTGGTCCTTTATGAGAAGAAATCCACCTCCTCTCCCCCATGGGGCAGCCACTACTCCTTGAACATGGGTCCAGAAAGAACACAAGCAGAACAAACCAATCTTTAGCCCTAAACCAAACCTGCATTAAACCTTAACCCTAAAATCAGTGCCACCAACAAGAGCCATAGGAATATGAGCAAGAAATGAGTGCTTATTCTTCTATATTATTGAGATTTTGTGGTTCTTTGTCACATAGCAAAAACTAGTTGATAACAATAATCAATGTAGCAGACTGTTCAGTTGACCATCTCTTCACTTTTAGTTTATCTCTCAGGAATCAAAGTTTGGTGAAATGAATCAAGATTAATGTCCTTCAGTATGCTGGTATAGCTACTTATTTCTGGGGTGTGATGTACCTCATGAACTAGAAGATAGAAAAGTTTGACTTAGGAGCCTGAGACTGTATGGGAGTCTGTATCTTCCTAAGTAAAGTCCCATAGAAAAAAAAGCAAAAATACCTTCATTGAACAATAATTGCAAGCATTAATTTCATTTAGTGTGTGGACATTCAGAATAGAAAAAATTTGAAGAGAACCATTAGTGCAAACATTTTGGGGGAAAAGTTTACAGCTTTAATTTCTTCATCAAAAAAATGCAAAAATTATGTCTACCTTATGGGAGGGTTCGTAAGTCACTCATTTCACAAACATTTATTAGGCATCAGTGTTTATTGATTCACTAGTTAGTGGGATATGTGTTGAAGGTACAATGGTGGAAATAAAAAGGAGAGAAAGAGAAATTGCTCATCTCATGGAGCATATTGCCTGGGGAGCCAGACGATAACTGTAGAACTAAATATTCACAATAATTAAATAAATGTATAATTAAAAGCTTCAAAAATGGTATAAAATATTCAAAGACATAGTGCACAGAATGTGTTTAGTCTAGTACTAAATTATTAATATTTTTTTACATATTAATGCTCAACAAATGGTGGTGATAGTTAGGACAGTGTGATCATCAGGTTAAGAGTTTCACATAGGCCCAAGTTTTCCTGGGGCTTGGGATTATTTTCATCTCTCTCTCTTTCTCTCTCTCTCTCTCTTTCTCTCTCTCTCGGTTTATTGCAGGTAAGCATAAGAACCCTGACCAGGCTTTTAATTGCTGGCTAGTTAATAATAAACTACATAATCTTAACTACCTGGGTTTGTCTTTCCGAATGCTTCCCCAAGAGCTCCTGTACCAAACAAGATGATGGTCTTCATGGAAAAAGGCATCTGTGTAAAAACATCAAGCCTGCTTTTTCATTCTGAGCTTAGGAACCAGTAAGGTAAGGGATCACTGAGAGTAGTGCGATGTCAACCATGTCTCTGAAATTTTCTTGCCAATTGTGTTTAATGAAACCTACTGGGCTCACAGCAGATGCTGCCAGCAGTCTCATGGAACACAGATTATACTGAACTCTCTGGGATCTGATAACTTGTATAATAGGAGGGCATTGAAAAAGAGCCGTGGGATGCCTAGATTTCAAGGTACTGTTTCTAGTCCCACTTTTTATACACATGTCATTATCTTTAGTGAAGTCACTTCAAATCCCTGGGTTTTATTTTTCTCATCTATAAAATAACAAGGTTTAAGGCTAGAGGAACAGTTAAGTCCCCCCTTACTTGCTCTCTGACCTCGGGCAAGTTATTAGACTCTCACAAGTCCCACTTCCCTCGTTTGTAAAATTAGGATAATAATACAACCTCCTACCTAGGGTTGTTCTCCCTATTCAATGTGCTAAGGCATGTAAAATGCTTAGCATGATTCCTGAAGCATAGTCACTGCTCAATAAAATAGTTCATTTTTACCATTAGCCTTGAATTCACCCTTATAAAATAGCATGTATGTGAATACAATCAATTTGCAAACTCTCTGCACCTCACCTCTTTCACATAAACACACACTTCACGCCTTGGGTTTTGAGTGAACATCTTTTTTTGAGATAGTGAGGATTCACCTTTAAAGATACTTTATCCCTGGACAGAGATAGTAGAGCAACCGAAAGCATGGATAAAGGAGCAACATTAACATGAATGTTAACTTTTAAGTTTCTCAACTCAGCATCTTTCACCAGCTTCAAGTTCTCTCTGAGAAAACACGTTTGCACGCACTTGCTCACAGGTGCATGTGCTCACACACACAGAGCACCGAGGTCAGAGAGAAGATTTCGAATCCTTAAGTCCACTCAGTTGTCCAGAGGGACGACTGTGCCTTAGCTTTAAACATGTGTAGAGTAGTTCATAGTCACTGTCAATTTTTTCAGGCACTCAGGAGGTTAGATGAAGTTTCCATTTATTATGCCTTATTCTCGACTTTTTGTGTGTGTGTATATATATGTATATCAAAGTTAAATGAAGACTCTGCTGGAAAGGAAATAAAGTGCTCCTGTATCTCACACGGAAAGTGATGGTCACATTTTTCTCTGCCCTAATGATGGTTTAATCACTTTCCCAGCGCAAAATGTCATTGGACACACAGACCAAACTTTAAAAGGTATCTTTGCCTCTTTGCCAAATACCATTGTGTAGGGACAGGAGCCAGCCTTTTTTTCTTCCTTTCCCCCCTTCTTCCCCATTCTCTCTCTCCCTTCCTTCCTCCCTCCCTCCCTCCCTCTTTTCCTTCCTCTCTCCCTTCCTTTATTCCTTCCTTCCTTCTGAAAGGATTTAGATTGGCTCTCCTCAGGATTTCTAAGCCCGCCATTATATTGTCTCTACCTGCTTTCTAAATTTATTCCCCATTTCTCCTCCCCATGGAGTCATCCTTCTTGCTGCAGTGACCTACTTCTGGTGCCTTTGTTTGTTGCTAATGTCCCCTCTTCATGTATTACTCCTCTCCTGACCCCATCACCACCGCCTGGATAGATTCTCTGCATTTTTAAAGTGGGTTAAAACTGCACAAATTATCACTCAGCAGTTACAAATCTGGATATATAGGAATAGGGTAAATGAGATATTTTGTCTCTTCCAGAATACATACTTAAATGAAAGGACTATGTCTTTTCACTGAAAATTCTACACTTATGAATATAAAGTACTTAATAAGTATTGGAGGATTTAAATTAACTGCCCAAAGAATTCAACAGTTATAGTCAGATGATGCGAGCCTTGGATTTGTGCCTAAATTTTAGGGCTCCCCATTCAGGCACTTTCCTTAAGGAGTAAGGGAGCAGTCAGTTGAGCCAAGGAGGAATACCCAGTGAAGTCCCCCTCCAAACTGCCCTAGACCCACCACCTCAGTGGCCTCTTTCCTTAGTCTGTCTTCCTCAGGGTGGGCTTCATTGCTGATGTGTGTACTCCCGGCACAAGTGGTGGCCACAAGGGTGCTGTTTGCAAGAGGCGTGGATGGAGCTTGGATGTGCAGGCAGTGGAGTCCACAAGCAAGTGATGCTGCTTGTGCTGTAAGATGGAACCAGACATAAGAAGAAAAGGAGCACAAAGCTCTAGGTGTCAATCATCCTAAGTTAAATCATCACTTTCCATGTTGTGTCCAACGTGTGTTTGCCAAGGTAGGTACAACATAGGTTATTTAAATGTGTTAGTTTGATTCAAACATATGTGCTCTCCTTTTGAATTCTTGCCCCAGGTCTGCACATGGTACATCTGGGCAGAGATCCAATGCCCTCTTCTCCCACCGGCCCTTCTGGATCCCCTCAGCCACTCTAAACTCCCATTTGACTCACCCACTCCATGTGTTGCTTTTATTTGTGAACTGGGGATACTTATGAACAGACATCTTTGTTAACAGACTGTACTGTTTTTGAAAGCAGGTTCCATATGATTCACCTTTGAGTCTTCACTGTGCCTATTACAGTATATCTTAAAACTTGTAGATAATTCATAAATTTTTATTGAACGAATAGCAAAATCAACGCCTCCAAAGAGTGTAGACTTTACCCTCTTTAGAATGTATCAGGCACATGATAACTGCTCTTATCAAGGCCCTTCGGTTACAACAAGCACATTCAAGTTCACACAACAATGAATTCAAGGAGACAGCCACACCTCATGGGCATGAAATAGGACTGGGACTCAGGCACTAAAACTCAGGGTTTAAGAATGTGACTGTCGTGTTTCTTCTAGGGAGATATGACTGCTCATTGCTGCTTCTCTAAGGAGACCACTTTCTTCTGTTCACCATTTCTTCCACTTAGTATAACTCAGTCCCTGGTCCTTTGGTTTACTGGAACACCACCTGTATGGGTCAGCATTCAACCAGAGAAACAGAACCAGTAGGAGATATGTATTAAGAGAGATATTGTGAGGAATTAGCTTATATGGCTATGGGGCAAGTCAGCGATCTGCAGAGCAGGCCACCAGTAAGGGCAGGTGGAAACTCTTGGGGTCAGGCTGAGCCTGCAGCCCACTGGCAGAATTTCTTCTTCCTCAGAGACTCCTCAGTTTTGCTCTTGAGGCCTTTCACCTGATCAAATCAGTCCCACCCAGATTATCTAGGATAATTTCCCCTCTTTAAAGTCAACTGATTTTGGACTTTAATCACAGCTATTAAATACCTTTACAGCAATAACTGGATTAGCGTTTGAGTAAATGGAACGGTAGCCTTGACAAGTTGACATGTCAGAAAAAGCCATCACTCTGCCTTTGGCCCTTATCCGGCCAGACCCTTTGTTGAGCTTTCTACATTTAGAGAGCCCCGTTCTTTTAGTTAAAATAATCAAAAGAAAGGATTGTATTAGTTTCTGGCAATCAATGATGTCATCCCTGGTGAGATAAAGGAGGCCAAGATAACAGAGTATGGGGGTCTGCTCCTTCTAGAGGCTGTCATGGAAAGATTCTCTAGAAGAAGTTATGGTATGTGCTAGCAAGGAAGCCCCTCTTATAGAATGTCTACCTTTCCTTGGCTCTTTCCTTAATACCATGGAAGTCGGGATGCACTCTGAGAAATAAGGCTTACTCACAGTTTCTTACTTTTACAGTGAACATCCTTATCTGAAAGGAAATTTTATAGAGATGAAATAACTTTGCACCAAAAAAATATTCATCATAATTTTGCTCATTTACAAATATATTAAATATAGAGGCAAACCAATAAAATGTAGGATAGTAGGATGGTCATAAAATTTCTAATTTGTTACAGATGTAGCAACAATAATAATAATGATAATAAAATACCTGAGTGGATCTTCAACTATTTTTCCCCATGTGTCACTAACATAGCTTAATTCTGTCAGTTTTTTTTTTTTAATTTAGAATGTTATTCAGTTGCAGGGTAAATACCAACTTGGCTTCATAATTCTGCAAGTATGTAACTTTTATGGGGATTATAAAATTTTACTCACTTACCAATGGCAGTTCTGTCCTTCAGTATATCCAATTAAGTTTTCATCCTTAGAGCAAAGTCTTACAGATCACAGTGGAAACAAACAGGTGCCCTGGGTTGTGGCTGAAATGAATGCTAATCATGGCTGGCTTCATTCTGCCCCATGAAATGTGTGTTTTACAGTGACATTCAGAATAGTACAAATGAGCTATAAATTGCATTTTCATTCTCTAGGCTCCATTTTACAAATTCTATAAATGAGTCATGCATCTGTTTCATTTGCTTTTGGTGCCACAGATTGCTGTGTCCTGTGGTTTTATATACCCAAGCTCTCTTGCTGATAAGCATTTTTGTCCTAAGTGGAAGAAAGACAGAGTTACAGAGGAATGCATTTCTAAAAGCATTCAAAGGGGATCTGTAAGAGAGAATGTTTATGGTGTGGGTTCAGTGTCATTCATTTATGGACTAATTTGTAAGAAACCTCTATTTTATAAAAGATACTGTGTTTAGCGCTCTGAGGGATATAGTCCCATATATAAAATATAGCTCAAGTTCCAGAAGCTCACTATTTAGTCTCAGGATAAGACAAGTACAGAGGGCATTACAATATTATTTAAAGCAAGAACAGAGAAAAAGTATGCAATGTTTTATGGATGTCCAATGGAAGACCAAATTGCATCCAAGGAAGAGGAAACACGACTTCATTGAAGAGTTTTGCGTGATGTTGAAGACGGACTTACCTAAGCACTACAGAACTAGGATATAGCATAAGCAAAGGTAAGATGTGGAAAAGCAGAAGGTATGTTCGGGCACAGGAAGTTATCCATGTGGATGCAGAGGACAGTGCTGCGAAAACAATATGACTGGACCCAGATTATGAAAGACCTTGGATGCTAGGATAACATGCATGTTTATTGTGCAGGAATGCAGCAGAGAAACTTGTGGACAAGTGTGACAAAGACTTTCAGGCTGAAACACATCCAGGCAGGGACTTCCCTTTTCACATACCACTTAGCATCCTCAGAGTATGGTTCATGGACCTCTGCTGGTCCTTACCAGGTTGCTACGGGTTTACACTGAGAAGAATGCAGAAAATGAAATTAAACATTCAGGAATTTTTCAAAACAATTTGCCATTGGCATTGAAGTACATGATTTTGTATTTTCCAATCCATAATGGATTGGAAAAGAATTGTTTCTTTACCACAGATAATCTGAGAGCACCCCAGTGCCTCCCCCCCAGGGTGCTTAGACTATAGACATCAGTTTCGCAACTGAAGTCGGAACTTCTGTGTGTGTCAGTATTTCTCTTGTTCCCAATTCCCCTCATCTCACTGGACATATTCCTTAATTGCCTTTTGATCTCAACACTTTGATGTTGCATCTTAATCTTGACCTGTTCAAAGGGAATAATATCAGATCATAGAAATTAACCCCATGTAATCTAGAGCACAGGTCGGCAAACTTGGCCCATGGGTAAATCCGGCTCTCTGCCTATTTTGTGAATGAAATTTTATTCCAACACAGCCGTGCTCATTTGTCTCCATTTCATCCATGGCTGATTTTCTGCTACCATGGCAGAGTTGAGTAGGTGCCACAAAGACTGCATGCTTTTCAAATCCTAAAATATTTACTAACTGATCTTTTACAGTAAAAGTTTATATGGAAAGTGAATGAGTCTTTAAATTACTTACCAGGCACCCACAATTCTTATTTTCCTGAAAGGCTCACCAGGAAAAAATTTGGGGCTACGCTAGGATTCAGGAAGTCATTGAGAAGGAAAAAGACTCCTAAATCATATATGTTCACATATACTTTGGGCAGGTGTGAAAGGAAGCTTAGAGCATATACTGCATTAAATAATCTCTTACATAGTTTTTTTTTAGTTTAGCACAGATAAGGATGCAAGCTAATGAAATCTGATAGAAGAGATGTCATCCTTGTTAGTGATTTGAAAAGATACCAGGTTTATATCCTAGAGACAGTAACACCTACATAAATACATGGGAGAAGTTAAAGTTATTTCAGTTAACAATTTCTTTTAAAATGTATTTTATTTTCTGCTTGGGCTTCTGAAAGCATCAGGACAGTCAAAAGATTTTGGCCTGAAAGTTGTAGGTTCATGAATTGGCATATCTGGAATTATAGAAAAAGATGTGAAGTAAAACTATGTTATGTAAAACTATGTTTCCTCTTCTCTCCGTATTTCTTGCTACATTTTTGTGTCGTGGTTATCACTGTGGAGCACATCTCTGCAACATAACCTGCTACACTCTACACATCTCCACATTCAGCTATATTCTCAGAAGCAAAATAACCAGGAACAAAAAATAAAAGGAAAAAGGAGAACTAATGGTGACTTAACTCCTTTGTAGAACAAGGAAGGGCATATTATTAAGCTGTAAAATAAACTTATGTGGTAGGTCATATTACCCCCATTTTACAAGTGAAGAAACTGAAATTCAGAGAGTAATTTGCCAATGTCACACAGCTAATAAACGAAGGAAACTGTATTTCCATCTAAGTATGCTCTTCCTACTCTCCTAGCTAGAGTTTGATAAAAATAAATACCACGTTGGAATATAAATTTAGGTGGAAGAAAAGGAAAATAAGCAAGATTGGGATACATAGAGGTTAAAAAATCCTCAGCTCAATATAGATAAGATCAGGTGTGAAAAGAATGCAAGTAAGCTGATTATACAGATGTGAAAAAAAGGCAGGAGTGAAAAGAGTGATGTTGCGGAGAGACAAGGGTTAGAGGTGTATTGAATTCCAAATTTTCAAGTCTCTGCCTACATATATATTTATGAATGCATATTATCAACAATGAAACAAAACATCTGCAGCCCACACCTAGAAGAATGCAAGGGGTTGTAAATAGTCCCCTGGCTCACTAGGATCTGCTGGAATTCAGAAACAAATTCATGTATCAATGTTTTGTTGCGCATAAATCCAGCCTCAGGTGAATCATGTTTGCAAATCACTAGTAACTTGGAAATGTATACTTATTGCACCAGAACCACCTGGGCTATTCAAAGTCATTGCAAGGATATATTTTATTCAATTATCTTTTAAGAAGAGGAATCTTTTTTTCCCTATAAAGCTGTCTTTTAGGAAAAGGATTTTCTCTCTCTCTCTCTCTCTCATTCTCTTATTCTCTTTCTCGCTCTCTCTCCTCCCTCCCCTCTCTCCTTTTTACACAAGTCTTAATCAAACCTAGATATCTATTTATGTATGTGAGTAAAAGTCCATAAATTTCTATAATGATCCTACTGTTCACCATTTTTACAGAAGCTTTTGACTCAGAAGAAAGTAATTTAAAAGATGAATTTTGTTGGCTTATTTGTTTCTATCTTCTATTAACAACTGCTTCTTATATATGATTCAAAGGCCAATTTCAAGATTAAAAAACAAAAAAAACAAAAACCAGACTGCCAAGCTTAGAGGTGAGTCATCTAGAAACTAATTTGCCCTTGACTACCTTCCTATGCACTCTAGAATTCAGACACTAGCAAAGGATGCCACAGGAACATGTAGCTGTAAGAAATCATAGAGCCGTGGAGGCCTGCAAATTACTTTCCTGGCAGTCTATCCACTCTTATATTCCTCAGACCTGCGACATAAACATATTTAAAGCCAGTCTTTTTTTCTGAATGAAACCCTCTAATGCTCATGTCTCTCTGTTCTAGAGAAAGACTCCCATCTACCCAATTTTCCAGACTACACACTTGGGTTTCATCCTCGCCTCCCCCTCTTCATCATCATCGACACCTAGTTTTTTTGTCTATATGTTCTAACCAATTCTTCTTGATCCTACCTTTCTTAACCCATCTATTTCTATTTCCAGTGCCATGGCTTTTCGTGGGTGACCATTTTCCCAGGGATTGCTGGCAACTCCCTCAAATGGGTCTCCCTGTTTCCACTTTTGTCTCTCTCCAACCCATTCTTTATGCAGCAACTAGAGCACTTTTCTCCCCTAAAATTAGACCATGCCATTCCTTTATTTAAAAGTCATTATTGACTATTTTTCTTAGAATCAAATGCAGACTCAATAACTTAGTCTACAACACTCAATCATCTGACCTTTATCTCTGCTGCTTTCTCTCTCATTATTTGTATTCCTCTTACTCTATTAACTGAGCAATGTAATATACTTCGCCAGAAACACAATCTCTGGTTCACTTCCAAGCCTTTGCTGCTATTCCTTCTGCCTAGAACACTATTCCACTCTTCTTCAAAAGACCAACACATATGTATCCTCCAGGATCCAGTTTAGAATTTCATCTGGAAAGTTTTTCTTGGCAGATTCCCTAACCTTCCCCTCGCCACCCTGCCACAGAGACCCTTCCATGCACACACGCGCATGCACACACACACCCCCCTCATACCTTTGCTTTGCTTAGGTGCATCTCTGTATTTCCTCTTCAAAGCACTTGGCATTTGTGTTAGTTTCCTATTGCTACTGTAACAAATCCCTACACAAGTATAGGCTTAAAACAACAGAAATTTATTATCCTACAGTTCTGGAGGTCAAAATACCCACATGGGTCTCAATGGGCAATCCAGTCCTTATTGTGAAGTCAGCTGATTAACAATCTTAATTCTATCCACTAACCAACTTCCCTTTTGCTGTGTAAGATAATGTATTCACAGATTCTAGGGATTAGGTAGTAGACTTCTGTTGGTGGAGGGAAGATTATTTTTCCTATCACAATAATCGTCTTTACCTGTCTGTGAACACTGTCTCCCCTCCCTCTCTTCACCCCAGCAACACACAGACCATATGCGTTTTCTGAGGAAAAGGATGGTATTTGTCTTCTTATCAATGCTCTGGTGTCTAGCAAAATGTGTAGTATGTAGTAGGTCAATACATATCTTGAGATAATTAATGACTAAATCAGAGGGCCTAGGGACTTTATACCAATTGTCTTGGTGAAAGCTTACTTAGTTGTAAAGAAGAAGAAGGCATATATGAATCCCTTTAACTTTCTCCAGCAATGCTGTGCCCCTGATCATTGAAGTATTAAAGTGTTAAGTTCTAGGGGAAGCAGAGCAAAGATCTCAGTGGTAAGATAACTATAACTTCTTCACTGCATCTTCTCCAAAGTGACAAACAGGAATAGTTTTATGTTGCTTTGCTAAAATATATGATGTTGATGATTATAATGCAGCATTATTCTATGGAGTTGAGAGAAGTGCAATCTGACCAGGCACTCTTTTCAGTGTTAGATCTGTCCCTGAGATATGACATCTTATTCAAGATTTCTTTCTAATATCTATTAGTGGAAGCTTAAGATTCTTATAAAATGTCAGGAAATCAAACAAAACAGTGACAGGGATCTATCTTTCACATACAGCTGATTTCATCTACTGTCATATTGCATTGATTCTCAACTCTGGCATGATTAATATTTTGGACTAGATAATTTTCTGTTAGAAGGGATCTGTCCTGTGTATGGAAGGATATTTTTTCTTTCCAGTTTTATTGAGAATTGGAGGGTGTTTAGCAGCATCCCTGGCCTTTACTTACTAGATGCCAATAACACCTTTCTCAGTTGTGACAACCAATATTATCTCCAGATATTGCTAAATGGTACCAGTGGGTGAGAGGCAAAATTACTACCGGTTGAGAAGTACTGATATAATGGGTTAGATAAAATTTAAGACAATCACACTGTTTTTCCCTTAAGGATTCTTGGATATTATATTAGGAAGAAGAAACTCTGATAATGTGTGTGAGTGTGTGCTTGTGTAAGGGGTCACATGGTGATAGTGGGAATGACATAATTCCTGAGTTTCATGCGCAAGGACATTTTGACCATAACAAGCATCCAAACTGGAGGATTCTGCCTCTTGTCCCTCTTTTTACTCTTTCTCAAGGATAAGAATTCTTTTATTTCTCACTACCTTTATTCAGCTCTGATACCCAATATCTTCCTGTGCTTACTATGTCATGGAAACTATTATGAAGGATTTACAGATGGAGCTCTCCTCTTCTTTTCCTTCTTTCCTACCCTTCAATGTGTCACTGAGGGCATCTTGATAGCCTCTTAAATGAACACATTTATATATGTCATGTAAAATAACAGCTGCTTTCAAAAGCTGACCCAGAAGAGGCAGTCCTGTACAAAATGTTTCCTCCTTCCCCACATACCAAGCTCCCTATGCTTCTAGGAGAAGCAGGTGATTGATTCTGAACCATGTTATTTGTTTATGCTGATCATCTAATGAGCAACATAACTGCCCAGTAACTGGTTTTATTGGTTTTTCCAGAATGCTGCATAGAGTGTAACCATCAAAAAGTGTCTCTCTGTTTCCAATGTAAATTCCTTTCAATTTTTTGGTTGTCTGATAAGCTGGTGAGAGAGAAATGTTTTAAGCACATAATCCTAGAGCCCATTATTAGGAGTGTTTTCATTTTCTTATCTTCTGGCATCCATTTCCACATAGTTTGTGCCTTTAATCAATAATGTATGATTCCATATAGAAAAAAAACAGGACTATTTTTGTTTGTTTATTTGGATCCACTTCTTTTTTTTCAAGATAAGCTTGCTGGCTCTGTCTATGATGTACATGATTTCTGGGGACTGTAAAGGAACTTTCACCTAATCTTACCCCGCATGCTTTTCTAATGTTCAACTTAGAGATATATTTCTTTGGTAAAGATTTGGGAAATTAATCAAATTTGGATGAGCTATGCTATCTTTACTTAATAATATTTTTGTAGAGCAATCTGTAACAGTTAGGAGTAAGAAAAGAACATAGATCAACTATTAGTAGGAATAGAGGAGAGAGGAACTGAGAAGAGAGTTCTGGAGAGTTCTTAAGATCATCATCGCCTACTTAGCAGTTTGTCTCCATTGAGTTCCAAAGACTATATTACATTTCATTTGGCTAAATTAAGTGTGTGTGTTTAGGCTCTGATAAAATGGTCTCTCCTAAGGCAGGTCTTATTAAGAAAAACAGACTGTTCAGGATTATTTCAAATGGTTACTTTTCCTCTCCCCTTTATGAAACACAGGGAGATTTTTCTTCAGTATTCACTGTGAGAACCTGGTCAACTCCTGGACATAAAACTCATGAAGTGTAGGCATCCTCCTATGACCAGGCTCCTCTGGAGTATTTAAATCCCAAGCTTTTCAACACTGATCCCCCAGCAGTTTGTCAGTTCTAGCTGAGGTTGTCCTACCCTGGCACTGGTCTCCCAGGGGTTTCTGCTCTTGGATTTCTGCTTTGGTAAGTTGTTATTATCTGTATTTTTCTCTTTGTCTCCAGTTTTGGAGGCAGCAGTTTGCCTTGTGACCTCAATTCTCTGAAGGATCTAAGAAGAGTTGTTGATTTTTATTAGCAAGTTGAATCCAACAATGTATAAAAAGCCCATGACCAAGCACATTTTGTCCCAAGTAAGCAAAGACATTTTAACATTTGGAAATCAATTAATGTAATTTATCGCATCAATAGGCTAAGAAGAAAAATCACATGATCATATCACTAGACACTGGAAAGGCATTTGACAAAATCTAACACCCATTCATGATAAAGACTCTCAGTAACAAGGAATAAAAAGGAACTTCCTCAACTTGATAAGGAATATCTACAAAAAACCTACAACTAACATCATACTTAATGGTGAGGAACTTGAAGCTTTCTCTCTAACATCAGGAACAAGGCAAGGTTGCAGGATACAAGGTTAATGTACAAAAGTCAGCTGCTTTCCTATAATACTAGCAATGAACAAGCGGAATTTGAAATTTAAAACATAATACCATTTACATTAGCACCCAAAATGTGAAATACTTAGGTACAAATTTAACAAATATGTACAAGCTCTATGTGAGAAAAACTATAAAACTCTAATGAGAAAAATCGAAGAACTAAATAGAAGGAGAGATATTCCATGCACATGGGTAGGAAGACCCAATATTGTGAAGATGTCAGTTCTTCTCAACTTGATCTATAGAGTCTACACAATCCCAATCAAAATTGCAGCAAATTATTTTGAAGATATTATTGAAATGATTTTAAAGTTTCTATGGAGAACAAAAGATCCAGAATAACCAACATAATGTTGAAGGAGAACAAAGTCAGGTGACTGACACTAACTGACTAAGATCTATTATAAAGATAAAATAATCAAGTCAGTGTAGTACTGGTGAAAAAAGAGGCAAATAGATCAATGTGACAGAATGGAGAACCCAAAATAAACCCACATAAATATAGTCAACTGATCGTTGCAAAGGAGAACTGGCAATAAAATGGAACAAGATAGTCTTTTCAACAAATGGTACTGGAAAAACTGGACATTCACATGCAAAAAAATGAAACGACACAGACATTACATCCTTCACAAAAATTAACTTAAATTGGATCATATAACTAAATGTAAAATGCAAAACTATAAAATTCCTAGAAGATAATGTAAGAGAAAACAGAAGATCTTGGGTATCATGTTAACTCTTTAGATATAACACCAAAGAAATGAATGATCCACAAAAGATGTAATTGATAAGCTGAATTTCATTAAAATGAAGAACTTCTGATATGTAAAAAAACAAGAGAATTAAAAGAATTAAAAGATAAGCCACAGACTGAGAGAAAATATTTGCAAAAGATACATGTAATAATGAACTGTTGTTCAAAATGTATAAAGAACTTTTAAAACTCAGTATGAAGAAAACCAACAATGTGATTAAAATTGGGTGAAAGACCTGAACAGATATTTCACCAAAGAAGATATACAGATATAAAATAAGCATACTAAAAGTTATAATCATATATATGCCATTAGGGAACTGAAAATCAAAACAACGAGATACCACTACCTACCTAACAGAACTGCCAAACTCCAAAACACTGACGATAGCAAATGCCGACAAGGATATTGAGCAACAGGAACTCTCATTTATTGCTGGTGGGAATGCACAATAGTAAAGCTAGTTTGGAAGAATATGGATACAAAAATACTTAATAAAATTTTACTTAATAAAAACTGTAATCTATTAAAACACATGTGATCAAGTCATATTTAACCCATGATTTTTTTCACTTATCAGAAAATTAATCAATGTAATTTCCCTAGTTTATTTATTTATTTAATTTATTTTGTTGCACGGGGTCTTAGTTGTGGCATGCGGGTTCCTTAGTTATGACATGCGAACTCTTAGCTGCAGCATGCATGTGGGATCTAGTTCCCCAACCAGATCGAACCCGGGCCCCCTGCATTGGGAGCGTGGAGTCTTAACCACTGCACCACCAGGGAAGTCCCTCCCTAGTTTATCAACCAAAGAAGAAAAAAAAAATCATGTTTTCTTTTTTTCAATAAAGAAAAAGCATTTGAAAAAAACTCTTTGCACTTTAGGAACTTCCTTAAGTTGATTACATGCTATTTACCAAATTCCTGCAGCAAATATTCCTAATGGAAAATTCAGGCACTGTCTTTGTAATTGGAGATGAGTCAAGTTTGCTCAGGGGCAATATCTACAGAAGCACAGGTCATTACCATACACAACTCCAAGGACACCATTCATGTAGACTGAGATGTGTGTGGTGCTACAGAGGACTAAGCAAGACAGAAACTGTACAAGTCTTTGAAGTGACACTATCATGACTACTCTTTTATATACTACCGGTAGACCTGCCAATGATATGGGCTGGAAGGCAAGCCATAAGGTTTCCATTTTTCTCAGAAGACAGAAATACCTTAGAAAAATCAAGGAATAAAACAGTTTAGAAAGTCTCTAGTATAAGATCAACTTACAGAAATAAACTGGAAAACATAATAAAAATACTATACAAAAACCAACACACAATGCCTAGGAATTAACAAAGAATTCATGACAGTAACAGAGAAAAAATTAAAGTTCCATTAGAAGATAGAAAATCAAACCAACACACAATATCTAGGAATTGAAGAGTTCATTAAATTATGGAGAAAAAAATTAAAGTTTTACTAAAAGAGAAAAAGAAAAAATAAGTGAAGAGACATTGTATGCTTTGTGTAAAATTAGCCAATATTATAAATATGTCAATTGTCCCAAGATTAATTTCTAAAATGTGTATAATTTCAATCAAAATCCAATTTTTATTAACTTGAAAAACTTGTTTTTCAATTTACATGAAAAGATAAGAGTACACAAATGGCTAAGCCAATTTTGAAAAAAAATTTTTTTAAAAGAGAAAAAAGAAAAGTATATACTACAAAGCCATGTATAAAAAACAATAGACTGAGTATGTTTCTGGTGCAAAAACTAACAGAAAGATACATGAGGTAGGATAGAGAACCCAGAAACAGAGCCATGTACATGGGGAAACTTACTATAAGATAAATATGGCTCTATAAATCAATGAGCAAAAGGCAGACGTTTTAATAGATAGTGTTGTGAAATGTGCTTCAAAATATGGGGGAAAAAATCAAGTGTGCTCTTTTGTAATACCACATATAAATGTATATTCCAGATGGATTATAAAACAGAGTGTAAAATGTAAAATTACTAAAGTTAATTTAAGACAGTGAGAAGCACATGTTTATAATCTATAAGTTGGAAAAGGCTTTTTACAATAATAATCATACCAAAGAATAGACCACATGGCAAACATTTTATTTATTTGATTATACTAAAATTAGGGATTTTTGTTATGGTAAGGAAGTGTGAAAAAATTTAAAAGATAACAGATTGGGAGAAAAGATTAAATAAAACTTACGATCATTTATATCTGGAATATCTTAAGAACTCACACAAATCAAGAGAAAAATGCAGAAAACCCAACAGACAAAATAGTAATAAAAACAGTAGTAGTAGTAGTAATAGTAGTAGTAAATGCACAAACAGATCATCAGTTTATGATTCAATAAACATTTACTGAGAACATATACCCTGCCAAAAGTAGCCCCCAGGGATACATCATTAACCATAGTCAAAAATCCCTGTCTTTATGGAAGGCATATGATTTCAGATTCAATACAAACAAAATAGAAATTAAAACAAATATCACTTTGCATGCATCAGATTGGGAGAAATTAGAAAGCTGTGTAATGTCAAGTTTGGGAATGAGTGGGGAGTTACAGGAATCCTGAACATTGCTTCTTTGAGCCCAGACTGTTGCAGTAATTCTAGATATCTTTAAAGCAATATTTAGTCAAATTTTCTCTGAGGATTTCTATGGCTGGATAATCTCCCAGAGAATGGCTCACATGGGTGTATGTATAAGAATGTTCAGTACAATATTGTTTGGAAAAGGATGAAGTTGTAGACAGTCTATGTGTTTATCACTGGGGTAGGAAAATTTATATACAACAGACACACACGCTGTAAATTATGCATCAATTAAGGTCAAATAAAAAGGTAGATGTACATACAGCATCATGGATCAATCTTAAAAATACAGCAGTGAAGGAAAAAAATATGTACAGAATGTGGTCTATTGTACAACACTGTTTATCTACATAAAATAAGAATACATACACAATGTGAGACTGCATGTTACTTATAAAATTAGTGGATATGTATAAAAATATTACAACAGTTACAGGGAGAAAAATGAAGGTGGGAAGTGTTTTAAAAGGAAATAAAAGAATGAATTAAGAGAACACCAACCATTTGCTGTAACTAAGAGGTTAGGAGAAATACCTCACTCAGAGGGTGGTTAGGATCAAACAAGTGGCTGTGAATGCTTTGTCAGTTGTCAAGTGCACTTTTGACACTGGCATTTATGCACATATGAAGATGCAGCAGCGTTGGTTCATCCTTTCTACAATAGGATGACTGAGCTATTTCTAGGAGAATTCCATAAAACAGAGAGAATTTGTCTTGGTCCCTGTGTCTGGACTGTCACAGGCTAGAATGACAGGATCTTGCATGAGGACTTGATTTACATCCTCTTGGTGGTCTCTAGGTTGGCTGTGTTCCATGGCTCCAGCCTGCATCATTAATTCCAAGCTTCTGATTTATACCATGTAGCACCTGGAAAAGAACAGAACAGGGAGGATTCTGTGCAAACAATATCCACTACCTGAAATACAACTCACAGTCAGAGCTGTAGCAGCAGGGCTGTATTGGGCTAGGGAGATTGGAGATAGAGTACATTGTGGGTTCCATGCCCCTTCAGGCACTGTCACTAGCTACTATAGAGTTAATTAAAATGTCACTTATTAACGGTGGCAATAACAAAGGTCTTTAACTTCAAGTCTAAAAGTTAATTGAAAGAAATTGAACTCACGTGAGATACTCAAAAACATTAATTATGCTCTGTGCCAACAAAAGCACCATAATATATTATGTACTGATACCAGTTAATGTATGTATATAGACTACACAAGAATTTTAATTTACGTATTTAGCAGAAAGAGTATCAGAGAGATGTTGGTTGAATTCTGACTTTGGATGGGCCAAGTGATAACCTAACTGTGCCTCAGTTTTCTCACAAGTATGTGCAATAAAGTCTACCATTACATGATTTTATTTGTTTATTTGTTCTGGTGAGGATAGGAGAGTATAATCTAAAATACCTAACACAGTACCTGCCATCTGTGAAGTGCTCAATAATGAGTATCTGCTATTATTACATTAAAGAGGTTTGATATGTTGAATCTTTTATCCAGAGAGTCTGTAAAATTATCCCTGCATGTTTTAAAGCCTCTGACTGTGATAGCGAGATGCTGTGATTTATCTGATGTTGAATCATTTAACAGAAGGTATGTATTAGAGTCATAAATTTTGAAGTTGTAAATGCTCCAAGGAGAAAAAAAACTGTAGTTATCTCCACTTTGTACAGCAGGCAATTGAGATGCAAAGGGGTCTTCAGAATTTCAAATCAGTAAATTACAGAGGGAAGTCTCAAACTCTGATACATTTGCCCCCTAGTGTTGTGACCTTTCTCTAGTATTTATTGTTATCATTTGGGGTGTCATGTAGTTTTTTTTTTTTCTATATGTTCAATGGAAGGCACTGCAGGTGTATCAGAGTTAAGACAAAATCTCTTCCCGTAAGCAGTTAGCATGCTAACAACCTAGATGGTTAAAAAAAAATGAGCATAGAGCATACAAATAATTCTAAAATAATGAAGTCTTTGGTAAATGCCATAGGAGAGAGGTACAAATAAAGAGTTACATACAGATTCAAGTGTTTGTTGAAGACGTAGCAGAAGAGGGAATATATGTAATAGCTTTAGAATAGAGGCTACTTATGGTGTTCATCAAAAACGAAAGGAAGAGAGCATTTCATGTAGAGAAGTTGCTAGCAAGAACAAAAAGTTTGAGAAAAATGAAATATTAGTGTGATAAATAGTCCAGTTGAGCTTAAGAAGCATGTTCTAGACACTAATGAAGGCTTTATTAAGGAAAGAGGGAAGGAAGGAGGGAGCTGGGAAGGAAGGAGGAAAGGATGATGGAAATAAGGTAGGGAAGCAATGAACAAATGAAAGACAACGCCATGAGAAGTCTTGCATATTAGGCTGAGGGGTTTGCAATTAATCCAACAGATGAATGGATTTAGCTAATGCTTTCTTTCAAGAGTTGGCTTCTTTCTAGCAAATTCAGTTCAGAATTGGTGGTCATTAGTGTATAGAGCTTTGGACTTGGTGTGATTCTTGCTGTTCCTTCCTGGGGGCAATAATCTGAAAGAACAAAAGCAAAAGCACTATGTGCAGAGGGCCAGATAAATTATAAGTCCAGTCAGAACCCAATCAAAATAAACAATGTTTCTGAAACACATGTTGTGACCAAAAAGAATGGATGAATTATTACTCTAGCATTTCCTTTGTTATTTATGTTCAGAAATCAATCAACAACTGAAGGAATGGAGTAATTTATAAGTCAGGTGCTGTCAAATACTTGTGGGTCTCAACCAGTATAACCTGTCTGTGAATTCCTATGAAAATGGATGACAATAGAAAATAATCTTATTACAAGCCTGACATTCATAATCTGGTGCACATTATCCTAACAGGATATAAAAACAAAAATTAAAAAAAAAATAGCTGCTGAAAACAGAAGTGCCCACTGACTGTATAAAACCTTTTCTCTTTCCTCACTACACCTTGTTTAATAAAAATAGATGTAGGTGATGGAGCATTTATTATGGAAACAAGTTAACCAAAAAGACCTGTCAATTTGATGGAGGAGGTTATTTGTTCAACAAAATATCCAAGCACATGAGGCAATATGGAAATCCAATCCCTGCTGTCCCACCTGCCTTCCTGACCAGAAATAAATGTCTGAATAGCACTGATTAAAAGTATAGACATAGTTTTATGAACATATTTTGCTTCATCATATTCAGAAGGACTAAGGAGCAATTGGTGATCTCATGAGACCAGAATTTAAACAAGAATCTTGTTAGAAATAGCCAGACAATTTATCTCCCTCTCTCTCTCCCTCTCCATCTCTGTCAGTTGGGTTGTTCCTCAAACCTATTTTAGCCAATGGACCCTCACTCATGCAGTCTGCCTCTCAGGGCCAGAGCTATATTAACCAAACAGATAGAACTCTGATGAATAGTTTAGGATGCCAAGGAATCAGTTTAATAATGAAGAAATATAATTGACCAGCAGGGCAGATGTTTCATATTAGTGTACCATCTTCCTGCAGGCTACATGGTAAGAAAAGTTCTCATTGGAAGGTATTTTGGTTAAGAATAATCAGATACAGATGAGTTAATTAGGCAATATCAATGGCTCATTGTACCAAGATGAGTACCCAAGAAATTATTTTCATTTCGTAGATGAACCTGAAATGGTCATACTCAGAGGACCCTCTGTCCTAAATAATGTCAAAATAATGTCAGATTGGACCTTTTTTTTTTCAGGATAAGCTGCTTCAAGCTCATGTGTTTCAAGCCTTGTCCAAATCTCAATAGCTTGAAACAACACAGGTTTATTTCTCACTCAACCACATGTCCACGTGGAGTTGGTCTTCCTTATTCTCATCAGGGACCCAAGCTGATGAGAGCCTCCACTGTCATGAGCTTTACCATCACTGTGCCAGGAAAAAGGAAATAAAATGAATTGTGCACTTAGCTTTGAACTGCTTGGCACTGGGAAGGGAAATGCAAAGCTCTCTCTCATACACCATTGGCTAAAGAAAGACAGATGGCCATGCCTGACTGCAAAGCACAGAACATTCCAAACATATTCCACACCTTAAAGAATGAGAGTTGGAGTATGGTAAATAACCCCTAATGTGTCCCAAAATACATTAACAATTTCTCACTCTTTGAGTTCAGCTTTTGTATATACATTTTCCATCTGCATATTGTTTTACCAGTTGTCTGTAATGTGGTTTTATTTATATTTGCTAATGATACACATTCAAATTCTCTTATGTTTTGTCACTTTAACTAAAATGTGTTTGGTCTCTAAACCAGAAATATGTTCATTGCTTAGTGGAAGCTACTTCCGTAGAGAACTGAACTCAATTGTTACTTGTTGACTTCTTCAAGTTCCCATTACTTAAGGTTCATCAGTCTGCATCCTATGTGCAGACACCAGAAATTATCCCCTAAACCTTCTGGATTAATAACCAGGTGGCCCAAGTGGCATTGTTCTGGAAATCAAAATTTACTAAGATTATGTGATACCTATTTATTTGTCAGTTGTGCCAAGTTCGGCTAATTTCCCAGAAGAAAAAAAATGTTACGTAGCCATAGGTTATACCTCCAATTTAATGAGAGACATTATGATGTGATAGGTAAGGGCAGGGACACTTTTGGATAGGAATATGTGCTCTTTCACCTCTCAGCTGGCCTACTTCCTGTGTCCATTCCTCTCAGCTTTGTTTTCCTCATCTACAAATGAGACTGTAATACCCATTTTGAAGTTTTGTCATTAAGTATCAAGCACCCAGGCTTAGTATTGTACTAGACACAGTGCCTGGCACATAGGAAACACTAAACAAATGTTTGTGGCGAGGACGTTATTCTAAACAAGAGGCCTGCATTTACCTACGTTGCCACTAGATGGTGAGTTGAGGTAAAACAAAATATTTGCTCTGATTTTATTTTATTTTCCAATGCTTGAAACTGGGAAGAAATTATCCACAATATACAGGTGTTTCTGGTTGCTTGCTGGATTTTACACTAGATAAGCAAATTAGGCAAATGAATAGTATCAATAAGAAGGTTTCTGCAGTAAGTTCTCTCCTAACAATCAGTGTGAGCCCTGATAGTTGGAGCGTAAGATCCATGTTATTTAATGTAATTGATCACAATTTACAAGCTTTGATTCACAGCTGGCCAGCTGGTGCTAACTGACAATCTCCGTTCTCTCTGGCTTTTTTTTCCCCTAAATTTAGGTTTGTTTATTTTGTGTGTGTGTGTGTGTGTGTTTATTTGTCAGTGAATTGTTAGTCAACTAAAATGAAACAAAACAAATCAGCAACTATTAAAACTGCTTTTCCTCTTTATCATCACACAGTCATTCCTACCACAAATATCTGCTTCTTTCAATAGAGGAAAGTAGGTTTGCATGTCTTAAGTATCTCAGGAGTTGGGGATTTACATGTACTTTGTTGGTATGCTAAATAAAGCTCTTTATTTCATAGTCTTGGGTAATAAATTAAAAAAGGAGATAAGCTCTGAATTGCTTAGTTTTTTTTTTTTTTTTAATTTAGGTTCTATGTTCCTTCCTTCCTCCCTCCCACCCTTTCTTTCTCTTTTATCACTCGATCAAATATTTCTTGAGTGTCTTTTATGCATCAGAAAGCATTCTAAGCAGTAGAAATGCAGCAATAATATTCTGCCCTCAAAGGAGTGGGAAGACAGAAACTAAACACAGAAAATAAGAGCTGTGAAGAAAAACCAAGCAAGTGGCAACCAGGATGTCTTTATTTTACATCTGTTGGCCCAAGAGATTGGCGTCCAAGAAAAGACATATGAGTTAAGCCATAGAGCAAGCCTTGGACATATCCAAGAAAGAGTATTCTAGGCATAGACAAAAATACGTATCATTATTCCGAGCAGAACTTGTTTGATAGGCAGAAGTCCAGTCTTTTGATTATAGTGAGTGAAGGAACAGCAGGTAAGTGTGACATCAGAGGAGTAATCAAGAACCAGGAGCCAGGCTGTATAGGATTTTGTTGACCATGGCAAAAGTCTGGATTTTATTATGAATGTGAAATAAAGTTGCCAGTGGGTTTTGAGCAGGTGAGTGCTGTGATCAGGTTTACTCTCTAAAAGAACCTCCTCAGCTGCTGTATAGAAAAGAGACCTTAGGGAGAGCAAGAAGGAAAGCAGTGAGACCAATCAGGACACGACCGCCTTATCTAGGCAAGGAATGTTGATGGCACGGACTGGAGTGATGTCCATGGAGGGAGTCAGGAGGTACTGGATCATGGGACCTATTCCGCTAGTTACATAAACATAAGCTATAGGACCTGAGACAGGGGAGCGATTTTGTCACATGCTTTCCCTTGGCAGACTGAGCTGTATAAGAACTCCACTGAGCAAAGGGTCAATTCAACCCTTTGATCTTTCTTCTGCATTTCTCTCTGCCTATTGAGAATCTATGTTAAGAGTGGTTTGGATTTTTGCAGAAGATCTGAAAGTTAAATCCATGTTTTCTGAATAATCACAGGAGATGGCTTTCTCCAGCACAAAAGGTAGCTTCATCTCCCAATGAGAAAGGATAGTAACCTCCAACACATTTCACTCACAGTAAACAACTAAAGATGAGCATCAATTATTAGGATGTCCATTACTACAGATCCAGGGGCTGGGGATAAATAGCCTTGTCTAGAGGCTTTAAAATTATCAACAAGTTGTAGCTGCTTCTCTCGTTAATGTGAATCCTCCCATTGCTGATTTTCCAGAGATAAAACCCCACACTGTTGAGGGAGGTTGAAATTAAATCTTGTAATAAATTATGCGCTATCTGAGACTGTATTCTGCTGTGATCCCACCTGGGTTGCCGATAAATAAACAGAGTTATAAAACACAGACTCTGTCAGAGACTCAGAGTTCTATTGCCTGTGTTTACTACCTGTTCTCTCCTCTCCATTTTATTTTTCTCTTGAGTTCTTTAAAAGAGAACAATCCCTATTGAGTTATTTTGATCCCCATCCATTTCTTTTTAGAAGTTAACAATTCATGCAAAATAGGCTCTAATTTTTTTTCCAGAGTATTTAGCAGGACAACTAATCTTGATTTTAAAAAGCTGTCTAGTGTTTTTCCCTTTCCTACTAGCCTGGACAGATTTCGTTAGTAACCATAACATACAAATGCCAACTTTTCCTGTCTTCTAGACTAGTGTGCATCTGGAAAGCATTTCCCAGGCCTTAGAATTGTCTCTGAAGCACTAGGATTGCATGGTCACTAGATTTATACCCGAGGGGATTAAATCCCAGGTATTTCCCCAGGACTCCCTTTATTCCTCTTTGCCATCTACTGGTTTTCCTCTCATTCCTACTCATTCTCACCTATTCAAGACAAGGATAGCTGCCTCAGCCTTCCTCACTATTCTGACTCTTGTCGTCAGGCTGGGTGACTTTCCATCCATATAGTGAACACTTCCAGCACCCGAACCTCTTAAGTCTTTAAACTTTCAATGCCCCATGTTGGAAAAAAAATGCTACATGTGAAATGTCATTGAGTATGAAAAGAATCTATATGCTAGAATTCCTAAAATGGAGAAATCCATTAAGTGGACGTTGTTTACATTTTACAAAAGAAGAATGGAAGATTTTGATATGTTGGCTAGATCTTAAACCTAATCTGCATTTCCAGTGAGCATGAGAATGATGATTTGGATTAGTTCAAGGTTGCTTTGACTTCAGTTTACTAAGGAAGTAAGAAACAGTGGAAAGGACATACATGAGTTATGGATAGAAGCGGACGTGGTTCTCCATTGCCTCCCTGGCTCCTCACAAAGCGGCACTTGAACCTCAGGTCTATTTATGTTTGAATTACTCTTTGTTTGTTTTCCAGATAAACAAGAAATTTCTGATCTTTAAGTTGGTCAATTTGTGTGTTTGGGAAGTTTCACAATTTAATTGTTACTGAATGCTTTATTACATATCAGATTGGCAAATAGAAATAGCAACATAATTGCCTGCCATGTCTGACACCTCTTTTCTTAACAACTTCTGTGGATGTAGGTGGAAATGGCCCTGACTTAAAAAATGAGAAAGAGAATAAAGGGACAGAATTTCAATGCCTACTATGAGTTGTATCCTACGAAAATCCCATAAAATGTCAATTTTACAGGAGAAAAATTTAAGGCAGTTTGAAAAGTTACACGCACCTCCCCATAAAAGAATGATGGCCACTGTAATTGAATATGGACAAGACAGATGGGCACAGCAACCAACTTCTTGATGAAATATTTAAAGGGGTGATTACTTAACAGGTATAATTGCTGATCTGAATTTGCAAACTCCACTGAGGAAGAGCAGTATGTGCTCAGAGCTAAAGCTAAAGGGCCTTTTGAAGCTTTTCTCTCATACAGATTAGGAGGGAAAATGTAATACTTCATTTAGCAGAACAAAATTGTAACTGTTCACTTCCTTTTTTCTAAGAGTATTTTTCTCTCCTTTTTTTGCTATCTTATATTCAAAAGAAATGTTTTTTTTGTTTTGTTTTGTTTTTTCATTTTTACTTATTTATTTATTTATTTATTTTTGGCTGTGTTGGGTCTTTGTTTCTGTGCGAGGGCTTTCTCCAGTTGCGGCAAGTGGGGGCCACTCTTCATCGCGGTGCACAGGCCTCCCGCTATTCCGGCCTCTCTTGTTGGGGAGCACAAGCTCTAGACGCGCAGGCTCAGTAGTTGTGGCTCACAGGCCTAGTTGCTCTGCAGCATGTGGGATCCTTCCAGACCAGGGCTCGAACCCTTGTCCCCTGCATTGGTAGGCAGACTCTCAACCACTGCGCCACCAGGGAAGCCCAAAAGAAATGTTTAAATAAAGGCAAACATAAAGTGGAAGTCTTTCTTGTGCCCAGTTATTCAGAATATGCTTCCCACTTTTTATAAATGCTAAATCACATTGAATGATTCTGACAAAGCTAATAAGTGGATTTCACTTCATTCCCTTACAATATCACTCCTTTCCTTTGTAGTTTTCTTTCTTTAAAAAAGCTCTTTGCGCTTTTGAACCTTTCTTTCCAGCATACAGAAAAATTTTGTTGCTTCAGACCCTGAGTCATCCCTACTCTTACCCTCCTATCAAAGTTTGCCCATCCCAGATCCCATTCTCTCCAGGACCTAGAAGTCTCACTGTTCAAAGGCATGTCAGCTTCCCACTGCTACACTTATAACTGAACCTGGAATTTTTAGTCATCATCACCTGTAGACCTCTAGAATAAGCTGCTTTAAGTTCGGTGGTTCAGAATGAGTAGGATGGTGCAGATAGTTTGTTAGCAGGTTGCCTTAGAGTTGGAGTGCATACCTTGATATTTGTACCAAGATTTATTATGTCGCCATACCTGTCTTCCATTTATTTGGCTCTCTTGACTTCAGTGTGTTATAGTAGGAGGAGTAGGATCCTTACAGCAACATAGCAATGATATAAAAATCAGTGTGGCTGCTGGATTATAGGGTCAGAATAGAAGAGGCAATTAAGTGCAATGTATTAGGGTATAACTCACTCAGAATCAGGCAAATGTTGGATCTATGCTCGCTTCTTAAGAATCAGGGGGCTGGAGTTTTAGGCTTTTCAAGTTAAGCAACATTAGTGTTTTCTATTTTACATTTTGTTTATAATTACCGTGTGTGTGTGTGTGTGTGTGTGTGTATGTGTGTGTTAAGAACACTTAAGATCTACTCAGCAAGTTTCTTGGTAGGAATGGAAATTGGTAGAGCCATTATGGAAAACAGTATGAAGGTTCTTCAAAAAATTAAAAATAGAACTAACATACGATCCAGCAATCCCTCTTCTGGGTAGATATCCAAAAGAAATGAAACCTGTATCTTGAAGAGATATCTGCAGTCATGTTTACTCCAGCATTATTTATAATAGCCAAGTTATGGAAACTTGTGTCCACTGACAAATGAATTGAGAAAGGAAATATGATACACACACATATATAAATTTTACATTTTCTTTAATAATAAATAAACCTATCTAGTAGTAGCTGTATGTAAGACATGACTCTTCCATTTGTATGTGATAGAAACTTAGTTCAAACTAGTGTGCATAGAAAGAATACTTTTAAGAAATTTCTAAAGTCATGGCTGAGTCAAGAGCATTGAGATTGATTTTGATTTCCTCTGTAATTGTTAGGCACATTCTTCCAAAATGTTAGCCAAGACAGCTACCAAGAGCTCAAGTTTATACGTTAGCTTTCAGAAAAGGTCTTATTTTGACAGTAATTTAGCCCAGCTTGGGTCCCCTGCCAGAGAGTGCAATTCACATAGATTACAATGTGATTCACACAACTCATGTATCAGTTTGTTCCCTTACGTCTTTCAGGTCCATGGTTAAGTACCAAGAGTTCATCAAACCTTCTTACACACTCTATAAACTTATAACACTGCCCTTGCCCACACTCTCCACACACCTTCCTTGCTCTATACTATTCTCTACAGAACTTACCACTATGTGACACACTACATATTTTATAGGTCTTAGTTTGCCCATGTTCTGCTGCCCTGAAATGTAAACTCCCTGAGGAGATTTCACAGCCCCCCACACTTTGTTTATTGCTGTATCCTAAGCACCAAGAATAGTGCCTGATACTTTGTCACCAAGAATATGTGCCAAATGAATGAACTGATGAATAGATTCTGAAGGGACAGTTTGGTGCTATTACCAAAAGAAGAAGGAATGATTTCTGTATATTAATTTTGTATCCTGAAACTTTACCAAATTCATTGATGAGTTTCTATCCAATAACAACAGAATAACAGAAAAAGAAATTAAGAAAACAATCCCATCTAAAATCACATAAAAAAAGAATAAAATACCTAGGAATAAATCTAAGGAGGTAAAAGACCTGCACCTGGAAAAACAGAAGACACTGATGAAAGAAATTGAAGATGACACAAACAAATGGAAAGACATACTGTGTTCATGGATTGGAAGAATTAGTATTGTTAAAATGACAATATTTTCCAAGGCAAGCTACAGATTCAATGCAATCCCTATCAAAATACCAATGGCATTTTTCACAGAACTAGAACAAATCATTCTAAAATTTGTTTGGAAACACAAAAGACCTCGAATAGCCAAAACAATCTTGAGAAAGAAGAACAAAGCTGGAGGTATCACATGCCCTGATTCCAAACTATACTACAAAGCTACAGTAATGAAAGCAGTATGGTACTGGCACAAAAACAGACACATAAATCAATGGAACAGAATAGAGAGCCCAGAAATGAATCCACGCTGATATGGGCAATTAATCTACAACAAAGGAGGCGAGAATATACAATGGGGAAAAGACAGCCTCTTCAATAAATGATGTTGGGAAAACTGGACAGCTATATGCAAAAGAATCAAACTGGACTACTACTGCCACAAAAAAACCCTCAAATACACTAATTAGAAGAGATATTTGCACCCCTATATTCTGTGCAGCATTATTTACAATAGCCAAGATATGGAAGCAACTTAAGTGCGCATAAGTGGATAAATGGATAAAGAAGGTGTGGCATATATATACATATATATATATA
Organism: Balaenoptera acutorostrata; assembly: GCF_949987535.1. Lineage (NCBI taxonomy): Eukaryota > Metazoa > Chordata > Mammalia > Artiodactyla > Balaenopteridae > Balaenoptera > Balaenoptera acutorostrata. The sequence goes on from NC_080072.1 coordinate 19,015,607, forward strand.
TATTTATATACACCAAATGGAATATATTCAACCATCAAAAAAATGAGATCTTGCCCTTTGTGACAACATGGATGGACCTAGAGGCTATTATTCTAAGTGAAATAAGTCAGACAGCAAAAAACAAATATCATATGTTTTCACTTATATGTGGAATCTTAAAAGCAAAAAACAAATGAACCAACATAACAAACATAGTCATAGATACAGAGAACAAACAGGTAGTTGCCATAGGAGAGGGAGCTGGATGAAAGAAAAAGGTGAGGTAGATTAAGAGGTAAGAACTTCCAGTTACAAAATAAATGAGTCATGGGTACGAAATGTACAGTATGGTGAATATAGTCAGTAATTATGTAATATCTTTGTAAGGTGACATATCATAACTAGACATCATGGTAATCATTTTGAAATGTAAGAAATATTGAATCACTATGTTGTACACCAGGAGCGAACATAATTTTGTAGGTCAATTATATTTCAAAAACAAACAAAGTCATAGAAAAATATATAAGATTTGCGTTTATCAGAGGTGGAAGTTGCAGGGAGAGAAAACTTCATGAAGGTAGTCCAAAAGTACAAACTTCAAGTTAAGAGATAAATAAGTACTAGGGATCTAATGCAAAACATGATAAATAGAATTAACACTGCTGTATGTTATACATGAAAGGTCTTATGAGAATAAACCCTAAGAGTTCTCATCACAAGGAAAAAATTTTTCCTATTTCTTTTACTTTGTATCTATACGAGATGATGGATGTTCACTAAACTTATTGTGGTCCTCATTTCATGATGCATGTAAGTCAAATTATTATGCTGTACACCTTAAACTTACACAGTGCTGTATGTCAATAAAACTGGAAGAAAAAAAGAAAGAGAAATGAGAGACAGCCAAGCTAAAACAATAGTCGTGTGCTCCAGATCTTTATTCATTTTGTCTTAGAATTTAAGTGAGTAGAATCCATACATATCTAAGTACTTTTCAAGCAAACTATGAATGCTGAACATCACATGTCCTTTAAAGCTCATGTGTAAAGTATCACAAAAAGTTAATGTCTGACCAGGAAAAAAAAAAAAAAAATATATATATATATATATATATGCTCAGGGAAAAGTTGGCAGAGGCAAGCTGATCCATCTCAGACCTTCTGTTAATGCCTATCTCCACCTACTACACTATGAGCGCTTACCACTGTATGTTAGGAGGGGGCCAACATCTGAAAATCACTTATTAATTCTTTATAGGAAAGTATGTGTATGCACATGTGCCTTTGAAGTACACTTTATGTCATTACCTGTGTGCCAGGTGGCTCTCTGACTTCTCCCATTATTTCAGACCATATTGCCACATCGGTCTGTGTTTTCTTCTTAGAGGAGGAACATGAATGGAGGGTAGCCTGGGGGCCAAGAGGGATCCTTCCCTGGGGATGCAGACATCAGATCACCAGCCTGATTGCCTTCTTCACCTGGCAAGCTTCAAACTCCTGACTGTTTCCATCCTCCCATGCTTCCTCCCAGTTCAAAGCTGATTCTGCTCCTGTACCAACCCAGCCCACTTGGCACTAATCTAAAGAATAGTTGCTCAGAGACAGCCTCAGTTGGTTCTCACCATGGTATTTTACAGGCTATATATTTTATTCCAGCACCTAAGGACTCTTAACTTGAAGAGAGATAAACATTGACAACTTCTTTTTCAGTAAAAATCAGAATTAACTTGTAATTGTTTTTAAGCTATTTCCAAAGATCCAAAGTATATTTATCAGTGAATAAATTACCTGACCAAATTCACACGTGCATATGAGTTATCCCGTTACCTTGTACTCATCTTGGGAGGTGAGGCTGTTCTTTGCTCTCCACCTTAACCACATTCTCTCTTTTCACCAATGTCTTTAAAAAAAGAACTATGTAAAAATAATAAGAGGGAACAACTATTGAGGACTTGCTATACATCTGGTATTTTTGAAATGCTTTAAATAAATGAACTCCTTTAATCCTCATGAAGACCTTCTGAAGCAAATACTATTATATTATTAGCTGTATTTCATAGATAAAATATTGGGTTGGCCTAAAAGTTTGTTCTGCTTTAAGTAAAAATAAAAGAAACATTTTTCACTTTCATCAAGAACTTTATTGAACAACATATTCATTACTTTTTGGCCAGCCCAATGTGTGGAACAACAATAAAGGTTTTAAATGGCATGCCAAAGTTTACACAAAGAGGTAGAGCTTGCTTAATAAATATTTCCTTAAACTCTGTCTAGGAGAGCCAAATCTAATCTTCAAAACCATGTTTCTATTTATAGTCACTCATTTAATCATCTAGTATTTATTTAGATGCTACTGGATATTATATGCTCTATTGGGTATTTGGAATCCAACATGAATAAAACACCCTGATCCCAGCCAAGAGTGACATTTACTTGTGGACATTACCATCTAACCTGAAGTATTTTAGATGTTCAAAATGTCCATCTGGTTTCCCTCATATTTATTTTATTTCTAAAAATCAATCACCATTTTATGATCTTTCTAAGTGTCTATAGAAGATAACCCTTCCATGCACTAACTAAAATGTCTCCATTCCCCCAGACTTCTTTCTTTTATTTTCAAGATGATAATATATGTGTGGTTAGAAATTGATCAACTAAAGAAATATATATAATATAGTCTATATGATATAGTGTATGTTTCTCTCTTAGACTTTTCTCCCAGTCTGCCCCCTCTCCCTCTCATCAAAGATGCCTGCTATTCCTTAGTCCTGCTATAAGTAGGTATGTGTGTGTGTGTATACACATACTGTATTTTATATATATATATATATAATTATGCTTTAATTGTTCTGAAGACTTGTACATCTTTTTTTTTTCTGTAAGCACACTTAATTGTAGCTTTGTTCTATGAAATAAGTCAGCCCGAATAAGCTAGATGTAATGGAGATGTTAATTTATTTCAGAGATGTTTCAGTCATTCTGAAAAAGAAGAGAAGGGCAAGAGACTGAGTGTATGATAGTCAGTGGTACAATGGAGCATGGTGGCAAAGCTATACATGAAGGACACTGAGGACTTATTGGAGAGACAGTTAACATTGAGGATGAGCAATGGAGTACAGACTCCAATAAGTATGAAGACGTACTGAATCTATGCTAGTAGAAAGAGGGTATATGAAGATGCAACTGATGCTTAAAGTGGAAGGCTTGAAATCGAAATGATGGAGATGGGTCAGTCGTTGGCAATAACAAGGCAATGAGTGTCTCAGGTAAGGGGAGTGCAAGAATGTTAGAGAGGAGATCAAGGCATGAGAGGCTAGGACTTTGAAAGAAGCATCCATTTGAGTATTGAGAACTCCAGGAATAATGACAGCAATATTAGTGGAGAGAGTGATATTGAAATGTATGTGTTGAGGTCTTAACTGCAATTCTGTGTTTTGGGGAGAAAGAGAGGACGTCATAACAAAATAGATAAGAGCAAAATAAACAAAGACAAAATATGTCTCGTTATGGTCTTCTCCATCTTGCCTCAGCTGACTATTTCAGGGGAGACACAGAAAGGTGGGCCTCGGCTATGATGGGAAAAGACTTCCTCAGAAAGGATTCCTATCCTTAGATCATTCTTCATATGATCTAAACAACTATTGAGCATCTTTATTAGCTCTTTGTTCTCTGCAATTATTCATTTCTTCTGGCTAACTAAAAATTATAAGTATACTTAACTTTCATTCATATGAAAATTTTATTCGATGGTGTCAGAAATGGGGCCTTTGGGAGGTAATTAGGTCATGAGGGTAGAGCTCTCACAAATGGGATTAGTGCCCTTGGAAAAGGGACCTCCCAGAGAGCTGTCCAGAAAAAAACTGTCCTTTTTCTTTCATGTGAGAATGCATTGAGATATCTCTTGCATGTGGAACCAAAAAATAATACAAATGAATCTATATACAAAACAGAAACAGACTCACAGACATAGAAAAGAAACTATGGTTACCAAAGGGAAAAGGGAGGGGGGGGGGAGGATAAATTAGGGGTATGGGATCAACAGATACAAACTACTATACATAACCTAGATACGCCTCAAGGACTTACTGAATAGCACAGGGGATTATTCCCAATATCTTGTAATAATAGAATATAATAGAGGGGAATACATTTTAAAATGTAGGCTTCCCCTAAGTCCTTCATTTAGCTACAATGTGCTCTGTATGAAAGAACAAGCTACACAGAAGACTCTTACTGAGCAGTGTGTGCCCAAGGCATAGCTCTCAGTGATATAAATAAAGTAGAAGCATATATTGGAAGAACTAAAATGGCATCTAGATAAAATCCTTGAAGAAATAAATAAGACACAACTGTCAAAAAAAGAGATGCCCAGGGCATATAGGTTCTATCCAATTGACAGAAACAACAAATAAATAAGCAAACAGACTAACTAAGCAGCTAACCTCAAATAGTTATTTACCTGAACAATTTCACATAGTCTGTGCAAGGGACAACCTCCATGTCACCACACACACACACACACACACACACACACAGTGCAGTCCACTTTGTAGCAGACAGAGCCCATGGGAGAAACGAGCAATGGGATTTTATAATTTGATGTCCCTTCAGCCCCTAAGTGCCGTTGAATGTGGATAATAAGGAACTGTGTGCATATCTTGGTATTGAGCGCTTTTGAAAAATGGAGGCATCCAGCTGATCAGATGAAATGGAGCCACTCCTGTCTTCTATTAGCAGAGATACTATCCCGATACTAATTTCTAACATGACCCACAGGGGTGGATGCTTCTTACCAAGAGTGACACTGAACTAAATCACACATTAATTTGTTTGATTAGAAAACCAGAAGTTACTTTTCCCTGGGGAACATGGTTTTTTGCTGTGAAGCACAAAAGTTAAGTGGAGTGAAGAAGACACTGGAAAGATGTTAAAACAGGCAACCTTCTCAATAATAAAATTAAAAATCATAAAAAGAAATTACCTGCAAATTCAACAAAACTAATGTGCAGACACATAGCTATCTCAGGATCCCAAGTTAACTTTGTCATCGTATGGAAGTTCATACCCAGGATTTGGTTGGGATGAGGGGTGGTGACCATGGGGGAGAGTGGGAGAAAGACAGTGAGAAAGCACAGTCATAAGGAAGAGCTTATGAGAATCACTACTCAGAGATGAAATGGAAAACCAGCATTTATTTTTCTCAATCATGCTTTATTTAAGCCATGTAGGTATGCTTGTGTATGTGTCTAATATACACATATACATGATGTATGTATATATTATACACACATAAATTTATATATTGTATGTGTGATTATTTGTACATTCACATGCATACACACGTATGATATATTCACATATGCACACATGTATATATTTCTTCTGGTTATGGGAATGTTTTTGTAATGCTTCATTTTTTTTGTTTTTTGTTTTTGCTTTTGTTTTTGTAGCTGAGGTAAATAGAATCTGATCATACTCCTGATAAAGCCTATCTTTTCCCAAAGTTAAACTTGTGACTCTGAGGCCTTGATTGATTAGTTTACATTGATAGATACAGTCTCTCGTATCGAAAGGCAGTGCTACTGACACACAAGAACTAGGGCATAGATTTAGAGTTGCTATTCTAGAAGCTTTTGCAGGATTTCACAAGTTGATACGTGTAGCTTAATGGTTAAGGTTAGGGCCAATTCCAAAGAAGAATTAACAAGACATAATAACAGTGGTTAACATTTTTCAGACCTTACCATTTGCCATGTACTATGCTAAGCAATTTATTTTGACTATTTTATTCTCCCAAACATTCAATGAAGGGAGTACTACTATTATCTCTGTCTTATAGATGAGGAAACTGAGACTTAGAGAGCTTAAACAGCTCCCCCTGATGACACACCTGGGTAGAGAGCAACAGAGATGTATGCAAACATGTTACCTTTTTCCAGAGCCAACTTACAACTTCACTAGACTTGGGATGACCTTGGGCCAAGCAGTCACTGAGATTAACCTCCATTAAAAACCACAGGTACCTTCTATAGCTATTCAGATCAGGATAAATAGTCCATAAACTTACAATCCAGATGAGAGGAAAAAGAAGGAGAACTGTATATGTTCATGCAGCATTCACGGCAATGCAATGACATTGTCCAGGGAGAAAAATGGAAAAGCCTCATCAGCATTCACAAATTTCCTAAATGTAATATAAAAATACATTCCTTGTCATACTTAATGACTATCTGCTTCCACTTGGAGCAATCGGAACTTCATTTGCAGATTTGAATTGTTGTTTGTTTAAAGCTTCTCTCTTCCTCTCTCTCTCTCTCTTTTTCATCAAACCCAACAGAATCCACAAACAACCCTAGTTCCAAAGCCCGAGTGTGGAGCCAAAACATGTTGAACAGCAGCAGCAGAGAGAGTAAGTGGCAATAATTCCACCACCATTGAAAGAGCAGATGCACACACACACTGGAAAGCAGGCATGTTCCCATAAGACATAGATTTTGGAAAACATGGCCACTCCTCTAGGAATTAAAGCACTTTTTCAAAGCATATGTATGAATATCAATGTCTTCTAAGGCACTGTTTATGAATATGTTATAAAATGTGGGCAAATCTTGACTGCAGTGACTTTTTCTAACACTGCATCAGAAAGCCTGGTTTTGTAACCTCTGCATCATAAGACTGTGTCTTAACTCTTTTCCTAACTCCAGTGAGCATTACCCAGGCCTCATCTGCAATGGGCATTATTTGCTTCATAGCTGTGTTCTTTTTCAAAGATCACAAAGTGGTAGAAATCACTGAAATGTTACTCTTTTTTCTGCATGCTTTCTGTATATATGTGCATAGTATATGCATGCATGTATATGTATGTATATATGTGTCTGTCTATTTTTATATTTATCTATGTATCCATATATCTATGAATATCATTGCTTTATAATGGGGATGCATTGACTCGTCGTTGTCCCTTTACACATTTATATTTCTTGCCTGACATCCCTATAGTCGCATTTGAATTTGTAACTGTAACTTTATATACTTCTCAAGTCATTTCAGTTGTACATATTTTGTATCCTTAACTAGATGAGTTCAGAAAAGGAGTTCTCTCTTTTATTTTCTTCAGAGCACAGGTACATCAACTCTTAAATTTGAGAGCAAAATTTTGTGTGCTTGTGTATTTTTAGAGACTATATCAGACCCTCAAAGGAGTCTATTACCCGAAGAAATTTTAAAGGTCCCATAAAGATCTCTGAATTCACATTCATGATTTTATGACCTCCATTATTTTACAGCTAGAGAAAAAAGTGTTTTGGCAAAGGTCTATACTATATTATACACTGTACAAATTAATGCCAGACTAGGATTAGCATGAGGTCATATGACCAGCAGGCAAAGTGCCACTTTCAAGAATTCGATCTATGTTTAGATTTTTAATCAGTATTTGCTTCAATTTTGTGTACCCTGCATAGTTTTTGGCAAACGTAGGTAAAGCAATGATTGAATAACACAGTCCCAATTTCAAAAAGAGAAAAATTTGAATCAGTCTTCTGAACCCTCTCAGAATACCTGCATTGCCTGATTCTGCTCTGGATGTGTTGATCTGGGGGTCACAGAATAAATTTTCAATGACGATGACAACAAACATCACCAAAGAGATGATTCCAGTTTTTAAGAAGAATGATGCTCGAGTGTACTTACTCTAGTGTCTTGCTTTTCTGCCTCCAAGTTACTGTGGTCAGCCACATCCTAACTTTCCCGTAAATAAAAATACATTTCAGGAAAACGAGAGTGGTAGAGAAAAGAATGAAGACCACTGTCCATTTGAGAGACCATCTGGTGCAAAAAAAAATTTTTGCTTCAGTTGTAGTTTTTGCCCCCTGTAGATCTTTTCCCAAGTTGCACTTCATTCACCTTCGATTACATGTGCATTGGATTGTTCCATGTGCCTTGGCAGTATATTCAGGAAGTGGTTCTTTTTCAGAACGTTAAAATCCCAAGATGAAATAAACGCCGCTTCAGGAAGCTGCAATCTTCAAGGCACTGGAGAGTTTCCTGAGGGCAGAACCTCCTTTTCTGAGCTCATCCTCCTGCTTAAGAAAATAGTTTTGGCTTCACGAGTCCCACCCATCTATTGTGTTTCCTTGAAAAGCACAAAGGATAAAAACAAGTAGATGACCTCTTGAGAAAACTATGTTTGTAATCTATTTCCTGCTGAAAATTACTTCAAAAGTAAATTTGAGTCGATTTTGGAAAGCAAAGAAAAATGCCTCTGCTCCTTCTCGGTCAATATTACTTGGGACTTACTACCTCTTACTTATGCTTCTCTTACTTTTCTTTTTTTACCCACACTCTGTCCCCTTGGGGGTCAAAGTCCAATCAGTCAAAAGCTTTAAGGAAGAGAGACTTGACCATTCCCAAAGAAAAACAATATGTAAAGAATAAGAATATTTAATGGATGGAAATAACCAGATGAAGCACAATCTGAAAGAACATAGGGATGGTGACATTTTGTATATTAGCAAAGAAAATAAAAGTCTCAAATGGATTTTGTTTTAAAAAGTAATTGAGGTAACTCTAAAGCACTCAAGAGTTTTATTGAGTATGTACTATGAGCACTGCTCTATGAATATATCCAGAAGAAAATGCAAGGGAATAACTAGACAGAGTCTAACCCTTAAGTCACCATTTATAGTTGAGGAAATAAAATGTAGACTTGTGAAAAGCAAATTAACAACAAAATGAAAGTGATTCGTATAGACAAGAAGTTAAAGGAGATTCCAGAAACATCCTCGATTAAAGAGTGTATCATATTTTTAGTTTTTGTAATTAATTTTTTTATTTATGTAAACTTTAAAATTACAAGACTTTTTCATATATGTTATCTCCTATTATCCCTAAATTAAGGTCTTAAAGTAGATGTGTCATTGCACAGATGGTAAATTGGAGCTCAGATATTTTCAGTAACTTTCCCAATGGTATATGTTTAGAGAATGTTAGAATCATGACTTGAACTCCTGTGTTGTGAGTCATGGTCCTAAGCTGATACAGGATGATAAAAGTAAATGAAATGCTGGAACTTAAAAGAGTTCCTTTATTCATCAAGTATATACAGAATGATCAAAATATTTCAGCCACTTTGCTAGGCATTGGGCATATCTGTGTGAACAAAACATAGCCTCTGCTTCCTCAGAGAAGGATAGTAAAGAAAAATAAGCAATACCTACTAAATATGAGACATGAAATGATTGAGGGAATAATGATGATCAAATAGCATTTGCTAAAGCTCTTCAAAGTCTTGGATTGTTAGACTGGAGCCCCCTCAAAGCAGAGTGGTTTAGGACATCGAGGATATGAGAACCCAGGAAGAAACAAGTACTTGCCCTCAAAAGGGTCACCATCTGAGAAGAGAGAAGCTTACCATTTGAGAGAAAAGGAGATAGTTCCACAGTCTGGTTAGCAGCTCAATCTTCCAAATGAAAAATCTGTTTTTAAATCCCAGTGCTATAGTGTTCTAGCTGTGAGAATTTGAACAAGTTTCTGTATACTCACAATGAATTACTGAAAAGAGAAATTAAGAAAATAATCCCATTTACAATCACATCAAAAAGAATAATATACCTGGAAATACATTTAAACAAGGAGGTGAAAGATCTGTACACTGAAAAAAAAAAATTGAGGAAAACACAAGTAAATGGGAAGATATTTCATGTCCATAGATTAGAAAAAATAATATTGTTAAAATGTCTATACTACCCAAAATAATCTACAGATTCAATGCAATTACCATTAAAATTCCAATGGCATTTATTACAGACATAGGAAAAACAACCCTAAAATTGATATGAAACCACAAAAGTCTTCAAATAGCCAATGCAATCTTGAGAAAAAAGAACAAAACTGACGGCATCACACTTTCTGATTTCAGACCATATCAAAAGGCTCAGAAATGAACCCATGCATATGGTCAATTGATTTTCTACAAAGTCTCCCAGAATAAGTAATGCAGAAACGATAATTTCTTCAATAAAAGGAGTTGAGAAAACTGGACATCCACATGCAAACGAATGAAATCCCTATCTTACACAATACAAAAAATATCAACTCAAAAGATGTTTTGAACTTGAGCATAAGACCTGAAACTACAAAACTCCTATAAGAAAGCATAGGGAATATGCTCCTTAACATTGGTCTTGGCAATTATTTTCTGGATTTGACACCAAAAACAGAGACAACAACAGCAAAAATAAACAAGTGGGACTACATCAAGCTAAAAAGCTTCTGCAAAGCAAAGGAAGCCATCAACAAAATGAAAAGACAAAGTATGGAATGGGAGAAAATATTCACAAACCACATGTCAGGTAAGGGGCTAATATCCAAAATACACAAGGAACTCATACAACTCAATACCCATCCCACGAAAAAAATCTGATTAAAAAATGGGAAGAGGACCTGAATAGAAATTTTTCTAAAGAAGATATACAAATGACCTACAGGTACATGAAAAGGTGCTCAACATCATTAATCATTAGGGAAATGCAAATCAAAACCACAATGAGAGACAAATGGCCTTCAAGATGGTTGAAGAGTAAGACATGGAGATCACCTTCCTCCCCACAAATACATCAAAAATACATCTACATGTGGAACAACTCTTACAGAACACCAACTGAACACTGGCAGAAGACCTCAGACTTCCCAAAAGGCAAGAAATACCCCACGTACCTGGGTAGGGCAAAAGAAAAAAGAAAAAACAGAGACAAAAGAATAGGGACGGGACCTGCACCTCTGGGAGGGAGCTGTGAAGGAGGAAAAGTTTCCACACACTAGGAAGCCCCTTCATTGGCAGGGACAGGGGATGAACAGGGGGTGGGCAGAGGGGAGAGTTTCGGAGCCATGGAGGAGAGTGTAGCAACAGGGGTGCAGAGGGCAAAGCAGAGAGATCCCCGCACAGAGGATGGGTGCTGACCAGCACTCACCAGCCTGAGAGGCTGCACGTTCACAAAATACACTTTTTCTTCTCAAGTGTTCATGGACATTCTCCAGGAGAGATCATATCTTGGGTCACAAATCAAGCCTTCGTAAATTTAAGAAAATTGAAATCATATCAAATATCTTTTCTGAACACAATGCTGTGAGACTAGACATCAATTACAGGGGAAAAATCTGTAAAAAATACAAACACATGGAGACTAAAAAATATGCTACTAAATAACCAAGAGATGACTAAAGAAATCAAAGAGGAAATCAAAAAATACCTAGAAAAAATGACAATGAAAACATAACGACCCAAAACCTATGGGGTGCAGCAAAAACATTTCTAAGAGGGAAGTTTATAGCAATATAATCCTACCTCAAGAAACAAGAAAGATCTCAAATAAACAACCTAAACTTACACCTAAGGCAATTAGAGAAAGAAGAACAAAAAACCCCAAAGTTAACAGAAGGAAAGAAGTCATAAAGATCAGATCAGAAATAAATGAAAAAGAAATGAAGGAAACAATAACAAAGATCAATAAAACTAAAAGCTGGTTCTTTGAGAAGATAAACAAAATTGATAAACCATTAGCCAGACTCATCAAGAAAAAAAAGGGAGAAGACTCAAATCAATGGAATTAGAAATGAAAAAGGAGAAGTAACAACTGACACTGCAGAAATACAAAGGATCATGAGAGATTACTACAAGCAACTATATGCCAATAAAATGGACAACCTTGAAGGAATGGACAAATTCTTAGAAAAGCACAACCTACTGAGACTGAACCAGGAAGAAATAGAAAATATAAACAGACCGATCACAAGCATTGAAGTTGAGACTGTGATTAAAAATCTTCCAACAAACAAAAGCCCAGGACCAGATGGCTTCACAGGCAAATTCTATCAAACATTTAGAGAAGAGCGAACACCGATCTTTCTCAAACTCTTCTACAAGGCCACCATCACCCTTATACCAAAACCATACAAAGATGTCACAAAAAAAGAAATCTACAGACCAATATCACTGATGAACATAGATGCAAAAATCCTCAGCAAAATACTAACAAACATAATCCAACAGCACAATAAAAGGATCATATGCCATGATCAAGTGGGGTTTATCCCAGGAATGCAAGGATGCTTCAATATATGCAAAACAATCAATGTGATACACTATATTAACAAATTGAAGGAGAAAAACCATACGATCATCTCAATAGATGCAGAAAAAGCTTTCAACAAAATTCAGTACCCATTTATGATACAAACCCTCCAGAAAGTAAGCAGAGAGGGAACTTACCTCAACATAATAAAGGTCGTATATGACAAACCCACAGCCAACATCATTCTCAATGGTGAAAAACTGAAACCATTTCCACTAAGATCAGGAACAAGAAAAGGTTGCCCACTCTCACCACTATTATTCAACATAGTTTTGGAAGTTTTAGTCACAGCAATCAGAGAAGAAAAAGAAATCAAAGGAATCCAAAGTGGAAAAGAAGAAGTAAAACTGTCACTGTTTGCAGATGACATGATACTATACGTAGACAATCCTAAAGATGCTACCAGAAAACTACTAGAGCTAATCAATTAATTTGTTAAAATAGCAGGATACAAAATTAATGCACAGAAATCTCTTGCATTCCTATGCACCAATGATGAAAAATCTGAAAGAGAAATTAAGGAAACACTCCCATTTACCACTGCAACAAAAAGAATAAAATACCTAGGAATAAACCTACCTAAGGAGACAAAAGGCCTGTATGCAGAAAATTATAAGACACTGATGAAAGAAATTAAAGATGATACAAATAGATGGAGAGATATACCATGTTCCTGGATTGGAAGAATCAACATTGTGAAAATGACTCTACTACCCAAAGCAATCCACAGATTCAGTGCAATCCGTATCAAACTACCAATGTCATTTTTCACAGAACTAGAACAAAAAATTTCACAATTTGTATGGAAACACAAAAGACCCCAAATAGCCAAAGAAATCTTGAGAAAGAAAAACGGAGCTGGAGGAATCAGACTCCCTGACTTCAGACTATACTACAAAGCTACAGTAATCAAGACAGTATGGTACTGGCATGAAAACAGAAATATAGATCAATGGAATAGGATAAAAAGCCCCGAGATAAACCCTCGCATATATGGTCACCTAACCTTTGATAAAGGAGGAAAGAATATACAATGGAGATTAGACAGCCTCTTCAATAAGTGGTGCTGGGAAAACTGGACAGCTACACGTAAAAGAATGAAATTAGAACACTCCCTAACACCGCACACAAAAATAAACTCCAAATGGATTAAAGACCTAAATGTAAGGCCAAGCACTATAAAACTCAAAGGAAAACATAGACAGAACACTATATGACATAAATCACAGCAAGATCCTTGTTGACCCACCTCCTAGAGAAATGGAAATAAAAACAAAAATAAACAAATGGGACCTAATGAAACTTAAAAGCTTTTGCACAGCAAAGGAAACCACAGACAAGATAAAAAGACAACCCTCAGAATGGGAGAAAATATTTGCAAACAAAGCAACTGACAAAAATTAATTTCCAAAATTTACAAGTAGCTCATGAAGCTCAATATCAAAAAAACCTAAATAACCCAATCCAAAAATGTGCAGAAGATCTAAATAGACATTTCTCCAAAGAAGATATACAGATTGCCAACAAACACATGAAAGGATGCTCAACATCACTGATCATTGGAGCAATGGAAATTAAAACCACAATGGGGTATCACCTCACACTGGTCAGGATTGCCATCATCAAAAAATCTACAAGCAATAAATGCTGGAGAGGGTGTGGAGAGAAGGGAACCCTCTTGCCCTGCTGTTGGGAATGTAAATTGATACAGCCACTATGGAGAACAGTATGGAGGTTGCTTAAAAAACTAAAAATAGAACTACCATACGACCCAGCAATCCCACTACTGGACATATACCCTGAGAAAACCATAATTCAAAAAGGGTCATGTACCACAATGTTCATTGCAGCTCTATTTACAATAGCCAGGGCATGGAAGCAACCTAAATGTCCATTGACAGATGAATGGATAAAGAAGATGTGGCACATATATACATTGGAATATTACTCAGCCATAAAAAGAAAAGAAATTGAGTTATTTGTAGTGAGGTGGATGGACCTAGAGTCTGTCATACAGAGTGAAGTAAGTCAGAAAGAGAAAAACAAATACCATATGCTAACACATATATATGGAATCTAAAAAAAAAGAAAAAAGGTTCTGAAGAACCTAGGCACAGGACAGGAATAAAGACGCAGATGTAGCAAATGGACTTGAGGACACCAGTAGGGGGAAGGGTAAGCTGGGACAAAGTGAGAGAGTGGCACGGACATATACACACTACCAAATGTAAAATATATAGCTAGTGGGAAGCAGCTGCATAGTAGAGGGAGATCAGCTTGGTGCTTTGTGACCACCTAGAGGGGTGGGATAGGGAGGATGGGAGGGAGACACAAGAGGGAATAGATATGGGGATTTTTGTATATGTATAGTTGATTCACTATGTTACGCAGCAGAAACTAACACAACATTGTAAAGGAATTATACTCCAATAAAGATGTTAAAAAAAAAAAAAAACACAATGAGATAGTATGTCAACCTGTTCGGATTTCTACTATAAAAAACACACACAATAGCAAATGCTGGCAAGGATGTGCAGAAAAGAGGACGTTTGTTCAGTGTTGGTGGGAATATAAAATGGTTCAGACATTATGGAAAACAGTATGGAGATTTCTTAATGAACTTAAAAATAGAGCTATTATATGATCTAGCACCCCACTTCTAGATAAATATCCAAAGGAAATGAAATAACTCAGTGAAAGAGATATCTGTATTTCCATGTTCCACAGCATTAGTCACAATAGCCCAGGTATGGAACCAACCTAAGTGTCCATTAATGCATGAATGGATAAGGAAAATGTTATATATATACACACCCATATGTAATATATATAATCCATACACACACATATATATGGATTAATATAATATAATAAATTAATATAACATAAACACAATGGAATATTATTCAGTCTTAAAAAGAGACTGAAATCCTGCCGTTTGCAGCAACATGGATGAATCTGGAGGTCATTATGCTAAGTGAAATAAGCCAGACAAAGATAAATACCACATGTACTTCATGGTGTCACTTATACATGGAATCTTAAAAAACGAAAGTTGAACTCATAGAAACAGGGTAGAAAAGTATTTGCTGGGGCTGGAAGGGTGGGTGATGGAAATAGGGAGAGGTTGATAAAAGGGTGCAAACATTCAGTTATAAGAGGAATAAAGTCTGAAGATCTAATGTGTAACTTGGTGACTGTAGCTGGTAATACTGTATCATGTAATTGAATTTTGCTAAGAGATTAGAACTTTAGTGTTCTCACAATAAATATAAATAAAAACTATAAAAATATAAAATTTAGATCAGAGTTTATTAGGAAAAAAATAATGCATTGGTGAGGGTGCTAGAAGCATGGGAAATTCTGTGACGGCTCTGTTCTCCAAGTTAGACATACAGCAGAAGATGCTTTGTGTAACAGAACTGGGTTCTTTGATACCAGTGGAGATGACAGAACCCTAACATAACAGAAATCAGAGATCCTCTGACTCGTTTTATGATCTGAGCCACTTTTCAGATCTAGAGCCCAGTTTGAAGATGAGGCTGTCTCATCAGGAAGAAAGAATTTGCAATACCAAATGTATTCAGTAATGACTCGCTCCTTGTTCAGTAACTAAGATCATACATTGAAGAAAAGAGAATGACCAGACAATGTAAGGACTGTTGGTCACAGGGGCTGAGTTTTCACTGGTACTCAGATGCTATTAATTGCTGCTATTAGAGTGGAATAATATGAGGATCAGGTGATAAATGGAATCTTTATCTATATCCAGCTCACAATGATGGAGTTACCCCGTGGTTATTTCCCAGTCTCGGAAGGGCTAACTGGAATGGACGTACTTGATAATTTACACAACACTTACATTATTCCTTGGCCTATGGCCTAAGAGTTATTATAGTAAGAAAAGTCAAGTGAAGTCCTCTGAAATTGCCTCCTCTCCAATCCTCAACCAGGATAGCAAATCAAAAGCATAATCACACTCCCCCACCCCCAAATAGCAGAGATTAATGGTATTCTTAAAGACCTAAAGGATGAATGGTGTGGTCCACATTTAACTTCCTACATCTTCCCTTTAGAAATCAGACCAACCTAGAGTATGAAAATAGATTCCCCCAAACTCAACCAAATAGCGCTTCTTATGGCAGCTGCTCTGTCAACATGAAATGTTTATTTACCAGCAGAGATTAACATGATCTCAAATGCACATAGTCATTGATTGGCAGCAAAGTTCTTTTCCATCTCTACCAAGAAGAGGGGGCATAAAGCAGTTTATCATCATAGAAGATAGAAAACAATATACATTTACATTTTCCCAGTGTCATGCTTAACACCCTCACCCTCTGTACTGTTATTGTATTGTCAAAGGGACTCTATCTGATTATTCCATGTAACCTTACCTTGGCCCGGTATACCACCAACACAATGTTAATCAAATCATACGAGCAAGAAGTTTCACGTAGATTGTGGGCCTTGGTAAGAATATTGGATCCAAAAGTGGGAGATAAAGCCTATGAAGATTTGGAAATTATATCAGGAAATCTCATCCAAAATAAAGAACAAATTGCTGTTTCTCTTACCCTCACCAATAAGAAGAAAGTATAATGTCTGGTAATATCTTCAGCTTCTAGAAGCAGATATTCCATACCTAGAAATACAACTATGTTCCATATAGAGTGACAAGAAGCCTTTAGTGCAAACATACTTGTTGCTTGGGCCATAAAGCTGAGCAAACCCTTTAGTACAAAACTATCTGTGGTAGGAAAAACATTGTAAATTTATAGCAAGATTCCCAATGAGAATTATGATATAAGCTGAAAAAAATCCATTTCCAACAAGGAATTATTCACCTTAAAAAAAGCCCAGCTCCGTATGGATATCCAATTTTCTCAGCACCACGTGTGGAAGAGACTATCATTTCCACATTGTGTATTCTTGGCAATCTTGTTGAAGATCAGTTGATTGTTTATGTGTGGTTTTATTTCTGGACTTTCTATTCTGTTCCATTGGTCTATATATCTGTGTTTACGCCAGAATCATGCTCTTATAATTACTGTTGCTTTGGAATATATTTTGAAATCAGGAAGTGTGGTGCATCCAGCTTTACTCTTCTTTCTCAAGATTTCTTAGGCTATCTAGGGTCCTTTGTGGTTCCATATGGATTTTCAGATTGTTTTTCTATTTCTATAAAAAATAGTGCCACTAGGATTTTGATAGGCGCTGACTGATTTTGTAGATTACTTTGGCTAGTATGGCCATCTTAACAATATTAAGTCTTCCAATTCATGAAAATGGATGTCTTTCAAATTATTTGTGTTTAAAAAAATTTCTTTAATAAAAGTTTTGTAGTTTTTAGTTGTATCAGCTGAGAGAGACCAGCAACAATACATGATAAGATGAAAGTGGTAGAGCCAGGATCAAGCAAGAGCTGGGTTGGAAACACAGGCAGGGTGCACAAAGAGTTGGCCCAGAACCCTATAACATCTCCACTGTCACACTGTGGCTGCTCCCTCAGCTCAAACCCATTGGTAACATGGGATTCCCTTTGTGAGAGAAGGAAGAAAAATTATGAGCTTGGTTTATATAAGCCTGGTATATTGTATGAGCCAAAAATGGATGGTGGCTGTGTTACAGTCCCATATAGAGTGGTCCTTAAAGACAGCAGAGATGGGAAATCCTCCCAACGGGCAGAACTTCCTGCAGTGTAACTTCTTATCTTCTTTATATGGAAAGAGAAGTGGCCAAAATAAGAATACATATGGATTTTCCATGGCTATGCATTATTGGCAAAGACAAAGAATGCATTATTGGATAAATCCTTAGTCTAGAAGTATCAGGAGCCATAAATTTGAGTCCCTTCTTTATTAATGCAGTATGTATGTTTTCATTACAATCAATGCATCTTGCATAAATGCATAGACATTCTGTTTAAATTACTTTTGTTTGCGGGAAACCACAGAAGGAAAAAATTAAAGTATCTTCATAGATGGAGGATAGGGACTATCAAATATTATGTCGTCACCCTACTCTTAACAAGTAGGTAAAATTTAGAAGAAAAGATATAATTCATTGAATAAAAACCCTGTTGGGGACCCAAAGATATAGTCACAATAATCACTTTTTAAGTCATGCCCTGGAGCATGGCACTTGCATGGTTTGGACTTTAAAAGGTGGTCATGGGTCTAATGAATGTGTTGGTTTATTGGTAATAAATAATAAAAGTAGCTAAAACATATACAGCGTCTGCTATGTACATGGCACTATTCTGTTTGCTTTACATAGGTGAACTAATTTAAGCTTTTCCTACAGTTGTTGAACTATTACTAAATCAACTTTATAGAGTGAGAAACTGAGGCATGGAGAGGTTAAGCAGTTTATTCAGCTAGAAAGATAGACATCTAGGACGCATTAGCTGTAGTCCAAACTCTTCAGTGTTCTTGCACCAACGACAGAGACAGATCACTGTATCCTTCAGGAGTTGGGTGGGAAGAGGGAGCCATGTCCCTTGATAACCCAGCTAACGTCAGTTTGTATAAGGTTCCACATTTCACGTATATACTTCCAGTCACAATTTGAAATCTGAAATATTGGAATATTTTTTGTGTTCTGTCTCAAGCCAAACCTTCTGAAAGGAACTTTATAGCTGCTTGTCCTAACTCCATTCATTCCCTTCTCCAACTTATTATCTGCACTTTTGCCATATTATTCCCCTTAAACTCTACTTCTCTTCCTGCTCAAAAACCTTCCACAGCTCTGGGATGCCTACATGATAAAGTTTACAAACCTCAGCCAGACATCCAAGATGGTTATGTCTTTACCAGATGTCAAAGGTCAAATCTATTTACCATGTCCCGTCCCCTACCCCCATCTCACATTTTTTTGGCCTCCACAGTTTTACTTAAGCAGAATCGATATGCAAAGACACTTTGGTTTTTTTGTTTTCTCTACAAGTTTACACAAATTATACTCACCTTTCAAGATACAAGGTAAAATAATACTTCTATAAAGTGCTCCCTCATCATTAAATCATAATGTGACCTCTACCTTCTACCTTCTTTAAAAAGACTAGATAATTTACTTGGCAATTTAAATTTTGTCTTAATTGGAGATATATATATATACACACACACACACACACACACACACATATATACACATATACTGCATTCAGCATTTATGTGTTAAGTTTCTTTTGAATTATACTCCTACATTTGGCATTTTGCATTTTGTTTGTATCCAGTATCTCCACAGTATTGTTCACAGTGTTATATTTTTATATTTAAATAATGCATGGACTTGGTTTTTCTTTTTACATTTCTCCATTACAAAATCCTAACAGCATATTTGGTGACTTGATTTAAAATGGAATACATGAATAATGTTTATTAGCTGAATTCAACATGCCACCCTTCTCAAGGTGAGGCACTGACTCTCGTTTGGTAAACTCAGACCTCTTAGTATTTACCTGAGAGAAACTGAGTCAGTTCCTTGGATTTCTTGCAAAAATGGAAAATCATTTTTACAGAGAAGAAACAATCATTTTCTAAGCAATACGGTTATTGAACTACTTTGGCTGAGTAAATAGCTGTTTTTTCCATGGCATATTCGCAGGAAATTCTAATTCTTGTCATGGATTGTGACATATTTTCCCTTTGGTGAAACAAGAGAAAAGGTGTTTTTGGAATTTTAAGCAGTTTTCAACATAGACGTTTCCAACATGCTGATTTTCCCAGAAGTCCTACTGGGTAATCTCATCTACCTTCTTCATGGTTTGAGGGTGATGAATTATATAAAATTATTTAATTGCTTTTCTCTTTTTTCATTCTGCTCTGCCCTTTCATAATGTTGTCAACTTCAGAACTACCCTGTTTCAAATTAAGCTAAAATATTGAAGTCTCTCCTGAGCTAGTCTCCCATTTATGGCTGCTGTAACCGGACACTTTGTCAATACTTTGAAACCAAAAGCTTTACCCTCCCTTCAAATCAACATTTCCCCTTTCCTTCCTATCACCTTTCCATCCATCTAAGCCTTCCTCCACGCATTTCCTCCTTGACTCTTTCACTGCCATCACTCTGGTATAGCAAACATTGTCTGTTACTTGGACTAGTGTAATAGCCTTCTAAGCACCACCCCTTCTTCAGTTTTCTTTTCACTCTGTGAAATCCCTGAACTCTTCTGCCAGATTATCGTTTATTATAGAACATCCTTCCTCACTTTATCACCAGGAGAATGTAAACTTCACGAGCTTTGTCTGTTGCATCACTTTGTCACCGTTTTCTAGAAGAGTGGTTGTCCCATGGCAAGCATGTATTAGATATCTGTTCAAGGAGTTAACAAATCCCATGCTCAAGTACCTTCAACGGCTCCTTATTACTTAAAAAAGCTTGTTATTCAAATCTTTTGTAAAGTTTATAATTACATACGGACAATAGATACAAACTGTGATTACAGTGACAATGAGGATTGGATAACACTTTAAATCAGTGGTCCCCAACATTTTTGGCATCAGGGACCGGTTTCGTGGAAGACAGTTTTTCCACAGACGGGGTGGCGGGGGGCAGGGATGGTGATGGTTCAGGCGGTAATGTGAGCGATGGGGAGCGACAGATGAAGCTCCGCTCACTCGCCTGTTGCCCACCTCCTGCTGTGCGGTCGGGTTCCTAACAGGCCGTGGACCAGTACCGGGGCTTGGGAACCCCTGCTTTAAATACGTTATTACCAAAAATAAAATAAAAGGACCAATTTGGAACTGAGACATTCAGAAAACATTTATAATTGTGTCTTTTCCTTAGGTCCCATAGTTTAATTCTACACTATTAGAGTGCTTTGAATTTTGTTAGTAACAAAATTAAATAAACTATGTACTAGGTAATGCGTTAAGCTCTTTGCAAGTTTACAATCCCATGATTTAAGTTTTATTACACATATTTTACAGATAAGAAAACAGACTTAGATGAAGTAACTTGCCTATGGTCACCCAGCTAGTAAAGGTAGAGCCAGGATTTTTAATTGATCATTGTTTACAATAAAGTATCTTATTTTCTTTGCATAAAAGAGAATCAATATGCTTAGTTTTAAAGAATTAACATTTCATCGAATTCTCTTGATAAGAACAGTCTACTTGCAAAGAGACAGTTTTCTCTCTTTGGGGATAAAGTTTGCCATCTACCTCGGAAGATCTGTGGGAGCCTGAGAGGCCCAGAACAATGTCTTATCTGCAGGTGTGAATTGAAGCCTGATGTAAGGGGCTATGACTGTAAACCCCAGAACAAACAAAATGCAGTCTGCTGTCCCTCGGAGTCATAGAAATGGTGAAGTATTTGATGGCGTTCAAAATATCCAGGAATACTTCCATTTTCACATAATTGCTGCTCTTACCCAGGGACACTTTCTTAAACCAATTTGAAGCTGCCAGGTTAGCAAGGAACTCCCACCTACCCTGGCATTTCATCTCCTTAATACCTTTCACCTTTTCCTGCTTCTTTAACAGATGGATCAAGAAAACTGCTGGAGCTTGAGGGTCCCCGAGAAGCTGCTTCCTCCTTGACCCACACTCTGCTTGATCTCTTGGAAACTGCCAACCCTGGAAAGAAGCATTTTTGTCTTCCCTTGTGGCCTGGACAAAACACAAAGGGAACTTAAGGCAAGAAATATTTTAATATCTTTTTCTACTCTCAGTCTCCGTGATAGCCATCTAATCCACAAACTGAGGGCTAATGCACATGGAAAGGGAAAGAAATCTCAGCGTGTGTGCTCCTCTGACATTTTGATAAGAGCACAGAGATGGGAAGGCGGCACATCCCCTGAACTACCTTTCTGAAGACATACCTTTGCAGTCCTTCTCAGAAAGCTCAGCAGCCCTCCTTTTAGTCTGCTGGGGAAATTGACAAGGGGTTTTAAGAGTCATCAAACCCACAGAAACATATTTGTCAGGTGTCTCTATAATTTAATATATTCTTACATTTTACTTTAAAATAATTCTGTCCACTTCCATTTAAAGAAAATGCCATTTTTGCTTTAAATTCTTATTATAAGATGTTTATCTTGGTTTATTTGCTTGTTTATAGAATTAGAATTTATTGATAGAATAAAACTTGAAAAGGACCTTAAAGATTTTTAATATTATTACTTTGTAATTAATATTACATTAATATTAACATTATTTATATTTTTAGCAGAAACTTTTCTTTGAATGAAAGCTTATTCAAACCTCAACATGGAGAAATCAATCATCAGGATTGCTTTAGATGAAGCATGGCCATAGGGTCTGGCTCCCTCCCCATCTCCCCAGTTCTTGGAGGCCCAAGAAGGTGCTCTAAAAAGCTCACTTGGAATACTGAGGAATTTATCCAAACTGCTCTGGAGGAAGACATAGGGGAATGGATTAGCTCATCAGGCCATGTCACAAGTTGGTGGCAGAGCTGACTCTCAACGGTTGATTCTTGATTCTCACTCCTTTCTTTGAGGTTGGGTCAATCTTTCCGGTCTAGGAGAAATTAAAAAATTACTTAAAGTGGAAAAGTTTGAAAAGAAAACAAAAATAATTTTCCCGACGGCTGGGCTATAAACAATTATCTTGAGACAGATAAAGGTTTCTCACTCATAAATAGGAATATATTAAACCATCATGGAAATATTATGCCAATGACAGGAATTTGTCTTGTTCAGTAAATTTGTTTCTGACTTATAAGTTTTCCCTGATACAGGGAACGTACCTTATACCTGTCCCCAGTCCCCTGAAATGCACTGAGATGCTCCAGGTGGGGACTGTTTAACCTGCAGCTGTCCCAACCAGTGTTTCCTATGCTTGTCGTTCTTGGGAAATAACCAAAGAACCCCAGGCACATGCATACATAGGGGAAATTTGGCATGTGTACGGGAAGACAGGCAAAGCAGTCCTTCGAGAGATAAACAAGACCTTGTTATAATCCAGGATATGCTCTTCAGTACTGAGCTAGGCATCATAACTAGATGTGAGGAAACATTCTTTTGCACCATAGAAGAGAAACACGATGATATTTCAGTTTGTTTAGGAAAAAGTTTTGTCTCCCCGCAGCAGTCTCTTAATCCCTGTTTCTTCTGCTCAAAATCACTGCCCTTTTTTTTCTTCTTTTTATAAATATTTAAGGTCCTTTCTTTCCTACTTGCTACCTAGTCTCTTTCTCCTTGTTTCCTTGTGGGCCTCTCATTTTTTTCTTTTTTCACTTTTTCCTTCCCTCCTTTCCACTTATTTTTGTTCTATTCTCCCCTCTAGCTTTCTTCTCCTCTTCTTTCATTTTCTCTTTTTCTTTCTTTTTTCCTTTCTGTCATTTTGTTTTCCTTTCTCTTTCCCTCCCTCCCTTCTTCCTTGTTTCCATTCCTCCCTTTTGCTCTTTTTCTTTCTTTCTGTTTTTATTTCTTCACTTATACTCTCTTTCATTATTTTTCTTCTTTCTTCCACTGTATTTCTTCCTCCTTTCTTTCTTTCTGCCTTCCACTCAGAGTCATTCATTGAGGGGTTAAGAAATTGGGTTATTTATCCACAAACTTGAATTACTCAATAAGAGAACCTCTTGGGGATTCAACTCTCTGGACTCTCTGAACTGCCCAGTTTAGAGGACAAACTTTCCTATGTCCAAAGAATGCCCTCAGACAGAGAGACATGGGGAAACCACCAGCATGGACGTGAACTGTCTGTACTGACTGTTGATAGGAATGGGTACTGTCAACACTGGAGATGTCTCTTTCCTTCCATCACTCTTTTTTCTTTCTTTTCTTCCCTTCTTCATTAAACAACTATGCATATCCACAATGTGCCAAGTACTATCCTAAGCATTGTGACAGCTAAGTAGGCATGACCCCAATTTTCTTGCAGGTTACACTCTAATTTATTCTGACTGAGGAAATAATTATTAAATAGTCACAAAACATCAGTGCTTCTTAAACCTTTCCACTTACATTGCCCTTCAGAATAGAAGAGAGGGAGGAAGTGTCCTTGGTTATCTGAAGAACTACGCTTGGAAATTCTTTTGATGTTTCCTTTTTATGTTTTATTTTTAAATCCACACAAACTTAATGTACTATATATTTAAATAGACCAAATTAATTTATATCAACCTTTCTAATGGTTTAAATACTAGATAACATTTGGTTTTGAAATGTTGATACAGGTAAAAGCCCAGGCAACATAACTGGTAGCTATTCTATTATTATGCATAATGGTTAAAAGCTTAAGCTTTAAAGAAAATAGGGAAGTCAGGATCAAGTACAAGATCTTCTTACCAGTGGGATGGCCTTGGGCAGCTTTATTAAACTTTCTGTGACCTGGTATATCCTCACCAGCATTACCTAACTCACAGGGATGTTAGAATTTAATCGGAGACTGTAGCTTTTAGCACAGATTCAGCACAGTCAACACCCTAGACATGACATTGACTATTGTTATTATCATGATATTGTCTTTAATTATTATTGTATTAACCACTGTTGCTGTGGTTTTTATTACTGTAATTAATTTGAGGTATAGCCAGGCAAGGGAGCATCAACTTACAAATATTGGAGTCCAAACAAGAGCATGTTAGCAGGTCAATGAGGGAATGAGGGCTCAGCTCTCCTAGAGCTCATGTTCATACACAAGTAGGTATCCTAACAGTGTTTCCAACCCAGTATCTAATGGTCCTGGACACACTCTGCCTTAGGCCCCAGCAGTGCTGGAACACAACAAAGCTGGTGCTGAGCAGACAGCGGCTGGATTGCCTCCGGCACAGCAGGCACTGATAGAGAGCGCTGGTAGGCTGAGAGGAGGGGGGAGCAGAGCAAAGATGTATTAACGATGAACATCCTGCCAGAAGGGGAGAGATCAGGGAGAGTTTAGCCAAACCGCTGATTGTGCCTAGGGAGGCCAGCTGTGAGAGGTTAATGGAACATTAGGAGACGAGGGAAATCCAAAGACAGCCTGCTGTTACCTGGGATGATGGCGTTGAGTCATCAGATTCCAAACCGCCACACAACAGACAGCCACAGCTGGAGGTGGAGGGATGACCTCAGCCCTGCAGGGTTTGCTGAGAGGGCAGCTAACACAGGCACGTGGGGATGACGCTCCAAGAGGCAGTGTGCTAATTCATCGGGTACCGTGGTGATGCTTTGCATCTTTCCCTTTCCTGAGTGACAGGAATCCCACAGGATAGAAAACGATCCAGAGGACTTACAATAAAGAAAGTGTTTTCAGTTGTTTGGCTCACTCTGGTCACATCCTCCATGCCAAGACCTAAAGTCTTCAATGTTGATCCAGAAGGAAAATGAAGAAGTTTCTCTTGTCCCTGAAATCGGGGCAAATTATCATATGCTTTTCAATAATTTAAAGAAGCAGTTATCAAACTTTTGCTCGCCCCATTAGGACTGACTTGTCAGATACCTCTACCCCAAGTATGACCACCTTCATCAGACACAGTAAGTGACCTTTGCTGCTTACTGGCTACCAGCATCCGTTTATTCCTCCCTATGAGACCATAAACACCTTTTAAAGAAATATCTAGTTCATACTGGATTTAGTTCATGAAAACCATATCCACTTGCCTGGCCCTCAGCTGAGTAAAGAACAGTATGTGATCAAAGGTAGGTTATTTCAGATGATTGCTCTCTGGAAACTAAAACTGACGTAGAGAGGCAAATATACTCAGAATGTTTGAGATTTCATTATGTCCTAGTAAAGGCCGCACTATACCTACTAACAGACCACTGTTGGTTCTTTGCTTCATAATCTTTTTAGCTGCCTCTGTTCCTACAGGTTTTAAAGTCTGATTCTATAGTCTCTCAAGAAATTGTGAGCTGTCAATATTCTTCCAAGGATATTTTGGCCTTCAGCCAAGAGACCCTAGGATAAGGAATACTTCTCAAGATATGATACAATTTCACATTCCTTTCTCACCTCTAAGAAAGTATTTCTAATTTCAAGTCATTGAGAAACAATTCCTGAACATCTTTGAATCCATTATTACTCATTTTTACAAATAAGACTTTCCTAGGCTTCATTACTTGATTATCAGGACAAAAATACATTTTCTAAAAACGGCTCACAATTGATTACAATAAATCTGTGGAAGACTGTTTTCAAAGAGAGCTTCAAGAGTTTTTCCCATCCTTGTATGCACACATCTCTGCAATTTGGCTTTGGCACACTCCCCATCAAGAGAAGAAATGTATTTCTTCAACCTTTGGATCTGTGCTTGAATTTGGCAGGTGCGATTGTAGCAAATGCTACATAAGCAGCGGTTTAACAGGTGTCTGCACACTCGGCCTTAACCTCTTTTGTTGGTAGAGGGAACACTATGACCAGATGGAAATGATCCTGGCTTAGCCATCTTGAAATGAAGAGAACAGAGACGCCACAGTTGACAGTTTGACAAAGACTAGGCACATGTGTGTGGCCATTGTAGATCATGTGGTCACAACTGAGCCGGCATAAAAGTACAAGTTCATAAAGTACTCCAGGTGAAACCAGCAAAAAAAACCACCTGGCTGAACACAACCCAAATTGCTAACCCAGAGAATCATAAGCAAATATAATAGTTGTTGTTTTACCTTTTGCTTCTGGGGTGGTTTTTCAGGTAGCAATAAGTAATTGATATAGAAATTAGTAGCAGAACTTGTGTGTAGGTAACAAAAACTGAAAATATGTTTCATTGGCTTTGAGACTGGTTGGCAAAAACTGTTAGCGAAGGCTGGAAATATTTCAAACTGCTATTGGAGGCTGCAAAACTGGTGATCCATGTTTTGTGCCTGGGAACCAATGGGTAAAACTGTTGCCTAGAGTCATCTTGGGTCTGGCTGTGGTAGATTGTTTGCAAAGATGGCCCCCATCCATTTCACTCATCTCTCACACCCATGGTCCACTTTACATCAAAAACTGGAGTCTAACTCCCTTCCCCTTGAATTTTTTAGCTCTGTATGTCAAGCTCTAGGAAGAAAGAAGTAAGCTAAAGAAAATACTGTTTAATTTGCAAGCAGAATTTGGAGAAAATGTGAGGAGGCAGGACTTATTGAATTGAAAACTGTACTGTTCACAAATCTATTCTTCCCAGCTAGAAAAAGCTTCCAAGAGTAAGACAGCATCTGAAGATGAAAGACTAAATCAATGCTGTGGCTGTGAAAACTTTTCATGATAAACACACTTGATTCAGGTAAGTATTATCATTCCCAGTTTGGAGATGATGAAACTCAAATTCTGAAAGACAAAATCAGTGGTTTTCAAACTTTGTCCCACAGAACTTTGCCCTTGTGGGCCCAGTGGAAAACAGCAGTGAGTTAGGCCTGATAAAGAGGGAAAACCAAGTGGGCTGAGGCCTGGGTCTTTCATCCTGCTCCCAGGAGAAAATTCTATCTTTATCTATCATATGTACTTGGTTTCTGTGTAAGATTTTGATTGAACAGTGCTTTCCAAAGGCAACAAGAATCATGGAAAACCTCTAATAAAGAATAGAACAAGGATTTGAACCCAGGACCCTTAGATTACAAAAGTTATACTCTTTGCTTTGTGTCACATTGCCTAACGCACTAGGGGTGAGTAGAGGGTCTTGAAGTTACAGAGTTTTCTGACCCAGCTGTATGAAGTTTATCCCCTGCACTGATATTTCTCAAGCCAAAAGCTGAGACATATTTTCTGACATTTGGTATAACAGCAACATAGATTATTCAAAATCTAGACTGTTCTGGAAGATTTTAGTTGTATAGTTGTCATATCTGATCCTTAGGAAATACTAGCAAAAGATCATATGAGCTGAGTGGGACTGTTCAGAAGAGATTTCAGAACTTCTTGAATCAATCGATTAATGGATTGATTGATTGATTTTTTAAAATTAAGGACCTTTACTGATAACTAGAGAAAGGGAGTAAAACACACCGCGAAGCCTGGTCTTTGGCTTCCAGGAGCTCACAGTGTAGCAGGGGAAGCAGAGCAAGTTCATTCTCATGCAAAATGATGTCTAAAAGGAAAA
The DNA here is from genome assembly GCF_949987535.1 of Balaenoptera acutorostrata. Lineage (NCBI taxonomy): Eukaryota > Metazoa > Chordata > Mammalia > Artiodactyla > Balaenopteridae > Balaenoptera > Balaenoptera acutorostrata. The sequence goes on from NC_080072.1 coordinate 19,043,691, forward strand.
GGTTTGAACAGAAAACTTAGTCTTCTGAAAAGGCAGAGCCCATGCTTCTCTGAACCAAGGTATCGCTCCACTAACTGGGATTCCTAATTGCAGCGACTATAGGATAAATAATGCTGTATAAATTCCACTTTTTATTTTATCATGAAAAAAAGATGTCTCTTCCCTCAGAAAAGAAAATAATTTTCATTGCTATTGTATTTCCAAGGGTGAGAGAGACCATGGACATTTCTCCTGCCCCAGGTATCCTGACTCATAACTCAGTCATTGTTTTAACTTGGTAAAATATCTAAAATCTAAACTAATTTAAAGACGCTAAAGCCATGTCACACGAGACTGAACATGTGAAGCACCAGAGAAGATCTCAGAGCAGAGACATTCAAGGCACATCTTTGCTTCCTTTTTGTCCTCCCAGCCTTTCAAGTTACTTCCAGCCTTGAAAGTAAGGGCAAGGAAGATGGAAATCTCTATTAGCAATCATTAGATGTTCGATATCTGTGCTTACTACAATATCAGCCACGACACCGAAGACCAGTTTGGTAAGTTGGTAGAGACTGAAGTGTGGGCCTTGTGCCAGAGCATACTTTTATTTTTTCCCTTTATTATCTACTTCGTTCTGGGGGTAATCCTCAGCTTACATCTAAGGATTCATTTTTGGTTTTGTTTTTGCTTTTTGGGGTTTTTTTTGGTTGTTTTTTGTGTTTTTTTGTTTTTTTTAACATCTTTATTGGAGTATAATGGCTTTACAACATTGTGTTGGTTTCTGCTGTATAACAAAGTGAATCAGCTATACGTATACATATATCCCCATATCCCCTCCCTCTGTGTCTCCCTCCCACCCTCCCTACCCCTCCCATCTAGGTGGACACAAAGCACCGAGCTGATCTCACTGTGTGATGCAGCTGCTTCCCTCTAGCTATCTATTTAACATTTGGTAGTGTATATATGTCCATGCCACTTTCTCACTTTGTCCCAGCTTACCCTTACCGCTCCCCATGTCCTCAAGTCCACTCTCTATGTCTGCGTTAGATCTAAGGATTCTTAGATCCCCTGCAGCCTGAGTTTCCCAGGCTCCCACGTCCCGTGGCTTTGGCTCATGGGAGCCACTGGGTGGAGATGGGTGGTGGGAGGAGGGGCAAAGTTTGGGAGTTTCTCCGCCTCCCTCTCTGTCTGGGTGGTACCTCCAGAAGCATCTGCATCTGTCTGGTGGTTCCAGCTCCCACAGGATAAACCATTCATGGATCCAACTTCCAACAAGGGACTTCAGCCGCTGGGCTCTGTTTCTGAGCCCCCTTCCTTGTCTCTCTAGCAGAGGGTGGTAGACATTTCTGGCTGTTGTCAATTTCTGGGTTACCTCATTGTTCCCCCTTTGGCTTTTCAGCTCCTCTTCACCTGTGTAAACAATTCCCTGCATTAAAATCCTCTTGTTTAAAAAAAATGTAAGGGCAAATATTGAGTTTTTCAAAATGAGTATCTTTATTGTTAGTATAGTTTGGTAGTTTTCCAGAAAGACGGCTGCAGTAAGCCACTCTGTCTATTGCTGTGTTTGTGAATGCATCCAGGGCACGTGGGTTTGGCTGGGAGCAAGTAGACTTGACTTTAAGATCAAGAGCGTGGGGCACCAGACAAGTTCATGGAATGTTACCCGCAAAAGTGCTCAACCGCATTCACAATTGCTGATGATGACACTAGACAGGCAAACATTGGTGGGAAGTTATATGCACGGTTCTATGAACTTTGTATATACTCATTTGAATGTTTCAAACATTCTACAAACTAGGACTATTATGATCCCCATTTTATGATTGGAAAACCAAATTTTAGGAAGATTAAATAATTTGATTAAGATCACACATTGAGAAAGGACTTTAAACCCAGGATACCTGGCAATATTTTTTATTGATGTGGTCTTTGTGCAAGTCATCTTTATTTTATTTTTACCATCCTCAAGGGAAAACAAAGAAAAAACATTTTCTTTATTCTGTCTCATCTATGCTGATAATATCTGTGACAAAAATTCTCATTTATCTTAAAATCTTCATTTCAAAAAGAGGAAGCACTTTTAGTGTATGACTTTACAATATGGCTTAGGAAACACGTAAAAGAAAGCACAAAATGTGAATTTGCGCTACAATCTACTCGTCTGTTAAATAGATATATAAAATGTGGCTTAAAATATGAGGCTAAAGTCAAATACTTTCTGTTGCAAACAAACTTGTCGCATCAGTGAAAATGACCAGCTTTTCTCCCTTTTTCACTCCTGATGCCCCACCACCGCCTACTCTCCATAGCTTGGGGTCTTTCATCTTGCTGTCTTAGGGAGTGTTTTTTTCAAGACCTGTAGTTCTAAGAAAACAAAATCTGTCCAGTGACTAAAGAAAGAGCTATTTTGACCTTTAGAAAGTATTTTTATGTACTTTCTCTCCATTCTCTTACCCCACATCTTCCACCCCCTACTCAACATTCAGCCCTTTCCTTTTACCCCAGTTGGGTGGACAAAATACATTTTACAATAGCTAAAACTATATCTAGGGTTTACTTCTGTTTTAAGCACTTTCTATGGATTAACTAATTTAATTCTCACAAAAAGTTAGGAAGTACATAATATTATTATCATGATCCTTTTACAGATGATAAAACTGACAGAAAGAGAAGTTACATTTACAGGAATGAATACATGACAGAAAGGAATTTGAAGGCAGGTAGTCAGGCTCAAGTTTCCATATTCTGACCCTCATTCTGCAATACTGCTTCAAGGACCAGCAAATCTCTAATAACAGAGATTAGGAAAAATTACCTATTGAGTCAATTTTAAAGACTGTAAAAGGTGAACATTGTTCTAATGACGTGAAAACGATATCGGGGCCTTGGATTCTCAGGCGTTTTGTTTACATACAGAAAATGTGGTTTGGGAAGATATCTTGTGCTTATTTTTGGTGCAAAGAAAAAGTTTTTTTGAATCTCAATGTTATTGCATCCATAGCATTTCCTCTCTTGTGTAATATGATTCTCAGGGACTGGTTCTGATAAGTTAGTTACCAGCCATATGCTAAGTACAGTACCCCCGATGCTCAGGTTCATCTGTAGATCTTCAAATATTCTGTCCAATTACACAGAAAGGGCACCCATGCAGGTCAAACCAGTGTTTGATACATAAAGCAGGTTCACAACATACATACTTCCCATATTTTTGATACTTTATTACAGCCGTCTTCCATTTTTCTTTTAGAATTACAAATCAGTATTTAAGCAAAACTTACACATGCGACATGCATTTTCATTTGTAATACATTACTCTATTTCAGGCAAAATTTAAAATTAGTACTAGCCACTACATCATCAGGAAATGTATTCTATCCAGTTAGCCTTGGGCAGCAAGCCTGTGTCACATTCTGGAGTCGTATTAAATGCTCAGTAATATTTGTTCATTAATTGACTAATTATGTTATGATGAGATAGCATCTGATTGCGCAAAACAGTAAATTTACATCCATTGCCTATCTCATAAAATGTAAGACAAAACATTTCTGCCTGTCAATCAGCAACAGGGCTTGAGTAATTGAGGGTGTGCAGGAACACTGATTATATACATGACAGTAATTATGATGTGGGCTCTACTTATATAGGTAACGTGTGGCATTGGATTCATGGGAGTTACTGAGTTGCCTCTCCATCAAAGCCCAGGTGCCTGGGGAGGATGAAAAAAAAAGCCAGAAATGAAGAACATAAGTGAGAAAGTAGAAACATTTTAAGAAAACATGTTACCCACCATCTCCCCCGACTATGGAACGTTTGGTTTTTTGTGAATTCTTTTTTCCTCCCTTCCTTCTTTCCTTCTGTTTTGAAAAACTGAAAATGAAGCAAAATCAGGGAAGAAAGAATAACGTAAAAAGCTCTTCTTTTACTTTTTAAATTTGCTAACTGTTTTTGCTTTGTTTGTTTAATTGGACTTATTATTCTAGGACTGTTCTTGTTGTCACTCCCTTTCTTTAGAATTTAGAGACATAAAGTGGTTATATTATATATAAAAAAGGCCAGTAAATATACCCCTTTTCATTACCAGGAATTAATGTATCACTTTAGCTTTTCTGTTCCTTTGCAAGATGGAGAACAGTGATTTGACAAGATGGATAAAATAACAGGTTAATTTAGAATGGAGGTGGGGAAAGTAAAATATATTTGAAGCATAAAAGAAAGACGAGGGACAGCCCAGTCCCATTCCTTCCAGAAGGACACTTGGCTTTTTCGAAATATGAAAAATATATATATATCATAAAAATAAAATATCACTTTAAATAATTATTAAAAGTAATTACTCAGAATTTATAAATTAAACAAATAACAAATTAGAAATTATTGTCTGTTTTGGATACAGTTTTGTGTTTACTCTTTCATTCAGTTACAAGCAAACAATAAATTTGCTTCTTAATAGTTTAATGTCTTTTAGTTTCTAGTTTTGTTTTGTTTTGTTGTTGTTTTTGTTTTTTTTGGAGTTTTTTTGGTTTTTGTCCTGAACTTTTTGTATTCAGATGTTTGGATCATTTCAGTGAACATTAAAATAAAGAGGACTTCCCTAAAACCACAATAAACATTTAAAATCAATTTTATAATTTTCCTATTTATTCATTAGGTCTACTCATAAACTAGACTGTCTACATACTGCCTGTAATTTTTGATAGTTTTTTTTCGAGAAAAGAATATGGGGGCAGAGTTTTGTGATTTGATATTTCTAAGCTATAATATAAAACATGGGTCTGCTAATATTACAAAAGATGCATGGGAAAAATGAGGAGGTAACAATTATATTTTGCTGGGTCCTGCAATCAATAGGAGACTAAACTCAGGAGACAGACTGTCTGCATTCCCATCCAGGCTGTAATATTTACTAGTGAAAAAAACGTGAGTAAGTTGCATTAATTCTCTGTGCCTGCCTTTTCTCACGTCTAAAATGAGGTCTATAATAATAATAATACCTACCCAATTAGACTAGGTTGGGAAGTTTAAATTAGTTAATATATGTAAATTGATGACAACAGTCCCTGGCACAAGAAAACACTCAAGAAAAGTTATCTGTTATTATTATTTTGCATCTGGGTTATAATTAATAGTGATTAGATTTTTTAAACCGTGGTGTGAATTATGGCAAAGACTAGAAGCAACCCTTAATCAGTGGCTTATTCAGATAACAATTTGGTCTTTTTGAACAATGAAGGTAAAATGATTCTTCTAAAATGTCCTTCTTGTTCAATAGCAGTGAATGAAGTGGGTGTTTTACAAGGTGAACAGAAGCAGCAACAGGAATTTATACCTGATTGGGACCTGGTGATTATTTTATTGTCCAGATGAGGAAAGTAAAGCATTCAACGTTAGTAGAGGCTGCTCTGAAACCAGTATCTTCTGATTTTTTTCCACATTGTTTTGCAATAATTAAGGGACCCCTATGCTTCTTTGAATAGTGAGCATTCTCCTAGCTTGGGGGAAAAAAAAAGTTTAAACTGAATAAGCAAGATCAAGGTGATTAGGTATGGATTAGTAAGCAGTATTTTCTAATTAAACAAAGGGGAGAAATTCATACTCTTTTGAAACATATTTTCATACTTTTAGGTCTAGCCAGACCACCCTCTGATCAGTGCACCCACCATCTTTAAAACAAATTGCTTTCACTAGAATTTCTCTATTGAATTAATAGCTTCTTTTTGCTATGGTGGACAGTGGAGGGCCCCAATGGCCTTAAGCATTGAACAACTAAACTATGGAGTTACCCATTAAATAATTCTCATGGAATTTGATAAGCATATATCTAATACTCATACCACATTTTATATATGAATTTATAGATGGAGAAATTTATACATTCTAAGATTAAATAACCTATCCAAGACTTAGCAGCTAACATAAGATACATGTCCAGGATTAAGTCCAATGTTTCTGATTCCAAAGCCAGATCTCTTTGAAATATACTGCATACAGCACAATTTCCACTGGTTGGAATTGTGAATGGATTGTCTTCTGACTTTAAAGTTGCAAATAGCAGTTTTCCTAACTCCAACTTCTATTCATGATAATAGCAATGTCCCTGGGTACCAAAAAGAGAATGGAATCATGTGATTGGAGAGACTGATTTACCTGACCATTTGATTATCACAGACCACTTGTGCTCACCATAAACTTTCATTTCACAATCCTTACTACATTATTTCTAACAGATCATGGATGCAGCAATGTTTTTCAGCAATATTAAGGCAAATAAGAGTATGTTTATTTTATACTGATATCTCTGGGGATTCAGAGTCATCTTGGCTCTGTATACTAAAATTTCCTGAAGTCCTAACTACACCACTGTCACTTTGTTACAAAGATGGTCTTGAGAAGTTCTGAACTGTTTCAAACTGCTTGGGATATCAGTTTTAGGGTTTGGTCTTTTTTTGGTGACCTTTTTTATTTTATTTTGTTATTTTATTTCATTTTATTTTATTTTTTATTGAGATATAATTGACATATAACCTTATATTAGTTTCAGGTATACCAGATAGTAATTTGATATTTCTGTATATTGCAAAATGATCACTGTGATAAGGCTAGTCAACATCCATCACCACATGTAGTTGCAAATTTTTTTTCTTGTGATGAGAACCTTTAAGATCTATTTCCTTAACACCTTTCAAATATACAATACAATATTAACGATAGTCACCATACTGTACATTATATCCCCAGGACTTATTTATTTATAACTGGAAGTTTGTACCTTTTAACCACCTTCACCCAATTTTGCTCACCCCCTACCCCACCACCTCTGGTAACTACCAATCTGTTCTCTGTATCTATGAGTTTGCTTGTTTGTTTATTTGTTTTTTAAGATTCCACATGTAAGTGAGATTATAGAGATTTGTTTTTCTCTGTCTGACTTATTTCACTTAGCATAATGTCCTCAGGGTCCATCCATGTTGTTGCAAAAGGCAAGATTTCCTTCTTTTTAACAGTTGAATAATATTCCATTATATATCACATTCTCTTAGCCATTCATCCATTGATGGACACCTAGTTTGCTTCCATGTCTTGGCTGTTGTAAATAATGCTGCAATGAACTTGGAGTTGCACATATCTTTTTGAATTAATGTTCTTCATATTTTAAAAAGCTAAAAGTCTTTCACTAAGTGTTTATGAAAAATTTAAGTGCCTGTGTATACACACACACACACACACACACATATTACAAATATATGTGGACTCTATCTTGGTGATGTCTAGTATACACACTCAAATATGATTTTTCACACTTTTCTAAATGTTGAAAATGGAGGTTTTAGGAATCCAAAAGCATAATGATTATAACTAGACCGCAACAATATTTGGAATATCAGTTTCTCTCTTTAGCAATTCACATAACTTTTCTCAGTTAAGTCTAGTGTCATACTGGCTATCACACACTCAGAGCCTGGGGCTTACCCTATCTACCTGAGGCTAGTTTATAATGTTATTGCATCACTTGGGCACAGGATAGCAACATGATCATTCGGAGAGGCCAGTATTTTCAGCAGACTCTCTAAAGCAGGGAAGGAAGACACAGTATTACTCTGTGCCATGACTTCGGTGTCATGATACCTGAAGCGAGAGGCAGTCTACCCTGCAGCCACTCGTGGTTATATTACTAGAAGAAGTAGATTAGTCATTTGCAGCTGAAACTAAGAAGACTTAGGTATGTTCCTTTTTCTGTGAGAGAAGATTTGCATTTCTAATTTGTGTGATATTGGACTCATTTTTCCATAAAAACCATTAGGATTGCAGGGGTTGCTGGATCAGATACCCATGTTCTGATGACATATATTATTGTTGAGGTCTCTCTATACCTTTAAGTAACAGAAAACCCCAATTCAAATCATCAGCAGCAACAAGTGGGATTTATTGGCTCACAAAACTGAAACAGTTTGGAGATAGAGCTGGTCCCTACTGAGGCTTGTAACTGCCATTCAGTGACATCCTCACCATGTCTTGTCAGGGTCTGTTTCATTTCCAGGCTCCAGAATGTTTTGCACACCCACCCACACAGCTCCAAGGAAGGAGAGAGGAGAGTCCCAGCAGACTGGTGCTCAGATGTTTAGATTCCATCCCTTTCATTGGTCCAAACTGGATCCTGCATCCATTCCTGAACAAACTACTGTAGCTGGAGGGGATGGGACATGAGGATTAGCTTAGACCAATAAGGCTCCACCCTTGAAGCTAGGAATGGGGTCAGTCTCCACCAAAAGTAAGGTTGTAACACAACGGTAGAGAAGTAATTTACCAAAAGGACATTCCACGCTTGCTGGCAGAAAAAAATGGAAGCTGAGGAGGCAGCCAATAAATGCCTACACAGATGCAATCCCATCTATCCTGCATGAAGTTGAAGTGTTCACCCAGAAATGAAGCGTAGACAATATCCCTTTGGAGTAACTACCCTGAAAACCTTGAAACTGCAAACTCTGGGCACCAGTATGTCAAATAATTCAAGATCCAGATCAAAGGAGGATAAAGAGTGTTGATGTTTTCTGCCCAATAGAACCCTTAGCAATATCAAAGGGCTTTGAAGATGGGAACTACAGTATTATTTTTATCATGAACCCAAGATGGATTTCTGTTTTTCTGGAAAGTGTTCTTTTGGACAGAGAAGTTCAGTGAAACTCTGATTATTTCACTTCGTTATCTTCTGACCGTCCCCCCTCCCCACCCCCCACCCCCGCCTTTCTGGCTTTCCTCAGAGTCTGAGACTTGCAGGGGAACCAAGGCGATGGAAACATCTTCTGCAGGTTACTCTAAATATGGAAAAACCCTAGATTCTGAGTATGACTATGCTGGGGGCAAACTGAACATCAGAACAAATATGAAGACATTGGAGTAGTGTCGTGTAATAGAAAAACCCAGGCTTTGAGGTTAGATTTGAATTCTAATGCCAGTTTCATCCATAATTAAGGCATGGCTTTCTTCAGGCTCAATTTCCTCATCTATAAATGGGAATCATATTACATGCATCGTGGAGGTGGAGGATTAAATGTGATGTGTATAGATGGATAGATAGATAGATAGATAGGAGCAATAGCCACTATACAAGAAATGAGCAGTATTCATTTCTTAATCTTCCTTTATTCTTTATTTTTTAGTTTTTAGAAAATGTTTTGAGGCCATACTTGTGTGCCACCTCTGACTTAACTACTAACAATAAAAGTAATACCTAATATATATTAAACACAGTCAGTACAATAGTTAAGAAAATAAACTATGAAGCCAGATGCCTGGGTTTGAGCACAAATTCTTCCATTGACTCACTGGTGACATTGAGCAAATTACTTAACTTCTCTCTGTGCCTCAGTTTTCTCATCTATAAAATGGTGACAGAAAAAGATCTGACATTTATAGAAATGCTAGGCATTCTTCTAAACCTTGCTATCTATGAACTCAGTTATCTTCACAATAACCCCACGTAGTGGTACAATTACTATCGCTATTTTACAAACGAGGAAATTGAAACACAGAAAGGTTTAAAAACTTACCCAAGTGATGGAGCTGAGATAAAAATCCAGACAATGAGTCTCTGAAGTCACTTTGTAAACCACTAACTCTATTATTATATAACTTCACCTCAAAACTCTTCTCAAGTATTATCTCATTTAATTCACTCAAAACTGAGACATCCTAAGACATTGCTTCTACAGTACTTCTAATTTTCAGAGACTGAGGAGCAATGAGCTGAAACAAATAGCTCAAGTTCACAAAGCTGGTATGTTACTGCCTAGTTTTAAAATCTATATTCAGAAAATCTAAACCACATAGCCTCCATTTTAATGATAAGCCAGAGACTGAGAATTTTGCACAAATACACATAGCCCCCTGGTCTAATGGGAGCATTTGAAGTTCAGCAGAATTCTCTTCTCTCCCATACAACTCCCATAATATGCCTTGTTACCTAATATGTATTTGGGGCTTTTGTCACTGGATTCTCCCTTCACGCCCCTACATCTTCACTGTCGCTGGTCTGTGGTGTCAGAAGGGCTATTTGTGCAGCCTGATGGGAGTGATGGGCAGAGGGTGGGTTTTCGCTGGTAACTCCCAAAGTTTTTCTGTGCCAAGACTTGCCTGGCAGCAAGAAGTTTTAAGTGGTTGCAAGAAAAAAAAAGAATATATATATATATATATATATATATATTTTTTTTTTTTTTTTTTTTTTGCTTTAACCATGAACTGTACCTTTTGCATTCACCCACTCACATTTTTTATAACACTTTGGTTCACTGCCTTTAAAATTAATGCATACACACCATGGTTGGTGGGAACATACAGAAAATTGCATGGAAGATATTAAAAAGTACTTATGGATCTTATCACCTAAAGACAGTTGTGGCTAACATTCAGTGTTTGTTATAGTTTGTCCAGCCTCTTTGATGTATGTGTTCATGCATGACATATTAAAATGATGTATTCTGTGATCTGAATCAGTTCAGACACAAACAGGAATTGCTTGATTTTTACTGAGTGGTTACTCCAGTTAAGTCATGTTAACTCTTTTATCCCTGGAAGATAGTACATCCCTTAATAGCATTTTGGACAGTCTTTCGTATTTGAAATAGTTAATGAAAAGTCTATTTAGTTTAAAAAACTCTAATCTCACATTCAAAAGCTTTCCTCCCCCCTCCTCCCCCATGAAAGCCAGGAAGGAGAGGGGAGAGTAAAAGACAAAAGTCTCTGAATTACCTAGATACTGTAGTTCTCCCAAAAATAGCTGCTGAAGGATATTAATCACTTGCTAAATAAAATACAAGCACCTTTTTCAATTTGCCATTTGCCTCTTCGAGTTGGTATAATTATTTTATAATATTTGAAATAATTATAAAGTGTTACATGGAACCAAATCTAGCAAAATTTTCCTATGAATTCTACCTTCCCCATCCTAAAAGGAGAAAACATGGCTCTGAAGTCACATCCTTAACCACTACCTCTATCATTATGTATCTGTACTTCTAAGTCCTTTCCATATATTGTCTCATCTCATCCACCTAAATTAAAACAATGTAAGGCATTGCTTCTATTAGTACTTCTAAAGAACTCCTAGGTTTTTGGTTTAAGACATTTTATTCTACATTTAGCTCTTTAATATATTTGGGATTCGTAGTGTGTATGAGAGAGGTGGTTCTCAATTTTCTTTTCTCTAGTACTTAATCAATTCTCCCAATAATTATTATTGAAGAAAAACTTTCTTTCCCCATAGGAAAATGTCAGCTTTACCTTTAAAGGTTTTATGAACTGTGTATGCTCTATCTTTCATCTGTTTGTTTATTCCTGAGAATATATCACAAGTTTAAATTATTGTAGAATACCATATATAGTTATTAAATATAAATAGTTCTGAATAGTTAATTTAAAACTGTTTGTTCCTTCAGATTAGTCTTTTTTTTCCAAAAATATCTTAGTATATATTACCTTTTATTCTTTTCTATGATCTTTAAAACAAGTTTGTCAAATATTTTTAAAATTACATGGGATTTTGATATCAGTTGGAATCATTCTACAAATTCATTAACAGGTAATTGAGCATCTATAAATTCATTAAGAGATAATTGATATATTGAGGCTCCTATACAGAAAGTTATAAGTTTTCCCCCTCATTTATTTAAATTAAAAGTTATATCCTTCAATAAAATGTGTTTTAATAACATGTATACTGTTCACTGTTGATTGTGTTCATGGTGGGAATCTTTGTCTAATTCCTGACTTAGACAGGAATCTATCCCTTAAGAATAACACATCTGTTCTCCTTTACTTGTGCTATTGGCTCCTGAGTGATAGTGTATTTCTCACTCTTTTTACTGTAATTTTAATTTATAAGCAATAGCTATTTAATTATGAAATAGAATTTCATATATGAGAAATGTAGTAATTTTAATTTTAAGATATTTGTGTTAAATATGAAACTTTTGATATTAATTTCTGTGTTTATTGCACTGTAGATCACTTACACTTATTAAGATTTTTGTGGAGGTACTTATTATATGGTCCATTTGTCAAAGCTGAGTTGGTTGTAGGATAAAATGTCAGTACATAATAAGAGTAGTAATGATAATAATAATTAAAATATTTTGCACTTCTATGTATAAAGCAGTGTACCAAACATTTTTTTCTGCGTTATATTGCTTAATGTCACAATAACCCAGAAAGCTATTTGTTTTTCATTTCTGCATTGTACACATGAGGCCACCAAGTCTTCTGGAGACAGACTAACCCAACGAAGGTGATTCTACTAAAATTTACACCTAGAAGCTGAGAGGTGGGATTTAAATGTATTTCTGTCTACTTCCAAAGCCCAAATCTCTTAGCTAATATGTTATTGATTCAAGTTTATGTCATCTTAACAATATTTCTTGATCTGGTAGAAGTTCCCCAGGATCTTACAATGATTTACTGTATGTGTAACACTTTTTCTTTATTTACATTGATACTATATTACAAGGCAATTTGTGATTCATGACTTTACATCCTAATTTATTTCCATATAATGCTCTTATTTCTTTCTGAAATTTCGCATTATATATTAATATTGCTTCTATCATATCTATTTGTTTTTCTTTTAAAAATTTGTCTAAAATTTTACTTGTCAAACTTTCTGTCTCATTTTGTCTTAGATTTTATCTTATAAATAGCATTTGCATGATTTGTGTTTTTTAACTGAAAGAGTATTTGTATTTAAAAGTGGTTTAATTCATCTATGATTCCATTATAGCCGGTAAAGTTACACTTACATATTTTATATTTATGAAATTATTTCTTTTATTTTCCAAATTTGATTTCATGGGTTGATTATTTCCTTCTCTTATAGTTTCATATCCTGCTTAAAAATTTTTACTAGTAATTATATTTATGCTTAAAAAACATGTTTTAAAAATAGCCTATATTTTTAGGTTAGGAGTAACACAATAATTGTAGCACTCCTTAATTAATATGAAGAATTTATATGCTATTTTTACGTCTTCCTACCATGTCCTAAAGTTTACTCATATATTTTGGAATTAAAGCCCCAGAAGATGAAGTTTTGTTTTGTTTTGTTTTCCTTTGCAACGCATTCTTGTGAAAGGATTTTGGGTTTTGTATGTGTCTAAAATTTATATGTTTACTTGGCCTAGCAAGCATCAGAGTCCTTTCGTGCCTCACTACCCAACTCACAAGTTCTTGTTTCATTTTCTCTGATTGTCTCAAGTAGTTCCTTGAATCAATGTTTGCAGAAGTGCATATAAGCAGTAAGTTTCTGGGCTCTCATACAACTGAGAATGTCTTTTTAAATGAACTTCCACCCAATGCAGAAACTGTTTTAAACTCTATGTTTCTTGAAACCATGTGCACCCCATTCCCTTTGTGCATTGGAGTTTCCTGTTCTGTTCAGGAGAAATATGTGACCAGCTTGGTTTTGCTCTTTTGTTAATAAAAGTGTCTCTCTTCTTTAATGCTTGGAGAATGTTTTATTCAACTGTAGGTCTGGATTATTGGCTCTCTGACAGGAGACTACTCACTGGGTAGGCTGATCCAATTCACTAAGGTGAGCATAGATGCTTTTGACAGAACTCATTAATTTCATATCAATTACTTATGAAATTTTACTAAATCTTACCGTAAGGCAAATTGTAAAGAAGCATGTTAGAAAAACAAATGTCAGGGCCAGAAAACCAAGGAAAGTAACAAAAATAAGGCACTTACTTCCAGTAAACAGCCCTAGCCAGATATAAAATAAAGATAAAAAGAGATGAAATTTAATAAGCAGGTTCAACTCTTAGGAAGTCAAGTGGGTGAACTTTCTGAAAGTACAAAGTAATAAAATAAGAAAGCAGAATCCTAGAGGCATTTGCCAATACTTACGAAAAAGATGTAGCCAAAGCAAATACTGCTCAGTGAGTGTTTGGAACATTCAAAAGTTGAAGAATGACAGTGTCTGCGAAGCATAAGCAGAGACGTTGGTGGTCAGGGTGCCCGTAGTTTCCAAAGTATCAACAGCAGCTTGGGAATTCCCTAGGAAACATAGGCTTTAGCAATTATAGCAAGAGGCAAAAGCTGCTGGCACAGTTATAAAATGCCTACTCACAAGAGAATGAGCAGATAGTTTTACCAGGTGAAGGTTCCCCCAGTTCACCGTGAAGCTTCCAGAGATATGGGACCAAAGGAAAAAATGAAAACCAAGAGACTTTTAATACTCTGGATGAAAATATATTATACCTCAATAAGTGGCTGCCACTTTTGCAAATTTTAAGGATTAATAAAATACAATTATCTTGAAGGTCACTCTGCTTGAAGAGATACTATACATGGTGGCATTTTTTCCCAGACACATGGTAAAATAGATGGAAATAACCTACTGATGGAAGATGTCTCCCAACTGACAATAAACTAACAGGTGGTGGTCTCCAGGGAGACCTAAGTTGATTGGCATTCTGGCAAAGCTTATACAAGGAAGGGTTTCTCTGCCTGCCACCAGTGAGCGTCACGGAGTCACTGCAATAGACTTTGGCAACATCAAATGCTAAATTTCAGGAATAAAGATTCTTGGATGAACTATTATCGCTGATGGGGATTGGCTTTCTTTTTTATTTTATTTCATTTATTTTATTTTATTTTATTTTTTTATTTTCTTGGAGTTGGAATGGTGCTTTGGACCCTTGAGAGAATTGGCATGGAATTCATTACACTTCTGAAATCCTGAAGGATTGCATTGTTATGGGCTGAATTGTGTTCCTTCAAAATTGACACGTTGAAGTCCTAACCCCCCAGTACCTCAGAGTGTATGCATTTGGAGATAAGGTCATAAAGAGGTGATTAAGTTAAATTGAGGTCATTAAGGTGGGCCCTAATCCAATATGGCTGGTGTCCTTATAAGAAGAGAATATCTGAACACAGAGACAGAGAGACACCCAACATATGCATGAATAAAGGAATGACGATATGAAGGCACAGTGGGAAGGAAGGCAGCTTCAGAAGAAGCCAAACCTGCCAACACCCTGATCTTGAACTTCCAGCCTTCAGAATTGTGAGTAAATAAATTTCTGTTGTTTAAACCATCCAGTTTGTGATATTTAGTTATGACAACTCAGAAGACGAATACATATACCTATTCCAATAGAAGACATTGGAAAGAGCAATGATGGCAAAACTTCAACTCCACCCAGGCATGAGGATGACATCTAGCTGAGAGAAAGCAGGAAAAAAAAAAAAGGCAAGAATTTAATTTCTTTAGACAATTTAAGAATGTTGAATTCTTTTTGTGCTTTAACACATAAGAACAAGATAATTTCCTTTGGACTTGAATTTACAACAGCAAAGGGATTTAATATTGAATTTATTTATTCGCAGTAATTTGATTTGACGAAGGGATTTAATTTCTACTTTGGGGCATCTCTATGTTATAGACATTTTATGGTGAGTATCTTCTTTTATCAATTAATCTTACTGTAGAACTTCTGAAGGCCTTTAAGTGGAATGTGGCTGGACTTAATTTGAGATAGGAATTAAAAAGGCATGAATTTTTATTTTTGAGTTTAGTGTGGGATTGTGAGTGACTTAATTAATATGCATGGAATGTTCCATTCCATAGCTTTCTGGAGGCAAAATGTACTCTGCACACCAGAGAAATACCCAAAGGGACAGTGGTCAAATACCCACACACACACAGGGACATACATACACACACATAAATATTGGAAATATAACAAGATGGACTTCTCACATGGTTGGAAGTACTACTTTGGTAAGCTACTTTTTTGGGAGGGGTGTTGGTGACTCCCTGAGTTGTATACTGAGAATAAACACTGTTATATTTTCTTCTGAGGAGACTAGATACAGCTAACTATAGAGTGTTTGATTAGATGGTGAGTTTGCAACTTTGGAACCTGAGCTGAATTTCTCAGTGAAATAAAAGAGAGCCTGCAAACTGTAAGTAATTGTCCTCTTTTGCCACCCTCTGCCTTACTCCACATAGCATTTATCCTTCCCTCCAAATAAGTATTAAAAATATTAGTGAAATAAGAGTTTAAATGGGTACGAGACTACTAGCCTGCCTGGGGTATAAATATGGACTGGGCCTTCCCTGACTCTGAGACTTTCAAATGAAAGAGCCCTTGTGGAGGTCGTTAGATACTAAAAGACAATTTTTCTTTAAACAAATCGTGTCATGAAGCCTAAACACAACTCATGCAGACTCTATAATTCGACAGAGTAGAGGCCAGAGTAGGTAGCTATTATTTACTGAGTTTGAATCATGAGTGTAAGAATTTTTCTTTTTAAATTAATTTCCAGACAAGGAATCCAATATAACACAGTCTAAGGCTTTAAGGGAGGATATATGGAGATGGGGAAAAGGGGTAGGTATTTTAAAGTCAAGAAACCCAAACCTTCTCTGACATAGCAGAATAGCTGAGAACACTTTGTTTGGTGGCTTCCAGTCTTATCAAAAAGGTAAGCCCTGGGCTGCATGGAGGCAGGTTGTCTAGCAGAGGACCCCGTTTTGCTCATCTGGGATTTACGATGTGCCGTTCCCACTAGGCCGTATCTGAAGATCTCCATTCAGGATAATTACAGCAAATTCAAATCTGCATCATAGGTCAGGCTGTACTAGACAGCGAGCTCAGGGTTTAAATAACTACTCTGTTGAGGCCCTGTTTTGTTAGTCTTCATATCAACACTATGAGATGAGTTAATTTAATACCCCAAATTATAGATGAGAAACTTGTGCCTAAGGAAGTTAATAACATATCTAAATTCATATAATTAATAAGGAGCATAGCTTGTAACTGAAACTTGTCTCATCCTAAAGTGTGTCACTTACCAAGACACTAGTGAATCTTCCAGTAAAGGAATTTAGAAAAAAACATGTTTACATTGAGGATTAGCTGATCTGAAACGCTAGTCTCAGAAATGTTGAAAAAAAAATAAAAATAATGAATCAGAAACTTAATATTCTTTAAGAAAGAAAACCCAAAGAGGTAACGGAAATATCTATAACACTCAAGTACAAGTATAGTCTTATACTTCAGTTGGGAAAGAACTGCATTAATTCATGGTTTATCTTGCAAAAGTCTTATTCAGTTAAAGTTTGAGGGCACAACCTCAAACCGCTCACTCCAGCAGTATTTATTTAGCATATCCATTGAGTTTCTTTCATGCTTTTCCTATGAAAACCTCAAGGTACAGTTCAAAGATCCTTTCTCTTTTTCTTAAACGAAAAAGTATGCCTCAAACATTATAATGAAGAGAAAAGACCAGGAGAATAGCAAACTAAGGAATATAGGAAAATGGCCAAGGGGGTTAAAAGAGGTCATTTTGATTGAGAAGAATACATTCCAGTGAGATGACAGATGATGCAATTTATCTCTTTTACATACAGTTTAACATCATGACCACACATTAATTGGGGATTTTAGTTTCAATTTGTACTGTGTCCCTATGCTATCTTTAATCATCCCTCCTATTTTTATTTCTTTTTCTCTTTCCTTTTCTTTCTCTTCCTTAATTCTCTCTCCCCAGGGCCAACCAATTGTTATCTGTTTTAAGGGTATGAGATTGCCTTCATGATATATTTGATTTTTAAAACTCCAAGGTAAACTAATTGGTGCCTGGACCTGCAAACTAAGGGATACACTTTTAAAGTCTATAATCTGTTTTCTAGCATTTTAAATGTTCTTTAGTTACTTCATAGAGTGTGAATGAATCTCAGATCTTTCTGTAAGAGCAAGTTTTAGCAGAGAAAGTCCAGTCCTATGCCAGCATCATCTCAAATTCTTGGACTACTATTCACTCTGAGACAGAAGAGCCAAATATGAATAGGAATGTTGGTCATTCCCCAAATCAGGACCCAGTTCTTTGCTTGAAAGACTGACTTTGACATGTCTGGGAAGGACTGATTCATCCTGGCATCCCTGGAGATCTTGCTGTTAAAAATTGATAAAATACAATTGCATTTTACAAACTTATATAATATTCAGCTTCTGTATCAAGTACAGACTGACATGGTATGGTTGAACTTGACCACAAGATAAATTACACTTCTGGTTTAATGTTCCTATGACTCTTTGGGTGTTGTTGATATGTGCTAGCTATTCTAAAAGACTCTAATGAGTCCAGTTTAAATAAGTAAGTTGCTATTGAAATGTCAATAGGCAAAATGGTATAGAGTTATTATTTATTCATCATTTAGATTTAACTGTGTCATTTCTCTATAAACTTTATTTTAGAAAAATAAGTACACTACTTTTCCTTATGTTTCTGTTAATATCACCACTAAGTTGATAAGAGATCTCTGCACATGACAACCAGTAAATGTCCCAGGACATTATCCCAAAGCCATGATGTGTCATTGATGCCCTTGTCATGTGCAAGACATCTTGCAGATGTTCAAGTGGCTTCAGCAACTTAATGATCACATTATATGCCATTCTCCTTTTGAGAAATATGAATCTCATAGGAAATATTTCCCATAACTCAGGAAGACATGCACACGAATTTAGCTACAATTCTGTGTGGCCCACAAATAAATAATGATGGTGGAGCCTAGCAAACTGCCTGGTACATAATAGACATTTTACTGCTAAGCAAATTCATGACATTTTTTTGTAAATATTTGCAAATATTTGTTGACAAGCAAATGCATGACCTTTCACATCCTCCCTGAATTTTCTTGGAGTGTGCATACACTTTTAAATAAGACTAAAAACTGCAATCAGAACTTAGATCAGTTCAGTAAGGAACTGGTCTTGGGCCCTATTTAATATCAATATTATGTTACTCTGTCTGGAAGTCACTGCTGGAGGAAACAGATGTCTTACTGCACCATTTGATAGAATTTCACTTTTTCAGAAGAAACTGCAGACTCATGAGAAAAGTTGAGCACTTCTGTGGGGTTTTCTCCAGCTATGAACTGCTTTGCCAGAGTACATCATTAACAGCCTCATCCAGGCCTCCGTATCTCACGCCTCCACAGTGCTCAGCTGTTGTGCCCACCTGGCGTAAGAAATGCAACTCAAGGAAAGAAACAGCAGAAGGGAAATAAAACAAGAACAAGGAGCTGGGATGGAAGCCAGAAGAGGTAAAATGAGCATAGGGTCTGGGAAAAATAGAATGTAAATTCAAATTTACCCATTGCTTCAACCCATCACTGAGAGTACTGGCCCCATCTCTTTCATCATTCTCCTGCCTCTCAAAAGGTTTCTAGGATGGAGGAAAATAGAGAAAAGGAGAGATGATGTGAGTGCTGCAGAAATATCAATTAGGCCAACTTCTGAGGTAAGAAGAAACTCACTTAACACCAGGAAGAGGTTTTGAAAAGGTGAAAATGCTTCCTTCCCTGGAATAGACCTTGACAGCAATCCTGTCAACTTCCCCTTTGCTGAGTGAAGGAATCTTTGAGATAGAATTTCAGAGTTTAAAGTGGATGAGAAAACATAGGAGCTTTCTGATCTCAAGCCTCATTGTTACAAAGTTTTAGGTGTCCAACATCCTCTAAGGTTTATGTGACTCTGGAACTTATATATTTAATTATTTAGAGCTAGATGGACTAGCCTGAGCCAAGCAAAGCAGAAGCTAGACCCAGTTAGCATGAGGTTTGCTCCTGATGTATAAGGAGAAAGGAGAAAAAGGATTTGCCATTGAGATACCCCAGTGCAGGTCAAAAACGAGCAAAAGAGATGAGGATTTAGGACAGACTCATTTTGTGACTACCATTTGTAGTAGCAATTATCATTATCCAGATTTGTGGTAATAGTTTTATGGGAAATTATCTATCTATCTATCTATCTTTTCTTTACATATACAACATGTAGAGAATATATACATTCAATAAAGCTGTATATATACTATATATACATATACATACTATATATATTATATATATTCAAAACAGTTCAAAATTGGACACTGTAACATAAATGTGTATTATTAACACAATTTATATATATAGCAAAATGAGAAAAAAAGCATATCTGTACACCAGATGAAACATTTATTAGATAATTATTATTATTTAATAATATATGACTTATTTTCATTTCTAGGTTCATGTTCTTTTTCTCTAGTTATAATTTTGATAATGGCATCTAAATTAATTACACTATGATCAGAGGACATTGTATGCAAAATAATTGTTTACTGGCTATAACGTTCAATTTTTGCTTGAGAAGTAAACTACTGAATGTAGAGCCCAGTATATGTCTATTATTTCTGCTACTACATCCTTACAATGAGATATCAATTGCTCAAAGAAAAGTGTTAAATTTTTTGAAGCTGATGAAAGCTTTATATTTTTCTTATAAGTTATGCAGTATTTTGCCTTATATATTTGGATGTTAAATCACTGGCTGCTTATGAGATTTGAATTTTAAATTTCAAATTAAACCTCTTAGGATCCAACAAGATTTTTTGTCTTAAAGTTTATTTTCTCTGATATTAACATAGTCATCTCATTTATTTTATCTTTTAATTGCTTTCTTCCTATTTTTCCATCTTTTAAAAATTTTCATATTCTTTTATCCTTATGTTTTAAGTGTGGATATAATAACTATAAGCCTAGATTTAAAAATCGAATCTGAGAATCTCTGTCTTTTAACCGATTATTTTAATTCTTATTAATATATAATATAATATAATAATACTGATTAATTTAATACTTATTGTGATTGTAGATACATTTGGATTTATTCACATTGTCATATTTTATTCTGTTTTAAGTTTTGTGCTTTTTATCTTTATTTATTTTACATTTTTATAATATAAAATTTATATATTATTTTATATTTTATATATTCTTTTCTGCTTTCTGCCTTATACTGAATTTAAATTTTTAATTAAATTTTTCCCATTTTATACATTTGGAAGTTATGCACATTTATTTTTATTTACTATTTTATTTATTTCTTTAGTTATTAAAATGAGAGCATGAATATTTGATTTAACAAAGTCTAAATGTATTCAATTTTGTGATCCTGCTTCCAAATAATATGAGGATTTTGAACATCTAAATTTCAATCTTCTTATTCCCTTCATACATGCTATTTTTGTTCAACATTTCAGGTTTTTATAAGTTGCAAAGTCCTAACTTTGAATATACTGCTAGAGTGTTTTACAGTCAATACCTAACTTCTCAGATCATTTTCTTTTTATTTTATTCTCCAATCATATTTTAGCTGGAAGATATAATTCTAGGTTGAGAGTTATTTTCCCTCAGCAATTGGAAAATATTATTTTACTTTCTGGTTTAAAATTGTTCACTTGATGAATGTGTATCAGCTTAATAGTTGCTGCTTTATATATAATCAGTCTTTTTCTCCCTTCATATAAGAGCTTTTCTTTGTCTTTTGGTTTTGAACTTTTCCTACAATAAATCTTTTGTAGATTATTTTTATTTTCCTTACTTTAGGTTTCATTATGATTCCTGAATTAGAAGATATAGGACTTTTATGAATTCTTAAAAATTTTCTTCTAATTTTTCTCTCTTTTTAAAATATTGCCTCTCCCACGTTCATTCGTTTTATTCTATGCATATCTATGTTTGATGCATGTTAGATCTTCTCATTTTACCCTTCTTGTCTCATAACCTTTCTTTGTATTTTCTATTGCTATTCCTTGGAAAACCCTAATTGAGTTTATGTATTTAATTATGGATTTCACGAGCTTTTGACCTTGAATGGGGAGAAATCAGGAACTGGGAAAAATCTTGAAACAAATGTCAAAATTCATTTACACAAACCGAGAACTTTACCTTCAGACACAGCCAAGAAGACAGCGAGCGTAAACTTACCTTAATGACCATCCAATGTAATTAATAGATAACACACATTTTATTTGGTAGTGGGTGCACAAAGAAAGGAGTATTTACAAGGTGAGTGGCTTTGGGTACATTACTTAATCTTTCTACACAATAACTTCCTCTTCTGTGAAAATGGTCATGATATTAACTGCATGGTGCTTTGTGAAGATGGCATTAAGATAATAGTTTTAAAGCAGTGAGTATGGTACCTGGCACATTGAAAACATCAATAAATAGGATTAAATTTTGGGTTATAATAATAAAAATAATAGTGGAAAATCTACCTGGAGAAAGGATTCACATGAGAAAAATTAGTAGGATTTCCCTAGAAGAACAGGAGAGACAGGGGGAGAATACCATTCTAAAGGAGGGAACTGGTAGCGCACAGAGTTTATATTTATTGAGCACTTATTATGTACCAGACACCATACAAGAGGTCAGTAAACCAGGGAATCTGAGTCATATCCGAGCTAGGCCTGCTAGCTATCTGTTTTTGTAAACAATGCTTTATTGGAACACAGCCATAATCATTGCAACAAAGACCTTAGGCCCTTATTATACACTAAAATGTTTATTATGTAGTAAGTTTGCCAACTCCTGGACTATACAAAGGACAATGAACTAAGCAATTAATTGCCTCATTTAATTATCACAGTATTTAACACCAAGGGGAAATAAAAGAGTGTGGTCAGTTAAGGAAATGCAATAACTTGAAATTGACGCAAGTATAGTTTCAGGCTGGGCGGGGAGTGTGTGGTGAAGGATAGGAGTTGAGGAGATGTAGGGAAGCAAAATTTACCACCTCAAATTGTGTCTCTTTGGCACAAGGATTTATTTAGGCTGATTATTTTTCAAGCCCCAAAGACTCAGGATGAGCCTTTGGCCTTCCTCCAACTGCCTAAAATAATGTAGATGGAGAACATGTCCCCGGAAGGGAGCTATGACTGTAGAGAGCTCTAGTATGAACTAGGTGTGTAGACAGGGAGGAACCTAGCAAACTCTGTTTGTTAAAGTTCCTCCCTGTGTCTCATTGTCTCTGACTGGCCCAACAAACATTTGTTTACCAAACCTTTGTTTGTCCATCTCCATGTAAATTGCCTTCCTCTCCTTTGAAGTCCCAAACCACTACCTGCCAACATCCTCTTTTATCTTTAGCTGAAGATGGTATTTAAGGTGAGGGCTTTGGCCAGTTTGGCCAAAACAACAACAACAACAAAACAAATGAACAAAAAAACACACACAAAAACTTAGTTTGGTGAGTTACTTAGTTTTCCTGGGTCTCTCCCATGTATACACATTGTTAAACTTTTGTTTGATTTTCTCCTGTTAATCTGGCTCATGCCAATTTAATTCTTAGACCAGCCAGAAGAATCTAGAAGTGTAGAGGAAAATTTCTTCCTCCTCCACAGCAAGAAAGGCAAATTACAGCCAGTTCTTAAATGTTTTATTCAAAAACATTTGAAAATAATGGCAATAAAAGTGAGAGATTGGCTGGATAAAATTGAGTATAAAGTTCCAAAAATAGATGCACAGCTACCTGCTTTGATAGCAAAGAACAGCCCCTTATCTGCTACTTATTTCTCATCATAAATTAGTTGCTGTTTGTGTATCACCTTTTACTCTGCTTAGTCAATATATGTCTGTCATTCCTAAGTACTTTGCTACAAAAAGACTTCCTCATCTTTTCCAATGTTTTCCTCAACACCCATTCCTTACTTCCCACCCATCATCAGGATTTCTGTTTGTGGGTTTTTTTTTTTTTCTCTATATTACATCTTATCTGGGCTTCTTAATTTTCAAACAGCTACATCCTACACAAACTCTGACTCTTGTTCTGATCTATCTTGCCAAGATTTTTCTGAGCTTGTGAGTCAATGTTTAAAATAACTTACAAGAATTGGGCTGGGGCTTCCGTGGTGGTGCAGTGGTTGAGAATCTGCCTGCTAATGCAGGGGACACGGATTTGAGCCCTGGTCTGGGAAGATCCCACATGCAGTGGAGCAACTGGGCCCGTGAGCCACAACTACTGAGCCTGTGCGTCTGGAGCCTGTGCTCCGCAGCAAGAGAGGCCACAATAGGGAGAGGCCCGTGCACCACGATGAAGAGTGGCCCCCGCTTGCCGCAACTAGAGAAAGCCCTTGCACAGAAACGAAGACCCAACACAGCCAAAAATAAATAAATAAATTAATTAATTAATCAAAAAACACAACAAAACAAAACAAAACTTTCTTCAAAAAAAAAAGAAAGAATTGGGCTGTAATAATCTTAAGGTATTTCACTCTCAAGAGACCACTGCTATTGCTATTTCCTGAGGTGGAAGATGTACCTAACTCACGAACATCAACAGCTCTAATTCCCCAGAGAAAAGCTGTTTGCACTGCAGTTTATTTTCAAGAAGGTTGTAATGAGCCTACCTCAAGGAACTCCCAGAACACAATGTTTAGCATAGCTGTTGAATTCACATGAATGAAATGAAATGAGTATTTGAGATATATGGATTATGCAGATTTACAGGAAGGAAAAAACAAGATGGTTGACCTGGTTAGAAAAGGCTTCTCAAATGGGAGAAGTTAACATATTAACTGGAACTGTAAAATTGCATTATAATCAAGTTACAACTGTAAGGATAACAACATACCTGAGACTGGATAACCTCCAGGACGAATCAAGAATGGTGGGCATTATATTCTATCAGAGTAATTCAATTAATGTTTAGCCCTTCCATTCCATTTATTCATTTATTCATTCATTATTTTATTCATCCAACTTCCATTCCGCAATCAATCCAAGTGCTGTGTAAATCAACAGGGATTTTAGGGATAAAGAATTTGTGGAATTCAAAGCTCAGTGTAGCCAAAAAGCATATATATATATATATATATATATATGTGTGTGTATATATACATATAGATATATGGTAACTGCATAGTCATTTACCAAACATCTTGTTGTGTTAGTTGCCATTCTTACAACGTAGCAAATTTGGTATTCATGTAACCACAGAAGTTCATAGAGGTTAATCAAATTGCTCAGGGACTCACGGCTTGTAAGTCTCAGAGCTGGTAATTTAACCCAAGGTTGTCTGTCTCTAGAAAGAATTGTATATTCTTTTCCCCATGTCATGTTGCCTCTCTGGGAGATGTGAAAATTGCAACAGCAGAAACATATTCAAGGAAGTGAGTTAGCCTAGGGGAAGAAGAGACCAGCAACAGGTGTTATAAGAGTCAGTGGTTTTTAGGAACATATTATACTTAGCATGATCCTTCAAGAGCTCCTAGTTCTGTTGGAGAGAAAAACACCTCGTGTATGAATTAATTAAAGAATGAACCTTTCTTTCATTATAAGATATTTTGTAGCTGACATCTAGAATTAGGAGCTCTTCAAGCAAATGCTCATTCCACTGGTTTTTAGGCCCTGTTTTTCTTTTCTTTTTTTTTTTTAAACTAATACTAAATCTGACCAGAGAAGTCTTTGGCCCAATTCCCTCTAATCTTAGATCAGGGTTCATATAGAATAACTGAATTTGCCTATGTTAAATTGAAAGTGCCCAGGGTGATTTATATCTGAATCTTTTCCTGTATGAATTCCAGGCAAGCACTAGGATTTCCTCTTGTTCTCTTCAAGTTCTGCCAAACAAGTAGCAAAAGACTGCTGAGAATAAGTTTAGAATCGAAATGAATCAAAATTAGGGATTTAAGTGTACACTGGCATTTTTCTTTGTGAGGTGAAGCCCTGACTAATTAAATACACTGTATGTTGCAATAAAAATTTTTAATGTTAGTTTCATTCTTAGAGACGATGACGTGTCTCATTTTTTGAGAGTCCCTGCAACAGTCTGAGCCAATGCATCTCAAAGTTTAATGTACATGCAAATCACCTGGAAATCTTGAAAAATACTGATTCAGACTCAACAGGTCTGGAATGGGACCTAAGATCCTGCATTTCTAACCAGTGCTCAGGTGATTCTCTTGCTACTGATCAGTAGAGCTCATTCAACCAGCAAGAGATGAGGATGTTGGAATGACAAGGCATGAATGTAAATTGTACTTTGTTTTCTAGCCATCTCATTTCCTTTTTGTCTTGGGATATGTATTAGGGTTTTCCAAAGATACAGAATTAATAATATTTATTATTAACAAGATATTAATAGAATTAATTATATATATATAATTAATACACTATATATATACACACAGAGACAGAGAGAGAGAGATTGATTATGATTAATTAGCTTATATGATAATGGAAGCTGAGAAGTCCCACAATCTGCTTGAGAAATAGGGGAGCCTATGGTACAAATCTCAATCCAAGGGCAGGAATAGATTGATGTCCTAGCTCAAGCAGGAAGGCAGGGAAGAAGGAATTCTCCCTTCTTCCACTTTTTGTCTTACTCAGACTATCAATGAATTGGATAATGCCTACCCACTTTGGGGGAGGGTGATTTATTTCAGTGAGTTCACCAGTTCAAATGCTAATCTTACCTGGAAAAACACTCTTAAAGACACACCCAGAAATAATGCTTAATCTGGCATCCCATGCTCAGTCAGTTTGACATATAAAATTAACCATCACAGGATGTATAGGAGATAAAGTAAAAATTATGTAACACATGGAAAATATCAAGGGAGAGTGACATGTAATAGACTCTCAAAAATATTATTAAACACATTAAATGCATATTATTATATGTATTTCAGGGTGCAGTGAAGGAATACAAAGCTGATTAAGAAACACTCTGGATTCTTTGTAGTGCTTTCCCACTATCTGTGGTAAGGACCAATTTTTCTTCCACTCCCTCACAGAACAATAGTTTATAAAATACAATAAAAATGAATTACTAGAAAAAAAGACACAAAAAAGAGTGTAAAATATAAGTATTTAAAAACTTTTAGATTCAAGTGATGTAAAATTTCTGTTACATTCATATAAGAGTTCCTAGTGTTAACTTTCAATTTCTATGCCTATCTCCTTACCAAGTCTCTGCGCCAATACACAGAACCCACTTTGAGCAGCATTGCTCACCACAGGATTGTATATGATGGGGCACAAAGCTCTGCATGTCATAAACACTCACTAACAGCCTGTGAACTGCTCACTGAGGATTCTGGGTCTTTTTCATATGAGTCATAGTGAAATGTTACTTCAGATTCTGTATTTCCTTCCTGTATAGATTCCTCCAGTTTGCTCCCTCTGGACTCTTGCTTAAAAAAATGCATCTAAACAGCCTCACTGTTACTGATTTCAGGAAGAAATGTTAGGGGAGGTGCGTTTGAAGTGGCTACAGTTAAAAAAAAAAAAAAAAAGGACAATTATTTTAATAGGATTTGACAGCTTCAGAGAAGAGTTGTCTGATGGTGACTGAGTTAGGAAGGTTTTTGTTTGTTTGTTTGTTTGTTTTCCCCAATCATGAACTGAGGTACATATATTTAAGTGACACAGTGACACAGAAGCAGGAATGCAATGATTTCAATGACTCTGTGAGGTCACTGAAATATGGTAAAAATAATTAATCATAAGAGAACATGTGCCCTGCTTTCCAATATTGGAGGAATGAAAGACAAAAGCATATAGCTAGTGCAATATGGGTGAAAGATGAGAGCACATTTTAATCCAGATTGGACAGGAGAGATTAAAATGCCATTGTTGATGGTATTACCTTATCCATTGTAAGAGACGTGTAAGACGGGTGAAGAAATTGGGTGTGTCTCATAACACAACACAGATATTGTACTCAAACCCATATCAAAATCAGAAGGAGTAGTGAATAAGAGCATTAGATTGAAGACAGTTCACGAGAGGTCATGTTTAAAAAATGTGTTAAATAGAAAATGTGTAACACACCTGCTGATTTGGACTTTTGCCTCCAAAGTGCCTGACCTACTCCATGTGCCAGCATATGGAACGTTTTTATTATGGGCACATTCTGCCGAGCTGAAATGAAGTCTGAAATACTTGGCTTCTTAAAAACGTTAATTACTGTGCGATTGGCTCTTTTTAACTGACCCACCTGCAGTATTAATACAATGTGGGAATAAAGAAACTGTTAGAGATTGTTTTTTTTTTTCACAATACTCTGTTTCATTTTATCTCAAACTTTAAGAAAAGTGAATGTATCAAATTTTAGACAATTCAAATGATAGCCCTCTAGGTGGTTATGCTAAGTGGATTCCTCAGGTAATTATCCAACACCTGAAGCCCTAAGAAGTCATCAAGGTTTGTGGACTAGCTTTGGATATTCTGGTTTTATTTTAAAATGTGACCTTGTTTTTCAGATTTCTTGGTCTTCCTGGGATCTTACATTGATGTCTACAAGTGTTGCCTTTCAAACAACCATAAGTAAATCTCTTTGTTATTGTTTAGAAGTTAAATATTATCTATTTACTGTATTTAATTCACTAGATAAGATTTAGTTAGCCAACTAATAGGGTTTTCCATTTCTCTTTAACATTCTTCTGTGGCCAAGTAAGGGATGCCTGAGCACCAAGACATGGACTGCAAAGTTGGCAGTATCTGTTTTCCCTAATACTTTTCCTTAAAAATACCTATTTTGGGTTCATAAGCTTTGTTAACTTATGAGATGAAATTTTTTGAATGAAATACACTTTTTAGAATGACCTATATATTATCTATGTGTAGAAAATTATACATGCATATACCTTGTCCTGAGTAAATGTCAAGGTTGAAAGTATTGGAGTCAAATTCTTGCTTCACTGTTCACCAGCCGTGAGACCTTAGAAATGCTGCTTAACATCTCTGACCTTTAGTTTTCTCATCTTCATAGTGGTTTATAATGAGTGAACTGACCTCACAGAATTTTCCTGAGCATCAAGTGTGACAGTGCTTATTAAATTCTTAACATGAATTCTGGAATATAATAAAGACTATGAATGAACAGCCAGATGAAGAGATTCATAGGGCAAGGTCCAGAAGTGTCTTGAGAACAGGTGCTCTGTCCCTGTAGAGTTGGGGCATGCCACTCTCCCAGCATGTAGGTGTGTTCACCGACTCAGAAGCTTTGCTTGGAGTACCTAGAAATCAGGATTGAGTAAGAGACCTTAGAGGACCAGATAGTGCAGATCAGCAGTCTTTGCACAGTCATCTCCTAAGACTGGGTTATTGGCAGCAACTAGAAATAATTGACCGTATAGCAGCTGAGAGTCCAAACAGGGGCACAGGACCGTATGGCTAAAGTTTAAATGTCCAGAGAAACTTTGAATTTGGAAATTAAGGATACAACAGAGCCAAGAGGTGTTGTGGTTTTTAATAACCAGAAATAAGCCTTAATCTGAGTGGAAGGGCATTTGTTCAATCAGGACCAGAGTAAGGTAATCCAAGTAGTTCAAGACCAAAGCAATAGAAAACTTAAAATGCCTACTTAACTTCCTTCTAGATCAGGTTTTGTTTGGCAACTGCTCACCCTTTTATGATCCCCCTTGGGTTTGGACAGTGGTGGATTGGCTCTTGAAGGTATAAAAAAGGTCATTTTGTTGCTGTCAATCCAGACTAATTACTAGTTCTCTCTATGGTAGCCCTAGAAATGCAGATCTGTGATTATACACTTAACAAACTGATGGAGGCTGGGACCTAATAAATTATCTTTCTCCACATTTATCTCAAAACCAACTGACCAAGGAAACCTGGATTGTTTTTATAAGCTGAGAGGTCTCTGTTGCCCTTCTTCATTGCAAATTATGTATACTTTTCTCAAGCCTCTCTGAATGATGCTGATTTTGGGTACCTGCTGGAAGTCAACATTGTTCCAAGCAGCAATTCTTAGAAATTAAGTGTATAGGCTCTAGCCCATATTTCATGAGCTTAATCCAGGTTCCACAGCCTACTAACTCTGACCCTGAGCAAATTACATAAGTGTGTTAATCTTCCTACATTTAAACTGGGAATTGTAAGACTACTGGTATCAGATAACTGTTGTGAGAAGATGAAATGAGAAAAGCACATGAAGTGTTCCAAATATTGATTGCATCATTAGTATTATGGGAGAAAAATGAAGTATTCAAAACAGATGAGGGCATCAGGAATGGGCATGGAAGTTAGGAGCTGGATAATCTGAGCTGCTTGTCTTCTGAGAATTATATGTAAGAGTATAGAATTTTGTGATATGAGCATACAAGGCAATCTCACATGAAATGGGTGAATGGTACAATGATCCCCTCTTTAAAATAAATTTATCCTAAGAAACACACTAAGTTAAAAAAAAAAAAAAAAAACACAAGCATTCATTTATTTTATTTGTCCAAAGTGAGAAATTGGCCAGATCCTGAAGCAAAGCGTCAAAAGGAAGAGAGCTAATGCCCTTTGCCCGGCAATAAGCAAAGAGCCAGTTTGAAACTTTTGCTAAAACACTCTAATGAAACCACCTCATTGACTCTAAATAATCATCTTTTGGATCATCCTTGGAAATTAAATTCTTTGGAGTTTAAGAAATAACAACATTTTATTGAAAGGAAATCATAACTTTAATAAAACTATATATAGTCTTTGTGAAAGAATGTTGTCCCGCTCAAGCAGTATTTCCAACAAACTTCATTTGGCAAATCTAACCTACAGATATAACACTGGTACTTCAGGATTTATGTATAAAGAAATTTATTTATTTTGGTATTTTTATGGCAGCAAAATAAACTAAGATTATGAATAAATAAGGAAACTGGATAAATTATATATAATAATTGATAATATTATAAAATATTATGCAGCTATTGAAAGCAAAACATTAGATCAATACACATTGATAAGGGAAGGAAGAAGGAACAAAAGAAGGGAACGAGAGAGAGAAGAAGAAATGGTAGCCCTGAATTTCTAAATTTGACAAATCAGGAAGCCCTTTACAACTAATTGGGGAAAACACGAAAGTTTTCTCCAGGTTTTATGAAAAATACCCTGGGTTGTTTGTCTCTCAGAACTCACAATGTGATTTAAAGCTGCAGCACTTACTTGATTTCCCATCCATTTCATACTGATTATTGAATGAGAAGAAGCACACTTACCCAGGTATCTGTGGAACTTCTCACTTCTTCTGTATCAGCACAACACCTCTCTCAATTTATGCAGAGCCTACATCTTTAGATCTGCAGTCCTTAGACTTTTGAAGTGTGAAGACCTCATTTAAAAATACGACGAAAACAAAGAACATGGCACATATGCATAAGTGTAACACAGTGAGCCTGTCTGAGAATGAAGCCAACACACAAAGTAGAACTGAGGAATAAGCCCAGATGATATTGTCGCATAGGCCTGTGATGAAAGTCAGCTCAATCCGCAGATATTCAGATAAATAAGCCAATGTATTTTGCTTTGAGAAAGTTTGATTTGGGTTTCTGAGACTTCAGATAGATACCTTCTGTATCTCATAGGAGATGAAGAAGAAAAGGTAGGTGAAGATATGGACAGATGTAGCTTAGGTGGCAGGAAGGTGAAGTAGTATCAATCTTGTGACGTCAATGTTCTCCACTGAAAGAAAATTATTTCTGAAAGAAGAGGAAGATGGAGTTGGGGGTATCAGGTATCTATAGAAGAGTTGAAAGGAGGATGAGAGTCAATTGCACTGTATATAGAAACACAGTGTAATGTCCTGGTTCAATTAATTTCTCAACCTCTAATATCAAAGAGTACATTTCTTTATTTTATTCAAAAATATATAAAAGTCTAACATCTAAGAACAATTTTAAAAAAGAAAGTTTGAAATATCCAGAATCCTACAACCTTACAACAGTTCTCTTTTGGGATGTTATGTTTCAATCTTTTCCCATGTGCAAAATTATTGTGTGTTGCAGAGACTGTGTCATTTTGTGATCTTATTTTATTTCACTTAACTAGAACCTATGTTGCACATTTATTGATTGTTCTTTTAAGTAGAAAAATTTTTTAAATAAAATGAAAATATATGGTTCCTTGGTTTTAATTACTACAAAATGATGAATAATATTTTCTTGGGTTTATTATTACACTTTTCTAAATACTCTATTATACATTTTGCTTTTTTAGTAGATAATGCAACAATGAACATTTTCATACACAATGGTAAATAAAGAATCAATTTCAGTTGTTTTCATAAGCTCTTATTTACTCCAAAAATATTTTCTATATATTTAGATACTGTCTTCCTAGACCACTTCTTCACCTATCCTTCTCAAATTCTTCCAAAATATAACAGAGGGAGGAACACTCCCAAACTCATTCAATGAGACCACCATCACCGTGATACCAAAACCAGACAAAGATGTCACAAAAAAAGAAAACTACAGACCAATATCACTGATGAACATAGATGCAAAAATCCTCAATAAAATACTAGCAAACAGAATCCAACAGCATATTAAAAGGATCATACACCACGATCAAATGGAGTTTATCCCAGGAATGCAAGGATTCTTCAATATATGCAAATCAATCAATGTGATACACCATATTAACAAACTGAAGGTTAAAAACAATATGATCATCTCAATAGATGCAGAAAAAGCTTTTGACAAAATTCAACACCCATTTATGATAAAAACTCTCCAGAAAGTAGGCATAGAGGGAACTTACCTCAACATAATAAAGGCCATATATGACAAACCCACAGCCAACATTGTTCTCAATGGTGAAAAACTGAAACCATTTCCACTAAGATCAGGAACAAGAAAAGGTTGCCCACTCTCACCACTATTATTCAACATAGTTTTGGAAGTTTTAGCCACAGCGATCAGAGACGAAAAAGAAATCAAAGGAATCCAAATTGGAAAAGAAGTAAAGCTGTCACTGTTTGCAGATGACAGGATACTATACATAGAGAATCCTAAAGATGCTATCAGAAAACTACTAGAGCTAATCAATTAATTTGGTAAAGTAGCAGGATACAAAATGCACAGAAATCTCTTGCATTCCTATGCACCAATGATGAAAAATCTGGAAGAGAAATTAAGGAAACACTCCCATTTACCATTGCCACAAAAAGAATAAAATACCTAGGAATAAACCTACCTAAGGAGACAAAAGGCCTGCATGCAGAAAACTATAAGACACTGATGAAAGAAATTAAAGATGATACCAACAGATGGAGAGATATACCATGTTCTTGGATTGGAAGAATCAACATTGTGAAAATGACTCTACTACCCAAAGCAATCTACAGATTCAGTGCAATCCCTATCAAACTACCAATGTCATTTTTCACAGAACTAGAACAAAAAATTTCACAATTTGTATGGAAACACAAAAGACCCCAAATCGCCAAAGAAATCTTGAGAAAGAAAAACGGAGCTGGAGGAATCAGGCTCCCTGACTTCAGACTGTACTACAAAGCTACAGTAATCGAGACAGTATGGTACTGGCACAAAAACAGAAATATAGATCAATGGAACAGGATAGACAACCCAGAGATAAACCCACGCACCTATGGTCACCTTATCTTTGATAAAGGAGGCAAGGATATACAATGGAGAAAAGACAGCCTCTTCAATAAGTGGTGCTGGGAAAACTGGACAGCTACATGTAAAACAATGAAATGAGAACACTCCCTAACACCATATACAAAAATAAACTTCAAATGGATTAAACACCAGACACTATAAAACTATATGTCTTATAGAACTCTACATGTATTTGTGTGACTATTGGATCAGAATCGTTTCTCTAGAATATGGGACTGTGCCTGTCTCCATGTGAAGCACCAAGGCTGGCAAAAGGAGAAGCTAAATAATTGTTCAATAAATGCTGTTAATGAATGTGCCAAATGCTTTGTTGGGTGTATGTAACCATGCATATAGCGATCACCATCTCTGCAAACATAGAGATTTGGTCATAGAGATTCTTGGAAACACCAACTTCTATTTCAGAGCTGGAAGATGGGGAATTGATTCAAACATAAAAAGCTTGGTGCAGGGTAGCAGAATGAAGCAAACAACCAGAGTTCCAGTTAACTGCCTGTTATTCAGCCCCAATCTGCTTCACTGCAATGGAGGGTGCTGGGAAACTGAGGGTTTCCAAGGCAATACTGCTGATTTATGGAAATGTTCAAGACACAGGACTACTTGTGAATTTCTGCCAGACAGATATTTAATACTGTCAGTGCAGGGAAATGCATTAAAAACAATTATTCAAAAACCACTTCCCCTGGCCAGTTCTATGTTACATACTGCTGCTACTGTCACGGATATTTGTGTTTTAAATAAGAGCCTTTTTACTCTTAGCACCTTATGCTGCTACTCCATGATTTCAAAGCTGAGAAAATCATGGTTACCTGGCTATATTGATGAAGAGGTCTGATATGTCCTCTTAGGAGCTTTTATTATCCAGTGTGTAAGAGTACCACTTGTTTATGAAGCAAAGTTCCATACTTCTATTGATGTTACATTCTCTTGCATGAGAAAAATTCCCCTTTAATTTTGAGCAAAACGTAAACTTAGGCATCTGGTTAAAATAGCTCATAGAATGTACCTTCCTAGAGAAGGAATTTTCTGGTTAAATCAGGCCTGAGAATGGGTGAGCTAATTTCTTCATCAGGTTTTGTTGGATTATCATTGTAAACAAAATTCAAATCCTGACCCTTAGTTGGATGTCTGACACTTTTCAGTTTTCAAGTCTTGCCTTCTTTACCTTTTCTGGGCTTCTTTTCTCTTAGGTCTTTCACTTGACAATAATCCCAATTCTCTCATGGAGGTTAGGACATCTAATTTGACAATAAATTTGAAGATACAGTGTAAATAATCAAACAGTATACACGTCAATAGTTAGGTTTTATTACTGTTATGAAATCTAGGTAAAAATCATCCTTTTATCTGCCTCGTATGCATAAAATATGTATCCCTTAAATATTCCTTTTTCTGGGAAGTTTCCCTTGATTCTGATCTATCTTTAACCACATCCATGGTATCTTATTCTTCTGACATAGAATCACAAATCTCATGGTAATTGCTCATTTAGTTTCCTGTCTTCTCACTAGACAGGAAACACCTTAAAGACAAAGATCTTTCCTGTCTTACACACCACACTACCATCAATGTCAGCAGAATATCTAGTATATATCAAGCACTCAGTACACATTCTTGGATGAATGCATAAATAGGTAGAATAATAGATAATATGACTGTAAAAGACACTGTCTAAATAGACTGACATGAAATAGTATGGCCAGGAAAGTTATTTTATTTTTCATGTTCAATGTGTGAAAGAGAGAGGGTTTTCAACTTCGCAAAGCATTAGCACAGATTAATGAGTCTCACCCTTACATAGCTACCCTTATAGAGCTATTTACCTGTTAGTATCAAATTGGTCCTCTTTCCTTATTTATATTAACTCATATGCTATTTCTTTAAATATAATCATTTTCACCAAGGGATTCAAGGAATGTCACCACTGTTTAACTATGACGCTGTTAATTTGTAATCACATTTATCACAACCTCTGGGAGCACTCTCTAGCAACTCCAGATGCTACTCCAACTCCCTCTGTAACCTTGTAAGTGGATGCATTGGTATTGCTTCTTCACTTAAGTTGCCACTTCCTAAAAGTGAATAAGCATGCTTTTCCCACAGTGCCTTTCTACGGACTAATTAGTTGATGCTTGCAGAGTTCCTTCAAGGAGATAAGTACCGTGGAAATGCTAAGTGCCATTGCCCGTGAAGCAATGGCTGTGGGTTCCTCTGGGATGGAAGCTGCTTGAGAAATGTATTGCAGAGCAATGCAGAGTGGAATGGAACAGCGGTTCTCCCCAGGATACAGCAGCTTACTCCAGGGAGACAAAGCTTTATGAAAATAGTCTAAGATAACTTTCTTATTTATTTATTTGTTTATTTATTTATTAATTTATTGGCCACGCGGCATGTGGGATCTTAGTTCCTGACCTGGGATCGAACCCACGCTTCCTGCAGTGGAAGTGCAGAGTCTTAACTACTGGACCACCAGGGAAGTCCCTAAGGTAACTTTCTTTGAAGCAGGCAAAACTTGGCAGTGGCCATGGCTAAATGTCACTCTGAGTCAGGAACACAATTTCCTTCCACTGCCTGTTTCCCTAGAAAATTAGGAGAAAATAAGCACAGCCACTATGGATCTTTGGACTTTTTAAGACCAAGGAGATTTCATTTCCCTCTCTGTATGAAGACTCTGCTTCACTGCCTGATATGAGAGCTCCCTGCCCTGACCTTACTCATCCTCACTTGGTAGAATTGGGATATGTATTCCTGGAGCTGTGGACATGACAGAGCCAGCATGAGTGCCTAATATGCAACCTTTCCTCCTTCCTTTCTGATTTTCTGTATTTCCTTCCAAAAATAGTATTGAGTTCCTACTGCTTGTCAGGCACTGTCCTCGGTAGAGGTTTGATAGGAAATAGAGAGAGAAAGGAGCTCTTTTCTTCCTGGTTTTCTATGCAATCATCTCAACCAGTTATCTTCTAAGTGTATGTGCTTTTTCTTTAGGTGGAATCATGGATTCATGAAGGCATAGTATATTTTGATCTAAAAGAGACTTTGGAGAACCTTACTTAACAAATAAGGAAACGTGTGTATGTGGTCGTGGTATTGTTACCAGTACCAACGCTATCACTACCGCAAATACTGATGATGATGATGCAAAACTCTTTCTACTACCCGGCCTAGATTTGGGGTAGGTATCCTTGTCTCATAGTTTTATATTAAGAAATATTTTTCTTCCTTATTATCGGGACAAATACAGCTCTTCTGAAGCACATACCATCAGATTATACCTTCTTGTACTCCTATTATATGAAGTCATCTGTAGACATCTTGAACATTCTTTAATCACTGAAGGTTTCAGCACTTGGTCACTCTCATTCTTGATGCTTGAACATCTCCAGAGGTGATCCATCCAGCAATTTAGTGTCTCAGTGTTTGATTGTCTCAATTCAAGCTCTATTTTCCTCTCAATCCCTTGGCTACTTTTTCAATAAGTATAGACTAGACCTTATTATTATCTATAGCTGTACAACCTCTAAAATCTTGGTTTCAAACATCAGAATCTATGATAACACTTCCAACTAATTTATTCTGGAGTAATAATTACTCCAGTAATTATTCAATCCCATCTTTTCTCTAATTCATTGAACTTACTATTATTTTACTTACCGTGAACACTGTTGGGTCCTCAACTCTCTCATTCCACAGTTTACTTTCTATAGTCCATCATGAAAATCACTCCCTTACACACACACTTCAGCTCCTTATCTTCCTTCCCTTCCCTTTCTTCATTTTACTCATCTGGCAAAATATAACATTCCAACTATTCTTTTCCTCTTACAAAACATAATTGGAGAAAAACATGTAACTATGCCCTCTAGTCTTGGAATTTATGAATGTAAGCTGCAAGTGAGATCTCAGTACTTCTGGGAATCCTACTAGTCAATTTGCTTTCTCATTTTCTTCTCGCAGTTGACTGATATCTTACCTCTTATTGCCCTGAGAAAATAGAAGCAATCGTAAGTGAAATATTTTGTCCTCCCACCGCCAGATCTATCAATGATCCTGCATTTGTGCCAATAAATTTGTCTTCCCTCCTGTTAAAATGAATGGACTCTACATTCTTATCAAAATATTTCTACACGTGTTTATTGGATTGTACATTGTCACCTATGCAAAAACTTTGCTTCTGAAGTTAAGTTTCTCCTTTCCTGTGTCATCACAGGATTTCCTACTGGATTATGTCCTTCAGAATGCAAGCCTACCATAATAGGTTCCATCAAAAATAAAACAAAATGTCTAGAATCATTGTTCAAAAAAGCATAGGCAATTATCTGATCATTTCTTCTCTATTTTACAGCGAAAGTTCTCAAAAGTATAGTTTATGCTAATTGTCTTCTTCTCTTCACCTCACGTTTTCTCCTGAACCCATTCCCTGCAGGCTTTCTTCCCCAAAACTTCACTGAAATTACCTTGATATAAGAGACCACCATCTTGCCAAAGTCATATATCGTTTTAGTCTTTGTTGACCTCTCAGTAGCATTTTACATAATGAATATCCTTCTTGAAACATTTTCTTCACTTGGCTTCTGAGACACAGAATTCTCCTGATTTTCTTTCTACCTTATGTACAGTTTCTTCTCATTATCCTCAGCTAGACTTACTTCCTTTTCCTGAATGATAAAGGTTAGATATTTCAGGATCCAGTCTTGGAATTCATCTTTCCTTTATCTTCAATACTCCCTGAGGTGACCTTACCTAATTTCATGGTTTTAAATATTATCCAAATGCTGAACATGTAGCTCTAGCTGTGTACTCTCTCTCAAGCTTTAGGCTACTCACTCCCTAGCCCCTTACAAGTATAACAGACTGCTCAAATATATAATTTTCAAAGCAGAGCTCTTGATTTCTACCCCAGTTTTTCCATTCTCAGTCTTTCTCATTTTAATGAAGGCCACTACCATGTACTCAACTACTCAGGCCAAAACCCTTGATGTCATTTAAATTTTTTTCTCATTTCTTAACTATACTCCTATTCCAGTCCATCTGAAAATTCTGCCAGCTTTATCTTTAAAATATATCTTGAATCTCTTTGCCCCACTATAATAAAAACTATCTTTATCTATCACTAATACTTGGATTAAGGTCTCTGAACTGGCCTCCCTGCCTTAAGCTTCCCCACTATGGTCAATTATCCTCAAAGCAACCAGAGTGAACATTTAAAATTTATGATAGTTCATGCCACTCCTCTCCTCAAAACTCTGCAATGGCTTTCCATACTATTCTGAAAATTGAATATATATGTTTAAAAATTCCTATATCACTGGCTCCTGTTTATGCTTCCAATTTTATCTCCTGCTACTTTAGACCTTTGGCCTTGTTCTTTCAACACACCAAACTCATTCTTGCCTCCAAGACTTTACATTGTTATTCCACCTGCCTTCAACATTCTTTACTAGACCAATCTTCATATGCCTCTTTCCCTTGCTTTACTCGGGTCTTTTCTCAAAAGTCACCACTTTTGGAGACTCTACTATGACTACGTTATCTAAAAACATACTCTTACCAGTGATTTTCCATTGTCTCATGAAGTTGTATTTTTATTCATGGCTTTTATTACAACCCATCATTATATTATGAACTTATGTGTTATTAATAGCTTCTTTGTAAGAAGAAAGGTCTATGATGAAGGGATCTTATTTACAATTTTGTGTTCATTTATACAACCACCTAGGAAAGTACATGGAATGTGGTATATTCTCAACTTATTCCTGAATCTTAACATTTAGTCTATCTATTACACCAGTCTAAGAATAACTTCTATGGATATGCACAGATCAAACTGAATTATCAGACTATGCACTCTTCTTGGTACTTTCAATTTCTTAAATTTTTAAAAACAGTTTCTCCAATATCTTAAGTTTTTAAATTGTGGATTACCACCCATTTAGAGAGTCATAAAATCAATTTGGTGACTGTAACCAGTATTTTAAAAAAATGAAATAGAAAAGCAAATACTGAGATAGCATACATAGTAATGATCATGAAATGTTTCATTGTTTTATAAAATATTTTTTTCAGTTATATCCATGTGTATATATGTATTAAGTAACAATGTAAAAATATTTTTGTTGGGGGTGGCAGTCAAAAAATTTGAGAGTCACTCTAATGAGATTCCATTGTAGCAGGAAATGTCTTTTCTCCAAGGTTACAGTAAACACAGACAGCAGGGAGACTCAGACTTGATGAATGCAATGTGGTGGTCAGTAGCAGAGATTCTGATGTTGAATGACTTTTTAAATTGCTGCCTCTTTTTTTTTTTTTTTTTTTTCTGTTCAAAGACAGAAAGACTTCAAATTCCCACTGAGCTTGTCCTAAGATTCCCACACGTCACCTTTAGTACTTTCCCCACATTGCCTTTTAAATCCATCCTTTACTCAGAAGGAGATGAGAATCTCTCCATCACCTTTCCCATCATTCTGCCTGTGTTTTGGAAAATGGGTAACTAGGATCTGCTTTCGTCCATTTGTATCTTTCTGATAAGTGTCCACTGAGGTCTCATGAAAGAGGCACAACAACCATGGCTACCATGTTGCAGTTCTTCACTGGAAAACAAAATTTCTCTACCTGCCAAAAATTCGCTTTCTTTTTGGTGCTTTTCTTTGTTTCTCAGAAATTTGCAGAAATTGACTTCCTTTCCACATTTCTCAATCTCAACTCTCTCAAGAGTGTCTTCTAATATCAGCTTCAAGTTGGAAGGACAAGAAAGGAAGATAACAAAGCAAGTTTAAGTGGTTTCTACTCCCAAAACTCCAGGAGAAACTCTCCAAGATAAATGACTATTTTTCCAACAATGCCACAAAATTTTACTATTGCCTGAGAGGAAAGGAACACTAATATTTTTTAAACAATCATTATGTGCTACAACCTCCATACAGACAATGGAAATTAACCGTGTTTTATTTTACCTGCAGAGTTTTGTCTTGCAGTGTTTTAAATAAATTTGATTTAGTTGTCAAGATTTAAAAATCAGAAGATTTTACATATATTCCAGAATTCTGACTTCCCTGAAACAATCTGAAGATATAGTTGGCTAACACACAATAGTCATATTAGTTTGCTAGACCTGCCATAACAAGATACCATGGATTAGATGGCTTAAAAAGTAGAAATTTATTTTCTCACAGTTCTGGAGACTAGAAGTCCAAGATCAAGGTGTGGGCAGGTTTGGTTTCTTCTGAGGCCTCTCTCCTTGACTTACAGACGGCCATCTTCTCACTGTGTCCTCACATGGTCATCTCTCTGTGTGTCAATCTCTCTTATTATAAGGACACCAGTTGTATTAGGTTAGGCTCACCATATGACCTCATTTAATCTTAATTACCTCTTTAAAGATTCTGTCTCCAAATACAGTAACATTCTGAGGAACTGGGGGTTAGGACTTCAGCATATAATTTGGGGGTGTGGGTGGTGGCACAGTTCTATAATAACACTCATGGTAACAATTTACACTGTCTGAGCCAGAGATTCGCTCTAAAGGTCACCGTAATCTCCACTGCTTCCTATTATCTCCCTGAACCTGGGGCTGAGTAGCAGTAGCCATTTATCATTAGAATGACTTCTCTTAAGTACATTAAATGCATTTCCCTAAAAAGTGTTTGAATTTTCCAACCAGTTTTAGAATCCCATTGGCCTCCCTTTGAATTCCAGCTGCATCCCTTCTTAGGTAGCTTCAAGAGTGTTGCTTAACACATCTGAGCCTTAATTTGCATACCTCCAAAACAAGACAAAAATGCCTATTATTGTGAAAACAAAGTGATTCAGAGCAAAATTTTAATATATAGTCTTCCTTTTCCTCACTCATATTACTTTAATATGCTTATGAAAATGGTTTAGAGTAGTGTTCAGTGAGAGATCCCTTGAGTAGCAACAGAAGCATCACCGGGGAATTTTATAGACATGTAATTTGTAAGATCCCATCCCAGAACTTCTGAATCAGAAACTGACATGGGGCCCAGGAATCTGTTTTTTTCTTAAGCTTTCTAGGTGATTCTGAGGCATGCCAAATTCTGAGAACTACTGATTTAGAATGTGAATTCCTGTAGTGAAGTCCTTATGACTTCTCACTGGTTTCCACATTTATTTGGTAATCAAAAAATAATAGATGAAAATACCAGGAATTCTATTTCCACATCTGCAAAATGGTTGCCTTTTAAAACCTATATCATAAATATTTTTTTTTCTAAATGTCTACCGTCATGTTTATTTTGTTGGTATTAATAAACATTAAATGAAATTAGTGATGAAAGACAACACATATGAACACTGTAATGAAAATAATTGCACATATTTTAAGATTGGAAAGAAAAGAACATTTATTCACTCTACTTGGTTTTCCTTGTTAAATGATTCATCAAATCTCCAAACAGCTGCCATGCCTTGAAGAGAGGGAGATTTTACATATAAATGACTTATCAAAATTGACAGCAAATGGCATTTTCATTTACATTTGAAAACAGAACGATTCCAAAGCCAAATTTAATTCCTGTCCAATATTGGAGCAGAGGGGAGAAATTTTAAACAAGGGATAATGAAATGCTCTTAGTGATCTGGAAATTTCAGTGGATGCAAATCCTTGTGCTGAAGGGTTCACACTAGTGCCAAGTACAGGGAATGCTTATCTGAGCTGACTTTCTTTTCTTTTTCTTTTTCCAGTTGCAGACTTAAGAAAAGTAGACATACTTTCCTTTTTTTTTTTTAACATCTTTATTGGAGTATAATTGCTTTACAGTGGTGTATTAGTTTCTGCTTTATAACAAAGTGAATCAGCTATACATATACATATATCCCCATATCTCCTCCCTCTTGCGTCTCCCTCACACCCTCCCTATCCCACCCCTCTAGGTGGTCACAAAACACCGAGCTGATCTCCCTGTGCTATGTGGCTGCTGCCCACTAGCTAGCTATTTTACATTTGGTAGTATCTCTTACTTCGTCCCAGCTTACCCTTCCCCCGCCCCGTGTCCTCATGTCCATTCTC
The DNA here is from genome assembly GCF_949987535.1 of Balaenoptera acutorostrata. Classification (NCBI taxonomy): domain Eukaryota; kingdom Metazoa; phylum Chordata; class Mammalia; order Artiodactyla; family Balaenopteridae; genus Balaenoptera; species Balaenoptera acutorostrata. The sequence continues at coordinate 19,085,944 of NC_080072.1, forward strand.
TACGTCTGCGTCTTTATTCCTGTCCTGCCCCTAGGTTCTTCATGACCTTTTTTTTTTTTTAATTTAGATTCCATATATATGTGTTAGCATACGGTATTTGTTTTTCTCTTTCTGACTTACTTCACTCTGCATGAAAAACTCTAGGTCCATCCACCTCACTACAAATAACTCAATTTCGTTTCTTTTTATGGATGAGTAACATTCCATTGTATATATGTGCCACATCTTCTTTATCCATTCATCTGTCGTTGGACACTTAGGTTGCTTCCATGTCCTGGCTATTGTAAATAGAGCTGCAATGAACATTGTGGTACATGACTCTTTTTGAATTATGGTTTTCTCAGGGTATATGCCCAGTAGTGGGATTGCTGGGTCGTATGGTAGTTCTATTTTTAGTATTTTAAGGAACCTCCATACTGTTCTCCATAGTGGCTGTATCAATTTACATTCCCACCAACAGTGCAAGAGGGTTCCCTTTTCCCCACACCCTCTCCAGCATTTATTGTTTCTAGATTTTCTGATGATGGCCATTCTGACTGGTGTGAAGTGATACCTCATTGTCGTTTTGATTTGCATTTCTCTAATGATTAGTGATGTTGAACATCCTTTCATGTGTTTGTTGGCAATCTGTATATCTTTGGAGAAATGTCAATTTAGGTCTTCTGCATATTTTTGGATTGGGTTGTTTGTTTTTTTGATATTGAGCTGCATGAGCTGCTTGCAAATTTTGGAGATTAATCCTTTGTCAGTTGCTTCATTTGCAAATATTTTCTCCAGTTCTGAGGGCTGTCTTTTCGTCTTTTTTATGGTTTCCTTTGCTGTGCAAAAGCTTTTAAGTTTCATTAGGTCCCATGTGTTTATTTTTGTTTTTCTTTCCATTTCTCTAGGAGGTGGGTCAAAAAGGATCTTGCTGTGATTTATGTCATACAGTGTTCTGCCTATGTTTTCCTCTAAGAGTTTGATAGTGTCTGGCCTTATATTTAGGTCTTTAATCCATTTTGCGTTTATTTTTGTGTATGGTGTTAGGGTGATCTGACAGGGGAAAGGACATAGGCCAGAATCCTGTCACTTTATGTAATTCCCAGCTACACAGCCTTACCAGGCAGCTCAGTGCCAAGAACAAGGGCTTGAAGCAACTGCTCCCCAACTACACATGCCATCCGGCTCCACCGGGATTGGAAGATATTAAGGATTCACTGGTTACAACTTCAGAGGATGTGTTCTGGAAGCTCCCTTCTCCCTTTTCTGAGACATTTTAATCTAGAAGAGAAAGACAAAAAGAGGCATATGGATGACGTGGAATTTGAAGGCAACAACTCAAAAGGGAATTTACTTTAAAAAAGAATCTTAATTCCTAAGTTTATTGGATGTTTACCTCCAGAAAGGCTAAATTTTATACACAGACATATCTCTCTATATAGCTATATATATAATTTCCATGTATCACTTTTTTCACTCTTAAAAATATCCTTTGATGGATTTTTACAGATAATGAAACCATGGAGTGGTTCTGTGCCCCAGGGAATTCACAGAAGCTGGTAACTATTAGAAATTCTTGAACTTGTCTTACAGAACAGCCAATATGGGAACAGCTTGTTAAAACCCATTTGCTTCTAAACTGCCTTCAATAATTTAAGTTCATTTTAGTTTTGTGGTGGAGGGGGATTTTTATTTCTTTTTCCCCTCTCTTTAATTGCATACCTTCCCACTCTCACGCAGCTCAGTAGTTTTTTAGGAATTCGGCGTCAGCTGCTGCCCATTGCAAGCCTGCTGGGGCCTGGTTGGGACCACCGACCCTAAAACTGGGCCTGCGCAGCTGTCATTTGCGTGGCCTTTTTTTTTTTTTTTTTTTTTTAAATTAATTTATTTATTTATGGCTGTGTTGGGTCTTCGTTTCTGTGCGAGGGCTTTCTCTAGTTGTGACAAGCGGGGGCCACTCTTCATCGCGGTGCGCGGGCCTCTCACTATCACGGCCTCTCGTTGCGGAGCACAGGCTCCAGACGCGCAGGCTCAGTAATTGTGGCTCACGGGCCCAGCCACTCCGCGGCATGTGGGATCTTCCCAGACCACGGCTCGAAACCGTGTCCCCTGCATTAGCAGGCAGGCTCTCAACCACTGCGCCACCAGGGAAGCCCTTGCGTGGCCTTTTGACGTCACGGTGCAGGAAAACTCCACCCTCTTAGGACGCTAAGCGCCGCCATTTTGAATATGCAGAAGCGTGTTTCCCAGGTGCGCCTGCTTAGAACACTGAGTATCTCGCTAGTTTCGTCTTGTCGCCTTTTTCCAATGCCTAAGAGCACCCTGCTTATCCATAAATATCCGAACCCGCTCACCTTGGGGGCGGCAGACCTAAGAATTGTTCTCCCCTAACTTCGTTTGGCTGCCTTGTGAGTAACCTCTCTGTGGGCTGTGAACCTCGGCTTCTCAGCGTTTCCCTCACTGTGCATCTGGCGGATCGACCTGGTTTGCTGACATTTCCTCCGTGTCTGCTGCGTCTCCACAGGCTCAGAGTTTCCTAGGTTATAAGGTAACTTCCCCATATTACCTCACCTAAGCTTGTAAGATATAGATATCTTATATAAGATACAAGTACATCTGTACCTATTTTCTAGGAGACACTATTTCTTTAGTAATGTAGGCTCCACGTATACACTGCCCCCTAAGCGCCCTATATATAGTCTGTTTACGAAAGAAGCTCTGTCTTATAGAAGATAGGTAGGTTTCCCAGCGTTATCCAGGGAGTAAATTGTGAAACTAAGACATACCCTAAATTTTTCTAACTACAAGCGAGATACCTACGGCATCACCAACTCCCCATTCACTAAGGGAAAATTAAAGAAAGTACACTGGATTTAAAAAACTTCTTATTAGATTTTTTTTATTAATATGCTCACCCTGTTTTAATTGACAGCCCACATTTCACTTACTCTTAGTTTTGAGGTTCTAATATTCTCCTTCTCTGTCGTATACAGCTTTATACCTCTCAGTGCGTATCCAGGGGAAAGTTGCCCTCTGGGAATATTGATTAACATTCTGGGCCTCCCTCATTGCAATCCCACACAGGCAGCAGAAGGCCATTCTGCATTCGTCGCCTTTAAGAAGGGATTTGACAACAAACAGAAGAGATGAGGTTCTTTCTAGCTTTGAGTTGTAAAACCACAATCATCCTAAATAAGCTACTTAGGAAAGTACCTGAAGAGTGGTCAATTTCTTACATAATTTATGCTAGGAAAGCATTGTCCAGGCTGTGAGGTAAGTGGTAGAGGTCATGGTCGTGAAGGCTAATCAGAGAAGGAGCCAGGAGAATGCAGTGATTAGCGCGTCCCTGAGAAAGAGGCCTAACCTCCTGTACAGGTTCCAGAGAGGCACTTAAATATTCAGATACATTTGTGGAATGTGAGAACAAGGAGACCTGTGTTACATTTCTAAGACTAAGGAATGCAACCGGAGAAAATATGTTTCGGGAGGTATTTGGCAGATCAGACCTTAGATATACTTACAGAATTCATCATCCCCTAAGCGGGGAAATGATTTGATGATTTTCTTGTGCCTGCGATGGCCAGAAACATGGCAGGAAGTGCAGCTGAGCCTAAAGTGGCCAAGAGAACAGGAAGTGGTGATGCCTTTGTGCTGCCAATGAAACCTAAACACCAAGGTTGTGAATATCTTAGTGGGTTTCCACATGGTCAGATGAAACTGAGGACCAAATCAACCTCTTCCCTGCCCTCATGCCCTGTTTCTTAACACAACACAAATACCTAAGCCGTAATCATGGGAAACAAAGGAGGTAAGGAGACTCAAAATAGAAATTAGTTCACCCAAATCGCTGAAGTAAGATTTAAATTCACTACAAATATCTATATCACATTAAATAATTTTGTGCAAAGGCCACAGGATATATTTTATCACAAACTTCAAAACAGGAAATCTTGATTGTTTCTATTAATGGTTGTAGCAAATTCTCTCTGGGCCAAGTAAAATGATGTCTTGTGAAGACAACCCCTTCTCATGGGTAGGAACTCTTGCCTTTTTATGCCCTAAGTTGTACATTTAAAGATGAAAGCATTTCACTTGAAAGAAAGACAGAATACAGTAAATTAGAAAAAATCCCAATCAGGCATTTGAGATTCAGCCCTATCTCTTACTGTGTGATCTCAGGTAAGTTTCTTAAAGTATCTGAGCCTTGGTTTCGTTCTTGTTCAAAAAGAGGTAATATGCAAGTTGGTTATTATGACCAGATGAGATGATGCATATTTAAACACTTTGAACACTATCTACTGTTTTGCCAGTCACAACTATTGTTATTATTCTAATGATGATGATGATGATTTGATACACTCTATTTTTAAGACCTTTGCTTCCAAATTGAGCACAATTTTAGCACTAGTTTTAACTGGGGCTTAGAAATCTCCCCAGGTAACGATAAACTCTATGGTCCTTCACCTACATGGTACACGTTATTTTCTCTGAAATGAAACCAGTTCAAAATATGAAGGCAGGCAGGAGGTGATTTGTATTGAAACCCAACAGGGGGATGGACTCATAACTGGGACAGGAGAGTCATAGAGATCTAGTGGTGGCAGATTGAACACGTGTGAATAGGGGGGTCTGGTTTCCTGAATAGACTTCAGATGGAACTCGCAGATGGAACCCTGGACTATCAGCTTGGTCAGATGTTGACAGATATCAACCTTAAGAATATGAATATCTGAAACTACCTGACAGGAAATAAAGAGTTTTATATATGTTTCCAGACATACGATGTTTTTGCTGTGGACCACATGGAAATTATAACTGCTTTGAGAGACGAGACATATCTGGCTTTCAAGAGACCTAGGTTCAAGTTCCAACACTACCTAACTCTGAGTGAGTAGTTCTTTTTTCTTTGACTCATTTTGGCTATCTATAAAATTATGTTTAAAATAATAATAATTACTGCTACCACATATGCAGAGCTTAAAATCGTGCAGACACTGTGCTAAGTGTTTTACACGTACCATCTCTTTTACTTCTCATGGAGTCCTTTAACTAGATATTAGAGTGCTCATTTTATACAGGAGGAAACAAGGCTTAGAGAGATCAGATGCCTTGGTCAGAGTCACACAGATGTCAAGGGGCAGTTAGGGGTTTGAACAAATTATAGTTAAATCCAAAAATTGTCCTTTTAACTACATGAAGTACTGCCAGCCTTGGCAAGAAACTGAATGAGATGTTATATCAGGTCTTTGGAATCAGACGGCTCTTGGCTAAAACCCTTACTCTGCTATTTGTTAGTTAACCTATTTGTGCCTCAGTTTCTTCTTCTGTAAAATGGGGACACATAGAGCACCTCTGACATAGGATTATTTTTTTTAAAGGACACATTTTCTTTTTCAGTTTAATTCAATGTATCGATAAATATCCAACAGGATTGACATGAACAGTTCTAGACATATTCATGGTTACTTGATAAGGTATTTCTTTCTTTAAAATAAATACTGACAAATTCTTACTGTCCCCCCTCCCCCATTGTTGATGGTAAAATTGTTAAATCATTTGCTTCATACCTGATATTTCCATTTCCAACATTATATCTTTTTTAAAATTGAAGTAGAGTTGATTTACAGTGCTGTGCTAATCTCTGCTGTACAGCAGAGTGACTCAGTTATTCACATATAGACAGTTTTTCATATTCTTTTCCATTATGGTTTATCACAGGATATTGAATATAGTTCCCTGTGCTATATATTAGGACCTTGTTGTTTATCCGTTCTAAATGTAATCATTTGCATCTACCAACCCCAAACTCCCAGTCCATCCCTCTCCCTGCCCCCCTTCCCCTTGGCAACCACAAGTCTGTTCTCTGTGTCTATGAGTCTGTTTCTGTTTTGTAGATAGGTTCATTTGTGCCATATTTTAGATTCCACATATAAGTGATACCACATGGTATTTGTCTTTCTCTTTCTGACTTACTTCACTTAGTATGGTAATCTCTAGTTGCATCCATGTTGCTGCATATGGCATTATTTCATTCTTTTTTATGGCTGAGTAGTATTCCATTGTATATATGTACCACATCTTCCTTATCCATTCCTCTGCTGATGGACATTTAGGTTGTTTCCGTGTTTTGGCTACTGTGAATAGTGCTGCCATGAACATAAGGGTGCATGTATCTTTTTGAATTATAGTTTTGTCTGGGTATATTCCCAGGAGTGGGATTGCTGGATCATATATTAATTCTATTTTTAGTCTTCTGAGGAACCTCCACACTGTTTTCCATAGTGGCTGTGTTAACTTACATTCCCACCAACAGTGTAAGAGGGTCCCCTTTTCTCCACACCCTCTCCAGCATTTGTTATTTGTAGACATTTTAATGATGGCCATTCTGACCAGTGTGAGGTGATACCTCATGGTAGTTTTGATTTGTATTTCTCTAATAATTGGTGATGTTGAACATTTTTTTTTTTTAATATTTCTTGGCATCTCCTGTCTTTTTAATAATCTTTTATTTATTTATTTTTTTAATATTTATTTTTGGCTGTGTTGGATCTTCGTTTCTGTGAGAGGGCTTTCTCTAGTTGCGGCAAGCGGGGGCCACTCTTCATCGCGGTGTGCGGGCCTCTCACTATCGCGGCCTCTCTTGTTGCGGAGCACAGGCTCCAGACACGCAGGCTCAGTAGTTGTGGCTCACGGGCCTAGTTGCTCTGCAGCATGTGGGATCTTCCCAGACCAGGGCTTGAACCCGTGTCCCCTGCATTAGCAGGCAGATTCTCAACCACTGCGCCACCAGGGAAGCCCCTGAGCATCTTTTCATGTGCCTACTGGCCATCTGTATGTCTTCTCTGGAGAAATGACATAGGATTATTAATAGGATGAGATCATTTCTTTGTCTTCAGTTCTTCAGCACAGTTCCTGTGTTCCATAGATATTATTGCCATTGCTCTTTTGCTGTTATTAAAGTTAATGTTTTCATCCAGCCTTCAAAATCTATGATAAGAAGAAGAAAGGGAAGCTTACAGGAGTGACCCTGAAGAGTGTGCTTTTAACAATATCTTGATCAGATATCTAACAATATCTTAGATCACAAAGGATGGAATTGAAAACAATCTTTGTAGTAGCTTCTTAGCTACAATGATGGGAATTAAATCCAGGAAGTCAGGGACTCTGTCTTAACCATTTTTATAACCACAGAATCTTGCAGAGATTCTATTTTATAGTGGGCATTTGAATTGAATTTGATGGTTTACTTGCAAAGAAATGACTGGGTTTTACAGACATTTTAAACATGCATTTTTGGTTTAAAAATGCAACCACAAAATATAAGAGCATTTGACCTTAAACAAGCAAAGAGAAAAAACCCCAACATGCATCTAGACAAAAGCGATACTTAGAGATCACTCAGTGTAGGACTATTTTCTTTCTTTTCTGAAATACCATCTGCCTTCATTAATATGCAAAAAAGATAAAGAGTATTTTTCATAGACTCCTTGTAATCTCAAGTATCAATAATTACTCCAGCAAAAGTGATCAAAAGCAAATTCCCTGGTTTTGAAGTGTTGGCTTTTTTAATATTTCACATAAATGTTTTCATTGGACTAAATCTAAAAAGTGATTTAAATAACGTTAAGAATCTATGGTTTTTCACTTGATGCCAAATTTTGCTTGTCTTCAAATATCCACCCTGTTTGTACAAGAATTCTCTTCTCAGTATGTAAGCCATCTTCCACGGTAATTAAAAGAGTGGAAATGACAGATCAAATATGAGTCTTTACCCAGTCATCACCCAAACATCAAAGCAAACCTGGGTCTTTTAAGATGTGAAGAAAAGTTCAGCAACATTATTTCACAAGAAAAAGGGAATCGCAACCTTAAGATTTGGGTCTTTAAATGCCCTTCCTTATTTTAGATGTCAAATTACATTTCTTATATAATCTAACTAAAATCATTTTATTTTATAATTACAAAATTTTGTATCTATTATAAAAAAGTGAAATCTGTAAATGTATGGTTTAAAATGTAAAAGTTCCATATAGTTGTACTCCCATAGATGCTGTTAATGGTTCAGAACATATTCTTAAAGATCTTGAACTGCCTGAACATTTGTGCTTTTCTAATTATTAATTTTTACAGATATAGTTATATTTTAATTGTGTATATATACATATGTAATATAGGCAGATGTTTCCATATTTTCTTTGAGTAATTTATTTTGTTATTTCAAAATTATTCTTCCCAGATGTGCAAAATATTCTCTTTTATATTGAGTTTTCCAATGATTTGATCAATTTAATTAATTATTTTATCTAGTCTAATTTTATTTGGATATGACATATATTTACATTTTCCCTAATTGCTATCCTTTTATAGTTCCATGAATTATTAAATGAATCTTTAAAATGACTCTTTTGAAACTTGATTCGTGACACACATAAAACTTGTCAAAGACCATCTTATTTTGAACACACGAAACAGAAAAAAAAATCATGGGTGATCCTTTCTAAATGATGCTTTTGGGGGTAAATATCAAAAATAACACCTCTTAATACGACAAAATATTATTTCTGTTATTAGTGTCATAAATCATTTACTAATTTTTTTTCTTCAGACAACACAGAAGCCCATATTAATTGAAACAGAAGTCAGGCAGTTTGGTTGTAGCTAAGAAGGACAAGCAAGTTTTCTGAATGGCCTTGTATGACTTAGGGAGACAAATGATGAATACACCAACTCCATATGTAATCTCTGTATTGAAGTCATCACCACAAAGCATTCATGGATTTACAGAAGAAAAATAAAAAAGAGGCATGACTCACTTTAAATAAGTGATGACATTTAGGTAATAGTTCCAACAACACTTTTCTGTTGATGCAAAGGATGAAAAGCATAAAGACTGCAAAATACCTTAAATTGAAAAATCATTTTAAAGCAGCATTTTAACTGTCTTAAGTGAATTCTGAATCCCTTTTACCTGATGGACTTTGAAGTCTTGGAATTCTGACAATCTAGAGTTTTAAACTTGACGCTGTCCATACCTATTTATGGCTTCTGTGGTTTTAGAAGAATCTTAGTTCTCAGTCCATGTTTGCTGGCTTCCTATGGTGTAAAGCGTTAAGCAGATGATGGTTACCCCTTCCTTTTTCCTCTCACTCCTGAGATTTGACATCAAGGAGCAGGTATGAACAAAGAGGCACAGTCTGATTAGAAAGAAACCAAAAATAAAATTAATAAGCTTCCTCTACTGTCTGAATAAAATTCCCCAAAGGGACAAAGTGACCACTTCTTGACTTTACAAATGCTTTTACAGGTAATGACCCCATTAATGCACGTCTGTGATTGCCCAGTTTCTACCACATTGGTGACTTGAACTAAGCAAGAGAACCCAATATAACATTAACTCAATTGGGGAACTGGACTTGTCAATTTCTTTGCCCATGTGTAAAGAGGTGACCATTCATTTGGAATCCTAGGCAGATAAAGATGCTTGAGAATAGATTTGGGAAAAACTTAAGCCCCGTTTAACTGACTTCTTAATGAGAATGTCTCGGTCTCCCCTTTTATTGCATTTCATTGTCTTTTTAAAAAATCCACTTTACTGAGGTATGATTGATGTTAAAAGAAAAAATTACATTTTTAATGTATACAACTTAATAAGTTAGGAGATAAGAATACATCCATGAAACTATTGTCTGTCTGGGGTACACAAACTATATAGGAGTGCAAATGTTTTGAACCTTGTCTCTTGTCAACCTAAGCACTGAAGCAGTCTCCATTTTTGCAGGGTTTTTTTTTTTTTTTTTTAATGTTTCATGTGTGAATCAGGACAGGACCGTGTTTCTGTTTATCTAGAATCTGTTCCTAATTCCTATTTCACCAAGGCCATAGAGATATTTTCAAACAGTGAATTCCTTTGCATATGTTGTTTTTAGATAAACAACAATGATCAAACCTGTTTTTTAGTAAATTAACATTGTTTATAATAATAACAGATATGCAGTTAACAGTTACCTTTGCCCAAGAATGCAGGGAATTTTAAATCACTAAGGAATTCACAATTTTTTGCCTGTTTATTTATTGGGGGGAGTGGGTTGCTGATATGAATTTGAAATTAAATTCTGTCCTCTACATAAACATTAATGTTTTGATTTTATAATTATCACTTTTAAAATCTATGGCTTATACATACTTTCATAGTCTTACCTATTTGGTGAGGGAATCTTGTGTCAAGAAATGCCAGGAGGTATTTTGGGGCCTGTACTGATTTTTCTTCACGGCAAATGTGAGCCATAGAACAAGACCCTGTGGACAAATTCTTGTTTACATTGCTTCATTTAATTTTTAACCGTTCTGTGAGGTTTGTTATGATATTTATAAATAAGGAAATGGGGGTCCAGAAGATTAAATAAGTTTTCTGAACTGTTAGCAAATGGCAGTCAGAATTTGAACTTCAAAGCTCAAAATTGTCTCATTGCATCTAGGAACCCTTTCCCAAGCTTCTATAAGGGAATTGAGGAGTTGGCTGGGGTTTGGGTCTCGACTACCCTTAGTGGTCTCTTTCTGCCTAAATATCCTTAAGCTTCCTGGGTAGGGTTGTATCCCAGCTAGGGTGGCTTCAAGTGAGGTAACGTGGCTTATGTCTTCCTGACGAGAACTTACTATACAGGCCACCTTGTCTGTTCTCCACAAGCCACAAAATGTGAGTCAGATCCTATCCGTCCTTTGTGTAAAAGCCTCTAACAGTTTCAAATGACAAACAACAAAACATCTTAGGACCTGAAAGTTAAGTATGTATTGAGAGACACATCTGCTTTTACAGCCTCTTTCCCTTCTCTCCTTTCATCAGTGGTCTCCTGTCACACTCCCTTCCTTTCTGTCCTACAAACTTGTCAGCATCATTCACACTCCAGAGCCTTGGCACGTGTGCTTGGAACCATCTTCCCCCATATCTGTGCACAGCTCCTTCCATCTCATCACATTCATTTTCAACTTATATGTCACCACATCTGAGAAGCCTTCTCTGACCACCTTAGCTAAAGTGCCCCTCCACTACCACATTCCAAACCTTTATCTTCCTTATTGTTTTTATTTCCCTCACCACTCTCTAAAATTATTTCTGTTTATATATATTTATCACTGTTTTCTTCCCACACTAGAACGTAGGCAGGGAAATTGTCCTGTTCATTACTCTATTCCCAGTTCTTGAACAGTACCATGACCATAGTAGGTAGTCAGTAAATGTTTGTCAAGTAAATTATGCATGAATTAATGAATTAAGCACCTGACACATGGTAAATGCTCCATAAACACTATTTCTATTTATTTAAAAGCAATATACCTCTTTAGATTACAGTTTGTTAGTTTCTTGTAAAACTAAACATGTAATTACCATCTGACCTGGCAATTGCACCTTTGGGTATTGATCCCAGAGAAATTAAAATTTATGTGTATAAAAATCCTATACACAAATTTACATAAGAGCTTTATTTATAATAGGCCAAACTGGAAACAATCCAGGTATCCTGCAATGGGTTAATACTTAAACAGACTGTAGTGTATCTGTACCATAGAATACTACTCTACAGTAAAAAGAAACTATTGATTACACTCCTCCACTTGGACGAATCTCCAGGAAATTAGGCTGAGTGCAAAAAAGCCAATCACAAAGGTTACATGCTGAATAATTTTATTTACATAACATTCTTGAAAAGGCAAAATTGTAGAGATGGAAAACAGATCAGTGGTTGTAGGGGTTAGGAATAAGGGAGGGAAATAGGAAGGAGAGGGGTGTGATTACAAAAGGATCAAAAGATGGATCTTTGTGGTGATGAAACTTCTGTATCTTGACTGTGGAAGTAGAGACATTAACTTATACATGCAGTAAAATTATATAGAACAAAATACATACACGCATACACAGACACAAATGAGTACAAGTAACACTATAGAAATCTGAATAAGATTGCTGAATTGTATAAATGGCAATATCCTGGTTGTGATATTGAACTCTAATTTTGCAAGATATTACCTTAGGAAGAAACTGGTAAAGGGGGCACAGGATCTCTGTGTTTTCTTAAAACTGCATGTGAATCTACAATTATCTCAAAATACAAAATTTAATCTTAAAAAAGCAATATATCCTTGAAACATGAATAACTTGGTGAGAATATTAACTGTTTTTAAAAATGAATAAACTGCTGCCCACAAACCATACTGAGAGGTTGTGTTAAATCATTCAATCCTTTACTTACACTGTAACTTATGATCCTATTGAAAGAATGACCATTTTTTTGCATCAATCTCTCTAGACTGTCCTCATTTTGTTTTCTCTTTCTTCGCAAATTCAGAATTAGGCTTTCTCATTCATTTGCAATGCGTGTTTGTGTAGAGGCACTGGGAAAGGCTAACAGAATCTGTTGCATGAATCACTGGACATGGCAAACCTAGGAAGTAAAACCAAATTTCCAGAAATGCACCATTAGAACCTGTAGTGAATACACAATATGTCTCTCATTAGCTAATTGAATTCAAAACTTGGCAAGTGCCATTGTGGTGGTCTTAGGTGACTTGGTGCACGTATGGCTTTAGCATGGCTGGCTCACACCTAAGCGTGGAACATTGGTTTGCTAGCTGAGTTTTCTGGGGAGATAGAATACAGAATGTTTTGATTGTAACATATTCCTTTAATCCAGATCTGAATCTTCTACTCTGAATCCATGACATTGTCAGGTTTAAATACTATGCAGCAACTATTAATAACTAATAGTTATTAGCTTTGTCAACTGTTAACTCACTATAAAGCCGTAAGTCATGTAACTCTGTGCCTGTCATGCCTTTGCACTTCTCTCCATCAGTGATCTTATTCCCCTCAGTCACTCACTTCCATGGTCATAACCTATAATTTGTCATTATGTAGCCCTTTTATAATCTCAGTTTTATGCATCCCATCCTCTGACCACTTATTCTCTTTCTTTTGACACAGAATTTCTATTACCTCAACTCCAACAATCTTTGACCCCAGTGAGACCTCTTTCCCTATCCCAAAGCTATGAAGATATCCTTCTGTATTATTTTCTGTACGTTTATACTATTAAATTTCAGTAGAAAAGTTTTTAGTCTTTCATGTTTAACTGTGCTTTATTTTGCATATTTTCTATTGCTATGTTTTCAAATTCATTTATTTTTTTTCTGCAGTATCCAATCTGCTTTTAATATCCTCAGTGTATTTTTCATTGCAGATATTTATTTTTCAATTTCAGAAATTTTGAGTTCTTTTTTTGCATCTTCCATTCTCTCATCAATTTAATAATTTGTTCTTCCTTCTTGAACATATACGACATATTTATAATAGCCATATTTGTCTAAAAATCCCATCACCTTTAGCACGTTTTTTTCTGTTTCTATTGATTGATTTTTCTCATGGTTAAAGCTTGAGTTTTCCTGCTTGTTTGGATACTTGGTCACTTTATCTTGGATTACAGACACTGAACATATACATGATATCTCCAATCCAACTGGAATTTTGTGTTTATTTTTACATGTTGTTGGGAGGGCTTGTTTTATTCTTTTTTTTTTTCCGATGTGGATATCCAATTGTCACTGTATCATTTATTGAGATGACATTTATTTCCCCCATGGTTCTACGACTATTTGTTGTAATTCAAATATCCATATGTGCCTATTTTTTCTGATCTCTTCTATTCCATTGATTTGATTTCCTTTTCTTTTCCCAGTACGACATGATTTTAATTACTATAGCTTTACTTAAACTTTACTGTAGCTTAATTTACTGTATAAGAATTTTTACACAAAGTGTTATAATAAGTAGCTTTACAATAACTCAGCAGAATCTATCTTTTATTCAAGAATGCTGTATTCAAAAGTGTATCCACCTAATGATAATCTGAGACAGTACTCACTCTGGACCCAGTTTTAGCATAATCAAGGAGTAGTATATGTGACTACAAGCAGACACAAATAAACGTGTATTTTCTGAGGCCTAGGACTATCTTCATGACATACTTTAAAATATTTGTGGCAGACAGACATGTCCTCAAGGACCTTTCTTTTAGAGAGGCATAGAGTCACCACATAAGCATGTTTTGCATCATTGTACAAATATATAATATTCCTACCAGAGGACACTTTAATGTAATTTAATACTTCACAGAATTGTATAAAAATTGTTTTAAAAATTTTGTACTTTAATTTTCCATTTTTAAATGTGCTACTTTTAATTACTAACTACTTTTTGACTTCATCACTCAACTCTAACAGAACTTGATTTGGTTTCAGGAATTGCATCACTTTACCAAAGAATGAACTTAGAAATATAACAGCACAAGTGTTACCCTTATTAGTTCTCTACTTACTAGTTCTCTAAAGGTGCAAAAGCACTGTGCATCCTGAAGCTTCAAACCCTGTGCCATTAACTCCCGACCAGAAGAGTTTTATTTCAAGCCTACAGCTGGCATCAGCACCATCGCACAGTGTAAAGTTAGAGAGGAAGGTTGCTACTCTCCCAGTGCAGACGGACAGTCTCAGATCTTTTATATAAACCTCTTGCCATACTTTAAGTAGGCAAAGGGATTTTCACCTTTGTGAATATGCATGTGTTCCTTTTAACTTCTCAACAGCAGAAAAGTCTTGCAGCAGATTTTGCAGGCCCTCTTCTGAGCTCTCTCTATAACTGAGACGTTATGCTCTGATAAGGCCTTCTTGCACTTTGACAGAACATCAACAGATGCCCTCATTGTAGGTGGAAGACCAAGCTGGCAAGTATGACCATGTTCTAATGAGGATGCAGCAGAGTTTTCAGGATCTAAGAGTTCTTGACAGAAGTTACAACTTGCATTGAGGTGATGCTACGGAATGTTACCCTCTCCTCCCCTTGAGGAACCCATCATTATCCTGTAGGTAGAAAATTGGAGGCCTAGTCAGACCTAGAAAAATAGATCCCAAACTGTTTATGGCAGCCCACCATTTCCTTCATAGGCCTAACAAAATGGAATCTGTAAGTTCATTGAACAGGTTTTCCACATGAGATCCAGGGACACATGAGGACCAAGCAACCTGTAGACCCAGCCTCTGGATTCAAGAAACAAAATGCCTCACACTCCTGTCTGAAGTCACTGGTGACTTCTATTATTGTCACTGTTCTGACCTGTGCTAATGTTACTCCTTCTGCTCTTTTAAAATAATGTGAAATGCTGAAAGTAGGCTGATGTTCCACGGTATTTGTAACTTCTAATCTATGAATGTGATCTACTCTGCCAGTGCCAGGCTGGAGAACTGAAAAACTCCGAGGTCTGTCTTCTCAGCGCTGACCACTACTCCTTCCACCTCCCGGGATTCCCTGCCTTCTGCTGGGAGCCCACATTGTTCTCTTTCTCCTGAGGCTCAGGGAACCCAAGTGTTCTGATTTAGACACCATTCTCGCATGCTTTTTCTCAGAGGCCAACTTCAAGATTTTCACAATAAAAACTGCTCTTCTCAGATGCATCTTTCTGCTCAAAACTTGTTTCAGCTTGTGATGCCGTGGGCAACTATGCCATGTTATCAGTACTGGCATCACACGAGCTGGTCCCCTTAGACATCTTCTTGAGCACTGAAAGACTGGTCAAGCATAACAGTACCATCTTCCTGGTTTTTGGTCATGCCATCTGATTTAAGGTTGTCCCCAGTTTTCAGAGAATCTGGGGAAAAGAACTCCCAAGAGTGAACTCCCATGGCTCACCCTCTGGTTTAATATGTGAAATGGCAGGTGCATGCATGGTGGATTGGAGGTGCTGTCTGGCTGTTTTCTCCACAAACTAATTGTGCTTATGAAGGCGTCGAATGGGAAGGATGCAAGCTGGCCCAAGTCACTGCACACTGATGTGGTCATGACAGTTGGCTGCTGTTTGCCATTCTGGATGGAGATGAGGGTTGGGCTTTGATGCTTTGTCTCAGTTGCTGCACCCTAAATGAGTTCTACATGTGGGCACTTTGCTCCTGGACCTACTCACTATGAAAGACAGGAATGGGGTCTTTGTTATTATGTAATATTTATATGCCTTAACAACGAATTCAAATGCAGGTGAGAGGATGCCAGAATGCATCCATACTCTCTCTCTCCCCCAGCATGAGTGGAGTTTACATCATATGATTTATATCATGTGATGCAGTGTGGCAGAGGCCTCCATGGTCAACACCTTGTTACCAGCTGAATCACATTCATGATCTCCCTCTGCCACTGAGAGCAGGGCTCAAGATTGTGTTCTGCATGCTGTCTGTATAGAGCAGAATCTACAGTGGCAGAGCCACAGAGCTGACCATGAAGTCTAGTAGGTCAGTTCCTCAGTGATCTGTTCCAGGTGTCCAAGAGAATCACACTCTTCCCTTTCTTTATTGGAGGAGGCATTGACCCCTCTGCAAACAGATACAGCAGTGTGAGAAGAAATGGAAATATCCATGACGTTTTCTCCCCTTCCTCCAACCTCCACTACCCTACCCTTTACTTTCCATCCCATAGCCTGTTTGTGGAGGGACTCTCACCTTTACTTTGGAAGATGTTTTCAGTGGATATAGCGTTCTATTTATTTTATAGTACAAAGATGTTTCCCCCTTTTGTGTTTTGGCATGAATCGTTTCTGATGAGATATCTACTATTTTTCCTAATTTTGCTCTTCTGTTACCCTTCCTTATGTCTGCTTTTATTTATTTTTGTTTGTTTGTCTGTTTTATCACTGGTCTTCAGCAATTTGATTATTCTCTGCCCTGGTTTGTTTTTGGTATGTTTATTTAGTTTGTGTTTCATTGACCTTCTTATCTTTGTGGTTGTGTAATTTTTATAAAATTTGGAAAGATTTTTGACTATTATTTCTTCAAATATCTTTTCTGTCTTTCTTCCTTTCTTCTGGGACCCCAGTTCCACATATATTTAACCACTTACCCCAGGTGGTTTAAAATTTTTTCAATCTTTTATTTTTAACTCTATGCTTTATTTTTAGTTGTTTCTATAGCTGTATCTTTTTTCTGCAGCATTCAAATTTGTCATTACATCTCTTTCAGTGTATTTTTCATTTCAGATATTTATGTCTCAACTTCAGAAATTTCATGTAGGTGTTTTGTTAAATTTCTCATTTCTTTTATAGTTATTTTTATATTTTTCTCTACCTGCCTAAACATATGCAGATATTTATAATAGCTGTTTTAACAGTTTGTCTGCAAATTCTATTATATCTATCCTTTCTAGATCTGTTTTTATTGATTTTCTCCTGGTTAAATTTCAAATTTTTCTCCTCATTTGGATTCCTGATTATTTTAAATTGGATGTCAAATGTAAATTTTATGTTATTGAGTGCTAGATTTTGCTATATTCCTTTACATAATGGTGGGTCTTTTTTTGACACACAAGTTATTTGGAATCAGTTTTATCTTTTAAAGTCTTGCTTTTAAACTTTGGGAGAACAGGTGCAGAGCAAGCTTTATTCTAGGATTAATTTAGCCTCATTATGAAAGTGATACCCATCTGAAGTCCACCCCCTGCCTCATTTACTACAAAGTTTTCTCACCCAGCTGGAAGAAACATGAACTATTCATAGCTATGTTAGCTTTTGGAATTGTTTGGTCTGCTCCTCCTGGTTATTCTTGCACTGTCTTGGGTTGTTTCTCATGCTTATACAAATCAGTACTCAGCCAAAGACTTGAGGGAACCCCCATGAAACTCTCCAAGCATCCCTTTCTGTGTCTCTTCCTCATCTACAATGCTCTGTTCCCAAAATTCTAGCAGTCTTCCTCTGAATAGTGTATCCTTTGAATCTTCAATGCAGCAAACATGCCTGTTTGAAGTCTTCCTCTCTGCGTTGTGGTCTGGAAACTGCTTCCATACATTTAATTTGTGAAAACATAGGGCTAACCTTGTTTAACTTTCAGGTATCACAGTTTTGTTCTGCCTATTGTCCAATGTCTGAAAACCCTTGTTTCATATATTTTACCTGCTTTTCTGTCTGTTTCTTTTTTTAAGCAGGAAAATAAATCCAGTCTGTGTTACTCTGTCATGGTGTGAAGTGGTAATCTCTAATTTACTTATTTATTTTCTGTATTGTTTATCCTTCCTGTAATGAAATGAAAGCTTTATAAGGGAACAGATAACTATGATTGCTTTATTCACTGAGGTACACCAACCATCTAGAATAGTTTCTGGACATGGTAAATGTTAAAAAGTACTCGTTGAATGAATAAATTAATAAAGCAATATCACTTCATAGTCTGAGATCTCATTCTTTAGCGTACATTATTTTTGTTTTTCTGAGGAAACACTGATCCAACCGAAAGTTTTTGGCCACTAGACCAGTTTCTGTATTACATCCCACAGTTTGTCACTGTTTAGCAGAATCATATAAATTATACCCTGGAGGTTCTAAAAATTGTTTGACCTGGATTATGTGGTATTTATGATGAAGAGGAGGAAAGGAGATACTCCAAAAACTTCAAATGTTTCATAATACCTACAATTACATAATGTAATGCCCAAGGTCAGCTTTCTAGTAGGAAGTGATAGACTTGAATATTTATGCTCAGATAATTTTGAAAGCTCCCCCCTTCACTCCCCTTTCCTCCCATCCACTTACAGCAGGTATTCTGCAGTCAGGAATCTCTGTTAGTATGAAAACTCAGCTGGAAGAAACTTAGTCAGTCAGTCAATTTTTAAATAAGAAGAATTATAAAACATCTCTAGCCTTAAAAATTACTGTCATTAATCAGTACTAGGAACAGCAGCAAATAATAAATGAACCCAGAACACCAATTGCAAAGAAAGAAGTTTATGACCCTGTTCAGGAAGATTTGTCCTGGAAAGACCTCAACTAACAGAGGAAAAAGGTACCATTTGCCTCAGGACTTGAAAAGGAAAAAAAAAAAAAAAAAAAAAATTAGCAACAGAGAGCATTAACGGGAAAAATTACCATCTTAAATACATTCCTGCACATGTCAGAAATAAACTAACTTTCGAAAGCTATTACTTGTTAATTGGAAAATCACAGAGCAGATGGAACCAATTAATCTACAATTACAGAATCACTACAACCCAAACAAAAATAAACTCATTTGCAAGATATAATTTTTTTAAAGAAACTCTTCCTAATATGTCTAAAATTGGGCAAGAGACACAGCATATCATTGTTATAGGGGAGTTTAAGCCATTCCCAGAGGCTAAGTTTCCCTCAGGATAAAAGGGGAGTTGGTCTTATGGTGAAACATACAGTCCAAACTTCCAAAAAAAGAATATAGATGTAAAGTGTGTTAAGACCATTCATTTAAGAATATTATTTATATCTACTACACATGAGGAACTGTGTTAGTTGCTAATTTTGAAATAGTGACTGACAACAGATAAGGATTCTGCTGTCATGGAATTTAGAGTCTAGTGTGTGGCACATACCAAGTCACCACCTGAACAGATGCCAATTTGCAATTATAATTCATGCTGTGAAGAAGGGCTACTTGGTATAGTATGTACTATAGACTGAATGTGTTCCCCCCAAATTCATATGTTGAAACCTAGTTTTCAATGTGATGATATTTGAAGGTAAGGACTTTAAGATATCAGCTCATGAGGATGGGACCCTCATGAATAGGATTAGTGTCCTTATAAAAGAGGCCCCAGAGAGCTCCCTTATTCCTTCTGCCATGTGAGAACACAGTGAGAAAAGGGACATCTATTAACCAGGAAGAGGAGGGGCCTACCCATACATCAAATCACCTGGTGCTTTGATCTTGGACTTCCCAAGACTGTGAGAAATAAGTTTCTGTTCTTTATAAGCCACTATGTAACTCTGTTATAGCAGCCTGAACAGACTAAGATACTTACTATTGTCCCAATTTATTAATGTACTGTCTTCAGAGAGTTTCCAGGCTGGGTTCCAAGGAGGGAGATCCAGGAAAAAGCAGGTGGATTCCGAGAGTTGAAGAGCTGGAGTTAAGAGTTCAAGGAGACAAGAGGGAGAGAGCTATAGTTCATAGGACATGGTCCCAAACAAGAAGGAACCCCACAAAGAGAGAATTCCAAATACCAGTTAGGCGCTCCTCAAATATTCAGCAGAGTTCTGATTCACACATGCATTTGATGAACTACCCCAGAATGGAGAAGGACCTTCAGAGATAATCAGAGGCAATGCTTACTAGAGCACGAAAAGGACTGGTGATATTGCATGTTCCCACTTGAAAAACAGAAAAACTTCATGATTATTGGAGCATCAGGTAGCATACTAAGAAGGTCCTTACCTCATTAATGGAGAATAATTAGCCCTAGACCAACACTGCTCTAGTCCTACCCAACAAATCATTTTTTAAATATTTCATTGAAGTATAGTTGATTTAAAATGTTGTGTTAATTTCTGCTGTGCAGCAAAGTGATTCAGTTATACATATATATATTCTTTTTCGTGTTCTTTTCCATCGTGGTTTATCACAGGTTATTGAATATAGTTCCCTGTGCTATAAAGTAGAACCTTGTCTATCCATCCTATATATACTAGTTTGCATCTCCTAATGCCAAACTCCCAATCCTTCCTTCCCTATCCGCCCTCCCCCTTGGCAACCACAAGTCTGTTCTTTACATCTGTGAGTCTGTTTCTGTCTCATAGATATGTTCATTTGTGTCGTATTTTAGATTCCACATGTAAGTGATATCATATTGGATTTGTCTTTCTCTTTTTGACTTTGCTTAGTATGATAATCTCTGGGTCCATCCATTTTGCTGCAAATGGTATTATTTCATTCTTTTTTATGACTAAGTAATATTCCATTTTATATTTTTATATATATATATATATATCTCACATCCTTTTTATCCATTCATCTGTCGATAGATATTTAGGTTGTCTCCATGTCTTGGCTATTGTAAATAGTACTGCTGTCAACATAGGGGTGCATGTATCTTTTTCAATTACAGTTTTGTCTGGGTATATGCCCAGGAGTGGGATTGCTGGATCATATGGTAATTCTATTTTTAGTTTTTTGAGGAACTCCATAGTGACTGCACCAATATACATTCCCACCAACAGTTTATGAGGGTTCCCTTTTCTCCACACCCTCTCCAACATTTATTATTTGTAGACTTTTTAATGATGGCCATTCTGACTGGTGTGAGGTGGTACCTCATTGTAGTTTTGATTTGCATTTCTCTAATAATTAGTGATGCTGAGCATCTTTTCATGTGCCTCTTGGCCATCTGTATGACTTCTTTGGAGAAATGTCTACTTAGGTCTTCTGCCCCCACCCAACAAATCTTAAAATCAAGTATAAAGAGATCAAATTGTTTACAAGTAATTTAGCCATGTCACAGAACAAAATTCAAAAATATTTCTGGGAATATAGATATTTAGCATCCAAAAAAGTAAAATTCACAATGTGTGGCAGCTAATCAAAGAGTACTAGATAACTGTAGGAAAATACAGATCATACAAAGAAGAAATAGAAATTTAAAAAATGACTCAGAAATAACACAGATATTAGGGTTGGCAGACATGGATAGTAAAACAGTTAATATAACTGTGTTCCAGATATGCAAAAAGTTAGTAGAGATATGGAAGATGTAAAAAAGAATCAAATAGAACTTACAGAAATGAAAATTATAATGTCTGAGATGAAAAAGACACTGGATGAGATTACTAGCAAATTAGACTTTGCAGAAGAAAAGATTAGTGAACTTGAAGGCATGTCAAAAGAAACCATTCCAAATGAAACAGAGAAAAAAAAATTTTTTTTTAATTAAAAAAAAAGATACTGTCAGTGAGCTATGAAAGAACTTCAAGAAACCTAGTATATATGTAATTAGAGTCCCCAAAGAGAGGAAATATTTGAGAAATCATGGCCAGAAATGTTTTAATTTGGTGAAAACTGTAACTCATAAATCTAAGAAAACCAATGTACTTCAAGTACCAGAAATATGAATAAAACTATTTGAAAGACACATTTTAATCAAATTGCTCATAAACAATGATAAAGAGGATATCTTAAAAGCAGCCAGAGTAAAAAGACAGAGAGGAACAAAGATAATGATGACTTCTCAGCAGAAAAACATGCAAGTGAGAAGATAGTAGAGCAACATCTTCAAAGTTCTGAAAGGAAATTGAAACTGTTAACCTAGAAAGTAGTTCTTAAAAATGAAGGTGAAAAATGGCCTCTTCAGACATATGGAACATTTCATCAGCAGTAGACCTTCATGTCATAAAATTTTAAAGGAAGACCTTTAGGCAAAAGGAAAATAGTACCAGTTGGAAATATGGATCATCACAAAGGAATAAGGAATATTAGAAATTGTAACTGTAGGTAAAGGTATAAGATTTTTTATTACAATTAAAATCCCTTTAAAATAACTGACTTTTAAAACAAAAATGATAAAAATCTACTGTGAGAATTATAACATATTTGTAAATAAAATGTCTAAAAAAGCATGCAAGTTGGGAGGGGAGAAATGAAAATATACAAAATTTAATATTTATTCCTTGCATAAAGTGATGTAATATCACTTGAAAGTGTACTGGTATAAAGATGTATACTATAAATCCTAAAGTAACACTAATATAAAAAATACAAAGTTATAAATAATAAGCCAACAAAAGAAATAAAATGGAATTATAAATAAAAAAAACGGGTATTAAGAACAGTAGGGGAGAATACAAAACAAATAGCAAGCTAATAGACTTAAAACTAATATCAGTAGTTGCCTTACACATAAATGATCTCAGCATATCAATTAAAAGACAGGAATTGTCAAATTATATATAAAATCAAGACTCAAGCATGTGCTGCTTATAAGAAACACATTTTAAATAATTGTCATAAATACATTTAAAGTAATTTGGTTGGATGGGAAAATATATACCATGCTAATACTCATTAAAGAAAGCTGAATCAGCTATATTAATACCAGACAAACTAGATTTCAGAGAAAAGAATATAAAGAAGGATCTTCCCTTTTAATGAAAACCTAGAAACTATATATCAGTTTTGTATATTTCAGCAAATAATTAAATCATTTATTTCAGAGAATAAAGTTATCTTATAAGCATCATTATCCTATTGGCCTGGACTGCAAAAAAATTAGAGCACACAAAGGATGCGGGCAGCAAGAATAATAGTACAGTTATAGAGAGAGTGTGAAATTAATTCCTTGCTAAACATGTGATTGTGGTATATAAATATTAACACAGAAAAAAAAAACAGGATTCGGGATAATTCATATTTCTTTCTTCAGGATATTAGAGTCCATGGTCATGAGCATAGAAGCTTATGGGACTGTCAATAAATTAAAAAAATAATTGTCTTTCTCCTTCTAGTCCTAGAAACGGACTTTAATTGAAGCTGGCAGATACTGGATATAGACAAAACACTTGCCAACATCTACCCAGAAATATTGTCCAAAAGTGTAGCAGAATTATTTCTGAAGGTTGATAAATCCAATAAGGGGTTAGATCCCTATACTTTCAGGCTCTCACACATGTGAGATCTCCTGGCTGGTACATCATTTCTTTTCCATTCTTATAAGCCAAATCCTCTCACTCATTGAAATCCTTATTCAAGAAGTAGGTCAAGAAGCACAGCCCTCATAAAATCTTGTTACTAAGACACTAGAATCTCTAGTCTACCCCTCCCGACCCATTTAAAAAATCAAACTGCTTTAATCAAGCTGCTCAAAACATACGTGTATAACTATTTTTTTCTGTATTTCTACAATGGATTATATTTCAGTATTACTTTGCATATTTTTTAAAGAATCCTGCATCTTCCAACAATTTCTAATGAATACTACAAGTCTCACATTTGGAGGAAACACATTTTGAAAGGTTAAGTAATTTGTCTAATGAAACATAGTAGGTGATGAAACTTGGATTAAAGCATTTATTTACTCAACAAAAATTAATTGAATGCCTAATACATTCTAGTCACTGTTCTTGGTTTTAAGAGTGCATCGATAAATAAAATGGATAAAACAAAAACTAAGTCCTGCCCTTTTGGGCTCAGATGTGTCTAATGGAGAACATGTGATTTTATTACTGTCTCCTATGACTTCTTTATCAAAGAGCATTGAAACTTTCCCTTTCTAATTTCCCGTTAAACATGACATCAAGAATGTATTTGAAATACTCCTCAAACAAAAGCATTCTAAATGAATGATAATGAACAATATTTTTAAAAAGTCTACTGGAATAGTGGAAAGGCACGTAGTGACAGGATGAGATAGGGCCTGATCTGTCAGCACAGTGACTTGTCATGCCCAACATTTGTGTTGGGAAGCAGATGCCTGAAATTCTACCTCTAAGCAAATTAAGTATTATTTTTTCTTTATTAATTTTTTCTTTATTAATAACTTTTCAGTGATAATTCCTACATCTATAGTAAAATGTGAGAGCTCCTGAAGGAATGCATAGCTAAACTAAAATGAGAAAAAGGATCTCAGAAAAGGGATGTTTGATCATACAGCAAAAATACTGAATCTGTGTATTAGGTAAATCTCTTGAGTATAACCTATAGAAATCTAATGCAAACTACCTCAGAAACAAAAAAATCCATTTCAGGTTAAGGCTGGTTTCAGGTACTCTTACAATGACAATTACATCTTGTTCACCATGTCCTGAGTGATCTTTTTTCTCTCTGGCTTTATTCCACATATGGTTCTCTCCATTTGATGAGGAATATACCCACTTGCAAATCTAGGGTTATGTAGCAGTTACAGCTGTTACTTTCAGAGGGAGTGCATGCTAAAATTTAAATTTTATAAAGGAGAACTTAAAGTGAATATAATTATATATTTTGATATTAACATTAATATTTGAGAGTCTAAAATCTTATATATTTTATAAAATAAATTAGTTCTTCAAGAGAGTTTTTTCCTCTTATTTTCACTGTTGTTTAATGTGATTGTTCTACTCTTGATTTATTTACTCAGCACTAGGGTATTGGAGGCAGTAATGCTTATTGGTTTTTCTTATGTGTAAGGAACTATGATCTGCATTTACCTTCATTAATCACATTGCATTGTCACAACAGCCCAGTAAGAAAAGTCCTATTATTACAACCATTTAAAATGTAAGGAAGTTGAGTCTTAAAAGACTGTCCAAGTGTTTATATCTAATAAACAGCTAAGCCAAGATGTAAATCCAGAAACTGAGCTTCTCGTAGGCACAATACTACTTTGCCTCTCTGACAGTACAGTAGGGAAAAATTACCTAACATTACAATGCTTCCTCAAAATTAGATCCTTAAATCTTTATCTTACGAAAGACTGTATTTTAAAAAACGACATGGGGTAATAAGAGATATCAAACCCTAGTGGTAACATATGAATTCAAATCCCAATTCCACCACTGACTAGCTGTGAACATTTAGGCACTCAGCTCAAATTTTATATACAGGAGTTTCATAAAATGTAAAAATATAATAATATATATACCAGTATATTTTGTGAAGATTAAGTGAAATTGTCTGTTGCTTGTATAGTAGGCAGATTATACTGTAGCCAATAATAGCATGAGAGTCAGGTAAAATATAAAAATTGTTTATTTAAAAGTGTTAAAGGGCAAGAACTCTTGCATTCTACTGGACTATAAAATGGCATAACCACTTTGGAAAACTCATTGATGATTTCTTAAAAACACAAATATATACCTATCATAACCCAGAGATTCAACTTCTAAGTGTTCACCTAAAAATGAACATATGTTCACACAGAGTTGTACAAGAATATTTATAGAAACTTGTCCAGGATAGACCCAAATTGGAAACAACCAGACTTCCTGTTAACAGATGAATGGATTTTTAAAAATTGTGTTAATTCCATACAGTGGAATGATGCACATCAATATAAAGAAACTACCTGTTGATACACACAATATGGATGAATCTCAAAATAATTACTCTGAATGAAAGAAGCTGATACAAAGAGTACATAGTGTATGATTCCATGTATTTTAAATAGTGGTAAATGCACAGTAATTTCTAGTGACAAGTAGCCAATCAGTTGTTACCTGGGGAAGGGAGCTAAAGGAGGAACAGACTGCAAAGGAATGGGAGGCTCTTTAGAGAGAGAGAGAGATTTTACATATTTTGATTGTCGTGGTGGCTTCATGGGTACATACTGTCAGACTTAGTGAGTCGTGCATTTTAAATGGATGCAGTTTATTATATGTAAGTTATACCACAGTAAAGTTAACTTTAAAAATGGAGAGACATTTCACGTACATGGATTGAAGGACTCAATATTTTAAAGATATAAATTCTTCCCAAACTGATCCGTAAAAATAAATGCATTTTAAATAAAATTACCTGCAGGGTTGTGTGTGTGTGCATGCCTGTCCATGCATTTGCAAGCATGTGTGTGTGAAAATTAAGGAAGTGGGTCTAAAATTTACAGAGAAATGCAAAGAACACAAAATATCTAACGCACTATAGAATAATAATAAAGAAACTAGATTAATATCATATTGAGGCCTGTTATATATAACACTGTAGTAATTAAGACAATGTGAAATTGTCATAAATATAGACAAATTGACCACTGAAACTATAGAGAAAATCCAGAAATAGACTTACTTACATATCTATGGTTACCTAATTTTTACAAAGGAAAAACTACACTTCAGTGGGAAAAGAATAGTCTTTTTTGTAAATGGAAATTCATATAGAAAAATAATAAATCTTATCCTGTTCCTTAAACTATATATGAAAATTGATTCTAGATCTAAATGTGTAAGAAAAAAATAAAACTTTTAGAAAAAATATTAAAATAACTTTATTACCTTAAGTTAGCCAAAGATTTCTTAAACAAGAACAGAAATTATTCATAAGAGAAAACTTGATAAATAGATTACATTAAAATTAAAATTATGTCAAAGACATGATTAAGAGTGTGAAAAGTGGGCTTCCCTGGTGGCGCAGTGGTTGAGAATCTGCCTGCTAATGCAGGGGACACGGGTTCGAGCCCTGGTCTGGGAAGATCCCACATGCCACGGAGCAGCTGGGCCCGTGAGCCACAGCTGCTGAGCCTGCGCGTCTGGAGCCTGTGCCCCGCAACGGGAGGGGCCGCGATAGTGAAAGGCCCGCGCACCGCGATGAAGAGCGGTCCCCGCACCGCGATGAAGAGTGGCCCCCACTTGCCGCAACTAGAGAAAGCCCTCGCACGAACCGAAGACCCAGCACAGCCAAAAATAAATAAATAAATAAATAAATAAATAAATAAATAAATAAATAAAATTTAAAAAAAAAAAAAAAAAAGAGTGTGAAAAGTAAATTCAAATAGGAGAAAATGTTTTATGCATATATCTGTCAAAAATAATATCTAGAATAAAGAACTTTATAAATAAGATAAACAATAAGTCAATAGAAAAAATGAACAACATTCTTTTATTTTTTCACACACACACACACTGTATTTTATTTTTACAAGAGATAAATAGACTGACACCAAGCATTGTACATGGATGACCACAACAAAAGCAACAATGATTGCAATTGCCAAACATGAAACACACTCATACTATGTCATAATATTGACATTCAGTCCAGTAATCCTCCACTGTAACAGCTCCTTTACTTTGAAGTGAAAATTGATTTGTATATTCTTTGCCTCTGAGTCCTTGTGGGATTTTTTTTTTTTAATTCAAACAAAGTCACAAAAATTATACTCATCCTCATCAATTCACTCAGTCCCATGTAATTAATTTTTTTTTCATCTTGATCTTTTGTTAGCACTTTCATGAGTTCATCAGTTTTTCATTAGAGTTCTGAAAATGCTTATTCATTCAGTTCAGCAGTACAGTCAGTTACCAGAAACCTGTACTTGTCAGAGTCTTTTCCATGAATTTCTTGAAGATGAAACCCTTTTATAGGAACATATTTGCAAAAGCATCAGAGTACACCCAGAACTGTCTGTAAATGAAAAAAGACTTAAAAATGACCACGGTTAAAGATTTGATGAAAGTTCATAATAATGCAGTTGACAAGAAAATTAGTTATTTCTGAGATATACATTTTAAAGTAATAACTAGGATTATGACTTATAACATTATACCAGAACATATAAGATTTTTAGAAATTTCAGGTAATGTCTGAAACATTTATATTAACATATTTCCATACAAATAACCCAATGAAAGTTTAGTATTAGTTGTTTTGTTTGTTTGTTTATACTGCAGGTTCTTATTAGTCATCAATTTTATACACATCAGTGTATACATGTCAATCCCAATCGCCCAATTCAGCACACCACTATCCCCACCCCACCGCAATTTTCCCCCCTTGGTGTCCATATGTCTGTTCTCTACATCTGTGTCTCAACTTCTGCCCTGCAAACCGGCTCATCTGTACCATTTTTCTAGGTTCCACATACATGTGTTAATATACGATATTTGTTTTCCTCTTTCTGACTTACTTCACTCTGTATGACAGTCTCTAGATCCATCCACGTCTCAACAAATGACTCAATTTCGTTCCTTTTTATGGCTGAGTAATATTCCATTGTATATATGTACCACATCTTCTTTATCCATTCGTCTGTCGATGGGCATTTAGGTTGCTTCCATGACCTGGCTATTGTAAATAGTGCTGCAATGAACATTGGGGTGCATGTGTCTTTTTGAATTATGGTTTTCTCTGGGTATATGCCCATTAGTGGGATTGCTGGGTCATATGGTAATTCTATTTTTAGTTTTTTAAGGAACCTCCATATTGTTCTCCATAGTGGCTGTATCAATTTACACTCCCACCAACAGTGCAAGAGGGTTCCCTTTTCTCCACACCCTCTCCAGCATTTACTGTTTGTAGATTTTCTGATGATGCCCATTCTAACTGGTGTGAGGTGATACCTCATTGTAGTTTTGATTTGCATTTCTCTAATAATTAGTGATGTTGAGCATCTTTTCATGTGCTTCGTGGCCATCTGTATGTCTTCTTTGGAGAAATGTCTATTTAGGTCTCCTGCCCATTTTTGGATTGGGGTGTTTGTTTCTTTAATATTGAGCTGAATGAGCTGTTTATATATTTTGGAGATTAATCATTTGTCCGTTGATTCGTTTGCAAATATTTTCTCCCATTCTGAGGATTGTCTTTTCGTCTTGTTTATGTTTTCCTTTGCTGTTCAAAAGCTTTTAAGTTTAATTAGGTCCCATTTGTTTATTTTTGTTTTTATTTCCATTACTCTAGGAGGTGGATCAAAAAAGACCTTGCTGTGATTTATGTCAAAGAGTGTTCTTCCTATGTTTTCCTCTAAGAGTTTTATAGTGTCCAGTCTTACATTTAGGTCTCTAATCCATTTTGAGTTTATTTTTGTGTATGGTGTTAGGGAGTATTCTAATTTCATTCTTTTACATGTAGCTGTCCAGTTTTCCCAGCACCACTTATTGAAGACACTGTCTTTTCTCCATTGTATATTGTTGCCTCCTTTGTCATAGATTAGTTGACCATAGGTGCGTGGGTTAATCTCTGGGCTTTCTATCTTGTTCCATTGATCTATGTTTCTGTTTTTGTGCCAGTGCCATATTGTCTTGATTACTGTAGCTTTGTAGTATAGTCTGAAATCAGGGAGTCTGATTCCTCCAGCTCCGTTTTTTTCCCTCAAGACTACTTTGGCTATTCGGGGTCTTTTATGTCTCCATACAAATTTTAAGATGATTTGTTCTAGCTCCATAAAAAATGCCATTGGTAATTTGATAGGGATTGCATTGACTCTGTAGATTGCTTTGGGTAGTATAGTCATTTTCACAATGTTGATTCTTCCAATCCAAGAACATGGTATATCTCTCCATCTGTTGGTATCATCTTTAATTTCTTTCATCAGTGTCTTATAGTTTTCTGCATACAGGTCTTTTGTCTCCCTAGGTAGGTTTATTCCTAGGTATTTTATTCTTTTTGTTGCAATGGTAAATCGGAGTGTTTCCATAATTTCTCTTTCAGATTTTTCATCATTAGTGTATAGGAATGCAAGAGATTTCTGTGCATTAACTTTGTATCCTGCAACTTTACCATATTCATTAATTAGCTCTAGCAGTTTTCTGGTGGCAGTGTTAGGATTCTCTATGTATAGTATCATGTCATCTGAAAACAGTGACAGTTTTACTTCTTCTTTTCCAATTTGTATTCCTTTTATTTCTTTTTCTTCTCTGATTGCCGTGGCCAGGACTTCCAAAACTATGTTGAATAATAGTGGTGAGAGTGGACATCCTTGTCTCGTTCCTGATCTTAGAGGAAATGCTTTCAGTTTTTCACCATTGAGAATGATGTTTGCTGTGGGTTTGTCATCTATGGCCTTTATTATGTGGAGGTAGGTTCCCTCTATGCCCACTTTCTGGAGAGTTTTTATCATAATTGGGTGTTGAATTTTGTCAAAAGCTTTTTCTGCATCTATTGAGATGATCATATGGTTTTTATTCTTCAATTTGTTAATATGGTGTATCACATTGATTGATTTGCGTATATTGAAGAATCCTTGCATCCCTGAGATAAATCCCACTTGATTGTGGTGTATGATCCTTTTAATGTGTTTTTGGATTGTTTTTGCTAGTATTTTGTTGAGGATTTTTGCATCTATATTCATCAGTGATATTGGTCTGCAATTTTCTTTTTTTGTAGTGTCTTTGTCTGGTTTTGGTATCAGGGTGATGGTGGACTCATAGAATGAGTTTGGTAGTGTTCCTTCCTCTGCAATTTTTTGGAAGAGTTTGAGAAGGATAGATGTTAGCTCTTCTCTAAATGTTTGATAGAATTCACCTGTGAAGCCATCTGGTCCTGGACTTTTGTTTGTTGGAAGAGTTTTAATCACACTTTCAATTTCATTACTTGTGATTGGTCTGTTCATATTTTCTGTTTCTTCCTGGTTCAGTCTTGGAAGGTTATACCTTTCTAAGAATTTGTCCATTTTTTCCAGGTTGTCCATTTTATTGGCATAAAGTTGCTTATAGTAGTCTCTTAGGATGCTTTGTATTTCTGTGGTGTCTGTTGTAACTTCTCCTTTTTCATTTCTGATTTTATTGATTTGAGTCCTCTCCCTCTTTTTCTTCATGAGTCTGGCTAATGCCTTATCAATTTTGTTTATCTTCTCAAAGAACCAGCTTTTAGTTTTATTGATCTTTGCTATTGTTTTCTTTGTTTCTATTTCATTTATTTCCACTCTGATCTTTATGATTTCTTTCCTTCTGCTAACTTTGGGTTTTGTTTGTTCTTCTTTCGCTAGTTTCTTTAGGTGTAAGGTTAGATTGTTTATTTGAGATTTTTCTTGTTTCTTTAGGTAGGCTTGAATAGCTATAAACTTCCCTCTTAGAACTGCTTTTGCTTCATCCCATAGATTTTGGGTCGTTGTGTTTTCATTGTCATTTGTCTCTAGGTATTTTTTGATTTCCTCTTTGATTTCTTCAGTGATCTCTTGGTTATTTAGTAATGTATTGTTTTGCCTCCGTGTGTTTGTGTTTTTTACGTTTTTTTCCCTGTAATTCATTTCTAATCTCATGGCATTGTGGTCAGAAAAGATGCTTGATATGATTTCAATTTTCTTAGACTTACTGAGGCTTGATTTGTGACCCAAGATGTGATCTGTCCTGGAGAATGTTCTGTGCGCACTTGAGAAGAACGTGTAATCTGCTGTTTTTGGATGGAATGTCCTATAAATATCACTTAAATCTATCTGGTCTATTGCATCATTTAAAGCTTCTGTTTCCTTATTTATTTTCATTTTGGATGATCTGTCCATTGGTGTAAGTGAGGTGTTAAAGTCCCCCACTATTATTGTGTTACTGTCGATTTCCTCTTTTATAGCTGTTAGCAGTTGCCTTATGTATTGAGGTGCTCCTATGTTGGGTGCATATATATTTATCATTGTTATATCTTCTTCTTGGATTGATCCCTTGATCATTATGTAGTGTCCTTCTTTGTCTCTTGTAACATTCTTTATTTTAAAGTCTATTTTATCTGATATGAGTATAGCTACTCCAGGTTTCTTTTGATTTCCATTTGCATGGAATATCTTTTTCCATCCCCTCACTTTCAGTCTGTATGTGTCCCTAGGTCTAAAGTGGGTCTCTTGTACACAGCATATATATGGGTCTTGTGTTTGTATCCATTCAGCAAACCTGTGTCTTTTGGTTGGAGCATTTAATCCATTCACATTTAAGGTAATTATCGATTTGTATGTTCCTATGACCATTTTCTTAATTGTTTTGGGTTTGTTTTTGTAGGTCCTTTTCTTCTCTTGTGTTTCCTACTTAGAGAAGTTCCTTTAGCATTTGTTGTAGAGCTGGTTTGGTGGTGCTGAATTCTCTTAGCTTTTGCTTGTCTGTAAAGCTTTTGATTTCTCCATCAAATCTAAATGAGATCCTTGCTGGGTAGAGTAATCTTGGTTGTAGGTTCTTCCCTTTCATCACTTTAAGTATATCATGCCACTCCCTTCTGGCTTGTAGAGTTTCTGCTGAGAAATCAGCTGTTAACCTTATGGGAGTTCCCTTGTATGTTATTTGTCGTTTTTCCCTTGCTGCTTTCAATAATTTTTCTTTGTCTTTAATTTTTGCCACTTTGATTACTATGTGTCTCGGTGTGTTTCTCCTTGGGTTTGTCCTGTATGGGACTCTCTGCGCTTCTTGGACTTGGGTGGCTATTTCCTTTCTCATGTTAGGGAAGTTTTCGACTCTAATCTCTTCAAATATCTTCTCTGGTTCTTTCTCTCTCTCTTCTCCTTCTGGGACCCCTATAATGCGAATGTTGTTGCGTTTAATGTTGTCCCAGAGGTCTCTTAGGCTCTCTTCATTTCTTTTCATTCTTTTTCCTTTAGTCTGTTCCATGGCAGTGAATTCCACCATTCTGTCTTCCAGGTCACTTATCCGTTCTTCTGCCTCAGTTATTCTGCTATTGATTCCTTCTAGTGTAGTTTTCATTTCAGTTATTGTAGTGTTCATCTCTGTGTGTTTGTTCTTTAACTCTTCTACGTCTTTGTTAATCATTTCTTGCATCTTCTCAATCTTTGCCTCCATTCTTATTCTGAGGTCCTGGATCATCTTCACTATCATTATTCTGAATTCTTTTTCTGGAAGGTTGCCTATCTCCACTTCATTTAGTTGTTTTTCTGGGGTTTTTTCTTGTTCCTTCATCTGGTATATAGCCCTCTCCCTTTTCATCTTGTCTATCTTTCTGTAAAGGTGGTTTTTGTTCCACAGGCTGCAGGATTGTAGTTTTTCTTGCTTTTGCTGTCTGCTCTCTGGTGGTTGAGGCTATCTAAGAGGCTTGATGTGAGGCTCTTGTGGTGGGTAGAGCTGACTGTTGCCGTGGTGGTCAGAGCTCCGTAAAACTTTAATCCACTTGACTGTTGATGGATGGGGCTGGGTTCCCTCCCTGTTGATTGTTTTGCCTGAGGCAACCCAACACTGGAGCCTACCTGGGCTCTTTGGTGGGGCTAATGGCAGACTCTGGGAGGGCTCACGCCAAGGAGTACTTCCCAGAATCTCCTCTGCCAGTGTCCTTGTCCCCATGGTGAAACAGAGCCAGCCCCGCCTCTGCAGGAGACCCTCCAACACTAGCAGGTAGGTCTGATTCAGTCTCCCCCAGGGTCACTGCTCTTTCTCCCGGGTCCCGATGAGCACACTATTCCATGTGCGCCCTCCAAGAGTGGGGTCTCTGTTTCCCCCAGTCCTGTCGAAGTCTTGCAATCAATTCCCACTAGGCTTCAAAGTCTGATTCTCTATGAATTCCTCCTCCCGTTGCCGGACCCCCAGGTTGGGAAGCCTGACGTGGGGCTCAGAACCTTCACTCCAGTGGGTGGACTTCTGTGGTATAAGTGTTTGCCAGTCTGTGAGTCACCAACCCAGCAGTTATGGGATTTGATTTTACTCTGATTGTGCCCCTCCTACCATCTCACTGTGGCTTCTCCTCTGTCCTTGGACATGGGGTATCCTCCTTGGTGAAGTCCAGTGTCTTCCTGTCGATGATTGTCCAGCAGCCGGTTTTGATTCTGGTGCTCTCGCAAGAGGGAGTGAGAGCACATCCTTCTACTCCGCCATCTTGGTTAATCTCCATCATGAACAACATTCTTGAACAAATTTTATTTTTTTAAATTTTATTTTATTGTGGTAAGAACATTTAACATGAGATATATCCTCTTAACAAATTCTTAAGTGTACAATAGTGTATTGTTGGTTATAGATGCAGTGATTTATAGCAGATCTCTAGAACTTACTCATCTTCCTTAACTGAAACTATGCCCATTGATCAGTAACTTCCCACTTACCCTTCCTCATAGTTCCTGGCAACCACCATTCTAATCTTTGATTCTGTGAATTTAACTAATTTTAGGTTTCTCATATGAGTGGAATCATGATGTATTTGTCTTTCTGTGACTGGCTTATTTCACTTAGCATCATGTCCTCAAGTTTGTCGCATGTGGCAGAATTTCATTCCTTTTAAGGCTGAAAACTGTATCTGTGGATGGACGTTAAGGTTATTTCTACATCTTGGCTATTGAGAATAGTGTTGTAATGGATATGGGAGTGCTAGTATCTGATTTCGATTATTTTGGGTAAACACCCAGTTATGGGATTGCTGACTCAGATGGTAGTTCTGTTTTTAATTTTTTGAGGAACCTTCATATTGTTTCCATAGCAGCTGCACTATTTTGCATTCCCACCAAAAGTGCACAAAGATTTGAAGAGACATTTCATTTAAAAATATCCAAATGGCCAGTAAACTTAGGAAATGTGCTAAACTTTATATGCCATCATGGAAATACAAATTGAAACCACCAGAGTGACTAAAATGAATAAAATAGTCTGACAATTCCAAATGTTAAGTAATGATGTGAAGCAAATGGAATCTTCATACTTTTCTGGTGAGAGTATAAATTGAGATAGCCACTTTAGAAAATGCTTTGTCAGGATGCACTAAAACTGAACTAGCTCATAACTTAGGACTTAGCAGTTCCATTCCTTAGTGTATACCCAACAGAACTGCATAGTTATGTTCACCAAGAGCATTATACAAGTATGTTTATAGCAGCATTATGTGTAATAGATTGATAATGAAAACGGTCATCAGTGATAGGAAGGATAAATATGATGAGATATTATACAGTAATGAGAGTAAATGAACTGCAACTACATGCAGCAGGATGGATGAATCTTATAAACAATATACTGAGGAAAGAAGCCAGACACAAGAGTAGTACGTGTATGTGATTCCATTCACATACAGTTGAAAAAGAGGGAACATTATTTTTTCCCCTTGAAGTCAAGATAGCAGTTACTCTTGTGTGGTTAGTAACAGAGATGGGGCATGAGGGTGACTTTTGGGTTGCAGATGGTGCTCTGTTTCTTGATTCAGGCTCTGACTGTAGGAATGTGTTTTACTTTGTGAAAATCCATTGTGTTACACATTTAGGATATGTATCCTTTTCATTATGTATGTTAAACTTCAATAAAAATTTTAAAAAGTAACACACATACCAACTAAATCTTACCTTATTAAAGAAAATCACATACCATTTCATGAATGATTTAAACTCTGCGTAAAGTAGGAGAACCCAGAGGAGGAACTTTAAACTATTTTTTAGTTGAGTGTTTAGCATACGTAAGTCAAGACACCGAGAAAGGAGGAAGTCCAAGAATGGGTAGAAGTAAATATCTACATATAATGAAGGAGCATTTCTGCTTCCAAATTCTTTAGAAATTGTTTAGAACTAAATTAGTGCCATAATAGAGAGTGATAACAACATAACTTTCTATCTTGGAGAAAGATAAATCAGAATCAAAAAAGTAAAATACAAATTTTTAATTTTTGTGGCAATGTGTGTATATTCACGTGTTTCCTTAAACATGCTTAAACATTCTTTGTCCTTCCCTCTTCCCCCAACCACGCTTCTCTCTCTCTCTCTCTCTCTCTCTCCCTCCCTCCATTCCTTCCTTTGCCTCTTTTTCTCTCTCTTTTTTTTTTTTTGTTGATTATACAAATCAAACAACACAGTAGTTGAGTGCCAATATATTTTCTTCATAGTAGCATCATTATCTATTAGTTATCATCTTAGATTCCTACAGGTCAAGGCAATTTTTTTTTTCCTTTGGTTGGTTGTCCATTAAGCATTGTCAGCTGCAGTCTGTCATCCTGCGATCTTATCGTCCCCATAATATTGGCAATACCAGTTACCTTGCAGCATCTCTCACTGTTAACCATAGCCTTCAAAGGATAGGTAACACCAAGCTTCTCAGATAGGCTGGTGCCCCCTGTACACTGTATTTCACAAAGCCTTAATAGAGGGAGTGTCTATTAAGCCCTTGATACTAGAAGTGTGGTTCCCACACCAGCAGAATAATCTCATGCTCAACCTGGATATATTGAATGAGAATTTGCATTTTAACAAAATCCCTCAGTTCTTTGGATGCACGTTAAATTTTGAGAGCCACCACTGTAGGCATTCTCTGGATAAAAAGTTCAAGGGGTAGGTTCTTAAGTCTTAACTGATACATCATTTCTAACAGCCCCATTTCCTGAACTTCTGTCTTTCCTTCGTACTCTGCCAGGGGAGCTTGGAACATCCACCTCAACTAAACCACTGTCCTATTTACATTTTAAAGAACTATTCTAATAAACATTAGAAGCAGCTCTGGTTGTTCTTGACATAATCCTAAATCCTAAATCATAATTGATTTAAATGGTACCAATAAATGCTTCCCTATCCGTGACACAGCCCCACTAGTACAACATGCTCTACACTTCACCTTGGTTCACGCTGGTACACATTTGTCAGGTACTGTAACTCCTTTAATAGTAGGCTGTTTCTTCCTGGGGCAAAGTTCACACTTCCCTGCTTAGGTTGTATTAAAAGTGACTTGGGTTTTGGTTCTAGAGGCAATGAGGAAGACTGGAGGAGGAACTTGTAGAAGATGAATGTTATTTTGAGATGCAGCTATTCCAGATGTAGGATTGCAAGATAAAGTTAAAATTGAAATTTAGATAAATGAAAAACCTTGTTTTAGTATAAGTATGCACTATATATTGCATCAGGCAAATTCGTACTAAAAAGCACTTGTTTATTATCTGAAATTCAAATGTAACTGTGTCCTTTTTTCAAAAAAAATTATATAACCTTTCTATTTTAGATATTTTACTTTTAGATTTACAGAAAAAATGCAGAGGTAATATGGAGAGCTTCCGTCCATTCCACACACATTTTTCCTTATTGTTATCATCCTATTTAGTATGGTATATTTGTTACAACTAATGAACCAATATTGATTCATCATTATTAACTGAGGTCCACATTTTATTTAGATTTCCTTAGTTTAACCTAGTATCTTTTTCTATTCCAGCATGCCACCCAGGATACCATATTACACTGACTTGTCATGTTTCTTTAGGCTCATCTTAGCTGTGACAGTTTCTATGATGTTCCGTGTTTTTGATGACCTTCAAAGTTTTGAGGAGTACTGGTCAGGTATTTTTTAGACTGTCTCTCAGTGGGATTTGTCATCTCTACCCTGATTATATTGGGGTCATGTGTTCTTGGGAGGAAGACCACAGGATTAAGTGCCATTTTTATCACATATTATCAGAGGTATATATTATCAACATGGCTCAACTTTGAACCTTATATTTTAAGGTGTCTATTTGGAGTCACTGGTTCCTGAAAATACAAAAATAAAAATTAAAAAAGCACTTAGAGGTCATCTCATTAGACCCTGAAATATCTTATTCATTTCAGTTTGTCCCAGAATCTTAAACTTATTAGGTACATATGGTCTGTTTGGGAAATGGATTATCAATGAACCATCCCCTAATTATACTATAGGAAGTACCACATCTGAGAATATGTTATTTAAACAGCTAATATTCATTAATATTTCATCCAATGGAAATACTCAAAAGGTGAAAATTTTCTATGTACTTTCTATCCATGAATTGATCTAAGTGTTATGACAATTATTTTCCTTTCTTCTTTTGATAACTGAGGAATAAAGAGGGAATAGTTAGTCCGGAACATTGGCTGGCAGATTTTCCACATAATATCAAGTAATAAACACCTATGAAATCAAATGTACAGGGCCTAGCCATAATGAGTTTCCCAGAAAAAGTGAATCCACTTTGTCCAGGTTGCAGTCATCAGGGTCAACAGCCTACAAGTGTCTCCAGGTGGCTTGGGAAATTGCTGGGTCTGGGGAGATACCCTGAATGCTAATATTGACATTCCCTTTTGCCAGTTCACTATAAAGATGAGTACAAATACATCCTTTATTAGTTAACCAAATATTTATTTTTCTAAATATCTTTGTTTGAGTGTTCTTATTCCAGAGCACAAAATCCATAACCCTCTTGGTATCTGCTCTAATACTTTATGTGTATAATTTGCCAATCATTTAGAAAATATGTAATTTTTCACCCCTAGTAACATTTTCTTGTCTGTATTTGTCACAACTTTTCAGAGACTTTCACAGCTTTTCCTTGTTCCTTTGTGTGCGCTAAGTTTCTGCTTGTTGTCATCATTAAACATATTGTGTCCACTGTTGAACTAGGAATGGTTAAGAAAACAAACTTAAAATAATTAAAACAATATTTGTTAAAACCCTACTGTGTGCTTGGCATAATGGTGGGTTCTCAAATAAAAATAAGAAAGAATAAACAGTAAAATTTACAAAAATGCTAAAGAGCATGGCGTTTCTCAGGAAAAATAAGTAGTTTAATTCAATTAAAATACAACATACAGAGAGAGAGTGGTAAAAGATAAAACGGTAAACCTAATATCTGGTGGATCATAAAAGTCCTCTCTTATCACCTAAATGCCACGGACTTCATTTTAAGCACCAGTGTGCTAAGATTGAATCTCAGCTTTTTGAAGTCTTCCCTGGTGGCTATATAGGGAAGAAAGAAATAAAAATTCAATGGCCTTCCCTAGGATAGATGAAAATCTACTTGAAAAGACAAGACTTACGAACATGGGGTAGGGAATAATTCAAAATGGAGTATGGTCAAGTAGAAAATACTGGGCTAAGAAATATATTATCCATAACAACTGGTTTTTCTTCAATCCATTTTCCTCATTCCAGCCAGAATTACCTTGTTAAAGCATAGATCCAATCATTTCAACCTCTACATTGCATGGCCCCTGAAATCCTTCACTGATTTTCTAGTGCTTACAGAGAAACAAAATTAAGTTTCTTTAGCAAGTCTTAACAACTTCTATCCCATATTTATAACCAAGTTTCTTGATTTCTGCATTTCAACCACACTGGCTTTTATAGGCCCACACAACAATATTTACTTTTTCTGTAAGCCCACACAGGCTGTTCCCTGTGTGTGGAAAGCCCTTCCCATCCTGGCCATCTTTCCTTTTCATTTAATTCCAAACATTTCCTCTCCAGAGGTATCCTCTGGAAAGCTTTCATTGGCCTCCCTTACTTGTACAAATCCCCATTATTCAGTTTCATACTGTATTAGTCAGGGTTCTCCAGAGAAACAGAACCAGTAGAAGATGATGGATAGGTAGATAGCTAGATATCTAGCTAGCTAGGTATTTAGAAAGAGATTTACTATGAGGAATTGGCTCACATGATGGTGGAAACTAAGTCCTATGATCTGCCATCTGAAAGCTGGACACCAAGGAAAGCCAGTGGTATAGTTTCACTCCAAATCTCAAGGCCTAAGAATCTGGACCACTTATGTCTGAAGGCAGGAGAAGATCCATATTTGCCCTTCCTCAGCTTTTGTTCTCTTTAGGCTCTCAGTGGATTGAATAATGGCCACAATGTGGGTGAGGGTAATCTTTACTCAGTCTACTGATGCAAATTCTCATCTCTCTGGAAACATCCTCACAGACACACCCAGAAATAATGTTTTACCAGCTATCTGGATACCCCTTAGTCCAGTCAAACTGACAGATAAAATTAGCCATCACAGTAAAGTTCACTTCATTTGTCTCCCATCTCTCAAGGATCAATTTCCTTTAGCTGTTCACTCTTCCTTCTCCTAG
The DNA here is from genome assembly GCF_949987535.1 of Balaenoptera acutorostrata. NCBI lineage: Eukaryota > Metazoa > Chordata > Mammalia > Artiodactyla > Balaenopteridae > Balaenoptera > Balaenoptera acutorostrata. Next base: position 19,125,887 of record NC_080072.1, read on the forward strand.
ACCATCAGTTCTTCTCTTTATAATTTTTTAAAGTATACATGAAAAAGTATGTTTTTCAATTAAAAAACAAAGAAACCTTTCTTGACCTTATAATATCTTCCAATTACATGTCCATTTTTCTACTTTCCTTCACAGAAAAGTTCCTCAGAAGAGTTTTCTACTCATTGTCTCAAATTTCTCCCTTCTTACTCTTCATTGAATTCAGTTCAGCCAGGTTGCAGCTCCGAACATTCTTCCCAAATGACTCTCATTAAGGCAGTGACTGGCAGATATATTGCTAAAGACAAATGGACAAAACTCAGTCCTCATCCATACTTGACATGTCACCAGCAGTTAGGACATGGTGACCATTATTTCCTCCATGACAATTTCTTCACTTGAATTTCAGGGCCCTACAACTTAATGGTTTCTTCTTGCTTTGTTCAAGGCAGTCTTCTCAGTCTTGTTTGCTGGCTCCTCTTTCTCCCGTATTCTGTCTTAATGTGGGACTGCCCAAGGAATCAGTCTTTAAACCTCTCCTGGATTCCATCTTACTCCCTACCATGGTGATTTCATCCAATCCCATGCCTGAAATGCCACCTGTATGTTTATCAGTCTAAGTTTTATAGGCTAAGCCCAGAACTGACCCCTGGACTTTTGGGTCAGATATCTAACTAAAAATTCAATATATTTGTTTGTATTGCTAAGAGAAATCTCAGACTTAAAAATTAGCTTCTGATCTCTCAACTTAAAACCTGCTCCTCTGCCAGTCTTCCCTATTTCAATTAGAGTCCTCATTTTATCTACATGGTTCTCAAATTCTGGGGTCAAACTTAACTCCTGTCTCGTATATTCTTACACCACCTCTTCTATCAATTAGCAAAGTCTGTTGACTCAACCTGAAAAACATATGCAGAATCTGGCCAGTTCTAATCATGTCCACTGTTATCTATCACTTTGGACAAACCTACAGTCATCATCATTTCTTGTACAAGTTATTGTAATTGCCCTCTAACTGGTCTCTATATTTTTTCTTTGCCCTATGTAGTCTACTAAGCAGAACAGCTGGAATGATCCTGTTAAAAGTAAGATGAAGTTATGTTTGTAGGGAAAGTTCTTCAATGGTGTCTTATTGCTCTCAGAATAAAGATAAAGTTCTTAAACCTGTGAGGCCCTACACAATCTGGCTGTCTGCAGACTCTTTGATCTGATTTCTTGATTTTCTTTTTCTTTGAGTCTGCTTCAGTCACAGGGGTCATCTTGCTGTGATTTTTTTTTTTTTTTCTTTTTTAAACTAGGAACTTTCTCAGTGTGGGAATTCTTGCCCCAAACAAAGTAAGCTGCCAGGACCCAGTTAATTAACTAAAAGAACAGCTGCTATTATGGTTGATATCTGAATTGTTAAGGGTCTAGAAAGGGGTGCCTGTAAGTCTGTGCTTTGTTGCCTAAAATAGACCAATTCAAAAGGGGGCTAGTTAATGGGCACAAAAGTTCCCATGATCCCTCCCACTTCCTTCCTACTGTATCTTCAGAAGTAGGGCAAGATCCTTTTAAGCTAACATCTGAAATTGATGATTTACTGATAGCTTGCTTAAGACTGATTTAGGAATGGGGAGGTGCTAAATTGGTAGGTAGAAGTTATTATTAATGTGTTTTGGAAAATACTGATTCTCTACCTTGTCCCAATCTTACTGAATAAGAATGTCAATGTGGTGGAGCTGTTGAATCAATGTTTTAAAGAAGTTATTGTATAATTTTTATGCTTATAAAGGTACAATCCTAGCTGCAAAAAAATTCCCTGACGATCTTTTTAAAAAATGCTAATAGTCAGGCTTAACTTCAGAAATCTGATTTAATAAGCAGCAGGATTGAGAATCTATGGTCAGAGTTAGAGATCAATATTTGTTGAATGAATAAAACGAGTGAGTGACAACTGATTAAAATGTGAATTATTATATACTTACATTCCTTGACAATTCAGTTATGTTCTCATTTTCCCTTGGATTGTCTTTGGTTTCTCAATGTGAAGGAAAAACTAAAAATTAAATTCCTCACTTCATATTATGGTTGAGAAAGTCTTCGTTACCTCTTGTCTGCAGTTTCTGCCCTTGTTTTGCCATTTCCTCCTTACTAAAGCCAGAGCTGTCTTTCTAGAACTCAACCAGTCATATTATGTGCATATTTAAAAACTTGTTTATGTTTCTATTTATTAATCTGGAACCTTTTGGTTGTGACAGAAACTCAACTCAAACCAGTTTAAATGAAAAAAAATTTTTTTTCAATTGGCTAACATAACAGATCTGAGCTGAATCTAGGATTACATAGAATTCATTTATTTCCAGTTTTACCCTAATTTCTCCCTTTTGCTTAATTCTTTCTTGCAATTTCAGGTTTGCTATTTAGCAGTTTAGCATCTGTGGTAACCCAAGCAGAATTTCAAGACTAACCCAGGTATTCAGCTTGAATCATGGGTTCGTCCCTTAGCTGCACTGGAGCCAGAAGGATGGGACGATCTGACTGGTCAAACACGTGCCTCTTATGAGTGTGCATTTTTTGGTTTTTGAGAGTGTTGATATAGGTTTGCACCACCCAAGACATATACACTGAGACTGTCCCAAAGGGAAAAAGAGAGGGCTCTTACCAGGAGAAGGAAGGAAAAATCCAGAGCAGAAAAAATGACACAACAGGATATATTCAGGAAGATTTAATTAAAGTGTTATGCTGGTCCCCAAACCATTACTACTTGTGCCCTATTTACCTCTATAGCCCTGAAGGTCATTTACTTCTCCTGTACCCAACATTTCAGTCACACTGAGCTACTTGTTTCTGGAACATGCCATACTCATTTATATGTCTGCCTTCACTTGTGGTATTTCTTATATTAGGAATACTTGCCAAATTTCTATTCATTTTTCAAGGTATATCTTTCAATCATCTATTGCTGTGTAACAAACCACTTTGAAATTTAATTACTGACAAAAGCCATTGTATTACTTACTCATGAATCTGCAATTTGGGCAGCACTCAATAGGAACGGCCCACCTCTGTTTAACATAGTGTCAGCCTGAGAAACTCAAAGAGCTGGGGCCTCATCTCTGAGGAGGAGGTCAAGCTGGGTCATATATCTGAGACCTCAATTCTCACTGTCAGCTGAGTGTTCATCTGGAGCCAGTCACAGGGGCATCTTAATTCCCCTCCACGTGGCGTGAGGTTCCTGTAGCATGGCAACTTGGCTAAAAGGGAGAGAAGTGGAGATTGCCTGTCATCTTAAGGCTCCAGACATTACTCTGCTGCATTCTCTTGGTCAAAGACAGTTGAAAGGCCAACTCGGGTTCACAGGGAGGGGAAGTAAGCTCTCTTCTCCATAGGAGGGAGATGTGCGGAGTGACATGCACAGTTAAGTGGCGGCGGTGTTGGGTCTGGGGGTTGTATGGCTCTTCTTCCAAGACGCCTGCAGCCTAAGTCCAACTTAGCTGTTTCCATTTTCCAGTAGACTGGCTCAACCTCTGAATGACACCAAGTAAAGTTAATAATTTTTGTGTCTCTATTCTTTTAAAAGAGTGTTTCTCAGAGTATGTTTAACAGATTTGTTGGGAAGCAAATAGGCCCACTACAGAAAAGAAAAAAAAAAAAAAGACTATTTTTAATCAACTAAATTGTGAAGATTTTCCTATTGCAGGAAGTCTCAGCTTTTGTGATATGCTAATGTGCATTGTAAACCTCCCAGTGACAGGAGTCACGAAGTTAGGTAGAGGATAGGAAAGGTTACATAATAGAGCCTAACAGTCCACTTGTCATGTAATTTTATAATTATTTGATCGTCAATTTGTATGTTGTACTATGAGCTCTCCAATCATGGTAATTTGGTGTTCTTTTGTTGTTTTGTGTCCAACTATCACAGGGACTAACACATAGTAGTCTTTTAGTAAACATTTCGGGAATAAGAGGTAAGGAAAAAGAGAGAGGAAGGTAGGGAGGAAACAGTTTTAAAACCTTCATTATGTAAGCCCAGCCTCCATATATGCAATCTGACCACTTACACAATTCCCAATTCATTTGATAGAATCCAGTCTTTCTGTGCAGATTCCTCAGAGGGACTTATCATTATTTCAGATCAAATAAAACCATGTTGCTCCTGAGTAGTTCCATTGTAATAGAAAGAGTAATAGCCCCTGAATGATGTTCACATCCTAATCTCTAGAACCTGTAATAATAGTTACAGTACCCAGCAAATGGAATTAAAGTTGCAGATGAAATTAAGGTTGCTAATCAGCTAAACTTAAAATAAAGAGGTTATTTTGGATTATCTGCATGAACCCAGTGTAATCGCAGGAGTTCTTAAAGTGGAAGAGGGAGACAGAAAAGATAACCAGAGCAATGAAGTGTTAGAAGAACTTAGCCAGATGTTGCTGACTTTGAAAATGGAGATAGGAGACAATGAGCTAAGGAATGTGGGTGACCTCTAGGAGCTGGAAAAAGCAAGGAAATGGATTCTCCCCTAGAGCCTCCAGAAGGAGCACAGCTCTACTGATACCTTGATATAAGCCCTGAGACCCATTTTGGATTTCTGACCACCAGAACTATAAGATAATAAATTTGTATTGCCTTAAGCTATTGAGTTTCTGGTAATTAGTTACAACAGCCATAGAAAACTAATACACCCATGGATGATTACCATATTTTCTGGCTGACTAGTGATTAAAAAGAAATTATTTAAAAACAAGAATGGTACAGCCCTGGCTGCACTTAATTTAATAGATTCAGTTTTAATTACCTTGATGTGACTCTGTAGTATGTTAGCAAATACACCATAGTCCATTTGTAAAACTGACTAATCTATATTAATAGATGCTCTCAGTATGGTGTTTGGTCTGGGCTAATTCCACTATAGGAAAGCATGCATGAATATTTGTGGAATATGGAAATGGTTATTCTTTAGGTTATATAACTCTGAGAAACACTGTGCTTTGAGGATGATTTGCAGCTTACAGAAGCAGATCAATGTTTTATAAGGAAAGAAGCATTTCAAAATATGAGAATTTTAATAATATATAAATAATTCATCCAAAGTATGTTCAGTTATTTAAATTTTCTTTCCTCAAGTAGCTAATAAGCACCTCCCCGTGTCTGTCATGATCTCAAGTAGTGGGGATACACTGGTGAGTTAAGCACGGTCACTTAAGATTCATATCTTTTATTGGAAGAAACTGACAAAAATTTAATATTGAATCAATGTGAATGATGCTCTAATAATATTTACAAAGTATTGTAGAAGATCAGATGAGAGTTTATGCAACTTTTAAGAAAAAAAAACTTTACGATGCCAGTAATATTGCAATGTATCTTTAAAGTATTCAGATGAACAAGTTGGAAAAATAGATTCCAGGAGGAGGAAAAGACTCATGTGAAAACACTTATATCTCCAAAAATTCATTTGTTTGAGAGATGGGAAGCAATTTGTGGCACTGGGATACAGGCTATGCATGAAGGATGTAGCACAGTGGAAAGGGAGGAGCATATTGAAAATGTTCCCGGGAAAATCATGCAGGGACTAACAATGTGAGGGTCTTTGTAAACATACCAAGTATGTTGGATTTCATCCTGAAGGATGTGGGAAACAAAGAGTTTTTAAACAAAGCCATAACAGCAAATTTTGTCCAGAGAAATCTAAAGATGTGTGGATGATGAATTGGAGAGATGTTATTAAAATGAATCAGAAAAACATGATGAAAGTTGAAACTAGGAAGGTGGTGATTGTCTGGAGATTAGAAAATTGGGTGACACTTAATGAGCAGGTTCTATGGTTTTGGTGATTGAGGAGAAGTGGAATTAAAAAAAACTCTAATGGTAATAATTTAGACAACTAGTGAAACTACCTTTCCTTATTCAGATATCATAATAAGAAAAACATGTATATCACTTATGGTTAGGATTCTTTCTGATGACAGTAATAAAAAAATATAACTCAAACTTGTTATAAAAAAGATAAGGAGATATAAAGTCTCACATACCTGAAATTACAATAAAACTTTGAAGAGGCTTGAAGGTGAGTCAAATAATGTTTCCAAAACAGTTTGTATCTCCTTTCAACTCTGCTTACATTGTCTTTTTGCTTATATTCATTCAGAGCGCTGTCTTCAACAAATGTTTTTACATGACGATACTTGTTAAAAATGTGTCTCAATTGTTTTGAATATTTTACCAGATTTAGATGTGAAAATTATAGGTCTTCTCAGTTCCATTCCTTTGCAGAGTAGAAAATAAATGATTAAAATTGAAAGTAAGATTTCCATGAATATATGCTTTCCAAAGTTGAAATATTATAAAATTAAACTATAGAGTTTTAATATTAAAACCTGTATTCTATTTGAACTCTCACAATTAATTTGCTCAAATCCACTGTTACCTTTGAAGGAATAAATTTCAAGGTTTCCCTGTTTGCAAGCTTTATTTTTAGTCATTGCAGTTCATTAAATCTTAAGAAGCTGAACATTTCTGTTCTTTTATTTCTTGAATAAACTGATTTAAGATTTTCAATTGATTTTGAATGGAATGCAAAGTCTTGGTTATAAAACAAGTTAAATACCTTTGCAGAACACTTAAATTGTTTTCCAAGTAATTCTTTTTTTTAAATTTATTTATTTTGTTATTTTATTTTATTTTGGCTGTGTTGGGTCTTCGTTGCTGTGCGCGGGCTTTTCTCTGGTTGTGGTGAGCAGGGGCTACACTTCATTGCCTTGTGTGGGCTTCTCATTGCGGTGGCTTCTCTTGTTGCGGAGCACGGGCTCTAGGCGCGCCGGCTTCAGTAGTTGTGGCACACAGGCTCAGTAGTTGTGTTTAGTTGCTCTGCGGCATGTGGGATCTTCCCAGACCAGGGCTCGAACCCGTGTTCCCTGCATTGGCAGGCGGATTCTTAACCACTGCACCACTAGGGAAGCCCTCCAAGTAATTCTTGAAATATTTAAACATTGCTAAAATCCAATTGCTGATGACAGAAAAGAGAAGGCCCAGATAAATTCATGTTGAAATATGTTTTAATGCAACATCAACCATATACACACAAAAATTATAGTCGTTTTTCTATTTCTGTGCATAAAGTATTTACAACTTTTGACTACAGCTATTTCAGTGCAATTATTAATTTGTGTACCACAAGAAATTCTAGGTATATTTCTTGATCAATAGGTTTTTTACTTTAGTAAGACCATTGTTTTCACCATAACACTGTACTCTAACAACTTAGTATTTCATATTTTTATCCTTGCGAAAACAAAATATTTAACTCCAATGTTGAGTGTTTTAATAGTGTTCACACTGCTGCTTTCAAGAAAATGAACTTGTAAAACTTTACTTTGATCCTATGAATTAGATGAAAAAAGTTGAACCATTATTGGACTTAACTGATTTTCTGTTTGAAGCATGTGCTGATATAACACATCATTCAGCCATTTGTGAAGTTCTTCTGTTGATGGAGTCAACATTATCATCTATTCTTTCACTTTTCCTATCTGCCTATGAAAAGTTGGATATGTATTCACTTAGAAAAAAGTCAATAGATCTAAATGAAAAGTCATAGTTTGCAGTATGATATGTTACTCTCCCTTGGGTAGCTGGACACATTTGTCATTTCAAGTATAGTTCACTTTAAATGGACAACATTCTTTAAATAAATACTGATGCTGCTTCTGCAGATCTGTGTCCTCTAGCTTTCCTCTCCTGAGAGTAGATGGTAACACCAATTAATATTTTGTTCAAGTTAAACTTTTACCAACTTCTTAAGAAATGGAAACTCTGGAGATAAATTTTTAGATTTATTTATATCAAATGATTTATTGCAAAAAATAAAATAAAATGCTACCAAACAATAAATTAGATAAATATATATATAGATATGCAACATTAAATAAATATCAAAACCACTTAAGAAGAACATTAAGACTACAAGTTTTGATAGAACAATACAGCTATTATTTCTTGATCATTTTTTAAGCACACATCAACCTATAATTTCACATTGACCTGACTAACTGGAGGTTCCATGGATTCCAGTTCTCAAAGGTCACGGCACAAATCTTGACATAAATGGCTGGTATTCCAAGTGACTAGCAGGGGCAGCTGAGTTAAAAACTTCTGCTACTACTCTAGACCTGAAAAATGTAGCTCTTTCCTACATGTCCATTTTTTTTTTTATAGACTTATTTTTTTGAGCAGTTTTAGGCTTTCAGTACAATTGAACACAAAGTACAGAGAGTTCCTATATACCCCTGACTCCACACACTATATGTCCTATTATAATTATTTTATCAGAAAATATTTTGCATTCTGCCCTCAAACGTGAGATATTATATCTGGAAAAGAAGAGTGAAAAAAGACTGGTAATCTTCCAGATAGCCACATGTTAAAGTTAGAACTCTGTTCATTGAACATGAGTTTCATCCATTATTATACAAGATTATGGCAGGAGCTGAAAGTAAAATTTTAATGCAACTATTATTAATAATACATTACTAAGAAATGAAAAACCTAGGATAAATGTTGAAATGAACAGGACTCAAGACAATAGGCATGTATTTCAGGCAAACTTGGATACATGTTCACCCATGTATTATGACATTGATGTGGTTATCATTTCAGAGTATGCATGGAAAACACATTGTAAAGGTTAAACAATAAAAAACACTAAACCTCACATTTATGTTGAAAATGCTTATTTTTGCTATTTCCATTGTGCTAATATGGCTCAGATTTCAAACTTCCTGATCAGTTGACACAAGTGTACAGACAAGCGTGTGTTAAGGGAGTCTTCTGGAATCGAATCGAAATCTGACTCTGCCACCTTCTAGCTCTGTGACCATCAACACATAAACTACTTTTCTGAAATTCAGTATATTATCTTATAATATGGGGATGTTACTTCCATTAAAGTGTTCTTATAAGGTAATGTGAGTTCACAGTAGCAAAGTGCTAATATTATTGTAGTAGCTCAATAATTTAATTTCCTTCTGTATGCCCCTTTTCCTTCACTTCACTTTTATGTCAAGAGTGTGATACTTCCCATCCACCCATCCACATTAAAACGACTAAATTAGGGGTAGTGACTATCTATATAAAGTCTCCCTTCTCTAATTTTTACTGCAATTGGGACCCATTTGGGTGCTGGCAAAAGGATTTACAGTCAGTTAATTATGAACATAACAGTTGGTGGATTAGAGGAAGAAATGAAACTGTTTAAAGGCCTAACGGTACATTTTAGATTCTGGAACTTCCAATATGAGTCCTAACAATGTCAGGGAGGTTGGTTTTTTGGGGGTTTTTTTGGTTTTTTTCCCCAGTTGTGGGCATGAGGAATTAGGAGATCAGTTTAAAGAAAGAAAATATTGTGTGTTCAAATATCATAAAATGACCCTTTGAAGAAACTGACAATCAAGAAAGAGCAAAGTAACAGTTCCTTTATGTTTCTCCAAAGATTGACTGTGTTGAATCAAAATGACCTTACAACGTACATAACAAATGAATTGCCATATATATATATATATATATATATATATATATATATATATGGCTCATAAAAATCATTAAATAAAATAACTTGAATAAAAAAACAAGGGTTAGAATAGGTCATTAATAGAAGAACCCTGAAATGTCATTAAACATGAAACAGTTTTCAACTACAATGATCTAGGCACTGCAAACATGAGACAAAAATGAAATACACAAATATGACACACCATGTTACACCCATTAGACTAGCAAAAATTAAGTTTAACAGTAGCAAGTGTTGACAAAGATGTGGGAAAATGGAATCACAGAATCATGTTAACACTTTGGAGAGCAGTTTTACAATTCTACTTACTAAAATTGTCAATGTGCAACCCTATGACTAACAGTTGTACTTCTGGGATTATATTCTATAGAAATTCTCTAAAATGTGCAATAGGAGACTTGTGCAAGGATATTTGTGGCACCATTTTCAATAATAGGAAAATGCTACAAATGATCAAAATCTAATACTGGAAACATGGAAAATGAAATATGATATATTTGTATAATTCAATACTTGACATCAATTAAAAGGAATGAACTAGACTTCTTTATAGCATAGGTCATCTCAAAAACATAAGTTTTGAGGGAAATAGGCTATTTGAAGAATGATACATATAATAAATATATATGCAAATTTAAAACCTAGATAATACTATACACAGATATACATAAATGAGTGTTGTCTGTCTATTTACCTATCCATATCTATCAGGAATTGTTATGCATTCATGAATTTATCCATCTTTCTATCAATCCATTAATATACCCATGTGTATTTTAAAATGTACTAGAATAATGCACATAAAATTTATAAGCATGGTTCCCTGGGGATGGGAAGGAAATTTGCTAGAATGGAATTGTAGATAAAGCAGAGTGCATTGTAAGTTCATTTACAATGTGTATCTTTTCATAATTTAAGAAAAGAAATGAAGCAAATTTTACAAAATATAATTATTGTCTATTTTAGGTGGTGTGTACAGCTCTAGGTTATACCATTCTTACTTTTAATCTTCTTTCTTATTTGTCCAAAAATAAGATTCTAAGTGAAAGAATTAAATATATATAATGCTGGATTTTTAGCCCTTGAAATCTGAATATGTTTTTATTGACTAGAAGAGGCAAATATGGTCATTTGTGTGGAACATCTGTAATGGGCCGTGAAACAATTCATAAAGGAATGGAATTTGGCATCTGTCCAGGGGACCCAGATCTACACAAGTCTTGCCCTGGTAATTATGTCTGCAGTGAGAGAAGTAGCTCTGAGAGATGAAGTAATTATGGAAGATCAGAAGTAGAGAACTCAAGAAACCATCCAGGAAGATCCTGTCATTTGAGTGATGAAGAGACTGAGGTCCATGCAGGGACAGCAACTTGGCAGTCGATTCTCTGAACTTCTAGTTGAGCACACCATACAGAATTACATGTGCTTCTTCTGGGAACCCAAATTACTTTTTCCTCTTCCAGTGACTTTTGCTTCTGGGCAAAAGCGATGAAGTCAGAAGCAATGCCAATTAGCCATTCCTGTATTCTGCCCTGAGCCAAATAGCAGGGGTGGGGGCATTCTCCAGGGATCTACCTCAGGGTCTGGGCTTCCATCCATCAGCTGTCAGATCAGCTCATGGGACATACCCAGCTCCCCCTTGTTCTTCTGTCATCACGCCAGTTTTGCTTCCTGTAGCTTTGGCTTCACTCTCATTGATTTCAGGAAAATCCAGGGGGAACAGTTCCTTCTTGAGAGATGCAATTTTGAAGGGCTTTGGAGGCTTGTAAGGGGCTTATTAATAAAGGCTGGAATTAATTAAAAAAGAAGGTCAAAGGAGCTTAACCACCTATTGCTCTGGAAGGACAACAAGGTACCAAATGAGTGACTGTTATTGATTAAGCATCTTGATTGCCTGCTTGGTCAGTCAATCAATACTAAAGAGTCAGATTCTTCAAAATATTAAACAAAATGAAGACAAAGATTTTAGCTTGGAGCCTGAATTCCTAATGTTTTGCTAAAAGTTAGGTAGAAACCTCTTTGCATCCAGGTGAATTGCGGGAAAATAAGTGAAGGCAGAATGATGGATTATTGAGCTGCTTGAAAAGCAATAGTTGCTGCCTGTGGCTCTTGTAATTTACTCTGGAAACTGTGTCCTGAGGCTTGTGGTAAGAGTAGATCAGATATAATGGGTATTTTTTTTCATCAGTGAAATGTAAGGGATATTTTTCTTCCCATTAAGGACAGAAAAGCAGCTCCTTACTGAAGAATCCATTTCAAACGTTAAAGGGACGTAGGTGATTGTTCTCATTTTATAATTGAAAATAGTCCAACAGTTCTAAAAACAGTGCTTCCAAGGTCTAAAAGAGAGGTCAAGGCAGAACTGAAGGTTCGTGCCATTTCTACCCTAAAGGCAGGAGCTAGATGGTGCTTAGTGGGGGGGTCAGGCAATGTTGACTCATTTAATTCTCACAATAAACCTCTGAGGCAGGTGTTAATATTATCCCCCTTTTATAGATAAGGAAACAATCATAGAGAAATTATTTTGCCAGATGCTCATTCAGCTGTTAATAGCAGAGCTATGATCTGAATTGAGAAAGTTTGTATCCCTAGCCACCAGCCTAGTAGTTTTCCTGTTTTAACACACAACGGAATCACTGGGAGGGCTTGTTAAACCACAGAATGCTGGGCTCCATCCCCAGAGTTTCTGATTTAGCAGGTCTGGGGTGGGACCAAAGAATTTGAATTTCTAATAAGATCCAAATTAATGCTGTTACTCCTGGTCTAGAATTCAGGCTTTGAGAACCACTGTGCTAGGCTATAGCACTTGATATGTCCCTACTTCCCTACCTAAGATTCTACAACATTCACACTGCAAATGGCTCACAGGTGTGACTCTTAGACTGTCAGTTTTTTTCAGGTTTGGGGTCATAGTTAATCACCCAAGCATAACACCATGGATAATTAAAACCTCTTTTATGATAGAATCTATGGTTGCATTTTTGTTAAAGTTTACATAAATTTATTCAGAATCTATACTTCCTCCCACCCCCCATCTCTGGCAACCATTAATCTGTTTTCTATATATATATATATAAGGGGTTTTTTTTCTTATTTAGATTCCATATGTAAGAGAGATCATACAGTATTGTCTTTCTCTCTCTGACTTATCTCACTTAGCATAATGCCCTCAAGGTCTATTCATGGTGTCACAATTGGCATGATTTCGTTCTTTTTTATGGCTGAGTAATATTCCATTGTATATATATTGTAGGGACAGAAAAAATTTTCCTTCTGCTCTTTGGCTAGTCTAGTAATTAAATTAACATAAGACAGATTAACAGGAGAAAAAACAAATTTAATTTTGTACACACAGAAGACCCAAAGATATGAGACTCAAGGGCAAATTGGGCAATTGAGGCTTATATGCCATCCTGAGCTAAGGAATGAGATAGGATTCTGGGGCTTCAAAGGGGAGGAGAATGATTCATTGAATGATAAGAGCAGATGTTTGGTAATTAGAAGTTTGCCCTGCCACGCAGATAGATCTTTCAGATAAAAAAGTTACCTCTGGTAATAGCTTTTCTTCTGGTGCAGGCCCTTTATCTAAATTCTTTTAGGTAGTTAGGGGAGAGGTAAAAGTTTTTCCTGAGTCTGCTGCATTGCCTTTAGCTCAAAATAATCCATATGCCAAAATGGCATATTTGGGGGTGGCATATTCTGTTCTCCTTCAGTATATCACAATTTCTTTATCTGTTCATTCGTTGATGGATACTTAGGTTGTTTCCATATCTTGGCTATTGTAAATAATGCTGCAGTGAACATGGGAATGCACATAATTTTTTGAGCTAGTGTTTTCGTTTTCTTTACATGTATACCCAGAAGTGGAATTGCTGGATCATATGGTTGTTCTATTTTTAATTTTTTGAGGAACCTCCATACTGTTTTCCATAGTGGTTGTACCAATTTACATTCTCACCAACAGTTTACAAGGGTTCCATTTTATGTGTTTCAGGTTTTATGAGTTTTAGTCTTCTGGTTTCTGGTTTCAGATTTTCAAGTCTTTAATCCATTTTGAGTTACTTTTTTATGTATGGTGTAAGATAGGACACTTAAAACTTTTTAATAAGTAGAGTAAATAGTAAGAAATACAAAAGCACCAAAGTTTAAGTGTATCATGTTTGAGGTCTAGATGTGATATATCTTATGACTAAAGCATATCATTTGTAAATTGAATTATGGCTATAACTGTGTCATTTCCCCTCATTAAATGGTAGTTGCCCTATACCCAATTATTTGTTGATGGTTCACAATGTATATTTTCACACCCCTAGGCTGTTTCCTTTGACTGAATGCTCCCTCATCTCTTACTGACAGACATCCTACTCATCCTTCAAGGCCTCTGTCAGCTCCATTGTAAAGTGTGAAGTTCCCGTGGTTGAAAGGGACCTGAATTGATAAGATAACCATTCTCTAGACTAGTTTGTGGCAAAGAAAAGTTGCACTACAAGTCAGCAGCTTGAGATCATCAGAACATGAGCTTTGTTCGTTCCTCTTGGCTCCCACATCAAGATGTCCTTACCTCTATCCTTGCCCTTTCCCTGTGTTTACTCACTTCTTTTTGGCCTTACGTATTGAGAGCCTCAAGTTCAGATTCTAGAGGAATGCAAAGAATGCATGACTGATGTCTTGATTTTAACTTTGTCCCATGTGGTTGTGATATTCCAAGAAACAGGCTACATCAGCTCATCAAACAACTCTGAATTCCCATGAACTTCTCCAGAAAGTTCAGCTAATAAAGGAAGGTCTCAATTACCTTTGAAGTTCAAAAACCTTCAAATCTCTAGCAAAATCAAAGCCATTGAAATGCATAGAACCCCCTAATAGAGCTTGCTTTATTCTTGAATCCTCCATGGCCCCATTTGTACGGCCTTATAGGAACACCATCTAGCTTTGGAAGTTGATATCAAATGAATATGAAGACAACTCCTAAATCTTGTGCAAAAAGAATGAAAGTTGGTAATACTGCTGCTTGGCTCTGATTCAGACATGGGCAGAGTGGAGTGAATATCTTGACATCTACCTCCCTCCTTCTCTCTAAGGTGCCTGTGCTGCTTTGGAGTTGATGGAACTTAGGGTCAAAATCAGAAGGAAATTAGCCACCTCCACATACTATGGATGGAAGCCAGACCTTCTTGTATTCTGAACGTAATTAGGGAATTATAGTAGACTTCCCTGGAATCCAGAGGACAGGAGGCTTTATAGAGGGAAAAATTGTCATGATAAGTATCAACCATGGCAAACCCCAAATGTAGCTTTACAGATAAGAAAACTGAGGCTTCAAGCAGTTGAGAAGGCAGAGAAGACGCAGACCAGGATTCCAAGTTAGGAGCCTTAGATCCCAGAGTATATGAATGCAGTCTCCATTTGAAAACAAACCAACAAACATAACAGCTCCAACTGTGCAGATTGTCTTGTAGCACTGCATTCATCTCAGAGCCTTATTTCAAGGTGGTCCTTGCACTTAGATAATTTTATGGAAAGATTATGTAATCTCCAGGGACTTCATTCTCAAACACTTGCTAATTCATTTAAGAAATGAATTTAAGAGTTCCCCTTTCAGATCCCTCTACAGTGTTGGTGAAAGTGTAAATTGGTGTAGCCACTATGGAAGATGGTATGGAGGTTTCTTAAAAAACTAAACAGAGAGTTACCATGTGATCCAGCAATCCCACTCCTGGTCATATAGTATCTGGAAAAGACAAAAGGTCTAATTCAAAAAGATACATGCACCCCAGTGTTCACTGTAGCATTATTTATAATAGCGAAGACATGGAAGCAACCTGTGTCCATCAGCAGAGGAATGGATAAAGAAGATGTGGTACATATATACAATGGAATATTACTCAGCCATAGAAAGAATGAAATAATGCCATTTGCAGCAACATGTATGGACCTAGAGATTATCATACTAAGTGAAGTAAGTCAGAAAGACAAATATCATATGATATCACTTATATGTGGAATCTAAAAAATAGTACAAATGAACTTGTTTACAAAACAAACAGACTCATAGACATAGAAAATGAATTTATGGTTATGAAAGGGGAGGAGGGATAAGCTAGGAGTAAGGGATTAACAGACGCACACTACCATGTATAAAATAGATAAACAACAAGGATTTACTGTATAGCACAGGGAACTATGTTTAATATCTTGTAACAAACTACGGTGGAAAATAATCAAAAAAAGAATATAGATTATACATATATAAAAAAATTTTCCTTAAACTCTGACCTTCTAGACATTTATTATGTGACTTCCTTATGTACTGTGACAGGTTTAGAAAGTGGTAGAGTGAAAATAAGAACTGTGGGGTCACACAGCCCTATGTTTCATTATCCGTCTGCCCCTTTGAGCATCCTTGTGCAAGTTACTTCTGAGTATTAGTTTCCCCCACGGATATTGTAAGGTTGAAATGATATAATGCATATGAAAGTGTTTCACAAATTCTTAAAACAAAAAATCCCTGTGGATTCTACTTTATAGGGTCAACTGCTATCACTATCCTTAATAAAAAAAGAGAAACCTCTTTAACATAAGCATTTTGTTTGAGGATGTACAGAGGAGGAAATGAGTAACTTCTTTAGGCCGGCTCCCTAGAGGCAGCAATTACCAAGAGCAATTAATCAGAGCTCTTACCCCAGTGGCCAGAGAGCTCTGACTCACAGCTGCTCACTGTCTCTGAAATGGGTTCTGCTGACAGGCTTTAGAGAGACGGGGATTACCCAGCAGAGTCTCCACCAGGGACTGGGATATGGAAAGCTGCAGGTTTTGCCATAGTGCTGTTAAAACCTTGAGCCTCAGCTCTCTCTGGCCCGTGCTGAGCTCAGACAGTTGGCTGTGTTTGCTTCTCATGAATCATGAGACTGCGTATTTTGGGTCTCATTAGCATCCTTGATGAACTTAGATACTTTTAACACCCCAGTTATGGGGTAGACAGACAGTGTAGCCCAGTTCCTAAATATAGCTCCCAGGAACTGCGTACCTACTATTTGCCAGGCATGACATACCACACTTGACTTCTGGAATTTTCTGTCCTCATAAGGTTACAGTGCAAAAATGACTTATTTGTGGGGGGCTTCCCAATATGAGAGACTTGCTGAAAACATAGCCCACTACTAAAGAAATAAAGAGGTCCAAAGACTCCTTTTCCCCATCCTCTATAGGTACAGTGGAGGCATATGAGCTCGGCTTGGCCAATTGGATATTTCTCCCTGTCACTTTGAAGTGGAACCAGTAATACAATGAAGCATGCTCAGTGCTAGAAAGCAAAGGTGGATCCAGAATCCGTGGTGCCTGTGATGTCTGGGCTAGTGGTGGCTCCCAGTACTAACCATGCTGTCCCCATGCTAGTGTGACCATAGCTGTAGTACTAATCCCTTTAGCTTCCTCAACATTCTGCCCATTCTTGACTTTCTGATAACTGGGGAGCTTTCCTTCGTTCCTGACGATTCTTCATTTTATGAACTACCCTTTATACTTTGAATAGATTACGTTTCTGCTACATTACGTATATTTGTTCTCTGTCACTTGCAACCAAGATTGATACAAACATAGTAATATTGACACTAGTAATCCCAATTTACAAAGACCAAGATTAAAAAATAATGTGAAGAGAAATTAAGAAATGTTCCCATGTGTATAAGCCTGACAAATCAAATATACCAGTGCTTTCTCTTCTTCTCTCTGTTAGATTTTAGATTTTCAACCAAGAAATATCTCACAGGTTTATAGTGTAGAGCAGAAGGGACTTTAAGCACCATGTTGCCCAAACAGCCCATTTTAAGGGAAGGATGTTTTACCCTAGACAGGGTGACGATAGCAAACCTATGGCAAATCTTTTTCCCTAACTATGTGGTCTTTCAAAACTGGCTTCTTGAATCTGAGAGCAAGGAAACAAACTTTAATAGGAAGTTGATGTTGGAATGGTACATCCCTCTGACTGTATGAAACTCAGGCCTGTTCCAGTAGTAATGGAAGATGAACACTGAGATTATAAGTAGAGACAATCTGGAAAGTTTGGGGTGGGGGGATGACTGACGATGGAGCAGAAGAATGATCTCTTAATTCTGATATTCTACTTCACATCTACAGGATGCCTGGCAGCTTATTAATAGTATTAATAGTACTAGGAGGAACAAATGATCAATCTGCTTTAACCACTTCCATTTCCCTTTTCTGACTCTCCAGTTATGGCTGGAGGAACTCTCTTCTGTTCCACCACCATGCCAAACACCTAAGAGAACCTATTACAATGCACTGTATTCTTCCAGTTACTTTCCTGCCCAGCAGGGTCAGCTGTGGGCTCCTAGAAGGTCTCCCTAGCTCTGCTCCCTTTGTTCCAGACCCCAAGGACATCTCCAAACTAGGATGTTACAGCCACATGATAGGCATGTGTTAATTGTTAAGTGTTGAGACTGAAGAAACATAAGCATCAAGTATATTTTCCCTCAGCATAAACTCGATGTGCAAAAAAAAAAAGTAAAATTTCTTCTGTTTTCTTGCTGGTTTCTTCTATCTCATCTTACAATGTAAGGATAAGTTAATATCTTCTGGTTTGAAACAGATGCTCTGTTCATATGGTCAGGTTTTTAGGTTTTCTTTCCCTTCTCCTCTTCCTTTTCTTTTCTCCAAATGGCAGTCCATACAGGCAGAACACCCAGGGAATCTCAACTGGCCACCTTCATCTGGTCTTCTATGTATCACAAAAGGGATTCCGAGAGAAGACTGTCCAGAGAAGAAGCATTCCAACAAGCTGCATGTTTCTTGCGACCTACCCTCTTGGAAGTTATATGGTATCACTTTCACCACATTCTCTTGATAACGAGGAGAGAGGATTAGACACTGCCTCTTTAGGAAGTCACGTGTTGTGTAAGACTTAAAATTAAGGACCAGTGCTATATGCTGTCTTGACATCTGATAAAACCAGGACCTCACCTTGAATGGCCTAACTGCAAGTTTCCTTCCCTACTCTGCTCTCACAGAGAAAGTGTCCTAACCAAACAACCCTCCTTATTAAGGGGAGCAGGCACAGTTCCTACTTATTTCTGAGTAGTTTGTTTCGTTTTCCTGACAGCTTGCAGAACTATTTAAACAAGCCAGTGACACTATCCAGCCTGAACCAGGGGTCACATCACCCTCTTGGTACTACAAAGCCTGCCTCTCACAGCCCCCTGGATTTTCACTCTGTTCCCAAGTGCAACCCCCAGGTGGCAGTGTATACCACGTGGTGTCCCTTTCCCTGGGGCTATGAATATATGTGACTAATAACCTGCTATTGATCTCATCTGTCCAGTGTTGAGTATTGTGTGTTCAGCCATCTCCAAGGGTGGGAATCCCTCCCTAACTGATGGGATGAATAGAAGGCAATTAAAACAGCATGGCAAAGTCACACTGCAGAAGACTGTATTAGATATAGAATGTAATATATTGTTGTGGTCATTGTTAGAAAATCTAATCCCCACTGCATCTCATCTTCCCCCGCCCCCTGCCTCAATGAGATAGGGGAACTCTCAAATATATCCCAATAAATTTAGAAGCCACTGAGAAAATTGTGTGATTTAGGATTAATTCTTATCACCATCTTTATCACTAAACTGAGATGGATAATCTTTATCCCAAAGCACATTCTGGCACTGTGGAACCCATCTTGAAAGATCCTGAAGTATGTGGGAGATTTATTTTTTTTTAGTCTAGGTGTGCTGCTCTACTCATGAGGCATTCTGAAATGGGTAGAGTCTGAAACTATGCCCAGATAATTCAGCAGTTAATATATTACAGGTGCTATCCCTACATAAATCAAAGTTGGTTTTTAGTGGTAAGTTGTCACTTAGGCCCATTCTGTTTAAATTATAGATTTTGGAGTCTTTTCTTCTGAAGCATCTTAACTGCTTCAGGTGTGTTTGATGTATTAACAAGTTTTCTGAGCTATTGAAAGGAGGGATGTTTCTGTGGATCTGTTTGGAAGGAAATCATCAAAGACTTAGGGATGTTTCTGTGGATCCGTTTGGAAGGAAATCATCAAAGACTTAGGCTTTTTCTGCTGAGAAAGCCAGGGCTGTCTTGCAGACAGCTAAAGAGAAGACACTGGCATCTGAAGAGCTAACATGGCAACATGTATTCATTCAAATTATAGCCATTGTATTTGTCAGGGTTCTGTAGAGAAACAGGACCAATAGGAGATTATATATAGGGTCATACAATTATGGAGACTGAGAAGTCCCACGAGCTACTGTCTTGCAAGCTGGAGACCCAAAAAACCCAGTGCTGTAATTCTGTCTGAGTCTTAAAGCCTGACAACCAGGAACACCAAGGGTAGGAAAAGATGGATGTCTCAGCTCAAGTAATCAGGCAGGAAAGAACAAATTCTTCCTTCTTCCACCTTGTTATATTCAGGCCCTCAATGGATTGGGTGATGCCCACCCACACTGGGGAGGTCACCAATTCAAATGCAAAAACACCCTAACAGACACATCCACAATGTTTAATCTGGGTACCCATGGTCAGGCAAGTTGACATATAAAATTAATTATCATAGCTATTGTTCCTCAAATATGCAACTTTCTGGTCACAGTGATAACATCTGGCTGTCTCTCAGTCCTGACTCTTTCCCGTTTATGTGGTCCTCTCCAACCTCTAGGTCCACCCTCATTGTCCTAGGTATCCAAGACCATGCCTCTTCATATTCCAGTCTTCTGCCCCTTCCCAGGCTGGTTGATCCTCATTTAGTTCCCCTTGGACATAATTCTTTATTTTCTTTTTCAATTTATTGTTAAGGCATCTACTCTATATCTTGCTTCCTGTAAGGATTTCCTTTTTGTTTTTCAATAGGCTTTTCTCAGAAACACGTGCTTCATGCAAATCAAATACTTTGACTTTCAAAGCTATTGTTTCTTATAAAACTTTTGAGAGCTTATATTAAAAATGAAAAACTGAATATATTTCCCTTTGAATTACTGACATAGTAATCTGATTCTCCTTGAGTTTTGTCACAGTGTCTAGTACATAAATAAATACTCAATAAGTGTCAGCTATTATAAACTACTACTACTACTACTGTTCTTATTAGTATTACTACTCCTGATGAAAAAGACTTAACAAGTATTTAAGAATAGAGGTAGAGCATAAACTCAGATATATGGATTCTAAGTCTAGCAATCATTTAAACAGAAAAATCTTGTTTTAAAAGGATTAATTTGTCAGATGTTTGCTACATGGACTAGAGAAAATAGAGAATGGAGGAGCCATCTTCATACAGTTCCCTGACTTATAAGAGATGCTCAGCAAATGTGGAATAAATCAATGAATTTGTTTGAATGGAAGGGGAATACTAAAATTAATGTCCAGTGCAGTGAGTCGATGTAGACATGGGGTTAGTATAAATAATTTAGACTAATATGAGAGAAAAAACAGATTTCACTTGTAGATTATCACAGATGTACACACTAACACACATACATACACACAAATATAAGAAAAATGGCTTATTACAGGCACATCAGCTTTTACTCTCATAAATGTAAATTTAAAATGAAGAAAAGTAGAAAATAAACACAAAAGAGGAAAAAAGATGAAAAGAGGGAAGAAGAGAGGAGAGAAGAGAAAAGACGGAAAGTTATGAGATTAAGTGATTGCTTAGAAAGGACTCACAAAAACAAAAATCTCAGTTCTGAATATTAGAAATTTCTAAATTATATTTATTATCTGTTTTTCTGAGTGTCTCCTCTTGTCTGCTAGCCTACAAGCTCCTTAAAAGCAAGCAGTAGCTTTGTTAAGTTGATCTTTGTAACTTAGAAAGTGTTGCGTAGACTATGTACTTAATAAATTGAATGAGAGAATGAATCAAAGAATAAAGGAATAATTGATTAATAAATGAATGCACAAAAAGAAGCAACAGATTAGAAAATATAAGGAATCAGTTTTCCAAAAAGAAATGATTAACAAGCAGGGATAGCCACAGGAGTTGGGCCAGAGGCCTTTTAGGTGTTCTGACTGCCTTCTGCAAAGTTCAGCAGCTCAAAAAATAAGTACTCCACTGCCTATCAAAAAGCCCGAAGTTTTCTAATAGAATGCTTTGGCCTCAAGGGCTTTTCTGCCTTTTAGAGTTGTCTGTTAAATTACAGATATCTCTGGGATACATAAAATGTGAAGCTATTATCAGCTTAAACCTCAGGGGGGTTAGTTGATGGCTGGTTGTTGGGAAGGTGTATGCCTAGGAAGAAAAAGGAGGGAACCTAGACTGACTGAAAGTTTAACATGTGAGGTGTTTTACATATATCATCTTCTTTAATCCTAAAACCAAAACCAAAACATTGCATAGTAGCTATCATTACACCCATTTTTACAGAGAGGAATCAAGCTTCTGGAGGCTAAATCACCACCTGAGATAACTCGGCCAGCAAGAAGCAGAGTTGGAATTTGAATGGAGACTTGTCAGGCTCCTTCCTCTCACTGGGTAGAACCCATTGCCGAAGCCCAGGAAGAAACCCCAAGTTCTGACAAGCGATAATTTTGTTCAGTGCTGGATAATATGACATTTCCCAGCTTTCTTTTCTGAAAGGCAATTAAGCATTTGTATTAGCTTCTTAGGGCTGCTGTGTAACAAAATACCACAAACTAGAAAGCTTAAAACAACATAAATTTGTTGGTTCATGATTCTGGAGGCCAGAAGTCCAAAATCAAGGTGCTGGCAGGGCCGTGCTCCCTCTGGGGCCTCTAGGGAAGGATGCTTCCTTGCATTTTCTAGCTTTTAATAGCCCCTTGGGTCCTTGATTTGTGGCAGCATAACTCCAGTCTCAGCCTCCATCTTCACATGTCCATTGTCTATGTCTTTATTTGTCCTCACATGGTGTCCTCTTCCCTGTGTCTCTGTCTTCTCTTCTTGAAATGAAGCCAGTCGTATTAGATTCAAACTCACCCTATCAAATATGACCTCATTTTAACCAGATTACATCTACAAAGAGTAGACTCACCAAGTGAGTCTGTTCAATGGAAGGCAGAGAAAGGGAAAAACCAAAGAAGGAAGGGTTAGGGTTCCTTTCTTTAAAGAAGGTGGTTTTATTGTCATGCTGGAGGCAAGGGTCTCCTGCATTTGCATTCATACTAGGCAAAGAGCTCCAGAGGGATTAGTGCCTTAGAAAAGCTTGGCTGTGTTTACTGTAGGGATAAAACGTTGAGCAAAGCCTTTCTTACCATATTTCTAAGCAAAACAACTCAATGTATTGCCATTTTTGAGCTGAGAATGCTTCAGATGAGATTACAGCTGCATTGAATCTGGGTTGCGATTGGAGATGGTTTATCCTTTCAAATGACCAACATATTTGCAAGATGCTCCAGAGTGACTGACTTTCTATTGCACATTGCGTTGATTTCTCATTTATGGTAGGCAAAGACTAATGATCAGAGCTGGAGGAAAAGCACTTCCAGCTCTGCATTCAAAGGGTAATCTTAAGGCAGCCTAAGATTCTTTGAATTTTTTGTTTATTTTTACATTTGTGGTGCAGAGACTCCAGAAGCTCTGACTATCAATCCTCGCTTTTTTATTTCAGGGGCAAATCGTGTACACTCAGTATCTTTGGGGAGGAAACTTGAGGGCATAGGCAATGTAGGAGTTATTTGCTAAGTGGTCCTTTAGATAGTGCATTAGTCATAGCACACAATGGATCAGAGACTCAGGAATCATCCTGTGGACTCAGCACACGTCTCTGCCCTGTGTCACCTTTCCCTGCACACGCTGGATTCTAAGACTGACATTTGAGAAGATGGTGGAGAGTCTGTATCCCTATCAAAATATGCTCTTGGTGTTTCCATCCAGACTTCCTTGCTTTACCTCCTCATTTTGACAGAGCCTTTCTGTGAGAAAATGGCATCTACTTCCAGAGAAATGTCAGCAAAATAGGCAATTAATATGAGTTGTCGGCACATCTCAGGGTCAGAAGATTAGAATAGTTCTTTGAGCATTATTAGAATTCCATCTCTAACTCTGTGCACGATAGAGGGCAAAGGAGCTCCTTAAAAGAGAAGGAATAGGATGAATTCAGAAACAATCCTTGCATCAGCACAGACACATGAACTCACACACACAATTATCACTGCCTAGTATTTATGCTGATTCAATACATACTGTACAATTACCTTTTAATTACAGTGCCCCATGTGAGAGGTATGAATAGCTGCAAGGCAAATTTCAGGCCCTCGCAAAACTCACAATGCATATGGGGAATGTGACAGACACATAAATGGCTCTAGAAAAGACAGAGCACTGACAAAGATGGCCTTAATGTTTCCATCAGCTTGACTAAACTTGAGATATGTTCTTCCTGACTCTAGGTCCTTCCCCTATACCCCGGCTCTTACAGAATCGAGATGGTCTCTTCTCTCTCTTTTCTTGGAGCATTTACTTTAGAAAACTCATAAATTCTTTTTCTACCCTTTAGTGATGTAAAACTTTCTAAAAGTCTCTGGCCAAAAAGTCTCTGCTTTAATGTAAACAGACGCTGAAATTTTGAATCATATTCAAACTACTGACTTCATATATATATATCTAGAGAGAGAGAGAGAGAGAGAGAGAGAGAGAGAGAGAGAGGGAACACTGATGCATACAAAAAAAAGGCCAGAGCTCAGGGGTGACAGGTGAATGTCCCACTGACCTGCCCCAAAGGGGGCATCATGCCATGGGTGAGATGAGGCCAGCCTCGGTTTCCCCATTGGCTGTGCTGCCTGAGGTCTAAATGGGTCCACAGTACTCGCAGGCTCTGAGCGCTGCAATGCTGGTGTCAGCACCCATGCAGGCTGTGGCTCATGAAGGGCAGGAGGTGAATTCAGGCAGGTGAGAAATGGTGACGCTCCACCTGCCTGTCTGGAGGAGCAAAGGATCAACTCGAATTCCTCAGCCAAGGCCTGAGTCAAGCTCTCTAAGCGTGGGCTGCTGGAGGGTGGGTGTTGTGAGGGGGTGGGGGGCTGGGGGCAGGGGAGATCCCCCTCAGCGGATGACCCTTCCCTCTCTCCACCCATTAGAAAAATCAAAAGACTCTGGCCAGTTATAACCCCTGACTGTCTTTCTCAAGGACTTGGGAGTCATCCCTTTGAAATGTAATCACAACAGAAGATAATACCCCTATCTCCCAGTCTCTGGGGGAGGACCAGAGCCTAACTTCCTGCTCCATGTTTTTACCCCCCTGTCATGAAGATGAAAGTTTACTTTTCCTTTGGGTAAGGCCCAAGAAAATGGCCCAAACACAAATGGCCTATGGTCTGCCCCCTCCACTCCAGCTCCTTAAAACCTCTTCCACTTTTTTCCAGTGGAGTTTAGTTCAGACTGCATTCTGCTTTCTTTCTCCTATTTCAATAGCCTTCAATTACATTTCCCTAACTTTCTAACTTTGCTTACTGCAATTTTTGCTTGGATAGCACTAAGGTAATGCTCTGGACAGTCAGAAGAATGTATGTCTTGGGGGAAAGCATGGAAGGTTTCAAAATACTGGAGGCACTTAACACCAGATCTTTGGATTTTAATGAGTAGTATTTTCAGAAGAAAAAGTAGAGAAAGAATAAGATAAAGCAAAATAAGCAAACATTAAAAAGTTCGTCCATTGGTCAAACATCAATTCAACAGATGATCTTTACCAAATGAAAAAAAAATAAAAAAGTATTAAAGTTAGGTTTTGAGTTTCTAGCCATTCACAATGGATGGGTGCAGGATGGAGGCTGTGGCTACCAGAATTCCGTTGTTACCAGGCTTCCGGGCTCTCCTGCTCTCCTCATGACCCCTCTCTACCTCTCAGGCTAACCATTATTTTTATTTCTTTGCTCCTCAGGCTTTCTTCTACCCCCTTCCCATCTCTATCTCCCTACATCTAGTGACTTCCTCTGCATCCCTCGGTCCCTCCCCACCATGTGTCCTCATGCAGGTAAAGGGAGCTGGAGAAGAGAGAGGAAGATGAGTCCATAGTCGAGTCTCAGCCACTGCTCCCTCCCAAAGGGTGAAAAATTCTGAGCAGAGAAGAAGCGGAAGACTGAGGGGCACTGAGTAAGGGATACTAAAAGACAGTGTTCCATAAAGAAAAAAATATGGCACTGCCAAATTAGGTTAATTCAAAAAGACCTATAAAAAGGGACTATTTCAAAGGTGTCCATAGAGTGTAGGGAAAACACAAAAATAGTACAGTATCCCAGGACCAGTACCCCAGACTAGTGTGCCACCCCTAGTCTTGAAAGTTTAAGGGGAGGGAGAAGTTTCTAGAATCTGTAGATGAGAGAGCTGGCTGGAGAGCTATCTGACAGGAGCTATGACTTTTAGTCTGTGGGTAGTGCCAGTTATAGCTACCATGTAGGCATAAAAATCCCAACCTCTTTTGCTCTCTTTCATTTTCTTGCTAGTGTTTCCTATTGGTCTAACCCTTCTGAAAGCCAGAGGGCAAGAGAGCCCACTGATGCCATCCATACAGGTCAGTCTTGGGGCAGAGCCCACTGATGCCATCCATACAGGTCAGTCTTAGGGCAGAGAGGAGAATGGAGAAGAGGAAGCCTGATCTGAAGGGGCAAATGGAAGATGTTTGGCATAGATAAAAAATAGGAAAACAGAGGCAGAGAGAAAGGCGACCAAGGGGTTGGAAACCCCTAGAGGGCGGGAAACATCAAGGAGCTACATAAAAGGGAATAGAGGACAGAAAGAGGGAAAACTGAAGCATGGAACTAAGAGAAACAAAGGGACAAGGGATCTGGACATGGAATTCTACCTCTGCAGCCATCCTAGAATCTGTCAAACCATTAAATAAAAATTCTCGTAAACATTATTAATAGAAACAAAGAAGAAAGAAGTCTTTAGGAAGTCAGTATCTTTGGTGAATTTGGCATATTGTCATTAACAAATTGATATTTTGGCAAATGAAACAGGGTTTCAGTAAATTTATTTTTTTCATGTTAGATTGCTTCCAAGGAAAGTTGTATAATTGGAGAAGTTTAGGGAACAGTAGGTTTGGTTTGCTGCATATTTAGTATCTGGTAAAAAATGTTGGTGTGTTATAAGGAGAGATTGGGGCCCATGTCAATCAAGAGGCTATCAACTTCTAACCCATGCATAGCCTTACCATCTTGGTGACAGCTGATTCCCAACAGGGAAGTTCACCCAGGTCTTTGTGTTTAGAGTTCTTATTGGGGCTTAGTCACATGGGTATTGTTTGTTGCACACATAGCTGACCTTAGCCTCCAGCCTCTCTAGATGTTGAGCTCGTAAGCATAGTCCAACTTCCCCCCAACCTGCCACCATAAATCACATTGTTAGCATAGACTGTCTGGTATGGCCCAAGGCCCCAAATAAATAAAGACCCTCCTATCAGGCAGGGCATACCAAGGGCTTAGAGGTTACCTCTCAGGAGCCAGGACAAAGGGCCAAACATTTCTCTCTCTTTACTGCACAGAGGACCTTGAATACAGTGACCTATGGTGGAGAGTTTAGTGTTCAGTAGCATCTCTCTGCACTTACTGGGGGAGGTAGCAGGGGAGCCATTGAATAATGTTCTTTTTTCCTCAGTGCCAGTATTGATATGAAAAGAAAATAATGCATTTAACCTGCTGTGTTTTCTTCTATGTATTTTCTTTTCCCTTCTATTGTATCTCTATTTTAATTGCCCCTCCTATCTCTGTTTCCCTTTTGTCAATACTGCATTCCTTCAGTAACCTTGAACTCTTTGTGGTGACCCAGTAATTTATGCAGAACAGAGACTAAGCTTCATTTTCATTGCAGAGTCTTAGAAAATGCTTTTATCTTGTGCTTTTGGCCAATATTATAGGGAGACAGAATATAGCCTTTCAAATGCAGCTCAAAGACATAAATTTTCCCATTTATATTGGTCAATTCCTTTTCTAATAACAGCGATTTCTCTCTCCTAGAGATTCATGATATATGAAGAGATGGACAAATCATTCTCTCCATTTTCATAATATTTCATCAGAGAAATCATCCAATGATTATATGAAGCTTTGATATAAAACAGTCAATCAACATAAGATTATCTTTTAATCAGAGTCCTTTTGATTTTTAGACACCAGATATTTTACTTTAAGTCACAGGTATCCCTCCACTCCAGATTTCAGAGGCAATAGTGAAGATGATTTAGGAGTCGTATATTCTATATTGCAAATAAAAGGAAGCAAAAACAATCAGCTATATCTATTACCCATGGAGCCTATAAGATATTCTAAGATAAAAGTTAATGTAGAATATCACTGGGAATGTTAGATAATGAAAAAGGCAAATAAGCAAAAACAAAGGGGTCTGGAATAATAGGAGCTCTACAATAAGGCTGACTGAGATAAACTCTGCCCTGCTAAGCCTTATTCCACTGGAGGATACTGTTTTAACATCTTCTAATCTCTTTAATGCTTCCTTCCTTCCTCTTGAAGTTATAAAGCTCATGAAGTGAGGTTATTGATGCTGCTTACTAAACATTTCTACCTTGTCACTTTACAGCCACTGGATTGGATTATATTTCTTGAACTTCCTTGTTTGGGTGGGGCAAGTGACAATCCTGGCCGACAAGTAATAAGCAAAAGTAATACCTATCACTTCCAGTAGGAGAATTTAATTACTTGTGCAAAGACACTCCAGAGCTTTTCCTTTCCTTCTAACAACAACTTTTGCTTTCCTGACAGTGATTCCTACCTCAGCGTGGAATGCAGTGACAGTGAGTAGGGTGATTGCCCAACCAATCAGAGGTTGACAGGTACTATAAGTGAGGTATATACCACTGTTGTTTTAAGTCAATGATATTTGGGGTTTTTTCAGCAGTATAATCTAGCTGATCCTCACTGATACATGCAGCTCTGAGAATTAATAAGCTAAGTGAACCTAGAACTCATTGTAAATAAAATTCACTCTTTTTCCTAAGCCTTAACCCCAAGAATGGTAATACAAAGCTGGACCCTGTCTGCATTACAGATTTAGACCTCTGGAAATGTTTATTCAAATTGTGTTGATTGTACTACATAATGAAGAAATGTGAATCTCACCTCATTCACGTGCATCCCCAAATTTATTATGGCTCTAAAATTACCTCATTCTGTACATTGCTAGGGGACTATTGAAAGGTATGGACATATAATGAATATACCTTTCTGAAGCATTTCAAGCATCCAGGAGAGAAGGTTATTGAGGGTGAACGAAGGTGTTATTGGATGTTTGTTTATTGCAGACTGGGTGTGGGTTCATTCCTAGCATTGCCCATCTTCCATCAGCGCTGCTTCTGAATGCCAGCTTACGACCTTATTTTACATTTATTGTTTTCACTAATTTCCCTGAAGTATTGCTTTTCAATATATGCTAAACTAGTCTGGTATTTAACTTGTTTTTACCTTTAACTTGTTGCAAATAATGAGTTAAAGTGGCAGAAAATCAACTTGACTAGAAGCCATTCTTTTACTTATTCAGTGGTTGGTCTTTGATGGGAGGATCCTTCTCTAGAGAGAGTCTTAAAAGCCGAGGTATAAAGCTGAGAAGGTAGACTAGGAGAAACGTGGCAGTTTGACCAGTAAAGGTACACATCTCTTAATTCCAGAAATGTTAAGAGTACCACCACAGCTTTGTGCAGGAGGAAGTGTGTATATGCAAAGGGAGATGTGGATAGATCCAATGGCCTTTAATATGAATCGATCAACAAGGTAGAATTTATGACTCTCCTGTGCTGTTTGACCTCAGATAATGGGGGTTCCCTTTTAACCTCTGTAGTCATCTGATATTTAAATAGCTATATATTTTTGCTGTCAAATTTAGAAGGCATCTGTTACCACAGTTATTCTATTTGTAGATGCCAAGGGGAAAATTTGCATATGCATTATTGCTGAACCAGGTCTCTTTTAAGGCTCCCAGGGTTTCAATATTATGATCCAAATCAGGCAAATGAATGAGTAATAATGACAAACTGTAGATATAGCAGGTGAGCTTTTGAACCTGTTACCCGATTAACGACAGGATTCCTGGGACTGGTGGAAAATGTCATTATTAAGGGACCACCAAATGGTCCTGAGATCAGACCATATGCATATTATCATGTCTGTTTACAACACCATCTAGAAACCCATCTTGCAGAGTTGAAGCAATTGTTAGAAGTAAATGAGCAACAAAACCACAGACTAATTATTATAGTGAGTTTTCCTATCAGAGTCAGAAGTCCCAATCTCAGTGCTGTCATTTTTTACTAAGGAATGAAGACAGTTCATTCATATAACAAATATTTATTAAGCACTTACTGTGTATCAGACTTTTTTTTTTTACTAGGCACTGGAGGACTTTGTGGAACCAAACAGACAAGTAAGCAAGAGGCATAGTCCCTGCCCTCACTAAGCTTACAGACTAATGTAAGGGAGGCCACATGAATTTAAAAAATCAACAAATAAAGGGACAGTCTCAACTGTAATAATTCCTCTAAATGCAAGGCGTTAATTTCCAGATATTTTTTTCCTGCTTACTGCTGGACTCTGAAGTATTATGAACTATGAATGATCTTTATTAGAAAGAAAATACTAATGGTCCTATTTGATTGACATAGTGAACTCCTCACTGGAAACAGTCCTGACAGTTGCAGCCTCCCTCTCACTCTCTCCCCACA
The DNA here is from genome assembly GCF_949987535.1 of Balaenoptera acutorostrata. Taxonomy (NCBI): domain Eukaryota; kingdom Metazoa; phylum Chordata; class Mammalia; order Artiodactyla; family Balaenopteridae; genus Balaenoptera; species Balaenoptera acutorostrata. Next base: position 19,156,055 of record NC_080072.1, read on the forward strand.
ACGTCAACGTATTTTTTTAGAAAGCTCCCATTTGGCAAACTCATTTTCCCATTCTCCCATACAGCAGAATATAGATCTTGCTTGAAAGCATATGTAAGATAAAAGAAACTTTCAGTGAAAGTCGTCACAACGACATTCTGCAAATACAGTATCCAGGATGATTCGGAAACTTTATAGTAAATCTCAGTATAGAAAAAAGGAAATTGCAACTGTGTGGAAAATATAATAATGAAATTATGGAAGGCAAACTGAAACTCAGTAGTAGAAATAGAATTCTTGATTAGGCCTGCTCTAGTTCTCTCTGAGGTGAATGAATAATGAAACACAAGCAAATGAAGAAGCTTAATAACTCATTTTTAAAGAATAATTCACAGACGTTTTGGGAGAAGGCTACCAGAACGAAAAAACTTGACTTTTTAAAGAGATATTCTTTATACTTTTAATTTTGAATAAGGTATGGCCCATATCCTGTGGATCTAACAGTTACAATATGAAAAGGCAGCTAAGGCGCTGATGGATGGGAGCAGTGTTTGGAAGGATGATGCAGTTGAGTGTCCTTCGGTCTGCACGAACTGAGGATTAAATCGCGCTCTTTGTTACCAGCCCTTATGTTTAGGAACTGTGCTGTGCTTTATAGCTTATATTTTCAATGGAGGCATAACATGTGAGGGAGCATGCATTTAGAGGATAGTTGGCTGGAGAGGAGAAGGCAACACTGAGTTTCTAGACATCATAAACCCCTGTCTCTTACAGGTAATTAGGATAAAGGAATCAACCTGCAACCTAGATGGCGTACACCTACATGGTAACATCATATATATACATGACCATATATATGCATCACCATATATATATATATATATATATATATATGGTGATTACCGTGGATGTAGGAATTGAACGTGCAATGAAGACCTCATGCATATCCATATCTTGCTCAGGCTAACTCTGCTAAGCAGATTCTAAAGCCTGAGGCCTAAGGAAAAATATTTTAAACTTCTGGTCAAGTGAAGCACTTGGGAAATAAGTGAGCCTTAAGGGGATGTCTGTGCTCTGCAAGCAGGGGAACATAGTAACTAACCCAAAAGAGCTGTAGATAAAGATTTCCATTTTCTATAGCAATGCTCCCAAAGAGTGGTACACCTTAAGGAAAAAATGAGAACCATAAAACAGGAGGGAAGGAGACTTTTTATGACTGTGTGGTTTAGAATACCTAGGCTCCTAAGGGAATCTAACTGTTGGCACATAGGAAAAACTTGGAGAGAAAACAGTATGAGAAGTTTAAATTTCACTTGCTCCCATCTTTTCTTTACCTTCCGTCCTTCACAGTAGGAAAGGATTTTCTAGGATGAGAGAAAAATGAGAGTCAGGGAAAAAAATGAGACAGAATTGAGGGTAAATCCCAGAGGAAGGGGCCCTGTGCCCACTCCCTGGACACGTTCTAAGAGGTGGTGAGCCATCAGATACATTTATAGGATCAGAAAACAGAGAGGCTTGTGCCCTGCAGTAGGATAACAAAGGTAATTGGGGGGAGGAAGAGGCCAGGTCTGCCCTGGGCACAGGCAGTAAAGGGGCGCATTGTCTGACAAGAATTCAACGATAGCAGTGAAACTAACTAGAAGTCTGCTTTTTATTACCATATGCAGGTTATTCTAAACAACGTCAGTAATAAAATACTTCTCCCAGAAAAAAATATTTTCTAAACAGTTGCTGTAGTTCATGTTGAGTTTTAGTAACATATATCTAAGCTTACAATTAGTTCATACTTTTTAAATATGTTATCCTTTAATAAGTATTGATTTCTACATAGAAGTTATTCAGAGAACTCCCAATTATTCAGCTGATCTCTGCAGTGGGTTATTGGTGCCCCCCAAAGTTATGCGCATTCCTAATTCCCAGAACCTGTGTGAATTTTGAAAAATCATCTCTGCGGATATAATTAAGGTTCTTGAGATGAGACCATTCTGGATTATTGAGGAATGGGGACCCTAAATCCAATGACAAGTACACTTATAGGAGACATACAGGAAGGAAATACAGAGAGAAGAGGAGAGCACATATGAAGACAGTGGTAGACACGCAGCCACAAACCCAGAAGTGCTGACAGTTACCAGAAGCTAGAAGACCCAAGGGTCCTCCCTAGGGTCTGTGGGAGGAGTGTGACCCTGCCAACACCTTGGTTTTGGGTTTCTGACCTTCAGAACTATGAGGGAATGAATGTCAATGATCTTAAACTGCCAAGTAATTTTATACAGCAGGCCTAGGAAACTAATAAAACCCCACCCACATGCTCAGCTGTAAGCAGATGCATTCCTAGAGTAACTTCGTGACTGTTTAGACTCATTCCAGCTCCCTTCTGCAGCAGTTAACTCCATATACTGTGTTTAAACAGAATATTTGAAATAAACAGTGATAGTGCGGTTATTCCAAAGATGAGTAACAAAACTTGAATTATTTCACTTCTGCTATAATGTGTGACTAGTGAAATTTTTATTTGTGCTTAAAATTTTAAAGAGTTCAATAGAGCATGAACTGAGAGGTATGATCTTTTTGTTGGTTGAGTGTATGTATGAAATATTTTACTGAATTTAAATATCTTTAACATAGAGATTTTTCATCTTCTTTATTGTAATTATTATTAAATTATGGTAGTGTTATCACAGCAGAAGAGTACTATTTATTTTAAATTTCCCCCAAAGGAACATCAGTTTAATTAGAAAGTACAAATTTATTACTTTTTTCTTTTTTTTTTTGTACTGTTATATTTATTATTTATTACTTTACTGGTATGATCATATATACAAAGTTTAATAAAAGAAAATTTTCACTGAATGCATTTTTTCTGACCATTATTATTCACGTCATTTCATCATTATTTGACAATAATTTTGATGTATAAAGGATGAGTTTTCAAAACTAGCTCTCTGAGACACAAATATATTAGGCATGCCCACTGCTGGCTTGTTGTCTGGTTAGAGCCCAATAGTAAGGCAAGACCGTGCAGGAGAAATAGCAAGTGCTCTACTGGGTAGATGAGGTTGTAGTGTCACAGAGGATCCCTTGTCCCAGCATGTTTTGAAATCAGGAGGATTTCCATGTGCTCCACAGTGATAATAATACAGTCAAGAAAGTCCCTGAGCCTGTAGATGGCTCTCTGATGACTTTTGTGAACTAAAGTCTATACACAACACAAGATGATGCTGGCCTTAGTGGATGCTGGTCCAGACAGATATTTAGAATCACTCCTCTTTACTGTTCACCATTAACACCTTTGTCAGCCTTCTCAACTTCCAAAATGAAGGAAGTAGGGTGGGGCATCCAACTGATGGAGATATGTTTCTACCGTCTTTGCAGAATGAAAGCTTATAGAAACTTAGCTAAGTTGGAGTTTACTAAAGTTACTTTTCTTGCCTTCACAGTGGACTAGAATTCATATGTATAATATACATTTCGCAGAAGAGTAAACTGAGATTCAGATTATGTGACTTGTCTAAGATCTCACAAGTAATTAAAGAGAGAACTAAGATTCTAACACAGGTCCATCTAATTCCAAGAACCCCACCTTTTCTACCATGTTAGGCTATCACTCCAGTAACCACTGAGACTTCTGAGCTATGGAAAAAGAATAAACTGAGACAGTTTCAGGACAACAAAGTGTTGTCCCCTAAGTTTTAGAATTATTTTCTCCCGAAGTTTTGGTTATTTTTGTCCTTGGCTTACCTTGGAAGAGCAGTATGGCTCAATGGCAAGCTGGATTCAATCCATCTTTACCTCTCATCACCTGTGTGACTTTGGGAAATTTCTCTACCTCCCAGTATCTTTTATTCTCATCTCTTATATGAGGAGAGAAATAACTCAGAGAAATGCAGAGATTAGAAATTGCAAATATAAAGCATCTGGAACCTAGTAGGGCATTACCAATTGGAGCTATTTTATATTACCTTTATGAAGATATAATATTACAGAATAGTTGCAAATGTCATTATCATTCTATACACAGCCTCTGATAACTAGTATTTGAAAAGGTATAACTGAAGATTACTGTTTTATTTATCCATTGATGTATTGTTTATTTTTGCTGACAGTGTTGAGTATATAGGCCTGCCTGGTGGATACAGAGAAGGGTTCAACCTAGATGGGGTATTAATTCCCTTCAAATTCTCTTTCTATTATAACTTGCTGATCCTCTCTCAGCATGAAATTGATTAAGAAATTCACATCACTTAATTCTTTTCATAATCACCTAGTGCGAAACTAGCAAGGAAGGACTTTTTTTTTTTAATGGGGAATGAGCCAAGTGAGGCATGCAGAAGGGGATAGAGTTGGCTCTTCAAGTACAAGTTTCTTCCCTCTTATGAAATGCCCCAGATAAGCAGTATTCCCTGCTGAGCTTCACAGATCAGATTGGTATTCTGGAAGTCTGGTATGTTGGTAGAGACAGAAAGTAAAAGGGATAAGAGGTGAGAACAGGGAACACTGGTTGTGGAAAATGGAAAAATGAACAAAACTAAAGTAACTCATCCTGGCTGTTTCTGAAATGAAGCAGTGGAAAGGGGATAAAGAGTGCATATGAGGTGAGACTATCTATTAAAATGATGTCCTTTAAAATATTTCTGCTGGAAAATACAGGAGAAAAGAAGATGAAAGCACTTATCTTTGATAGAAACTTCATACTTCTAATGATAGTTTCCAAGAAGTAGAAAAAACATGGCGTTTTGGAGATGGACAGACCTGGGACTGAATCTCTTCTGGATTATTAATGTGACACATGGCTACTTACTTAACTTCTCTGAATCACTGTCTCCTCATCTGTTGCTATGTATGCTATTTCTCCACTTATTGATAATTTAGGGGTTAACTTTTCTTCACTCACTACTTTATGTCTTTGATCATTGTATTAAATTTGTTTGGAACTTCATATCCTTTTGTGTACCTATTCTGGTTGACTGAGCTCATTGAGGGCCATGGTGACGTCTTTGATCTCTACTAAGTTAATGTCATTACCACTCCATTTTTGCTAGAAGTTGAAGTTAGTTGCATGATGACTTTCAAGGTGGGCAGCTAATGGATTTTTTGGATTATTTGCTTGGAGTATATGTCTAGGAGAGACAATATGTAGACCTTGACAGGAGAGAACCAAGCCTTGCATCCTGCTCTTCAAAGGGTCTTCTCTGACTCTCCTCTGTTTACATCTTTCCCCATTAAGCAATAATTTCCTGGGGTCCCAAAACTGTGCCCAAACTTATATCATGCCCTCGTCTACATCACACTATGGATGTCAGAGCACAAGAATCCCCTGCCTTCCTTAAACCTGACACAGCTTCCAAGGCTGGCTGTGTCCTCCAGGGTGGAATTTGCAAGTGATACCCTGACTTCTAGGTCTCAAAGAAGGTTATTTGGGAAGAGGCATAGGACTTGGGACTAGAGGCTGAGTCACTCCCCCAAATGCAGATGGGGCCCCCAAATGGCATGGAGCAAGGTATGAAAAAAGAAAGTTGCTGGGCCCAGGCCAGCCCTCCCCATGCAGCCAGGTTCTAGCACAGAACTCTGAGGAATCTGAGAATTCTGAATTGAAATCTGACCTTCCAGGTCATTATAAAGGTCAGAGATAGAACACTTTTTAACAGTGAGCTCAAGGATTTACATCCTTAAATATTTAGACATATGGCAAACAACTCTCCATTTGTACTCTTGCCAATGTTAGGGGCACATCTGGAGAAATCCATCCCTGTGATCCTTCTTTTAGTGGCAAAAGTAGGAAGTTTCATTATACAGCATGAATGTTAATTTCTAAATCACTTTGATCCCCCTTTTGGAGGATATCATCTCACTCCAAAGAAATTCTTCTTCACCTGGGTTTGGATCCCATGTATTTACTGTGGGCCTTTTTCTTTAGATTGGCTTTTATGTTTGCCAAGAAATATTTGGCACCATTTTGAAAGATAGTCAGTGAGACACCATGGTCTCTTCCTGTCAAAATTTGTAACCATCAGGGTGACACTAAAATAGGGAAATGTCAAAGAGGGAGGGAAGCCACATTGAATCCATACATCTCCATGTCTCCACATAAGCTTTCTATGAATGCTCAAGAGGAAGAGGTGTTAAGATTCAGGATTCTGAGGCTCCTAATTAAAGTCCACAGGTTAGAGAAACAATTAGCCTAGAGAAAAGAAGCATTCATTAAGGAGGCTGGAATCTTAGACTAAGAATACTATTGATGCATTTGGGAGGCTGATGTTAAGGTATAGGACTTGAGTAGAGAAAGATAATATGTCCTCATAACCTTTAAAATATACATGGTATAGCACATTAGAAAGAGAGAAAACACTCCTCAGGCTTGTGTCAGGTCAAGGTCCAATGCCAAGGACTTGCATTGGGAATAGAATTTGATCTAAACCTTGTTCAATAAATAGATCTTCCCTTGGAAGACTAGGAGAATGAGAAAATGTGCATTCTGTGTTTTAGCCCTTTCAAATGCCCTTGTTATTTTAGAGTCAGTGGACCTGTGACTCTAATGACATGGGCAAATCTTTGTACCTCTTGTAGCCTTAGCTTTTCTACCTTGTAGAGTTGCTGTGAGAACTGCTCTCAGATGGTGCATGGAAATGGCCTTTATAACCTGAGCAAGTTTATTAGTTGGTGGCCATATGAATAAAAGAATTGGTTATTAATTAAAAGCTAATTATTATTAGGAATGGTCAACTTAAGAGTTTCAGCTTCTAGAGTGGTGGTTGTCTATGCACTAGTTAGTATTATTCTAGGGTTTAAATTGTCATAGGTGCAGGTTTGTCGCTCTACTTTTCTTGTCAAATTCATACTAAGAAACTGCAATATCCTTGCTATTCTTTAACAAAATGCATTTCCTAATTCTATACTTGGGTTTCTAAAACATTTTTAAACAAATGTGAAGAAAGTGAGAATAACCATTACATATCTTAACTTCTCCCAAATTATTTCAATCTCACATACTTCTGTGGTAATGAGTCCAGGCTTTCTATTCAGGATGATGAAATGTTCGAAACTGATTGCAGTGATGGTTGAACAACACTGTAGACATGGTTAAAAAAATAAAGTGTACATTTTAGATGAGTGAATAGTATGGTACCAAATTATATCTCAGTACATTGTTATTTTTAAAAAATCTCCCTTTTCAGATATTTTTCGTAAAAATTATGTATTTCCCAATCCTCATCCCAGCACACGAACTCCACTATGAACACAGAGGACTTATTCTTCCCTGAAGATTCACTTCCTCATGCCCTTATTTGTGGTATTTATTCTTTCAATTGTACTACTTCTGTCCCTTGAATTCCTATACATCTCTCAAAGCCAGCATTAAATACTGCCTTTTTTAAAGCACTTCCTTTACTCCCACTTACCATAAAATTAATGTCCTCTTTCTTCAGGTAATCATAATACATTGTCTCCCAAACATCTTTTTTTTTTTTTAATTAATTTATTTTATTTTTGGCTGTGTTGGGTCTTTGTTGCTGCACGCTGGCTTTTCTCTAGTTGCGGCGAGCGGGGGCTACTCTTCGTTGTGACGCATGGGCTTCTCGCTGCAGTGGCTTCTCTTGTTGCAGAGCACAAGCTCTAGGCACGCGGGCTTCAGTAGTTGTGGCACACGGGCTCAGTAGTTGTAGCTCGCAGGCTCTAGAGTGCAGGCTCAGTAATTGTGGTGCACAGGCTTACTTGGCTCTGTGGCATGTGGGATTTTCCCGGACCAGGGCTCGAACTCGTGTCCCCTTCATTGGCAGGAAGATTCTTAACCACTGTGCCACGAGGGAAGCCCCCAAACTTCTTATTTTTAAAGAAAATTAAGTGATTTCAAGTTTTGTTTTATTTTAAAATAAAAGTGAAGTTAACCTTAAAAGAATTTCTCAATATGTATCTGTGATCTAACTCCCTTGATCTTGTGAGATCAAGAAGGCATGGTATTTTATTTGCTGTGTTTCCCCCAATATCCATCTAGACTTCCGCTTTTCATGTAACATTCATACAATAAATGTTTATTAAATTCAATTGAATAGTTGTAATACAGAGAAGTTATCTAAGGAAAAATTGTGTTATCCTCACTATTACATTGGCCTAGAAAACATGGGTCAGATGTTAAACATGTTGAATACTCTTCTCATAAGGCTTCATTTACAGTCTTTAATGTCAAAGGATGACAATCATACTAAATACTGAAGACTGGATTTTTTAAAACACATGCTAACATTTGGATTCATCTAGCTTTACTGTTAAATCCCATATTCCTAGTTCTTTCCTGCTGTCTCCAATTAGAGCATTTCTGTTATCCTCTAGGATTTTCGACACATTATATGGGGCAGAATACCCCATATATATTGAATACCATTCTATATTCATTTGAAAGTAAATTCACTCTAGAAAGAGAAATAAAAGATAGGGTACATCTTACACTTATTCTTTTAGTAGGTTTATTATTCTAAAGCATTTATATAAAAGGGCTTCAAAATATTATTGATTTTGTATCATACTGTCATTCCAAAAATGGAGAATTATTATTTTTCATTTTTTTGTTTTATCACCTTATTTAAAATTGTTGCTTTCTCGCAAATTAAAAGTCCATTACATTTTGTATTTCTATGCAGTGTTCTCTTCCTATATTGACAGATCGCTCTCAATGCAAAGATGAGATCCCCAACATTTTGGCTACTGATGTGCTTTGTAGAGTTCCTCTTGGTTGCAGGGGATTGGCTGCCAACAAAACGTCAGAAAAGAGAGTAAAAGGGAAGTAGATTTTCTCTAGGAAGTGTGTATCGTGACAGTACTTGGTTACTCATTTTTATATGTGTATAAATTGACCTAATAGTCACAATATTCCTATTTCATGTAAAATAGGTATTATTATTATAAATTTAAATAAAAGAAAATAGGCTTATAGAAGTAAGATAACTTTCTCAGAGTAACACAGCTAGTAAGTGACAGAACTGGGGTTAAAAACCCCATATATATCTGTTTCGAAAACTTGTGCCTTCCTAACTTGCACAAACTTTCATTTCTCCTCTTATTTACCTTTCTCAATCTCTAGATCTAAGTAAGGTTTATTTATCACTTGCATCACTACAAGCAAACCTAGATTCTTCTTTTCAGATATCTGTTGTACAGTTAATATTACATTTTGATAGTTGCCACAGGGTCATTTTGTCAACTTTCTACTTGAGTTAATGAACATAAACTTTGTATTTGTACGTCAAATTTGTATGTGAGTTAATGTGAATGCTCAGGAATGTTAGTGAAAAGTAAAAGATTCATTTTGTGGAAAATTCCAGGATAATTAAAGTATATTAACTTATTTATATGCAATAGCTGCAAACAAATGTGGTATTTGCTCAAAGGAAGTCATATTTCTGGGAGGTCACTTCATAGAGAATGGTTACGTACTATATATAGTATCTGTTATAGTACTGCCAAATGTTAAAATTAGAGTATAGAGATATTTTTAAACAAAACAAATAAATGTAGATTTTTAAATATGGCCATAAATTCTGATATATGGATATCAGTTAATTAATGTTTCTTATTATGTACATGAAAGACATGAAAAATATATTCAGTGAATAAATGAAGTAATATTTTTATTCACCTGTTTTGTAAGTACATCCTGCCTAGACGTGCTCTCCTATGCCATGTTAAGAACTACAGATGAAGTTCCATTTACTGTAACATCCTCATAATTCATCTCTGTGACTCCAAATATTAACTTCATTAATTCATTCTCCACATGATTTCCAGTGATTTTTGAAATTCCAGGTCTGATGATGTTTCTCTCATGTTAAAACCTTTCACTGGCTTCCTATTAATGTAAAATAAAAACTCTTTTAACTTGGCTCATAGTGATCTTTGTAATCTCTTTCTGTCTCTTCCAACTTTGTGTCATTCTTCTTCCCATCTTGTTCTACCCTCCATTTTATTTGATAAATTAATAACTTGTGGTCACCAGGATCTCTCTTGCTTCTGGGCTATTTTCCCTTAGTCTGGATGCAAGAGTGATAGTTTTCCAACGATATCTATTCCATTCTTCTTATTAGACACATGGCTGCACAGCTAGATTTATGTCCTACTATCTTTGCAATTAGGTAAAGTCACATGGCCTAGTATTTGCCAACAAAATGTAAGAAGTGCTGTGTGTTGCTTCTAGGACTCAGTCTGAATATATTGGGTACACCTCTTTCACATTCTTTTCAAATTTTCCACTGCTTGGAACCCAGATATTGTGTGACCAGCTTTGACAATGATAGCAGACAATAATTATGCCTTAGAAAGTTGCGAAGCAAACATTGAAAAGAACTCAAGTCCATAACTGACAGTGAGAAAAAGAGCTGTGTTGCTGACCTAGGCATTCTCATTTGAACTATCTGCAAGAGAGAAATAAACTTCTTTGTGTTTTATGTTATTGTATTGTTGGGCCTTTTTGTTACAGCATCTCAGTCTTTGCTTAATAAAAATCTTCCTTTTCCTTGCTCTTTGCTTTGGTTGGGATATTCTTACCTGTTTTTTGTGTCTAAATTTAGATAGCTTACTTGACTGACCTCCCACCAAGTCCAGGGACCTCATCTATGTTCTTTCAATGGTATCTGGTTCTTAAAAATATTACCTAATATTTATTGGTCATGTGCTGTATGTCAGGCACAATTTAAGCATATATGTGTCATCCTATTTGATAATCTTATTAAATAGGTATTAATACCATCTCCATTTTATAGATGAAGAAAACAGATTTACAGAGAGGTTAAGCATGGCTGTATTTTCCACAGGTTAGCTGCAACAATGTTTCTTATCTTATGTGCTCTCTTATAGTGTGACTTTAAAACATCTCCCTTTGAGAGATGGGGTCTGTGTTTCCTATATCTGATTCTGGGTGGCTTGTGACTACAGAAGAAGAGGTAGTCTCTGACTTCTAAAGCTAGATTGGGAGCTGTGTCAGTGACTCTCAATGGTTCTCTTGGGATGCTTACTTTTGAACCTCTCAGTAGCCAGATAAAAGATCTGTGGCTGTAATGCTGTGAGAAAGCCGAGATAAAAAGGACTGGCCATAGTGCTCTGGCCAACAGCCAGAGCCAAAGTCTCAGCCAGCATCTATTGCTAGACATGTGAATGAAGACTCCCACCTCCTGATTATTTCAGCCCTGAGTCATCCTCACCTTGAGCTTCCAAGACTTATTAGATGAAGCTCTAAGCATATGGACTCGAGATAAGTTATCGTTATGCTCCCTTTAAATCCATGATCACAGAATCTGTGAGTGTAATAAAATGATTGTTTTAAACTGTTAAGTTTTGGTGTAACTGGAACATTGCCCAAAGTGAAAAGTTTAGTAAGTAGAAGATCTAAGATTCAAACATAAATAGTCTGATTCCAGAGCCCTTAGACGTTACATCCCTTGTGCTTATTTTTTATATAGAAACCTCTTGTTTATTTGTTTGTACCCCCAGCCAGTTTAAAAACTACATTACAGCAGGGACTTTTTTTCTCATTCATCTAAGAAAGCAAGTATTTTTACCTGTTTTGTTCATTTCTGTACCCCATAGTCTAGCACAGTGGCTGATACACAGTAGGCATTCAATAAATGTTTGATGAATGAATATCTAATAGGGTTTATGATTGGAAGTACTGAGAGCACTGACTGCATCTTGTAGAATTCCACAAGCAGCTAGTATAAGGTAATGTTTATTAAGCATCTACCAGACTGGATACTATGCTAAACGCTTTAAAGATGTTCTTATTTAATCCTTACATCCCCATAATGGAGGTGTTATTAAGAGACTCATTTTACAGATGAAGAGATGAAGACTTTGAATTAGTAAACAACTTACTCAGGGCCCCATAGTTACTAAAAGAAAAAGTTTGGATCTGAACTTTGTTTGACCCCAGCCTATGCTCAGAGTCTTCTTTTGCATTTTCCTTTTCTCTACTCTTTTCCATTCTGCACTCTCAGCTGGGAGGCTGTACTCTTTGGATTGTATTGACTAGGGTCTTTTTCCATCTGGCTTTTGATTGGGTTTAGCCAATAGAAGATACCACCAGGAGATGAGAGGGCAGAAGAGAGAGGTTTGTGATATTCATTTACTCATCTCTCTCTGCCAGGCTGTGGGCTGTCAGAGATTGCTAAAGGCTCCAACTTCTGGGGAATGCCTTCTCCTGAGCTAATTTCTCTCCAGGTTCCTTTAACAAATCCCCACCCTTGCCTTCATGCTTAGGAATGATAGTAGATTCCAGCTATTTCTGGCAACTGATTTCTCTTAATCCTTTTAACATCTTTGTAAGTATTCCTTCATTAAACTCTCTTTACTCAGTGCTTCTGAGTATGTCCTCTGCAGATCTTCCCTAACATACATGGGGTAGGGCAGCAGAACATTGAGGCATACATACCATATGTTGAAATATTTAAGAGAGTTAAATCATTCTACGAAACTCTTTAAAGAATGTTCCATTCTCCTACTCTGACAAATGTAACATTACAAATGACCTGGGGGACCAGGTTTGAATGTAAGATTATTGGACCCCTTAAGTTCCAGGCTGGAACGTGGAGACACCTTGACTTGCCTCTCTCTTTTACATAAACACCATCCAGCACCTTGAGGGGCCTCATACATGTATGTATAGACACTCCAGCTCAGATATTCAAGTTGTCTGCAGACACACAACCATCTCTTGGACATCCTTTGAGCTTATGGGTTTGCATACTGGTGGTGTATCTTGCCTTAGGCAAATTGAATCTTTTGAGGAGGCCCTCGCAGAACTTCCAAGTGGATACAGACTATTTGGACAGGAAATTCCAGGGGTACCAGGTACCTGAAACATGGTCTAGAAAAAGGACTATGGCTCCCAGAGGACACAACTCCTTAGGCCATAGATTTCTTTTTTTTTTTAAATTCATGAAGACAGATGTGGCTGGAAGAGGACTAGAGCAGGGTGCTAAAACATGGGGTAGTTGGTGGTCTATGGTAGAATATGTCATCTCTTTCCTTTCAGGACCCTGGCTAATGTATCATATTTTACCCAGTAGGTTTCATACCTCAAGAATGCAATGAATATTTATTGGTGAAGTCAGTGGTTGATGTAATATCCAGATCTTCTGGGCAGAAATCTTAGTTTACTTCAAGATTTAAAAATTGGTGTAGACACAGAATTTTTCCTTTTGTCTTCTTTGAGTTTGAAATGTTAGCGAATAGTGATCACCATGAATGTCTTGGATAATGTACCACTTGCTGCAAAAGTAATTTTGTGCCAGACAGATAATTCTAATTTATTTCCAAATGAGTAGGCCTCTGTGAGTTAGAAAATTTCTGTCAGAAACTGTACCAGGACTTCAGGACTCTACCAGAAGCTCTACCAGGTGACAAAGAAAGAACACCTACTTAACTGGCTGGTTCATTTTCTCTGGTTTCAGAGAAACCCTGACAAAAGCCAAACAAGGTTTAGAAAACATTCATATGGCTATTCCTAAGAGAGAAAGTCCTAAGGTTTTAAATACTGTGTTTTAGGGTCATTACTAGTAATTTGGAGTATTGTCTGATAAAGGCTCCCCTGTCTAGAGTTTGGTCTATGTATCCACTTATATTTTCCATCTCTTCCCAGCAGAAATGGGATTACCAGCAATTACTCTTAGATTATCAGTCAGTACCTGTGACAAGTTGGGAGACATGTCATCTATCACCACCACTTTCAGATGGAGAGTACCCACCTGCATAACCACTGTAACTCATGGTAGCTGGGCAGATAAATAGTAACGAGCTAAGCTGATCAAAGTGATCAATAGCTACTCTGAGCTTACTTTATGGTTGGGGTGTTCCCCCTTAAAAATGCCATGATAATAGTGGAAAGAGGAAGAACAGCCAACCGTTACCTCTTATTGAACACTGCCCAATGTTCAGGTTACAGTGTTCTGGACAAGTGAAGAAGTTAAATGGCAAAGTTCTATTTCACTTGTTTTTATTTTTAAAAATTGATTAATAAGTCTCTTGTCCTGCAAAGAGATCAGTTTAGTTCCAAAATCTCAGAATGATAGAATCCCTAAGCTAGGGACTGACCCATGATGACAGAAGCATATTTTCTATTTCACAAAAGATTGAGAAAAATCAACTTGTCTTTCACCATGGAGAATTTGAGAACTGCTCTAATTACACACATCTGACTTATTTAATCATTTTTTCTTCAAATCAAAAGACCCATGACATGTCAAGTCATTTTATCAGAGACTAGAGATAAATTGGTGAACAAAGCCAGCCATAATTCCTTGCCCTCGATAAAGCTCAGAGTCTAGTTGAAGGGATAGATATTAATCACATTTTTTTAACACAGGTATAAAATTGTAATTCTGAAAAGGAGACATGCTAAGTAAGGATTATAAAAAGAATCTAAGGATATATATGAGTAAGCTAGGTAAAAGAAGGAAAGAAAGAGCATTCCAGACAGAAGAAACACCATATAAAAGATCTCTGGGGCAATAGGGAACATTACAGACAAGACGAAGAGAAAATACAAATTTTTGGTTTAGACACAATGCTGAGAGAGAGTAGGGCATGGTACAGGTGTTATATTGGGCCAGACTAAGAAGTTCCTTGTGGACCATGTCAAAGAACTTTTGTTTTTATTCTAAGCCTATTAGAATAGCATGTAAGGATTTTAAGCAGAGAAATGAATTTATCCAATTTAACTTTGAAAATTGCTTTTGGATTACTGAGTGGAAAATGGATTCTTGGGCAACCTGAGAAAATCAAGGAGACCAGATTAGATCCTGTCATGGATTGAATTATGTCCCCCCAAAAGATATGTTGAACTCCTAACCTCCAGAATGTTTACCTCAGAATGTGGTCTTACTTGGAAATAGGGCTTTGCAAAGGTAATTAAGTTAAAACGAGATCATCAATGTGGGCCCTAATCCAATATGACTGGTGTCCATATAAGTGGGAAATTTAGACACAGAGACAGACATGGACAGAGGGAAGATAATGTGAAGACCCGAGGAGAAGACAGCCATGTGCCAGGAGTGATGCATCTACAAGCCAAGGAATGCCAAGGATTACAGCAAATATCAGAAGCTAGAAGAGCAAGGAAGGATTCTCCCCTAGAGCCAACAGAGCAAACATGCCCCTGCCAATACATTGATGTTGAGCTTCATTCAATGATGTTGAGCATCATTCCAGAATGATGAGACAATACATTTATGTGGTTTTAAGCTACCTTGTTTTGGGTACTTTGTTACAGCAGCCCTAGAAAACCATTATAGATGCTATTCCAGAAGACCAGGTAAAAGATGAAGGTAGCTCACACTAAGATGGAAGCGGCAAAAAGAAATGGTTCCTAACTCTCAGAGTACAGTTTTCCCTCAATATGCCTGGGGAATTGGTTCCAGGACCCCTGCAGACACCAAAATCTACTCAAGTCCCTTATATAAAATAGTCTAGTAGAGACGGCCCTCTGTATCCATGGGTTCCCGTGGATAGGAAGGGCCGACTGTATTGATAGACATTTAAAAGGTACAATTGACAGGGATAGATGACTCGGTATGAGACGGAGGATAAGAGAAAAGGAAGGTATCAGTGATGACACCTAGGTTCACCTAGCTTGCTCAACTAGGTGAATGGTAGTGCCATTCACTGACACTGGAAACATTGGAAGGGTACCAGGTTTGTGGAGGAAGATGACCCCCCCAGGTTGACTTGGTGGTGTCTATATGAAACCCAAGATGTGGTGGGATATAAGGTCTGAAGCCCAAATGAAATGTCTGGGCAAAAAATATAAATTAAAGTCATCTTTATAGTGGTAGAGTAATGGAGGAAGGAAATAGAGGGAAAGAGGAGAGAGTTTAGGACTGAGCCCTTGAGGAATACAAACCATTAACAGTTATGTGCAAAACTATGTGTTTGTCATCCAAACGCAACCAACTCTCAAGGAAAAAGTTTGCATATGTAATACACATACATATTTCAAACTTCATCTATATATATGTGTGTGTGTGTGTGTGTATGTATATATATATGAATGTAGGGATAATCTATTACTGTGGAAGTTGAAGATTGAGGGATTTTTCCTACTGCAGGAAGGTGGGTGGAATTAAACAAATACCAGCCAAATGAGAAAGACAAAGGCTGTTTATTGAGAGCATGCTATAGCAAGAGAGTCTGCTGCTCTCTTGGGCTGACTGTTACAGAAGTTATTGTTTAACTTCCTGAATTGTTACTAGAGATACCAACCTGCTCTCCTGAAAGTCTGACTTACAGCAGGCTCACTTCCTAGGCTGTTTATTGTAGGTAAGGGATTGGTTTCCTGGGCAGATGGCTGCAAGTTGTGGGACAAGGTTCTATTTTTATATATGATCTGGCCATTGTCCCTTTGTATAATCAGTCTCTCAGGTGACATTAAGGGAGCCAGGGCACCTCCTGAGGGCACCGTCTAGAGTAATAGCCTGAACAGGAAACCAGATAGCATAGATTCATATTTGCCACATATAGCCAAGGTCATGGGTCATGAGAATTGACAAGGATTATCACTGTAATCCAGGGGAAGAGCTGGTGGAATCTCTGCTGCAGCCCAGAGACGTGCGTTTAGGAGTTCACAGAGGATTGCCTAAAAGTTGAGAGGAATTTATTGGGATAGGTATACTTCACTTGATCTGATCCCTAGCCCCATCATAGACTTCATTTTCTATCTTGCCCTCCCTTAGCCCAGTCTAGTCAAGAGGGCCTTCTTTTTTTTTTTTTTTTAAAGATTCTACGTGGCTGACTTTATTTATTTATTTATTTACTTACTTACTTACTTACTCACTTACTCACTCACTCACTCACTCACTTACTTACCTTACCTACCTTACTTACGGCTGTGCTGGGTCTTCGTTTCCGTACGAGGGCTTTCTCTAGTTGCGGCGAGCGGGGGCCACTCTTCATCGCGGTGCGCGGGCCTCTCACTATCGCGGCCTCTCTTGTTGCAGAGCACAGGCTCCAGACGCGCAGGCTCAGTAATTGTGGCTCACGGGCCTAGTTGCTCCGCAGCATGTGGGATCTTCCCAGCCCAGGGCTCAAACCCGTGTCCCCTGCATTGGCAGGCAGATTCTCAACCACTGCACCACCAGGGAAGCCCAAGAGGGCCTTCTTGCTGCTTCTACAATATGCTCACGGTGCTCCTCTGTTAGAACATTGCAGCTTCTGCCTGGAAACCTCCTTCCCTAGATAGTCACCAGGCTGACACTGAACTCTGCTCAAACGCTACAAGATTGGAAAAATCTTCCCTACCCACACAATGTAAAATAATTTTCTCCCTCTGTATCAGTTGCTATCCCATTACCCTGCTCAAGCATTTCCTTAGCACTTATTACCTTCTGACACTGTAATATAAATTCATTTGTTTGTATTGTCTGTCTCCCTCACTGGAGTGCCAACTTCACCAAGAGAAGGCTTTGTTTAAGCACTATCTTCAGAGCCTGTAATAATGGCCAGTCCTTAGGAAGTTGGAAGTGAACAGTTAATGAATGAAAGAAACGTGAAAGGTCCAGACATTCTCTCAGCTCTATAGGTGAGTTTGTATTCAGAGAAATAGAGTTTTGTTACTGTTACTTTACCATATTTGCTCTCCAGTCTGATATGGCCTAGGGAAATTTGTACAAGGTTTGTAAAGACAATGGTAACTGGGGAAGAGAATAATGGCCAAAAAGTTAGTAGTATTCTACCCATGGTTAGTCCCTGGTTCTGATCCCTGCTACTATGGTTGTGCAAAATGCTCTCATTAGGAGAAGCTGGCTGAGGGAATATATGAAGACTATCTGAACTATTTTTTGCAACTTTTCTGTAAATTTAAAATTAGTTCCAAAAAAAGTTTAAAAACGTTCATAGTAGGCATTTCGAGGTAGGATATCTCATGGGATTTTCTTTATATTTATTTACTTCTATTTTCCAGATTTTCTTCAATGACCATTTAATTTCTTTGAAATAGGAAAAAGTTGTAAGTTAAAATAAAAAATAAATGCCACCCGGACATATGCATGTTGTGGACTCAGTCTCTGATTTTCGAAATAATTGAATGGGCAGAAGACTAATCAAGTTTGGTTTTAGGCTTATGTAGCAGGAAATACTACTACAAAATCTTTAAAATCTTAAGTTTAAAATGTGATAATTCTTGAACAAATTAACATGATATTCCTTGCATAATAATCATAACATTCCCCAAATGATAAAATAAGGTATTTTTAGAGAATGGCTGCATTGTGATAAACTTAATCCCAGATATCAAACTAGATCATAAACTGAATAACGTATGGACATAAAGAAGTCATAATAGCTTAACAATTAAAAAAGATACAAAAGCAAAACCCTTGATGACTCTGGAATTTAGAAACAGGCATATAGTAAGCAGTAACTCTGAAGTAGCTTTGATCAGGACATTAGTGGAGTACTATATACTATTATGGAAACTGCATTTTGAAAGGAAGTAGTTGAAATTCAACTGGGAATTTTACCAAAAATAAGGTGAATATGAGATTCTGATTCAATATGACTTAGTATCTTTCCAGAATGTGCTACTTATGTGCCATGGGAGACCTAGAGGAAACATAAGGCAAAATCCCTGACTTACAAGAATTTAACAGATGTGTTAATAAGGCAATATGCACACAAGCCCAGCAGAGACCTTCTGATGAAGAGGTAAAATAAATGCGCTAACACATTCTGTACAATTAACACCATGGGCAGTCAACAAAATGAGCAGAGTTGAGCAGAGTTACGAGGAACAGTTTCATAAAGAAGTAGACACCAAATCATCCACACAAATGTCCATTCATTTTAGCTGAAGAAAGAGGAAATAGAAGATGGATTTCCAAAAGAAGATCTTAAGACTCTCGGTCTATACCATATCAGATCAAAATGGTATATGGGAAACTTGACTATTATGCTAAAAATATTCTGCCCTAAATTTCAGAGCATTAGAGTCTCTGTGATTATTATTACCACATTTAAGATTTTTCTTCTTTTTATAATAATAATAGTAGTAATAATTAACATTATAGAGTATTATTTTATAGTAAATAATATGCAAATAATGTTAGACACATTTTCTCCATCCTGACAATAGCCATTAATTTTATCTGAGTTTCAAAGAAATTAAATAACGTGCTCAATTCAATCAACTAATAAGTGGTTGGAGTCTATATTTGTCTATTACTAACATTTGAACCCATCTCTAATATTCTATACTGCCTTTCCACTCTTTTGGGACAGTCACAAATATCGAGGCATGAATCCAGTCCTATATTAGATCAAGTAGAAATTAGGTGGAGAGTCACCTAATGTAGGTATTTTACTTCTCTCTACCCCAAATCTGACTCTTTAAGTCAGCGTGGCTTAATCACAGATAAGCTTACCTATAAGGATCAGATTTCTGTGCCAGATACTGTTTGAGGTTATAACTTAAGATCACTCTCTTGCTGTCTCCACAGCTTTGAGCCCTTAAGAGGTAGTACTCATATAAGCTCTCTATGGTATGGAGAACTTTATTTATTAATCTATAATAATAGATTTTATTTTGGCTTGTCATAATGGCTGGCTTCTGAAATTCTATCTAGGAGGAACTGAGTGATATCATTCAGGTCACTGGGTGTGCTGGAGGGGACAGGGATTAGGGACCCTATCTTGAATCCACATTTGCATGCATGTACACCATTTCAGAATTAAAGTAATCTTAGACGTTTAAAATGTACACTTTGCATAAGATTTCCATAAATATTCATTGTCCACATCAAAGGTAATTATTACCCTTTCATGTTAGGTCACAACGGAGAAGGCTGATGAATTTGTAATTATAAATTTTCCCTGACACTGACTGTAACTTTTGACTCCCAACATCCCCTTTTCCACAGATGACTACCCATATCCTGCCTCTGATTCCTCAGAATTTAGCATAATCCTGGGCCAGGTCTCTTAGCAACAATAAGACATTCTATTAATCAACATAAAGTACTTTAAGTCTCACCAACTGAAAAAGCACTATGTAGGAGGCACTTGTGCACCAAAAAAAGAAAGAAAAAAAAATTATTGACTATATTTGGTTAGGGAAAATTATTAATGAATTCATGAATTCTACACTTCTATTTAAATATCTATATTTTAGAACATTATTTGTTAAAAGTGTTTTGTCTATAATAAAACAGAATTTGCTGAACTGGGATCCTTGGTATGGAATGTAAAATCTGTGGAGATGCAAACACACTTTCATTTACTACTGGCCCTTTGGTGATATAAGTGCCAACAGTACCAATCCCTAGGATTATTATATGCTCAACTGTGGATAGAATATCTTCTTTGGCCACATTAAAACTATGTTTTATAACTATTTTTTCCTTTTCCTAATTAAATGTCAAAAGTGCTTTGAAATTATATCAAGTATGTATTAGTAAAATAGACATTATATTTTATATAAAGATGTGAATTGAAATGTTTAAGCTTTATCAATATGTTTGTCTTCATATTAAGGACAGGATAAAGTAAATGGGTAAATCGGTAGACAGAAGACATAAGGAGAAAACAATGATAGATGATGGATGGACAGATAGATAGATGATAGACAAATATATTTAAGCTTAAAAAATAACTGTTCTGTAAATTTTTACATTTGATTTTCATAAAAAAACCTCTAAAGGTAGTAATTCTCCATTTCAAAAGTAAGAAAACTGTAGTTCGAAGAAAGTAATCACCCAATTCACAGAACTGAAATGGTACCACCAGAAATCAAGTCCATTTCTTCTCTCACACTATTGGCTGCTCTATCCCATCCTAATACCAGATTTTGTGTCAGAATAGGAGCAGACAAACTTGACAGTGCAACAAGTGAGAAGAAGACTCAAGGCACAAGGTTACACAAGAAAAGGTACAGATATAAGGCTCATGCTTTCACAGCTGTGACAGGGGACACTTTGGAAAGGAAGGGTTATTTATGGGAAAAATGCATCTAAGAAGTATCAAAATTATCTGGCAAAATCTAGAATGAATGCTTATCTGTAATATAACCAAAAAAGATGAAATGTATGTTATATGACATCAAAATACAACATATCCCAGTTCATGATATTATATTACATTACGTATTGTATTAAAATTTGGGTTTACAGATCCATTGCTTATGAAATGTTTACTACCTCCTCCCACCTTTCACTCCACTCCCATCCCTAAAACTGCTTCTGCTAAGAACCAGTTTCATTTTAGTGAGGATTTATGATCATAGCTCTAAAGTGGTCCGGAGGGGAGCCCTGGAAGCTCATTTTCCCCGACACATTGAATATGTACACGCCACAAAATCAGCTACCTAGTGAGTTAAAACCCCATAATTGCCATAGTGAAAGGAAAATTACTCAAGCAGATTTGGTTAGCCATAGTAACAAGACTTATAACCTTTATGAAGGCCTTTGGGCCCTAATTATTCAGCAGCTGCTGCCAGGGCTAAAACTAACCCACGTCTACAGTAGTTAATTTGCATTTCCCTTCCCCTGAAGCAGGCTGTCTCGTTCATTGTTGTACCTGACCTATTTTTGAAGCCCTCAGTCCCTATCAATAACAAAACTCCCTCTCTTATCTTCCAACTTGAAGAAGAAAAGTTGTCATTAATAACATTTAGCAAATCCAAAGGCCTTTAAAGACATAAGATTAAAAAATCATATAGAAGGATAAGCTCTAGCTACTTTGTAGCTGAGTAGTAGACACATGATGTCATCAAGCAATTACTTAATGGGTCAGATCTTTAGGGGACTCTAAAGAAGTCACTGCTGTAAGAGGAGCTGCCTTGATAAACGATTCATCGAAGATGAGTAAACATTTTGGTTATAATCAAGACCATCTGTTAGTTACTTCTTATTGTGGAAATGTCAGAGATGAGAGTAGTTCCCTGACTTCTTGTCACCATGATTAGACATGAAAGAATGAAGTTTTGAATTGAGCACTTCTGTAAGCATTTCTTTTTATTTTCTTGTCGGGGGGGATGCAGTTTGTAGGCTAGATCATTACTCAAACCACTGCACAGGTGTTTTCTTGAATAATATAAACTCCGGCCCAAGGTTTAAAACATTGTTAATTCCCACTGTTGCTAAAACAATGATCAGTGTATTTTGAACCATAGAGAAGTATCTGTAGTCAGGAGCCAGTTGGAGTACAAGTATAGCACATCTCTTCCGTCTCAGATGTCTCCTCAAAAAACAGATGCTCTGTTTCCATTCAATGTCACCACTTTCTTTTTTCTTCTTCTTCTTTTTTTTAATTGACCAGGGAAACAAAGGGGAAAATGAGAGCTTGTTTTTTTTTTTTTTTTCCTTTTGGGGAGATGCAGCAATGAGTATGAGTGTGGATGTATTCACTGATATATATCTGAGTATACACACACACATACATACATGTGTGTGTATATGTGTGTATTATATATATTTTATATATATGCATATATATATATAGAGAGAGAGAGAGATTATATTATTATTTTTACATCTATTGGCAGGACTGGCTACAAAATTTATGAGGCCCAGTGCAAAATTATAATTTGGGACCCATTGTTAAAAAATTATTAAGCATTTAAGGGGGGTGACCACAGACCATTAAACTAAGCACCGGGCCCTGTGTGACTGCACTGGACACACGTCCATAAAGCCTGCCCTGTCTTTTGGCTTCTCAGTAGATAACTCGCCAGAGACTGGATCAGGTCAATCCCTCTTCCTCCTTTAGCTTGCTGAGATAAATGGTAGAAGTGAGATCTGTTAGTAATCCAGCTCATTACTAATGTTAAACTAGGGCATTTGGAGATGGTGAAAAAAATAAAAGGCCCCTTCTTAATATGCAGTGAGAACGTTTTTGTTGGGTGATTGTAAGCTGAATGCAAGAAGAGGGAAAATAAGGCTGGTGCTGCCTTGTCAGTGATTTAATTATTTTCCCATCTACACTTGTTTTTGAAGCTTATCAGAGCAAAGTACTGTGGGCAGCCCAGCTGTCACTGTTATCGTTGTGGCTCGGAGTATTGTAGTCCTGATTCCCATTGTAATTCAATTAATCTTTTGCTTTGCACTAATGGATGAACAAGCATATTTACTGCAGCATAAAATCCTAATTATTTTTTGAACGGATGCATAAAGGGAATGTAAATTAATAGCAAGTGACAATTGTGATAAATGCGTGCTATCTCTTTGAATGTCAGCATTCCTCTTGTGTAGACTGAGCCCACACTTGGATGTAAAAGCTGCCCCACTCTCATCTACCTGTGTGAGGAGGCACAGTCATGCTCAGAATCTATTCTGAGAGGGTGACTTGTGCTTTTAGACCACACTGAGTAGAAATTGTAGTATGTTGGCAGGGTTGTCCTCAATAGAGTGACATCCTTCACAAGTACTCTTGAGCTAGTGCTACCACTACTGTTTCTAAAAAATTATTTTATTTATTATTACTTGTTATAACCCCTAGCTCCTGCAACAGTAGCAAAAATTATTAATTGAGCTTTTTTCTGTATTCATCATTGCCCTATTTTCACAAAAATCCTCTTATTAAAAACTTCTAAAATTGCAATAGTATGGAGAAATTTGACAACATAATTTGAGCAAAAGAGGCCCAATACAAAATAGCACAAATGTATGATTCCATTTACATAAAGTTCAATAGCAATAAGAACTGGTTTATTCTGTGAGAGGTAGTAAAATACTTTCCTTTGGACTGCGGAGTGATTGGAAGGGGTGCTTCTGGGGTCTATTTCTCGATCCGAGCACTGGCTACACAGATGTTTTCAATTTCTTGAGTTATGCAATTGAATATGTGCACTCTTCTTTATGAATATTATACTTCAGTAATAATTTTAAAGAAAAGCTTTTCATGTTTCATCAATGGTATTGATTTAAAACTGAGAGGTAGAGTGGTTAAATCACAGACCAAGGTGGAAAAGATGAAAAGGGGCAGAACAATCCTTTGAATCAATGTGTCCTTTAATTTCAAGGAGTATCTTCCTACATCATAAGGTTGATCTGTCAGTTTTTCTGTCTCTCCGCACACAGTGACAGTCAGTATTGAAAGAGTTTAACACAGCATTGTGTATTTCACCACAGAAGAAAGTGATGGTGCAGTTATGGGGAGTTGAGTCTACAACTCCCCCCTCCAATACCACCATCACATTAAATTCTATTTACAATATTATTTCCAACACGGGAAAAACAAATGGATTTGTGAGGGGGAAAACCACTACTGTTGGCAAGATCGCTTTGCTGGTTCATCATTACTGGAGTGAAATACTTTCCATTCGTTATCGCTCTGTCTTCCAGAGATGGTAGTTTGTGTGCTAAGTAGTCGTGATGTTGCTACTTCTGTGATGCGCCAGCAGAGCTGTAAAAGCTTTTGTTGGGAGCAACCCGATTAAATTGTTTTTCCCTTATGTGCATTTTCACTACATCAGATTTCTGTAACATGCCTCAAATTCTGCTTCATACTGATGTGTTCAGAGTTCAGCCACATTTAGTCAGCTCATCTCTTTCTTGTTTCTTTGTCCTTCTAAATGCTTCCATTCCCTTTTGATGGCCTTTTCAGTCTAGGTTTAGTACAGAGGGGATGATAGGGATAACCCATGGATTGTTTGAGGTCTGTTCTTGTTAACCCCTTTAATAGCTCCCGTATTTCACGCCAAAGCCCCGAGGAACTGTGAACAAACCCGCCTTGATTACCTTACCCTAAGATTCCAGAAATTTTTCCTGGCTTACCTTCCTTCTACCTACCTACATCCTCCTGTATTTTCTACCCTCAGTCCTTAGCACCTTAGTGTCCTATTTTTCCCTTCTTGCTCTTTGTTTGGTTTCATTTGAATTTAGTCATTCAGATTTCACATTGTTACTTTCATATGAACATTGCTGCCTCTATGACACCTCATTGCAAACTAGAAAAAAAGCCAACTCTCTCCTCCCCCAACAGACACAGACAAATGAAATAACACAAATGAGAGCATCTGGCACGACAAGGAGGAGAGATTCTCAGTAAATTGTCCTTCACTTTTGACGATCTCCTTCAATTTCAGAAAATCCTATCCTTACAAAGTTGGAATAGTAGGCTTTGTCCATGAAAACTCACAGAACTCCAAGAGAAGCTGGATCCTACTCATACCTCAGTACTAAGTAGAAATTATTGGAAAAGGACTGCTTCTTCTGTATGGGTAGGCTGTTCCATTTAGAGAAATGATCCAGGCAGAGTCAAGTGGTTGCAAAAATGCCTAATAATGCCCTGATAAAATGTGCAAAATAAAGTACTACCCTGGAATGGAAGTCATTTCACAAATAAAATGGCTGTATTATTTTTCAGGGAGATCTTGACCTTTCAGCCTTTCTACTGAGAACTCATCAGAGTGAAAATAAATTCTTTTATCTGCTACCTTTTAACAACATTTCAAATGAATTTAGGACTGCTGAGGAAAAATGAAAAATCCTTTTAGTCTGAAAAATCCTGAATTGCAACTCTTTTTACCTTTGCTCTATCATATCAATAGAAAATAAAACTAATATATATGCCACATATTTTATATCCTTTGATATATTTGTATGTTGGTAGTGTGATTTAAAATATAAAACACTGATAGTTTAGTTAACAATATAATTCATATGCAACAGTATTATTCAAAATATTAGCGTACTAATGTAGTTTTAAATTAGAAAAAAGGGCACTTAAATGCTATTTATAGAGTTTTTAATAATGAGAAATGCTGAATATGATATTAAATGAAAAAACACAGGACAAAGTGTTACATATACAATTTGAGCATATGTAAAACATATGTACAGTGAAACAGACTAAAAGGAGATATGCCAAAAGTTACTAACTTGTGTGGTGTGATTATGGAGTGAGATTGTTTTTCAACATTCTTTTGCTTTTCTATACTTTCTAAACTTATACAATAAGCATATATTACATTGATAATAAATAGGAGGAAAATAACAAGCAAAATCATTGCTTTTAATGTTTAGAAATAAAAAATAATTATTGCCAATTCTTAGTGACTGTCATCCCAAAAAAAGATCAGACTGTGTTTTGATACTAAACTAGGTCACGTATTTTAGATTTTGCAAATAATTTATGAGTACACATGTCAGATCTAATCCCCTTATTTGCATTGTCCTCTTTTAAGACAGAAGTCAAAGTAAGAAATTAACTCTTCACCAGCCACTCCTAGACAGAAGCTCTCTCAATACTCAATTAGACGGCCAGAACTTAGTGGGGAATACAGAGCTTCTCTCATATAAAGTCACATAAATTAATATGCTATGTATTTTAGAAACATAAATCACTATTCTTACAACTTAAATGCTTGTCAGACACATTTAGCTGGAATCTAAATTGGTCCCCAGTTTAGAGAAGAGGAGCTGAGAAATGAATGTTACGATTTTGGACAGAAATCTCAGTTGAATTTCCTATATTTCTTAAGAACTTATGCAAAATAAGTGGTTATATTTTGATGGAGTGTTTCTACTTTGGTTCTTACGCTTTGATGGAGTCTTCCTGAGAGCCTCCCCTGAAGGGACCCTGTGCTGCTCTAGTTAGGTATCTCCCTGAAACAGATTCCTTACATAAAGTAGACATAAGTGGAACTTCAAGGATGGCATTTAGTTCTGCATTTGAGAGCTAAACCACTTGCCCCTCCATACAAGGGTCTTCCACCAGTGGTGAAACTCAGATAGTCAAAATGAACTGGCCCTTCTACATGAAGGGGAGGCTCATGTTCTTTTTATTTTTGTCTGACTGGAATGCTCAGTGTCTGAAAGAAGAGGATGAATATTAGAAAGTTCAGTAAGAAAGAATCTCATTTAACAGACATTGTTAGATCATTCTATTCCCAGTTTTCTTTTGCAGAATGGAGTTCTTTGTTATGGTTAGAATTAATTATTAAATGGATTTTCATGTTCATGGCTCATAGATTTGGTTATTGCCAGGCTTATTTGGAGGCCTCAGTGCTTTCTTTTTGGCAATAGATAAACTATGCCTTACTCAATAGAAGATATATTTTCTTTCCGAGAACTACTGCTAAAATAATGCCTGGGAAGATACAGTGTGAATGGTGGCCTTCCTACAACATTTCCTTGCAGGGCTTAGTATGTCAGAATAATTTGACTGCATAAATTGTTTCTACATTAGAGATTATGTGTTTAGCGATTATAGTCTAATCATTTAGAAATCGAGAGGAAGCTAACCAAGAAATTATGGCCCTTAGGTAATTTTAAAAACAGGAAATAAAGCTTCTTACATAATCTGAAGGAATTTATGATCTAAAATAGAGAAGTGACTAGTAAGTGGGAAAAAAAGTAGTTTCAATATGTTTCATGACTGACAGGGAAGTCCTAAGATTTTTTTTAGTTATTGCCATTACTTGAAACTACTAAAGTGTGCTTGGTATGGTGACTGGATACAGCAGAGGCTAAATGGATCAACTGGGCAGTGGTTACTCATTTATACATACAAACCGAGGGGTAGGTTTTCAAATACATCAACCTTTATTACACAAATACCTAGTTTTCAAAGTCTCCAATAAAATTCTTAAAGGTGGAAGAGGATAATAAATATATTGACTACTATGATGATTTACCAAACGAGGCAGAGAATTTTCTTCAGAAACGTGGAATAGGAAGTATAAACAAGGCATTCTCTATGAACTGAGTAAAAAGATATTTTGTCATATCACACCTATTTCCTTGATTTTGCAGATGGCCACTTAGGCTCATGCCAGTTCAGAGAGCTACACATGACAATTCGGTTCAACTAAGCAGATCACTTTCATTGAGCATCAGTTTTTTGCCTGGTTCTAAGTCAGATGCCAGGGATTCTGTTACTGAGTAAAGCAGGGATCTTGATCTCTAGGAGCTTACAGCCTGGGGTAGTGCCAGAACCTTTGCTAGAGTGTGTACCTGATTATTTCCGACTTGATCTAAGCTACAGTCTCAAAATGGTAAATACAAAATGAGTATATTTTAAGCCATGCATGAGTATTCAGTATACATATTTGCAGAAATGCACAACTATCTTCAAATGGGCAGCTATCAATAGATAAGGCCATGCTATAATATGAATCATATAAAGAATATTTGTTATATTTTTAGGGCCTCTTAGTCACCAGTCAGTACTTTCAAGTAGATGTAGTTATGATCCACTTTAAAAAAAAGATGAGCAGCATGAAATTTTTACCTGAGAATAGTTTATTAGTTGATTGCATTTTCTTGATTACATAATACAAGCTATGTTCATAGCTTCTGATTGTTAAATGGTAGATAACAGTCTTCATTAATTCTTTTACAAATCAGCCCTCATAAAATACAAATTTCAGACTAATTCCTCTTTCTTTCTGTTTTCCCTACAACTTTTGAAGTTTAGTATAGAGTGTTGTATCTGTATAAATGAGTCTTTGCGAGAGTGTCATCTTTATTTTATCACATATTATTCATATGTTCCAACTTCATGGAACCCCTTAGGAAATCTACTTTATAAAGATTATGGCAATATCAAAACATCTATATTTCACCTATCCTATGAGTTTAAGATTGAACTTCTAAGATATAACCTCCAGAGCAGAGGTGAAACACCAAGGCCTAACCTCAATTTCATATAATGGGATGACTGTTAATGGATTATATTAGGGGAACAGAATCTGTCTCTATTTTTGTGACATTGTGATTTTAGAGAAATCTTTTTCCTCTCCTTCTGTAACATTTTGTCATTCAGTGTGTTTCCCTGGAACTGTGTGTAAAGAACAAGTATTCTTGCCTTACAGCTCTTTTTCTTGCCTCACTCTCAGCAATGCTTAACAAACTGGCATGCAAATAAGAGGTTAAATAATTTAACTATGTAAGATGGATGTTCATATGGGAATCTTATAACACTTAAAATAACTCTTCTGGAAGATTTTTTACTGCTTTGGGTTTTGGAGCTTTAGATATGAATTTGAGACTTGGAAATAAAGTACTGAGAAATCATTTATGAAGTGTTTTTGCATTACTAAGGGAATAACAATAGGTTTGGCCATTTATGAGACTAGCAAGTAAAGCCATATTCTAGACTAGCCTCCAAAAGAGCCCTTCAGGTACAGTTAACTAACACTTATCACATGAAAAAGCTATCTCCCTTTACATTCTTGCTGTCTCATAAACTATGACAAACATGCACTAAAGTTCTTTAAAGCATTTGGGGAAGAATACTATGTAGGTAATTCACAAACAAGTTCATTATTCAGTTTTTGAAATGGTTCAAGAAGAAAGACTTTATGTAGCAAAAGTTATTTTAATATAATTAGGAAAACGTGTAATTCATAAATGTTGATATCCAAAGAGAAAAATTTGACATTTTGGGGAAGGCAAATTGGATAGATTTTTCATGTAACAGATGCAACAGATACATGGAGTCATTCATAATCTGTTGAGTTCCTATTATCTTTTCATTCATTTTTTATTTCATTCGTTTGTTCAACAAGTACTATGTACTTGAGGATTGTGTTAAGTTCTGGAATACCTGTGAGCCATGAACCAATACCAACATGGTTCCTAGCTTCATATGTCTTATAACTATGACCAAAAATCTCCACTAAAACTGAAGAGAGAAAGTCAAATATATGGTTCTTGCTGTGTAGCAGGGGGAATGAATACAATAACGATGGGGTGATGCAATGTTAGAGGGACGTAAGAGATAATATGAAAGTATATTGTAGGACACGTTCTCAGTTTGAAGATTTAACATAAGGCACTCTGGAAGAAGTGATCTATATCGTAAAAAAATCTTGAGAGACCATACCATACATTCACCTCTTCATTAATTTAATAAACATTGGCTGCCATGTTTGAACTATTGTGCTAGTCACAAGAGAACCTAGGAAAGAATAAGATAAAACATGTACCCTGAGGAGTTTCATAGTTTAGTATGCTTAGTTTATGGAGAGAGTCATGAAAGGAAAATAAATTACAATAAAAGTACCTGGGAAGTTACAGAGAAAGGAGAATCACCATCAGGGGAAATGGAGTGGTTGGGAAGATTTACAAAGGAAGGGCCCTTATATCCAAGTCTTAAAATATGAAAAAAAAAAGAGACTTTTTATTCTGAAAAGATGGAGAGATAGAGTAGATGCTTTTTTCCATATTTATCCCACTACATACTACTAAAAACCCTGAATATTATATATAAAATGAACATAATAATAGACTGAAAGGTGGAGAAAAGAAGACAGGTTAGGGGCCACAAGCTCTAAGAAATGACATGGTGGTGAAATCACTGATTTTTCTTTCTTCCTTATATATCCCAGACTTGAAGCTGAAGAAGCTGGAAATCCAGAAATGCCAATGGGTGCCTATGCATTAAAAAAAAAGAAAGAAAAGCCCAACAAATCATGCTAGTTGGGCCAAAATCTTTTAAGCAATAAGTACCCTATTCTAGCCAAATACCACAGAGAAAACTGTAGTCTTCCCTCCACTCACAACAGCAAAATTGGAGAGGAAAGTCAAGAGTTCCATCCTCACCAGGTTGTAACAAGGTGTGCCAACCCCTACCCCCACCATCAAGGAGTTGTCAGAGAAAGCTGAATAGAGAACCAAGATATCTACCCCATTCTCCCTGCTGGATGGTATCAAAAGAGGGCTGATGTAGATTCAGGACTTTTACCACTGTCCAGCAGTAATAAGGTCACCTCCATTGTGTCAGTGACAGCTACAAGGGCAGCAGTAATGAGGCATATATGTCCTTCTCAAACTCTTTCTCCTAAGGGGAGATCTGGTGGGGAGCCAGGATTCTGAACTCCACCAAACAGTAAGGAGGAGCTACCCTTCAAGTATCAACAGAGGGTGAGTGGGGTTAGATTCTGTCTCCACTTCACTATGACTCTTCCTTCCTCTGCCAGAGTAATGTTTGAAGAAGCCAGTGATACAGTTTCATTGAGTATGCAAAGCAGTCAGGCTTTAAATGGCTAAAACTCTGCTTATGTGGGCTATATTTTAAACAAATGGATATGTAAAATTTAAGCTTGGTGCTGGTGAGCTTTTAAGCAAAAAGAACTAAGCCTGTGGTGAAGAAGTAAACAACATAGGGCCAACTTACAGGGGTGATTTTTAAGCCATTTATGTAATAAAATGCATCAATGAGCCATAGCAAATATGCTTGGAGCAAATGAACAACTGGCAAGTCTCAGCAGAGAAATAGAAAGTATGAAGAATGAATGGAAAATTTAGAACTGAAAAATAATCAATAACCACAATAATAACTCTGTGGATGGAGATGAGAACAGAATGGATGGGACAGGGGAAAAAAATCAGTGAACTTGAAGAGAAGACAATAGAAATCAACCACCTGAAAATCCGACAGAAAATAAGTAGAAAAAAAAAACCCTCAAGGACCTGTATGACAATAACAAAAATCTAATGTTTATGTCATTGGAATTTTGGAAGGAGATGAGAGTTTATGTCATTGGAATTCTGGAAGGAGATGAGAAGGAAGATGGAGCTGAAAAAGAACTTGAGGAAGTAATGGATAGAAACATCCTCGAATTAGGCAAAAGACATAAACATAAAGAGTCAAGAAGCTGGGGCTTCCCTAGTGGTGCAGTGGTTGAGAATCCGCCTGCCAATGCAGGGGACACGGGTTCGAGCCTGGTCTGGGAAGATCCCACATGCCGCGGAGCAGCTGGGCCCGTGAGCCACAATTACTGAGCCTGCGCGTCTGGAGCCTGTGCTCCGCAACAAGAGAGGCCGCGATAGCGAGCGGCCCGCGCACCGCGATGAGGAGTGGCCCCCGCTTGCCGCAATTAGAGAAAGCCCTCGCACAGAAACGAAGACTCAACACAGCCATAAATAAATATAAATAAATAAAATTTAAAAAAGAAAAAAAAGAGTCAAGAAGCTAAGCATACTCCAGAGGGAAAATTTAAAAAAAAATCATACTAAGACACAACACAGACAAATTTCTGACCACTAAAACAAAGAAAAAATCTTGAGAACAATGAGAGAGAAAAGACATCTTACTGGCAGGGGAAAAAACAATTTGAATGACAACAAACTTCTAAAACATGGAGCCAAAAGAAAGCAGAATATTTTTCAAGTGCCTACTGAGAAGAATTACCAATCTGGAATTCTGTATCTAGCCAAAATACCCTTCAGGAATGCAGAGGAATATAAGACATTTTCAGATGAAGAAAAACTAAGGGAATTCATCAGCATCAACCCTACATTTAAAAATGGCTGAAGAAAGTTTTCCAAACAGAAAAAAGAAAATGATAAAAGAAGGAAGCTTGGAACATCAAAAAGGGAGAAAGAAAAACTGAAAGAGTAAAAATATGAGTAAGTACATACATGTTCTTTCTCCTCTTGAGTTTTCTAAATTACGTTTGGTACATGAAGCAAAAATTATAACACCTTTTGTGGTTCTCAATGTATGTAGAGGAAATATCCAAGAAAATTATATTATAAATGGGAAAGGTGAGGTACACTTCACTTGAATGGTAAAATATTGACACCAGAAGACTATGATAAATATTGTACTTATGATTGAATACTGAGGACAATCACTAGTATAAAAATATAAAGATATCTTTATCTATCTATCTGATATATATAAAGAGATATTCAAAAACACTATAGAAAACCAATATGGAGTCTAAAAAATGTTCATTTAATTCACAGGAAAGTAAGAGAAAACAGCAAAAAGTAAAAACGGAGTACAAACAGAAAAAAATATCAAATGATAGACAAGCACTAATATATCAATAATTATATTAAATATAGACAGTATTAATTCAGTAAATAAAAAACAGAGGTGGACAGAGTGGATTAAAAAACTTAACCCAACTAAGTGGTGCACACAAAAACTTCATTTCAAATAAAACAATATAGATAAATAGAGAGAAAAAAATGAAAAAATATGTCATGCAAACATTATTTAAGAAAACTACCAGAGTCAGATAAGAAAACTACATAATAATAAAGGGACAATCCACCACAAAAGACATGTTGTACATATGTGTGCACCAAACAACAGAACTTCACATATGTGAAGTAAAAATGGGTATAACTGAAAGGAAAAATAGACAAATTCACACTTATGGCTGGAGGCTGTGATATTACTCTCTCAGCAATTGAAAGAAAAATTAGATGGAAAATCAATAAGAATATACAAAATCTATCATTTCACTGGATCTAATCTACATTTATAGAAAACTCACCCAACAATAGCAAAATGAACATTCTTCTCAAGCACCCATGGAATATATACTAAGAGTATTTCCTGGGCCATAAAACAAACCTTGACAAATTTTTGGAAAATGAAATCATACGGAGTGTGTTCTTTGACCACAATGGAAGTAAACTTGAAATCAGTAACAGAAAATAACAGAAATTTTTTCAATATTGGAAACTAAACAATGCACTTCTAAATAATCCATGGGTCAATACAGGAAGTGCCAAGAATTAATTTTTAAAAACATTAAAATAAATAAAAATGAAAGTACAACATATCAAAATTTGTGGAACACAGCAAATCATGCAGAGAGGGAAATATACAGCACTCAATAATCTAAGCTTCCACCTCCAGAACCTAGAAAAAGAAGAGAAAAATAAGCACAAAGCAAACGGAAAGAAGAAAATAATAAAAATAAGAGCAGAAATCAAGAAACTGTAAACTTCTGACAGAAGCTAAATATGGATGAACCTTGAAGACACTATGCTAAGTGAAATAATCCAGTCAATAAAAAGATAAATATTTTATGTTTCCAGTTATATGAGGTACATAGAGTAGTCAAATTGATAGAAACAGAGGGTAATATGGTGGTTGCCAGGGGAGGGGAAGTGGGGAGTCATTGTTTAATCATTATGGAGTTTCAGTTTGAGAAGATGAAAAAGTCCTGGAGGTAGATGGTGGTGATGGTTGCACAACAATGTTAATGTACTTAATGTTACCAGTTACTGGACTGTACTTAAAAATGCCTTAAATGGAAAATTTTTTGTTATGTATATTTTACCACAATTTTTAAAATATACAAAAAAATCAAGAAAGTTGAACAAAAGGAAGGAAGGAAAGGAAGTCAATGAAACAGAATGCTGGTTTATTGAAAAAAGTCAATAAAATTGACAAGACAGTAACAGGAATAACAACAAAAAGAAAACATAAATTGCCAATATCAGGCATGAAACAAAATATATCACTACAGACCCTGCAGGCATCAAAAGTGTTATAAGGGAATTCCATGAACAACTCTATGAACAAAAATTGACAACATACATGAAATGGACCAATTCCTTGAAATGTACAAACTGCCACAACTCACATAATATGCAGTAGGTGATTCTAATAGTCTCACAACTATTAAGGAAATTATGTTTATAATTTAAAAAAACTTCCACAAAAGTAATGTCTAGACCCTGATGATTTCACCAGCGAATTGTTTAAAACTTTTAAAGAAGAATTCATACTGATTCTATACAATATATTTCACAAAAAATCAGAAAGGAAGAAATATTTCCCAATTCATTTTATAAAGCTATTAATACTAAATCCAGACAAAAATAGTACCAAAAAAAAAAAAAAAGAGAGAGAAGAAAACTAGAGCCTAATATCCTGGTAAGTATAGATGCAAAAATTTTAAACAAAATGTTAGCAATTGAATTTATCAACATGGAAAAAGAATTATACACCATGGCCAAGTGGACTTTATTCCAGGGATCCAAGCCTAATATGAAAAATCAATTAATGCAGTCTACCATATTAGCAGGCTAAAGAAGATCTCACAATTGCATCATTCAATGCAGAAACAATATTTGACAAAATTCAACACTCATTCATGATAAAAAAAAAAACTCTTCAGAAAAGTGGGAATAGAGGAGGACTTCCACAACTTGATGAAAGAACACCTTTAAAGACTGTATGGTTAACATTATACTTAATGGCAAAAGACGGAATTCTTTCCCCCTAAGATCAGAAACAAGGTGAAGATGTCTGATCTCATCACTTTTATTCAACAAAGGGCTGGAAGTTCTGGTCAGTGCAATAAGGCAAGAAAAGGAAATTAAAGTAAAAAATGAGTTTGGCAAGCTCATAGGATACAAGACAAACATACAAAAAGAAAGTGTATTTCTATATACTAGCAATGGACACATGGACACCAAAATTAAAAATCTCTACTATTCACAGTGACAAAAATGAAATACTTAGTTATAAAAATAAGAAAACATGAACAGGATTTGTATGCTGAAATGCTGATAAAGGAACTGAGAAGATCTAAATAAATGGAGAGACATACCATGTTCACGGGTTGGAAGACCCAACGTAGTAAACATATCATTCTCCTCAAATTGATATACAGGTTTAACACAATTCTTATCAAAATCCCAGGAAGATATTTTGCTGATGTGGATTAGTTTATATGGAAAGGCAAAGAAACTAGAACGATGAGGACAAGTTTGAAAAAGAAGAGTAAGAAGAATCAGTGTACCTGGTTTCAGTGTTACTACAGTAATAATAACCTGTGATATCAGTGGAGAGATAGACACAGAGATCAATGGAACTAAATAGAAAACCCCAAAATCTACCCGCTCAATTATGCTCAACTGATTTTTAACAAAGATGCAAAACGAATTCAATGGAAGAACAGCCTTTTCAACAAATGATTAAGGAGCAGTTAGACATTCATGGCCAAAAAATATTCCCTCAAAACAACCACCAAAAAGCTCAACCTAAATATCACACCTACAAAAATTTAGTCAAGATAGAAGAATGTGTATTTAGTGTAAAGTATAAAATTATAAAAGTGTTAGAAAAAAATTGAAAAAAATTTTGGGTCTAGGGCTAAGCAAAAAAAATAAATTTACATTTGACACCAAACTTATAATCCATAAAAGAAAAAATTGATAAATTGGACTTGATCAGAATTTAAAACTTTGTTTTGGGACCTAGTGCTTGAAAGATGAGAAGAAAAGCTGTAGCCACAGAGAAAATAGTTGAAAATTGCATATCTTACAAAAAGCTAAAATATAGAACATATACAGAATACTCAAAACTTAAAAGTGAAAAATATCAAGCAATCCAATCAGAAAATGTACAAAAGACAAGGACATACATTTCACCAAGGCATCAGAGAATGTAGAGGTGGCACAGATCACATGCAAAAATGCTCAACATCATTAGTCATTAGGGAAATGCAAATTAAAATCCACAACAGATATTATTAAATACCTATCAGAATGGCTAAAATTAAAAAAAAAATACTGACAGCACCAAATGCTGAATACTCATACATTGCTGATGGGAATGTAAAATTGTACAATACAATTAACCTTTTTAATTTGATATAATTGTAGATTCACGTGATTGTGTAAAATAATACAGAGAGATCCCATGTACCCTTTACAAACCTCTCCCAATGGTAACGTCGTGCAAAACTATAGTATGATATCACAACTAGGATATTGACATTTATGCAGGCAAGATACAGAACATTTCTATCACCTTAAGGTTTCTCCACGTTGCCTTTTATAGCCATAACAATTTCACTCCCTTCTTTCTTATAAGGCAACCACTCATCTGTTCTCCATTTCTATAATTTTGACATTTCAAAATGTTATATAAATGGAACCATACAATGTGTAACCTTTTGGAATTAGCTTTTTTCCCTCAGAATAATTTTGAGACTCATACAAGTTGTTATGTGTATTGATAGTTTGTCCCTATATATTGCTGGGTGTGTATTACCCCTGGTGTGGATTA
Source organism: Balaenoptera acutorostrata (assembly GCF_949987535.1). Lineage (NCBI taxonomy): Eukaryota > Metazoa > Chordata > Mammalia > Artiodactyla > Balaenopteridae > Balaenoptera > Balaenoptera acutorostrata. The sequence goes on from NC_080072.1 coordinate 19,192,778, forward strand.
CCACAGGTCATTGAGTCTTTCACCCATTTAAAGACTTCTGAGTTGTTTCTAGTTTGGGGCTATTATGAATAAAGATGCTGTGAACATTTATTACAGGTTTTTGTGGAATATAAATTTTCATGTCTCTGAAATATATGTCCAGTGTGTAACAGCTGGATCATATTACTAGTTGCATGTTTAGTTTTCACAGAAACTGCCAAATCGTTTTGCAAAGTGTCTGCTATAGACTGAATGTGTCCTCTCAAAATTCATATGTTGAAGCCCTAATCCCTAATGTGACTGTATTTGGAAAAAGACCTGTGAAGAGCTGATAAAGGTTAAATGAGGTCATAAGGGTGGGACCCTAATCTTATAGAGCAGGTGCTCTTGTAAGAAGATGAAGAGATACCAGAACTCTCTCTCTCCACCATGCAAGGACCCATGAAATGGTGGCCAGCTGCAAGCCAACAAAACAGCTTTCACTGGAAACCAAACTGACCAGTAGGTTGATCTGGACCTCCCAGTCTCCAGAATTATGAGAAATAAATTTCTGCTCTTTAACCTACACAGTCTATAATGGTATTCTGTTATGGCAACCTGAGCTGACAAATACCACCGCTGATGGGAATGTAAAATAGTACAAAAAATTGTAAAATTGTAAAATTAACCTGTGGTAATCCACACTAGGGGTAATACACACTCAGCAATATATAGGGACAAACTATCAATACACATAACAACTTGTATGAGTCTCAAAATTATTCTGAGGGAAAAAAGCTAATTCCAAAAGGTTACATATTGTATGGTTCCATTTATATAACATTCTTGAAATGTCAAAATTATAGAAATGGAGAACAGATGAGTGGTTGCCTTATAAGGAAGAAGGGAGTGAAACTATTATGGCTATAAAAGGCAACATGGAGAAACCTTAAGGTGATGGAAATGTTCTGTATCTTGCCTGCATCAATGTCAATATCATAGTCGTGATGTCATACTATAGTTTTGCACGATGTTACCACTGGGAGAGGTTTGTAAAGGGTACATGGGATCTCTCTGTATTATTTTACACAATCACGTGAAACTACAATTATATCAAATTAAAAAGTGAATCTACAATTATATCAAATTAGAAAGTGAATCTACCATTATATCAAATTAAAAAGTCAATTTTTAAAAGTAAAAACGATAGGAAAAACATGTCTAACAAAGAAGGACATTACATCTAGAGGTAAAAGAAATTAATAACATTTTAGGAAGGATTTGAAAGGCATGGTGGAATAAGTAGTGAGATGATTGCTTAACATATGATACGGGAGGTGATTCCAGGTTAAAAGTGGGAGAATATGGCATGGCCTCTACTCTGAAATAATATACTATTTAGCAGGGGACACAGAGTAGCAGAATTAGAAGAAATAAGTTTGATAGCTAAGTTAGTTTTATTTAGAAAATAGAAATCTGAAAATTATAATAAAGTGTTCTGGCATCTTGATATCCTTCAACTTGATTAATTTTAGAATGATTGAATATTAACAAAACTTGCTGTGCTAAACTCAATGTTTAGTCCTCTTTGTTTATTATATAAAGCTATACAAGGTACATAACACTTTGATATCATTTTGTATCTTTCTGAACCATGAGTTAGAGTATGAACCAATTATCTAATCTTCTTATAGAGTTAACAGTTAAATTAATGGTGCATAAAAAGGATGTACTAATTTATTTACACTAAATTGTGAGAAACAAAGATTGTGACTGATGACTGTTGAAAATGTGCTTTTAAGTGCATTTTCTGGCTTTGAGAAGTCCAAATAGAAATAAAAACGATGACATTGGCTCTGTGTATATCTAAGCAAAAGTGTCAATCCACGCTTAGTAGGCTGAGTTTGCAATCCAAAAATTAGTCTTCCTAAACTGCATGGCTCCCTACTCCGCAGCGAAGCTGGCCAACAAGGTACCGTTGGTCAAGTTGCAGAGATTCAGTCATCAGAACTGTGCTGACAATTCTGGTGCAGAATGGAATTCGGTGTAACCAGCGCATTGATCTTTAGAATTTGCAGTGCTAGCAGGAGCACAGTGTATTTTGTAGGTAAGGTCAGCAACTGTAGCACTAAACTGCACTTTGGAACGAATAGCAGAGTGGCACTTTTGAGACCATAACTGCTGATATAACTTTCTGCTTTCTAAGCATAGGTCAAATCTGAGAATCAAAACCAGAGGGAAATATTAGGAGAAGGATTCATAAATCTCATGCTTACCTGACAATGAACTTTAAATTAAATTTTATTTTATCTATGAGAGGCATCTACACATTATATATGTATATATATGTGTATATATATAATTATATATAGTATATATAATCTATAATGTATAAACATGTGTATAAAATATCATAAGCTTTTGATATGTAAGGGACATGTTCTGCTCATACTTTCATGCCCAATCATGCTAATAATAAATATGAAGTAGGATCTAATATAGTAATAGTAGAAAATTATTATTTTAATGAAAATTTGTGGTATTTAATGTTAAGTGAACTGAATGGTGATTTGCTGTGGTGAACACATAATACATATTATCATTAAAACTGAGAGTGATTTGTGGATCCTCCTTTTAATATATGTTACATCCAAACTGTAGTCCCTGGGCCAACAGCCTCAATGTATTTGAGAATATGTTAGAAATGCATATTCTCAAACCCAGCCTCAGACCCACTGAATCAGAATTTGAATAACAAGATCTCCAGGTGGTTTTGTTTGTGTGTTAAGTTTAGAAGCACTGCTCTGAGTTGCATATTCTCGAAACTTATACTGGGATACTGGGGATAATATCTTTACTGCAGGATGCCTATGAGTGACAATATAGTAAAATATGTGGAAGTGCCTTTTTGAGAAGGGAAAAAGCTAGGATTGAAATAAGCAATGGAAGGTAAAGTAAAGGTAAGCTAAGTTCGTCTCTGTTTTTTTTCTTTTAAGGTAGAGCAGGCATAAGGCTGGGCCAGTTATTAAACTATCATGTTTCAGCTCCAAATCTCTGTGATGATGGGGCTCTTCCTTCACCAGCTGTCTTACTCAAAGTTTCTGCCAATGGGCAGTACTAGTAGGAAATTGAAAATCAGGTGGAGGGCAGAAAAGACTAGTTCTTTCCTTCATTTTTGTTCCCGTCAACATCATCTCAGAATCCCAGAAATATCCTTCACCTCAGTAGCAGCTGTTGTTTCCAACCTCCAGCGTTCTTTCTAAAAGATTGTCTTCTCCAAGTTTCTGTTAACTCCAACCACTGCCCTTTATTCTCCCAAGCCTTAGGGATGATAGCTGCTTCCTTCCGTTATTATCTCTGGTTCATTTAGTGCTTTCTTTTACTTTTCAGCCCTTGGATACATGCCTAAGAAATTGCCTATGTTAAATTATATCTATTGAAATGCATAGTGTGGTTTTGGTGTTCTTGAATGCATCTTAACTGATATGAAGGTCAACAAGCTGGAGTAGCTAATTATAATAACTGGTGTTTAAACATATTTTTTCATAATGCTTTAAAATGTATCATGACTCTGTACTTATGTAGGCTTTGTGGTTTTTTAGGATTGTACAATTTCTCCATTGTATCACATAATATTTTAAAACATTATGATATCCTGTAACAGATTCTTTGCTATATACTCACTAACCAGTGATGATAACACCAAGAATAAAGAGGACAGTGACTGACATTTATTAAGCGCTTTCTTCCAGGCACTTTAAATGGATTTCACATTTAATCCTCACCCGGAGTCCTATAAAGTAGATTTTATTATAATCCTAATTTGACAGATGAGGACACTGAGGCTCCAACAGATTGAGTAACTTGTCTAAAATCACATAGCCAGAAAATTGTGAAACTGAGAATCAATCCATTTGTCTGACTACAAAGCCCTAAGACCCTACAGTCTTCTTTTCCAACCTTGTTTTCTTGTTTTCTGTGACTCTCATCCATTCATTCTTCAACTAACCACTCAGCCAATATTAAAGCAGTGCCTATTATCCTTCAGGCATTGGAGATACAGAGATAAATTAATCACCATTTCTGCCCTTAAGAATTTACTGCTTATTTGGATGATTTTAGCTTAAAGAGAGAAATGTAAAAGAACAGTAGAATTGCTTATGTACATTTCCACTGGGTATACAGTGGGGACAGACAGGACTATGTGAGCCGCGCTCTTGAGAAGATCAAATAAATACTATTGCAGGGGAACAGGTTTTCATGAGGATATAAAGGCAGTGGCAGAAATATTCTTCAGGAATTCCAGGGGGTGGACTCTGTCTGTCCCTCCAGGTAAGGACATGGCTGTACTAACATGGTGTCTTTGATTTACAAACCAGGAGGGTCCACTGTTAGTAAATCTTTCCTTAGATGAAAAGTCATAGATTTTTCATGTAATCATAAATATTAATATATAATATTAATAGTATATTATAATTATTAAATCCCACGTATTGTTGTAAGTATTTCTGTATATTCATTTATACTTTAAAAGTTATTATTAGATAAAAATGATGTTTTCCTTATTTTATGGATGAAGAAAGGAAGACACATACAGATTGAGAAACTCAGGCATAGTCACATAGCTGGTAAGGGCCAGTATAGCCCCTGCTCTTATCACTACTTATTTTCCAGAACAATGATATCAACCCTAGGTATAAAATGACAGGGCCACACTAAGCATTGAATAATCCAGAACTGGAAAGATCATACACTTTCTGAACAGTGTCACTGGCAGCTGCATGTCTCCTTTTGAAACTTTGGGGAACAAGGGAAGACTTCCTGAAATAATTGCTTTATTTGCTTTGACCTGCCTTTATAGTCCCTTTGCTTCCAACAATTTTGTATGCTTGGCTAATTAAATTCAGAACAAATCAAACGTTAAAAGATACTGCTATGAATGTGTGTGTGTGTGTGTGTGTGTGTGTGTGTGTGTGTGTGTGTGTTTGAGTGTAAACCCATACCTACCAGATATACTGCATTCCTAGCCACCGCTCAGGCAGAGCTGCATGCTTTATCCTTTCTCTCTTAGCCTTGTAGCACGGTTCTCCTCTACAAGTTGTCTTTTTCCCTTACAGAAAAGCAGCAACCTATTTTAGCCATCTTATGAAAAGGAGGTTACTTGGATGGATTCAGTTCAGCTCTTGGTAAAATGGAAAAGCCGTTATAAATCACGTTGCTTTCTCTATCTTTGCATCTCTTATGTTCTCTGGATCCACCACTGTGTCCTCTCATTTTCATTTGGAACATTCTTGGCTTACTTGCTGAACTAACTCTCAGGGAGCCAGAGAGCTATGCAAATCTCATATCTATCATCCCAGTTTGGCAGACCCTTGGTAGGCAGGCCACTTCATGGGTCACCTAAATGCCCACGCTTGAGCCTTTGGAGCAGGGGTTCATCACTCATGGATTGGGTGTGTCTGCAAGCACTGGGCAGCCTCTGACAGCCCCCTGAGTGGTGCAGCGACCAGTTTTCCTAACACTATTCCAGGGGGCTACTCAAGGAACCACAGCAAATTCAGAAGAACCCTAACTTAATAACAATCTTTTCTTCCCAGCTTCTAATACTGGCCAGACCTTGTCACTTAGTTCTTGCCCTGTAGGCTCTAGTATCCAACTGGCTCTAGGAAGCATCTTCTTCCTATGACGGTAAACACCATGATTGTTATAGTATTGCAATCTGGACTGTCCTCCCAGCTCCACATATGGGAATCTCATCTCTTCCTTATGGCTCCACTCAAATGCCACTCCTTCCATGAAAATGCCTGGTGAAAAAGACAGTGTATAATTTTTCTGTTCTACAGAAGAGGGCTGTGTTCCTGGAGTCATGGGGCAGGAACCAGGACAGCCAGGAATCAAAAAATGTTTGTTTACTGAAAACATGAGTGCAACTCCTTGATTTGGTTTAGTTAATTTATCTTATTGTGTTTTGTTGGGATTTAGAGGGCATTGCCTCATCTTGACTTCTATTACATTATTAGAGAGCCTGCCTTTGGTATTATTCTTATTTAAATGTTAACAACATTTGTTTGGGAGTTTGTATGCTAGTGGATGCATGTTGACCTTTAATGATCATTCCTCTGTTTTCCAGTTGCATGAAAACTATGGAATTAATAATTAATCCAGAAGTTTTCAGGTACCAATATCAGACTCTCATTTATGGCAGGGTTATCCAACTTTTTCTCCTATCACAGAGCACTGTAAGTAATAACATACATAAGGCACACTGGGGTAAACAGAAGAGTCTGCTGGCAGTAACAGCCCCTTGGCTGCTTCAGGGGATGAGGCAAACAGTACATCAGTGCACTCATCACCCACTGTACCAGCATGCTGGGCATCCAGTTGGGGAGATTTGATTATGCTATAGACAATTTAGAAACCTGCCTTCCCAATTTTTTTTTTTTTAAATCAGGGGCTATTATTTAGCTACCCTTAAGTTATACTAAGTCTCAAAATTCAGATACACCATTTCCTATCTATAGTGAGTGAATTTCAGGAAACCAAGAACAGCAGTGGAGCCAAAATACTAGAGGAAGACAAATTTCTGAATGGTCTCTCTCCAATTCCTAGTAAAAATCTTTACAGATGCTCAATAAATACTCGTTGACTTAAAGTACACCATCTGCTCTAGTACTTTGCTGCGTGTTCTTTTTCTCCTCTTTTTGTATGGATAGAATTGAAAATTCTTCACATTGGTCCTGGCACATTGCAGATGCCTTCAGGTGTAGACAACCTGTCTATTATTGTAGGGTGCTCCACCCTCGTCATTTATACCTGCCATTTTCACGTTGTTTATCAGACATGTACAACCTCATTTGTTTCTGTGCACAGCTCCTTTTTCATTTACTAAAGATCTGTGGCAGGTACTGATTGTTTTATGTCCCACAAAAATCTGCCTTCTGTCTTCTTCCTTAGAACAGTAACCTGATATTTTTTTCTCAGAAAAGATGGTCTAGGTCAGTGGTCCCCAACATTTTTAGCACCAGGGACCGGTTTCGCAGAAGACAATTTTTCCATGGACCAGGGTAGGGGTGTGGTTTCTGGATGATTCAAGAGCATTACATTTATTGTGTACTTTATTTCTATTATTATTACATTGTAATATATAATGAAATAATTATACAACTCACCATAATGCAGAATCAGTGGGAGCCCTGAGTTTGTTTTCACTTGCCACTCACTGATAGGGTTTTGATATGAGTCTGCAAGCAATTGATTATGGTCTCTGTGCAGTCAAACCTCTCTGCTAATGATAATCTGTATTTGCAGCCGCTCCCCAGTGCTGGCATCACCGCCTCAGCTCCACCTCAGATCATCAGGCATTAGATTCTCATAAGGAACACTCAACCTAGATCCCTCACATGCTCAGTTCACAGTAGGGTTCGCGCTCCTATGAGAATCTAATGCCACTGCTGATCTGACAGGAGGCGGAGCTCAGGCGGTAATGTGAGTAATGGGGAGCGGCTATAAATACAGATGAAGCTTCGCTTGCTCACTCACCCACTGCTCACCTCCTGCTGTGCAGCCTGGTTCCTAACAGGACACAGACCGGTAGGGGTACATGCCAGGGGATTAGGGACACCTGGTCTAGGTTATTGATCTAAAGATAGGCACATAGCTATTCTAACAAATGAGACATGATAGCTGTCTAATGGGGGTGTCCCTTAGAAAAGACTTTTGCTCAAAGAAGGTGAGAAGGAAGTGACTCTGTATTTTGAAGCATCCTTGCTTCCTGTCTTTGAATACAGTATGATGATGAAATGTTCACATGATACTGTTGCAATCATGAGAGGAAGCTTGTTGAGTTAATAAACTTTCACAAGCAATTGTCAACCTACCAGTGTTTTGTCAGATGAGAACACCTAGTTTTAATTTTTTTTAATTTAATTTTTGGCCACACCGTACAGCATGCAGGATCTTAGTTCCCCGACCAGGGATCAAACCAGTGCCCCCTGCATTGGGAGCGCAGAGTCTTAACCACTGGACCACCAGGGAAGTCCCGAACACCTATTTTTTAAGCCTTCTTAGGTTTTAAGTTACTTGGCGCCACACCACATTGTGATTAACGATGAAGTGTGATTAAACAGTCATTATACTATGAGTCTCCCATGACTCTTGTGATATTTTCCATTTAGAATTCTTCAGATTCAGATTTCCTGATGGGCACTGACTGCCCATACATTTTAAAATTTAATTAAAGAAATGTTTATTATCTCACGTCTCTGTTAGACTGTGAATTGATCAAGGATGATGTTTAATTTATCTTTGCATGTCTGACATTTTGATGAAACATATAATAAATACTCAGTAAATTCTTCTTGAATAAACTTATATTTTTCTAATTGTGTGCAAGGCATTGTGTTAAATATCAGAGACATAAATATGAATATAAAATGCTGATTTCACTGAATGAGGTATTCCATAATTTAGATGATTTTTGAATTTTTTTTCCTTTCCAAAATGCTGTAAAAATTTTGAGGACAGAGTCTATGTCTACTTCATTGTTATAAATTATAGAATTCCTAGTATAGGTTCTTATATCTATAAGGTCCTGAAAATCCAAGGGAACTTAATAAACATGTGTCAAATAAATATCTCAGTAACGGCCCACCCCATTATTATATCTGAACTCTGTGACAATTGCCTTAGGAAATTATTGTCCTTACGTTCTGTTTGGTTGAGTAACTTTTTTTTTTAATATCTTTATTGGAGTATAATTACTTTACAATGGTGTGTTAGTTTCTGCTTTATAACAAAGTGAACAGCTATACATATCCATATATCCCCAAATCTCCTCCCTCTTACGTCTCCCTCCCACCCACCCTATCCCACCCCTCTAGGTGGTCACAAAGCACCGAGCTGATCTCCCTGTGCTCTGTGGCAGCTTCCCACTAGCTACCTATTTTACATTTTGTAGTGTATATATGCCCATGCCATTCTCTCACTTCGGCCAAGCTTACCCTTCCGCCTCCCCATGTCCTCAAGTCCATTCGCTACATCTGCATCTTTATTCCTGTCCTGCGCCTAGGTTCTTCAGAACCTTTTTTTTTTTTTTTTTTTAGATTCCATATATATGTGTTAGCATACAGTATTTGTTTTTCTCTTTCTGACTTACTTCACTCTGTAGAACAGACTGTAGGTCCATCCACCTCACTACACATAACTCAATTTCCTTTCTTTTTATGGCTGAGTAATATTCCATTGTATGTATGTGCCACATCTTCTTTATCCATTCATCTGTTGATGGACACTTAGGTTGCTTCCATGTCCTGGCTATTGTAATTAGAGCTGCAATGAACATTGTGGTACATGACTCTTTTTGAATTATGGTTTTCTCAGGGTATATGCCCAGTAGTGGGATTGCTGGGTCGTATGGTAGTTCTATTTTTAGTTTTTTAAGGAACCTCCATACTGTTCTCCATAGTGGCTGTATCAATTTACATTCCCACCAACAGTGCAGGAGGGTTCCCTTTTCTCCACACCCTCTCCAGCATTTATTGTTTCTAGATTTTTTGATGATGGCCATTCTGACCGGTGTGAGATGATATCTCATTGTAGTTTTGATTTCCATTTCTCTAATGATTAATGATGTTGAGCATCCTTTCATGTGTCTGTTGGCAATCTGTATATCTTCTTTGGAGAAATGTCTATTTAGGTCTTCTGCCCATTTTTGGATTGGGTTGTTTGTTTTTTTGTTATTGAGCTGCATGAACTGCTTGTAAATCTTGGAGATTAATCCTTTGTCAGTTGCTTCATTTGCAAATATTTTCTCCCATTCTGAGGGTTGTCTTTTGGTCTTGTTTATGGTTTCCTTTGCTGTGCAAAAGCTTTTAAGTTTCATTAGGTCCCATTTGTTTATTTTTGTTTTTATTTCCATTTCTCTAAGAAGTGGGTCAAACATTTATGCCATAGAGTGCTCTGCCTGTGTTTTCCTCTAAGAGTTTTATAGGGTCTGGACTTACATTTAGGTCTTTAATCCATTTTGAGTTTATTTTTGTGTATGGAGTTAGGGAGTGTTCTAATTTCATTCTTTTACATTTAGCTGTCCAGTTTTCCCACCACCACTTATTGAAGAGACTATCTTTTCTCCATTGTATGTTCTTGCCTCCTTTATCAAAAATAAGGTGACCATATGTACGTGGGTTTATCTCTGAGCTTTCTATCCTAGTCCATTGATCTATATTTCTGTTTTTGTGCCAGTACCATACTGTCTTGATTATTGTAGCTTTGTAGTATAGTCTGAAGTCTGGGGGCCTAATTCTTCCAGCTCTGTTTTTCTTTCTCAAGATTGCTTTGTCTATTCGGGGTCTTTTGTGTTTCCATAAAAATTGTAAAATTTTTTGTTCTAGTTCTTTGAAAAATGCCATGGGTAGTTTGATAGGGATTGCAGTGAATCTGTAGATTGCTTTGGGTATTATAGTCAGTTTCACAATGTTGATTCTTCCAATCTAAGAATATGGTATATCTCTTCATCTGTTTGTATCATCTTTGATTTTTTTCTTCAGTGTCTTATAGTTTTCTGCATACAGGTCTTTTGTCTCCTTAGGTAGGTTTATTCCTAGGTATTTTATTCTTTTTGTTGCAGTGGTAAATGGGAGTGTTTCCTTAATTCCTCTTTCAGATTTTTCATCATTAGTGTATAGGAATGCAAGAGATTTCTGTGCATTAATTTTTTTTTTTTTTTTAAGGATTTTCTTATTTATTTATTTATTTATTTATTTATTTTTGGCTGTGTTGGGTCTTCGGTTCGTGCGAGGGCTTTCTCCAGTTGCGGCAAGCGGGGGCCACTCTTCATCGCGGTGCGGGGACCGCTCTTCATCGCGGTGCGCGGGCCTTTCTCTATCGCGGCCCCTCCCGTCACGGGGCACAGGCTCCAGACGCGCAGGCTCAGCAATTGTGGCTCACGGGCCCAGCTGCTCCGTGGCATGTGGGATCTTCCCAGACCAGGGCTCGAACCCGTGTCCCCTGCATTAGCAGGCAGATTCTCAACCACTGCGCCACCAGGGAAGCCCTGTGCATTAATTTTGTATCCTGCTACTTTACAAAATTCATTGATTAGATCTAGTAGTTTTCTGGTAGCATCTTTAGTATTCTCTATATATAGTATGTCATCTGCAGTGACAGCTTTACTTCTTCTTTTCTGATTTGGATTCCTTTGATTTCTTTTTCTTCTCTGATTGCTGTGGCTAAAACTTGCAAAACTATGTTGAATAATAATGCTGAGAGTGCACAACCTTATCTTGTTCCTGATCTTAGAGGAAATGGTTTCAGTTCTTCACCATTGAGAATGATGTTGGCTGCAGGTGTGTCATATATGACCTTATTATGTTGAGGTAGTTTCCCTCTATGCCTACTTTATGGAGGGTTTTTATCATAAATGGCTGTTGAATTTTCTCAAAAGCTTTTTCTGCATCTGTTGAGATGATCATATGGTTTTTCTCTTCAATTTGTTAATAAGTTTTATCACATTGATTGATTTGCATATATTGAAGAATCCTTGCATTCCTGGGATAAACCCCCCTTGATCATGGTGTATGATCCTTTTAATGTGCTGTTGGATTCTGTTTGCTAGTATTTTGTTGAGGGTTTTTACACCTATGTTCATCAGTGATATAGGCCTGTAGTTTTCTTTCTTTGTGACATCTTTGTCTGGTTTTGGTATCAGGGAGATGGTAGCCTTGTAGAATGAGTTTCGGAGTGTTCCTCCCTGTGCTATATTTTGGAAGAGTTTGAGAAGGATAAGTGTTAGCTCTTCTCTAAAAGTTTGATAGAATTCGCCTTTGAAGCCATCTGGTCCTGGGCTTTTGTTTGTTGGAAAATTTTTAATCACTGTTTCAATTTCAGTGCTTGTGATTGGCCTGTTTATATTTTCTATTTCTTCCTGGTTCAGCCTCAGAAGGTTGTGCTTTTCTAAGAATTTGTCCATTTCATCCAGGTTGTGCATTGTATTGGGATATAGTTGCTTGTACTAATCACTCATGATCATTTGTATTTCTGCAGTGTCAGTTGTTACTTCTCCTTTTTCATTTCTAATTCTATTGATTTGAGTCTTCTCCCTTTTTACCTTGATGATTCTGGCCAATGGTTTATCAATTTTGTTTATCTTCTCAAAGAACCAGCTTTTAGTTTTATTGATCTTTGCTATCATTTCCTTCATTTCTTTTTCATTTATTTCTGGTCTGATTGTTATGATTTCTTTCCTTCTGCTACCTTTGGGGTTTTTTTGTTCTTCTTTCTCTAATTGCTTTAGATGTAAGGTTAGGTTGTTTATTTGAGATGTTTCTTATTTCTTGAGGTAGGACTGTATTGCTCTAAACTTCCATCTTAGAACTGCTTTTGCTGCATCCTATGGTTTCTGGCTCATCGTGTTTCCATTGTCATTTGTTTCTAGATATTTTTTGATTTCCTCTTTGATTTCTTCAGTGATCACTTGGTTATTAAGTAGTGTATTGTTTAGCTTCCATATATTTGTATTTTTTACAGATTTTTTTCCTGTAATTGATATCTAGTCTCATAGCGTTGTGGTCAGAAAAGGTACTTGATATGATTTTAATTTTCTTAAATTTACCAAGGCTTGATTTATGACCCAAGATATGATCTATCCTAGAGAATGTTCCAGGAGCACTTGAGAAGAAAGTGTATTCTGCTGTTTTTGGATGGAATGTCCTATAAATATTAATTAAGTCCATCTTGTTTAATGTATCATTTAAAGCTTATGTTTCCTTATTTATTTTCATTTTGGATGATCTGTCCATTGATGAAAGTGGGGTGTTAAAGTCCCCTATTGTGATTGTGTTACTGTCAATTTCCCCTTTAATGGCTGTTAGCATTTGCCTTATGTATTGCGGTACTCCTATGTTGGGTGCATAAATTTTTCCAATTGTTATATCTTCTTCTTGGATTGATCCCCTCATCATTATGTAGTGTCCTTCTTTGTCTCTTGTAATTGTCTTTATTTTAAAGTCTATTTTGTCTGATATGAAAATTGCTACTCCAGCTTTCTTTTGGTTTCCCTTTGCATGGAATATCTTTTTCCATCCCCTCACTTTCAGTCTGTTTGTGTCCCTAGGTCTGAAGTGGGTCTCTGGTAGACAGCATATATACAGGTCTTGTTTTTGTATCCATTTAGCCAGTCTGTGTCTTTTTGTTGGATCATTTAATCCATTTACATTTAAGGTAGTTATTGATATGTATGTTCCTATTACCATTTTCTTAATTGTTTTGGGTTTGTTATTGTAGTTCTTTTCCTTCTCTTGTGTTTCCTGCCTAGAGAAGTTCCTTTAGCATTTGTTGTAAAGCTGGTTTGGTGGTGCTGATTTCTCTTAGCTGTTGCTTGTCTGTAAAGTTTTTAATTTCTCCGTTAAATCTGAATGAGATCCTTGCTGGGTAGAGTAATCTTGGTTGTAGGTTTTTCCCTTTTATCACTTTAAATATGTCACTCCACTCCCTTCTGGCTTGCCGAGTTTCTGTTGAAAGATCAGCTGTTAACCTTATGGGGATTCCCTTGTATATTATTTGTTGTTTTTCCCTTGCTGCTTTTAATATTTTTTCTTTGTATTTAATTTTTGTTAGTTTGATTAATATGTGTCTTGGCATGTTTCTCCTTGGCTTTATCCTGTATGTGACTCTCTGACCTTCCTTGACTTGATTGACTATTTCCTTTCCCATAGTAGGTAAGTTTTCAACTATAATCCCTTCAAATATTTTCTCAGTCCCTTTCTTTTTCTCTTCTTCTTCTGGGACCCCTAGAATTTGAATGTTGGTGTGTTTAATGTTGTCCCAGAGGTCTCTGAGACTGTCCTCCATTCTTTTCATTCTTTTTTCTGTATTCTGCTCTGTGGTAGTTATTTCCACTATTTTATCTTCCAGGTCATTTATCCATTCTTCTGCCTCAGTTATTCTGCTATTGATTCCTTCTAGAGAATTTTTAATTTCATGTATTTTGTTGTTCTTCATTGTTTGTTTGCTCCTTAGTTCTTCTAGGTCCTTGTTAAACGTTTCTTGTATTTTCTCCATTCTATTTCCAAGATTTTGGATCATCTTTACTGTCATTACTCTGAATTCTTTTTCAGGTAGACTGCCTATTTCCGCTTCATTTGTTTGGTCTGGTGGGTTTTTACCTTGCTCTTTCATCTGCTTTGTGTTCCTCTGTCTTCTCATTTTGCTTAACTTACTGTGTTTGGGGTCTCCTTTTTGCAGGCTGCAGGTTTGTAGTTCCTGTTGTTTTTGGTATCTGTCCCCCAGTGGCTAAGTTTGGTTCAGTGGGTTGTGTAGACTTCCAAGTGGAGGGGACTGGTGCCTGTGTTCTGGTGGATGAGGTTAGATTTTGTCTTTCTGGTGCACAGGACCACATCCGGTGGTGTGTTTGGGGGCGCCTGTGAGCTTATTATGATTTTAGGCAGCCTCTCTGCTAATGGGTGGGGTTGTGCTCCTGTTTTGCTCGTTGTTTGGCATGGGGTGTCCAGCACTAGAGCTTGCTGGTTGTTGAGTGGAGCTGGGTCTTAGCAGTGAGATGGAGATCTCTGGGAGAGCTCTCACCATTTGATATTATGTGGAGCCGGGAGGTCTCTCGTAGACCAATGTCCTGAACTTGGCTCTCCCTCCTCAGAGACACAAGCCTGACACCTGGACGGAATGCCAAGACCCTTTCAGCCACCCGGCTCAGAAGAAAAGGGAGAAAAAAAGAAAGAAAGAGAGACAGAGAGAGAGAGAGGAAGGAAGGAAATGAAGGGAGGAAGGAAGGGAGGAGGAAAGAAGGAAAGAAAGAAAAGTTAAATAAAGTTATTAAAATAAAGAATAAAAAATTATTATAAATAAAAAAATTAAAAAGTAATAAAAAAAAGGAAGAAAGAAAGAAACAAGAGAGCAACCAATCCCAAAACACCAGTGATAGAAAGCACTAAACACTATCCAAAAAAAAAAAGGAGAGACAGAACCCTAGGACAAATGGTAAAAGCAAAGCTATACAGACAAAATCACACAAAGATGCATACACATACACACTCACAAAAAGAGAAAAAGGAAAAAAAAAATATATATATATCTATATATTCAAAAAAGGTAAGAGAGTAACCAAATCAATAAACAAATCTAGTAATGATAATAAACTCTAAATACTAAACTAAGATAAACATAAAACCAGAAACAAATTCGATGCTGAAAGCAAACCCCAAGCCTACAGTTGCTCTCAAAATCCACTGCCTCAATTTTTGGATAATACATTGTCTATTCAGGTATTCCACAGATGCAGGGAACATCAAGTTGATTGTGGAGAATTAATCCGCTGCTCCTGAGGCTGCTGGGAGAAGTTTCCCTTTCTCTTCTTTGTTCGCACTACTCCTGGTGTTCAGTTTTGGATTTTGTCCTGCCTCTGCCTGTAGGTTGCCTCATGACATCTGTTTCCCTCCCAGACAGGACGAGGTTAAAGGAGCAGCTGATTAGGGGGCTCTGGCTCACTCAGGCCAGGGGATGGGAGGGATACGGAATGCAGGGCGAGCCCGCGGTGGCAGAGACTGGCGTGACGTTGCAACAGCCTGAGGCACGCCGTGTATTCTCCCAGGGAAGTTGTCCCTGCATCACAGGACCCTGGCAGTGGCAGGCTGTACAGGCTCCCGGGAGGGGCAGTGTGGATAGTGACCTGTGCTCGCACACAGGCTTCTTGGTGGCTGCAGCAGGAGCCTTAGCATCTCATACCTGTCTCTAGTGTCGATGCTGATATCCCAGGCTCGCGCCCGTCTCTGGAGCTTGTTTAGGTGGTGCTCTGAATCCCCTCTCCACCTGCACCCCGAAAGAATGGTCTCTTGCCTCTTAGGCAGTTCCAGACTTTTTCCCGGACTCCCTCCCGATTAGCTGTGGCGCACTAGCCCCCTTCATGCTGTGTTCCCGCAGCCAACCCCAGTCCTCATCCTGGGATCTGACCTCTGAAGCCCGAGCCTCTGCTCCCAGCCCCCGCCTGCCCCAGCAGGTGAGCAGACAAGCCTCTCAGGCTGGTGAGTGCTGGTTGGCACCCATCCTCTGTGCAGGAATCTCTCTGCTTTGCCCTCTGCACTGCTGTTGCTGTGCTTTCCTCTGTGGCTCCGAAGCTTACCCCCCTCCACCCCCACCCCGTCTCTGCCCGCGAAGGGGCTTCCTAGTGTGTGGAAACTTCTCCTCCTTCATAGCTCCCTCCCAGAGGTGTAGGTCCAATCCCTATTCTTTTGTCTCTGTTTTTTCTTTTTTCTTTTGCTCTACCCATGTACATGGGGAGTTTCCTGCCTTTTGGGAAGTCTGAGGTCTTCTGCCAGCATTCAGTAGGTGTTCTATAGGAGTTGTTCCACACGTAGATGTATTTCTGACGTATTTGAGGGGAGGAAGATGATCTCCACGTCTTACTCCTCTGCCATCTTGAAGCACCTCTGCTTGAGTTACTTTTATCATAATTCTCAAATGTTTTATTTTCATATTTTCTCTCTTCTTACATCCATTTCAAAGCTTGCCACTCTATTCCATATATAGCTTCATTTTTCTCTCTCTCTCTCTTTATATGTATATATATGTGTGTGTATGTCTCTGTGTGTGTATGTATGTATCCTTTCTCTGTTTGACAAGGATAAACTCTTCTATGCACAGTATGTCTCTTCTCTACAGTGTTAGCAATTTTATGTATTTGTCCCATAATATTTCACAAGTACCTTTATTACATCTGTCCTTTTAAATCATCATAGGGAAGTTTGAGAACATAATTTTACTTCCAACCTTCTTTCTTTGGTTTTTACATGAACTGAGCACTTTTTTCATACTTTTTGTTCTTTTGCAAATCTATTGCCCTTTACGTCTGGTAAGAAGTGAGGCTGGAAGTTGTCAGTTCTATGCTGGAGAATGACCAGAGGTGGTTTGAAATGACAGTTGATTCCATTTGTCTCTGATAATAAAAAGGAAAATAAGTCATTCTTACCCAAAGATGATTGTACCTGACAAGCAAAGCTTGTGGTTTATTAATAATTAAAAATATTTCTGTGTTCCTCTACTGATGGAATAGTTAGTTAATCGCTTGTTCAGGCAATACCAATGTACCACTTATTATTCATTAAAGATAAATGTAGTGTAATGGCCTTGAATTGCAATGTGTTACAATGAGATTACAAAGGGCATAAAAAGTTGATTCATTATTTAGGATTTGATTAAACTTCTCTACTGATCTCAGTGACGAGGATAACCCACTAGATCTCCACAGTGACACAGTGTTTTAATTTAAAAGGGTATTTTACTAGCTGGGGGCTAGTTTTAAATAGTATTTAAATTAGGAGCGGGGTATGATGCTCAAGACAGTGACTAAACTGAAGGCTCTGCTTCAAGGGTTAATTTGAGTTTCTTAGAGGAGATGTGACACCCAGGAGTGATGCATGCATTCTCTAGGACTTTCTTCAGTTCTAGTGTGACACCAGCTTAGGCTGTTGCTTTTAGCACATCCTCTGCTGGGTCATTACAGTTCAGCCAAGTTTCATTCAAGAGCTTTATGTTCAGATAACATTCCCCCCCCCCCCCCACTCTCAACAGAGTTGGTTGAGTTTTTTTAGAGGCCGTATGAATGATTCATTCCCTTTTCTCTCTGATTCTTTTGAATCTTTTTACTCAGATTAGGGCAAATATGAGGGAAAAGTAGACTTTTCTTCAATTCTTGTTCTAAGTTTTTTCCTGCCCTCAATGCTACCAGACATGAAAACTCTCAGCTGAGAAATCACCTCTCCCTTCTTTTTGGGACTTAATCTTTTCATTATAGACTGTACTACCTGCGTACTTTAATGACCTTTTATCTCGTTCTATTCAAGTGATGGCAGAAAAAGTAGGGAGAGAGAAGAAGAAAAGAATATCTATTCTGAGTAAGGATGGTCTCCAGGATTTCTCCAATGGATTCGTGTCCTGTGTGAGGCTCATCTAAGAAGAATGGGTTTTGATTTAGGTCAGGTTGCTATTGTCTTTGAGAACAGATGGACTTGAGCCTCAGTATGCAATAAAGAAGACTTAGTATCTCAGGGCATTTAAAATTCATAGTAACAGCTGCAATCAAGAAACCTGTGTTCTGTTGCATAAATAGTCATATCTTTGTTCTTTGCTATAGGAAATCATTTGTGTGTCTTCAGAAAGGAGTTCAGTAGTATCCTGCTACATAAAGATGCTATTATGGGAGGGAATTAACATGCCAATCCCCAAAATGTCACTTGGTAGCAGTGATACATCAAATCCAAGGCTGGATAAGGAATTCCTGACTTTAGAAACATTTATTGAGTGACTACTGCATACCAGACACAATATCAGACTTGAAGTCAATTATGTGATAAAGATAATGATGTAATACATACATTATTTTTATCCATTTTCAAAACCATTTGTCCTAAATGAACAATTTAAAATAAATATATAGAAAGTCAAAAAGGGATAATATGATGTGATAGATATAAGAAAGCAAGCGAAATAAAAGAATAATCTCATTGAAAATGGGACAGACTGCCTGTGACATTTCTCCAATGTTAGAATATAAACCATTTTAAAATGAGACAGTATTTGAAGATGTTGATATTTGCTGGATTTTTATTTTGTTAAATTTAGGAAGTTGTAGGTAATCTGTGCTGTATCTCACTCTGTACTACCTAAGCCTTGGATAAAGTATGGGGCCCTGCAGCAGATTTGGGGGAAAGTTTCCTTATTCTGAGTTGCAATTAATTATCCTTATTTTTCTGAAACTTCATTTCTCAAAGGCATAACAAGCACATCCTTATAGCTCAGCTCTCATCAGCATAAGAGGGAAATGCATTTTGCAATATACTTAGTTCTTACAGTGATTCCCTGAGAGTGATCAAATACTTGGGTTTGTTTCACAACCATTTATCTAATATTCCCAGGTGTGACTCAGGATGCATTGGTCACTCAGAAAACTTTCATACACGACATTTCAAGCTGCTGCTTCTGCCTCCTGTATTCATGTATTCACTCCAGTGTGAAAGAGTTAACACAGTTGTTTAGCCTTCTCTTGTGGAGATTACAAACTAGATAACGCAATTGGTGACTCAAATTCCTAAAGCCATTGTTAAACTTCTTGTGTCATTTAGGGTTCCAAATGTTCTCTGAGCATTTTGGCTGACTCAGTGTAGGTCTAGCTCTACCCATCTCAGAGACAATGGATCTGCTTTCCAGTGATAAACTTCCTTTTCTATTTTATGTTCTTCTTTGACTATGAGTGTCACATTTTCTACTGAAGTAGGATTTCAAATCACAGCCCTTCTCCCTAGTTTGTATTTATCTTTATTCATTAAACAATATGTACTGTGTTCCTCTTAGGTGTCAGATACTGTTCTAGGTGCAGGGATGCATCAGTAAGCACGGAGGAAAAAGGCTCCATTCTTACGGAGCTTACAATATACTGGGAGTTGACTAGAAGCAGTGGGGAAAGAAAAATAATAAACAAAGCAATCAAACACAGCAATTAGAATTATTCATAGAGTTATAAATGGTATGAACATAATTTGACTGAATCACGTAGTACAGAGCGGTAGGGTAGTTGTTTAGACTTAGTAGTCAGGGGAAGCTTTTCTGAGGCTGTGATATTTGAGCTGAAGTCTGAATGACATGAAATAACCATTCAAGCAAAGATCCAGGAGGAGAAGAAACAGCAAGGGCAAGTACCCTAGGATAGGGACAAGCTTGAACACTCCAATTACAAACAACAGGGCAGTGATGGCTAGAGAACCATGAGTGTGAGATGGAGTACCTCAGTTTTTGTTTCCAAATATCAGGCTCTGAGCCAAAGACTATGTGCACACATCTATTAGAAAGTGAGAAACCAGGGAGCAGAAGTAAGGCACTAGGGGAGTGGAGTGTAGTAGGCAGGCGAGCCAACATGAGGATGTGGAATCAAGCTGACTGCTAAGAGTGACTGTTTGCTTGACCTTAAAGGACCATCCTCTATAAATCATGTGAAAAACTGGAACTCAAAGGGAGAAAAATTATCCATCAACCACCTTTGCCAATTGATCAAGGGAGTTTGCACCAGAGGGTATTAATCCCCAGAACTTCTGGGATGTACATGCTTTAGACCAAGAGGAAGTCTTGTTTTTTCACACTTCAAAATCAATAGAGATGCACTGGGGCAGGAGGTGTGAGGCACATTGAGGGGAAGGATAAAGGAAGTTGCTATTAAGGTGCACCTGTGTGAATTCAGTCAGGGTCCAGCAAGAGCTGATGTCCCCAGTGGTGCTGAGAACAAGAGACCACAAGGGTCAGAAATGGTGTCTAAGCCATTTATTGCAGAGTGACATTCACGATGGCTTAAGAAAATTAATCAAGGAGCAGCAAAGTAGAGTTCACGGTACAAAGTCTTAGAGCTCTCAGATGAGTATACATTTTATCCTGAGTATGTTGGAAAGACACTGGATGTTACTAATCAGGGTAAAGACGTGATCTGTTTTATATTTTAAATAGATTCCTTTGGCTTTCATGTAGAGGATTGCTTGTCAAGGGGTAAGAGTGGAAGAGTTCACCAGAGCAGTAGTCAGCAGAGTATGACCCTAGGTCAAATCCTGCTCATCTCCTATGTTTGAAAATAAAATGTTATTGCAACACAACCACACTTATTCATACCCATGTTGTCTATGGCTCTTTTCACACAACTACAGCAGAGTTTAGTAATTGTAAGAGATACCATTTGTCCTCCAAAGCCTAAAATATTTGCTATTTGACTGTTCACAGAAAAAGTTTGCTGAACACTGCATGAGAGTAATCTTCCTTCGGCAGAGTCTGACGATGCTCCTTTCCTGCTAGTATCCTTCAGTGGTTATCTGCTCTTTTTAGGTTGTTTTATTATGACATTGATTATTATATAATAAAACTTTACTTGGAAAGCAGATCTACTTTCAAAATACATGTTGTATGCCATGTTGCTTATTTTTTCCAAAGCTGAACAGTATGCTAGGCAGTATAACCACTGCTTTATATTTTGAAGTATATTAGTCAGCTTTGTTGCAGTTGAGAAAAGAAAGAAACACCTCAGCTGCTTTTAAGAACAAACATGTCTTTTCCCTCACATTGCTTGTCAGCAGTTGTGGGTGAGATGCTATAACTCTGCCGTAAGCATTTCCACGTTTGGGGATCCAAGCTGAAGAAACAGTCACTATATGGGATGTACCATTTTTCTGGCAGAGGGGAAGAATCAGGACTTGTGGAAACTCACAAGACTTAAAGCTTTTGCTCTGATGATGCATATGTTACATCTGCTCATGTTCCATTGACCAATACACATCATCATATGATCAAACTCAACATCAGTGAGGTGAGATGTGATTATTCAATGGTGAGGTGAACCTGCAGATCACATTGTAACAGTCAAGGATGTTCTATCCCTTTAACAGAAAACTTAGGGGAAGGGAATTATTGATATGCCTATTATCAATGTATTGACTCAGTTCCAAATCTGCATTTTATTGACTTACTTTGTGATACTGGAGCTGAACCCTGTAAACGTTAGTCCAGTGGGCTCAGTGTTAAGCTTGGTCAATAGAGGGCGCTGGAGAGATACTGCGAAGTCACAGCAGGAGCAAAGGTTTTTTCTTCCTGGTTAAAGTGGCCAGATTTAGCAAACAAAATTAAGGATGCTCGGCAAATTTGAATTTCAGATAAATAACGAACGATTTGTTTTTTGTACTATAAAGATGTACCAAATACTGCAGGGAACATACCTATGCTAAAACGTTATTCATTGTTTATCTGAAATTTAAATTTCACTGATGTCCTGTGTTTTCTATAGCAAAAGTATCCTGGTTCCTCTGAGCTGTTTTTCTTTGAGGATCACACACAGAGGATCAGTGTGCGGCAGTCACATCAGAGTCCCAGAGGTCAGCTGCAGCCTTCAGCCTCCAGCAAGTCTCTCTCTACACCAGCTCCTGATCCTGGGCAGGCTTCTTCACCACCAGCAGGCTGCCTGTTCCTGTGGTCTGGTCAGGAAGCCGCACCCTCTCCAAAGCATTTGAATCTCAGCCTTGAGGGAAGGGACTCTTCTAAGTAGCTTGTTCCTGTCTTGTTCATTATCCTTCTCCCTTAAATGTAGTAAATGTCCCCTGCATTTGCTACTTGTGTGCCCCTTAGAGTCCTTTTTTATCCTTTCTTTTAGTTAACCACCTTTTCCTAGTTTACAATTGTTTATGTTAAAAATTCCCTGTTCAAATGACTGGAGTGGTTTCTTTGTCCTGGCAAGACCCTGACTACTATGACTAGGGACAATACTCCAATCTACCACACAAGATAATAGTCAACTAATTTATGAGAAAATATTTTACCCCATTTTATAAATAAAGAATCTGAGCTTTAGGGAGTTTAAATAATGAGTGAAAAGTCACAGATATAGTGAGTCATAGAGGCCTGATGTTTATACTTTCATACACTTAATTTGCCCTGTCTTTCCAGCCATTAAATGGAAGGTTCTTACAACATTTACGCCAAATAATATACATCTTTGAAATTATCAGCTGGTGGGTGGAGTGATGCCTCTACTTCTGTCTACCTACTAAATGGCATTGTTTCAACAGTATAATCGTTCCATTTTAAGGTGGAAGATTTGGGCAGAAAG
Organism: Balaenoptera acutorostrata; assembly: GCF_949987535.1. Taxonomy (NCBI): domain Eukaryota; kingdom Metazoa; phylum Chordata; class Mammalia; order Artiodactyla; family Balaenopteridae; genus Balaenoptera; species Balaenoptera acutorostrata. The sequence goes on from NC_080072.1 coordinate 19,215,369, forward strand.
AAACTATTAAAGGAAAATTACTGTTATGGGTTGAATGGTGTCCACCCCAAATTTCACATATTAACGTCCTATTCCCCAGTACTTTAAAATGTAGCCTTGCTTGGTGATAGGGCCTTTACAAAGCTGGTCAAATTAAGGTGAGGTCGTTAGGATGGACCCTAATCCAGTATTACTGGTATCCTTAATGAAAGGGGAAATTTGAAATACATAGATGTACAAAGACATAGGTAGAAGGCAGTCATGAGAGGAGACACAGAAAGAAGACAGCCATCTATAAGCCTTGGAGAGAGGCCTGGAAAATTCTTCCCTCATAACCCTCAGAAAGAACAGTCTGGCAACACCTCAGTTTTGGATTTCTAACCTCTAGAACTATAAGATAATAAATTTCCAGTGTTCAGGCCACCCCATCTGTGACACTTTGTTATGGAAGCTCCAACAAACTAATATAGTTACTATCAAGTGTTGTCCTTTTTATAGGAAGATACTTTCAAATTTTCTCTTCTGATGTTTTTCTAATAATGGGAAAGACATCAAAGTTGTTTTACTTTTCTGTTCTTTTTATGAAAATGGCAGAGATTATGGTTCATCTGGCTGGGAATATGTATGCAAGAAGAGGTTATAACCCCACAGTAAACTCAGAGTCTGATATAAAGGATTGAAGTTGTACCAATTTGAGTCATATTCCTTTTCTCTCCACCTTTGCTATTGTAAACGTGGTCCGTAAACCAGGGGCATCAGCATCACCTGAGAGTTGGTGAAAAAGACAAAATCTCAGGCCGCACTCCAGATTTACTGAATCAGAATCCCCATTAACGAAATGCTTAGGTGATTAACGTGCACATTAACATTTGAATTCTGAACACCAGGTAACATCATTGTCTACCAGACAAAAAAGAAAAACAACAACAACAAAAAGCAACTCTTAGTTTACCTTTTCTTTTATTTTTGGAAATTCCTAAAGCAACGTTTTGGCTTGCTGGAGCTAGCTTGTTGGAAGCACTAGAAACGTCTAGCAGGTCATAAGTACATCTATTTGATTCACAGCTGGTTTGACATCAATTACCTAAAGCTGAAATGCCTCTCAAAACTCAATAATGTGATAATTGCTCTTAATTGTTTCACTGTGATTTTTTTCCTGCCTGCTTGTTACTTGGATGTTAATAAATGGGCTCTCAAAACCAGGAAGAGCCTTTTGTTTTACCATCGCCAGATGCAGGAAGACATATGTGACATAAAGTCAACTTTTTGAATATCTGTGTAATATATGGATATTTTGAACCTAACAGTAAGTAAATGAAATCAATTAAATTGATGCAAAAAAAAAACCCCAAAACCCTAAAGAACTCTGGCTACATTAATCTACTTTTGTCACCCGCTTTTGGATCCACCTTTAATACTGTTGGTCATCAGCAGGATTCTCACAAAACAAAAGACTTAACATAGTTTTTTGCTGGAAGTGGAATTTTGAATCCACTTCATTGGTGCTTTTATGTTAGATTCTTTTTTCCTAATATAAGAGGAAGCTTACTTTGTTTTTGTCGTTGAAGTTGTGTGTTTTTGTTTTAATTGGGAAATGGGAGAGTTGTCTCTTCTGGTTGAGAAACGCATTCAGAAAAAGAATGAAAACCTCACCATTTTACCTGTTGGATTTGGAGACACAAATTCACAAAGTGTTGAAAGCAAGATTCTCCCACTCACTACTAGCTGGAGTGTAAATTAAAAAAAAAAAAAAAGAAAGAAAAGAAAAGAAAAATGAAGTCAATCTGGCTATATTTACTAAATGTATAATTGCACATATATTTTGATACTACAAATAGACTTTTTTTGTAATTAAACTCTTTTTTTTTTTTTTTAACTTTTTTTTTTTTTTAAAGGATTTTCTTATTTATTTATTTATTTATTCATTTATTTTTGGCTGTGTTGGGTCTTCGGTTCGTGCGAGGGCTTTCTCCAGCTGCGGCAAGCGGGGGCCACTCTTCATCGCGGTGCGGGGACCGCTCTTCATCGCGGTGCACGGGCCTCTCTCCATCGCGGCCCCTCCCGTCGCGGGGCACAGGCTCCAGACGCGCAGGCTCAGCAATTGTGGCTCACGGGCCCAGCCGCTCCGCGGCACGTGGGATCTTCCCAGACCAGGGCTCGAACCCGTGTCCCCTGCATTAGCAGGCAGATTCTCAACCACTGCGCCACCAGGGAAGCCCTAATTAAACTCTTTATTTTGAAATAATTATAGATTCATGTGCAGTTGTAAGAAATAATACAGGGAGATCCCTTGCATCCTTTTACCCATTTTCTTTGCCCCGGTGGTTAACATCTTGCAATATTACAACCAGGGTTGATACTGATAACAGTCAAGATGCAGAACATTTCCATCACCACAAGGGTCCCTCATATTGCCCTTTTATAGCCATATACACTTCCTTCCCACCCCTACCACCTTTAACCCATGAATCTGTTCTCCATTTCTTTAATTACGACTTTTCTAGAATGCTGTATAAATTATAGTGTTTGGGGATTGGCTTTTTTCATTCATCATGATTATCTGGAGATTTATCCAGATTGTCACATATATCAATAGTTTGTTCCTTTTTATTGCTGAGTAGTACTCAGTGTAGCATGGTTTAACAATTCATCCATTGAAGGACATATGGGTTGTTTCCACTTTGGGGCCTTTATGAATAAAACTACCTTAAACAGTTTTGTACAGCTTTTTGGTGAATGTAAGTCTTCATTTCTTTGCCATAAATGCCCAAGAATCCAATTGCTGGGTCCAATGGGTAGTTCCATGTTTTTAAGGAACTGCGAAACTGTTTTCCAGAGTGTCTTTAGCATTTTACATTCCTACCAACATTGTATAAGTGACCCATTTTCTCCACACCCTCACCAATATATGGTGGTGTTACTATTTTTTACTTTAGTAATCCTGATAGGTTTATAGTGATATCTCTTTGTGGTTTTAAATTTAATTTCCCTAATGGCTAATGATGCTGAACATCTTTCCATGTGCTTATTTGTCATCTGTATATCCTCTTTGGTGAAAAATCTGTTCATGTCTTTTGCCCATTTCTAAACACAATTAATTAGACTTCTTAAATTTATCCTAGAAATGTTCTTGCATGGGTTCAAAATTACAAGTGAACAAAGTTATTCATTGTGAAATTATTAAAGACAAAATTTAGAAACATCCTAAATGACCATAAATAAGAACTAGTTACATAAATTTTTGTACACTCAAATAATGGAATACTATACAGCTGTATAAAATGATGAAGTTCATTATGTACAGCCACTGCCTATATATATTTTTTGAGTGAAAAAAACTAAAGGTTCATCAAGTGTATCATGTATGCCACTATTTTTATGAAAATAGAAAAAAAGAGTGTGCCATTTTAGCTGCTCATATATACATAAATCATATCTGGAAGGATACATGAGAAACAAAAGCAGTGGGGAAAAGATATGGATGAGGATGAGAATCTTTACCTTACAGTCCAATTTGCATTTGGTTTTGAAAACATTCAAAGAGAAATTCAGTTTAAAAATAATAAAAACAACATAGAAGATTTTGTACCATAGTAATAGCAACAAAACCAATTTTAATATTCTATGATATTGGGTCAACATTAGAAGGTTCTAGTATGATGTTCTGGTTGCTAGTATGTATTCTGTGAAAATCAATGCCAAAATTCCTCTAACTTAAGCTTAATATTGAAACTAAGCAAGGTATTTGTTTTAATCTTGTGCATGGAGTAGGTACACATTGCAAAATGTTCTAGGATGACTTTACACTTGTTCTGAATTATAATAAACATAGCTGTCTTAATCTATTTTGCTTGTTTGGTTCCTCCAGTGTTCAATGTTTGCATTACCAAGCTGTGCTGGGCAAATTCTGGAGGAATAAATTGCATAAATGATTAGAGATTCCCACTGTTCCAAAGAACACAAACATGGTTCCGTCTATTTTATGTCTCTGGGCCTCTTGGCCACTCCCTACCCTCCAGTAATTAACTTCCCAACATGGTTCCTTTTCAGTATGGTAACCTGCAGGTGTTAGGTGACCTTAGTACATACTGCTGCTGGAGATTAGCCATCACTAGTTTCCTGTAAGTATATTCTCCATAGTGCAGGTTATTAATCCAGACAGAAATATTAGATTCTCACTGGAAAAAAATTGCTTTCTAATTATTTCTGAGTATTTGGAAAAGCAAATCAAGACACAGAGCAGAGGTAATATAATAATTAGGCTTTTGTGAAGGTGCCAGAAACAATCTTGGATTCCTTTACTTATCGAACCATCTAAATTCCTCTCCTCCCTCCTCATGGTTATCAAGACATAAGGTCATACAGACCAACTATTTTCTCTCATTCCAACATACTGTGCTGTTTTAAGTTTCTAAGCCTTTGAGCATTTTGTTTCCTCTGGCAGAAAAGCCTTTCTCCCCCCCATCTGCCTTCTGAACTTCTACTTATCCTTTACAATAGATAGAGCCTTCTCAGTGACATCTTCTGGGATTGGCTCCTCTGCATGTCGCATAGAATTAATCCCTCCTTCATCTGTGCTTTTGCTATTCGAACACACCCCTGATTCTGCAATAATGGCTCAGTGTTGACATTATTTGTTCATATACCTGGAGAACAATTTTCTTAACTCTATATATGTTCTAATAAGAGACATATAATTTTCAGATCTGTACATTTGATTATTGGAAAAAAGTATAGGCTGTAAATATGAAATCACTTATTACACATTTCATGATTCACTCATTAAAAAGTACCGTTATATGACATGGGACTGTCCTGTAAACTATGGACTATGTCTTCTTGTAACTTAGAGTCTATGAAGTGGGGTTCATATCTAAGAAAGGGCATGCTTTCAAGACCTCCTTTATATGCTCCCATCTTCACTTCTCTCCAGGTTGAAGAAACTCTGTTTTGACTGGGGAGGCTTCAGAACCTTGATTGGGCTGTGTTTATGAAAGGATGGAGTCACTGGGGTGCAAAGGAGCACACAGCAGTAGATTTCTGTTTCTGCCTCTTTCTCTTTTGGAGCTGGCATGTGGTATGCCTAGATTCTAATTTGGATTTATCTCCTAAACTCATTTGTTTAGTCTAATCTGGCTCACCAGAGATTTTCATTGACTTGTGGGGCTCAAAAACAACTTGGGAGTTGACATTAATTTGCTCTAATTTCTTGTGTTTTATGTTCTTCGAGAATTCTGCAAGGCTGAAGAGCACAATGGCCTGAGGCCAGAATCTGGAACTTCTGGCATCCTTACCACAATATCCTCCAGTAGTTCCTCTTAACCTTCCTTCTGAAATATGGATAGTCCTTTAGTGCCTTAAACTAGTGTTGCAAAAGAGTCCTATTATATTTGTTTCTTCTTTAAAATACGTTCATGCCATCTATTTGGATATATCTTCGGAAACTTCTGAAAAATTTGAGTTGACATAGGCACCTTCAGGCTAGCACTGTTCATTCGTCTATGGGTAGAAATTCCAGGATTTCCAAGTACCAGAACTCTGAGTTAGAGGATTAGCATGGTCAGCATGTGAATTTCTGTAATAGGAGTTAGAAAGGGTGGATTTGGAGACTCCTTAGGGATACATTATCCATAAAGGAAATTCTCATAACCTTTCTCAAGGGTTCAAGGCTTGAGAATTGGAAACATGAATGTTATCTTAGATTCTAGCACAAAGCTGAGCACAGATTAATCATTCAATAAAAACCTTATTTGTTGAAGGATTGCAGACTTGAATGCTTTGTCTTTTTAATGCCTGGCACAAGTATAAGAGGGTACCCTAATTTGTAAAGTTTGAAGAGTTGTTTTCTCTTCTTTTCTTCAAGGAACTTAAAACAGAACAAAGTGCGTTTCCAAGGAACCTGTGGAATTTTATTCCAAGACCTTGGAGACAAGTTGTACCACCAAGATTCAGGCCGACTAATCTTCAAAGAAAAATGTGTATATCATCAGTGAGACCCTGAATAGAATATGGAACTTGGTAGGATGTGAAAGGAAGACTTGTTTAAGACTTTGGTCTTGTACTCAGTCCTGGAGGCTTTGACAATAGCATTGTTTTATCAGCCAAATATATGAAAGTGTAAAAAAAGACCCTCAAAGTGACTTTAACGAAACCCAGGCTGATCCGTGTAACTCATTTTAATATCAAACCACAGATGTAAAAGAAAAATCTTAAGCAAACATCTAACAACAAGACAATTATAAACAAGTTGACATACAAGATCAGATAATAAAAATATTCCTTCAGCAAGAAACGGCCTTGTTATGCAGAACTCAGAAAAATACACTTGCTGCAGGTTTCCTTAAAGACAGGGATGTCATTGTCTCCTTGACATGCATGTGCCTGGATTTATAATATAGAATTGTGATGTTTGCCAGAAACGTGTATCTGTGTGCATTCACCTATAAATGTGTATGCAGAGATTATAAGTTGAATTTATCACACATAATTTTTGCTTGATCTGCACAGGATTAATCTGCTCATTGATTATTAAAATAGGGAATATTTCTAACCAGTTGCCAATATTTTAGAATTGAGAATTATAACATTGTTTATAAAAAGATAGCATTCCCGGCTACTTTTCGAAAAATATTGAGAAGATCTGGTCCCTCAAAACCTTCATTCCTTTAGGATAATAATCAAAAGTAACTGGGTCGTACCTGTCCCTCTTAGGACGGGCCCAGCTTCCTCTCGTTTGTCCCAGTCCCCTCATTCTCCATTGACTCCATGCCACTGACATTTAGGATCAGTTGCCATTTTTCCATGGAACTTTGACATCACTTTTCTTACAATTCAAGTGAGGGAAAATGAAAATAATTCTTGAACTCTTTCTTCGATCAGAAATGAAACAAAAAAAGAAGTGGAAAGGGCAATGAATTTTTTTTTTTTTTTTTTTAAAGGAAGACATCTGGAAGTTAAGTAACTTGCTTAATGTGGATGACAGAGCTAGCAAGGGATGGAGCTGGTCTTTTTTTTTTTTTATGTATGTATGTATGGCTGTGTTGGGTCTTCGTTTCTGTGCAAGGGCTTTCTCTAGTTGTGGCAAGCGGGGCCACTCTTCATCGCGGTGCACGGGCCTCTCACTATCGCGGCCTCTCGTTGCCGAGCACAGGCTCCAGACGCGCAGGCTCAGTAATTGTGGCTCACGGGCCGAGTTGCTCCGCGGCATGTGGGATCTTCCCAGACCAGGGCTCGAACCCGCGTCCCCTGCATTGGCAGGCAGATTCTCAACCACTGCGCCACCAGGGAAGCCCAAGGGCAATGAATTTTTAATACAAAGCTTATTTCATTGACCCCTCTAAACAAATGTGTTTGCAGACTCCTGGTATAGAAACCCCCCAAAATGTGTCAGTTACAAAGAAAAACAACCAAAATATTACCTACATTTCCTTAGCTGTTTCCATCAAAGTAGTTTTTAAAGTTGAGTGGTATTGGGAGGAAGCCATACATGCTGGAGTCAGTGCTGTTCTGAAAGAAAAAAATAATCATGGACACAAAGATCTGTTTACTCTTTCCGTTGGTCTAGAATAACTAAAAACTAATCTCAGCATGGATAACTGGGCCTTCGTTTCTTTGGGGGATCAGATAAATATACTCTTTCCTTGAAGGAGGTAGATGAATGGTGATGCTCCCAGATAGTGCTGGTCAATGGACCCCTGCAATGTTTTCTCTTTGGCTCTACCCCAACCCTATTCCAGTCTGAGCTATTAAGATCTTGACACTATGCATATGACCCCCCTAACCCTTTCACTCTGTCCTTTGGTTGTACAGTGGGTTGAATAGTGGTCTCAAAAAGATATGTCCAAATACTAACTCTTGGTACCTGTGAATTTGCCCTTTTTTGGAAATAAGGTCTGTGAAGAAGTAATTAAGTTAAGGGTCTCTAGATGAGATCATCCTGTAGTTAGGGTGAGCTCTAAATCCAATGAGGAGTGTCCTTATAAGAGACAGAAAAGAGAAGACACACAGACACACAGAGTGGAAGGCCAGGTGAGGACAGAGGTGTGTCAACAAGCCACAGACTGCCAAGGATTGCCAGCTGCCGCCAGAAACAGAAAACAAGCACAGAATGAATTCTCTCTTTAGAACCTCCAGAAGGAATCAACCCTAGTGACACTGTGAGTTTGGGCTTTCGGCCTCTAGAAGTGCGACAGACTAAATTTCTGTTGTTTTCATCTCCCCAGTTTGTGGTACATTATTACAGCAGCCCTAGGAAACTGACATAGAAGTCTTAGGGATTTTATTATAATTGATGTATTTTAAATTAAAAGATTTTCATTTTATAAAGATGCATAATCATGTCATTGATAAACAAATTGGCTTTGCATTTTTAAGGCTACCTGCAAATTTGGAGCAATGTTCACACCACTGTCTTTAGGGAGGCATTTACCAGCAATTAGCACTGAAACTGATTCTTTTAATCTTGGGTGGCAACAACTGCTCATTGCCTATCCAATAACCATTCTCCATCACTTTACTCAAGGAACCTCGCATGTTCACCATGCAACAAAAGTTTCATTAATGAAATGCAGTCATTGGTCTGGACTTCTGGGAAATCTTAAAAATGGGGCATACTCAATGGTCAAACCCTTTAGATTTTTGTCCCTTCCTTTCTTCCTGTCTGGAATCTGCATTTGATGGATGGAATCCTGGCAGCCATCTTGTGACCATAAGTTTACAAGCACAGCCTTAAAAAGGTATAGAAGGATCCTAGTTGTATTAATTTATATGAACTCTAAACTGCCTGTCTCTGGTCCCCTCTTTATATGAGAGAAAAAAAACCAAAAACACAACATCTTTCTAAAGCCATGTTTATTATAGGTATCTGTTTCTAGCAGCTAAACTCAAGCTTTGATTGATACTCTCATCTAGCCTCACTTTTATAATCTTTAAGAATTTATATTAAGAGTTAACACTATTAACTTCTTATTGCATGCCACACAATTTAGGTAAGTTTCACATTTAATCTTCACCTAAAATTTGGGACTATTATTATAACCAATTCACAGAGGAAGAAACTGAGGCTTTAAAAATGTAATGGCTGGTTATAGGCAGGATCTTAGGAAAATTATTTTATCTCTTCATGACCCAGTTTCCTTTGTCTTTGAAAGGAGGATAACAATATTAAGCTACCTTATAGGATTGCAGGATTAAATGGGCTTATATATGTAAAGTGCTTAGACCACTGTGATTTAATGAGGGCTATATAAGTGTTATACATTATTAAGTGTTCAAATATATCTAACTAGAAAACATTTTAACCACCATACTACACAATCTGTTATCTTTTCAGAAAATAAGCTTGATTCATAATAGATTTTTGCCTTCATTTTCCAAGGGAATGATTTGGAAACTACCATTGCAATGAACCAAATAAAACATTACGTACTTTTATATCTTTTATCTCATTATGCTTCTCAGAACAACAAAGTGGGCATTATAATCTCCATATGATGTAAAACAAGGCCTATATGATTAAGTGATTTTTCCAAGTGCTAATCACAAGGGGTAAAACTGGCTCTCAAACCAAGGTCTGCTAATTTTGAGTTCAGTGATCTTTCCCAGAGCACCATAGCTGCCTCAGCTTCTATACATTAAACTTGAGTATGCATGAATTGTAAGTATATGTAGACACATAAAAACTCACACTGCAAACTGATTAAAAAATATTATATTTCAGAAGTAACTCTATTGTACCAATTTTTAAGGCAACCAGTATCTAAATTACCTCAATTAAAACTTCTATAAACATAAAATTGTTTCAGGTTTTGAATTCATGTTGGTAATGTCCTCATGACTGTTTATGGTCATAATTCCAAATTCTTTTACAATACTTGAATGTCTTATATCACCCTATCATTTAAAATTTCTATTTATCTTATTTTAAATTTAGTGTATGCATAAGAAATCTCTCATTTTACCTACTGAACATATGCACACACTTTTTCTTCTGCATTTGTTTTCTAGCCAAGCTACATAGCTTGTATGAGAAATACCAAGTTTTAGTTTAGAAAACCAGGATGTTATGATTTACCAAGAATGGACCCAGGGATTGGCTGTGGCCTGATCAACATGTATTGGTGCTGGTGTCACAGATAAGGAACCATGCAGAGAAGAATGCCTTCTTACTCATAACCCCTCCTTTCCCCAAAGGACTACCTGGGGTTTTTTTCTATGGGGGAGGCCAAGGACCAACCTAAATCTCAATGTCAGCATAACCTTGCTAGTCCTCTGAAATTTCACTGGCAGCTAGCTTCCCATTTGTAATTGGAGTGAGATCTAGCTGTCATTGCTCTGTAGGCAGGATCCATGGAGAATTGCTGTTCAGATTGGAAAGAAGTTTCCTCTCATTAAAAGCAAAAGAAACCAACTGGAAATAGCACGGCTGTTAGGAAAAACCACATGGCATTGGCTCTGCTTATCCCAAGGGCTATTTTCCAATTCCAAGGGGGGCAGAGGATGGAGCAGGAAGAACATTCTCTTTCCTTTGGCTATTAATATCCAACTCACAGGGGGCCCTAAAGATGCTGTGCTCAGAATAGAGGCCTTTTGATGATGAGAAAAGAATACCCTGGTATGAAAAATATTTGAATAAAATAACATGGGAAATAAATCAGTAGTCACCTTTCCTTTAAAATAACTCTTCAGTCTTTCTAAATTTTCCTATTTGAATATTATTACTCTGATTCATATGTACAACTATGAATTGAGAACCTTTTATGTTCCTGTTACTTTATAAGCATTACTAAATTTAATCATAGCCATAGCAGGTGAGGAATATGTTAAAATATTTAAGATCCTTGGTTTTAGAAACAAACTCCTGAGGTCCAAGTAACTGTGAGATCTTGGCAACTACTTATTTATCCACCATGATCTTCATTTTCCTCAGTAGCAAAGTTGGCATAATGATGGTAGTATTTACCTTATAAAGTTATGATGAGTTTTAAATGAAATAATCCATGTAAAATATATAGAATAGTCCCTGGAATAGATTAATCGTTTGTTAGTTGTAATCATTATCTTCATTTAACAGATGAAGAAATTGTACAGATGACTATCAGAGAAGCTCAACCCTTTTCCCAAGATCAGACATCAAGTTGTACTAGATGGGGGTTGAAACACAGTCAATCTTACTCAGCTATTATAAATTCTATTTTAAATTTGTATAAGATTGTTGTGAGGTTTAAGTGATGCAGTGTGTACTCTAAGTGCCCAATAGAGTGTAATTTCAGTACTTGCCTAGCTGAATCCAGATAGACCCTCTCTTCTAGCATTAAATAATTTTTCATTTCAAAACTTTACATATTTTCACATTTGTCTTCATTGCATTGGTAGCAGGATGGTAAATAACAACTTTTCCTGTGGTTTTAGCAGATGCACCAAAGGTCAATAAAACAATAGGTACCAAGTTTCCCCACAGTCCACAGTGATGTGCTAGAACTTCTATTGAGAACTGGGAAAGAAGGTGGGCCAGAACTAGATCTACCAGCATTAAGCATTTGTACCTTTCCAGTGTATATGCCAAAGTAAAAGGACAATTTATTTATTAGCTGGCTACCAAAAGGGTTTTGGGACCACTCAAATATTTCATCCGCTAGAACAATAACAATTAGTCCACAGAATGAATTTGTAGAAACAGTGAGAGAATGAAGCTGTTTTCTATCAAAGTTCTTCTGAGATCAGCCTGTATGATAAACCAGTAACTTACTTATAGTTGTTTGACCTTTATTCATTGTCTCCAGTAAATTATAAGCTTTCTGGGGACAAGAACATGCTTTCTTTCCTTACTGATCCTCAAGCTTTATGCTAGAGTCTGTGCTTCTTCAACATTGCTGACAAACTGGAGATGTAATTAATTATTCAGAATTGTCTAGACAATGATGAGCTCATTAAATTGATGACCATCTTGGTCATCAATGGAAAAAAGTAAGACCTTGATGTGGATTATAAACTACCATGTACATATCATGATTTCTGCTTCAGCAGCTCTTTGGGCCAACATTCATAAGCAACTCCCACCGATATTGCAAGTATGTGCACAAAACTAACTGAGGGCAGAGTCTTGCCTTCAGTATGATTAACTCAATATTATGCATTCCATGTATGTCATCCTTAGATATTCATTCTACCACTTAATTATATAATCTTGGAGAAAAATAAGTTGATGATTATATCATAATTGCCTTTCAAATGGATAGAAGTGAAATGGCATTGGTAACTTTAATATTGCATAATGAATCAAACTGTGAACTCTATAGAGAAAGCACATCAATAGCAGCCTGTGACTCAACAATAGTGCAACAAACATGGTGAGAAAATTAATATAATAGTTGTGCATAAAAATTAGTTGATGTTTAAAAAGTAGGAAATTTCACATAAAAATTGAGAAATTCAGCTTCTGTTGAAACATGGTTAGACATAGAAACACTGGACCGGCATCTTTCAAAACTACCATTTTCTTTAGCCTAGTAACAGCTGAGTCTTTTAGCCTGGACCAGTTTTCTGTAGTCATAACCCTTCACACAATTTATGCAAAAGCACTTACACATAGCCTGTTTCACCCATGTCCCTTTCATGATCACCAGCTTTACATCCTTTTCCCTACAGCATTGATCTTTAGGACAGGAGCTAATGTGTGGAAACATTTCATTTGTTTCTGATCTCACAGAGTATAAATTAGAGTAGGATGAAGTTTAAGCATTAAGTGTACTACTTCTCATAAATATGTTCACTGAAAACATCACTAATACCTTATGGCACTTATTTTTGGTGGATCCAAATGTGTTTTCAGAAGCCTTAATCTTAGTGATGCAAGAAGTTTAACTAAATGCTAAGAGTTGGTATATGCCATGTATGAGTTATCTATTGGTATGTAACCTTATTACCATAAACATTGTGACTTGAAACAAGACACATTTATTATCTCACAGTTTTCTGTAAGGCAGAGGCCTGAATACAACTTAGCTGGGTCTTCTGCTTTAGATTCTCACAAAACTTCAATCAAGATGTTGGCTTGGAGTTAGTTCTCATCAGAGGCTTGAACGAAGAAGGATATATATTTTTTTAACATCTTTATTGGAGTCTAATTGCTTTACAATGTTGTGTTAGTTTCTGCTGTATAACAAAGTGAATCAGCTATATGTATACATATATCCCCATATCCCCTCCCTCTTGCGTATCCCTTCCACCCTCCCTATCCCTCCCCTCTAGGTGTTCACAAAGCACGGAGCTGATCTCCCTGTGCTATGCGGCTGCTTCCTGAAGGATTTGTTTTGAAGCTCAGGTGGTTGTTGGCAGCAGTCCATTCCTTGTGGATTTTGAACTGAAGTCCTCAATTTCTTGCTAAGATTTTTTTCTGAGGCTGCTGTCAGTTCTCTGCCATATGGACATTACCAACATGGTAGCTTATTTCCTTAAAGCTAGCAAAGGAGAGAGACTATCCTCCCAACATAAGTGTTACAATCTTATGTAATATAATTATCTACACATAATCATGTATATTCTGTCACTTTTGCTTTATTCTGTTGGTTAGAGGCAAATCACAGGGTCCACCATGCTTAAGGGAAAGGGATTATACACAGGAGCGAATACCAGGAGAGAGGTATGGTGTCTTGAAAGGTGCAGAAAATGTGATGTGCTCCCTCACAGAATGTTCTGAAACCTTTGTTTCTGAGTTTATAATTAAACGTGCCACTTATCTTAATGGGCACATGCCACTCTTCTCTCTGTGCCCAGCGATTGCAAAGAGAATCCTGTCTTATACCTGGATACAATTAGTTTCTGTGACAGTGTAGAGTTTTCTTTAAATTGTGTGTTTATCTTTCTGATGCAGAAAGGAGGTGGCCGGTGGCTCCATTTCACAAAAAATGCTTCCAATCCAGGAGGTCACTTGGCGAGGGGTCAGGGGTCACACTGCATGAAACTAAAGAAGGCCAGGTTAATCTTAGGGACTCCCTTGAACTTCTCTTTAGAACAGCCCCAAACCTAGGAACCTACCTTCTTCCAGAATTCAGTTAATGCCTGATAGAGAATAAATTGTGTTCCTCCCAAAATATACTCAGCTCTGAACTCTTGGTATCTGTGAATGTGATCTTAATTGGAAATAGGGTCTTTGCAGGTGTAATCAAGTTAAAATGAGGTCAGGCAAAATTGTGTGAGCCCTAAATCCAATGGCTGATGTCCTTGTAAGGACAGAGATATTTGAAGACACAGAGGACACAGAGGGAAGTAAGCCATGTTATGAATGAGGCAGAGACTGGAATGACACAGCTACAAGCCAAGGAGTACCAAGGATTGCTGGCCACCATCAAATTCTAGGAAGAGACAAGGAAGGATTCTTCCCTAGAGCCTTCAAAGGGAACATGGTCCTGCCAACACCTTGATTTTGGACTTACGGCCTCCACACAATACACGTCTCTTGATTTTAGCCAACTAGTTGGTAGTAATTTGTTGTAACCCTAGGAAACGAATACAGTGCCTCAGTGGGACAATGAGTTGTATGCTTACAGGCTTTTTCTCTGCCTAATTTCTCCCCTCTCAGTGCTTCAAATCTATCTTCTTTTAAGTGAGAATAGACTCTGACTTTGGGGTGGGGTATTCCAGGGCTGCTGCAGGGCCAGTAGTTTTCTTCCACTTACTTAAAAATAATTTAGAACAAAACGACTCCATCTTGAAGCACAGTATTCTGTGATGAATGCCAGCTAAACCTAAAAGTATATGGTGTGAAGCTGGGAAGAGAATTAATTAGGACAACAACTTTCTTTTTTTGGGAGGATGCAATGGGACATCATGTGCTAATGTTCTTAAGTACTTAAAATCCTTTCAATGTTTAGGAAATATCACTAAAGAAATGATCAACAGTGAACACAAAACTTAGCCACGCAGTTGCTTAGCACCATGTTGCTTGTAATAGTAACAAAAAAGTATAAATGACTGAAATGTCTAGGAAAGTCAGATTATTAAAATAAATTATGGTTTCCCAAACAATGGTTTAGCATACAGCTATCCAAAAATGGAGCTGTCCAATAACCATTTTTAAACTGTGCTTTGAGGAGGCGGCAAGTGCCTTGGGGGCATTTCATTGGCTGTTTGAGCAGGTGAGGTAGAGTCAGGGTCAGCTGTGCTTTGCCCCCACCCTCACTTAACCAGAGCTGCTCAATTTATCTGTTTTATAGATTGAGTTTCTGAATAAGATGCCATTTGGAAAAAAAACAGTTTTTGTTGTGGGTTGCATTGTGTCCCATAACATAAATCTGGAAATAAAACCATGATTTTAAATGATACACTCATGGCCTGGAAGATGTGCTGGAAGAAGTATCTTAATATATAAAGCAAAACTGCATAAAGACATATAAAAAATGAGAAAACATGTAAGAGACCGACAGGATAGATCTGGGAGACCCAGCAGAGTGAGCATGTGAATTTAAGGACATCCAGAAGGAGAGGGCTCCCAGAAAAGAAAAGATGAGAAGAAGCAGTCTTGAAATATATAAAAATTACCCTAAGCAGAAATCATGATCAAATTATTAAAAATTACCTTAAGTTAAAAGAAAATTAAATATGATTGGTCAGAGCTCACATGGCAGGTTGGGTTGGTGAAAAAAACAAAATGATACATCTAATCATATCTTCATACATTTCCTGAACTATAAACTCTTGAAAGTGCCAAGAACACTAGTAAAGATCAAATCTCATAAGGCATATAGGCAGATGTTGAAATTAAAAAATAATGTAGCTTTGGGCTTCCCTGGTGGCGCGGTGGTTGAGAATCTGCCTGCCAATACAGGGGACACGGGTTCGAGCCCTGGTCTGGGAAGATCCCACATGCCGCGGAGCAACTAGTCCCGTGAGCCACAACTACTGAGCCTGCGCGTCTGGAACCTGTGCTCCGCAACAAGAGAGGCCGCGATAGTGAGAGGCCCGCGCACCGCGATGAAGAGTGGCCCCCACTTGCCGCAGCTAGAGAAAGCCCTCGCACAGAAACGAAGACCCAACACAGCCAAAAATAAATAAATAAATGAATTAATTTTAAAAAAAATCAGCTATACTTCAATTTAAAAAAAATAATGTAGCTTAAAGGGGAGAACAGGAAAAGATTTCAGAGAATAAACCTTTCAGAATTAGAAGCAAATTCTATCTTTTCCTTATAACCTACAGGCTCCTTCCCACTTCACCAACACACACAACATATACACACACACAGACACCTCACACAGATGCACACATAGTCATACTCACACAAATACTCTGGGGGCTGAGGTGATTCTAAAATGTTATGTGTAAAAATATTCTGCTTTGTGGTAAGCTTGGGATGTCACATGGTTGTGCTGCCATGTGGCACATTAATTTCATGAAGCTCATGAATTCACTCAACTGCATCGCTATCACAACACCTGTTGCCTGCAGGGCCATAGCTACCAAAAGAGAGTCCTGGTATAAATAAGAAATATCTCAGTCAATTGGACCTTCTTCATTATGAAATTTTCAAATATATATATTTTTAAAATTTATTTATTTATTTATTTCTTTATGGCTGTGTTGGGTCTTCGTTTCTGTGCGAGGGCTTTTCTCTAGTTGTGGCAAGCGGGGGCCACTCTTCATCGCGGTGCGCGGACCTCTCACTGTCACGGCCTCTCTTGTTGCGGAGCACAGGTTCCAGACGCGCAGGCTCAGTAGTTGTGGCTCACGGGACTAGTTGCTCCGCGGCATGTGGGATCTTCCCAGACCAGGGCTCGAACCCGTGTCCTCTGCATTAGCAGGCAGATTCTCAACCACTGCGCCACCAGGGAAGCCCTCAAATATTTTTAATGTACAAATCCAGGTTGTTTACATGTATTCTTGTTGAATTTTATGACTTAGATGGGTTGTTTTATTAATTTATTATAAATCTTGGTTCAGTCTTCTTCATCATATTTTAGTATCATTCAAAGCATTGTTTATTATTCTATATGTAGTTTTTTATTCATTCCAGAATATTTTAAACAGAATGAGCCAAGGGCAAAACTGTAGGGTAAGTCACATGAGACCTTTCTATGATTGACATTTACTACCTTCCTAAGATAGCAGTTATCAAAATGTATTGTTCAGAAGTTTCATACAGAATCTTGCTAATAACACAGGTTCCCAGTTCAACGTCAGGCTCTCTAATTTTGAGCAAGTTTGAAAGCATGCGTTTTGAAGCAACTAAATGATTCTATGTAGGTGATACTTGTACCTAACTCTGTGATTTATTCCTCAAAGGGAAGTGCTTCCTTCCTTTCTTTCAAGTCCCTAGAGCTCATGTATCTAGTAGAATAAATTGGGTGATTGGAGAAGCATTTCGTTATGTCTGTATTAGTCTGCTCGGGCTGCCATAAAAAAAGTATCACAGATTGGATGGCTTAACCAGCATTTCTCACCGTTCTGGGGGCTAGGAGTCCAAGATCAAGTCCCAGAACAGGGCTAGCTTTCTGGTGAGGGCTCTTTTCCTGGCTCATAGATGGCTGCTTTACTGCTGTGTCTTCACGTGGTCCTTCCTTAGTATGAGTGCATGGAGAGAGCAAGCTCCCTGGTGTCTCTACCTGTATGGACACAAATCCTGTATGATCTGGGCCCTATCTTTATGACCTCATTTAACCGTAACTACTTTCTTAGAGGCCCCATCTCCAAATACAGGCACACAGGGGATTAGAGTTTCAACACAAAAATTTTAGAGGGACCCAGACACGCAGCCCATAACCATGCTGTTCATCTTTTCCTTTCTTGTTCCCTAACAGAGTTCCCTTTGCATTCATGGACTCCACAATAAAGGCAGGAAGCAAGTATATCATATGCCATCAGCCTCTCAGCACTTCCCTATAGAACATACTTTCCTGGTCTTGCAATCCTTTTGGGCGCTCAATGGATATTCATAAGGCATGGAATCTCTCGAAAAATTTTGACATCTGCCACTGTCCTAACAATTACTTTGATTTGTTTCTGCACACTTGAAAAAATTTTAATTTGGGGGAACTTACTTGATCTCTCATATTTATGTCACTTTTCAGTGGCCTGCAAACCCTTGGCAGATCTCCAGAAATTATATATATTCCACCAGGTGTGAGTTTTAATAAGAGAGATCCTGATTAACTAAATATTAAGTTGACTAAATATATACCTCAGCTGCTTCATTTAACTGAATGTGGTATTGTTTGCATATATGTATGGGTATTTACACACACCGGTATTTTATTTTCATTTTCCACAAGTGTTGTCTTGCCAAATCCCCAAAAAAGTACATGCCAACCAAATTAATGTCACACACAGGTGAGGCAGTCATTCCTACCTACCTACCTACCTACCTATCTACCTATCTATCTACCTACCAATCTACCTATCTACCTACCTACCTACCTACGTATCTGTCTACCTATCTACCTATCTACCTATCTGTCTACCTATCTACCTACCTACCTACCTATCTACCTATCTGTCTACCTGTCTACCTACCTATCTACCTATCTATCTACCTACCTATCTACCTATCTATCTACCTATCTACCTACCTATCTACCTATCTATCTGTCTACCTACCTATCTACCTATCTACCTATCCATCTGTCTATCTACCTGTCTGTCTAGAGGTAGATAGGCAATAGGTAGATAGATAGGTAGATAGGCAAGAAAGTCATATTTTAGATCTTTGTATATAAGAATAGGAGGCAGTTCCCTGGCGGTCCAGTGGTTAGGACTTGACGCTTTCAGTGCTCTGGGCCTGGGTTCAGTCCCTGTTCAGGGAACTAAGATCCCATAAGCTGCACAGCATGGCCAAAATAAAAAATAAAAAAAGAAGGAGAGTAGGAGAGCATTGTGTCTAGTAAAATTATTTTCAAAAAATGTTTCTGACACAGAAAGGATTCCGGAGACCCACATTCCCCTCCCTAGGATGCTAGTCACTAGGAGAGTGATTTGGGACAAATAAAAAAAAAAATCTATTCTTGACTTTCCTCATCTGTAAAATAAGGGTGTTGGACTAGATAGTCTCTAACTCTTTTTAAACTTTCAATTCTGTGCTTCTGTGATTTTATTTTATGAACTGTGTATCTATTCTAACTGACTAGAGAGAAATCCACAGATGGATTTCTATGTACCCAACAAAATTTACCAACCTGCCTTGTACCCTAAGGGAAGTAAAGAGACAATAATAACATCTCCAGAAATTTTCATGCAGTAAAGAAAGGATATAAGTAAAATGCTAGAATAACTTTAAGCTGTCTTTTGGGGGGAGATAAGATATAATCTGTTTTCTACTTGAAAAAAAAATGTTTCAAAGGGACATTCCATAAATGGGATAAAGGTGGGGTTTTATTGCTGTGGGTCATATGTACAGTCTTTTCTGACCCACAGTCCCAGTGGTAGGATATGCATTTCATGGGAGAGTGAACTCTACTCTGAGGAGTATAGTGGCAGAAACTGGAGAGGATAAGACAGTGTTAAGAGAGAAAACATTTTTGGCCCCATATGGAGGCTCTGAGTCTGTCTGGTCATTACACAACACTATGGTGACTTTACTATGTAAAGAGGAACTTTATTTCTTGCTTATATTTTCTAATGAATTATTAGTGAAGTTTGTTCCTATGAAGAAGTGGAATTGGCCAGATGCTTGCATAGAATGGTTTTAGGAGAGTTACCAAAAGAACAATTATTGAAATTACCTTCCCTGGATCAAGTTTAGGCTTTGATTATTTCTTGCCTTGAAATTTTACAATTTTTCTAACTGGTGTGACTCTGGTCTCTACTCTGGCAGAGGTAGCTTTCTGAAGCAAAGTTGTGATCAGTTTAAAAGCTGCAGACAAATCTCATTGTCTGATTGAGAAAGTAGGAAGTCCAAACTGGCCAAACATTTTTGACACATTTCTCACATACTATGGATTAATCTATTTGTGAAATTATTAAGTGCTCTGATATATTTGGACTGGGCCTAACCCAAGCTATGGCCTAACCAATACTAGCTGCAACAAAACACCTTGAGTGTATTCAATGTAATTTATATTTTGCAGTTTTTCTGCCTTTCGTAACATTGCCCGTTTGATTTTTTTTTTTCACTTCTTTTACCCTCTCCACACCAGATGCATACCTGCTTATATACAAAGCTTAATATAAATGCAATCTATGTGTATTTTAATCTGTATCTTTGCTTCACCCAAGAATAAATAAATCAGACTTTCTAATTAACTTTATTTTTAAATTATAAGATACTAACACTTTTTTGACAGCAGAAGTAGAGGTAACATGTGAAAGAAAAATAGAATGTCCTCCATTAATCTTCCCACAGTATTTTTAATGCGTGTTTTGTTTATGAATAGCATACATACAAAAAAGACATAAATCATGAGTCTGCAACTCGATGAATTTTTACAAAATGAACACCCGGAAATCAGGTCCCAGATCAAGAAACAGTGCATTAGCAGCAAATAGACAGCCCCTTATTTCTCCTAGGGTCACTTCTCCCCAAGGGTAATCACTACCCTGATTTCTGTTATCTTAGATTAGTTTGGCCTCCTTTGAGCTTTTTGGAATCATGCATTATTAATTGTCTTGGGTATGGCTTCTTTTTTTCAACATTATGCTTATGAGATTCATCAATGGTCTTGCATATATAGACATATGTATTTCTTTGGAGTCTAGACCAAGAAATAGAAATGCTAGGTATACAAATGGTAAATTTTAGTGGATACTGCCACTCAACAGTGGTTGAATAACTTATATTCACAACATCAGTTTTGAGTTTCCAGTTGCTAAAAGTTGGTTATACATATTTCTCATCCTTGTTGGATCAGTGGGCTACCTAGGGCATTTTCTTCTTATGGCAATGGAAGAAATGCAAGAGAAATGGGTGAAAACATGCATTGTTCTTCCAGTCTTGGTTGAGAACTAGAATAATGTCACGTCCGTCTAGATTTTATTGGTCAAATCATTACAGCTAAGCCCAACGTCAATATGTGCCCCATCTTTAGCGAAAAGTGCTGCAAAATCACTTAACAAATATATGGATGCAGGGAATAGTGAAACATTGGGAATAACAACACAATCTATCAGTTTGCTCTCTTGATGACATTTATTTATATCCCTCCAACACACAAAATTTACTCATTCCCCAAGACACTCCCAAAGTCGTATCTGATCATGGTATGAAGCTCAGAGGCCAGAATTTTATGCTTTATATCAGGCCAGTATTTTCCTCCTCCTGTTTGCAACCTTTAGAGGGAAAAAAAGACAAGTCAGTCCTATACATGCCTAGCTCAAGGACAGAATAAACTAATAAACATTCTCATTTAGAAGAGTGATGAATAGGGAACATATAACAATCACTGTTTCTTAGAAATTCTGGAATCTCAATGGACAATGTCGCTGCATTTGGCTATCCTTGGGACATGGACTATTCCTTAATTGATCCCTGGATCTGCTCATTTGGATGGTTCCCAAATCTGTTGGTCTCCATAATTCTTTTCTTTCCACCATTTTTGTTGGTCATATCTAAAGAGGCATTATAGAATATACACTTCTTAGAGACCAGTATGGTTTCTTAGGCTGTTTCCTGGCTATAGAAGTTTTTAGGCCAGAAAATGTTTGAACTTGAATGTTTTTAGTCTCTTTAATACAAACGGGATGTTTTTGTCAATACAACTTTTCAAAATCTTTGTGGGTTTTGTCTGTATTGGAATTCAGTCAACTCTATATGACAAAACCATATGTATAAATAATATAAAAGCATACCTCTCTTTTAAGATTTATTGTTTGTTTCTTTTTATTTTATGTGGGCCTCTATCATCTCTGCTGAGAAGTCAACTATCAGTCTCATTCTTGCTTCTTTAATGGTAATGCATCTCTCTTTTTCTTTTTTCTTTTTTTTTTTTTTTTGTTGCTTTGAATATTTATTCTTTGTCTTGGATTTTAGCAGACCTGTTATGATGAGCCTATGGTTTAGTTTTTGTTTCATTTTTGGTTTGTGTGTTTTTTTCTTTAATCCACTTATTTCTGACCCATTCTTTCTGTACTGTATTCCAGGGACTCCAATTACATGTATATTAGATGTATTCTCTAAGTTCCATGGGTCTCTAAATTTCTTTTCTTTATTTTTATTTTATATTCTAAATTTGGATTATATAATATAAACCTGACTTTCAATTCAATTATTCTAGAACTCATTAATCACATTTCATATTGACATATCTAATAAATTCAAAATTTTAGATACTATTGATATTCATCAATTCTAGATTTTCCATTTGATTCTTTTTTAAGGATTATAATTTTCTGGTGGAATTGTTCATTTCTTCATCAATTTCCCATCTTTTCCATGGTTTTCTTAAACACAGGAGTCAATTAACTCTGATATCTTTGCTAGCTATGGGTCTACATTTATAGCTTCTTTTTTCTCCTGGCTTCGGTCCTGAGTTTCTGTCTGTTGGTGTGCCTAGTGATTTTTTTTTTTAATTGAATGGCAGACAGTAGTTTAAAAACCGTAGAGGCTGCAGATGATCTTATCTCTCTCAAGAGTGAGTTCACCCATTCCCACACTAGTCAGATAGGGTGGTGATTGATTATGTTAATCAAATCTTTAGTGGTGCTGAGTTAAGGCTAGGTTGAAGCCCTCTTAAGACCGAGTCAACTTTGGTTTTGCCTCTGTCTTTCCAGGATTTTTGGCTGAGAACTTGCTGTATTCTGTGGAACCCAGTCCTTTGACAGATCTCAAACCCTAACCTTTCTCTGTTCTGTTTTTCTGCTTAGGTTATGGCCTTCCCCACAACAAAACTAGAGTTTAGCAAGTATACTGAGGGGGTAACTAGTCATGTGCTTCTGGTCCTTTCAATATCTGCCAAAATTCTGTTGTTTCTCTCTGTTACTCAGAAAAAGCCTTCTGGGTTCTAACTCCTAGATTCTTGGTCTCCTGCTCACAGCCAGAATCATTAACTCCCCCAGGATAAAAGTAGTTTCAGAAGGTCAGTTTATCTTTCTGAAGTTCTTCCTCTACTGAATCTTGGTCCATCTTTTTATGTTGCCTCCTCTTCATCACACCCAAAGAAATGATCTCTGTACTTTGTTCAACTTTCATTTTGTCTGTAGGTGCATGCACTGGTCTGATACCAGTTACTGCATTCCATACACACGTAGAAATTTTTCCTTCCATACCATTTATCAAAAAAACTATTTTATCATGTTGTGTAGCAATCTTTCTATATGTATCCATTTCCTTGAAGAGATTATGTGACCATGAACTTCTTGAGGGCAGAAGTTGTCATTAGCTAAATATTTTATGGTTTACATGACTCACAATAGATTAAATATTTTATACTTTGGTGAGGAATAACACAGATTCCTTTGAGAATATGATAAATTATGTGAAATCTGACCAGAAAAATAATTCACATGCAAACATGTTCTCAAATATTCAGATACAATGTTGTGGTTCAACAACCCCTTGGTGCCATTCATGGGATACCTAGGCTTTAGAGATCACAGGTTAAAAACCCCTGCAGATGAAGTTGCTGACAAGTCATCAGTGACTTTCCTAATTCCTAGTGTCACACTATGAGAGCTCTATATCACTATGCCAAAGCATTATTTTTCGACAACTATTATTTTTAAATGAAATTCAAATGACTAGTAACATAATACATTTAATGGGCTTTGTGGGTTTTGGTTGCCCAGTATTCAATTTTCCATGCTGAAGTCATCTAAATATGCTTTCGGGAAATTTTATCCTTATTTACTTTACAGTAAATCAAGATGTCCCGTGCTACCACTACAAAAAGTCAGCAGCTATCCTGGAGGTCCCTTCTCTTACATCAGCCCTTTCTCCAGCTAGCACTTTGAAGAGATTGGACCTTAACCTCAGTTTCATCAGTTAGATCTTCTCTTCCAGGGCTCTGATAATTGACCTGAACAAGGCAAGAATAGAGTTAATGGTTGGAGTTTGTTCATTCTGGTATTGTTGAGATAGAGAGATAGAATAACAGTTTCTGTTACTAAGACTTGCTACAGTTTTCCACTGGAATTTGTTTCATGGCTTCTCCTCTATATTAGAAAGTCCTCCACTATATGTTTTCAACAAATTCTCTTTTTTTCTTGTTAAAGAGTCCACAAACATGCTCAGATACACACATGAACACATTATCAGTCATTAAGTTCCATCCAACCATAATCATGATTCCTTACTATGTATTTCCCTTCCAGAGCAAGCAGAAAGAATCATGGAAGACAGGTAATATAGGACAGGAATATTTTTCACTGGCAGAGGGGGAAATAAGCACTGAGAAGAGGATAGGCATACAGTGTACCACATGGGGGCAGCAGATATTACTACAAATTAAGAGATTGCCAAATTCTGTAAACATCATTTTCCCCCATAAGGTTAAATCTGAGGCTGACAACTTCAACAGCATCATCATTTTAATCATGTTTATCTTTATCATCTCCATCCTTTTTATCTGAATAGGCATAATAGTTTTTAAACAATTCATTGTATATTAGTAGGTGTTCCTAACTTATGAGGATAGAAATCGGCATTTATAATAGAGAGATGTTAAGACATGGATTTCACAGTCCAACAGCCCTGTAAAGATTGAGAGTCCCTGTGACACGGAGCTTTGCTTCTTTTCAAAAGGTGAGATTCCTTGTCTTTGAAAAGAGAATGCCTACATGCAGTATCATGAATAACAAATGAGATGTTATACATAACGTGATTGTCACAGAGCCCACCTTGCAGTAAGAACTCAGAAATGCTTGGTATTACTGTGTTTTTATTCTCTGCATTTGAAAGTTAAATAAAGCAAGTCTTTCAAATTCACAAATGAGGTATGTAAAAGAATAAGGCTATTTATTTTGACTCTGATTCTATTTATTTTGACTCTGATTGTGATTTTCACAATCCCACCACTATTCTTCTTTAAAATGCATATCAATTAATTGGCTATCTTTAGTGCATGGAGAGAAGCCGCAGAATTATACTGAAGGATGGCATATTTTCTTATGAGAATGATGCTATCATTCACATACGGGAAATAATCTGAGAGAAATGAATCTTTAGGAGAGACCTTGGTCTTTACATCTTTAAATATTCTCTAAGGAAAAGACATTATTGAGTTTTCCCAAATAGATCTGGAAATCCCTGTGAATTAAATCAAAGCCTTCTGGAATAACTGTATATTCTTGGAAACATGAGACAAGCCAGAACAGTCCCACTTTGAATGAACGGTTTTTAAAATGCTTGAGAGACCACAAAACATAAAAGGATTTCTAAGTATGAGGAGGGAAATGTGTCTAGTGCATAAAAACCATACATTCAATTCACTGGAGAGAAAAAACATTTTAAAGACACTAACCTTGTGATTTGAATTGAGTGTATTTATTCATTTCAAAGAAGCCACTCAAAAAGTAATAGGCCTTTGTAATGAAACTAGAAAAAGAGCCTGGAATAGGTGAGGTAGAGACGGTGGATAAGAAAAAGGGAAAGGATTGGCTCTGAGTTTGTGGAAAACAAATTATATTTTCATAAAATTTTAGAGACAGAAATTTAGTGGTGTTAGTCCATTATTTTCCTTTAAGAGATGAGGACATAGACAATCAGAGAGGTTCAATGATGTTTTCAAGTCTGTGAAACCACTGAGGGGCAAAACCAAGTCCAGATCTTCTTATTCCTGTACAATTGTTTTCCATTTTTCAACAGCACATCCTCTTTCAAACTGCTTATCTGTTAACTTTGAATACCAGCTATAAAAACCCAATTGCTTTTTAATAGCTTCTTTATGGATTTTAAAAAAGCTTAGTGAATATTTGTTCAGATCTGGCCCCAAGTGTGATAGGATATGCATCATCTGACCAGATTGTCTCCGTTTTCAACAAATGAAAACAGTTATAATAGGAGATTCAAGTCTATTTAAAAACATACACAATATCTAGAAGATCACAGGTGTAGTCTAGTAAAGTATAAAAACTTTTCCTTGGAGAATATTTAAAGATGTAAAAGACCAATGTTTCTTATAAAGATTCACTTCTCTCATGTTATTTCCCACATGGAAATAATCGCATAATTCTCACGGGAAAATATTTCATCCTTTAATATAATTTTGCTGCTTCTCCCCATATACTAAAGATAGCCGATTAATTGATATGCATATCATTGCATCCTTTGATTAACACGTGTCTAGATTTTCCTATTTATTCATGTCTTAAACTCAAATGTCTCTTCCACCATCTGTAACCTCCACTACCTACACCAGACATTCTCTATCACATAACCTGCTATTTTCTATATCACTTACTACTATCTGAGATTATCTTATTTACTTCCAAATTACACATATTTTACCTTTCCCATTCAAGGAAGTAAAATGCTTCATGAAGGAAGAAGATTTCTATGATTTTTTCATCACCATATTGTCTGTATGAAAATACATCTTTTAGAGCTACAATTCTCTTACTCTGGAAAAAGTGGGAGATTGCTCATTGGTGGATAACTAGCTGTCTTACCACAAATAGCTATATCAGATGGCTTCAGAGAGGACTAAATCAGCCGTGTGGCTGACAGGGTCTTCATGCTCCAGCCGGGTTTCAGGCCTGTGCCTCTGAGGTGGGAGAGCCGACTTCAGGACATTGGTCCACCAGAGACCTCCCGGCTCCACATAATATCAAATGACGAAAGCTCTCCCAGAGATCTCCATCTCAAGACTAAGACCAAGCTCCACTCAACGACCAGCAAGCTATAGTTCTGGGCACCCTATGCCAAACAACTAGCAAGACAGGAACACAACCCGACCCATTAGCAGAGAGGCTGCCTAAAATCATAATAAGGTCACAGACACCCCAAAACAAACCACTGGACACGGTCCTGCCCACCAGAAAGACAAGGTCCAGCCTCATACACCAGAACGCAGGCACCAGTCCCCTGCACCAGGAAGCCTACACAACCCACTGAACCAAACTTAGCCACTGGGGGCAGACGCCAAAAACAACAGGAACTATGAACCTGCAGCCTGTGAAAAGGAGACCACCCCCAATGCAGTAACTTAAGCAAAATGAGAAGACAGAGAAATACACAGCAGATGAAGGAGCAAGGTAAAAACCCACCAGACCAAACAAGTGAAGAGGAAATAGGCAGTCTACCTGAAAAAGAATTCAGAGTAATGATAGTAAAGATGATCCAACCTCTTGGAAATAGAATGGAGAAAATACAAGAAATGTTTAACTAAAGAGCAAACAATGATGAAGAGCAAGATAAATGAAATTAAAAATTCTCTAGAAGGAATCAATAGCAGAATAACTGAGGCAGAAGAACGGATAAGTGACCTGGAAGATAAAATAGTGGAAATAACTACCACATGGCAGAATAAAGAAAAAAGAATGAAAAGAATTGAGGACAGTCTCAGAGACATATGGGACAACATTAAATGCACCAACAAGGAATTATAGGGGTCCCAGAAGAAGAAGAAGAAAAAAAAAAGAGAGGGACTGAGAAAATATTTGAAGGGATTACAGGTGAAAACTTCCCTAATATGGGAAAGGAAATAGTCAATCAAGTGCAGGAAGCGCAGAGAGCCCCATACAAGATAAATCCAAGGAGAAACATGCCAAGACACATATTAATCAAACTATCAAAAATTAAATACAAAGAAAAATATTAAAAGCAGCAAGGGAAAACCAACAAATAACATACAAGGGAATCCTCATAAGGTTAACAGCTGATCTTTCAGCAGAAACTCTGCAAGCCAGAAGGAAGTAGCAGGACATATTTAAACTGTTGAAAGGGAAAAACCTACAACCAAGATTACACTACCCAGCAAGGATCTCATTCAGATTCAACGGAGAAATTAAACCCTTTACAGACAAGCAAAAGATAAGACAATTTGGCACCACCAAACCAGCTTTACAACAAATGCTAAAGGAACTTCTCTAGGCAGGAAACAGAAGAGAAGGAAAAGACCTACAATAACAAACCCAAAACAATCAAGAAAATGGTAATAGGAACATACATATCAATAACTACCTTAAATGTAAATGGATTAAATACTCCCGCCAAAAGACATAGACTGCCTGAATGGATACAAAAACAAGACCTGGATATATGCTGTCTATGAGAGACCCACTTCAGACCTAGGGACACATACCGACTGAAAATGAGGGGATGGAAAAAGATATTCTATGCAAGGGGAAACCGAAAGAAAGCTGGAGTAGCAAGTCTCATATCAGACAAAATAGACTTTAAAATAAAGGCTATTACAAGAGACAAAGAAGGACACTACATAATGATCAAGGTATCGATCCAAGAAGAAGATGTAACAATTGTAAATATTTATGCATCCAACATAGGAGCACCTCAATACATAAGGCAAATGCTAACAGCCATAAAAGGGGAAATCAACAGTAACACAATCATAATAGGGGACTTTAACACCCCACTTTCACCAATGGACAGATCATCCAAAATGAAAATAAATAAGGAAACACACGCTTTAAATGACACATTAAACAAGATGGACTTAACTGATATTTAAAGGACGTTCCATCCAAAAACAACAGAATACATTTTCTTCTCAAGTGCTCATGGAACATTCTCCAGGATAGATCATATCCTGAGTCAAAAATCAAGCCTTGGTAAATTTAAGAAAGTTGAAATCATATCAAGTATCTTTTCTGACCTCAGCACTGTGAGACTAGATATCAATCACAGGAAAAAAACTGTAAAATATACAAACACATGGAGGTGAAACAGTATGCTACTAAATAATCAAGAGATCACTGAAGAAATCAAAGAGGAAAACAATAAATAACTAGAAACAAATGACAATGAAAACACGATGGTCCAAAACCTATGGGATGCAGCAAAAACGGTTCTAAGAGGGAAGTTTATAGCAATACAATCCTACCTCAAGAAACAAGAAAAATCTCAAGTAAAACTCCTAACCTTACACCTAAAGCAATTAGAGAAAGAAGAACAAAACAACCCCAAAGTTAGCAGAAGGAAAGAAATCATAAAGATCAGACCAGAAATAAATAAAAAAGAAATGAAGGAAATGATAGCAAAGATCAATAAAACTAAAAGCTGATTCTCTGAGAAGATAAACAAAATTGATAAACCATTAACCAGACTCATCAAGAAAAAAAGGGAGAAGACTCAAATCAATATAATTAGAAATGAAAAAGGAGAAGTACCAACTGACACTGCAGAAATGCAAAGGATCATGAGAGATTACTACAAGCAACTCTATGCCAATAAAATAGATAACCTGGAAGAAATGGACAAATTCTTAGAAAAGCACTACCTTCCGAGACTGAACCAGGAAGAAATAGAAAATATAAACAGACCAATCACAAGCACTGAAATTGAGACTGTGATTAAAAATCTCCCAATAAACAAAAGCCCAGAACCAGATGGCTTCACAGGCGAATTCTTTCAAACATTTAGAGAAGAGCTAACACCTATCCTTCTCAAACTTTTCCACAATATAGCAGAGGGAGGAACACTCCCAAACTCATTCTACGAGGCCACCATCACCCTGAACCTAAAACCAGACAAAGATGTCACAAAGAAAGAAAGCAACAGGCCAATATCACTGATGAACATAGGTGCAAAAATCCTCAACAAAATACTAGCAAACAGAATCCAACAGCACATTAAAAGGATCATACACCATGATCAAGTGGGGTTTATCCCAGGAATGCAAGGATTCTTCAATATATGCAAATAATGTGATAAAACATATTAACAAGTTGAAGGATAAAAACCATATGATAATCTCAATAGATGCAGAAAAAGCTTTTGACAAAATTCAAACCCTCCAGAAAGTAGGCATAAAGGGAACTTACTTCAACATAATAAAGGTCATATATGACAAACCCGCAGCCAACGTTGTTCTCAATGGTGAAAAACTGAAACCATTTTCTCTAAGATAGGAAGAAGACAAGCCTGTCCACTCTCACCACTATTATTCAACATAGTTTTGGAAGTTTTAGCCACAGCAGTCAGAGAAGAAAAAGAAATAAAAGGAATCCAAATCGGAAAAGAAGAAGTTTGCAGATGACATGATACTATACATAGAGAATCCTAAAAATCCTACCAGAAAACTACTAGAGCTAATCAATGATTTTGATAAAGTAGCAGGATACAAAATTAATGCACAGCAATCTCTTGCATTCCTACACACTAATGATGAAAGATCTGAAAGAGAAATTAAGAAAACACTCCCATTTACCATTGCAACAAAAAGAATAAAATACCTAGGAATAAACCTACCTAAGGAGACAAAAGACCTGTGTGCAGAAAGCTATGACACTGATGAAAGAAATTAAAGATGATACAAATAGATGGAGAGACATACCATGTTCTTGGATTGGAAGAATCAACATTGTGAAAATGACTATACTACCCAAAGCAATCTACAGATTCAATGCAATCCCTATCAAACTACCACTGGCATTTTTCACAGAACTAGAACGAAAATTTCACTATTTGTATGGAAACACAAAAGAGCCTGAATAGCCAGAGCAATCTTGAGAAAGAAAAACGGAGCTGGAGGAATCAGGCTCCCTGACTTCAGACTATATCACAAAGCTACAGTAATCAGACAGTATGGTACTGGCACAAAAACAAAAACATAGACCAATGGAACAGGATAGAAAGCCCAGAGATAAACCCATGCATATATGGTCACCTTATTTTTGACAAAGGAGGCAAGAACATACAATGGAGAAAAGACAGCCTCTTCAATAAGTGGTGCTGAGAAAACTAGACAGCTACATGTAAAAGAATGAAATTAGAACACTCCGTAACACCATACACAAAAATAAACTCAAAGTGGATTAAAGATCTAAATGTAAGGCCAGACACTATAAAACTCTTAGAGGAAAACATAGAACGCTCTGTGACATAAATCACAGCAAGATCCTTTTTGACCCACTTCCTAGAGAAATGGAAATAAAACCAAAAATAAACAAATGGGACCTAATGAAACTTCAAAGCTTTTGCGCAGCAGTGGAAACCAAAACAAGATGAAAAGACAACCCTCAGGATGGGAGAAAATATTTGCAAACGAAGCAACTGACAAAGGATTAATCTCCAAAATATACAAGCACCTCATGCAGCTCAGTATCAAAAAAACAAACAACCCAATCCAAAAATTGGCAGAAGACCTAAATTGACATTTCTCCAAAGAAGGTATACAGATTGCCAACAAACACATGAAAGGATGCTCAACATCACTAATCATTAGAGAAATGCAAATCAAAACTACAATGAGGTATCACCTCACACCGGTCAGAATGGCCATCATCAAAAAATCTATAAACAAAAAATGCTGGAGAGGGTGTGGAGAAGAGGGAACCCTCTTGCACTGTTGGTGGGAATGTAAATTGATACAGCCACTATGGAGAACAATATGGAAGTTCCTTAAAAAACTAAAAATAGAACTACCATACGACCCAGCAATCCCACTACTGGGCATATACCCTGAGAAAACCATAATTCAAAAGGAGTCACGTATCACAATGTTCATTGCAGCTCTATTTACAATAGCCAGGACATGGAAGCAACCTAAGTGTCCATCGACAGATGAATGGATAAAGAAGATGTGGCACATATATGCAATGGAATATTAATCAGCCATAAAAAGAAACGAAATTGAGTTACCTGTAGTGAGGTGGATGGACCTGGAGACTGTCATACAGAGTGAAGTAAGTCAGAAAGAGAAAAACAAATACTGTATGCTAACACATATATATAGAATTAAAAGAAAAAAATAGGTTCTGAAGAACCTAGGGGCAGGACAGGTATAAAGATGCAGACGTAGAGAATGGACTTGAGGACACAGGGAAGGGGAAGGGTAAGCTGGGACGAAGTGAGAGCGTGGCATGGACATATATACACTACCAAATGTAAAATAGATAGCTAGTGGGAAGCAGCTGCATAGCACAAGGAGATCAGGTCGGTGCTTTGTGACCACCTAGAGGGGTGGGATAAGGAGGGTGGGGGGGGGAGACGCAATAGGGAGGAGATATGGAGATATATGTATATGTATAGCTGATTCACTTTGTTATAAAGCGGAAACTAACACACCATTGTAACACAATTATACTCCAATAAAGATGTTAAAAAAATAAAAATAAAAAAAATTCAAAAATATGTCTTTTACATAGTACAAGGCTCATCAATATTCCTTGCAAGAATATATTAATCAATACATGTTCAAAGTACCTGCAATTGCCTCATCCTTCCAGTTTCCTCTTGAGATATTTAATTGATAATTCTGTACCTTTTTAGAGCATTGATTGACTGAAAGAATCGTTAAGAGTCTGATTAATAGTTACCTAAGGAGAACGTCTTCCCCGTGGCACTATATATTTTGAGACGAAACTGAGAAACTAACGTGTTCATTCTGTTAAATGTATTCCCTTTGCAACATCTGGCAATTGGATTAAAGGACATTTTTAATTAAGAAAATATTTATGAGGAAATACATAAAATAGGAAAGAGTAAATGGGATTTGATTGCTGTTGCTCCGTTGTTCGATAGAGAATCCATACTTATATTTGTCTCTAAAAATCATGGAACCAGAGTGGATTTGTTTCCTGAAACGGCTATGTCACATCACCACAAACTGGGTAGCTTAAAATAACAGAAATGTATTCTCTCATAGTTCCTGAGGCCTGAAATTCATATCAAGGTGCAGGCAGGGCTCTCTACTGTCTCTAGAAATTCTAGGAGAGAATCCGTTCGTGGCTTCTTCCAGCCTCTGGGGAGTGTTGGCATTCTCTGACTTGTGGCTGCAGTTCTCTGGTCTGTCTTTGCATTGCCTTCTCCTCTATCTGTATGTGTTTAATATCCCTGTGTCGTCTTCTCATAAGAATACATGTGATATCATTTAGGACCCACTCAAATAATCCAGGATAATCTCATCTCAAAATCCATAATGTAATTACATCTGCAAAAACTTTACCACCTACAATAACAGAGATTTCAGGGAATAAGAGTGGGTGTCTTTGAAAGTTATCATTGAGCTCACTACCCAGAGTTAGAAAGTATAACATTAAAAGTATACTAGACCCCCTTCCTGATGTATGAATGTTCCCAGTGACCTCTTCAGTAAGTAGACTGTTGAGAATTTACCTAAGCTAGTCCATGGTATTGCTGACTCAGCATCCATTTGGTTTGGCCAAGTGGGCTGCGGGGATTGTAAACTGATGCTAGCGCCCCATGCAAGAACGTACCCCAAGTAATAGCCAGCAGAGTCACAAGCAGATGTAAGTTCCTGATAGGATTACACTAATAGCCCTTGTGATTAATAGTCTCCCTGCACTTCCCAGGGCCTTCCCCTTGCATGTCCCTTAGATAAGACCCTCATGGAGTTTTTTACCAAAACCTTGCTTCTTTTGGTTTAAATTGACCAATCCAGCCTTAGACAGGGCACAACAAAACTCTTTACCCCTGGACCCTAATAAAGATGTGTGCTTTATGTCCTGCCTCTCTCTCTGCTGGGACCCTGCCTTGCCCTCCCCATGTGGCCTCTGGAGGCCAGCTGTGTGCTTCTTCCAGGACCTGTGAGTAATAAACATCTTTGTTTCAATTCCCCTTGTGGTCTGTTTTTCAACCATGGCTCACCATCCCACACCCTGTGCTCTCAACAAATGTTCATTTAACGAAGTCATAACCTGACCTTTCAAGCTCCTGTTTGAATTTTCCAGGAACAAGGTGCTCACTATCTCCCTGACAACTTGTTCTGTTCATTCTTACTGTTAAAAAAAAAAAAAGGTCTCCAGCAATGAAACAGTTCTGTCCTGGGACCCCCTGTCAGTTCAGCCATAATCATGGATAACCTTCAGTATGTGTCTTCTGCTACCCAAATCCAGCAGTCAGTTTAGTCACTGCTGGGAGAACACAAGGAGCCTCAGTGTCACATGAAGATGAAGTCTGGGGAGTATTTGAAAAATCCTTAAAAGCCGGTCTGGCAAGTGAGTCTGCCCTGACTACTCCATGTTGGGCCAAGCCATGTAGCTGGCTTTCTATCTTGGTTTCTCCAGCTGGGACTAGAGGCCAACCTGAACTCTAGCTTATCTAGATGAAATCTTCATACCTTTTTGAGTTTGTATCTATTAGACTGACCATTTTCAGTGCCAGACTTATCCTGTATCAAGTATGAATGAGCATTCTACCCCTTTTTTTCATACTAGGACCCAGCCCCATACCAAGGTTTATTTCCCAAACCTTATTCTATTCATTTGTTATCAAAGTTATCTTATTTAATCCTCACTATACTTTGAAGTAGTGCTGTTATTATTCCTAATTTACTGAAGACACACCTAAGGCACAGTGAGGTATAGTAACTTGCTCTAGTTGACATAGCTAACAGGGAGAAGAAACCAGATGCCTTGAGTCTGGGGTTAGCCAAATTGTGACTTCTGCCCTCTGAAATTACATAGCAGTCTCATGTTCTACATGGAAGTCCATCCCTGAAATATGTTTTATGTCTTCTCTTCTTCAGGCTAAACAATAATTTCTAGTACTTTTCATCTTGTGGTATATTTTCTATCCCCTTCCTTCCTTCCTTCCTTCCTTCCTTCTTTCCTTGTAATTTTTTGTTACCCACAACACGAATTATCATTATCTCTGTCCCTTTCTGTCTTTCCGTCTCTTCCTTTCTCTCTGTCTCTCCCTCTCTCTGTCTCTGTCTCTGTCTATCTCTCTCTCTCCCTCTCTCTCTCTCTCTTGCCCCCAAAAGGAGCTTGTCTCTAACTTTGATGCCTTCAATCTGTCTGAACACAAAACCAAATCTTATCCTAGATTTTCTTGTATCTCTATCATATATTCTGGGCCTGGCTGGGCCACTTTTCTTCCCTTTGGAAAAGTATAAAATGTAATTGCCATTCTTTTTTTCTGCTATTTAAAGTCACTAATGGAATGTTCTTGTCTCTAGTGTAATAGCATCATAGCACTGGAAAGCATGTCAAACTGAGCACCTTGCAGGGTGAATGAATTTTGAGGGAAAATTCAATATAAGTTGCTATCCATCTTCTGGAGCAATTTTTCTCACTTCTGATAGAAATCCACTCTTCTTTTTTCATAGATCTTCCTATATCTCTTCTAACTCACATAGTTTCATTCTCATCTCTCCAACTAAACTAGCAAGTTTGATATTTCTTATCTCTTTGCATGATTAAGAAAGACTCTTCACTTTGTTTCATTTTCAAGAGAGTACTTTTCTTAAAAAAACAATGGCCACACTTCTTTCACAGATTCCCAAAAGAACCCAATGTAATTAGGTAGTGGAAAGTCAGGAGCCGTGATATAAGAGGGATTGAGAAGAAATGGAAGGTTAGAGAAAGATGGAGAGGGCGTGTAACTGAATTTATCTGCATTTGTGTATTATATTTTTGATCTCCTGCCTGAACTCTAGACCGTTATGTCCAACCTGATTGAGAAGTTCAATAGGCATCTCAAACATTACTAAACTCTTGATTCTGCCCACATAACTGCTACTCCTTCAGTTTCCCCATCTCAGTAATGCAGGGTCCATTATTCTAGTTGCCTAAATAAAAATTTTGAACTCGACTTCTCTCTTTCTCTCACATCACACATAAAATTTGTCCTTACATTCTTAGACTCTTATCTTTAAATACATCCTGGTTTTAAGCACTTCACATGACCCCAACTGCTACAACCCTAGAACATTCTACCGAAATCTCTTACCTAGATTATTTCAGATGTCTCCCAAGTGGTGTTTCTGCTTTCACCTTGACCCCCCCCACACACACATTAGTTTATTTTCTATATAGTAGCAGTAAACTTTAAGTCATATTCTGTAACTTTTCTATTCAAAACCAGTAGCCTCCCACTACACTAAAAGTAATTTCCAACTCATGGCTTATAAGTGTCCAACTCACGCTACTTTATTTGACCCCAGATATCTCGTTTTCCTAAATTTTACTGCTACTCCCTCTCTCACTATGCTCTAAGTTCAATAGCCCCTTTGATCTTCCTATAAAAGAATGAACTCAAATATTTGAAATATATCCCCTCTTAGAGTCTTTGCTTCTTTTGGGTAGAATGCTGTTAGTATGCTCAAATTGGCATGGCTCATGTATACTTCTAGACGTGTATCCTTCCACTCTCTGTTCAGTGCCATCCTATCAGGGGCTTTCCATGAGAACCTTTTTGAAAATAGAATGTCCCATTTCTCTCTATGCACCAGACTGTGCTTTATTTTTCTTCATGGCAGTTATCACCACCTGATTGATTTTTTTTGTTTTCCATCCTGCCCATGAGGCTAAGGACTATGGCTGTTTTATACTGTTTGATCCCTGGTTCATACAACAATGCTGGTGATTATTAGGTATACAATCATGTTTGCCCAATGAATGAATAAAAATATAATAAGTCTTTATGAAGGCCATTGTTTGAGGTTGAAGTGAGTCAGGAAGAGAACAAGCTGTAGAGTCAACTTGAGTCTGAATCCTTCTCTCGTTCTGCCTACCTTAATGGTGGCATGTTATTAAATTTTTAAACTTTACTGAGTCTCATTTATCTGTACAGAAAAACTGATACACACACATGTGCACATGCGTGCGCACACACACACACACACATATTTATATGTATATATATATATATATATTTTTTTTTTTTTTTTTGAAAAAGACAAAACTGCACTGGGGCTTGTGGGTTGAGTTCCTCGGGGCCTGGTGCTCACTCATAGTTTTCATCAAGGATCTTCACTGTAAATTTACTTACTGGATTTCTTTGAAGTAGTGGGGAAATTATGATGTTTTATACAAAAAAAAATCTTACCTTGATAATTGAATATATTAAAGGAAATTATATATATATGCACTACACAAACGCACACACACACACACATGCACACACATGTGTATGAGAGAGTTAAAAATAACAACATCTGGACAAGATTCTTAGCTAGCCTCATCCACCAGAGGACAGACAGCAGAAGCAAGAAAAACTACAATCCTGCAGCCTGT
The DNA here is from genome assembly GCF_949987535.1 of Balaenoptera acutorostrata. Lineage (NCBI taxonomy): Eukaryota > Metazoa > Chordata > Mammalia > Artiodactyla > Balaenopteridae > Balaenoptera > Balaenoptera acutorostrata. Next base: position 19,252,365 of record NC_080072.1, read on the forward strand.
GGAACAAAAACCACATTCATAGAAAGATAGACAAGATGAAAAGGCAGAGGGCTATGTACCAGATGAAGGAACAAGAAAAAAACCTCAGAAAAACAACTAAATGAAGTGCAGATAGGTAACCTTCCAGAAAAAGAATTCAGAATAATGATAGTGAAGATGATCCAGGACCTCGGAAAAAGAATGGAGGCAAAGATCGAGAAGATGCAAGAAATGTTTAACAAAGACCTAGAAGAATTAAAGAACAAACAAACAGAGATGACCAATACAATAATTGAAATGAAAACTATACTAGAAGGAATCAAAAGCAGAATAACTGAGGCAGAAGAACGGATAAGTGACCTGGAAGACAGAATGCTGGAATTCACTTCTGTGGAACAGAATAAAGAAAAAAGAATGAAAAGAAATGATGACAGCCTAAGAGACATCTGGGACAACATTAAACGCAACAACATTCACATTATAGGGGTCCCAGAAGGAGAAGAGAGAGAGAAAGGACCTGAGAAAATATTTGAATAGATTATAGTCGGAAACTTCCCTAACATGGGAAAGCAGATAGCCACCCAAGTGCAGGAAGTGCAGAGAGTCGCATACAGGATAAATCCAAGGAGAAACACGCTGAGACACATAGTAATCAAATTGGCAAAAATTAGAGACAAAGAAAAATTATTGAAAGCAGTAAGGGAAAAACGACATATAACATACAAGGGAACTCCCATAAGGCTAACAGCTGATTTCTCAGCAGAAACTCTACAAGCCAGAAGGGAGTGGCATGATATACTTAAAGTGATGAAAGGGAAGAACCTACAACCAGGATTACTCTACCCGGCAAGGATCTCATTCAGATTCCATGGAGAGATCAAAAGCTTTACAGACAAGCAAAAGCTAAGAGAATTCAGCACCACCAAACCAGCTCTACAACAAATGCTAAAGGAACTTCTCTAAGTGGGAAACACAAGAGAAGAAAAGGACCTACAAAAACAAACCCAAAACAATTAAGAAAATGGTCATAGGAACATACATATCGATAACTACCTTAAACATGAATGGATTAAATGCTCCAACCAAAAGACACAGACTTGCTGAATGAATACAAAAACAAGACCCATATATATGCTGGCTACAAGAGACCCACTTCAGACCTAGGGACACATACAGACTGAAAGTGAGGGGATGGGAAAAGATATTCCATGCAAATGGAAATCAAAAGAAAGCTGGAGTAGCAATACTCATATCAGATAAAAGAGACTTTAAAATAAAGAATGCTACAAGTGACAAGGAAGAACACTACATAATGAACAAGGGATCAATCCGAGAAGAAGATATAACAATTATAAACAAATATGAACCCAACATAAGAGCACCTCAATACATAAGGCAACTGCTAACAGCTATAAAAGAGGAAATTGACAGTGACACAGTAATAGTGGGGGACTTTAACACCTCACTTACACCAATGGACAGATCATCCAAACAGAAAATTAATAAGGAAACACAAGCTTTAAATGACACAATAGACCAGATATATTTAATTGATATTTATAGGATATTCCATCCCAAAACAGCAGATTACACGTTCTTCTCAAGTGCGCATGGAACATTCTCCAGGATAGATCACATCTTGGCTCACAAATCAAGCCTCAGTAAATTTAAGAAAATTGAAATCATATCAAGCATCTTTTCCAACCACAATGCTGTGAGATTAGAAATACATTAGAGGGAAAAAACCATAAAAAACACAAACACATGGAGCCTAAACAATACGTTACTAAATAACCAAGAGATCACTGAAGAAATCAAAGAGGAAATCAGAAAATACCTATAGACAAATGACAACCAAAACACGATGATCCAAAACCTAAGGGTTGTAGCAGAAGCAGTTCTACGAGGGAAGTTTATAGCAATACAAGCCTACCTCAAGAAACAAGAAAAATCTCAAATAAACAATCTAAACTTACACCTAAAGGAACTAGAGAAAGAAGAACAAACAAAACCCAAAGTTAGTAGAAGTAAAGAAATCATAAACATCAGAGCAGAAATAAGTGAAATAGAAACAAAGAAAACAGTAGCAAAGATCAATAAAACTAAAAGCTGGTTCTTTGAGAAGGTAAACAAAATTGATGTCTTTAGCCAGACTCATCAAGAAAAAGAGGGAGAGGACTCAACTCAATAAAATTAGAAATGAAAAAGGAGAAGTTACAACAGACACTGCAGAAATACAAAGCATCCTTAGAGACTAGTACAAACAACTCTATGCCAATAAAATGGACAACCTGGAAGAAATGGACAATGTCTTAGAAAGGTGTAACCTCCCAAGACTGAACCAGGAAGAAATAGAAAATATGAACAGACCCATCACAAGTAATGAAATTAAAACTGTGATTAAAAATCTTCCAACAAACAAAAGTCCAGGACCAGATGGCTTCACAGGTGAATTCTATCAAACATTTAGAGAAGAGCTAACCCCCATCCTTCTCAAACTCTTCCAAAAAATTGCAGAGGAAGGAACACTCCCAAACTCGTTCTATGAGACCACCATCACCCTGATACCAAAACCACAGAAAGATACTACAAAAAAAATTACAGACCAATATCACTGATGAATATAGATGCAAAAATCCTCAACAAAATACTAGCAAACAGAATCCAACAACACATTAAAAGGATCATACACCATGATCAAGTGGGATTTATCCCAGGGATGCAAGGATTCTTCAATATACGCAAATCAATCAATGTGATACACCATATTAACAAATTGAAGGAGAAAACCATATGATCATCTCAATAGATGCAGAAAAAGCTTTTGACAAAATTCAACACCCATTTATGGTAAAAAGTCCCCAGAAAGTGGGCATAGATGGAACCTACCTCAACATTATAAAGGCCATATATGACAAACCCACAGCAAACATCATTCTCAGTGGTGAAAAACTGAAAGCATTTCCTCTAAGATCAGGAACAAGACAAGGATGTCCACTCTCACCACTATTATTCAACATAATTTTGGAAGTCCTAGCCATGGCAATCAGAGAAGAAGAAGAAATAAAAGGAATACAAATTGGAAAAGAAGAAGTAAAACTGTCACTGTTTGCAGATGACATGATACTATACATAGTGAATCCTGAAGATGCCACCAGAAAACTACTAGAGCTAATCATTGAATTTGGTAAAGTTGCAGGATACAAAATTAATGCACAGAAATCTCTTGCATTCCTATACACTAATGATGAAAAATCTGAAAGAGCAATTAAGGAAACACTCCCATTTACCATTGCCACAAAAAGAATAAAATACCTAGGAAAACCTACCTAGGGAGACAAAAGACCTGTATGCAGAAAACTATAAGACACTGATGAGAGAAATTAAAGATGATACCAACAGATGGAGAGATATACCATGTTCTTGGATTGGAAGAATCAGCATTGTGAAAATGACTATACTACCCAAAGCAATCTACAGAGTCAGTGCAATCCCTATCAAATTACCAATGGCATTTTTTACAGAACTAGAACACAAAATCTTAAAATTTGTATGGAGACACAAAAGACCCCGAATAGCCAAAGCAGTCTTGAGGGAAAAAAATGGAGCTGGAGGAATGAGACTCCCTGACTTCAGACTATACTACAAAGCTACAGTAATCAACACAATATGGTACTGCCACAAAAACAGAAACATAGATCAATGGAACAAGATAGAAAGCCCAGAGATAAACCCACACACCTATGGTCAACTAATCTATGACAAAGGATGCAAGGATATACAATGGAGAAAAGACAAAAGACAGTCTCTTCAATAAGTGATGCTGGGAAAACTGGACAGCTACATTTCAAAGAATGAAATTAGAACACTCCCTGACACCATTTACAAAAATAAACTCAAAGTGGATCAGTGACCTAAATGTAGGACTGGACACTATAAAACTCTTAGAGGAAAACATAGGAAGAACACTCTTTGACATAAATCACAGCAAGATCTCTTTTGATCCACCTCCTAGAGTAATGGAAATAAAAACAAAAATAAACAAATGGGACCTACTGAAACTTAAAAGCTTTTGCAGAGCAAAGGAAACCATAAACAAGACGAAAAGACAACCCTCAGAGTGGGAGAAAATATTTTCAAACGAATCAACGGACAAAGGATTAATCTCCAAAATATATAAACAGCTCATGCAGCTCAATATTCAAAAAAGAAACAACCCAATCAAAAAATGTGCAGAAGACCTAAATAGATATTTCTCCAAAGAAGACGTAGAGATGGCCAAGAAGCACATGAAAAGCTGCTCAATATCACTAATTATTAGAGAAATGTGAATCAAAACTACAATGAGGTATCACCTCACACCCGTTAGAATGGGCATCATCAGAAAATCTACAGACAACAAATGCTGGAGAGGGTGTGGAGAAAAGGGAACCCTCTTGCACTGTTGGTGGGAATGTAAATTGATACAGCCACTATGGAGAGCAGTATGGAGGTTCCTTAAAAAACTAAAAATAGAATTACCCTATGACCCAGCAATCCCACTACTGGGCATATATCCAGAGAAAACCATATTTCAAAAAGACACATGCACCCCAATATTCATTGCAGCACTATTTACAATAGCCAGGTCATGGAAGCAACCTAAATGTCCATCGACAGACAAATGGATAAAGAAGATGTAGTACATATGTACAATGGAATATTCCTCAGCCATAGAAAGGAACGAAATTGGGTCATTTGTAGAGACATGGATGGATCTAGAGACTGTCATACAGAGTGAAGTAAGTCAGAAAGAGAAAAACGAATATCGTATATTAATGCATATATGTGGAACCTAGGAAAATGGTACAGATGAACCGGTTTGCAGGGGAGAAATTGAGACACAGATGTAGAGAACAAACGTATGGACACCAAGTGGGGAAAGTGGCGGGGGGATGGGGTGGTGGTGGTGATGCATTGGGAGATTGGGATTGACATGTATCCACTGATATGTATAAAATGGATGACTAATAAGAACCTGCTGTATAAAAAAATAAAAATAAAAAAATAATAACATCTGTAAACCACTTGACACAGTGCATAGTCCCTTGAACTCAATAAAGCTTTTTTCAGGTCTGCTCTTTTTGGCCCTTCCTTCTCTGTACATCCCACTCACCTTGCCTATATGATATCTTGAAGAAAAACTTCCTTGCTATCAGAAAGAACCCAGTTGAGACCCATAAGTCTCCCACCACCAAGGTAATTGGGGTGTCTGTGCCTGCGCTTGTTTGTAAGCTTGGCTTGTTACAATCTGTAGACGTGTTTTTCAGCAGATGTTTGACACCATTTGTCTCCCAGCACAGACGGTATCCACCTTGATTTGTGGTGAGATGTAGATTTGGCCTGGGAACTGCCATCCAAATTAGTGCTGCATGAGGTAGTTTACCCACAGCCTCGCACTGCTACTCCTGAAGGATGACTCAAATCCTTGTGCTGTGTGTGGGAGGGAACATGACAGTTTAATTTAAATACCTCTGCTGATGCACTAGGTTCCGAAAGACACATTCTCTGCTCTGCATTCGTGTTCCTGTGCTGTCACTCTACTGAGAGTCTCAGTTGCTGTCTGACAGAGAAGGGAAGAAATGGCCTGTGTTCTAAATCAACATGCTGTATCACCCGGATAGTGGTTACAAGCTTGGCTTCTGGAAGCAGTCTGACTGAGCTTGAATGCTGACTCCACAGTGTTTTAGCCACGTGGCCATGGACAACTGACTTAACCTCTAAGAATGTCAATTTCCTCATCTGTAAAATTGGGATGACCCAGAATCCTGCCCATCTCCTTGAGTCATTGTGAGGATTAAATGATCTCTTTCAAGTGAAATACTTAGAACCCTTCTTAGAATATAGTTAGTTTTAATAATAAGTACAGATGATTGTTATCAGGCATAGAATTAGGTTTAAGAGAATTAGTTCAAAGAGCAATCACAAAAGGCCATTTAAGGAAGCTGGAATGCCCTAATGAAAACAAACATGAGATAACTCTAATGCAGAGCAAGATGGAATCAGAAACCAAATGTACATAAGCAAACAGCATGGGCTACAGAAGAAGAAATGATTCACTGGAGGTTGAGGATGGAAATGAGGAATATTTTATAGAGAAGCTAATCTAATTTGATCTAGAAGCTGAGTCGTATTTAAATAGAAGGAAGCAACAGTTGACATTCTAAGCAAAGACGGAGGCACTATCAAAACTCTTTCTCTTCATATGGGAAACCCCGAGTTTAGAGTTCTTTTATCTCGCTTGAAGGGTCTTCGGGCTTATAAATCAGGAAATCGTATTCACATACAGCCACGGTCACGGTGAGCAAAGGGCAGGGAATGAAAATAACATTTGTTGAGCATGTACTACATGCGAAGTACTGAGCCAAGCAATTCGTTTTTCACCGTATCATAAGTTTCCAGAAAGTGCGGTTGCTGTCTCCATTTTACAGATGAGAAAACAAATTTAGGAGAGTTAAATAAAACAAACTTCCCTTAGCTGGAAGAATTTGGATGTAAATCTAGACTTAAATTGTTATAGATTCTATATTCTTTCAACACGGTTATACTACCCGCTATTAGATGCTGAGATTCATCCTTTCTGAATAGATGTACACTTCAGATTCCCTCTTACTAATTAGCTCTGTGTGTCACATCTTTTTTTACCTCATGGCACAAAAAAATGTGGTGATATTTGTCAGGTACACTGAGAAAACCAGAGGAGGCTGCCCCTGGTCTCCGGCTCCCCTAAGCCCTGCTTGGGCTGAGAAAGTGCATATCTAAGAACACCTTGGACCTTGGTACACTTGGGATAATTCTGAGATAGAGGAGAAAAAGACGTTAAATCGAAGTCTTTACCTGCTTCTTCTCCTGTCAGTTCCTTTGGGCTTCACTCAACCACAGGAGAACCGATGACACAAGATCAATAGCACAAAGAGACCCACCAGGAGTCCTGTTTAGGAAGCCACCCGGAATTCTCCTTTGCCACATGAGTGACAGCTTTCTGCAGAGTGCATTTCAGAAAATGAGCATTCTCTACAACATCCTTTCACATTTTGACTGTGCCATGAAACACCATATGTATTTATATCACACCAGTGGTAATGTTTAAAAGAAAAATCTTTTAAGTCAGTTTTCACATTATTCCAAATGATGGAAAAAGATCAGTTTGTTTCTCTCCTAGGGCTAGGAAGGCAGTCTTGTTATTCCTCACCAGTCATCAAAAGGATCTGATGTTTCTACACTTCTAACAAGTATCCTTTTGGAGGTGTGAAGTATCTGGGACACATCTGGTTAGATCAGCAATCCCTGCGTAACTGGACTCAGAATGGTGTGCCTTTCTCCTTCTTGGCTGAACAAACTTAGCCTCCCTCCCACTTCTAGTCTGAGTATATTTATAATCCCGTTTTTGCTTCTTGGCATTGTTTCCTGATCTGCTCCCTGGACCCATTTATTTCATCAGGTCTGTTCTGTAGAGACAGCCGTTTCCTCTGAATCCAATTTTTATTCTTTGACACTTATCTGTGTTAAAACTAAACCATGTATTCTGGGCCTTCTTTCATCCCAAACTTGGAATCTTGTTCTGGCCCATGACCTTCAGACATTCAGACACTTGCTAACTATATGTGTCCATGCCCAGCAAGGTTCCTTGAAATCCAGCCTGGACAGAGCTCCTGGTCCCCTGCTTACCTGGTGAGTGGCATTGGAAGTAGCAGGCATGTTTAATTCTCTCTCTCTCACACGCACACATTGTGTTTATATATAATTGATTTTACTGTTGAGAAACATGATACTCAGAAAAATTAGCAAACTTGCCAAAGGTAAGGACAGAAAGGACAAGTAGAGTTTCAGTATTCACAGCTGGGTAGAAATTGTGGGAGGTAAGTGGGCTGATTATATATTACAGCTTCTAACTCAAAAAGGAAAGATAATTTAACTTTTATACAACATGTTAAAATTTGTACGGTACGTCTTACATCCTACTACCTTCCTCCTTTTGTACCCATAGAAGTGGGTTTTGTATTCATATCTTGGGAATTCAAGATGAGCACTTTCTCCACTGTACTGATTCTGTGAGTTGTAAGTACCCACCATTGGCTATTGTCTTTTAAGAGGCCAAAATTCTTGAAGCACTTGTGTTGCCTCATGCATTATCATAAAATTCCAGGAAGGGGGGTTATGTCTAAGTGAAGAGAATTCAAACAATTACTGAGGTTGCTGTGTGGCAAAATCAATTTATAGAAGAAGTTTAGAGAGTATTCTAGTGATAGCCAAGGGATGAAAAGGGACTGAGTGTCCACAGGGCTTATGAAAGAGGTTGAAATTGCAGGTCAGTTGGACACAAATGGAGAAAGTAGAGGAAATCCTTTGGTGTTCTTGTCAAGAAAATTGACAGTTACATGTAATCTATGAATTAATAAGGGCCATATAAAAGGACAAAACGTCTGTGATTAGAGTCTCCAATATCTTAGGGTATGGAATTAAAAATAATATTTCGGTATCCAGCATGGAATGGACTAATGATTTGGTAAGTGACAGATTGTTGCATAGAGGAAATGAATACTGACCATGCTTGAAAGCCATTCTCCCACACCCTTTCTAAGTGAGAAGGAAGAATACGAAAGAGGTCCACAGGAAGATAAGCCATTGCTCTCTGAATCCTGTGCATCCCGGGAGGCTCTGTGGAGTATCAGAGGCAGGTGCAGGGGTAGGAAGAAGATTCATTCTTTTTTTTTTTTTTTTTTTTTTTTTAAATTTATTTTCAGATCAGCATATTGTAGCATAATTCTTTTTTTTTTTTTTTTAAATTAATTAATTAATTTATTTATGGCTGTGTTGGGTCTTCGTTTCTGTGCGAGGGCCTTCTCCAGTTGCGGCAAGTGGGGTCCACTCATCATCGCGGTGCGCGGGCCCCTTCACTATCGCGGCCTCTCCTGTTGCGGAGCACAGGCTCCAGACGCGCAGGCTCAGCAATTGTGGCTCACGGGCCCAGTTGCTCCGCGGCACGCGGGATCCTCCCAGACCAGGGCTCGAACCCGTGTCCCCTGCATTGGCAGGCAGACTCTCAACCACTGCGCCACCAGGGAAGCCCCAGAAGATTCATTCTTATCAGCTATTTTGGGCTAGAAGGCTAAAAACTGTTAGCTTTTAGTCTTGTTAGGAGAAAGTCTCTCCTTTTGCACAATTCCTCATCACCTGGGGAATAGAAAAGTAGTCTTTGGGGAACATATTTTCTGGTCTTCTATTCTCAATGAATGCACACACACGTGAAACACACACACACACACACACACACTGTTCTTCCTCACAGAGACATATGTAGATTCCCTCCTATTTCCAGAGGGATCATTTCCAATCCTTAGTCCCTCCAGCCTCTTAGTAATCTGGATTGGAGGTGAGAAAAAAAAACAGAACACTTCCATATCCACCAAATCTTGGATTTATTAGAACTGGGAAGAATGTATAAAAGTTAGATACTCTTTAGAATTATGAGCCTAGCCCATTTTAAACATTATAAATATGCATTCTCCTCCACCCCAGCTTATATATCAGGAGGCCAGAGGAGTTCTGGGCTCTCAGAATAACTAGAAAGAAGTCCCAGGCTTTCTTTGTCTCTCACATTTTAAATTCTATAAACTTTGCACATTCCCTATTACCCGATGACTTCCAGTTTCCAAAACCTTTCCAGTGTGCCTTCTAGAATTAATAGTCTATCATCAGCAGAATTCCCTGTATCCACAGATTGTTCTGTGGATGTTCCTTTATCTTCTTGCTCTGAAGGAAACCTGCATGCTCTCTGAGAACACTGCATCCCCTAACATCCTCTAAAGTGTGGCTGTTTTCTCTCCCATTACTCTTACACCACCAGTCCTGGCGGTGGGGCAGCTATCTCTCTGCCTCACTTAGGCTTCCAGATCTTTCCCTAAAAGCCCCAGATTGATATCTCATGTCATCATATTATATCATCTACTCACCATTCCTCACTACTGTTCTTGCTTACCAATCTTTGAGCTACTTCTCTTGATATGGAAATGATTTTAGATCCTGTTTGAATGTTACTTTTTCCAACATGACTCATCTTAATTCTTGGTGTTTTATATAAATAAGTGTATATATATGTATTACATGCATATATAATCTTAGAGTAGCACTTGCCCATGGTCATCATCCCTGCTCTTGTACACACTCTCACTGTTTGGCTTTCAGGACATTAGTTTCATCACTTTCATGTTATCTCACTCAACAATACTTCTCAACCTTCTCTTGCTGGTTCCTTGTCTTTTCCTGGATCTCTTACAGTTGTTCTGTCCCAGAGATCAGTCCTTAGTCCTATTGTTTTCTCCATCCACACTCATCCCCTTGATGATCTCATCTGGTCTCCATGCTGGTACCACCATCTACTAGATTTACACCTCAAGATCCTGAACTCCAGGCTGATAGGTACAACTGCCTGCTCGACACCACCAATTGGATGTATGACTAGACATCTCAAACTTCATGTGTCCAAAACTGAACTTCTGATCTTCCTCTCAAATTCTGTTCCATCTGTAGGCTTTGTCAATGAGTTATGAAAGTTCTAGCCTTCAATTTTTTGAGACCAAATATCTTGGATCATCCTGGATTTCACTTTTTCTTGATCTCAAGCTCTCAAACATCTGATCTCAGTGAAAATTCTATTTGTCCCACCTTCACAATATATCCAGAATTTTACCACTTGTTATCACCCTTTATGAGCCTTCTCACAGGTCACCTTATGTCCACTTTACTCCCAATATATTCTATTCTCAATATAGCAGCAAGAGTGATTCTTTTATTTATTTAATTTTAAAGATTTTTTTTGATATGGACCATTTTTAAAGTCTTTATTGAATTTGGTACAGTATTGTTTCGTTTTCTGTTTTGGTGTTTTGGCCACGAGGCATATGTGATCTTAGCTCCCCGACCAGGGATCAAACTCGTACCCCCTGCATTGGAAGGCGAAGTCTTAACCACTGGACTGCCAGGGAAATCCCCAGCATGATTCTTTTAAAAGTCAGATAATGTCATTTCTTTACCCCAAACTTTTCAATGGCTCCCATCTTATGCAGAGTAAAAGTCAAATGCCTTCTGTTAGCCTACATCACTTCTCCAATGTCAACTCCAACTATTTACCCTGTCACTCATTCTCCTCTAAACGTACCTGCCTCTTTGCTGTTCTTGTTCTTCAAACATACAAGATGCCCCTCTGCCTTACTGCCTTTGCATGAGTTGTTCCCCTTCTTGCAAGCACTCTTCCTCCAATTTTCACCTATCAAACTCCCTTGCCTTCTTCAAATATTTGTTTAAATGTTACCTTTACAATCTGGCATGCCCTGATCACTCAATTTAAAATTGTGTCCAGCCTTCACCCACTACACACACCCCCCACACCCCCTCCCCCTTACTCTGCTCTTTTAGTCCCTTATAGCCCATACCACTTTCTAATATGCTATATATTTTGTTTTTTTAAATTATGTGGATGTGGATTATTCACTCTTTATCTTCCTCCTCTATAAAGTAGGCATCATAATAGCAGGCTTTTTTTCAGTGATAGATCCCATTCCCAGAATAATGTTTGGCACATATTAAGTCCTCAGTAAATAGTCATAAAGTAAATGAATGATTAAATGGATGATGAGCAAGCCATTTTTACATTTGTTCTAAGCCATCTTATGTGTAGAGAGAGTATATAGTCTTTGTCATCTAAAAGGACTAGATTTGAGCCCTCTACTGCCAGTTTTAATAGTGTGAGCTTGTATAAGTTATTTAACTTTACCAAGAAAATTGGCATCACAGTGTACACTTCTTCGGTTTTTTCTAGGAGGAAAAAAAAGAAAGAAGCCAAACACCTATCACAGTACCTGGTACATAATAAGTGTTCAATAAATGTTGGCAATTACTGCGTGCTTTGTAAATAGTAGCTGCTTTTTTTTTTTTCCATCTTCCTCTTGCTTGAGAGAGAAGTAGATAGGAACTTGTGTTCCTGTGTGACACAAGCCAGCATTTCTCAGGCATCTTGGACTAAAAACGGCTTCTGATCAGATTGTGCTGAGAGTGTGACTGAATTTAATGAGTGAATATATTATTTGTGCAGGAAAAAAGCAATTGTCTCTGTGTGAAATTTGTGTCTGATTAGCAACAACAATTGCTTCTCCATTTTCAAGCTCTGTTTCATATTACAGTAATGTTTCTGAAGTGTATATTTGATGAAAATGAGATTGGGTTTCCTTTCTCTGACAGGCTGAGTACAAGCCATTTAAAGGCAAGAGCAAAATACTCCTATGCAGGACATGAGTCCCATTTCTCTTAAATAGGTTGTCACAATACAAAGAACATAAAGCAGCTCCAGTAAACAGAGAGCATTCATCTTTTGAGGTGGCATGGGATGGACAGAAGTGAAGTAAAGTGTTCCAGGATGGTTGGACAAGACCTTCAAAATGGAAAATGAGCCAAATTGAGGGACCCCTGGTGGGATTTCAAACAATAGAAATAGTATTGCATCTCAGGGCTCTTTTTATTTAAAAAAAATTTCTTATTCAGAGAGATCAGTTGAGAAATAAATAACAGAGATGGTAAGAATTTTTTTCAGAAAATTATATGAATAAAAAATGTCACTCAAGTCCTACATTTTGCTCATACTAATGTGTGAACACAAATTGCAAATGAAATGAGAATTTGATAGAGATTTATATATGTTTACTCTCTGAGTTTGGCAAAGACATTTTGGTGAAAAATGATTGGCTACGTAGAACAGAAAAATTAAGAAATAAGTCCCTAGAATGAAAATATAGAAAAAAATTATAAAAAGTAAAACCAAAAAAGGGATTAAAAAAAGGAAGAAATATGTTCTTTCATAGAACCATAATATATGAGAATGGAAAGGGATCTTATTGTTTTACCCACCATTGTTAGGTAAGGAGATTGAACATCAGCAGTTTTAACTGTCTGGCCCAGTGTCACCCTGGGAGATGGGGTCAGTGCCAGCATCTCTGGACATCTAGTCCAGGGTACTGTGCTCCACTCATACTTTCTTTCCTGGTGCATCTTAAGAGAGGTGGGGACACTAACATTGACTTCTGAAATAGAAAAAAAAATGACTAAAAAAGGAAAGTGCTCTTGAGTTTGGATGAGATCCTTAAGCATTGGTCATGAAATATCCATGTTGAAGCTTAAAAGGAGAAGGAAATTATACTCAGAAGGATTTGGGGGCATAGCTAGACTAGAATCCAGGCTTTTAAAAGTGTTAACAGTGTAATGGCAGAAAACACCATGACTTGGACAGAAAGATGCTTGATGAAATGATTCATGCAAAATCATTTAACTTTGTGCCTGATACACAGGACGTGATCAGCAGATGCTCCTGACCTTTACTTATATGCTATTTCAACCACACCACAACTTCTCTTTCACTAAGGGCATCACCTGGGAGCTGAAGGTAAAGCCAGGTGAAAAATATATTTACATTAATGTCATTCAGATTTTGGTAGCAACAGGTAGAATAATGCTTTTAAAAATGTATTATTTTTTTTTTTTTTTTTTTTTAAGATTTCTTTATTGACTGATTGATTGCTATGTTGGGTCTTCGTTTTTGTGCTATGGCTTTCTCCAGTTGTGGCAAGTGGGGGCCACTCTTCATCGCGGTGCACGGGCCTCTCACTATTGTGGCCTCTCTTGTTGCGGAGCACAGGCTCCAGACGCGCAGGCTCAGTAGTTGTGGCTCACGGGCCCAGTTGCTCCGCGGCATGTGGGATCCCCCCAGACCAGGGCTCGAACCCGTGTTTCCTGCATTAGCAGGCAGACTCCCAACCACTGCGCCACCAGGGAAGCCCTTAAAAATGTATTATTAACAAAGGTTGGGGCAGGGTTAAAGGAAATCAACAAAGAATGGTATAGAATGTCCAAGACTAGCAACAACATGAAAATGTTACCAGCTGCAGGCCTGAAGGGGCAAAGGGAAGGAACAGTTATTATAATCCAAAGAAAGAGAAGCTGTAGAAATACAGGAGGGCTGGCTAAGAGGAGATGTACCCTTTTATTTTTAATTAAACTTTTTATTTTGAGATAATTGCAGATTCACGTGCACTGTAATACATAAAAATCCCATGAGCTCTTTACTCAGTTTCCCCCAACAGTAGCATCTTGTAAAGTCAGAACAATATCACATCCAGGATATTGACACTGATGCCATGAAAATACAGGACATTTCCAGCACCATACGGAACCCTCGTGTTGCATTTTAATAGCTATACTCGTTTCCTCCTCCCTCGCTTCACCTTATGTAATCATAGGCAACCACTAATCTGTTCTCCATTTCCATAACCTCATCATTTCAAGAATGTTATCTAAATGGAATTTTGCAGCATGTGAACTGGGATTGACACCTTTCACTCAATAATTCTCTTGAGATTCATTAGGTAGTTGGGTATATCAAGAATTTGTTCCGTTTCATTGCTGAATAGTATTCCACAGTATGGATATACCAATGTTTGTTTAACCATCTGTCGAAGGACATCTCTTTCTGGTTTTTGGCTATTACGGATAAAGCTGCTATGAACATTCATACATAAGTTTTTGCGTGAATATCATTTACTGTGTCTATGGGATAAATGCCCAGAAGTGTAATTGCTGGGTCATAAGGTATTTACATGTTTAGTATTTAAAGAAACTGTAAAGCTGTTTTCCAGAGTGGCTACACCATGTCACATTCCCATCAACAATATACAATGTTTATCCATAACTTTGCCAGCATTTAGTGTTGTCATTACTTTTTAAAAATTTTAGCCATTCTTATAGGTGTGCATCAACATCTCACTGTGGTTTTATAGCTACTTTATTTATTTATGGCTGTGTTGGGTCTTCGGTTCGTGCGAGGGCTTTCTCTGGTTACGGCAAGTGGGGGCCACTCTTCATCGCGGTGCGGGGACCGCTCTTCATCGCGGTGCGCGGGCCTTTCACTATCGCGGCCCCTCCCGTTGCGGGGCACAGGCTCCAGACGCGCAGGCTCAGCAGCTGTGGCTCACGGGCCCAGCTGCTCCGTGGCATGTGGGATCTTCCCAGACCAGGGCTCGAACCCGTGTCCCCTGCATTAGCAGGCAGATTCCCAACCACTGCGCCACCAGGGAAGCCCCCTCACTGTGGTTTTAATATGCATTCCTCTAATGGCTAATGACATTGAAATCTTTTCCTGTGCTTTATTTCCTCTTCATGAACGGTCTCTTCATATACATTTTCCTATTTTGTAATTAGACTGTTTCTTTAAATGGTATCTGAATATATTTGTATATCAGATCCCCAAGTTAACTGAAACCAGAGCCATTTGATTTCGTAGCTTTGTAGGACAACAACCCAAAATGCGAGTTTGTCTACCTGGTAGTACTCTTTATACTCTTATTTTCTAGGATACTCGACTTGACATTTCTGATAGTTAAAACATGAATCAAGTTCTGTTCAAGGCCAAGGGAGTACTAGGACAACTTGCAGAAAAGGAGGTGTTCCCAGAAATGAAGCACCTGGGAAATTATAACTCCTTTTTAATTTAGTACTTCAGTGAGAGCCTTATGCATGGAATATGGATTTCAAAATGTCCCTACTGAAAAAAGAATGTTCCTTGCTATTGTTTAAATCTATTTTGAATGTTGCTTCCTCTTTCTTCTTTGAGAAAGATGGAAAGAGCCTATCAAATCTTCCAACTAGTTTTTCATTTTATTTTATATTGCATTAAGGAAAGACATGAAGTAACACATCCAGTGAAACGTATGCTCAATCATTTGGGACCATTGCCTCATTCCTGTGATTCTTTAGGAAAGAAGCTGTTTGAATACTTAATTATATGAAAGTTTGTTTTTGTAGGTGCCACAGAGAATTTGGGGCATTTAAAAGGAGGTCGTGGCTCTATATCTATCTATCTATCTATCTAGATACCATCTGAAATATATATCACCCCAAGACAAAGCTAGGGTGATTTCCCTTATCTTACAGCAAGGAGAACACCGAAAGAGATCTTGTGACTTACCGGTCCAATCCATCCTTAGCAGAGGTGATTTAGTTATTCTAAGTCATAAAAATAAGGGAAAACTGAGGAAATATCCCTGCTCAGAGACTTCAGTGTTGATACGTTGTCCACAGGGTGAAATCGACGTTCCCTACTAGGGCATTCAAAGACTGCACCTTGAGCCCATCTGCCTTTTCGTGTCTGTTCAAAGTGCGCTCTGTAGCTCTTCTCATCTACGCCACTGCGCTTTTGGTCTCTACCTCCTGGATGCTCAGCAGCCTTCCCAGGACCCAGGGTTCCATGGCTACAAGGACGGATCCTGCAAGTGTAACATTTTAAAAAACTTCTATTATTAAGATGGATTTCGAATACAGTTTATCTTATATGTCTAGCCATATCTTGCAAATACCTAAAATAAATTTTAAATGAAGTAGAATTAGAATCAGAGCCAGAAGGTAACTGTGTTCCTTTTTTCTTTGTCACTAAAATTCCACCGTTGTAAAGGATCAAGGAGGCTATTCCTTCTACCCTGGGATCTTTATTCATAGGAAAGTTAGCTCAGATTGTAAAGTGAGAATCTATAATATTTTTTCCTTCTTTGTCAGCTAATACACTCCCTGAAAAAGTTGATACGTCTGAATTTTTCTCTGAGTTTTTATGTAGAGATAAACACTGTAATGGAAAGACAAAAAAAGAGTCTGGCAGGGATGCTTCAGGATTGATGTTGGCTTATAGGCAAAGTCCTTTTCCTCCTAATTAGTTAATTGTATTTTGGATTTTGTTTAAAAATATATTATGCAGTATAGCATGTTGTACAGTAATTAAAGGCATATTAAAAATCTTGCATATAAGTATGAAAGCTTGATATATATTTATATATACATTTAAATAAGATCTACTTGGGAGGGAAAATTTATTTGTAGAATAAAATCCTCTGCCACTAGCTTGAGGCTTTAGCATGGAAGAATAAGATGATCAGTCTTTGGGTAATATGAATTTGAGTTCAAATTCTTTCTCTATCACCTATCTAGGGCAAGTATTTTAACCATCTTCATCTATTCTTGTAAAGAATAGACTGTGTCCTTGGAGTGCTAGCTCTGGGGGAAGCCAGACTCTCTTTAAAACAATTGGTTTCCCCTAGAGAGCTAAGTTGTAAAGAAGCCCAAGCTAGCCAGGTGGAGAGAGATGCCTGACCAGAATCCAGCTGTTCTTGCCATCCAGCCCAGATGCCAGATGTGAATGAAGAAACCATCAGATAATCATATCAGTTGTCATCAACTACAACTACATGAAAAGCCTCAAACAAAAACTGCCCAGCTGAGGTCAGCCAGTCCCTGAACTGAGAAAAATAATATATTTTAAAATTTTGCTAAAGAACTGAAGATAAAGATATAAGAAATCCAGGAATATAATAAATGGCAACTGCTCAAATGATGCACAAAATAAACATGAAATACAAATTTCCGTTTAGATGGTATGTAAGTTAAGAAACGATGAAAACAAAAAAAGAATAAAAATCTTTTTCAAAACAATACTCTATCATTAATATTAGATCTTTAGCAAAGTGACAAAGTCTTTTTTCAGTTCCAAACTCAGTTCCTGGATTCATAATCAGAGGTTAACTACTCTATGCTTTTTTCTTCATTCTTAAAGTGGAAACAATAATAGTACCTACCTCAGAGAATTAACGTGAATATGTGAATATTAGATGAGTTAATGCAGAACAATGTCCAGTATATAGTAAATGCTACGTAAGTGTTTCGTATTATTAGTATTAGTACTACTGAGAATCTCTTTGATCTCTTTAGGCAATTCACAGTCATTTACCAGCCCAGAAACTCCAGATAAACAACACTATTGTTTTTTTTTTAATGTGTTCTCCATTTACTTTTTATTATTTTTTTCTTTTTTTTTTAATATATATTTTTGGCTGTGTTGGGTCTTTGTTTCTGTGCGAGGGCTTTCTCTAGTTGCGGCGAGCAGGGGCCACTCTTCATCGCGGTGCGCGGGCCTCTCACTGTCGCGGCCTCTCTTGTTGCGGAGCACAGGCTCCAGTCGCGCAGGCTCAGTAGTTGTGGCTCACGGGCCTAGTTGCTCCGCGGCATGTGGGATCTTCCCAGACAAGGGCTCGAACCCATGTCCCCTGCATTGGCAGGCAGATTCTCAACCACTGCGCTACCAGGGAAGCCCTGTTCTCCATTTATTTTATTTCCCTTTACTTCGCCAGGATGTTGCTCCTCCTCTTTATTTATTTATTTATTTAATTTGTTTGTTTATTTTTGGCTGCGTTGGGTCTTTGTTGCTGCGCGTGGGCTTTCTCTAGTTGCTGTGTGTCTGGGGCTACTCTTCATTGCGGTGTGCGGGCTTCTCATTGCCATGGTTTCTCTTGTTGTGGAGCACGGGCTCTAGATGCATGGGCTTCAGTAGTTGTGGCGCACAGACTCTAGATAACAGGCTCAGTAGTTGTGGTGCACGGGCCCAGTTGCTCCGCGGCCTGTGGGATCTTCCAGGACCAGGGCTCGAACCTGTGTCCCCTGCATTGGCAGGCGGATTCTTAACCACTGCGCCACCAGGGAAGCCCAGCACTATTGTTTTTAGTATAAGTATCCCAAATGTTGCATGGAATATACTTGTCTGAAATTTAAATGTAACTGAGAGTCCTGCATTATTATTTGATAAATCTAGCAATCCTAGATTTAACTAAACTCAGCTTCCTCATCTGTAAATGGGGAAATCACACTGACTTCACGGAGTTGTTTGGTACGTAAAGGGCACAGTACAAAACAGCTACACGTCTTTAGGTCTTTGCTTAAATGTTACCTTCTTCTTGAGGTTGCCCTTGGCTAACTTATCTAATATTTTAACAATCCTCCCATGACCTTATATCTTCCTTTTCTACTTTGTTTGTTGTTTCTCCTAGTCCTTTCACTATGTAACATGCTATATATTTACACCTTTATCTGTATATTGTCTGTTTACCCCATTAGAACATAGCTCCATGAGGAGTGACACTGTTGTCTGCTTTGTTCACTGTTGCATCCTCAGTGCCCAGAAAGTGCCTGGCATATAGTAGGCATTCAATAAATAATTGCTGCTTAAATGAATGAATGAACCAGTCAATGAATCGATGTTCATTTTGTTGCTATCACCTTTCTATACCACACAGCAGAGAACATAAACATATGCTCAATGAATGTACTGGCTCTGTGGGCCACTGAAGGTCTGTGGGCCGGAAAGCAAAGGGCTAATACACATATTATAGGTAGATCCCTCTGATAGCCCAGGCACAGTAGCTTGGGGGAAGGAGCTGACAGCAGCCAGAGTGACAGGTAAGGGAGGTGAAGGGATATGGGCGTAATGTAGGAAATATAGAACTGAAATGACCATGGGCAAAACTAGCTACAATTTTAGACACGATCCATCAATTATATGGCTACTCTTTTCTCAATAGTGAAGTGTTCTCTAAAGGCATGATTAAAACACCCAAACCATTTTTCAGTTAAAGAAACTGAGCGTTTTAAGAATGAAGTAAGATATTTGACCGAGTTCACAACCTGAACAGGCTCCAAGTCCACCCCACTTTCTACTACAGCCCAGCTGCTTAAGCCCCACAAGGAGCACCAAAACGAATTTTCCTCTAGCCTTGGGGAGATTCACAAGCCTACATTTTATCGAGTCCTTATCCATAAAATGGGATAATGCCACAGTGTGCCTCCTAGGGGCTGTTAGAGAGATTTATTGGTCAGGTTTGCTAAATACGGTGCTGCTTAGTCCCATGCCGTCATTCTCCATAGTCTAACAAACACCTGAAATCCTCCGGTTTCGCTAATTTATTTTATGCTTGTTTGACCAATGAGCAGTGAGCTCCATCCTCTCTCCCTGTTTCCTGGCAAAAGCATGTCTGAGAAACTCAGAATTATTTAAACCTAAAACTTAGCTTTTCTGCATCCCTCAATGCCATGAATCATTGCTGTGTATATGTGATTATATATATTTATATATCCAAATACAGTAATTTTTTTGGGCTCTCAATTTGATTTGTAATCTTCAGACAGTTTTATAAATGTCTTTGTCACTTTTCTGGAATGGATAGCCTCCTTGGGAGCATTCCTTATCACTGAGATTTCCCACTGACTCAGGCCTGCCTTGTTTGTAAGTAGGCCCGACCATCTTAATGTTCAATATTTAATCAGAAAAAAAATTCCTTTTAGATGTAGGGCTACTACAAAATGTGCTCTCCATAATTGAATAAAGAGGCAGAAAGAGAAGAGGGGCTGTGACTGCGTGGTCAGGCAGTGGAAAACAAGGCCACATCTTTGTACCTGTGAATAATACTGCTAAATAAGAGAGGATTTTCATTTCAGGTCCATTTGCCAGGATTATTTTCTCTTTCTCTCTTTTTACTTTTAATTTTTTTTCTCTTTCTTTCAATACACAGAAATTCAGCCTCCTCTTTAGAGTGGGAAAAAATGTTATGTCTGCCTCTCAGTATGGGTATTCCTATTATAGGAAATAAATGTCAAGGAACTTAGCCCTTTACACGTCTTAATCCATTGAGTAAATCCATTACTAGTGCACTGTATAGCATAGACCTTATTGTAAGGAAGGGAATGTATTTACCATGAATGAATTGTATTTGCATCAGATGAGCAATGTCAGTAGCTGATATTCGACCAAGTTCACAACCTAAACAGGCTCCAAGTTTATACAGTGTTATGAGGTTTATACAGTGTTAACTGTATGTCAGATGATGTTTAAGTACTTTCACTCATTAAATCATTTAATCTTCTGGACAACCCTATTAGGTAGAAACTTACCACTATTTCCATTTTACAGATGAAAAAACAGTGGCACAGAGCAGTGAAGAAACTTGTTCAAAGGTGCACATCTAGTAAGAGGTTAGAGCTGGGGTCTGAACTCAGGCAATCTGTCTCCCATTTGCTGTGCTGTATTATTCATGACATAAAAGGATACTAGCAGCCCAAAGGCCAGCCCAAAAGATATCAGGATGTTTTTTAGGAGACCTTAACCCCAGTGGCCGTCACCAGGTGAAATTAGGAGTTTTGGGGCAGCAACTCAGTGGCATGATCCCTCCTAGGTTTCTAAGGGAAATAAACTACAAATGAAATTTAAGTCAATCTACGTGATTTGAGTTTATTCATTTTTTATAATAAAGCAGTGGAAATAATTTTGCTAAATCACTACTCTAGGTCAGACACTCCACTAAGTAACTTCATAAGGCTGTTGAATAGAATTGTCATAAAGACTTCAAAGTAACATACATAAAGTTTAATGAACTTTCCCAAAGTCACACACCAAATAAACGACAGAATTGGGACTCAAAACCATGTCTTTCTGGCCCCAAGCCCGTGTTACTTACAGTATGTGATGCTATTGGTAGACAACTACAAAGAGCTACATATGTTTTCATGAGTATATATTTATGTAATGAAAACTAAAACACAGGGTAACATGTAAAAGAATGTATAATACTGAAGTTTATGTGATTCAGATATGGGCAGTCTCTGGGTCTGTTTCTCTAACCTACACCATAACTGCACACCAAATATCTTTCCTCTGTCAACATTCTTTTTCACAGCTGCTTCAGCTTTGAAGCTACAGGACAATTACAACATGAAGGCTGGCCATTTTGTCTGCCTTCTTGTCCCACATAGTCCATGTACAAAAATATTTGTTTTCTAATTACTTTAATTAGGACCTCTGCATTGCTTGGCTCTATCATGTCATGAATCCTGTTTATATTATGATTACTTTCAAAGAGAATTAAAATGGAGAGTCACAAAATATAATCATTCCAGTATCCCTGCTGGGGCAGTCTCTATCTATCCAAAGTGGGGCATCTCTCAAAATGACGCTGGTGGATTTGGCATTCTCTCTGTTAAGTTTTCTTAAATTCATGGCAATTTCTCAGCCATGATAATCAATGATTGGTGTATGTCTGCTTGAAATTACTTCTTGTTTGTTGGTTTTCATTTTCAAATAAAACCTTCTTTAAAATGGCTGTACCTCTTTTTTTACTAAATATTTAAGAGAACATCACATAAGAATATTTTAATACATTATATAGTGATTTTTTCCCATCTCCTGAGAGTATCTTTCTTTAAATATCCATGCTGTGTTTTTTTACCTCCCTCTGGGGTATAATATGTGTCAGGATTAGGCTAGAGATACTTGGGCTCACCATCTTCAGAAACTTTATTATTGCTAGTCCATTTTCCTGAGAATATATTACACTAAAAGGACAATGGAGTTTCACAAATGCACTTTACTATATCAAAGGAAAGCATATTTGAAAATAAAATCCTGAATGCCAGTATTGATATCTGAAACTTCAGAGACGTCTTTGCAAGCCTAAAATAGTGATGGCAACATTTTTATCTCATGTGCCTACTTTGATCTATTGGTAATACTCTATTGAAACACAATATTGAAAGTAATTCCATGGCCATGTCTGGGCTCAATGGGAGTTCCAACATCAATTAGTGATGTCTGTCATGATGAGGGAACTGGGAAACAGCGGCACCTAGGCCAGATAGTTACCCTACTCAGGCCTAAAGCTTTCTACACAGTGACTTTCTGTCAATGTATTCCTAAGGATGACCTGGATAATCTTATACTGTCATAACCTTTATCCATGTTCAACAAGAGCTTTATTATTTGAGATTTCTTACTAATGTACAGCCTGCATAGATTTGGTGTAATTTAGAGCTATTTCCTCTTGTTAGGACTATTCAGAAGTAGATTTGCCATATAATAACTCTTCTTATATGTGAAGGCTGTTATTAAAGAATGGCCCTGGGGATTGTCCAGAGAGAGATGGAGACTGCAAATTAGAACAGCTGCATTTGGGATGTACATTGTGTTATATCTCCAGGCTGAGAAACTGGTCTGTTTTCAGGGAAAACAGATATTCCTGTTTCATCACAGCAGGAATGAGAGGAGCTTTCTGAACAGAATAGAGAAATACAATAACACTGACTTGCACAATGCAGACTCATAATGGAAAACAAATTTGACCCATTTTACGACAAAGAACCCACTCCCCTCAATGCTTCTGTGGTCCCATTAGCTGTCTTTGGGCTCACAGAAATTAACTACACCATATTGTCTGAGTATTCCTAACCCTCTTTCTCATCAAGGCCTGTTTAGAGTGGTGAGAGTTGACAAATCATCAGTTGGGTCCAGATTATGTAGATGAACAGTGAGATATGAAAAAGAACACTCAGGGAGTTTGCCAGAAGATAATTGATGTTATTTTAGCCAGATGAAATAAAATATAATAGAAGGAGTAGAGAAGAGCTCGATTTTAATCCAGTTGAATAGTCTTTAAATCATATGCAAGGTGGGGGGGGGTGTCTAGAAAAACATGGTCTTTGAATCTGTATGATAGACGTTTTAGCTTAAAATGGAAGAGAACTTAGATTTATTAATTGCCTGCCCCATGCTAGGCACTGTTGCTTATTTTCTCTACATTACTATTGGAGCTGAAGAGGCCTGATAAACTGTACCCACTCTTTTCTCCACTTAAGTTCAGAAGCAATTGAGAGGCAGACACAAGGGATTGACAGATGGAGATGAAAATAGCAGCTTTATGACATTTGAAGCTGTTGGAGAATGAGATTCAGATGCAGCCATGTGTACCTGCAAACACAGCCCAACTTATTCCAAATTGCAGGTCCATCCCACGAAGGAAAGAAATGAGACTGCAGAATATTCCGAGAGGAGACAGAGAGAGGAAGGAGCCAGTCTTCAAGCACAGCTGAATCTTACATACTTAACGATCAGAAGAACTGTCTTCAGGTGGGGAAGATAAGTGAAGAAAGGAGCGGCATTACCCTATTGGAAATCCCTCCCCACAGGAACGTGAAGAGTCGGGAGAAAAGCACCCCCGCTAACAGAAGTTTATAAGATGTCTGTTGGAGGCAAAAATTTCTATTTCCCAAGAGCCACACTTCCAGACATGGGAGAGAAAGTCATTAGAATATTTCCGGCTCTTCTTACTCCCTCCTACTCCCCAGTTCTTCCCCAAAGGAGGACAGGTGACCGATCTGATTGGTGAATTTAAGAGCACGAACGGAGCAAGCTTGGCTTAACCTCCTCTGGCTTTTTCATCTGGATCTGCTGGCCTTCAGAGGTGTTCATCTTGACAACAGACTTACTTGAGTATGTATGTTCTGCCCTTTGGGGGAGTCCTGAGGCTGTCCCTTTCTGCTGAGGACTTGGTAGGTTGGGCTTAACAATTCAGAGGTGAACTTCAGAAAGCCCGTTGTGACTACAGATCTAAGCACATCTCCATTCAGCTTTATCCCTAATGAAGCTGGCAATGCTAGCATTTTAGGATCACTCTAACTAGAGTGCTTAACTCTGAATCAATTCTAACTCAGGAGGAGAAAAAAAGCATTATTTATCGGTTCCCTGAACCTACCAACATCTTGGGCCTTAGTCTGCAGCTTTAAAAAACGGACATTTGGAGAGCAAGATGGCGCAGATTTGAAGGCTGCTGATATAACCTAACGGAGAATGGTGACTTCAGCCTTAGGATTTGGGCATGGATGACACAAGACCACCCACTTTGACAGGTAAGAGCTGCTAATTGTGTCTAGTTTTTATAGGCGCAGAGGTAGTGTTTAATAGGAAAGCAGGCTTCTTGGGCCTTACTGAGAAGCAACAGGCACTGGAGACTAAGCTGTTGCAGGTGATACTGGTTGACTTGAGCGGAAACAGATTTTACCTGAGCAAATGAAACTCAGTGTTGGAATGAAGAGTAAGACTTTTATTACTAGTCAAAAATTATTTCAAACTAGTAGAATTTTAGTATCTAGGCCTCTTGGTTTGGACTCTTGGTATGGGAAGATTGAGCAATATTTTGCCGCTTTTATTTGGTGATTCAGCTGTGTCTGCAACATGAGATATGACACTGGAAAGGCAGCTGGCTTCCACAAAACACCAGTGTGGTTCCTGCCAGGCATAGAAGGCAAAACTAGATCTAACGTCCAAGCTCTGTTCCTTTCTATGTTATTTTGAATAGCGTTTAGAGCCTACAGAAAGAACTGGACTGGGGCAAAGCTTTTTGACTCATGGGCTTTGTCAGGGCTAAAGGTTTAAACCCTCACCAAATGGTCTCACATTGGCTCCAGAGAGGTTAATTACATAGTCTTTGAATACAGTTGAAGATATCAGAGTCCTTGACTGTGCTTTTATTTATTCAAAGGTGGAAATTTTTTTTAAAATTTTATTTATTTATTTATTTATTTATTTATTTATTTATGGCTGTGTTGGGTCTTCATTTCTGTGCGAGGGCTTTCTCTAGTTGTGGCAAGCAGGGGCCACTCTTCATTGCGGTGCGCGGGCCTCTGACTGTCGTGGCCTCTCCCGTTGCGGAGCACAGGCTCCAGACGTGCAGGCTCAGTAGTTGTGGCTCACGGGCCTAGTCACTCTGTGGCATGTGGGATCTTCCCAGACCAGGGCTCGAACCCATGTCCCCTGCATTGGCAGGCAGATTCTCAACCACTGCGCCACCAGGGAAGCCCAAAGGTGGAAATTTTTATAAAAAGTAATGAGAGCCCTTATTTTACACAGGCTATTGGCTTTTTTTGAACTTAGAAAAGCAACTTCCTGTATCTTTATTTCAAACTCAATGGCTAATAAGCCAATACAGGTCAGAAAGTTGTGTAGTTAGAACACTCTCTCAATTTTGCTCAGGAAGTCAAGGCAGAACTGTATTGCTTAGGAAAAAAAAATAATCTAAATTTTACTCTAAGTACCAGAATCAAAGCAATGAGGCAATAAAAGAAAAATAAAAAGACACATGGCACGATTATTTCATTGAGGAAGATTGACAAGTAGATTAGATAGATATATACAGGAAATTAGATATTGGAATCCAGGCTAGATACATTTGAAAGGGAAAAGGGATGCACCAGGGTGAACTGCATCTAATAGGGGGACTTGGAAAGGGTTAGACATTTTAATTGTCCTAGATGGAAAGGATATCTAAGATTAAAATAAGTCTAGCAGCAAAAAAAAGATTATCTCATTGAGAGACTGAAATTGTACCCCCAAGAGTCCTAGAGAAACCATTCAGCGGTACCTCTTAAAGTTGTAGATAGAGGCTAAAAAACAACTGGAAACATTCCTTGTAGATGGTCTTAAGCTTTATGAGATGACCACCACGTTGACACAGCTACCATAGGAAAAGGTAAAGATATTCTCTGTGCCCTGAGGGAATAAGTTTAAGAAATTTATGAAGTTAGGACTCTGTGGAAATGAAGAAGGATGAAACATACTAAAGGGGAGCCAGGTCAGACAAGAACAGACCAAGCTGAGGTCTGGGTTATTCAGCAGGGAGAATAAGTTCCTCTCTGAGTTTTTCTACTTCAGAGAGTTGAGTTTGGACCATATTTGCTTAAACAGTGAATTCTTTTGGCAGACCCCAAATTATCAATATCCTATCTCTTCAAAATAGAGGATGAAACAGGACAAAATCTAGTGAAATAAGCTCCTAAAAAATAAAAATAAAATAAAATAGGGGCCAGAAAGCACCATAAAGGCCAAAGAGAACAAAAGTCCTCATGTCTAGCCCTACCTGTGGGAGAGAAGGAAAGGGACAGGATAATATGTGAGAATCTCAACAGAAGTTTCCCCAAAGTGACAGAGGATTGAAAAAAGAGAGCATTAGAAATATATCCATATACTACTACTATGAACAAAACTGTTGAAAATACTTTAGCAGCCATTGAAGTAACATAAGCTATTCAAGTCCATAAAATTTAAAAGTTGGGGAAGGACAAGGTATCAGAAAAGAAAACATAGCAAAAGTATTCATTCTCGTGATACAACCAGGAGTTTAATATCAGAAGCATTACAGAATCTGTTGAGGGTGATCCTTCAGCAAAACCTAAATCAAGAATGAAGTGGAAACCTTTCCTATGAGGGAGGGTTTTATAGGCTCAGGTGGTGCTGTGGCAGGAAATAGCAGCAGTAGTCACTTTAGCACCAGACTAAAATCACCCGCTTAAAAGTGATAGCAGAGACCATGATCCTGTTCAGTACTAGAGCGGCAGAAACTTAAGGCTCACAAGTGAAAGGGATATTAAAGAGTTTTGGATATCCTGGATAAGAAAGAAAGGCAACTCCAAGAAGATCAAGCAGCTGTGAATGCCACCATTCCAAGTCTTTAAAATGTGTAAGGAGAAAATGGACAGAGTATAATGGTTGAGTGCAGTTTTGTGTGTGGTTTTTCTCTTAAAAGACCACATGTGGAACCACCATGAATCTCTTGAATAGAAGTCTCTGCAAAGTAAGTTTAAACTCATAAATCGGGGATGGATGACACAGCTTGATTAGCATCCTAGAGGAAAGAAACCAAAGTTTTTTTCATCTACCCAACTTGCCTCAGGTAGAAACAAATCTTTGCTTGGTCTTTAGCAAAAGATGGGTCTGGATTATACAGATAACTGAGTGGTGATAACATCATTTTGTTTGGAGAGCTTTACCAGGGGATGGGTATTGGCTTATGTTTCTAAATATGGTAGGTATAGACTGGTGCTGTGATAAACTGGTGTTTCCTGTTATCATTTTGTACTCTTTAAGCAATTTTGTACTCCTTAAGTAAGGCACCCTAATATGATGCACCGAGAAAAATATGACCTCACTTTTGTAGGATTCCTGCCAAAATTGTATGATCTGAATCTAATCAGAAGGAAATGTCAGACAACCCAAATTGAGGGAGAGTCAGCAAAATCACTGGCTTGTAATCTTCAAAACGGCCAAGGTTATGAAAGGTTTGTCATTGAAAGACAAACACATAAAAGTCAAAACAACATGAAAGACAAAGAGAAACTCTACCAGGCTGAAAGAGACTAAAGACACAGGACAGTGAAACCAAGTGCCTGATCCTGGATGCCAACCAGGAAAAAGGGTGTTCAATTGGGGAAGTCTGAATAAGGTCCTAGATTAGGTAACACTTTGTATCAGCATTACTATCCTGATTAGAAAAATTATACTATGGTTATGTAAGAGGATATTCTTTTTATAGAGATAGACATCGTATTTTCAACTTACACTTTTTCTTGAGAAGGAGCGAATCATAAAACAAGTGTGGTAAAATGTTAACATTTGGAGAATCTGGGTGAACGGTATACAGGTAGCATTACCAGATTTTGCAAATAAAAATATAGAACACCTAGTTAAATTTGAATTTCAGATAAGTAATGGATATTTTTGTTAGAGATTTGCCCTAAATAGTACATGGAATATATTTATATTTAAAAATTGTTGTTTATTTAAAATTCAAAGGTATGTGGATGTCTTGTATTTTATTTTCAATATTTGGAGCATATTTATATTAAAACAATTATTATTTTCATGAAATTCAAAATTAACTGGATGGCCGGTGTTTTTCTGGCAGCCTTACTATAGCATTACTTTGTGCCATTTTTGAATCCTTCTTATAAGTCTACAATTCTTTCAAAATAAAAAGTTAAAAAAATGTAAGGTATGCAAGAGTCTGGGAATCAAATTCACTCCAGTTTAACAATTTTAAGGGGCTTGCATCTACAGCAACTAAAAAAAAAAAAAGGAACATCCTTCTTCCTAGAAATTTGAGTCAGTATCCTACCTAAGACTGGGCAAAATGGAAATTGGAAAGGACTATAAGACGTGAGATTTAATTTACTTGGATCTTACCATATAATTGTGTCGTTGTTTTAGATGGACCAGACTAAGTCAGTTGTGATAGTTGAAATGAGTCTGTTTTAATAACTGGAAGTGCTTGCAATACTGTGATATTGGCATGAGATGTTACAAGAAGTACACTGTGCAACAGGAAAAGGGATCCAACAGCAGTTAATGGGAGTTTCACATTTTTTCCTTTACAAAATCCAACAAGTTATGAGATCATACAAAAAAGTAGTTTCAGGGGTCAAAATCAGTGTTTTTCACTAGTGTAGAAGGGTGGAAGTTTTAATGCCTTTATCTTTAGAAGACCATTGAAGAAAGTGATTGGAAATTATTGAGTGTGTGCTGTATGCCGGATACGGTAGTATGCAATTTGAGATGTAATACATGGTTTCAACTCTTGAGGTAGAAGATAACAGGCTTGCATAAAATGAGAGAGGAATAAGGTTTCTACCTATTCCTCTACTATAGTTCTCTGCTATAGTGACACATAGTTCAGCCATATCAGCTGTCAGGGAGATGAATATTAAAATACTGATGTTCATGACAATTATTTTTATATACAGTTTAAAGTAGATTCAATAGTATCTCTGTAAAAAACATCACTTTCACTTTTACCTCTATGACAATATGCTGTCTTGAGTTAGAGAAAAGGGGCTGGGAGAGTTTCGGCTGGCTTGCCAAGAATTCCCAGGGACCCTCACGGGAATGTGCTGTTCCTGTAAACACCATCCATCATGCGTTTCTCCATGGAAGACAGCTGAGAACTGCTGAGCACGTAAACACCCCGTCGCTCTACCACCTAACACCACTCACTCTTCACTCACTCACTCTTTCTGCAACACACAGCAGTTAGAAACATTAGAGCAACACAAAGAGTGAATTAATGCAGGGTCCCTACAGAAGGTATTTTCCCCTAGTGGCTTCTCAAACAAGATTAGGAGTTATTTGTAAGTCAGCTATGCAAAAATACTGCATAACAAATCACCTTAAAACCTCAGGGGCTCACGCCGAGCATTTAATTTTCTCTCTCAAAAAGACCGTGCGTTGGTTGAGATGGCTTTGCTTCAGGCTGCAGGTGAGTTTGTGCTGAATGAATAATCTACCACAGAAAGTACAGTGGTTTGGTAAGTAAAAGCAAGTCTGCTCTCTGGTACATAACTTGAGGGAAAATCTTAGATTAACTTGACAAAGAAGAATTAAATGAATTGGGAACTGATTGAGTAAACTGAGGTTGTTATGTTGCTCATTTGTAAAGTTGAGTAAATTATTATTATTTAAAATGATTAGTAGCTTCTACTCTACCAATACAATAAGACAGTAGCAGATTATGAAATTTTAAGCATATAGTATCTCATTCAATTACTGATTCCCCATTAAATATTATACATGTATTTTGACCAATGCATATTGACTACAGGCCATGCAGTGTAGAGAAAGAATGGGTATCTATGCTGGGTGTGAATGTTATGATTATTATATAAATATTAGATAATATCACTACATTCTTAATGATGGTCATCGGGATGAAAAAATCTGAACACTGGAGTAAAGTTGACCAGGACTTAAATCTGGGTTGAAAACTTTCTACAAATGCAACCTGGAGAAAGATACTTAACCACATTGACTCTTACCTCATCTACAGATACTGTTAAGAATCTGGGAGAGGGAAGGAAAAATAATAACAGTCTTTTCTTCCCCATGCATAGTTTAGAATGGAAAGATTGAATATACCTGGAGGACATGACGCTAAGTGAAATAAGCCAGTCTCAGAAAGACAGACACTATATAATTGCACTTATACGAGGCATGTAAAATAGTCAAACTCATAGAAGTCCAGGATAGAATGGTGGCTGCCAAGGACGGGGGAGAGGGGGAAGTAGGGAGAGGTTGGTCGGTGGATGTAGAGTTTCAGTCACGGAGGATGAGTAAGTTCTAGAGCTCCACGGTACAACACCGTGCCTGTAGCCAGCAACACAGTATGTACACTTACAATTTTGCTAGAAGGATATATCTCATGTTAAGCATTGTTACCGCAGCAAAAAAAAGGAGGGGGCCACAAGAAAACTTTGGAGGTGATAGGTATGTTTATTAGCTTGACTGTGCTGACAGTGTCATGAGCATATGTCCAAATTCATTAAATTGTATATATTAAGCATATGCAGTTTTTTTGTATATAAATTATATGCCAATAAAGCTGTTTAAAAAACCGAAAGAATATACAATGTGGAAGGTGAAGATGAAAATTTTGCTTTGTTACTGATAAAGCCATGTGG
The DNA here is from genome assembly GCF_949987535.1 of Balaenoptera acutorostrata. Classification (NCBI taxonomy): domain Eukaryota; kingdom Metazoa; phylum Chordata; class Mammalia; order Artiodactyla; family Balaenopteridae; genus Balaenoptera; species Balaenoptera acutorostrata. The sequence goes on from NC_080072.1 coordinate 19,283,346, forward strand.
AGGATGTCATTTTAATAAGAAGCTATAACCTGTTGACATTTCACCTCCAATGAGTCAGATTTACCTCCCCGTCGCATTAAACCATTTTAGTCCTCCCCTAATAACCAACCCCTGTTCCTCTGGTGATTCTCCTGGCACCACTAGTAGATAGCAGTTTGCCCCCTGACTGCCTCAGGAAAGCTCAGAAATATTTCTGAACAGCACATTATTTAACTCCAAGGCCCTGCTGTACCCTAGGCTGAAAATTGACACTTGGGATTCCATTTCTCATTTCAAAATATGCACAGGCATGTCGCCTAATATATTGTACCAGAAGTTAAATAATGACTTTAAGTGATATTATAAATAAGCTCCAGTAATGCAATGCCAGCAAAACAAAAATCCCCTAAATTTAACATAACTTCCTTCCCCTTATCAAATTTCTAGTGAAGCTTACAATTTTTCTCTTCATATGTTACCTAAAAGTCTCCTTTTCCTCCAGGTATAGATTAGATTTGTGGCTCTAGTCCAGGATTTGGAGTGGAGAAGGGCTATATACATCCCATTTTCTCCTTCTACCATCCATGACTTCACCCTCTTTTCTGTATTTACTTCTCTGACGTCAAAATAAGGAAGAGAGAGAGGAAAGGATGGCCTTACCTTATGGCAGGTTAGCTGTCTCCTTCTTTCTCAGTAGTGATCGCTAATCACTTGTGTAGCTGTTGTTTGCTCTTTGAGGTCGTTGAAGCCACACTAATGCCAAATGGCTACCTTACTTTCCTTTTGTGCAAAAAGGGCTCAACTTCGGGTTCCTTCTTGGGGACGTATTTGTTGGTTCTTTTGAGTAGTTCTTGTGGTGGTCCCCTCCTGTTTAGTTTCTTGGCATGAAATATCTGACTGGCACTCAGCATCTTCATCCCGAATTCTCAGCCTTGATTCCAGTTGGTATTTCCTCAAATATTTTGCTGTTATAATCTCCTAATCCAGAAGATGCCCCTGAGGGAAGGCAATGCAGAGTAAGCCCCTAGCTACCTGCATCTAGTGGTAACTTGTCTGCCCAAGTGGTGGAAATGCAGGTTGCTTCTTCAGCACTCTCTTTCTTGACTCCACCATGCCCCTCTCATGTGCTTCTGTCTGCTCCAGTTGTATGTGGAAGGTCCACAGACTCTGTAGTTTAATGGACATTGTGTCAGTGAATGAAATCCCAGGCTTTCCTTCCTTTAAGATGCCTCACACTTAACTTGCCTCTTAACGTCCTCCTCTCCTCAGCTTCAGAGAGGGGAAACAAGTTGCATGTCCTAGGGTTATGCTTTCCTTCACAGGTCTATTTTGTTCACTCCTTGTTTGCACTTTTGAACTGTCCTTAGAAAATGCAGACACATGGATGGACCTAGAGATCGTCATACTGAGTGAAGTAAGTCAGAGAAAGACAGATATCATATGATATCGCTTATAGGTGGAATCTAAAAAAATGGTACAAATGAACCTATTTACAAAACAGAAATAGAGTCACCGATGTAGAAAACAAACTTACAGTTACCAAGGGGGGGGGGATAAATTGGGAGATTGGGATTGACATATACACACTACTATATATAAAATAGATAACTAATAAGGATCTACTGTATAGCACAGGAAACTCTACTCAATACTCTGTAATGACCTGTACGGAAATAGAATCTAAAAAAGAGTGGATATATGTATATGTATAACTGATTCACTTTGCTGTACAGCAGAAACTAACACAACATTATAAATCAACTATACTCCAATAAAAGTTAATTTAAAAAAAGGAATATGCAGACAAACCTATTTGATGTCTTTTGCATTTGGGGCAAACCTGGAATCTCGAGCCAAGAGCCAAATCTTCTCCAAATACTGCTTGGATTAGTTAATAATTAGACTCTCAAGGGAGCACCATCTCAACCATGGGAGACAATATGACTGTTCAGCAAATACTCTTCCTTCCCACCTCCATGGAAGAGGCCTTCTCATCCTCACCACACCAACCTGGAGCTTGGTTGTGTGACTTTATTTGGCCAGTGGAATGTGAATAGATGTGACTCAGCAAAGGCTTTAAGTGCACTTATATGGTTTAGCCTTTACTCTTGCCATGGCCATGAGGAGACTATGCCTCAGGTAGCTGCTGCTATTTCAGGCTTGGTTTCAGAATAGAAGACATAGAGAGCAGACTTGAACCCAAGTCCAGGCAAGCCGCTGCTGACTCGTTGACTGGGGAGTGAGAAATGACTGTTGTTTTAAGCCACTGAGATTTGGGGGTTACTTGCTGGTACAGCACAATCTGATTAATATGTCAAGTCAAATCTCCACACTCTTTTACAGTCTCTATCAGTGCCTCACACTAAATCTGTTCTACATTCAGGCCCAGCTTTTTGGATGTGTGATCTGTGCAGTCACAAATGGCTTGACTCTTGGTTTAATGCTCTACGGTCACCATTTTGAAATTATTAATAAATTTTGGACATCGGGCCCCATGTTTTCATTTTTCACTGGACCCCATCAGATTGTGTAGTTGGCCCTGTATCTGATTTAGTATTTTAATGGGAATTTGTCAGAGGGCAAACAGCAGCCTTATCTAGCAGCATGATAAACTCTGGCTTCTGCTTTATGATATGATACACACAGGCATGTTCACATACACATATAGCATTGGCCCTGCTGGCATAATGATTCTTAACTATGTGGCTTAGCTGTAGAATCTTGAAAAAGTTGCTTAAGTTCTCTTAGTTAAAGTTGATTTACTTGCAAAATGGTTTGTATAGTACCTATATTGTGGGGTCTTCAACGAAACAAAGCTCTTAAAGATCATTGACAGATGGACAAGGCTGAGTCACAAATAGAAGGCAGAGTTTGGCAAGATAGGGATAAAACAACAATTGGAAAACAGAGTATATTAGTTTCTTCTGTTCAAATGATGTAAAATGTCTCCATAGCTTTTACATGTAAAATAATTGTCTAGTAGTCTTTGAGGGATTAATCCATAATATCATCAGGGCATTAAGTATTACTATTATTGTGGTTTCTATATTTCTACATGCCTATTTTTACCAGAAATGAGGTTTGAATTACCATACTCCATGGATAAAGGAATATTTGTATTAGAGTAGCCCAGAAAAAATGCCCAACATTCAGACCACAAGCAATGTCTCTGACGAGTATGATCAAATAGAACAACTTTTTGTAAAGTAGGAAAAATCGAAGGCATGATATTTTAACTTTTGCATTTGCTCACTATTGCATCACAGTCAACAAAATGGACTAAAATAGACTTAATATGTTTTCAAAATAATTATTCCTGCAATATAGGTTTCCATGATAATCTATATAAGAGCATAGGATTGAAATTGACCCTGATTCGATTCCTTGTTTAAGGAGTATGTTTATTTAAAAAAAAAAATTTTTTTTTCACAAGCAATAAATTCAGGCTGGAGCCTCCAGGTTTTACCAGTGATTGGGAAAAGTGTGAGCACCTAAATGCCTTTGCCTGTCCCAGTATTCGAGACATTTAGTTTATTTTAGGGCCACTCAGATCATTGTGAATGAGAGAGCCATTTCATGTCATTTCTACTGCAGGTGCCATTAAAGATTGCTAGGAAGATGTGAGCCTGTGAAAAACTTTAGCACTCCATCCATCTTCCAATTACTTCTTCCAGGATATGTGTACCTATGGAGGAGGGTGATTGGAGTTCAAGACTGAAAGAGGGAACACTGGGCTGAGAGAGACCAAGAAAAGAGTCTGTGGAGACACAGTTCATCTGCATATACCACATTTAGAGGAATTTTGGTTCCATCTGATGGGTTCATTCAATCTACAGATATTTACTTAATGGCAGGCACTGTGCTAAGCACCAAGGCTATTCAGAGAGCAAAACAGGGTCCCTGTTTTACAAAGCTTAATCTAGTAGTTAATTCAGAAGGAAAGAGAAGGGCAGTGCTTAGCTTGGAATGTAAGGACACATCTTTATCAGCTCCCAGCTAATGAAAAAATACCTCCTGAACTCCTACTATAGTGATAAACTGTTTGTGATACTATAGTTTCCATTGTACAGTGTCTATTAATGTATGTTTGACCATGATCTTTTATGAACCTCTTTCAACCACCTTGAGAGATGAGGAAATTGAGGCTAGGTGTGCAATAAATAAAAAACTTATCTGGTAGGAAGATTTGAATTTATCCTCTTGGGCACAAGAATCAAGGTGAAGGGTGGAAGCTACCCACAGAGGGAAGTGTCCTAGAGTGCTATGAGTTGTTCCATCTCAGGCGGGTGTACGTTCGAACATCAGGGGAGCAGACACTTTCAGATTCCTTTGCTCCGGGATTCTAATCATATATGTGTCCTTTCCAAGAGCCCAGCGGTTTTCAGACTTATGTGTGCTTCATAGAAATGCCTGGATCCAACCTAAACTACATGATGCAGAATCTACAGCAGTGGTGGCTGGGACTCTGTATTTTCATCAAATATGGAGGTTTTCCCCACGTGAACCAAAGTTTGGAACAAATTTACTACACCAATATTTTCACCTGTGCTTTAAGAAGCACTTTAAAGTAGTGGATTTCAAACTTTTTTTTAAAACTTTTCTTCTTACTGTGGTAAGAAAGCTTAACCTGAGATTCTACCCTCTTCACAAGTTTTTAAGTGTACAAGAGAGTATTGTTAGCTATAGGCACGATGTTGTACAGCAGATCTCCTGAATTTATTCTTTGATTGAGAAACAGTAAGAAGATGCACATATAAGTAAATCATAATAGAATAGTCATTTTCCATAACAATACTTGTCTTTACTGCATATGATGAAACCTAATCTTTTCTTTTTGCATTTTGTAAATTTTGCATTTTGTGTTTCAATAAATTAATGCCCCTCATCACTAATAGACCATGACCCACATTTTAAAACGTATGCCTTTAGAGATATGGCCTCAGGCCTTGAGGATGGGAATCCACAGACTCCATTTAAACCAGAGCAGCTCGCTAGCTTGCTCTCTTTCTCTGTGGATTTTTAAAAAATTTTGCATTCTGTTCTACCTAAGATTTTTAGATAAAGAAAGTACTCCTTAGATTTAAAAATAAAAATTTTTAACTCCTTTAGTCATAGCAAGCTGCCTTATAGGCTTGGCCCCAAAGGGGATGAGAATGATGAGTAAAACACTATCTCTGCCCTCAAGCTGCTTTTCATATAATTGATGAACTGTGGCTAATCCATGTGAAACGAATAGTAGATAATTAAGTGCTAGGGAGATATGGTAGAATACCAAAACTGTCTCAGGCTTGGGTGGTAAGGCATTTGGTTAAAAATAGTTATTGAACTCTCGTTGTATGCCAGGCTTTGTTCTAGGCATTGGGAATATAATGATGAATAAGATATGGTGTCCACCTTCAAGGAGCTGACACTCTAGAGGGAAAAAGAAAGAATCAAAGCGGCTTCTGCACCCAAATGTGATCATTGCTATAAAAGAAAATACATGGGAGCACAAAAAAGGAACCTTGGCCTGTCACATGGGTGAGGAAGAAGGGACTTCTGACCTTGGAGGTATAAACTTGAGCTTATGGGGAAAAGGTACTCAGGCGGAAGGAGTGAAGTCCCAGGTGAAAGGGTTCAGGAGCATGTGGTCTAGCCCTGGGGGAACTGCAGGTAGTTTAGAAAGCCCAGAGGGTGCGGGGAATGGGAGAGTGCTGGTGAGGGAAAAGTTAGCAGGATATGTAATGCACAGGACTTTCAATGTCATGTGAAATAATCTTGACTATATACTGAGTGCTTTGGGGGAGTCATTCAAGTGTTGCCACCAGCCGGAGAGTCAAAATTAGACATGTACTTGAGGAAGTGTACTTGGACTCATGAGTGGAAACTGGAGAAAGGGTTCAGGGGGTTGCAGGGAGTTAAGATGGGACTGTGCTGTAGGATTTGGGCAAGAGGAAACAAGACAGGAACTGGGCCACGGGCGGTGTGAACAGAGCTGAAGAGTGACAAAATGGAACTAGAATTACTACGGGACCCTTGGTGTAAATTCAAATTCTAATTTTGTTGCTAAGAAGTAATATTTTGGGTGAGTCATTTAACTTCAGGTTTTCTCATGTTTAAAATGAGAATATTAGAAAATATGTTCTGTGTTATCTCTCTGCTTAAAATTTCTAAAGCTATAAAATTTTCTAATAAATATTTTACCCTGATTAAGGAGAAAGTGGGTAGTAGTGACCAAGATGAGGATGGTCAGTTATTTGGTCCTGAAAAATGTTGGCTCATATTTTAGATTTTTATTAAAATGGGTGTGAGACCTGAGAAAATATCAGACTTAAATATATGTTAAATTTAATTTATTAAATAAACTTTAATGTGTCACTTTACATATAATTACAGGTAGGAAGAAGAACACATTTCTCCCCATTCCCAGTTCCTTTCCCAGAGCTAAGTTCAGTCTTTTCCTGATTTCCTCATTGGAAGCTGATTGCATCGTGAGCCTTGTACTACTAAAGTCTGATTTTCTGTACTCTGGTATTTTCCTCTAAAAACATGTGTTGTGGCTGTTGGATAATTTGTAGCTTGCTGTAGATATTAACATTGCTTGTGTCTGGTAGCTGACTAATGTGCTTATTTTAGGTAGCTCATTCCTTTGATGGTAAAGATTATGTGCTGAGAGATATTGAATGCCAATTTTGTGGAGAGATATTGCTTATGCTAATTCATATGCCTGGGCATTTAATTTGGTGCATTTACAGTTCATCAAAATTACTTGGTTTTTCTGTTGTGGTGCAAGGGGAAATAGATTTCTATAGAGTTTTGACTTATTAAGGGTTATAGGAGCTAGGAGCTAATAATAATAATTAATAATAATAATAGTCACTACCATTCATTAAGTGCTTACTGTGTGCCAGGCATTATTCCAAGTTTTTCTGACAATTGTTTTGCATAAGTTTTCTCATATAATTTTTCCAGCCACTCTGAAGGGTAGATACATTGCAATCCCCATTTTAGAGATGAGGAAACTCAAGCCCATGAGCTTACCTTCCAGTCTAGGTTGTTCTATTTCAGGATCTCAAAGGACTGTCTCTCCTTCATGCTCCTCCTCCTCCTCCTCCTCTTATTCTTCCTCTTCTCCTCTCTCTCTCCCACTGCTGCATTTTCCCTCTCATCTCTCCTTAAAGCTTTTCTTCTTTCTCTCCCTCATTCTTAATTAAGATGAACAGTAACAACATACAATGGCATAAAATATTTATGGTGAAATAATTAAAAGGCACAATTAAAAATGAAAGGAATTCAATAGCCCACTTAAGTGCCTTTGGCTTTCAGTATATATAGTGTAGATGAGACCCCAGGAGGGTTTTCCTTTGTTTTTTCCCTCTCTTTCATTCTTTTTCTCTCTCATTTTCTCCCCTTCCTCCTCTGCTACCACTACTACTATTACTACTTTTCTTTCTTCTTCTCCTTCTTTTCTCTCTCTCTCCCTCTTCCTCATCATTGCTGGTTTGGTCTATAGGAATAGCCGCATGACTTTCTGTATCACTCAACAGGTCATTCTGTAATGCCTATCACACAGAGCATTAGATTAACTGTTATGCTGGAGTCTGGGGGTATTGACTGAAGATGAGTGAAGCTATTTTGGATACAGGACACAATTACAGAGTCTAACTTGGCAGAGTTTCAAAAACAACCTTGACTTTTAATTTTCAACCTGTGTTAATATCCAGATGACAATGTATCTTTGTACAGGCACCTGATAGCAAATAGATGATTTCTCACCTCTAGATCCCACTCCTAGATCCTCTAGCAAAGATCTTTATCTCTTTCCTAAGGTAGGAAGAATAAAGGCTCTGATCTGGTTATGTAGTTTCATCAGGACCAGACTTACAATGGTCAGAATACTTACCCCTGCCACCCCCAACTAAAATTCTACCATTAGATAAGTTTGTTTGCCCTTAGCTGTAAAGAGATTGGTCTTTCATCAAAGGTAAATATGCCAGAGACGAATGACATCAAAAGCTGAGAATTAATACATCAAGCCCAGGCAAGCTGGCTTGGCATTAACCCAGAGTCATTCTAATACAAGGATACAGGGAGGGAGCAGGGGGGCACTGAGTGATGCCACTAAGAACTGGGGCTCCAAGGTGGAAGAATGAGATGAAGAGGGCGGGAGCTCTCCAGGGAGACTGCAAATGTCCCAGGAGGTCACAGTAGGCTCTGTGCCCAGGGTTGACTTTAAGTCAGGATTTTGTTTGCTTTTAAACATGGCTTTTTTTTTTTTTTAGAGGATGATTTTTTTTTTTTTAATATTTATTTATTTATGGCGGTGTTGGGTCTTCGTTTCTGTGCGAGGGCTTTCTCTAGTTGCGGAGAGCGGGGGCCACTCTTCATCGCGGTGCGCGGGCCTCTCACTATCGCGGCCTCTCTTGTTGCAGAGCACAGGCTCGAGACGCGCAGGCTCAGTAATTGTGGCTCACGGGCCTAGTTGCTCCGCGGCATGTGGGATCTTCCCAGACCAGGGCTCGAACCCGTGTGCCCTGCATTGGCAGGCAGATTCTCAACCACTGCGCCACCAGGGAAGCCCAACATGGGCCCAACATGTTTTAAAGAATCACATCAGACTTAGAAAAATGAGAATCAGTTCGTTTGTCGGCCTAAGACTTAGGCTCTGAAAAGTAGATCATTTTACCTGGTAGTGTTGGAATGATCGTATGGTCATTATTATACAGAAAGCTGTCTAAGTCTGTTTGGGCTGCTATAACAAAATCCCACAGACTGGGTAGCTTATAAAAAACAGAAATGTATTTCTCACAGTTCTGAAGGCTAGAAGTCTGAGATGCGGTTGCCAGCTTGGTTGAGTGAGAGCCTTCTTCCTGGTTCCAAGCCAGCACTTTCTCACATGGTAGAATGGTCAAGGAAACTCTCTGGGTTCTCTTTTATAAGATCACTAATCCCATTCATGAGAGCTCCACTCTCAAAAAATAATCACTACCAAAGGCCCCACCTACTAATGCCATAATCTTTGGGGGTTAGGATTTCAACATATGAATTTGGTGGGGGGGAACACAAACATTCAGAGCATAGCAGAGTCCAATTGCTTAAGTTTAAAATCAAGCACTGTGATTTACAGCTATCTGACATTGTGCCCATGGCCTTAACCTCGCCAAGCCTCACTGTCTCCATCTGTAAAATGGGATCAATAGTGGACTCTCACCTGCGTAGATTTAATCAAATTACTAGTGTAAAGTAGCAGACTGAATAAATGTTTGTCCTTATTGTTTTCATTAAACTATTATGTTCAGGAGAAAAAAATTCATGAGTTGGCTGAGGTGAAAATAAAACAGAATCACCCTGTTGTGTAGGGTGTAACGTACCTCGTTCTGACTAAGCAGTACTCTTCTCAAGCTGGTTACCCCGAAGTGTCTTCACATTCTTCTGAAATAAGTTTTGGGATCTTAGTTTAGAGGAACTTTTTGAATGCAAATGTAGTCCTGCATACAGCATCTCCTGCCCTCTTCTGGCTTCTCTAAGAAATTCAAGTATCAGTATTAAGTAAATAGAAAGTGTATTTTTAAATTTTATTTTTAGTGAACACCTACAGTTTACCATTTTTCTCAGTTCTAGATGAGAAAGATACATCTCTAATATTTTGTATAAAGATGGCAGTTATCAGAACCTTTGAGATTTTTTTTTCAACAATTTGCTTTTGAGATGGAGATTTCCTTCTCTTATTTTATTCAATCCTATGATTCTAGTGCCAGTTCTACATATCAAAACTACTAAATAAATAATTAAACGGTGCCACAAATTATTGCTGAGACTAAAATCTGAGGTCATTATAATTCCTGAGATAATTAATCAGATGTTTAAAACAGAACCGGCATGTGAGAACCTTTGATTGTAGAAAAAGCCTGAGACTAAAAGTCCCACTTCTATTAGAGGTTGTATTGGACTTTACCTCATTTTCCCCCAGCCTTCAAAAAATAAATAAAAGCATAAGTTTTAAAGGTACCTGAGGGTCTCCATTTTGATTTTCAGATGTGGTATGGATTGAGCACCAGTTTGCTGTGCCTTTGAAAGGCAGTATTTGAAGTTATCTGCACAATCTCACACCCAGCCAGAGGTGTCATGGCTTGGCAAAAGATTTCCTATTAAAATGCGACACCAAAACAGAGGTTTGTGTTGGTCAGTACTGTACAAGGGAGCCAGAGGACAGCTTGCTGTGATGGGGAGAGTCACAGTCAGCAGAGATCAACTTGCTGAAAGATCCAGTGCTTAGGGCGGTCTCACACATCTCAGGGCTTCCTGCGGTTGGAAAAGATTAGCTAAACAGAATGAAAGGAACGTGGGAGGGGAGGCCCAGTTGGCATGAAGAGAAAAGAGGAACAAGTAACTGAAGATGAGAGCAGCCAAGCATGTGTGATGTCAGCTGCAGTTTTTCCATTTTCATCTTGGGTTGTGTAATTCAGGGGTCCTCAAAGTTGAACAGCCATAATCCAGACTCTTGTTTTCCAACCAATCCCAAGTTATTAATGTTTAAAATTTATATTTCCTGGATTACCCCACCCACAAACAACTAAAAGCTTTTACAGCAAGAAACTTTGCTTAGTCATTAAAACACATTACTATTCATAAGAATAAGCAGGTGCAGATAGTCTATCCAGTTTGGATAAAGAAGAAGCATGGGAGAACTTCCTTTATAACTTTTAAAACATATTAAAAGAACACAGTGCTTAGAAGCATTTTGCTGACTCCAAAAGCTGCAGACAAAATAGTGGAATAAGACATCAGACCTAGAGACAAATGCTAGCCTCTGACAAATATGATATAAATTCAGAAAGAAGTATCATTTTCCAGTATGATTGAGATAATTGCTTAAATATTGGGAGAAAATATTAAAGCTTTAAATAGCATCACATACCAAAATATATTTCAGGAAGATTACAGAGTTAAGTGTATTTAAAAAATGGAATAATGAAAGAACAGTTAAATGCATATTGCAATATGTATATGAGACCATATTTTATTGCCCTGAAAATGGCATTTTTAATGATAATTATTGACAAAGGAATATAGTTGTGTGACTTAGTTTTTAGTTACAAAGAAACCAGCAAACTCTCTAGCTAAAGTACAAAGGGAATTCACTTTATACATAAAGGACAGTAGCTCATAGACTCTCTAGGAGAGTCAGATTATTATGACTTGAGGCCATGCAGCCAAGTAAAATGCCTCATCCACCCTGTGTCATTGGTGCAGATATAATCCTACCATTACTAAACATGGGACCAGAAGGCTTTCCCTTAGATTCTGACAATGGGCCCTACTGATAGCGAAAGAGTAAAGGGACAGAGTAGGTAATTAAAGAGTTAATCCCACTAGGGGATTGTGAGTGAAGAAAAAAGTATGGGAGACCCCTGTAAGTTAATGATCACTCAAGAAAGCAGGTTTGCTTAACCACAAAACCAAGCAGGCTTGCTTAGCAACGAAACCATGCAACAGAAGCATGAGACATGCCCCCAAACAATAAAACAATGGTGGAATGAGACCCACATCCTGCCCAGTGAGCTCAGTAAGTTAATGATTCCTAGGACACGCTCCTCTGCATGCACTAAAAACAAAAAATACAAGGAAAAGGTGACATTGTACTAAAACCTGAGATGGTTTACCGTTTTTAGCATATGTTACCACCTTTTTGCTCATTTCCATTGTGCCATGACAGTCCTGGCTTAACCATGTAGGGACAAGAAAAGTCCCCCGCCTGACATGGAGGAGGAGCTGATAATGGAAGCTTGACATCTACTCAAGAATGAGGGAGAAGGTGGTCCTTTCCCCCTCCCCACTTTTCCTTTGATGACAGAACTGTAGCCCACTAAGTTCTCGACCTGGCACCCTCTCGCCCACCCCCTTGTAAGCCTCACAAGTGTCCTATTCTAATAAATCACTTCTTATCTATCACTTTGTCTCTTACTGAATTCTTTCTGTGCTGAGACATAAAGAACTGGAGCTCCTTGGATTCCCCCCAGATGCATTTCTGTGGTTTCACTGCCACTGAGCCACTACCATGGCAGCTCCTGAAAGCACCATGCCTCTTGGCCAGGCTATGCCAAGAAATGGAGTCCACATGGAGTCTCTTTCCTTATGCCACCCTCTTCCCAATGAAAGCCTGAAGCTTTAGGTGCACATTATTGATGGAGCTTGGATTACCTAAGCCTTGACCTAGGCTGGAAAGTTGAGTTAACTTCTACCTTGGAGTGGTAGGACTCATGATGTGGGGATTGCCTCAACTATAGTTACAATGTTGAGAAGATGGTATGTTTTTTATATTATGTTCATATACCAGTGTTTTCTAAATTCTCCACAATACATACATATTAATTTAGCCAAAAAACCAGAAGTTGATACCCACAAAATCATTCTAAGACCAGTGTAACACTGTCTGATTTGGAATTGAAAGGAATAGTAGAATGTTTAAAACTAAAGTCCCCCTTTTTTCATATGAGAAAACTGAGGACAAGTGAGGATGAAGAGTCTTATATAAGGTCATACACTCAGAAGATAGTGAAGCCAGGCCAGAAATCCATATTTATTGGACTTTAAGATGAGGGATTTTTCCATTTTATCTTGGGTATTTGTATTTTATCTATGAACTGGACAAAATGATAAAGTATATTTGTTTTATACTTTATGGCTAATGGATATATAGTGAGGATTATATATCCATTATCCATAAAGTATAAATCCTCACTACATGAGAATTCCCACTTATTTTGGGATGTATCATGGTAATCCCTTTCAGGTCAAGAAGGGAATGCAGTATCAGCTAACCCAGTCTCTTTGTCTTGTCGGTAAGAGCAACTTTAGTTTTCCCAGTTGTGGGATATAAGCTCAAAACAGCCTTTTGAGATAAGTTTATGAAAAGAACCATGAGCATGGAATTGCTCCAAATCAGGATGGTTACTTGCTTGGAAAGATGGGATTAATTTACTTTGTGAATTGCACAGAAAGAACATCTCTTTTGAGTTGCAAAACATATCAAGATTACCATATCTTGGAGAGAGAAATCTGTTTGTAAAGGGCGATGTTTAGGGGAGTTAAGGAGAAATGAACAAGACAGTCACCCTCTTCTGTGGGATAATTAGCTTCCCAACAGCTGGGGCCAGAGTCACTTTGCTATTCCCAGTACAAGCCCAACATCTAAGCTGTAATATGGGGTTCAGTGAAAGCTGATTCAGTGAAGACATAGATGTAGGTTATCTTTATATTTCATCTTTATAATAATTATGGCCTCCGATCTAATGCTTGGTACTTGCCAGGCAAGTGAGGTATGTGTGTGAGGTATGTTACACACCTTATTTCTGTCCTGAATGCTTTTTGGAAAAATACTTAAGACATTGACTAGAAGCTGACAGTGCATCTGCTCAGTCCACAGTCACTCTCCATCTGGAAAATCCATCCCCAACCTGATCTACAATCCCCTCAGTGGTCACTTCTGTAAAATAGGAGCTTGTCTTCTGGTCACTGAAAATTGAGCCAAGATGGACATCTTACTGAAATGGGAGAATTTTGATTCTCATTCCCATGGCTTTGCAAATGAAGTTAAGATGCAGAGACTGTTAATAGGTCTCTGGAGGTGGCTAGACGAGTAACATGTAAACTCCAGAATTGTGAGTCTCTAGAAAAAGAGAAAGGAATGTGAAGCAGGTTAAGAGAAAGGGGAACAGATCAAAAGTAAAGTCTTGACATTTATCCCCAGAATCTGTTTTTATTTAAAACCCAGCTTCAGACCCCTGAATTCTACGGCTATCCTCTCTTTGCTTAAGCTAACTAGAATTGTCTTTTGGAAGTTAGAATCTAGGATCTTGGCTATTATAGGGTATAAATAAAATATGTACATTCATACCTACATCCAAAGAAACATGTTATCTCTTATTTTCACAGCATATCCAAGAGTGGATATTATCATCCCCATCTTATACATGAGCCTACAGGCTCAGAGAGTGGCAACAATTTTCCCAAAACAATCTACTTAGATTAGTTAGAGCTGGTTTTTTAATCTGAGGTTGGAATAGCTTAAAATCCTGTGATCTTCCTAGCCCTATATCATGCCCCATCTAGTTTTATTCATTCTTTAAACATGCATTTATGGAGATCCTGTTAAGTCCCAGGCACTATGTTTCTACGGTTTCACCAGGGTTGCCAAGTAGTTGTAGATATTTACAGGGTATTGTATCCATATGTGTCCATATAGACTGCCAAAGGCAGGATGCTCAGCTCAAGGTTAAAGAATAATCTCTGAGATTCATTATTCATACACTACTTTCAGTGAAGGTAAAATTAAGGAGAGACCAGCTTTCAAAAGACATAGGAGGTGTTGGAGGATTTTGGAATTACTAAAATCTTTCAATATTAAGCATTTACCAAGCTACTGTATATTTTAACTGGATCAGATGCCACCTGGTGTGATTTTTGTCCCTAGTCTTCAGACAGAATGTGTCTGGGATTGTCAGTGGACTGGTAATGAGCACCTGTTATTAGAGGGGTTTTTTGTTTAATGGTCTCCGGAAGGAGATTTGATGAGTTGATGATCCAATAATGTCTCAAATTTCCTATTAAACCCAGAGAAGACATGTAACTTTCTCAAGGTCGCAGAGCTAGTTGGTTGCAGAGATGAGGCTTGCCAGCTAAGAATGCACTGCCAACAGAAACCATTTTTAAAAATTTATGTAATATTTCTTCTTATTCCTCCACATAACAACACATGTCAGTTAGATTCATGTCAGATCCATTATGTATTCTACCCCCTCAGTCTGTCTTTCTTTGAATCAATGAAATGTAAAATGGGAAAATTACAGGTTTTTATAGTTAGAATCTATAGTGCTTAGGGTACAGTATAAAACGCCCTATATTAATTATGTACATTCTGGCTTATTATATAATTCTACCTTCTTGTATTAGGACTTAAAATTTCTCTAATTACTATGAATTTTAAAAAATCATCAATATCATTCTCAAATGTAATTATATTCTTTAAAAAATGACAAGAGGGCTTCCCTGGTGGCGCAGTGGTTGAGAATCTGCCTGCTAATGCAGGAGACACGGGTTCGAGCCCTGGTCTGGGAGGATCCCACATGCCGCGGAGCGGCTGGGCCCGTGAGCCACGGCTGCTGAGCCTGCGCTTCTGGAGCCTGTGCCCCGCGACGGGAGGGGCCGCGATAGTGAAAGGCCCGCGCACCGCGATGAAGAGCGGTCCCCGCACCGCGATGAAGAGTGGCCCCCACTTGCCGCAACTGGAGAAAGCCCTCGCACGAACCAAAGACCCAGCACAGCCAAAAATAAATAAATAAATAAAAAATGACAAGAGCCATATGTCAGAGCACCTCAGTTTTTATAAAATGTATGCCTTCTATCTTTTGTAACATACAAATAAAATACAAAATATAAACAATATGGTTGAACACTTTGGAAATGGAAATTATTTATGTTTTCTAATCCCAAGAGAGCATCTGTGCATTATCATCATAATAATTTTAAATAATAATAACAACAACAATAGTTAATACTTATAGAATACTTATTGTGACCAGGCAGTTTTCTGAATGCTCTACATGCATTAACTCAATCTTCATAATCACCTGTTTACCTGTGAGGTAGCCTTATTAGTACCCCATTTAACAGATGAGGAAGATGAGGCACAGAGATTACTACAGGATTAGCTCCAGTAGCTCAGCTACTTTCTAGGTAAGGAGATAGGACTGTCTCATCCTTGGTCTTTAAATGCAGCCCACATGTATATAACATCTAAATGGTCAAGCAGTTTCTCCTGACCTGGCTCAAACTCTACTTGGCTTGAATTGTTTTCTCCCTCTTTTTTCCAAGTGAACCCCTATTGAGACTTCAAGACTCATAAAAAAATATTCTCCCTTTTACAGTCTTTCCTTCTAACGAACTTTCATTGTTTCTTCATTCATGTTGCCCTGACCTTTTTTTCATAATTCTGCCACTCTAATTTGGAACATCACTGACTTCCTGACTACTCCAAAGGACAGTATTTATTTACTAAGTTATGAATCCCTTTGTGAAATTGGACACTGGTAATGAACCTCTCCTCTTAAAGTTTTTTCAAAGCACCATCCTCCACAGCTGCTTCTCTTGATTTTCGGGTCATTCCAGCTCAATCTTCATTATGTTTCCCTCTCTCTCTCTCTCTGTGCCTATTAAACGATGGAAGTCTGTAACCTAGATGCCAACACAAGATCTAGCATCCAGAATGATCCTTGTCATATGTAAGGACCTCAATAAACATTAGCTGAATTTTCCTCATGAAATCTAGCCCATGCGTATGGTTTCAGCTATGACTCATGAGCTAGCAGATGTGAAGTCCAGAACTCTTAAGCTTAGGAGTTTCCAATCCAGATCTAATGTCATGCCTTCTATTAGTATTCTATTTTTCTCTCTCATTCTTTCTTATCTGGATGAGTTACTCTTTTACTGACTATCTCTCTCTCTCTCTCTCTCTCACACACACACACACACACACACACACTGAGGACAGTGGAATGTTGGGCATTGGGTTAGGTGCTGGGTCAGTGGTGGGACCTTCATGACAGTTATCTAGGTGAGGGTACCAGCTTGTTATACTGTTTTCTCCCTCTTTTCTTCTTCACTCTCCATTTCATTTTCACACTCATGCTACAGTGTTCTTTGGAAAATATCTAACTGCCCCTATTCAAAATTCTGTTGGTTTTTAAAATTTTATTTATTTTTTAATATAATTTAAAAATATTACACTCCATTTACAATTATTAAAAAATATTGGCTATATTTCCTGTGTTGTACAATGCATCCTTGGGCCTATCTTACACTCAGTAGTTTGTACCTCTCCTTCCCACCCCTGTATTGCCCCTGTTACCCCTCCCCACTGGTAACCACTAGTTTGTTCTCTATATCTGTGAGTCTGCTTTGTTTTTGTTATATTCACTAGTTTGTTGTATTTTTTTAGATTCCACATATAAGTGGTATCATACAGTATCTGTCTTTGTCTGACTTATTTCACTTAGCATAATGCCCTCCAAGTCCATCCATGTTGCTGCAAATGGCAAAATTTTGTTCTTTGATGGTTCCACATTGCATATACAGTAGAGTTCCTTTATATCTCAGAAGGCCCTTTGTAATTTGATACCTGACTATATGTCTAGCCTTAATTTCTTCATTCTCACACTTGTGTCCTATATTCCAGACACAGCAAACTCTTTGGTATTCCTTAATCGTGCAATGGCTTTGCTTATCTCAGTATCTTTATACATACCATCTTGTTGGAATTTGGTAAGGACTGAGAGAAACAGTAAATAACATTTCTCTTACCTGCCAGGGTTCAGACTCAACGTAGGGATAAACACAAAGTAAGATAGGTAGAGAGCAAATGTCACCTTCACCCTGACAATGTTTATCTGAGAGTATGCAGTTTATTCTGTTAGGCAAGTGGTCCCCCCTAAATCCTAGAATAGACAGACTTAGACTGTCTTCCAGTCAAAGACAGCATGGGAAAATCGAAGCCTCCCCATATCCTCAGCTTACTGTATGGGCCAGATAGAGAACACCAGCTCTCTGAGGGCAGGCTAGCTCCCCAATGAAAAGAGAAAGTACACAGCCCTGCTCTCCTCCAAAACTGCCAGCAGGTTGAGCGGCTCTTCCTCTCCTGTAGGGAGTTAGTGAGACAGCAGAGAGAGGCCAGGAGCGGCTTGGAAGTGGAGCTCCTCCAACCTGGAAGTATTTTTAAGTGACTAATGAAGATGTATGAAGTATAAGCTGAATTCAACAGGAGTTTTTCAATTTTAAGCAGAAAGAAAAGAAGCACCTCACTTTGCCTCAAGCCACAGGATGGAATTGATGAGCTCACACAACTGAAAAGCATTCGAGTCCAGGCACTCAACGTCATAGAACTTGCTCTGTCTTCATCTTTGCTTTCCTCGCTCTAGATTCCAATCTCAGGCAAGCTCTTTCCTTACTGTGCTGTGATATTAAGATGGCCATCAGTATCTGGCAAGTATCTTACAAGCTCAGCTATCCCAATGAAAAGAGAGCTTCACCTTCCCAAGAATTCTAGTGAAAGGCCTGGCTTGAATGTCATTGGATAATTTAGACCAGTGAAGTAAAATAATACATATTTTTTGGCTAGGCATGGTCAGGCACACCCTCCGCCACCGCCAGAACTGTGGTCAAAGTCAGGGTTATCTGAAGGACTAAGATGAGAGAGGAATGTTTCAGAAGGAAGAGCATCTATTTTGGGCAGACAGAAACAAAAAATGTCAAGTGCATTGTTCCATAGGTGAGCGGAGTGGTGAACCAAGGTAGACAGGTTGTTTAGTAGCAGTGACCCTGAGTTTAGGTAAAATAGTCTTTTCTCGATTATGCTTATTGTTAAATTAGACTGCTCCATGATTCTATTGCAGCCAGCCAGGAGATTGTACTCATTTTTTGTTAGCCTAGGAATCAGACTTTCACAAAATAGGTGAGTTGGGAAATCTCTTTGCTCTACAGAAAATATTGTTGCTGTGACAATTGTTGCAGTAGAGGCCTGTTGGAAATGAGTCAGGAAGTAGATGGAAGAAACAGTCACCCCAGTCTCTGCTGTCAAGTGAAAGGAGGGTGCACGCAGCTATGAATTTTTCTACTCTCGTTTCTCCTGGAATTGCATGTCTCTCCCTCTCTCCCTCTCTCTCTCTCTCTCTCTCTCTCTTTTTCTCTCTCTCTCTCTCCCTCTCTCACACACACTCTCTCTCTCAAACAGGCCAAATCATCATCTTACCCAAAAATGATGAAATGAAAAATAAATATGCCGGCTTCCATCCAACAGAAATAAAAATACCTCCAAAATTTCAACTTAATGGTATATGTCAGATTGTATTGACTCACTTGTGAAAGAAAAATTGCTGTATTACTCATTCTGATTTAAAATATCATATTTAGAGGTCTCCATGATATGTGCTGATCAGCAGAAGCGGATCCTTTGTGCCCTGCCGCACACTGGCAGGAATGCCTGTGTTACAGCTTTGCCAAGGGCCCGGTTGTGTTCATGCCAATGTGGCCTAATTTTATTTTCCTCGCTGTCTCTGTCTCTCTCTTTTTTTTTTTTAATGTTTGAAAAATACAATAGAACTGTCTTCTCAGCATGGGGATATCTGCATGTGTTAAAATTACATTTTAAACTCTCTCTCTTTTTAATTTAAAAGGACTTGTCAGAACATGCAGTCTTTTCCCCCCTTCCTAGAAAACGGGGAATATACAAACCTGAGATCTTCAGAGGCAAAAGCCTACTTGTAGGAAAACAAGCAAATAATTAAACAAACAAACAAGCAAAAACAAACAAAAGAAATAAAACCTGCAGAAGTCTGACTTATTTAATTTGAGTTGAAATCTCTCAAGCTTTGACATGAAGAACTGTAGCACAAAGGAACTACACAGCAAGGGCAAGAAATAGAATCTTCTTGTCTGGAAATTATTAGGCAAAGCATCAACTCCTCTTTACCTCAATTTCCTGGAAGATGTTAAAATGGTTTCTCAATTACTGATACCTATATGCAGTGTATACTATACATATACATATGAAAAATAACGACAATAACATTTATGGAGAACTTACTTTCACATGAGACAGTGTGCTTAGAATAAGAATACATGCACACACAACTCCCAGCCCAACCTCAGAGTGGACTTATTTAGTGGGTACTCCCCCCTCAAAAATAATAAACCACTCTACCCGCTCTAAGGTTGGGATGGGTTATTAGTTCCACTTTACAGATGAGAAAACTGACTTTGCTTTAAGGCACTGTGGCAAATGCTGTGGTCGCACCACTCAGAGCCTCCTTCAGGATCACATGCCCAGTTCCCTACCAGTCGGAAATGCTGGCTACCGAAGCCCACAGCTGAGTTCCACTTGAGGAATGTCCTCTACCACAGAAAGCTTCCTTGCCACAATTTACACTAAATTCCCACAGACCAATCATCTTTCTCTCTAGTTGGTAGGAGAGTGTAAAGATCTATCCTCCACTCGATTTGGGGGTCTCTCTGAAAGGCTGCCTCAGCTCCAAAATTCCCTGAGGGACTGGGGGGTCCTTTGTTGTAATCACTTTACTGTTTAACTCCTCACTCTGCCCAATCCTGTTTCCATCACTCGTTATGGGTCTTGATCAAGAGTACTCCTCAGTATACCTTCTTCATATAAATCTGTCTCATGGCATGTTTCTGGAAACCCCAGCCTAAGGCAGTCACCCAGAATAGATGTCAGTTTAATGTCTGATATTATAATTATCTACCAGAAACCCCTGTCTGTGTTTCTGACTCATGGATTGTTCTCCATGAGTCAATTAAGCAAAAGAAAATGTAAAGGCTTTGCCTTTTTATGCTAATGCTTAATGCATTGCTTGGTATACATAGTCACCTATACATAATGGCCCATCAGTTAATCTACAGCGGTCTTATCCATGATATATATGCATGTAGCAGAAAGCCAGCCCTGCCCCAAATGCTGTTGGCTCACTATAAGTAGGGCCCACGATTTTATTGGTCTCTTCTCTTGTGTTATGCAACGTATAATAAGGGAATGTGTGGTCGTCAGTGCCTGAATGCCACTTTCAGTAATAGAAACTCCTTCTGGGGAAACAAGATTGGTGCCAGAATGAAAATATGGAAGCAAACTTGAAATTATTTCACTGCTATTTCAGAATGGTTTAAAAAAAAAAGGAAAAGGCAGCAAGACCGTGTCCAAGGACTGCCAACCACATTGAGGCATTTGAATGAAAGTTCCTCTATAGCTTTCTATAACCTACTAAATAGAAATCCAGAGTTTTTAGGTTGGCATGTCAGCCTCTGTTCAATCTAGTGCCAAATTACCTTTGCACATTATCACCCACAGTGACCTTCATGAGCACTCCATATTTTTGCAAAAGTGGGTTTAGCTTTTCCCTGAACAAAAATAAAAACAAATATGTAAAATAAAATAAAAAATAAGACAGCCTGACCAAGATAATGTAAGCCCACTCTAGTCATTTTTTCTTGCTGATTATAACCCAAAATTCTGGAGAAAACAAAAATAAAATTTAAAAAAAAAGAACTATTTGCACACTCTAAAAATTAAACAAAAGTAGGCAGATTGGGGAAGGGAGTCAAAAATTGAAGAAACACCCTGAAAAAGGGTAAACTTCCCCCACTTTTTCCCCAATATTTTTCCTCAATTGGAGTTATGGTAGTAGTGGTGAAAGCAGTAAAACTTTGAAAGAACTCCTTATTTTTGGCCAGAGGCACGAGACAAGGAGTTCCTAAAACCTGAAGAATGTGGATGGTTATTAGTGAGAAGGCATATGGAGAATGATATCCCCTAATGTATATTTGAACACACACTGGTTCTGGGCTCCAGATTCAAATTAGCAAGAGTTCTTAGGTCACCAAATTCACTGCCTGTTAAAGAAAAAAATTAAGATCATTCAACTGCATTAACATTAAAATTTATGTTGTGAATGACACCATTGAGAGTGAAAAGACAAGCTGCAGACTGGGAGAAAATGTTTTAAAATTGCATATCTGAAAAAGAAATTGTATCTAAAACATATACAGAATTCTCAGTCTAATAATAAGGAAACAACCAACCCAACTTTAAAAAATAGGCAGAGAGGGACTTCCCTGGTGGTCCAGTGGTTAAGAGTCTGCGCTCCCAATGCGGGGGGCCTGGGTTCGATCCCTGATCAGGGAACTAGATCCCACACGCTGCAACTAAAGATCCCGCATGCCGCAACAAAGATCCCGCATGTGGCAATGAAGGTCCCATGTACCACAACTAAGACCCAGCTAGCTAGCTAGCTAGCTAAATAAATAAATAATTTTAAAAAAAATTTTAATGAAAAATAGGCAGAGGAACTATCCAGATACTTCACCAAGGAAGATATTCTTTGGTAAATGAGAATATTGAAAGATGCTCAACATCATTAGTAGATGTTTTAGGTTCCTACGGCTTCCAGAGCTAAGTACCACAAACTGGTGGCTTAAAACAACAGAAGTCTATTGTGTCACAGTTGTGGAGGCTGTAAGTACAAAATCAAGGTATCTTTAGGACTATGCTCCCATTCAAGGTGTTAGGGAAGAATCTCTGCTTGACTCTTCTACCTTCTTATGATTGCTAGAAATCCTTGGCAGTGACATCATCATTATCATCATCATCACCTTTTTAAAAACGGATGGTACCGTGTTTTGATGAGGATACAGAGACATTCAGACTCCTGTATATTGCGGGATTGATGATGATACAAATGATATATAGCCATTTGGAAAATAATGTGACAGTATTTTGTACGGATGAACATATACTTACCGATCTATCTCACTCCTACATATTTACCCAAGAAAAATGAAAATTTATATTCATACAAAAATCTCCACTCAAATGCTTATAGTGATATTATTCATAATTGTCCCAAAGCAGAAACAACCCAAATGTCCTTCTAGTGGTTAGTCGATAGACAAACCATGATGTGTCCATACAATGGACTCTTATTCAGCAGTAAAAAGGAAGGAACTATTGATATACACAACAATATGGATGAGACTCATATGCATTATGCTAAATGAAAGATACCAGATTCAAAAGACAGCATACTGTGTGATTCCATTGTTATGGCATTCTGGAGAGACAAAATTATAAGAAATAACAACAAAAATAAAATCAGTGTTTGTCAGGGTGTGGGTGGTGGGAGGGGTAGACCACAAAGAGGCACAGGAGAATATTGGTGTGATCAAGCAGGTGTATATCTTGATTGTGGTGGTGGTTACCCTCTGCATTTGTCAAATTTTGTAGAACCGTACATTAAAAATAGTGAATTTTACAGTATGTATATAAAGAAAATTCAACAAATAGAATAAAATGCTGGTGCCTGATATCATGAATGGCATGTGTTTGGGACATAATCAATGTTAGTTCCTGTCTTCTTCCCTCATGCCTAAAGGACATCGACTCTTACTATTATTTTATTTATTTGCTAATTTAAAATATTACAGTTCTTTTTTCTTTAGAATGCTTTTCCCTGTCTCCTACCTCCACTCCTGGCAACTTGATAAACTCATCTTATTAGGACATTCTTGCTGTGCCACAGTTACATTCTTCTATGTTATGTTTCTTGCTGCTGTGTCCTAGGCCTAAGTCTGGTCGTGTTTGGCCTTCCATACTTGCTGCCATAATAACTGAACATCTCTTGTAACCTAGAAATCAATTGATGACTTTCTATCCTTGAAATTTATTTAAGAAACTCTTTTCCATCCTACTTTCAAGTCCCGTAATAGTCCAAAACTTTGGCATTCTCCAGGAGCTTATATCCTTGTGTTCACCAAGCTCCTGCTACCACTGGACTGTTCTGTCCTGAGATGTAAAGTTGAACCCCTTCTTCCTGTGACCTATTCTTTGTTTCCCAGCAATACCCACCCACATGAAGCATCTCTAAGTCAAGTACACTTTACTAAAGATTTGTGGGAAGGTAGAAACACTCATATTTCAAATTGGGCATTATTCATCCACATACTTAGATGCTTCAGTGGCCCATGTCGGAGGTAAACTGCAGCCACTCACAAATCTCCTGGATGCTATCTCTTCCATACTTTTAAAGCCCACCCTCTTTTCTCTCCTCCCACACCTCTCTCAGGAACATAACCAGTTTCTTTTCTGGTCTCATAAAAAAGTCAGTTCTCCATTAACTTTTGTTTTCTTGCTTCCTGCTGGTAGCCAGGTCTTCAGTATCTTCCCTTCTACCCTGAGCAGCTTCTCAAGACAACTTCCTGAAGTCAGGCTCCCCTCAGGAGGGAATTCTGCTTAAGTTGTTATGGTAGTAAAATGCATACTTTGTTACAATCGATTAAGCACTTATCACTAAATTGTAAATACACTTATCTTGATTCTGTTTCTCCCACTATTCCATGAAATCATCAAGGGTAGGTTTCATCATCTCCCCACCCCACCCCCACAAAGCTTAACACAGTGGTGGGTATATAGTAAATATTTAATAAGCAAATGAAAGTGTCTTAGTCCATTCAGACTACTATAAAAATACCATAGGCTGAGTGGCTTATTGTGAAATAATAGAAAAAAATATATATTGCCCTTACTAGGCACTCCTGGCACAGAGCTCCTAAAGCCCTTGTAATTTTTCAAGTGATGAGAGTATTAGGAGCATCTGTTGTTCTAATACTTGGTCTTTGACCCTGGTTTCTACACAGGGCTCCTAAATTCTTTGGAATTTCCTGGGTGATAGGAGTGTCTTTTGTTCTAATGAGGCAACTCTTAGTGGACTCCCGGATGGAGGCTGGTCACCAGAGAGTCCAAACCATGATTAGAAGCTTGGAGCTTTCAGCCCTGGCCCCATTCTCCAGAGAGGGGAGAGGGACTGGAAATGGAGTAATAATCAGTCGTGCCTATATGATGAAACCTCCTAAAAGCCCAATAATACGGGGTTTGGAGAGCTTCCAAGTTGGTGAGCACATAAAGGTACTGGGGGAATGGCAAGCCCCAAAATGAAGCTCCACACCCCTTCCCACAAACCTTGCCCTGTGCCTCTTTTCTTGCTGTTTCTGAGTTATAACGTTTTATAATAAGCTGGTAATCCAGTAAGTAAGATGTTTTCCTGAGTTTTGTGAGCCACTCTAGCAGATTAATCAAACTCAAGGCAGGGGCCCTGGGACCTTGCAGTTTACAGCCAGTAGGTCAGAAGCACAGATAACAAGGCAGTCTTGTAGAACTGAACCCTTAACTTGTGGAATCTGATGCTGTCCTCAGGTAGACAGTGTCAGAGCTGGGTTAAATTGTAGGACATCCAGCTGGTGTTGCAGAATTGCTTGATGTATAGAAATCCCCTGTGTGGGTGACCAGAAGTGTCAGAAGTGAAAAGTTCTGTGTACATAGTATAGGAGAAATACACATGAGTGTTTTTTCTCTGTATACTTATAAACAACAAACATTTATTTGTCATGGTTCTATAGGCTGGGAAGTCTAAGATCAAGGCCCTGGTAGATTCAGTGTCTGGTGAGGGCCCACTTCTTGGTTCATAGATGGCCATCTTATCACTGTGTCCTCACATAGTAGAAGGGGTCAGAGAGCTCTGTGGGACCTTTTTTATAAGGCACTAATTCTATTCATGACAGCTTCACCCTCATGATCTAATCACCTCCCAGATTTCAACATATGAATTTTGTGGTAGGATGGAGGGAGGAGCCGGGTGCATAAACATTTGGTCTATAGCAGAAAGAATAGCCAGAGTTTCTTTTTTTTAATATTTTAATTTTATTGGAGTATAGTTGATTTACAATGTTGTGTTAGTTTCGGGTGTACAGCAAAGTGATTCAGTTATACATATACTTATATTCATTCTTTTTTAGATTCTTTTCTCATATAGGTTATCTCAGTAGCCAGGCTTTCTTTTGCATTATTTTCACACTATTCCCTGAGTCTGCAGCATTATCCCTACCATTTCTATCTCATTTCTTCACATCCTTGAAGCCCCTGTATCCATACACTGGTACATCTATGAAAAATGTTCTTATGTCTCCAGTTCTTGGTCCTCTGAATTCTGAATTTTATTTTTTTTCTCTGTTCCACTTCTTCACTGAAGGCAAGAGTTGTGTTTAGTATACTTTTATAAAGTTCTCCAGTGTATTATACTCTGATGGGCAGTTAATAAATTCACTACTATATTCAACAATATTTACTGAGTGATTAACATTTTTCAGTCTCTATTCTAGGGGCTGGGCATATAGCAGGGACACAGAGAAAAGTTCCCCCCTCCTTACAGAGCTTACATTCCAGTGGTGAGAGTCCCAGGATAAACGTACAGCAAATACATGTATAACAGGTAATGTGTTAATAAGTACTATGAAGACCAAGTAGAGTTAGGAGATAGCCAGTATATGAATATGTGATGGAGGGGTTATCTAGGAGGAGGAATTGTCATTTCATGCAGAGTGGTTGGGCAAGATCTAATAAAATGAAGGTCAAATAGAAACTGAAGAAAGATAGGGGTTGAACTATGCAGATATGTGGAGGCAAAAAGCACTCTGGCATCCCACACTTCTTGGGATGAGCACCATATAGTTCAAAAAGGATAAAAAGAAGGGGAGAGGGGTTATGCAGATGGAGAGAAATATTTCATATACAGCGGATATTTATTTTCCTGAAAAACCTATAGATAATTTCGGGGGATCTGGTAATTTACGTTGGAGAATAGACATTGTTTGGGAGCAGAAGACAATGGTTACTTTTACCCGTTGTAAAAACCACGTAGGCTGACCTCTGTTAGAGTGTGTCTGGGCAAGTGGCAAGACAGAATGACTCTCCTGAGTTCTCAGTCTAAAGTACTGTCATATCATCCTCGGTCTTCTTTGTCTCCAAGACAGTTTTAAGTGCACAAGATACCATTTCTAAATATGATATTTGGAAAAGGGAAATATCAAAAGTTGTCAGAAGATTTGATAAAGGTGGGATCTTGGGTTACTGAGAAACAATACTTGACTTCCTATTTAATCAAAGTGACAACAGTAGATTTTAAAAGTAAATGTAGGAGGTAACACAACTGTAAAGAATCTTAGTACTTTCAAAATTTAGAAGGCTTGGTTATCTTCAAAAATCAGGAAAATAATAAAGTAAACATAAAGCACAGGAAGTTTTTCTTACACAGAATTTTTGCCTCCAAGGCAGATTGCTCAGAAGGTAAAGGAAAACCTTTTACAACCTCTTAGAGAGACGAATACTCTGAGAAAATGTAAACACAGATATTTTTTGAAAAATCTTATAAATAAACCCATTATATAAACCTTAGCTAAACCCATTATATAAACCAATAAAAATAAAATTTCCCTTTCATGAACCTTCTACAACTTTCTATATCCATTCAGGTTTTTTCTTAAACATTCCTCCTTTTCATTCTGGAAGAATCAGTCATTTAACTTTAAGACAAAACTCCTCTCTTTTTTACCTTAACAAAGACACATATCTTACAGTACAATTTCTCAAAATGTCAAAAATGAATACATTCGTTAACAGACACAAATATATGCAGCCTCTCTGTACCATATAAACATGAGACAAAATGATATATACTTAAAATTATGCTCTGTAACTTAGGTTACAGTAGTCTATCTTATTTCAAAATTATCTAGTTATCTAATGAATATCCATTAAGTAGCTCAATTTAGTAGCAGTCCAGATTTTAAACTACTTAAAGATCTTGGAAATTATCTTCAAAATTACATACTACAAAATATAATTACTGTTGAAATAAAGTTCACCAGAATAATGATTCAATTTGGTTAAACCCAAATTTAAATTTTTCGTAATCTTAAACAGTAAGTAGAAATAATGCTAGCTCATTTGATTAGTAAATCTTTGTTTAGAAAGAACATACTCAAGTAGAATAAAAATGTGTACTTGCATTATACTGATAACACTGATAACTCAGATAAAACATAGTTCTTTGTATTAACCCAAAATTATTAAACTAGTTTTGTTTGACAAAGTAGGTAAATGTGAATTCTTAAAATGTTTCTGAATTAGTTTCTATAAGAATACCTCTTTTTTTGCATTGAAATTGAGATTCATTTTCTCTAATTTCTGAAATATGGGGAATGGCCAATTATATGAATATTTATTTATCTCTAAGCCAATCACAGCAGAGCTCCTTTAATGTAAGGGATTTAAAATCTAATTGATTAGTATTATCCAGAGGTAGGAAAATATTACATATTTATATAATTAGAGGGAAAGACTTTTCTGAATTACAGACATATAAACATAGAAACAGATACAAAGAGCTTATAGTTTTAGTTCTAAAATTTCAGTTGTAAGTCAAGCATAAACAAAGTTCTGAGGTCCATTTCAATGACCTGGTCCCTTCTCAGTGGGTATACATTCTCAGTTTATGTGAGCTCAAAATACACAAACAGAAAAGAACAATAAACCAGATTCTCTGTCCTCTTTTACCCAACACAGACAAGATCTCTATAAATCATCAATCCGTTTATTTTTTTTAATTTATTTTTTTTTTATTGGGGTATAGTTGTTTTACAAGGTTGTGTTAGTTTCTACTGTACAGAGAAGTGGAGTTCCCTGTGCTATACAGCAGGTTCTCATTAGTTATGTATTTTATACATATTAGTGTATATATGTTAGTCCCAATCTCCCAATTCATCCCACTCCCCCTTTCCCCCTGTGGTGTCCATACGTTTGTTCTCTACATCTGTGTCTCTATTTCTGCCTTGCAAACTAGTTCATCTGTACCATTTTTCTAGATTCCACAAATATGTGTTAATATACGATATTTGTTTTTCTCTTTCTGACTTTACTCTGTATGATAGTCTCTAGGTTCATCAATCAGTTTATAGTGATCAATAGATGGTAAGACCAAATAGAAAGGAAAATCATCCAGGAAAATTGTGGGAGTCATGAGGAACGATGGAGTTGAGTATTATCTCAGAATGTGGATGGCAGTGTGGTCCTTTGAAATTAGCCATTTCCCAGAACATGAAAGGATAGGATGGAGGTGGGAGGACAGGGGTTCTTAATGATCTCTGATTTCCAGAAGCACAGGACTCAGGTGAACTTCAACATTGTTACAGCCCTTTTAAGTAGATCCTATAATAACCCCGTATTTTAGATGAGGAAACTGATGCAAAGAGAGGTTTAGTAACTTGCCCAAATTCACATAGCTGCTAAGTGGTAGAGGTGAGCGTCAAACTCTTGAAGTTTCACCCTAGAGTTCATGCTCTTAGCCAACAGGGGCTCCTACACTACACTGTAAGAATTTACCACAAGGTTAAAGACCTTTTCTACCTAGTTCATCACTGTTTCCCCACAGGATAGTAAAAGTTTGGTGGATGGGTAAATGAAAGAAGAGAGAGTGAACCATAAACAGTGAAAGAAAGAAGAAAGAGTGGGGCAGAAAAATGAACACATAGAAATGGAGAGAAAAAAAAAAGATAGTAAATGTTTCTCTTTTTCTACTCCTGGAGGATGCATTGTGCCTGCCTCCCCTAGACACAAAGGGAAAAAGTCTGCGCTTAGACTATTTTTTCCAATTGTCAAATCACCCCCTGGAAAAATTTTAATCATTTTAGAGACATGCATTAATTACCCTTGAGGATGGAAAATGTAAATAATCTAGCATTGTTACTAATAAAAACCGGAAAGCATTGACCAACTTGTAAGTTTAATCACCAGTCTTCCTGTCAATAATTATTTGATATAACTATTTCCTCCTTGATTTGGATCCCATTAAAGGCAGACATTCTATCATATTCTTCTTTGCACCTTCATCACTTTACATAGCACCTGAGACATAGTAGATATCCAGTTAAATGTTTAATTGAATGGGAAAAATAAAACTTTGTGAAACTACCTCTCTCTTTGACATAAGAGGAAATGAGAATTAATTCCAGTTAATGTGCTCTAAGTACAACCAAAATAGTCTGACAAAATGATATGTTTATTACAACTTCCCAGTAAAGTTTGTGATGACTTGCAGTATGGGATCAAGTTTTATACTTTAAACTATATTATAAACCATACAACACACAAACACATATATAGAAATCAAACTGAATTGAGCTGATGAAGTATTTTGATACTATTGATCTCAGCTATTCTCATATAGACAGATCTTTGTACACTGAACCAGAATAGAATCCAGAGAAAGGATTCAGCTAACTTAAGAAAAACAATAGAACTATTAAAATATTGAGTTTATTTTCATGATTACCTCATGTTAGTTGAAAAAATGTTCAAATAACTGTTCAAGTAACTCTTCTTAGTTTTCTTGATACGGTGGGATGTCTTAGTTCTGTCTAACCCTGGTCCTTGTCCTGGCTATACACTATGGTACTTATTGAATATTTCTTTCAAGATTCCCAATTGAGTTGGACTTACTTTAGCTTTATTCTTACAGCTTACTTCAAAGTGGAAATGACTCAATAAAATAATTTGTATGTTATTCTTTGTCGTAATATTAACATTTATAATGATATTTGGTAGCGTTTATAATGGTATTTACAAAGCTTTTATATGTATCATCATATTTGATTCCTATCATAAGCCTGTGATACAAATAGTTCATTCTAACCATTTGGCTTTTGGTAAGAAAATGAGAGAGAGAAAGAGAAAGTGAGTCTAATGTCTCACAGCTACTAAGTCTTAGAGACTTGACTCCTAGTTCAAGGATCATATTAATATAATGACACAGTTGGCTTCTACTCATACTTTTAAAAAGCTATTCAATTAACAAGTCAGCTATGGATTGTTCTGGCATAAAAATATACCATAACTTAAATAGATAATGTTATTTATAACAAATAGAAGCTTAGTTATCTATACCTGGTGAGAGTGGGAAGTGGGGTGGGTCTTCCCTCATATTTTCTAAAAATTAAAACCCAAACTATGTGAAAATCACGTATTCTAACCTGTGACATTTTTTCTTATTCCTCTTCAGTCTGAAATGTTCCCAGAAACAATAATGTCCTTAGAATTTCTTGGTCTGCTGTATCACAGACAGTTCAAAATGCCTTACACTCTTGTAGTAGGAAATATGGAACAAAATTTTGATGAGAAAAATCTACCCTCTGGCTCTTAAGAATAATGGGAAAGTGACATTGGAAGAAAATATTTTGGCAGTGATCAGCTTTGGGGATTTAGTACTTAGATGGATCTTTCAGAATAAGCTGAGGACAAATAGTTGCCTAGCTAATTATATGGACAAAAGAAAGACAGATAAAGGCTGTTCCAAATTCTTCTCTACAGCCACACCACAGGATGAACAAGGAAGCCATACAGGGGAAGCTTTTTCTCCCCATCATGCCCAAAATGCACTTCTTTGGAGGTAACTAAGTATAGACCTTGAGTCATTCAAGCCATCAGTGTCTTTTCATAAGCACTAGCTATGAAGCTGAAAAGAATGGCAATATAATACACCTATTCTTCTGGAAACTGCTTTTGAAGGAGGGTGAGTGACTAAGAATGACCAAAATAATGGAGATCCTAAGTGATCACCCAAAGTGGGTGGTCAGGGTTTTACACAAGGAGAAAGTCTATACTTACATAGGTGGATGTAAGGGTTTGTGTATGTGTGTACACAGACATGATTCAGCCTTCTTAAGTTAGAGGAACGTATTTCCTTCCTAACAGTTTCTCCTAAATCCTAAAGTTAAGTATTAGCACCTGTCTTTTATCAGGCAACATGACAATGCTATTTGGATTATTAAGGAAAGAGCCAGAAGCATAATTAAATTGTAAGCAGTATCTTTTATGGAAACATACTGAAACAGTTGTAATCCTGAAGACCAGAAGACTTGCCATCCACCTCAGCTGCCACGGTGCCAACCTCTGCTGAGTCAGAAGTAAGTTTAGGAGAATCTCCCCCCAAAATTGCCTATAATTATTAGCCTTTGATGCCAAACTCTGTGGGAAAAAACTCCCAAGCCTTGGTGAGTGTGGCTGGAAGGGTTAGACCATGCATAAGGCTCATCATCTACTGCTGTTCCTTTGGCCAAAAGCCTAAATTAAATAAGGTTAAGTGGTTTACTTTCCACCTTCCTTAAGGTGAGGAGAAGCTACAAAAAGAAATCCATGGAAAGAAGTGCCAAGAAAAAGCATGCATTACTCTCTAAGGCCTTGAAAGAGCCGACTAAAGACAACCACCCAAGGCCTGGAGTGAAGTGAGGAGCAGGATACCCATCATCAAGTGAGAAATAAGCTTCACCCCAGAGAGAATCTAAAGAGGAAAAGGAATGCACAGACTAGAAAGTTAAAAAAGATATTCTGTATTATGTAAAAGCTCCCATCCCTAGTATCACTGCTAGTTTCCTAGATTCAAGTACATATATATATTTTTCCCCCTGAGGACTCTAGTAGTTAGAGGCATTATTTTTTTTTTAAAGTATTTTTGTCTACCTCAATGCTTAATTATTCCCTAGAGCCAATGTATCTCTTTGTTCTTAGGGGTGTATTCTCATTGAAGAAGTTTAATTTACAATAGAATCCTGAAATATTTTAATACTACCTTCTTGCAACTGTCGTCTCCCAAAGAAATGTTTTGTTTTGTTTTGTTTTAAATCTTACAAGTTAGGAACAGCTTTTTAAATGTAGAAATTTGTTCTCAAAGCTGCTGGAACTTTCCTTAGAGTAAGTCATCACCTTTATACCCGCTTTCTTTCTTACAGGAAGAAAACTAGTAGAGCACTTTAGCAATTAGAATTTGAAGGTAGTAGAGGAAATTCAGAATATACATGAGTATGTGCTTAATACCTGATCTTCTACTCAGTGAGCGGTGCATTCAAGCTGAATCTGATGAAGTAAGGGCAAACTTCTAGTTTCATTAGAGGCATGAGTATCCAGATTCCTTGGTAAAGGGTGTGGTCATTAGCAGAGTAACCAAATGTTTCTGGCTCTCTGCTTTTATGAACATGTAGAATAGTGCTTTTCCATCCCTTTAAAATTAGGTGCGGAAATATGACTTGTTTTTATAAATAGAATATGTGTAGAAGTAATATGTGTCACTTCTTGGTAGAAACTTTTGAAGACAGTATGTTACTTGCGATATTTTCTTGACCTTTCGAAATCAAGGTGCAGTTTTGGGGAGCTGAAACCCTGAGTTACTACAGTGAGTTATGCCCTTTTACCAACCTGCAAAGTACACACTGATTGAGCAAGAAATTTTTTGATTGTTTGGTAGGATCTTGTTGTTGTTGTTACTACAGTATAACCTAGTTTACTCTGATTACAACAGGGAGGGATTTAAAAGCTCTTCTCCATGCAGCACTGAGACTGAATGGTAATGTAAACTATGGACTTTGGGTGACAATGATGTGTTAATGTAGGTTCAGTGATTGTAACAAATATACTACTCTGGTGGGGATGTTGATAAATGAGGAGGTTATGCATGTGTTGGGGGCAGGGGTTATATGGGAAATCTCTCTGCACCATCCCCTCAATTTTGCTATGCTCCTTAAACTGGTCTAAAAAAATTAAATATTATGAAAAATGTTCTCCAGTATCTAGCATCATGTTAGGTTGATGAAGTTATTGAAAGCAATCTCTATAGGACAAAGTGCTAGCTCTGGGCATCTATCCATGGTCAGCAATAAACCATGTTAGTGCCCTTTCAGTTATTGACGCTCCACATCACACAATAGAGACAAAGGCTTATAAAAGAGTAAGAGACCAACTAGCTAATGAACCTCCTTGTAGTGGGACCAGCCTTGTTCCTGACTAAAATCCTTTATACTTGCATTTTCCTGCTTGGAATGCACTTTCCCCAGATCTCTGCATGCCTGGCTCTTCATCATTAATATATTAGTTCACATGTCACTCCTTGAGAGTAGATTTGTTGACCATACTACCTAAAATAGTCCTCTATTCTGTCACTGTCTATCACATAAAATCTTTTATTTTCTTTGTAGCTCTTGAACCATGTAAGGTATTTCTATATATGTTTGTTTAGTGGCTTATTGGCTATAAGACATCTGCCAATAGAATGGAGTCTCCATGATTGCGAAGATGCAGTCTCTCTGGTTCATTACTGTGTTCCCAGCTCAAAGAACATTAACTGGCATAAAATAGGTTGTCATATATTTTTTTTTGTTTGTTTGAATGAGTAATTAGACATCTCCAGTCAAATCAGATTAAGAGGGAATGGATTCGCCCTCACTCTTTAAACAACTAAAACAAACTGGACACAATATAAGAATAGTTTTATTAGACTACAGTCGTCACTGGACAGTAATCCCTGAGGGCAAGGAAATAAATGAGGTAAGCCCTACCAGTTCCCCAGCTTACTACATGGAGAGAGTTTCTAAGCCATACAGTAGGGGGGAGGAACCCAGGTGGGGCCCAGCAGTCACCCTGAATTGAAGAAATAGAGGTTGGAATCCAATGCGTCCAACCCATCTGGAGTCCACAGGGCAGAGTACTGAAAGGAATGGGCTGTAGAGTGAGAAAGCTCTGAAGATCTGCAGATGGTGCATACTAGTTTCCATCTGAGGACTCATCAGAGGACATGGTAAGGAAACTACCAATGCCAGGGAAAGAATCACTTAAAAGAGCAAGGCGAACAATCCCCAAGGCTCACGCATGGCCAGGGACATTTATATTCCTGCAAGTCAGGGTGGGGAAATCCTGTAACCTACTGGGCATCGGGTAGAGTATGCAGAAGGACCTTAGTAGTGGGGAAAAATCATCCTTAGACTAAAGACTCTTCTGATTCTTCCCAAGAAAGCTTAAAAACAAGGAACAAAAAAGCCCAAATTTCTTCCAAGTATCTGTGTTCCAGAACAAATGTCAAGAATAGTTAAAAACATACCCAACAAGATAACAATTAAAAATTCCTGACATACAATCAAAATTACCAGGCATGCACAGAAGCAGTAATCCACAATGCATAGCGAGAGGAAAAACAATCAATTAAAACCAATCTAGAAATAATGCAGATGAAAGACATAGTAGACAGGGTATTAAACTACATTATTTTATATTTTCAAGAAAGTTTATAAAAACTTAAGCATGTTAAGGAGAGCTAAGGAAGATACAAAAAAGACCCAAAATGAACTTCTATGGATGAAACCTATAGTATCCGAGATAAAAGAATACACTACATGGGATTAATAGCATATGTGATGCTACAGAAGAAAAGATTAATGTAGTCATCCCTTAGTACCTGTAGGGAATTGTTTCCAGGAGCCTCCACATATACAAAATCTGCCATGCTCAAGTCCCTTATATAAAACAAAGTCTTACAATGAATACAGTTGGCCCTCTGTATTTAGGGGTTTCACATCCACAGATTCAACCAACCACAGAATCCGTGGAATCAGTGCTTGGTTGCCTCTGCGGGTGTGAAACTTGTCAATACTGAGGGCAGACTGTACTTGGAGACTTAGTAATAGAGATAATCTAAAAAACAGAAAATAACCCCTGAAAGACAAAAGGATGCAGTGAGACGTGGGACACCGTTAAAGTGGCAAGCTGCCTAATAGGGAAACTGAGGTCACCAAAATAGAGGGGATGGAGATGGAAAACCTATGAAGAAATATAAGAAATGATAAAAGTTTTCCACTTTGATGAAAATAATAAATTCAAGATTCAAGAAGCCTAATGAAACCTAAGCAATAGAAATCTGAAGAAGAAAAAAAAAATCTGAATGTAGCCAAAGTAAAAAGAACCATTATGTATAGAGGGACAATAGTAGTTGATTTTTTTTTTTTTTTTTTTTTGGAAACAATGAAGGCAAGAAGACAGTGGGCCAGATTCTCTTTCAGATGTACAAAAGCTGTAAAACTTCATCCCCAGCAGCTCCCAAATATGTTAAAGGAAGTTCTTCCAGCAGGAGGAAAATAATACCAGATGGAAATCTGTAACTGCACAAATGAAGGAAGAGCACTGGGAATGGTAATTATATGTAGGCAAATATAAATGCTTTTCTTATTTTTAAGTCCTATTAAAAGATCATTTGACTCTTTTGAAATAATATCAATTTATTGTTGAGTCTATAATGAATGTGAAAGCAAAATGTATGACAATAATAGCACAAAGTCCAGGAGAGGGGAAATTAATGTATAACCTTGTATATTTATGGTGTACATGAAATGGGATACTACTACTTGATGGTAGTCTATGATAATTTAAGGTATATACTATAAATCCTAAAGCAATGTGCCCCCCCAAAAGAAAGATAGACAATAAAACAAAGAAGTATAGAAAGTAAACCAACAAACAAATAATGCAAAATGGAATTTTAAAAAATATTCAGTCCAGAAGAAGGTGAAAAAAGAAGTAAATGGAAACAAAGAACAGAAGAAACACGTAAAGCAGAAGTGGCAAGATAGTGGATTTTAATCAGACTTTATTCATAATCCCAATAAATTTAAATGGTTCAACCATTCCTAATTAACAGTCAGATTTTGTCAGACTGGGTAAAAAAAAGCAAGACCCAACTATATCTTGCCTCTAAAAGAAACCTGCATTAAATATAAGGACACAAATAGGTCAAATGTAAAAGGATACAAAAAGAGATGTGCTGCTAACATTAACCCAAAGAAAGCTGCAGTGGCTATATTGATGTCAGATAAAGTAGATTTTATTTAAAAAAGGAATATTACCAGGGACAAAGGGATCATTTCATAAGTATAAAGGGTTAATTCATCAGAGGACTTATTAAATTTTCAGTATCTGTGTACCTAGTAATGGAGCTTCAGAATACACAAAGTAAAAACAGGTATAGATAATAAATAAATCCATAATTACAATGAAGAATTAAAAATAATAGAATAGGGGCTTCCCTGGTGGCGCAGTGGTTGAGAATCTGCCTGCTAATGCAGGGGACACGGGTTCGAGCCCTGGTCTGGGAAGATCCCACATGCCACGGAGCAGCTGGGCCCGTGAGCCACAATTGCTGAGCCTGCGCGTCTGGAGCCTGTGCCCCGCGACGGGAGGGGCCGCGATAGAGAAAGGCCCGCGCACCGCGATGAAGAGCGGTCCCCGCACCGCGATGAAGAGTGGCCCCCGCTTGCCGCAACTGGAGAAAGCCCTCGCACGAACCGAAGACCCAACACAGCCAAAAATAAATAAATAAATAAATAAATAAATAAGAAAATCCTTTAAAAAAAAAAAAAAATACATACTCCCTAAATATCCTATAAAAAAAAAAAAAAAAAAAATAGAATAAGTAGACAGAAAAACAGTATAAACTGAAAACAGATAAACTGAACAGCATTATCACACCAATTGTTCCTAATTCATTCAACAACAGCAGAAAATGCATTATTTTTAAGAGCACATAGAACATTTGCCAAATTAGGCCATAAAACAAGTTTATAAATGTAACAGGATGCAAATCAAACAAAGACTTTTCTGATCACAATGGAATTAATTAATAATAGAAATCAGTAACAGAAAGATATCTGGAAAATCCCCAAATGATTGTAAACTCTAAATAACACACTTATAAATAAACCACGGGTTAGAGAAGAAACCAAAAGCAAAATTAAAAACTATTTTTAACAGAATGAAAATGAAAACACACATATCAGAATTTGTGAAATGCAGCCTAAGGCGATTTTAGAGGCCAATTTATTACAGTAAATGCTTGCATTAGAAAAGAATGATCTCAAATCAATGGCCTACGGTTCTATTTTAAGAAAGTAGAAAAGAGCCAATGGAATCCAAAGAAGATATATATAAAAAAGAAATAATAAAGATAAGAGCAGAAATCAGTGAAAAAAAAAGAGAGAAAATCAAACAAAAAACTGGCTCTTTGAGAGAGTCAGTAAAATCGATAGACCTCTAGCCAGACTGATAAAAAAAAGTGAATGCACAAATTTTCAATATCAGGAATGAGAGGGAGAGAATCACTATAACTCAAACAGATATTAAAACAATAATAAGGAATTATTATGAATTAGTGAATAACTAATAAAGTGATAATTTAATTGCACCACAAATAGCAAGCATCTATACATAGGCTATCTTTAGTTTATTTAAGGCTGAAGTTGAAAGGAAGAACCAGGATCAATTATATGATATTTTAAGTCCCTGAGTTATGTCTAGCATATTTTCATCAATAATAACAGCAAAAAATTATCTAGTACCTGAGGCTTGGAGGGAGCTGTGTTAGGCTCTCTCTAGGGGACAAAAAGACAAAAAGAGTTCCTTTGAAGTTGTCTACTATGTATATAAAATAGTAAAGCACCAAGTGTTAAGTGATATGGGTCAATTAAGTTACTCTTTGGATTGATGTGAGGGAGTAATTATAAAGGTCCAGGAAGACCTTTGGGAGAAATTGATCCAAATGGCGCAACATTTATGCTAGATTTATCTAAGCTTGCAATTTCTGGATATAAACAAGAAGGCTAAATAATTTGAGAAATAAAATGATGCCCAACCCTTAATAACTGATTAAAACACTTTAAATAAATGATCCAAGCTAATTTCAAAGCATAATTAATAAAAGTGTCAAGAGATAGAATAATAGAATGTAATCAATAATAGAATGTAATCTTTTAGGCCAATAAGCTAAATCAGAACATTTGGATTGCAGGCAAACCAATTTTATAATAAGGCAAGGAGGGAACAAATCCTAAACTAAGTTCCTGTTCTTATGCTTATGTCATAGCATAGGATGTAGGGAGCAAAGAAAAACATGGTGACAGGCTGTAAGTCGTCTGTGTTTAAAAGGAACACAGACATCTAAATTTTCACCTAAGAATTCTAAGAGGAATTTACTCTTACTAATTCTGGTGAGATATTTCCTACTCAGTAATGACGCCCAAGAAATAAAACATACGCATATTAAAGTCATACCTTTATCTACTACTGTTCATGGTAGCTGTTGACTCACTATCCTGGACCAACTCTGGAAATTTAGAATTTTCCAGTAATGCAGATTAAGGTGCATTTCTTCCCCCTTTATCCAAACATACTGTCCAGAAGTCCCAGATTACCTGGGCACATTTTAAAAGTTGAGGTATTCCAATGCTAACATCTTCTACTAGAAAAGCCTTTTCTGGCCGTGGGAAGGGAAATGGTCACAGGCGACCTGTTCTCCTGGAATTCATATATACTATGTGTCAGTTCTCTGTAAGACACCACTTTTCAGGTTAGAACTAGGGACTGTTGCTGATACTTTCAGCTCTCCCAGAATGAGGGAGGAGACATGTTTAATTTTAAACAGAAATCAGATTT
Source organism: Balaenoptera acutorostrata (assembly GCF_949987535.1). Taxonomy (NCBI): domain Eukaryota; kingdom Metazoa; phylum Chordata; class Mammalia; order Artiodactyla; family Balaenopteridae; genus Balaenoptera; species Balaenoptera acutorostrata. The sequence continues at coordinate 19,322,044 of NC_080072.1, forward strand.
CAAAGAAACTGTTTTTCCATGTTAGCACAAATATTATTCAACCTACTGTAGATTGGCAGGCTGCTGGAGGAAGAGTAACGGGCACCCTGGTGATCTGTTTGATTGTATATCTCGCTCGTTTTTATCTAACACATTTCTTCAAGACACCCAGAGGGGATGGATGTGTAACTGATGCCCTGTGGTTGCTGGAGGAGGTTACTGAAAGGGCATGACCGCCAGTTGACCCAGGCATTCCGAGGCTCTTCACCTGCCCCTGACCTGGGAGTGTTCATTCTGCCCACTGTTCCCATAGCCAGAGCTACTTTGAGGATGTAGCCTTGAGAGAGTAAGATGTTGAGACCGTCTGGACCGGATATGTGACTGAACCCAGTTAAGGCATCTATATAAACTCTTAAGATTCGGACCGTCCCTGCGAAAATCTGCTCTTGCAGCCTCCCTAGACGGACCTTGTAAGTAAGTTCCCATGCTTATTAAAGTCGCCACCTACCAATGGGGAATGATCTGCTTTTCTTTAGCTCTCTCCTTGCCCTCTGTGTTCAGGACCTGTTTCAGGTTTCACCTGGAGAACTCCTGAGATGTTGAGTCAACAGAGGTCACATTATTGGTATTCTTTTTCCTTGGCAAAGTATTGATTACATTACCATTATTTGATGAAATTCAGTATATCCAAACACCTATTTTAATTAATTAATTAATTAATTAATTTTTGGCGGTGTTGGGTCTTCGTTTCTGTGCGAGGGCTTTCTCTAGTTGTGGCGAGCGGGGGCCACTCTTCATCGCGGTGCGCGGGCCTCTCGCTATCGCGGCCTCTCTTGTTGCGGAGCACAGGCTCCAGACGTGCAGGCTCAGTAATTGTGGCTCACGGGCCTAGTTGCTCTGTGGCATGTGGGATCTTCCCAGACCAGGACTCGAACCCGTGTGCCCTGCATTGGCAGGCGGATTCCTAACCACTGCGCCACCAGGGAAGCCCCAAACACCTATTTTAAAATGATAATCTGAGTTGCAATAATAATCTGCTATAATCTGTCATAGAATTGCTGATTTAGGAGCTATCCTTGTTTCCTTGGGTCCTTTGGCATTGTTAAGCATTTACATTTTAGTGCTAGGTGGTTCTGTTGGCTTCAAAGGAGGTCTTGATGGGGAAGTAGTAAACTGCCATCAGATTTTCTTTCTAAATATTCTGTTTGATTCAAAGTCATCTCAGACAATCAAGAAAGTGATTTTTCTGTTTTACTGAGTCTTGAACACATGGATAACTTCATGAATGTATGTGTGTATAATAAATGTTAAAAGTCATCCAATATTACTCAACTATAGGTTTACAAAACAATATTGAAACAGCTATTTGTAAAAAATAAATTTGAAAACAAATCAGTCAACATCAAAAGGATTGATTAAATGATTCCACCTGTTTTACCTTGTAGCCCACAAAGACAGGGCTAACACAGTAAGAAACAAACATACTTTATTTATAATACAGATGTAGTGCTAGTGCTAATACATATGGAGATCATTTATTATGTGTCGGGAAACATGCAAAGCACATTATAAATATTAGTTCATTCCAGTCCTCCCAATAATCCTATTAGGTATGTATTAATGTTCTGATTGCAAGTGAAAGGAGAAAAAAAAGAAAGAGGCTTGCAGAGACTAAGTACAGAGACTAAATACGTGGTATAAGGCAGAACTGAAATTTGAACCCAGGTCTGTCTGGATTTCAGTGCTCAGGGTTTTAACACTCTTTTATTGGCATTTGGGCCAATTAGGGCTGGGATTTGGTAGGTACTAATTAACTGCATTAGATAAATAAAGGCCAAGATGATAAGCTGGGTTTTAAAAATCTTTCACATATTAATATAGGTGGAATTAATGAAGACCAATAAAAATTCTTTATATATTTTGCCTATGTGACACTGTTTATTAATAATGTTCAACTCCCAAACATGAATAATTCCTCTAAACTTATTTTTATAGATATGATCAAGATGAAACAGAATTATTGCTTTAAAATGGAAACTTTAAACAAACATTTTATGTATGAATTTTAATCACTTAATTTACTTCCTCTCATTTATCTGTTTTGTGGTTTAATCTAGTAGTTGTTCTGTTACAACCTAGACAATATTTAAATACTGTATTTTATAGAATCAAAAATCATAACTCCTAGAAATAATGTTAGATGCAAATCTAATGTTAGTGGTGTAGTATTTTTATTCCAATATCAGTAACAGATCATCTACTGGAGTTATGGAAAATAGTGATGTGAGAGGGACATTTGGAAAAAACAAAAGGCAAGTTGTTCTCCAAGTTATTTGCACCTTTAAATTTTACAAAACTTTAGTGTTTCAGATTAATGTTAAACATTTTATTAAAATCTGTGTTTACTAAATTAGATTAAAATGCTTGCAATTGGTAGAATTCTTTTACCTGCATCTGCCTTTGTGACATCTGCTGGCAATATCTGGTATTACAGTGCTCCATAATTCACACTTATCTGCCTTCTCCAACTGTCCAATGCTTACTTATTCAGATGATACTACTTTAATTCAATTTCAGGAACTCAGTGAGTATCCTTGTCTAAAGAAGAGGTACTTTAATATGGGACCCAATTATAGAAGAGGAAAAGTTAGCCTTCCAGAGTCTGAGGAATTATTCGCTTAGCATATTTGCATATGTTTTCTTTCATGGCCTAGTAATAAAAGAGATATATGACTTTTTTTTTCCTGAAAATTCCATGTAAGAGTGTTATGTATGGTAATACTGTTGACAGTTGTCAACCAATCCCCATAGTGACATAATGCCACTCAGACATTCTCTACAATTTTATAGTTATATGATAAAAGCTGTGCCTTAGAGGAAAACTGTGAAAGAATAGAGTCTAAATCCATATTAAAAATGACTGAACTGTACCTAGATCCCTGCATACATTGGGTAAAGGGGTAGGAAGCAAAATGCATGAGCAAACTTTTTATATTACCAGGAATCCATTTATCCACAGTCCCATCAGTCAAATTCAGATACTTGTTGCCACCTCCAAGATTTATAGGTTGTAGCTGGTTTTTGAAATTGCTTTGTATTTCCATTTAACAGCCAGGGTAGCGGCATGTTAAAATTTTGCCTTGGTCTTCTTGGAGATTATTTATAAAGCTAATTTGTCTCGCTGGACATTTTTTTTTTTTCTCTCTCTCTCATTCAAATGCCAGCTCTAGGCTTCTAAACCATTAACACCGCCCACCCCACCCCCCCTTTTTTTTATCCCAAACAAAATACTGTCATAGACAATGCCATTGCAGGACAGTGATGATTCCGATGATATAGTCCTCCCAGGCAGGGTACAAACCATCTCTCCTTCTGGCCGGTGATGGATTCGCTGCTGTCCCTGCAGACATCCAGGCACACACATAGAGCACTGGGAAGTACACACTGACGGTACTGCTCGCCGACCGCCTCGAAGAAACTGTAGCTAACCACCTTATTAGTATTCTTGCCTCCACCGTGTCTCACTTGCAGCAGCGGAGGGCTGAGCGAAATGCAGTAGAGCAGGGACAGACACAGCTCTGGCAGTCATCTCAATGCAGGCTGCCGAATGTTGGGGGTGGAGGATGCAGCACATCAAGATGAATAACCTTGCCATAATCCGGGGCACCCAGCAAGCAGACACCTCTGCTGACTGACCCGCTCCTGGCTTGATGAATCTGCCTGGGGGAGAGGGATCCGGAAGCTACCTGGTCCTGGGGGGGCCCCCCATTGATTTTGGATGCTCTTTTGATCCTACACCGATCTGGGAAGGTAACAGTGAGCCGTACCATCTGCAGCACTCAGCAGCTATTGGAGGTTACTACTGACAGTTTCATCACACGGGTTTGTGTTAGTGTCTGCGTGTTTGTGCGTGTTTGTGAGTGTGGGTGCCTGCTTTTGCGTGAAAGAGAACGTGTGAGTGTCCAAGAGTGTGTGTGTTTGTGTGACAGCCAAAGCAGGTATATCGTACTGTAGGTTTCAACAGCGTGAAAATTTTCTCTGGGTACTTGGGCTCCCGGCCCAAAGCCCCTCAGCTTTCACCACCCCCTTCCTTCCCCACTCCCTCCTTCTTTTTGCCTTTGATGAGTTTTGGCTTACTTTTTGGCGGAGTCTCTTGGACACGTTTTTTGCTGGTGCTGGAAGATCAGATCCATGGAACCTTTGAAAACTGATTATTTTTCTCTTGTGTGACTTTAAAAAGAAGAAGAAGAAAAGAAAAGAAAGTAGTGCAAGATAGAGGATTTTAAATTTTCATGGTGAACTTTGAGGATCCGTAAAGAAGGTAAGTCATGGGACTACTTAGATCCTGGTTCTTGCTTTCCTGTAATGTTTGTGTTTTCCTGTTTGTTTTCGGAAATCCACAGGCAGTTTAGAAGCACAGTTTTAGAGATTGTAATGCTCAGAAGAACTCAGTGTGTGACATTTTGGGGCTGTTTTCATGCCATGGGGATTATTTCCATTTGTATAACCATCCCCCCATCCTTCCTCCCATTTTTACACATTTTATTTATCTAGTATTTACAGAGTGAATTCTGCATTTATGAAATTCAGAAAAAATTAATTCCAGGCTTCTCCCTCCTTGAAATACTCTTTAAATTTGAGGGGAAAAATCAGAAAAGCTACTGGCAGGGGCTCTGAGTTAGAGGTAAAAGTGTGTCTGCTCAGAGACCCAGGGTGGGAGTCGGGGGTGCATCCGGACTTTTATGATAACTTAATAGCAGACTTTTTTTTTTTTCCGTAGCACTTATTTTTTTCCTGAATAGTTAAATCTGGTCTTGGAGTGGCGAATGTGTGGAGTACAGAAAAGCTGTTTCAGGAGCTCTTAATTGGAGCAAATGAGAACAAAGTGGAAATTGTTTAGTATTTTGAACCTCTGTTTTTTTCACGGATTCTCTTGCTATTGCATCTCATTAACCTTTCTGGATGCAGTGTCGCCTGATTAAGACTAGTATCTCACATTTTGAAACATCCCCTTACCCTACGTGGTCCCTAGAGGAGGTAGGGTGGCTGCAAATTGCTCTTAATCGTCTACTCTTGGCTGTAAAAGCAAGCAGGCAGCATCAGGAATTCAGGTGACTTTAGTCAAACATCTTGCCTAACTCCGTCCTTTAGTGTTTCCTAAAGCACAGTGGTTAGCTGTGCTTTTTTTTTCTTTTTCTTTTTCTTTTTTTTTTCCTTTTCCTTTCCTTCATAGCAAAACATAGATAGTAGTTTACCTGTTTCCATTCTGAGGTTATTTAATTAAAGCTAAACACCATTTCATTGTGATAGCATCTGTGTTCCTGTATCTGCGAGTATTTTTATCTCTGCATTGGCACCCCTTAGCTTCTCCCAAGAAGTGAGAATCACTCGTAAATGTACTTCTAAAATGCTGAGACCCCAAGTGAAAGCAATAGAGCTTTAGTCAAAGCATATGGATGGCGTCTTCTAAAAGGAGTAGTGATATTTTATGGAATGTTAGCCAACTCGAACTGTTACTGTGAACATATTCATGGAAGAGATGACAGGTATGTTAACTAGGCGGGGGGGGGCATGCATAAGTGTTTCTTAGGATGTCTGTGTATAGATAGAGAGCTGGTGCACATTGTAACATGAAAGGTTTTATTCAGAGACAGTTGACTGGGTCAAAGATTTATGAGAGCCAAGTTGAGAGCTGTCAAAGATCATATTCAAAACAATAATATTATTTCTTTTTTCTTTAAAAGGAGTTTTTTGAAAATCCTGAACTAAAAAGATAAAAAATACTTAAACGTGAGATTCGACTCTGGTATTGCCATAGGCTCTCCCTGCCATCTATTTGTTGTTTTCTGCATAATGATATTAGTGAAACAGTTAAAGGAGGGCAGCTGTTAAAAGATCCCTCCCCTTTTTCATACTGTAACTGATACTTACTCCACACTGTCCTCTTGGTTAAAAACAACAACAACAACAGCAAACCTATGGGTAAACTCTTTCCGGTCAGTATAATTTATGATGTGTCTTTCTTGTCAACTGTTTCTGCTCAGGATATTTTCATCTGTTACTCATAGATTCCAGTTACATTTCCCTTATCAAGAGAGGGGATTTTATCATTTTTAAATGACTTGAACATAGGAGAAACCCCCAATAAAATTTCATTTTCTTTGTGGAGAAAACAACCTGGGACTCATGAAGCCTGAAGGCAAGTGCAATATATAAACAAGAAACAGAAAGTTTACTGTTCTAGGGAGAGAGAGCAGAGCCCTGATGCTGCAAGTGCCAGTAGGTTATGTCCGGGGATTGGAGGTTGCCCAGCTCTGCCTGGGCTATCACCATTCTTTAGGTTGGTCAGCTCTTCGTTAGCCTGCAGCTCTCGATATAACCAGTGCCAGGTACAGAGGCCAGTATTTGACGTCATCTATTTTGTGTTAGGGCAGTTCTGCACAGAGAGAAGCCCTCTGAAAATGCCTTTCTGGAAGTTGGCAAATTAGTGCCTCTTTTGATTGAGGGCATTTCATTTTGACTGTTCCTCCTCCCATTCACATTCTCACCCAGCGTGGGTATATTTAGACTTGTGGTGTTGGTAAAAATTAATTGCATAGATTATTCACAACACCATCTTTAAAAAAATAATAAAGATAACATCTTGGCTTTTGTGTATTTGAGATTTAATCATTGTAATCAGTGAATCTTCTAGCCATAGCAACACTTTCATTATCACTTACTTTAGGCTAATAATAGAAGTGGGGTATGTGCCAACTCAGGATTTTCTGATTACAGCTCATGCAGTGAGCAAAGCAGCTCCCGGGCACCTCAAGTTTTCCTGATGCTGCTTGGGCAACTGTAACTTTGTATCTTTATTATCAGCTTGGGTCAGAGCAGTGGTAAACAGCTTCCAATCAGGACTGGCTCCAGATCCATGGCTTTCTTTTGTCTTTTCCCGCTTTGTTTTGTGATAGAGAGTGTTTCACAGTTTAACAGGGTTGTTTTTTGTTTGTTTGTTTGTTTGTTTGCTTAGCGAGTTCAGAAAAGAAAGGAAAAGGAAGGGAGCTTTCCATCTCAGTAGAAGTAATGTGTCAGAGTTGCCAAAGAAAAGGCTGAAGTTCCCTAGAGAAAATAGATGCAGGGTTATATTTTTTAAAAATGAATTGGTAAAGGGGTGCCTTGAGTTTATTTGGGGAGAATAAAGGAAATTCCAATTCCTTCTCTATTTAGTTCCAGTCAGTTGGCCAGCCTTTCTGTGGGTCTTTGCTCAAGTAAGCCAACCCATGCCCAACATTCTCCAGAGTGCTTCTGTGTTTTTAAGACCCAGGGCACTTAACACATGAATGGCTCTTTCCTTCTGTAACAAACAGAGCCGACAGCTGGAAAGTCAGCTACTGAGAACCTTTAAAGGAAGCCAGAAAGATCACCCAGTAAGTTAAAGAGCAAAAAAGGGGCTCTTGGAGCTCTGGCCCAGGAGGTGGGTGAGGACCCAGCCGACTAAACTTGAAGTTTTGATTGCTGAGTCATTACAACAGCCTGGAGCCGTGTGTTAGCTCCACGAACTGATGCTGATATTGGGGCTAATGCTAATAGGCAATAGCATCAGCTCACAGCAGAAGATGCCAACTTTTGGGATGAAAGAGATGCACCCTCTGATGACAGATGTGTTTGTGTGTTCTTGTGTTGTTTTCATCACTTAAAAACAACCTCTCAGGGTCCCCCACTAAATTACAAAAGAAAAGATGGATTCATTGAAGTGCAAATAGGACAGGGGCTTTGCAATTGACTAAATCAATTCACTCAATTATCTGCATTGCCACTGGGGACTCAGTAATCACAGCTAAAATGGGGGGGTGGGGAGAATGGGGGCTGGAGTTAGAATCAGGAGACAGAAACCCTGGATTGAGAAACAGAAGGTGTCAGTCAATCCTTGACAGGGCTGCTTAATGGTCAGTAAGTCGCTCAAAGTCTCAGAACCCCAATTTCCTTCTATATGATTTGGAAAAAAGCATTCTTAACTCATAATGTTGTCATGAAGATTATGAAATATTGCAAAATAAAATGATCTGTAATTATATATTGCTATAGAAATATAAAGTACTATAGTAACGATAATTTCATACATGGTTCAAGACTCTACAAAATAGTGTCACCAATATAATTTTAAATTAAATTGATTAAGCGGCAGCACTGGTCTTTTCTTCCTGACGGTAATCAATATTTGCATTGTTATAATTCGGGTGTTTCTCATGTGTGTTGACTATACTTCTTCTCAGTAATTTCTATGGTATACTTAGTTACTTGTGGATTTGTGTGTGTGTGTGCATGCACATGTGCATGTGTGCATGTACGCATGTGCAGGTAATTGACCAAATTATAGGATGTACAATTTTAGGTTCATAAAAATTAGAAAATGTGTGATAACCTGAATCCATTGGCACTGGGTATCCAGAAAGGACAAGAAAGACTTGCATACTCTAGGCTTTTCTGTAGGAATACACAGATCCTTACAAGGTTTGTGGGCTTCAGAAAACTCTAGTCCTCAATGGTGCTATTGACTAGAATTTGAGTTACCTTGGAACTTGTATCAGTCGGGTATTTTTTTGTAGTAACAGCATAGGTCATGATCATTGTCACACTGAGTTACATTTGGGGGGTAGATAGACCAGGATTAAGAGGCTGAGTTGGAATCATGATGGCAAGAGAACATGGTAGTGATGAGAACTGGCTTTGGAGATGGACAGACTTGGGGTCAGATACCTAATCTCTTAGAAACTCAGCTATCTAATCTGTAAAAGAGGGACGGTTAGTCATTCAGAGGGCATTTGTGATGAATGAATAAATGATTGTATAATATAGTCCTTGGCAAAACCCTTGACACGAAATTGGAGCTCTACAGGTAGTTCATGTATACAGTCTCTTTCCTCTTTGTCTGGCTTAAAAATTAGAAAGACCACACTAATTCAGTGTATTTATGTAAGTGATGCAGGTGGGCAAAAGCCCCAAATATAATCTGAGAGCTAAGTAAAACTAGAGAGGGAAAGCTAGATTTCTGTAAATTAGCTCATTTTCATATACCATGGTTTCATCAGATCCTTTCTTGGAACAAACAAAGTGCCCTTTCCAGATGTCACCTCACTTACGCTTACAACTTCTGAAATGATACTGAATGTAAGTAGTGAGAATCGTGTGCACCCGCCCATATGTGGTTGCAGAAGCACAGTTCTAGATGTCAGCAAGTGGCGTTAACATTGCTCTTTATCTAACATCTCGTTTTGTTCTCAGTCCGTGAAAGGATGCCTATTTATTAAACACCTACGCGGTACCAGCACTGTGATCCTTGCTGTGGAGAATGTAGAAGGACGCTCCTGCTCCTGTCTCTTTGCTGCAATTTCTGCATTTGGACAGGGCATACTGCAGTCTTCAAGGCTGCCTCCTAGAATTTGGACTTGATAGTTAAACAGAATCAAGATTCCCCTGCCAGAGTCTGGCCTCTGTGGGGCCGTGTCATTGTATATGACCTTTATTTAGTTCAAGAACATATTGCAAAAGATGTAAAAATCCTTGTTCCTATTAATGTAGCTGAGCTGAGCTGTCAGTGATGAGTCCAATTCTGCTTTGCTAACTCTGCACGGCTGGTACCACTTGACCCAGGTATTTCTGTTCTGTCGAGTCAGCCTTTCCCTGTGCACGAAAGGAGCGGGGTTTTGTCCTTCAGATTGTGGGTTCTTTCTATCCTTATATGAATGGATGAAGTCTATTTTATGGCTTGCTGAGAAGGAAGACAACATCCACGCTTCCTGGATTTTAAGGTCCCATTCCTTACAATCCAAATCTCATACAGTGAGAAAGAGAAGAGGGACATCAATTTGTCAAAATAACAAACACAAGTTCACTGGCCTCTATCAGAGCCTCAAGCATCAGGATTCATGTTTAGAGTACTGCACGGAACTAAGGAAATTTCCTGTGCAAAATACTGCAGATTACATTGCCAGCACACATCTAGAAAGTACAATAAATTATAATTAATTCTGTCATATATTCAACAAATGTATTCTATGTGCCAGGCACTATTCTAAGTAGGTTAGATTTTTTACTTATACTTCTCAAAAAATCGATAAGGTGATATTATTATTCTTCTATTACAGATAAGGTGAAAAGTGATTCACTTTTTTGCCACAAATACCGATTCACTGCAGAGCCCATGTATATTCTTCTCTGCCATGTTTTGTTGTTTAGGTTGCAAACCCAATGCTTCTTCACATAAATCCCTGAATATACACAGGGAAGAGCAAGCTTTCTCTAAATGCAAATCAAATAATCTTGTTCCCATTATAAACTCACTCTGTCAGTGGAAAGATGTGGTCTCAGTGTCTCTAAGGGACCTCTGAAGGGCCATTTCTCTGAACCAGTGCATCCCTGATAAAGTACATCGTCAGTGCCACATTTTTGTGGCCTGTGGAGGCATGCATTGGTTGAGGTAGATCTCCATTAAACTTTGACCATTATCAAAGTCTTATTGGAATATTTGATGGCATGTGGAGTGATGGCAATGGTATACAAGTCCTGCAGTTACAAGACAAGGAACAAAGTAAAGAAATGAAGGTCTCCTCTATGACATTAAATAGTAAGTAGCATTGGGCTGTATTTGCAGACGGTACTTTATGAGAAGTATCTCTCAACATGCTTATCTACTCATTAGTTATGTAACTTTGTGCAGATTACCTTTGTACCCATATTTCCTTATCTCACCTTGTAGGATTGTCATAAAAAGATTAAGAAAAATAAAACTTATAAAGGACCTAGAACAGAGATTGGAATTTAGTCAGCGCTCAATAAAAGATATCTCATAATAACAATAGTTGTATTTATTTACTTATAATAATAATTAATAGTACTAGTATTGCTTATGATAGTAATTTAGCAACCTCAGTTTGCATATAAACCTTCTTGTACTCCACGGTGCCAGGGGTTATACAAATTGTCACCTCACATCAATGAACAAAAAAGCGAATATCCATGTCTCTGGCTGTAAAAATATGAAATAGAGGAGGAAAATTATCTTTCAGCAATATTGATGTCAGTGGGGGACATGTTGATGGAAAAGGAGTGATTTGGTGCAGAGCGTTCAAGGAGACTAGAGACACAAAGAGGACCAAGTCAGAATTTCATGAGCTGAGGAAAGCTTTCTAAAGTCAGATCCTAAAATGCTGTGAGCTTGGGAATACAGCTCAATGCTTGGCTGTAAACAGGAGAAAGGGTCACATTTTGAGAGATTTCTTGATAAAGAGAAAAGGTAACCATCTTCCTTGGACTTTATCCTGACAAAAAAAAAAAGAAAATTTCAACTCTACCTTTTCTCTCATCCCTGCAAAATTTCTCTAGGTTTTATATTTAATGTAGGTATTTCAGTGATTTTTCTTCAGTTTCTGATGTTCTAACTATTGCTTTTTTAATATATATGAGCAAAAAAAAAATCAGCATTTTAAGTGTTTGGTGGTAAACCATTCCTGTATGGGAGATTAAAATCCTTTATGTAGGTGCTTTTGATTTTTATATTCATGTTGTAGGTAACAGGTCACAAAAGGAAGGCCCAAATAAACACAATTGTTCAGGATGTACTTCTTTTGAAAAGTATGATTTGAGTGAAAATCTTTGACTATATATACCTGGAATCTTGTAGATGCTCAATATGGAACAAGTGCTTCATTAAAGAAAAGTTTTTCATGCAGAGTGAGACAAATGTTGGGATAACAGAGTAAAAAATGTGTGAAGTGCAAGCATTTTGAACAGTCTCTTTAGTAAAGGCAAATTCTTTGAAAACCTGAAAACAGGCCAGTGGTTAGTAACACAAAGAATGAATAGCTTTGCTATTTTTTTTCCTGTTGGAGATGTTTACTCAGTATAGTGACAGTAAACATACTGAATATGAATACACGTAAGGATGAAACTCTACTCGCTCTTCTTCAGAAGGAAAGCCATGTTTCTATGTGACTTTTGCTCAGGATTTTTCATCTGCCAAGAAACCTGTGCTATTATTACACATTAAACATTTTACCAGTCAACCTGTTCTGACTCCAGTGCCCACAGCGAGAGCATATGTGCATGCAGGTTAGAAGTTTTTGAGTGTCTCTGGACTGCAAACATTTACATGACCTGGAGTCTCTCTTGCACACAAACAGCTTTCTTCCTGTGTTCATCTGGTTAATGCTACTTCCTTTATCTCTTTTCTCTTCCTTGACCTGTCTTTCCTTACTGCTGTGATTCTACTGGTTGTGTCTTTGCCACTTCAAGTTTCATTTTCATCTCATCTCTCCCATCACTCTAGGCACTGGTGTACTTTTTCCAAGCTTGGACTAAATGGAATTCTGTTCACCCTATCTGGTATGTGTTTTTCTCCCAAGGCTCATTTGACTGGGGGGAAACATGCACACATACACAACACATATATACTCATGTGCGTATACACCAGAAATTTATGCATACATATATATGTATATGTATGTGTATATATACATATTTATATATATTTTTTTCTACTCCTGAATCTAAGAACTGTGTCATGGATCTAGCACAAGGTCCCTTTTGCATAAGTAAATCAGAGTTCTCAGTGAATGCTGTTGTGGATCATACATCCTTTACTTCTGTTGTCATTTCAATAGTGTCATTTATTCAAGGTGTATTTATTGAACACCCACTAAGTCTACTGTGATATTACAGTTATAGTATGGAAAACAAAGTTGTACACAATGTAATTTTTTCCCTTCAAACCTGTAGTTGGTGGGTAAGAATAAATATATGGGATGGGCCCTATAAAAGTCGTTAAAAAAAATCACAAGATTAACACAAGAGCTATCATGAACTGAGCACCATGATACTACACATGATATGGTGGGAATGTCACAGTTGTGAAAAGGGAGTATCATTATTTTCAGGATACAGATGAGGAAATTGAGCCTCAGACAGCTTGTGATTTGCCCTAGGAAATGAGTCATTACCTGCAGTGCATGACATCTGTCTGTCTGGGTGCATCCGGCTCAGAGCCTGTGTCCCTTGATTCCTCCCATCCTGGACTTTATTCTTGCAAACACCTAAAGTTATATGCAGTGCTTTCTGTTTTTCCCTATTTATTTTGATTTTTTCTATGCTTTTTGGGTGAAAATTGTTTTCTGTTTTGCTATAATATTTTCTACCTTCAAAATTTTCTTGGACTCCTTTCCTTTTCTACCAGCGATCGCTATAAAGAGAGCTTGGAAGCAAAGGTACAAAGACTCATCTCTCTAGTGTCCTCACTTTCTTCCTTGTCAAGATCTGAATATGTCCCTTTTCTGTTTTCTGGAAGGGGAGCTAGTGCTTTATACAGATGGTCTGCCGGGCAGACAGATGGTCCAGACCTCTCTAATGGTATGTTCTAGAGGGAGCATGTCTATGAGCTGCCAGCTCAGGATGGAATGGCCCTCCTTAGCACAGCCATGAAGGGTTGCTAGAAAGGCTGTTCTGTGACCATCCCACTTCTTTAATTTGGAGTTCTTGGAGATTCGAGGGACACGTTTTCTGCTGTAAGTAGATGACAGTTTCTCTTTCTCTCAAGCCAAGGGATGACAGTTCCACAACAATAAATTTAGAAGTTTGCCAGGTACTCTCATAGGATGTCATTTTTTCTTGACTTAGAAACTGGATCCAAGGTGAGAATCGAGGAGAAGCAAAAGGGAGACTCTTTGAAGACGGTCAGCTCTAATTCTGACCATGTCACCTGCTTGAAGAAGCCACAGAGGTTTTTACCCATCAAGAGGGAGCCATTCAATCAAATTGATGGTTTAGTCATTACTGTCCGTGGGGGTGGGAAGTGCTGAGTCACCTGTCAGGCTTCTGTTTAAATAACATCTTGACTCTGTCCCCTGAAGAGAACAGAGCTATGAGATTCAGAAACAGAAAAAGGGATAATTTCCTCTTCCTGTCTGGGGCTGAATACGGTTCCAGAAAAACCTACCATCCTCGATATCTATTGCATTGGCCAAAAAGTTTCTTCGGGTTTTTCCATAACATCTTATGGAAGAACCGGAATGAACTTTTTGGCCAACCCAGTATTCACTTACCTGTACCAGCTCCCAAAGTGGTTAGTGATTTCAGGGTCCAGAATATAAGGAAATATTTCCCTATTTCTGTCATCTTTTCCCCTTGCCCTCTTACCAAGTAGAGGCCACAGAAAAGTCGGTGTCAGGCAACAGCTCCTGTCTCTGACATTTATTCAGACTACAATCTCACCTGCTAGCTTGCTAGGACTTCCTGATTGCCTGCTTCCTTCTCTGGCTTTTTATACCTTTAGTGTCATCTTCTACTCCAAGTTTTCCAACATCTATCTCAGGCCCACCTTCTTTGGTGACATCTTTGATTGCTTTCAAATCTGCATCCTTTGTTCTAATCTCAGTCCCAGGCACTTACATGGTTTTAAGTCACCAAGGGCTTCAGATTAGAGGCATTGTCTCTGCTAGCTCGTGCCTTGTAATAGTACTTAGTTGTCATACTCAACTCTCCTGTCTTCTTGCTAAGAGTGAGGAGCAGGAACTGCCTTTCATAATCACTCCAAGTCTTCTCAACCTGCAACCCTAGTTACATACTGACAACTATCTCATTTCTCTGTTACTTGATGTAAACATCTTTAAACAAGGACAGTGTTCCTATCTGTAAAATCTGGATCATGTTAACAGCTAGCATTTATTTAGCATTTACTATGTGTCTAGAACTTTATGTTCATTATCAAAAATTTGATACCCTGAAAAAAAATATGAGGTAGGTTTTGTAGAAATGTTAAAGATGGAGACACTTAACCTCAGAGAGGTTAAATAAATGGCCAAGATCACATAGCAGAGGCCTAGCTGAATCAAATACCTATGTTTAGAAATATGGTATTCTGCGTTCTAAGTTATTTAAATAGTATGTAGTACTTTCCCTCACAGGGGAATACCTGGGATTTTGTTTGGATATGTAAGAAAAAGCTTTGTAGACTTTAAAGCTCTATGCGAATGTTAATTGTTGCTGTGTTCTATCCTAAGATTATTTATGGATGACACTGCATGTATTTATGTAGCTCAGTATAACAAATAGCTGATTAAGGGGCAATCATTTCTCAATTTTAAAGCAGAACTTTTATGGATGCTTATGAAATAGAGCTCCAAAAACAGATGTGTGCAGCAGTCTGGTTGGTGTGTCTGGTGAAATACAGTAGAACCTGACTAACTTACACTAATGAGTTGGAGACCCATTACAAATGATCACATTTGCCCAATTAGTGAAAGAGTAACATAGAGAAAAAGACTACTAAGGAAGCAAAGCTGATATGAAGAGAAGACAAAACTGCAAGTAAGCATAAAAGATGTCAGTAACACACACCACCCACACATGCACGTGTGCACACATTCACACACACACACAAAACCACACATCCCTCTACAGTAGGTGAAGTTGCTAACATTATCATGAAATATACAAATATTTATACAAAATGGATTTATGTGTACATAAGGTTTGCTCAGTTTCTCTGTCTCTCAAGAGAAATTAATCAGTGGAAGTTCATTGTTTTATGGTTCCAAGAAAACTATTTTATGTTTTTACCTAATCAGAATGTGATGTTACAATTGGAACATTGTTAGATTGTAATGCTACATTTAGTTAAATTTTATTGTCTGCTTTGAGGGATGTCTTACCATCCTGAGCGCTTCTGTCGGTATTATCACCTTGGAATCTTGTCAGTTACAGTACTTTTATCTACTAAGTTTTTCTTAGAAGTCATTCTTCATATATTCTCAGGGCCCTTGCTTCCCAAATTCTCTCAATCAGCCTATTTTGCGGACAAAAGTAAAAGGCAAGTAATCTACCAAATTCCTTGTGATTCTAAAATCTCATCCTTTTAGAGCTCAGATAACAATACACAATTTAAATAATTAAGTATATATTTTTTACAGCATTTTACCAGTTTCAATAGAGGGCTTAGGAGAATTCATAATTGGAAACCAGGCACTTGCTATTACATATCTAATTTATTTCAACCAGTTACTGAACGTTTATTCTATGTCAGCAACAGAGGTAAACTTAGATTTCGTTCAATTCTTAGTATAAATATATGCAAGTAATATTACTGTTATGTTTAATTTACAGATGAGGAAACTGAGACTTAGAGAGCTTAAGTATCTTGTAGGTGATAATGCAGCTAGTAGTTGTCAGAGCTGGGATTTAAGAAAACACAGATTCTGTTTCAAAGGAAATTATACTCTACTAAACATACGGTCACATTCACAGCAAGTTTATGCTAAAATTATGGCTTCCAAGCCCAGATCAGCATAATTAACATGATGACCTACTCTTATCGCCTGCTTTTTTAAAAAATTTTATTTCTACTTCTAAACTCATTACTGGGCTCTGATCAGATGTTCAACATAATATTTTTGCTCTAGTTGTAGTTTTGTGGCTTCAGAAATCCTTTGCACTTTACTCTGTACCTAATGACTTTGCTTGTTAAATTTAAAATAGCCAGTTTTTGTGCATATAGTCTAACAAAAATGTATTTGTTGCCTTCTTGGTTGCAAAGGACCACACTTGTCATTGATACTTTGTAGTGAAAAGAAAAATATGGCCACAAATTCCCTGTATCCTGGTATGTCCATGCCAAATAACTCCCAGAAAGAAGTGGAATCTATTTTCTCACTCCATGAAACTGAATGGCCTTGTGACTTGCTTTGCTCAAATGTGGGAGAAATGACATTACATAATAGGATAGGCCTTAGGAAGCCTGTAGCTTCATTTTCCTCCCTTGGAGAACTATTCTGAGACCATCATGAAAGGTAGCCCACCTAGCCTAGTGGAGGTCACACAGAGGAAAGCTGACCCGCCACTCTCCCTCCTTTTCTCCTCCTATCATGTCATCTAAAGCCAGCTCCAGCTGCCGGACATGTGAATAAGGCCACCTTGGGCCTTGCAGCTCAGCCTCTTCTCTAGCTAAACATAGCTGCATGAGTGAATTAAGGTGAAAGGAGCAAAGTAACTGCCCATCGTATATGGAGAATGGTTAGACAGAAGAAATCTTTAAATTTCTGTGCCTTAGGAGGATTTATTACACAGCCATAGTTAACTGGAAAATGGAACAGGCTTACCTATTACACGTGCATTATTTATTCCCTAAGATTTAAATTGGGGGTAAGAATGGATTTTTGAGTTTTCCAAGCTGTTTTCCTGAAAAAGAGTAACCTGGTACAGTGAAGACAGAGCTGCTTATATAAAAATTCTAGACTTTGATAATTAGCTGCTTGGCATTCATTCAGCTTCACTTTTAATGTTGTTTTTTATGTATTCAACAAATAAATATTTAGAACCTACTATGTGCCAGACCCTGAACTCGGTAGAAATAACATCATTTTCATTATGAGCAGCTTCAATAAAGAAGGGAAATGAATTTCTCCCAAATATCTAGGGTATTAAGTTTTACACACACACTGTCTCTTTCTTTCTCTCTCTCACTCTCACACACACACACACACACACACACACACAGAGTTGCTCATTCATACTCACACTTGATGGATTCCTTCTTCCTGCTTAGATCTTTATTTGAAGGAAGGAAAAAATTACCATCTTTGGACCATATTATAAAATAGTAATTTGTTTGTACATTTTATTTACATATGATCATAGTTAATGTTCAGTAACCCTTGGAGAAAGGTGTTATTTTTCCATTTTACAGGTGGGAATACTGAGGATTAAGAGACTAAGTGATGGGTTCAACATCATGCGATAGATGGAGAACTCAGAATTCATACATGGATTGTCTGACTTTCACTCCCAGGACCTTCTCATTGCACTATACACCCTACCTGTAAACAGGACTAGGAGGCCAGCCCCACTGCTTCTACTTCATTTTTCATCTCCTTTTGTTTTTCTTTTCTATTTTTTCCTTTTGGCCCTCTGTCACTCCCTTTTAGCCTTAGCCCTTCCCATAATTGATGGATGGTTGGAATTCTCCTCAACTCTATTGCAAGAACAGAAAGAAAATGGTTCTGTAGATATTGAAAACCATTCACGGGGGGCATCCCGCTTGCCTCAGAATGTCTATTGGTGGCGTGGGTCCTCATTTGCTTTCATGGTCCAATTGATTCAGAATTAAGGTGTCAGGAAAGTAAGTCTGGGGAGAAGAAATTTTCTCATCAGTGCCTCATGAGTTATTTCTTGGGAGATATGCAGGGTTTTCTTTGTGCAGCATCTTCTTGGAACACGTGAAAAAAAGATATGGTGAACCAAAGGTTACATGTTAAATCTTACTTTCTGTTAATCCTGAGGTGTAGCTTATTGCCAGATCTAAGGGGTGAGGGATGGAAGTTAAGTTAGACTCCTTGCCCCATACCAACAGCATGTCCCAGTTTTATTTTCTTCCTTCTATTACTAGACTCAGTTTTTTTCTCCTCTAAAATCTTGTTACCTTACTTGATTTTGTACTCAAGCTTATGTAACCAATGTCTTTTTCCATAAAAAAATTTGGTAAATGCAGACCAACTGGTAAACACTCACTGGTACCTGTAACCCAGAAGATAACAGGGCTTATCTTCAACTTTATAGCAGTCCTGGTTCCATGGCTGTTCTGCTGGATGACCGAGTACACACTATATAAAGGTTTTACTCATTATTGCTACTTTTTTCTCTTCAAAACCACCATGTGCTATAGCTATTGGCCTGCCTATTTTTATAAATATTCCATAGCATTAAGGTTTACAAAATTCTCTCTGATCTATAAAATTTGTTTTTGCTCTGCTCATAACACAGTCTGCTCTGGGGTTTTCCTTAGCTCTTCTATGCTTTATTTCACACTGAAGTTACAAGTGCTCATAACATATACTCAGAGAACAAAGGAAAAGGTAATATACAATACAGACTCATACTGTTAAATTTGTTTCTTTCCACTAATCGGTTTCTTCCAGGCCTTTGTTAATTTATTTTCAGATCAGTCATCCAAGTCAGGGTTGATATTGTGAGGTTTGCTTAGCACCCATGTTGAAGCAAAAAAGTAATATGCTAAACTAAAAAGAGTCCTTGACTTGAAATAAAAGTGTAAGTTCTTCCGTTTCACAGCTCTACAACAAAGGGTGCGTCATATGCACTTTCTGAAATCAGCTTTATTCCTTCACTGACTAGGAATCATACCTGACTCAAAAGCATTTTCTTCAATGCAGAAGATTCTGCATATATAAGGTAATATAATTGTTAGGTAACATTTTGAAGATAGATTGACTCTTTCAGATTATACAGTATAGGAATCTAGTGGCTCATTTCATAGCCAGAAAGAGGCAGCAAAGAGAGAGAACAATGTCCAAGAGTATCTTGAATTTAAATCACCACTTTAAAAAATGTTCTTATTTTTATGAAATTAGCCTTTTTTAAAATGTTGATACTCAGTGTAGAAAAAAATGTAAATAAATGGATACTGTCATTGTTGGTAGCAGTGTATATTGCTATAACACTTTTAGAAAGCAATTTGACTTTATGTATTGTAGGTCATAGAATTGTTCATTTGCCTAGATCCCTTTCTGGAAATCTATCCTAAGGAAATATGAAAAATGTGGTATGCACAAATATACTCATAAATTGTTCATAATGTAAAAAATATCATAAACCCACATGCCAAACAAAAAGATATGGGTAAAATAATTATGCATGGATATAAGGCAGCTATTAAAATTTACAACCTGGAAGATTTTGTATAATAACAACTATATAAGGAAAATATACATACATATGTAAATTTGAAAGACTGAATAACAGTATACTGAGATACTAATAGTGGTTGCATTATGAGGGGTTTTTTTTTCCCCACCTTCCTAAGTCGTTTTACTTCTGAAGGCAGAAGATGTTTGGACCAGCTAAGATAACTCTTGGCTGCAAATAACAGTAATCTGACTCCAGAAGCCTAAATTAATGGGAGTTCAAATTTCTCACTTAACAGGAAGTCCAGAAATTGTAGACCGTGGTTCTATGACTTAATATTATCAGGGCCAGGGATTCTGTTGGCATTTATCATTTGGTTGCCGGATGATTGCTAAAGTTCTCATCCTCTAGTTTACATTCAAGGCAGAAAGAATGAAGAAGGGGGAAGATACATATCAGCTACATCAATCTCTTTTTTAGCTGGAAGAAAAAGAAAGCCCCCAGCTTAAGTGGGGCTGGGGAAGAGCATGTGAGAGGTAGAAAGGAAAAAGAAGGTTGAAAATAACTTCGGGGTGGCCCATAAGCCATGTTTTCCACAGTGGTCAGCTATGGCTCAGAGGCCCAGATGGTCCCACTATAAAGATTTCCATAGGTCTCATCTCCAGAGGAAGTCCCAGTTCTCTGTGTGTGTTTCTGTCTCAGCCACCTTGCCTTCTAGTGAGCACTGCTTTTCTTCTTCCACCCTGCCTCTACCTTCCACCTCAGTCTGTAAGACCAACACAAAGAAAATGGAAGAGCTGGAAAGGGAGGGGAGTTTGAGACTCCATCCCTCATTCAGGATGCTTGACTCTGCTCAAAACACGCAGATTCCCTGAGAACATTTTAGCAGTAAATAAAGCTGACATGAGTCTCAATTCCCATGCAGCTCCAATGTGGAGTTTCTCTAGTCATGCATATCAAGTAGTCTTGAAAACAGGAGAGAGAGCTGTTTCTTTCCCATCTTTGCCCCTGAGAAGACTGGATGTTTACGACTCATTTAGTATTTCAGCATTATCATAATCAATGAATTAACTAGCACCCCCATCCCCCCATTAGATAGCATCTTTGGTCTAGAGATAAAGTCTTTTAGACTGCACTTTTTTATGTGTAGGGTGTTGTTCTCCAGGTAGGTGTCATTTGATTTCTGATGGAAATTTTACACAGTTGTTTTAATGATGAGAAAGGAAAAATAAAAAAATGGGAAGGAGATCATAAATTAGACGTCTAAAATATATCTCGAGTCAGTTGCTTTCTCATTAATCACTGGCCCCAGGTTGGCTTACATCATTGTTGGCTAACACCATGTCAATAATGTTTCTTCCCCCTTTCACTCTTATTTCCTTTCATCAGTTCTCTATAGAGTGAACAGAAAGATTTTTTCAAAAATATCTATCACTTGCTTCAACAGAACAAAATTAAAAACACCAATTAATTTAAAGCATCTCTTTGCATTTAGAATGAAATTGGGGCCCTTACCTATGGTCCTCAAGTGTTTATTCAGCATACAGTTGGTCATCCCTCACTATCCTTGGGGGATTGTTTCTAGGACACACCCCTCTGTACCAAAATCCTTGGATGCTTGAGTCCCTTATATAAAATGGCATAGTATTTGCCTAACCTATGCACATCGTCTCATATACTTTAAATCACTGCTATATAACCTATGATACATAATGCAATACAAATGCTATATAAATAGTTGTAAATACAATGTAAATACTATGTAAATAGTTGCCAGTCACAGCAAATTCACGTTTTGCTTTTTTGAAACTTTGAAATTTTTAAAAAATATTTTTGATCCACAGTTGGTTGAATTTGCATATGTGGAACCTGTGGATAGGGAGGGCCAACTGTATACAGTTGACTCACAAACAACACAGGGGTTAGAGGCACCAACCCTTGCATAGTTGAAAATCCACATATAACTTTATAGTTGGCCCTCTGTATCCACCGATTCAACCAGCCACGGATTGTGTAGCTCTATAGCATATGTTTAGTGAAAAAATTCTCATATAAGGGGATCCACACAGTTCAAATCTTGTTGTTCAAAGGTCAACTGTATATTAAATAAATGAATGATGAGGTAATGGGAAAAAGTAGATCTGGGTGACTAAAGATTCTGTAAAACGTTCGTGCTAAGGTTGGAAAAGGTGAGTTGGAGCCAGAATTTAAAAGGCCTTGAGTGGTATGTTAATTGATTTGAAATGTACTTGTTTTTCTCCACTTCATCTCCTGCCATTTTCTCTTTCCTCACAGAGCTCTAGCCTTGTTGGTATTCTGAGAGTTCTTCCAGGCATTTATCTTGATACTCTTCATTGTTTCTTTGTCAGTGTTAGATCTCAACTTAACACCTTCTCAGAGAAGCTTTCCCTACCTAGTTAATTAAACTAGGACACCCCATGCAGCTGCCATCTCAGTATTATCTTCCATCTCAGCTCTTTGTTGGGTTGTTTTTGATAATTTGTATTATTTTATTTATCCCCCAATTGTCCTACATTTGGTCTGTCTATACCATTAGAATGTAAGATCTATGAGATCAGGAATCTTCTTCACCTAGTGTCTAGTCAGGCTGAAATATAATAGATTTACTATAAATATCCATTTAATCATTTAGTAAATAAATTATGTTGATATGAAGACCAAATAATAAAATGAATCTAAGCAGCAGGTACAGTGTCTGCTAATGTTATTTGCTTGACAATTGTTGACCTCTTTCTTTTTTTATCCAGTTCCCCTACTTTGTCTCATAAGGCTGTGAGCTCCTGTAAGGCAGATGCCATATTATAATTATCTTTCATCCCCAGGACCTTCATACTCTGTGGAACAAAGAAGTCAGGGGATTTTGTTTAAAAAAAGGAAGAAGAATAAATGATGGAATGAATGAAGAGGCTCTTAACAAATAGATAGGCATTTGATTAGGGCAAAAGACATTCTAAGGGAATAAGGGTTTGGATTGTCAACAGAGTTCTAGAGGTGAGTTTACAAAGGGCTTGTAGGATCTGTGAAGATATAAATTGTATCTATCTTTTTTTCCCCTGAATTCCTATTGAATCCCTGGTGCAGAGGGCAGTTCCTGGAACACATGTGTGTGTGTGTGTGTGTGTGTGTGTGTGTGTGTGTGTGTGTGTGTGTGTGAGAGACAGAGAGAGAGAGAGAGAGTGGAGAGAGACTGAATTTGTGGTTGGAAACAAAGACAGCAAAAGTTTGGGGATTATGTTGGAAAAGGTAAATGATAGTTTCAAAGGGCCTAGACTCTACAACTAATTAGTTTGAGACTTACCTTGTCAGCAATGGGTGACCTTTGAACATTGTTATTATACTGGCAGAAATGAGTTAACTCAGGATGCTGGAGTAGGGTTGGGGGCAAGAATTTGTGTCAGGTCTTATAAAATCCAATCTCTAATGATGTCCATTTCTGGAAGCTCAGCCTGTGCTTACAAGTTGTCCTACTATGTTGCATTTTGGAATAGTGTCTTTTTTGTTGAAAGATTGAAAAAGATTGAGTATATTAGGTCAGTATGGAGAGACTAACCTAAAATATTTGCAGATGGCATAGTGCCTTTCATTTAGTCATGTATCAGATTTATTGGATTACAAAACTAAAATCTGTTCTAGGAAAATTGGCCATGTGTCTTCCCCCTTCTTAAATGCCAGATATTGAACCTTCATTTCAGAAGGTTAAAAGTACTAGTTTTAGGGACTCTTGAAGGATAAGCGGTTCAGCTCGTGGGAAACATTGGTATAGGTCATTTGAAGATATGCTGTGGTCTGCAAAGAGAGATGATTTGGAGAGGTAGAATTTGAACCTGAATGGAACTGGCTTTGCTTTGGGAAGTGGAGGTTAGTGTTGTAAAATAGGCTCTCTATGAAGATTATCCCCACTTATAAGATTTCTGCCCAACATCAGGCAGTGGAAGCTGGTGACTCATTTCTATAAAAGGTTCTCTGCTTTTTCTGGCCAAGTTCAGAGAAATTACTGCCACTGTGAGACCTGGACAAGCAATGATTTGTTGGTTCAAGCAGTTTCTCCATGGGTGGATCTACCTCTCCACAAATGAGATCTGACAATACAATATTGGGATTAGTTGCATGAGAGACCAAAAAATAGGAAGAATGCATGTATTTTTAGTCAGGGGGTGGGAGTGACTGCTTAAAAAAATGGGTAGTGTTACTTTAAGTGTGTTTCAGCCTTACTTTCAGGGGTAAATGCCAGGGTCTGTTAAGGAGGCAAGGATTCCCAAGGCCTCAAACTAAGTTCTGGACCTCTATCCTCTTCAACATTAGTTTTCTTCCCTGGTCTTCCTTAGTCTTACCAGAAATTCCAGTTTTGTCCTGAATGCCTACCGAAAACAACAGGAAAAACAGGGAGGCTAAATTAATTATAACAAATATCGGGACAAATAACATGGTTCTACTGCTCTTGGCTTCTTTTAATGGGAATACGTCCACTTTACAGAGTTGCCATGAAATGCATCTATTATGTTTTCAAAAAGCAAGACATTACTATATATTCAGACAAGGAAGTGTCCCTAGGTCTTCTATCTTTGGGAAACATTTCATGCTATTTTTCTTTTGCAAAGATATATAAACTTAATATTTGAAGAAGTTAAAAAGGCTTGTATTAACCATGTTTAATTTTATTTAATTCAGTGTTTTTTAAACCTATTCAGCTATGGAACACTGTTTTTATGAAACATCTGTTAACATTTAGCAAATTACTAGTGCTCTATGAAACCCATCTGGGAAATGATGACCTACATAATAATTGTCTTATGAATGGAAATATATTTATTGGCAAATAGCCATGTGACTGTCATGCGAACATGTGAGGATAAAACATTATCTTATAGTGTAAATTTCTGAGGAACATAAGGTTTAGATGCTTAGTCAGTTTAAATAATATACATAGAGCAACTGGTTGAATACTTGACTCTTAGTAGATACTTAGTAACTGTTAACCACTGTTAAGTCAGAAAATTCATGTTGAGAAACCAATACCCTGTTATGCTAGTATAGATCAACTAGTTCTCTTTTGTAATGAAATGTAAGGCCTGCCAGGGTCTAATAATTTTTGTCAAAGCCTGAGAGGGCTGGGCTCCTGAATCTGTATCTATCAATTCTCTTTAATATACACTAAAGTTTCCCATAGTGACAGTAGTAGTATCTCCATAAAATATTACTGGAATTACATTCTAATACCATTCTAATATTAATGATCTCTTGCATGTATAGCATACCTTATACAATAATAGCAACTTAGAATTATAAAATTATCTTTAGTCCTGCAACATTGTTAGTACTTTTGATGATTTTGATTGCAATAATGGACAGTATCAATATCCTATCTAAATGGAAATCCAGTAGCAGGGACCTTGTGTACTTTTTATTTCCACCAAGTCTCTTGTATGTTGGCGGCCTCCCTAGCAGATGGGACCAGGCTCTGCATGGCAGAGGAAGACTGAGAGGATTCACTGGCTTCTTAAATGCAGGATAACTGGGAACTGCATTCAGATACTGCTTTTTCCCTAACACCTCAGCCTGAAAACAAAACAAAACAAAAAGCAGGCAAGAATAGAAAGAGTATTCTTAGCTGAGCCAGCATGATATGCATGCTGTATTAGCAGCTGCTCGCGGAGCTGCAGCTGAGCAGATCTGCAGACTTCAAGCTGCCCCACGTCCTCCTCTTAATACTGATGGGAGAAAATTCCTGCATATTTTCTAAGCAGGAAGTCTCACTTACCCAAGCTGAGTCTAAGACAAGTATGCTCTCCTTCCCAGTCTCCAAAGAGTGGAAACTATTAGGACACGAATGGTAGGAATATCCTTAGGCACGTCAGAATAGTAATGAATTCTTCTGTTTGTAGCATTTGATTGCATAGACTACTTCCCTGTGCACTGTATTATCTGGGGCTGAGACAACCCTATGAAGATGATCTTGCAGATACAAAAGTCAGGCTCAGGGAAACAAAGTGACTTGACCAAAGTGTTGACCATTTATCATCTGGCTCAAAGTCTCAGATAAGCAAATGGAAGGCAATGAATAAGGCTTTCAAACTATATTGTTTACAAAAAAAAATATCTGGGAAGCCTATTAAATAGACTTCCAGGCCTATATCCCCTTGCTCCCACCCCTACTAAAGATGGAGATTCTGCAGTTTTGGGGGTAATGTGTTATCAAATAATGTGGAGGCTTTTAAAGTATCTTATGTCAGTGCTTTCCAAATTTTAACATGTTTACAAATAATTCAGAGATCTGGAGAGGGGCCTGGAAATGTGCATTTCTAGGAAGATCCCAGGTGATGGTGCATACTGTTGATGAGCAGAAAGTAAAAGGCTATAGGTTTCACAACAAAGAATTTTGTAAACTTTCATGTTTCATGTTCTAGTGTTTTCTGAAAGTTTACATTATTTTCCCCTTCTAAGATGTTGGGCCATTATTTGGGGACATAGGGATGTTTTATTGGGGCATTGAGAGGACATAATGTGATCTCCTGTAGAATCCCTCCTTGTCCTTATACACTGCCCATTCTCTCTATGTATCTCTTAGAAAGCAATTGAGATATATACTTGATATCCCACTGTTGTTATTAATTTGCAGTCTCAAGGAGTTTCAGATAGAGGTGGGCAATTTCCTATGGTTTACAATGTACTTTGGGCAATATTAATATAGTCTGACTTGATCATAATATTTCCCTCTTTTCTGCCATTGGAAAAAAAATGATGCCAGGCCTGATTTTGATCTCATTATAGTGGTTTTAGATCTTGATGAAGCAAAAATGTTCAATTTTACAACTCCTCCAGAGCGTGGATCATGAAGATGGTATTACAGGGAAGCTTCATGTTTGTGTGTGTGTGTGTGTGTGTGTGCACGTGCACACATGTTATTGTGTTTTATTTATTTTCACCCTACCTCTTATTTTTTTTATTTACTTTTCCTCTACTTCTCCCACTTTCAGAATTATAAGATAGCCTCTAAATCACTTCATTTTTTTAAACACTGATACCAACATTCTTTCAGTGATGAAAATCAAGTCATTTCTGATGTTATGGTAGTGTAAGAGCAGCAGGGTCCCTTCTCCTGCTCAGGAAAACATTGATTTAATTCTTCTCTCTTAGAATTGTCGACTTTTATTCTTGCTCACTCCTGGACTTTGACCAACTAATTCACACTAAAGTGTAAATGACTGATGTAGGCCATTGTATCACCTCACCGGGAAAACTTGTATTTTGATATAGAAATAAAACTTTATGCTCAAGTTTTCAGTGCCTAATGTGGCATTTATGGTGTGATAAAATTGGCAAAGTAGTTTGCTCCTTTTTGAGTAAAGCAGGAATCTTGAAATCATACTATAGATAGTGATGTACTTAATTCACCTTGGTTTTTGTTTTGATTTTGAAATTATTATTTATTGTCTCCTTTATTTTCATCTTAAAATTTTCCTAGCTCCAAAAATAGCAGGTTATAGCCATTTATGCATAATGCACTACTTCAGCCTAACTTTTCCCACTGGTTACCACCCTTTCTGGTACATTGTCAATGGCCCCTTTGGGGGAAATGAGTCCATTTTTGCATTGTTCTTCTAGATTTCATACTCCTGGATCCAACCACTAGATGTCTCTGTAATTACATGCTAGACCAAATCAGAGAGCATGGCCCACCATAGAAGCAAAGGTGGGCCTTAAAGTCTTCTCCCCAAATTCTAAATACCTATTTTCATTAAAGTGGAATGATCTTAAATACACATAAGGTAGCACCACTAAACAATGAGTTATTTGGTTACCTGCATGTGTTTATGTGACTTAGTATGAACAGAACTAGGTTCATCAATTCTCAAGAGAAACTGTAGGTAGGCAGTAAAATCTTATGTTTCAACGTGTGTGTGTGTGAGTATTCATGTGCCCCTACACACACACAGTCTCAGAAACCTTGCTTATTGCAGGGAGGTGGAGAGACAAAATAACCAATTTTAGAGCCTTCTAGTCATATATTTGTATAAGAACATTTGGATTATCAGTTTACCTTTCAAAATGAAGCAGATGATGACAAAGGGTGAAATTGTCCTGAGATCTCTAATACAGCTGCCCATTGAATTTTACCTTTGTTGGTGGACCAGTCGGGCTCAGAAAGAACCTCCTTCCTTCTTTCTTTCCTCCCTCCCTCCTTTCCTTTCTTCCTTCCTTCCTTTCTCCCTTCTTCCCTCCCTTTCTTCTTTCCCTCCATCTCTCCTTCCTTCCTCTTTCTCTCACTCTGTGTTTTTCTTTCAAAATTAACTTTATTTGAGGAAGTGTCCAAGTTTATGAGGGTATTGATATTTTTCCCATCGTAAATTGTATTGGAAATTGTAAGGAATGCGAGATTTTATCTTGGTCATTTTTTTTCAACCATAGTGCTTAAATAGTGCCTCACATAGTATTGCTAGATCCCCAGTAAATGTTGTTGCATGGTGAATGGATGAAGTAGATGATCTGTTTATGTGGTAGAAATGTGCAAATGCAGGTTAGCTATACATAATATGAAAGCTATACAATGATACAATAATATGAAATATAAGTAAGTAAATGTACAATATATAATAAATATATAAGTAAATATTTGAATCTTTGAAAAAAGAATATGATTTTGTTTTTAAGTTTATCAAGTAATTCAAATTTGTCTGGCAATACCTGCTCTGAACCGTTGAAAGGTGGGCCACAACAATTTAGTAAAGTTAAAAAA
Source organism: Balaenoptera acutorostrata (assembly GCF_949987535.1). NCBI lineage: Eukaryota > Metazoa > Chordata > Mammalia > Artiodactyla > Balaenopteridae > Balaenoptera > Balaenoptera acutorostrata. The sequence continues at coordinate 19,350,446 of NC_080072.1, forward strand.
ATATTATGTATGAATCTACCTATTGGAGAGTATTCCTCATGTGAATTCTGTACATCATTTCTGTAGTGTGGGAAAAAAAAATAAGGTGAGAACAAGTAGTACTTAAATGCCCTTAATGACCTGCTCTCAAGAGTAAATAATTTATGTACAAATATAGGGGCACTCAAAGTGTTTGAAAACAATGTCTTTTCACATTAGGGTAACGCATCTCCATTATAATCATATCCTTTCTGTTTATTTATGAGCAGGTTCTTTTCTCCAAAAGAACATAAAAAGAATTGAACCTTGTTCCTGTCTAGCATAAATGATTACAGATTCCACATGAAGGGAGGGGGATCAAACATCTGTTTATCCACAGAGCCTTTTATATTGGCGATTCCCTGTGCATTTGGTCAGTAGCTTGTATGTCACCAAGATCTCCTTTGAATCCCTGAAATACAGCCATTTCCTGAGGGCAAGTACAATAGTTGTCTAGGAGCTGGCATGCAGCAGTCTGAGTTCATTCTTTAGCTATCTGAAAGTGACCAAACTTTCTTAAAAAGTCCATTATTTTACTTACTTTCCTTCCTACTCTGAAGGAAGAAACAAAGGAGAAGTATGGTATTTTTAATTCTGGAGGTAAAAATGACTGTAATAGCTTACAATTACTGATCACTTACTATGAGTTGTAAATTACAAGGTAATGCATTTTTTGAAAAATAGCTAGCATTTATTGAGTGCCATTTATGTACCAGCTGCTGGTCTTTGAGGTTTGCAATCATTACATCATTTAATCTTCAAAACCAACCCTACTACTGCTGTCGGACACTGAGGCACATAAAGGTGAAGGAACTTGTTAGTAAGTACAGAAATTGGACTTCAACTTGGACAGTGTAGTTCCAGAGGCTGTAAGGTGTGCCCTGCACAACAATTGCTTCCTTACGTCCAGTCCAAAAGTTGTGCTGTGTATTGCTGGGGTGGTTACTTTAACTGCTATGATTGATCCTCTCCAACTGCTTACTGCACATCACCATCATCTGCCCAGCGTAGCCAGAATGCCATTGCCTTGCTTTGATGCCATTTCTCTCCTCCCATCTCACCTCACCAGGGCCTTGTTCACTTTAAAGGTAAGTTGGATTGCAAACACCAGGCAGCTAGGGAATACGAGTCTTCTCCATACACCACTGCAGTTGCTTTGCCATTCTGTACAGGGTGTCTTTCATAGTTGGCCCTGCTTATTTACTGCTCTGGCTATGTTCTTGCTATTTTCCTTGGCACCAAAAGTGATGCCCCAAGCTTGGGCACTAAGGTAACAGATTGTGTAGTTGGCATTCACTTAGCCATTGATCCCATAAAGTATGAGAGGTCCACAGGAGTTTCTAGACTCAACTACAAGTTGTGGCTATGCCAATCTTCTTTACCAAACCTACTGCATTCCCGATTTCCCATTCCATGATGGCATGTGTCCCATTGGCACTTTGCTTCTCTTGCTTTTGAATTTTAATCACAACTACTCAATCCTATCAAGCGTTCATGATTTAAACTACCACAGGATATGTCATACTTCAGTCCCATTCCTCCAAGGACACTCACTGTACTCTTTATAGATGGTTCACCTTCTCCCCAGATGCTTTTACACCAAGGATAGAAGTAGCCTTTTGCTAAGTCACAGGCATCTTAACTTGACGCCTTTTGGGGACTATTTAATTACATCTGCCTCCTCAACTAGACTACAAGCTAGTGTACTCAATGTCCATCAATATCTGGTATAAAATAGATAACTGAATATTTGTGGAAGGAAAGAAGAAAGGAAGAGATGGAGGGAAAGGAAAGGAAAAGAAGAACTCACACTTGCGTTGCTCCTAGGGTGTGGTTATAGTCTTTTCCAGGAAAGAATGTAATCAGCAAGGGTGAGAACCCACCTAACCCTTGCATACCTTGCATACCTCTCCTAACCCTCTCATAGCGCTTACTATGAGAAGGCATTTCCATGGAAAGGTAATCCAAAATGATGCTTGTTATAATAATAATAATAATAATGATAACAACAATAACAACTCTACTTCACTAGGCATTTATTTCATTATTGTTAGACAGAACTCAAATGCAGCAGATAGTACCATCATCTACTTAGCTGTTCAAATAAGAGTATGAGACTTAACCTTGATTTCTCTTTTTCTCACCTCCCACAATCCAAACCATTAGCTAGTTCTCAGAGTTGACGTCAGAAACACAAAGTAGAAACATGCTTAAACATTTTCTGATGGCTTCTACGAGACTTGCAATTAAAACCAAACTCTTGACAGCTGCCTACAAAGACCTTAGTAGTCAGGTCTTTGGCTACCCTTCTGCTCTCCTTTGTCACTGCATTCGTCCCTTTTCACTTACTCCAGTCTCACTGGGCTTCCTACTGTTCTTAAAGCATGTCAGTGTTGTCATTGCCTTGGGTCTTCATGTTAGCCATTGTCCTTCCTGTCACTCAGTTTCAGCTTAAAGCTCTCCCCTTCAGGGAACCCTAATTCAGCTTTCTAATCAACGTGAGCGAACTAGTCATGCTCTATCACATAATTCTAATTCTCTCTAAAGCATATATCACTGTGGGATGTTTATTGTCATTGTTTATTTGTTGACTTGTTTATTGTCAATCTGATGACAGAATATAACTGCTTCTTGGGTTTTTTTTTAACATCTTTATTGGAGTATAGTTGCTTTACAATGTTGTGTTAGTTTCTGCTGTATAACAAAGTGAATCAGCTGTACATATACATATATCCCCATATCCCCTCCCTCTTGCATCTCCCTCCCACCCTCCCTATCCCACCCCTCTAGGTAGGCACAAAGCACCAAGCTGGTATCCCTGTACTATGTGGCTGCTTCCCACTAGCTATCTATTTTACATTTGGTAGTGTATATATGTCCATGCCACTCTCTCACTTCGTCCCAGCTTACCCTTCCCCCTCCCCACATCCTCAAGTCCATTCTCTACATCTGTTTCTTTATTCCTGTCCTGCCCCTAGGTTTTTCAGAACCATTTTTTTTTTTTTTAGATTCCATATATATGTGTTAGCATTTGGTATTTGTATTTCTCTTTCTGACTTACACTTCACTCTGTATGACAGACTCTATGTCCATCCACCTCACTACAAATAATTCAATTTCGTTTCTTTTTATGGCTAAGTAATATTCCATTGTATATATGTGCCACATCTTCTTTATCCATTCATCTGTCAAAGGACACATAGGTTGCTTCCATGTCCTGGCTATCGTAAATAGTGCTGCAATGAATATTGTAGTACATGACTCTTTTTTTTTTTTTTTATGTACCTCCATGAATCTCAAAGATTTAGTCTTCAAAACAAGTCTTATTTAATGATAATTTATTTTCCTCTTTTTAAAAATTTATTTATTTATTTTTGGCTATGTTGGGTCTTCGTTGCGGTGTGTGGGCTTCTCATTGTCGTGGCTTCTCTTGTTGCGGAGCACGGGCTCTAGGCGCACAGGCTTCAGTAGTTGTGGAATGTGGGCTCAGTAGTTGTGGCTTGTGGGCTCTAGAGCTCAGGCTCAGTAGTTCTGGCGACGGGCTTAGTTACTCCGCAGCATGTGGGATCTTCCTGGGCCAGGGCTCGAACCCGTGTCCCTTGCATTGGCAGGCGGATTCTTAACCACTGCACCACCAGGGAAGCCTGGTACATGACTCTTCTTGAATTATGGTTTTCTCAGGGTATATGCCCAGGTAGTGGGATTGCTGGGTCATATGGTAGTTCTATTTTTAGTTTTTCAAGGACCCTCCATACTGTTCTCCATAGTGGCTGTACCAATTTACATTCCCACCAACAGTGTAGGAGGGTTCTCTTTTCTCCATACCCTCTCCAGCTTTTATTGTTTGTAGATTTTTTGATGATGGTCATTCTGACCAGTAAGACATGATATCACATTGTAGTTTTGATTTGCATTTCTCTAATGATTAGTGATGTTGAGCATCCTTTCATGTGCTTGTTGGCAATCTGTATATCTTCTTTAGAGAAATATCTGTTTAGGTCTTCTGCCAATTTTTGGATTAGGTTGTTTGCTTTTTTCATATTGAGCTGCATGAGCTACTTTTATATTTTGGAGATTAATCCTTTGTCAGTTGCTTCGTTTCCAAATACTTTCTCCCATTCTGAAGGTTGTCTTTTTGTCTTGTTTATGGTTTCCTTTGCTGTGCGAAAGATTTTAAGTTTCATTAGGCTCCATTTGTATATTTTGTTTTTATTTCCATTTCTATAGGAGGTGGGTCAAAAAGGATCTTGCTGTAATTTACATCATAGAATGTTCTGCCTAGGTTTTCCTCTGAGTGTTTTATAGTGTCTGGACTTACATTTAGGTCTTTAATCCATTTTGAGTTTATTTTTGTGTATGGTGTTAGGGAGTGTTCTAATTTCATTCTTTTACATGTAGCTGTCCAGTTTTCCCAGCACCACTTACTGAAGAGGCTGTCTTTTCTCCATTGTATATTCTTGCCTCATTTATCAAAGGTAAGGTGACCATATGTGCGTGGGTTTATCTCTGGGCTTTCTATCCTGTTCCATTGATCTATATTTCTGTTTTTTGTGCCAGTACCATACTGCCTTGAATACTGTAGCTTTGTAGTATAGTCTGAAGTCAGGGAGTCTGATTCCTCCAGCTCGGTTTTTCTTTCTCAGAATTGCTTTGGCTATTCGGAGTCTTTTGTGCTTCCATACAAATTGTGAAATTTTTTGTTCCAGTTCTGTGAAAAATGCCATTGGTAGTTTGATAGGGATTGCATTGAATCTGTAGATTGCTTTGGGTAGTAGAGTCATTTTCACAATGTTGATTCTTCCAATCCAAGAACATGGTATATCTCTCCATCTATTTGTATCATCTTTAATTTCTTTCATCAGTGTCTTAGAGTTTTCTGCATACAGGTCTTTTGTCTCCTTAGGTAAGTTTATTCCTAGGTATTCATTTTGTTGCAATGGTAAATGGGAGTGTTTCCTAAATTTCTCTTTCAGATTTTCAATCATTATTGTATAGGAATGCAAGAGATTTCTGTGCGTTAATTTTGTATCCTGCTACTTTATCAAATTCATTGATTAGCTCTAGTAGTTTCCTGGTGGCAGTTTTAGGATTCTCTATGTATAGTATCATGTCATCTGCAAACAGTGACAGTTTTACTTCTTCTTTTCCGATTTGGATTCCTTTTATTTCTTTTTCTTCTCTGATTGCTGTGGCTAACACTTCCAAAACTATGTTGAATAATAGTGGTGAGAGTGGACAACCTTGTCTTGTTCCTGATCTTAGTGGAAATGGTTTCAGTTTTTCACCAGTGAGCATGACGTTAGCTGTGGGTTTGTCATATGTGGCCTTTGTTATGTTGAGGTAAGTTCCCCCTATGCCTACTTTCTGGGGTGGGTTTATCATAAATGGGTGTTGAATTTTGTCAAAAGCTTTTTTTGCATCTACTTAGATGATCATATGGTTTTTCTCCTTCAGTTTATTAATATGGTGTATCACATGGATTGATTTGCATATATTAAAGAATCCTTGCATTCCTGGGATAAACTCCACTTGATCATGGTGTATGAGCCTTTTAATGTGCTGTTGGATTCTGTTTGCTAGTATTTTGTTGAGGATTTTTGCATCTATGTTCATCAGTGATGTTGGCCTATAATTTTCATTTTCTTGTGACATCTTTGTCTGGTTTTGGTATCAGGGTGATGGTGGTCTCGTAGAATGAGGTTGGGAGTGTTCCTCCCTCTGCTATATTTTGGAAGAGTTTGAGAAGGATAGGTGTTAGCCCTTCTCTAAATGTTTGATAGAATACGCCTGTGAAGCCATCTGGTCCTGGGCTTTAGTTGGTCAGAAGATTTTTAATCACAGTTTCAATTTCAGTGCTTGTGATTGGTCTGTTTATATTTTCTATTTCTTCCTGGTTCAGTCTCTGAAGGTTGTGGTTTTCTAAGTATTTGTCCATTTCTTCCAGGTTGTCCATTTTATTGGCATATAGTTGCTTGTAATTATCTCTCATGATCCTTTGCATTTCTGCAGTATCAGTTGGTACTTCTCCTTTTTCGTTTCTAATTCTGTTGATTTGAGTCTTTTCCCTTTTTTTATTTCTTGATGAGTCTGGCTAATGGTTTATCAATTTTGTGTATCTTCTCGAAGAACCAGCTTTTAGTATCATTGATCTTTGCTATCATTTCCTTCATTTCTTTCTCATTTATTTGTGATCTGATCTTTATGATTTCTTTCCTTCTGCTAACTTTGGGTTTTTTTTTGTTCTTCTTTCTCTAATTGCTTTAGGTATAAGGTTAGGATTTTTATTTGAGATTTTTCTTGTTTCTTGAGGTAGGATTGTATTGCTATAAACTTCCCTCTTAGAATCGTTTTTGCTGCATCCCATAGGTTTTGGGCCCTCGTGTTTTCACTGTCATTTGTTTCTAGGTATTTTTTGTTTTCCTCTTTGATTTATTCAGTGATCTCTTGATTATTTAGTAGTGTATTGTTTAGCCTCCATGTGTTTGTATATTTTACAGTTTTTTTTCCTGTGATTGATATCTAGTCTCACAGTGCTGAGGTCAGAAAAGATACTTGATACGATTTAAATTTTCTTAAATTTACCAAGGCTTGATTTGTGACCCAAGATATGATCTATCCTGGAGAATGTTCCATGAGCACTTGAGAAGAAAGTGTATTCTGTTGTTTTTGGATGGAACGTCCTTTAAATATCAGTTAAGTCCATCTTGTTTAATGTGTCATTTAAACCTTGTGTTTCCTTATTTATTTTCATTTTGGATAATCTGTCCATTGGTGAAAGTGGGGTGTTAACGTCCCCTACTATGATTGTGTTACTGTCGATTTCCCCTTTTATGGCTGTTAGCATTTGCCTTATGTATTGAGGTGCTCCTATGTTGGGTGCATAAATATTTACAATTGTTATATCTTCTTCTTGGATCGATCCCTTGATCATTATATAGTGTCCTTCTTTGTCTCTTGTAATAGCCTTTATTTTAAAGTCTATTTTGTCTGATATGAGAATTGCTACTCCAGCTTTCTTTTGATTTCTATTTGCATGGAATATCTTTTTCCATCCCCTCACTTTCAGTCTGTATGTGTCTCTAGGTCTGAAGTGGGTCTCTTGTAGACAGCGTATATACAGGTCTTGTTTTTGTATCCATTCAGCGAGTCTATGTCTTTTGGTTGGAGCATTTAATCCATTTACATTTAAGGTAATTATCGATATGTATGTGCCTATTACCGTTTGCTTAATTGTTTTGGTTTTGTTATTGGAGGTTTTTTCCTTCTCTTCTTTTTCCTGCCTAGAGAAGTTCCTTTAGCATTTGTAGTAAAGCTGGTTTGGTGGTGCTGAATTCTCTTAGCTTTTGCTTGTCTGTAAAGGTTTTATTTTCTCCATCGGATCTGAATGAGATCCTTGCTGCATAGAGTAGTCTTGGTTGTAAGTTTTTCCCTTTCATCACTTTAAATACTTCTTGCCACTCCCTTCTGGCTTGCAGAATTTCTGCTGAAAGATCAGCTGTTAACCTTATGGGGATTCCCTTGTATGTTATTTGTTTTTTTCCCTTGCTGCTTTTAAGATTTTTTCTTTGTATTTGATTTTTGAGAGTTTGATTAATATGTGTCTTGGTGTGTTTCTCCTTGCATGTATCCTGTATGGGACTCTCTGTGCTTCCAGGACTTGATTAACTATTTCCTTTCCCATATTAGGGAAGTTTTCAACTATAATCTCTTCAAATATTTTCTCAGTCCCTTTATCTCTTCTTCTTCTGGGTCCCCTATAATTCGAATGTTGGTGCATTTAATGTTGTCCAAGAGGTCTCTGATACTGTCCTCAATTCTTTTCATTCTTTTTTCTTTGTTACGCTCTGCAGTAGTTATTTCCACTATTTTATGTTCCAGGTCACTTATCCGTTCTTCTGCCTCCGTTATTCTGCTATTAATTCCTTCTAGAGAATTTTTAGTTTTATTTATTGTGTTGTTCATCATTGTTTGTTTGCTCTTTAGTTCTTCTAGGTCCTTGTTTAATGTTTCTTGTATTTTCTCCATTCTATGTCCAAGATTGTGGATCATCTTTAGTATCGTTACTCTGAATTCTTTTTCAGGTAGACTGCCTATTTCCTCTTCATTTGTTTGGTCTGGTGGGTTTTTACCTTGCTCCTTCATCTGCTGTGTATTTCTCTGTCTTCTCATTTTGCTTAATTTACTGTGTTTGGGGTCTCCTTTTTGCAAGCTGCAGGTTCGTAGTTCCCGTTGTTTTTGGTGTCTCCCCCCAGTGGCTAAGGTTGGTTCAGTGGGTGTGTAGGCTTCCTGGTGGAGGGGACTGGTGCCTATGTTCTGGTGGATGAGGCTGGATCTTGTCTTTCTGGTGGGCAGGTCCGTGTCCGGTGGTGTGTTTTGGGGTGTCTGTGGCCTTATTATGATTTTAGGCAGCCTCTCTGCTAATGGATGGGGCTGTGTTCCTGTCTTGCTAGTTGTTTGGCATGGGGTTTCCAGCACTGGAGCTTGTTGGTCATTGAGTGGAGCTGGGCGTTAGCACTGAGATGGAGATCTCTGGGAGTGCTCTCGCCCACTGATATTACATGGGCCTGGGAGGTCTCTGGTGTTCCAGTGTCCTGAACTCAGCTCTCCCACCTCAGAGGCTCAGGCCTGACACCTGGCTGGAGCACCAAGACCTGTTCAGCCACATGGCTCAGAAGAAAAGGGAGGAAAATGAAAGAGAGAGATAAAATAAATGAATAAAATAAAGTTATTAAAATAAAAAATTAAATAATATATTAAAATTAAATAATTAAAAAATTTAAAATAAAAAAGGAAGAGAGCAACCAAACCAATAAACAAATCCACCAATGATAACAAGTGCTAAAAACTATAGTAAGATAAACATAAATTCCAAAACTAGTCAGTTGCATACAGCAAACCCCAAGTCTACAGTTGCTTCCAAAGTCCACCGCCTCAATTTTGGGATGATTCTTTGTCTATTCAGGTGTTCCACAGATGCAGGTACATCAAGTTGATTGTGAAGATTTAATCTGCTGCTCTTGAGGCTGCTGGGAGAACTTTCCCTTTCTCTTCTTTGTTCGCACAGCTCCTGGGGTTCAGCTTTGGATTTGGCCCCGCCTCTGCATGTAGGTCTCCTGAGGGCATCTGTTCCCCATCCAGACAGGATGGAGTTAAAGGAGCAGCTGCTTTGGGGGCTCTGGCTCACTCAGGCCGGGGGGAGGGAGCGGTACGGAGGAGGCGGGACGAGCCTGCGGCGTCAGAGGCCGGCGTGACGTTGCAGCAGCCTGAGGCGCACCGTGCATTCTCCCGGGGAAGTTGTCCCTGGTTCACAGGACCCTGGCAGTGGTGGGCTGCACAGGCTCCTGGGAGGGGCGGTGTGGAGAGTGACCTGTGCTGCACACGGGCTTCTTGGTGGTGGCAGCAGCAGCCTTAGTGTCTCATGCCTGTCTCTGGTGTCTGTGCTGATAGCCGCGGCTCGCGCCCGTCTCTGGAGCACGTTTAGGCAGCGCTCTGAATCCCCTCTCCTCATGCACCCCAAAACAATGGTCTCTTGCCTCTTAGGCATTTCCAGGCTTTTTCCTGGACTCCCTCCCGGCTAGCTGTGGCGCACTAGCCCCTTCAGGCTGTGTTCACACCGCCAACCCCAGTCCTCTCCCTGCGATCCGACCGAAGCCCGAGCCTCAGCTCCCAGCCCCACCCGCCCCAGCGGGTGAGCAGACAAGCCTCTCGGGCTGGTGAGTGCTGCTCGGCGCCGAGCCTCTGTGCGGGAATCTCTCCGCTTTGCCCTCTGCACCCCTGTGGCTGCGCTCTCCTCCGTGGCTCCGAAGCTTCCCCCTCCGCCACCCGCAGTCTCCACCCGCGAAGGGGCTTCCTAGTGTGTGGAAACCTTTCCTGCTTCACAGCTCCCTCCCACTGGTGCAGGTCCCGTCCCTATTCTTTTATCTCTGTTTTTTCTTTTTTCTTTTGCCCTACCCAGGTACGTGGGGAGTTTCTTGCCTTTTGGGAGGTCTGATGTCTTCTGCCAGTGTTCAGTGGGTGTTCTGTAGGAGTTGTTCCACATGTAGATGTATTTCTGATGTATTTGTGGGGAGGAAGGTGATCTCCACGTCCTACTCCTCCGCCATCTTGAAGCTCTTCCTCTAATTTCTATAAAAGAAGGAATCCCATATCTTTGATTCATTGCTGTGTCCCCATGTTCTAAAAGAGTGCCAGGCAAAGAGTAGGTATTCAAAAAACAAACCATCTACAAAAACAACAAAAAAAAGAAAATCTCTACTGATTGAACAAATTAATGAACTTCAAGAACTGCAAGAAACCTCCTGCCACCAAAACTCAAAATAGAATTTGAAGTTTCAAACGGAGGTTGTAGAGATGTGCAGTAGATAATTTCCAAAGAGGAAATTATCAATTCCTTCCCTTCCTATATGCTATACCACTTTTCAATCAAAAGATAAAATTTATTTCCCTTTTCCTCCTTTTCATGCTGGCCCTATAATTTCCCTTGACCAAACAAATGCAGTAGAATTGATGTTCTGGGACTTTCATGCTCAGTCTTAAGACTGAGAGCGTCTACTACTCTCTTGGGCCAGACCATCAGTTGGTTAGACACTGTGTGGAGAGAGGCCTACGTTGGTGACAGGCCGTCATGGATATTCCAGCCCTAGTGAAGCTCCCAGCTGACTCTAGTGGTAGGAGTAACTCCAATCAATGTAATGTGAAGCAAAGAACTTCCTGGGTGAGCTCTGCCAGAATTCCTGACCCAGAGAACCGTGGGAAATTATTGTTGTTTTAAACCACTCCATTTCTATGTGGTCTGTTATGTAACAATTGATAACGGAACCTTATAGCCGATATAAAAACATAAAGCAGAAAGGGGTTAGGAACACAAGCAGCAAGCCTACTTCTTTGAGAGGAATATAAGTCTTGCCTAGTCACAGTGTCTTTGCAAACAGTGTGGGCTGCACAGGCAGTCAAAGGAAACACAAACATGGGCTGTCAGCTTGCTGCCATGGCCCCCCAAAATAAGATGATATTGGGGACCATTTGCATGGTGATGTTTCGGCACAGAACTGAGGTGGCAGAATGAATTCCAGGTGTGGGCAGTGTCAACTCCACAAAACAGCAAACAAGTATTAGCTTCAGTGTTCAGTTTGAGTTCAGAATGCCAACTCAGGATGCAGCCTGAGAAGTCACCAGGGACATGAGGCATCAAAAGCTACATTTTATGTCAGGCACCAAAGAACAAGAAGCAGAAAAAGAGGTCAACATAGTTAAGAGATGGGGATCAGGGAAGAAGCCACGAGCGGGTTCTGACTGCACTCTGTGATAGTTACGTCCTTATTGAATGATTCCTATAACTGTCCTGAAGGAACCGTCTGGAGTTTGGCCCTTGCTATTCAAGGGACACACTTCCCCCGAAGTGGACCCAGTTTCCCAAATTATGGAGCCCCAAATATATCAGGTATAGTTTCAAACAATCTTCAGTTTTAGAACAGTATTTTCAATTCAGAAGCTTTTTTAAAAATGTGATTGCCTTCTTTGAATGCTTGTAAAGCTGGAGAATGGAAGGAAATTGGGCTCTACCTTAAAGACAACCTCTCCTTTACCCACCTCCCCATTCAGGGAACAGCTGCTTGAAATCCAGTTACCATTCTTTCTAGATTGACCTTCTTGACATAGTATATCACCCCTCCTGGTAGCTCAGCTCTCCCATTTATAAAACTGGAGTCAAAAATCCCTTCATCATAATGCTAGAATGTAAATTAAATAATTAGTTATTTGTTAAACACTTTGAAAATGCTAAGTATTGTTATTATTTCAAGGGTAATTTACTTCTTCTGATTCATTCATAATTATTTCATCAAAGCATTGTTCAGTAAGAGCTGTTTGATGTGTAAAATGCTTTATGGGCATTCCCTATAAGACTTTTGTTGTCAAAATTAGATGGAGACCTTGCCAACTGGAACTCATTTACACCCACAAGGTTTGCAGTAGTGCAGGTCTCAAATCACCCCCTTATGGGTCAGAGCCTGTTGGAAAATGAACAAATCCCAGAGCAGTGATTCATCTCTGAATTTGTCTATAATGGTTTCTTACCAGAAAATCAAATATGGACCAAAGCCAGGCCCAGGTAGCAACTGGGAACCTGATCAAATTTGGTTTTGGCCTTTTTCCCTGATCCTTACACCATTCTGAGAACTCCTGCTTCCTCAGTTTCAGTTGCCAGCTCAGTCTTTCTGAAATTTACATATAGCTGTAGGTCATACTGGAAGGTTGATCTGCTGCAGAGTCCCTTAATGAAATTAATCATGATGACCCCTGAATCCATTTGTAAAAGTTTTAAAAGTACTCCTTAGAGCAGAGGGACTGGAATAGTTAATCCCTGGTAGGCATGAGTTATATGAAACTGCCAACGATAAGAAATATCCTTGAAGTCAAGCCTTCTATTAAAAAAAAAAAATCATGAAAAGGTTGATTTTTCTCTATACTATATATTCTTACTTATTTCAGTATAAAATTAATGTTTAAATTTTTTACTGTTTAGATTACATAATTTCTTCCCATTTCCACCCTCAGTTACTGGTTTTAGAATATCCATCGTTTTTAGCTACTGTCTTTATAAATCTTCAAACATACTTCAGGAGTATCAACACCCCAGATCTAAAACCCAAATTGGTAACTTCTCTCAACTCCCCTGTTTGATTTTGCTTCTGGATTCCCCATGTTGGTACATGATCATTGCTCTAAACAAGCCACAAAACAACTGGGAGTCATCCCAAACTCTGTCCTTATCCTCATGCCAAATTTAGTCACTCAGTGCCACTGATGCACTGATTCTTACCTTATTTTAAATCAATTCCTTTAAAAATTTTTTTTTTACTGTCCTGTATTACTTAAGGTACTTTCACTTCTAAGAAAGAGAAACTCAACCCAAAGTGCACTAAATATTAACGGAAACTTAGTGGCTCAAATACATGAAAAATCTGGAAGTGGTAAGGGTTTCAATGGAGGTATGTTAAAGTAGCTTAATGATATTGTCAAAAACAAGCCTCTTTACGTCTACACTTTCCCTTTCCATGACATTTTGTTTTCAGTCGGTCTTCCCTCTTAGTTACGATGGTCTGCTTCAGCATCTAGGGCTGTGCGGTTCCGTATCTTCATCCTGCAGGAAGGACGCCACTTCTCATAGCTCGCTGAATAAAATGATTAAAGTTTTCTTCCCTCCAAAAAAACCTTCCAGCAAACAACTTCTTTTGTGGCTCAGCTTGTATCACATGACTATTCCCAAACCAGTCACTGTGGCTGAGGGATAAGATTTTCTGATTGGCTTAAGTTAATCAGATCTACCTGGAACTGACATTGGCATCAATCATATATGACTGGCTAATAATGGAGATGGCAATCTCACTGTCCCCCACCACTTTTTTGGAAATATGATTACCATAAAGGATGGGGAGTGGCAAATGGGTGGCAAAGTATATGCTGACTCATCATCAGTGCCTTACTTTGAGCATTTGTTATCTGCATGGAATACCTGAGAGTCTGGGAAATTATTTTGCTACCCATCATCCATTTCCCTTTTTCTTAGCTGAACTTTCTGCCTCTGTGTCTTTCTCAAACCATCTATCCTCCATGCTATCCCCAGAATAATCTTTCCAAGACGTCATTCTTTTTACATGACGTCTACAGTTAAAACCATTAGGTGACACCCCATCATTCACAAAGAGTGACTTTTAAGGTGTGCTCTATGGGTTCAACCAGAAGACTCTTATTTTATCTGTTCTAATATTTTAGATATGACTTTGTTTGAAGGGAAAAGGTTAAGGATAAAGTTTAAAAACGAGTGATCCACAGAATAAAGTTCAAGCTTGAACTTCCATGATCTGGGCTTTTACTCCCTCTCTAACGTAGCTCCTGACCACACCCTCTCCATATTTTATACACCACTACTAGCTAGTTACCTATGGGTCTCCAGATAATCCATTCCCTCTACCTAGAATTCCTTTCCTCCACCAAACCTGACTAATCTGCCTAAAATCTGTATGTTCTTTCTTTAAAATCCATCTTGGCCATTAATACCTGAAGCCCAAACAGTGCTGGTCAGACTTGCCCGTTATCATCACCCTGTATTGTTAATATTAATAGGTATTATTATTTTTATAATATTTTCACCCCTAGCATTTCGTATATCTCCTGGCATCTAAAAACTTCTAAGTTGATATAAATAGAAATGAATATAATTCCAGTGGTGAAACTTGCCCCACAGCATAGTGTAGCCAACACAGGCTTTTTAATCACTCACTCATGGGCTTTCATTCCAGAGTTATGACTTGCTCAGTGGGTCACTGCTGACAAATCATTTATTTTCCTTGAGACTTAGTTGTTGTTTTTCTGTTTATTTGTTCTGGGGTTTGGTTTTCATTTGTAAAAAGGGGAAAGTACTTGAGAAAGTTGGTGTGAGTATAAATTAAAATAATGGTATGGGTTTTTTTTTTACATTGAGTAGAATATTGGTTAAAGTGAGTTAGCTGTGATTAACAGAAAACAGAAATTATTATATCATAATGAGATGACCAGGGGTGGAGTAGTTCTAGGTTTGGTAATTCAGTGGAGATATGGCATCATTCAAGACTCACATCTTTCTATCTTTTTTGCCCTGCCATTTTGAGCATTTTGACTTTGACTTAAAATGCGTACATTCACAGCTGCAGGTTGGCTGCAATGAACCCAAGCATCACCTCCCCACATAGCTATTTACTCACATGCACCTCTTTTGAAAAATGAGGAAACTTTTAAAAGATGTGTCCCAGGCAAATCTCTCTCCCCACAAGTCTCATGGGTAATAACTGTGCCACAAGGCCATTCCTAAAACAATCACTGGCAAGAATGATTATCACCGCTGGATTATCATAGCTGGTTCAGGGCAATCAGGATTTGCCGTGGAGCTCTGAAGAGCCTCCTCTGGAGACAGTGGCTATCAGATACCTGAACAAAATCAGAATCTGATTAGTGGGGAAGAAGCAGGTTAATAACAATAGGGTAGACGGCTCTACATGACCTCCTTCTTCAACGTTTTGGTTATTTCTCTAATCACTCACATCTAGGGAAGAGAGTAATCCACCTTCTCGTAAAGGCAGTTTTCTTCTTTTCACTGACTTGATTTAATCACTGTTGACTTCATTAACTGCCCTTAAGTATCCCTGTGAAGTCATATAATTTGGGATATTTATTTCATGAATGACATGAAACTCAAGACACAGAGAGGGACAAGAATCTCCTGCATAGTGGGCCAGTTTTCAGTCTCACTGTGCTTCTGCCTTACACCCTTGAACTCCTTCCTGCTTAATTAAAACTGCAGGAGGACATCACTGCAAGTCAGTTCAGCTTCCCGGATCGACCATGATGCTGATTCCACATTCATAATTCATAACATTCTCCTCAGTGTTAAGAATGGAGACTTGGCTGCTTAAGGATTCTCTGTGGATTATTGCAGATGTCTGAATTGCTGAAACAATGGGCAGCCATGCAGTGTCTTTTTGATCTACATAAACATGGGATGTGGAAGAAGAAAAGAGGCATTTTTCTTTCCCCTTCAGAAATCTCACTTGACATTTTGCAAGGGACATTTATTGGAATGTCAGTTTGATAAAACTGTTTGCAGGAGTCACCCAGCACTTGCTACTGAGCTATAACAATTGTTAAGAGCCATAATTACTCTGGGCAGGTTTAAAGGAAAAAAAAAAATGTTATCAGAAGATTTGGGCAAAATACCTCCAAGCAAGTAGCTATATTTCTTCTGGCTTCCTGTTGAATTACAGTCTCTCTGATACACTCCTACTGAATCTGAACTCTGGGTTAGTAGCAAAGTTGCCAACAGTTGTCATGGCAGATGGTAACGTAGTAGTATGCATCAGAGAGACAAATAGTATGGGCTGCAGAGGTGTCTTCAAATATAGAGGGTATAAAGCCTGGGGGTGGGATTTTATATCTGGATAATATTACATTACGTAGTAATAATAATAATGATGGTTAATAATGGCAAACACTTGTATTGAACTCACTGTGAACTACATACTGTTCTAAGAGCTTTATATCTAGGAGCTCATTAACAGGGAATTTTTTTTCTTTTGAAAAGATTTTATTAAAGATATTTATTTATTTATATTTTATTTTTGGCTCTGTTGGGTCTTCATTGCTGCACGCAGGCTTTCTCTAGTTGTGGCGAGCGGGGGCTACTCTTCTTTGTGGTGCATGGGCTTCTCATTGCGGGGGCTTCTCTTGTTGCGGAGCACGGGCTTTGGGCACGCGAGCTTCAGTAGTTGTGGCATGCGGGCTCAGTAGTTGTGGCTCGCAGGCTCTAGAGCGCAGGCTCAGTAGTTGTGGTGCACGGGCTTAGTTGCTCTGTGACATATAGGATCTTCCCGGACCAGGGCTCTAACCTGTGTCCCCTGCATTGGCAGGCGGATTCCCAACCACTGCGCCACCAGGGAAGTCCCAAAGATCTTTATAGAGCAACATCCAGACTTCAGATCCAGTGGCCAAGGAGACCCTATCATGCTGTGTGCATCAGCTGGGGCATGGCAGCTGATACGCACATGGCGGCTCTGGCTTCCCACCCTTCTTCAGAGATGGGGGTAGTAGGCAGTATTTCATCTGTGGGTAACAAGGAATATTATTATCTCCATTTTGCTTATGAGTAAACTGAGGCACAGAGAGGTAAAGAAACTTGTTGGTAAAGTGATGTTGGAATTTTAACCCTAAATATTCCTAAACTTCACTATAGCTATTATATTTTATTATCTCCCGATACATCCCATACATTCAAGCACTTTATAATATGACTGTGAAGATGCCTGTACTTGTTTCCTTATCTACTGAATAGTTGTAGCAAAAAGGCTAATGTTTACTTGGAGCTCACCATGTCCTGGGGACTGTTAGGGGTTTGTTACTGTCTTAGTTAATCCTCATAGTGACCCTGTCAGGCAGGTATAATTATTAAGTCTTTAGAGAATCTCTTACTCTAGGAAACTAACGAAGAAGAATGTTAAATAACTCGTAATTAGCGAGGCCAAGATTAAAAACCAAGAAACGGGAGCCTGGATTTGAATGCTGCCTATCTCGCTGAATAATTATAAAATAACATAATATATAATATATATACATTTCTGATAAGACAAAAGAATCAACTAAATTAAAAAGTGTGTATATTTTTATTTGTGGAAAGCAGATATACAATTAGCAAAATGATTTGTTCTTTCCTTTGTGTGTTCCTTCATTTACTGAAAGCCATTCCTTTAAATGATTTTTCATGTGCAGCATCTTTACTGGGTACTGTTTGTGGAAAGATAAAAATGATGTAGCCTTTTCTCTCTAAAGGCTTCAGAGTTGAGAGGAAAAAACAGCCATGGAATCACACAACTTACAACATAGTGGCCACTGAGAGCACCAACATCTATTATCCCCTCAGAGGTCTTTCGGGAGAACCTCTTTGCATCACGTTTCTCCTCTGTTTGTGGCATGGTGAGGAGGGGAAGGCTGCGTTGCCCCTAGATCTCTTTGGAGAAATGATGTAGACATTCATAAGAGGATTCCTGTGGAGCACTTGGAAGCTTTTAAGAAAAGTTGCTTCATTACTATTTCAAGGTTCTATTATCCCAAAATGCCACCTCAAAAACTATCAAAGGCTGATCTTCAGAAATTCAGTCCTGCTCTGTACACAAAGCAGGATGCTCCCTGAGAGGAAAAAACAGTTCTTCTGCAGCATCAAAGGCTTACAGTATTGCAGACCTCCCACATCTTTTGTTTGAAGTTGAATCCCTGTCAGGTTCAAAGGTGCTGTGTTAGTTTATTTTCTTTCATGGTGAGTGAAGGAAAGACTCATTTAGACCACTTTAAGATAGAGGGGTTTTATAAGGGTACAAAAGGACAGGAGCAACGGTAGAGTATGACAGCTGGGAATGTAGGCTCTGAAGCCCTAAGACTTGGGTTTGAATCCTGACTCTAATAAACAGTAGCCTTGAAACTTTCACAAGTTACTTTACCTCTTTGTGTCTCAATTTTCACATGTGTTAAATGAGAAAACTAGCAGTAATGAGCTCATGGAGAGTTTGTAATGGATATGTGAGCTAGTGTATATAAAGTGCTAGATGGGATACTAGCACAGAGTGCTCAAGAAGAGGTAGCTTTTATTATGTCATCAGGAACTGAAGCCCTTGGCATTAATCTCTGACTCTCTCTCACCCTCATGACATTTCGGATTTTCCCTGTGTATTTCTGCTTAGTCATATGTCTAGTGTCTCATTGTCATATAGATGTGGCCCCTCCCAATCTCAACTCTGTCCCCTGCATCCTTCCATTGCCAGTTGCACCAATCTCTCCTTGTTGCTTCATCTGAATTTCTGAGAGAGAGAATCTCCTGGCTTAAGGAAGGGCATTTAGCTTCGGGCATAGCAAGCATTGTGGATCTGGTATCTACGCTTGGTCCAGTTGGCTGTGTCATGGGTTGGTGTCTTAGTCCATTTGGGCTGCTTTGATCAAATATCACAGACTGTGAGCCTTATTATATAAGACACATTTATTTCTCACTGTTCTGGAGGCTGGAAGTCTAAGATCAGGGTGTCAGCATGGTTGGGTTCTGGTGAAGGCCCTCTTCTAGGTTGCAGACTGCTAACTTCCTCCTGTGTCTTCACATGGTGGAAGAGTGTAGGGAGTTCTGTGGGGTTGCTTTTATAAAAACACTAATCCCATTCATGAGGGCTCCATCCTCAGGACTTAAGCATCTCCTGAAGGCCCTACCTTCTAATACCGTCACATTGGGAGTTAGGATTTTAACATATGAATTTGGGTTGGGGAATAAATATTTAGACCATAGTAGTTGGAGTTATTGAGCCCTGCTTGTTCAACAGGGGTTCTATGGGTCAGTGTCCCTCAGAAAGGGACATTCTGAGGCATGACCTGCCTAATGCAAGTAGAATCAAGTGGAAGAGTGGATTATAGGGCCAGGAAGTATGTGCTTATTGATATTGTACAGTTAATTGTTGTTCCACCTGTACATTCCTTATTTCTTCATTACAGTTCCTCAACTCTGCCTTTAGGCCAGGACTGGTTCATCTTTGTACCTCCTAAACCAGGCATAACACTGGATATATTGAGTGTTTAAACACTTATTATATGTTTACTAAATATTTGATAAATGAGTTAATGAATAATTATCAGGTATTTTCTCTATTTTCATCTGTGAAGATAATGTTTAAAATTAACGTACTACCTATAACTAAATTTTTCCAGCTATTTAATTCTAGACTCTATATTATGACCTTAATGTATGCTATACAGTTAAACTTTCTCAGTGACCCCATAAGGTAAAATTTACTGTTTCCATTTAACATATGAGAAAACTGAGCCCTAGAAAGTAATTTAGCTCGACCCATATAGGAATTAAGCAGTAAAGTGGGCCTTTAAATACATGTTTGTTGTATTTTAGAGCTTCTTTTTCACCATATATTATCATATGATTGTGGTAGTTCATATTGTTGATTTTTGGCCTACTCCTCTAGCCATCAAGATCTCTGAGTATTTATTTTAACATTCCCTTTGTTATCTACCTCCCCACCTTTTGTCATGGACAAATTTACAAGGTACACATTGTGTTTAATATCATAAGGCCAAGTATAGTACCCAATGACTCAAGCGTGGAGCTCTGCCTAAAGATTAGTGCCAAAATAATTAATCAGTCTTCTCTGGGTGCAGTGTTCAGATAGTTACCAATCCACTTAATAGTACTGTCAGTCAGCTCACAGATCTTCACCTTGACCTGAAGAAGGTCATGAAAGATTTTGTAATGAATTCACACTTATACACAAATCCCATTTCCCTACAGCCATCTTCCAGGCAATACTTGTCTCTATAGAGCATCTGTTCCTCATCACCTTGTTTTAAGTGAAGGCTCGATTGGTATTTCCTACCAATGTCTGATTTCACAATGAGAGCAATAATAGGAAAGCTTCTTTTTTTAATAAAAAACGTTCTCATCTTGGACATTTGCATTTTCTCACTGCCTCTGAGCATAGCATTTATTCATTGACAGCTCCAGCTCTGTTGGAGAAAAAGCAGGAGGAAGGGCCTAACTGGAAATTCATGCCCCATCTTTGAAGGCATACGCATCTGGTTCCTCTGTTTCACTGTTTGAAAAGTGCCAGACTCATTGGACCCAGATGCTAATGCCACACAGTAGCAAGTCAAGACTAAGGGGACAGTGTTCTGACTTTGATGTCTGAGATCTTTCTGATTTACTACAGTCGCGGAGAACATGAATGCCAGGGTTCTAAAACAATATGATTGATCAGGTGGTATTTGGAGGAGGGAATTTTCTTCCATTTAAGTATTTCTTACCTTTAGAAAGAAGATTATGAATTGGGTTAATATGTGGAGACAGAATAATGACAAATTTTAGAGACTATAAAGATTGAATGATCGTAAGTTAAATCATAGATGGTTTATCAGTGGGTCATAACATTTTTTAAAGTCATGATAATATCACAGAAATCTTGGGAACTTAATACAGGCAGTAACTCTCTCCCCAGAAATTTCCGATTAATAAACACCCCCCCCCCTCACACACACACACACAGAGTAATATATCTCATATCAGAGTGTTCAAGAGCCAGTGACGCTACTCTTGGAAACCAGGTCAAGGACCCTTAGATCAAATACTATTTAAGAAAAGATGTAAAGCTGAATTCCTCCTGAAGTTAGGGGGATTAGATAAATTATAGAACTGCGTAATAAAAAATAGATATCATAGAACTCTTAGTTGATTTGATTTGAGCCTCTGGGAATCTCTGTTCATGTTCAAAACAGCTACAAAATATGTGTGTATATGTGTGTGTATGTGTGTGTTTTCAGATTTTGTTGCTCAACAATAGGTCTAAAAGACTGGCATGTTTCCCCACATTTTTGAAGAAGTTAATACATGTGTCTCAGGGGAGCACAGATCAGATTCCAGATATGCCTGTGTAAATCTGGTAATTCTATGGATAGGTGCATTCTTTAACTTGGCAGCATTAGATTTTCAACCTAGGTTAAAACAGGGATGAAGCTGAGATTAAGTAGAGAGGAACATTTAAACTAGCCAGGTAATTTTCTAATAGAGTATAAGTAAGAGCTGTGATCTCGCAAATACATATGGTTCTTCTTGAGAAAATAAACAGTAGGTAGAGGTGCCGTAGCAATGGAAGGGGAATGGCAGGGATTAAGCTGTATTAATGTATATAAAATGGGCATTTGGGCACTCTCTTTTAGGCAAATAAAAAATTATTTTATTGGGGAGGGGCGTTGGGGTGGGGAAAATGGGTGAAGGTAGTCAAGAGGTAAAAACGTCCAGTTATAAATAGGTAAGTTATGGGGATGTAATATACAGCATGGTGACTATTGTTAAAATGTTGTATATTTTAAGTTGCTAAGAGAATATAAATAAATCTTAAAAGTTCTCATTATAAGAAAAAAAATGTACAACTATGTGAGGTGATTGTTAGCTAAACTTATTGTGGCAAATAATTTCATAATACTTACATATATCAAATCATGCTGTGCATCTTGGACTAATACAGTGTTATATGGCAATTATATCTCAATAAAACTGCAAACAAAAAAGGAAAAAAATTAAATCTAGTACTGACTTGTGTAAGTATATTTGGTTTTTGATAATAAAGCTAGATAATTGGAGAATGAGGAAGCTGGATGTAGGCAAAACTTAAACAGTGGATTCCATTTGGATAAAGCGCGAAGCCTCTTAGGGCTGAGTTTATTAATTTCAAATCCTAGTCCGGAAGACCTGTGCTAATTTGCTGATTTGCAGACCTGCATCATTGCCAGTGACAACCGAGGAAGTAAGCTTAGACGTAGGCCCAAATCTTGTGTAACATATTTTAGTAAGAAACGTGCTGTTTCAAGAATCACTGGATATAATCAGAGGCATAGGATACATTATCATACCCTGCATTCAGGCACCCCTCTGCTTCTGAGTCTAGGCTTATAAAGCAAAGGAGCTGTTGTTTACAATCAGCAGTTGACTTTTGCTTAGGTCAGCTAGTTTAAACTCATGCTGTTGGTTGACTCTCTGATTATTAGACCATTTTTCTTAGTCACTACTGGAATCTTTCCTAATATCCTACAGCAATAACTTACTGTTTTCCTTTTATATCCTGGCTATGGGAATTCAGGTTGTCACTGAGTATTCTCTGTGATTGTTGGCATCGCAAAAGCAGTCAATAGTATCAGCAGCGTTTCCTCACAATTTCCTAGATAATTGTGCTATTTTAATTAGAGTGTGGATAGGCCTATGAATGAGTTGCTAGACTTTTACTCAGTAAGGAGTATCTATTTCTATTTCAATTCACTACTGGTATTCTCTGAGGAAATGCCAAAATGCTTTCCATCTGGAATTAGGACTCCTTTAGTTTCACTGGGGAAATCTGTGCTCCTGGAAAACTCTTTAGTTTCGCTCTTTACTCAGTTGCCATGCTGCAAGAGATGGAAAACATCAAAAACTAAAACATCTCAAATGACACCCGGGGTAGGTAGAGCACTTAAAATAATTTTGATATGTTCCCACAAATAGTATGTTAAAATCTTATAAGAGCACTGTGAAGTAGTTGGGTAGGTATTATTCTCACTCTTCAAAATAAGAAAGCCATTTAGACATATCATGGTTATGACTGTGACTTTAGTGAAGTCACTTGACATGTTAATTTCAAAGCCAGATGCCCTGACTTCAAACCCATACCCTGTCCATCAGACACGCTGTCCTCTAACCCTGAGAATCTAAAGAGAAAGTACAAGAAACATTAGGTGACAGCAAGTACAGGAAGCAACACTTATCTAGCCTTGTTTGGACTCGGAGTTATTGGTCTATGTTACATAAACAGGAAAGCAGTTTAGTGATGGGAGAAAGTCGGGGAGTTGAAGTCAGAAAGTTTGAAAGTTCCATTTTTGGTTCTGCCACCCAAACTTTGGGATTTTGTCCACTTACCCTTTCAGTATCAGTTTCTTCACTGTACAGTTAAGATTAATAATAGCGTTTTGGGGATAATTAAATGTTCTGCTAACGGACCAGTTTATTGGAATTCACTGTCAAGGAAGGTTCCTAAAAGCAGCTTAGATTCCAGGCAAAAAGGGAGCAGATGAGTAAAGGGAAAATTATTTGCCCAAATCATTCCATTTATTCTTCTCCTCCTCCAGGGCTCTGGATCACAGAGTAGACATACTCATAAATCAGAGAAATGAGAATAGCAGCTTTATATAAAATTTTCAGAAGATGTCAAGACTAGGGAATAAAATGGAGCCCGCTGTCCCTCCCCAAACCTAAACTTTGAGGCCCAGGTGATCAAAACCAGCCACCTAGGGGCAGGCAGAGAAGCTGGAAGAGAGAGAGCAGAGACCTGGTGGGGTTGCTGGTAACACCGGCTGAACCGAGGCTCAGACAAATCAAAGAAAAATAACCCTCCTTGCCCCTGATTTACAGAGCACAAGAGAGAACTCAGGAACACTGTCTTTGTCTTTCACTCCTCCTCTGATCCTAGTAGGTTAAGCTAATGTAATGAAAGTTCTCGTTGAAACATATCCTATATGTTATGCGGTTTAAAAGCCTTCATAAAATCACAGAATATCAGAGTTGCAAGAGAATTTAGATATCATCCATTCCAGTGATTTTCTTGCTCAATTAGATGTGGAACTACTCACATCTCATAAAAATCTAATGTCTAAAATGAGTTAAAATGCTGCTACTCTTCCTCAACCAGAGGAGAAACTCAGAGCTTTTACCTATCTCCACTGGGGACCTACGGTACCTTCAGAACATGCTTTGAAAACCATAGATCTAATCAAACATCTCATTTCACATTTAGAGACCAAAACCATAAACAGATTAAATGTTTTTTTCCAAGTCGCATAGTGAATTAGTGGTTAAACTTGAACAGGGACTTAAATCTCCTTACTTCCAGTTCCAAACCCTTTCTAACTTAAAACACTATGCCCGTTTGCTCAGTTATTCTGGAATTCCTCTTAACTCATTATGAAGAGGCAAACCCAAGATCTTCTGCCCATTCATTCTCTGGACTACCCATCTTTGTTATCTGCTGATAGCATCCATGCATAACTACCTGCTACTCAGGAAGTGTCTACCCACACAGGGTTTATGGTAGGGAATCTAAGGGAAGAATCAGATTGTGGGAAATAAACTTCTGATTTAAATGCCTTAAATGCTTCTAGACCCCGATCCTTCTGAAATTAAGTCCCACTATTTATTTATGGGTATCTTGTTTTCCTGTGAGCATCTTTTGCATTGAAAACAAAGCAGAAGAGTCATTTCCAGCAGATGCACTGTATGTGAAAAGAAGATTGTGTCTAAATAGGCTACTTTTTCAAGTTTTAATTGGCCTAATTACTTCATGTTTGTAAAGTGCTTTGAAGAGGAAAGGTGTTACATTAGTGTTGCTTGTTATTATTTTAGTTCTCCCAGCAGCATTTGCTGGTTTCTTAAATTGCCTCTCTTGAAGTGACCTAATAATCAAATTGCCAGAGAAGATTTCTTCTTTTTAATTTTTTCTTCATCTTTTTTCTTTTTTTAGAGTACCATTATTCAAACGTAAGGCAAGTTGGGAGACTAATGATGTATAGTGCAATCTTCTTTTTTGACTAAATCAACTTCCCTAGTATGTTTCTAGAGTTGAGGATGAATTGGACCTTTACCCTCTGCCTCTCTCCCAGAGTCTATCTTTGAAAGTGTTAAAGCTAGCTTTTCCAGAGGCCATATCTGACAGTAAAATGTTCTACTGTGAGCCTCTCTCTCTAAAGACCAGGACTCCTGGGAGACTTGAAGAAAGAACTCAGGCCCTTGGTGTCAGGGATGAGAAGGAAAATGAGCCACTCTTACCTTTCCAACCCTTCCCACACACCTTCCCTGAGCAGCAGATGTAGGGAAGGAGGAAAAAGCTGCAAGAGGGTATCAGAACTTATTGACACTGTTTGTGAAGGCACATACTGAAGGGGTATTTCCTCTCTTGTGACATCAAACTTTACTTTTTTTCCACCTATAAAACAGAGGTTTTTTTCCTCACCTATGATACAGTAAAAGAGATGGCTTGATTTTTTGTCCTGCTAAGGCGACAGACATTGTGCAAACCAGGAAAGCCCTGGCTCATGCCTGTTGCAACTCTGATCATCCAGCCAACGTTTCCCTGGCACAACCTGGCACATCCTGGGGACCCCTCACGCCAGCCTGTGCCCCCTCCAGCCCCAGCTGGCCTGCCAAAGCCACCTGGCACACACAGTCTTCATAAGGGATGTTCCTACACAAGACCAGCCCTTCAAGACCAGGAGATGTAACAGTTTCACATAATTCATAGAAACCGAGAAAAATCAAACAAAATGAAGAGACATAGGAATTTGTTCCAAACAAAAGAATAAGGTAAAACCTCAGGATAAAAATACTTAATGAAACAGAGATAAGTCATTTACCTGGTAAAGAGTTCAAAGCAAAAGTCATAAAGATGATTACTTCTCAGGAAAAGAATGGAGGAATACAATCAGAATGTTAGCGAAGAATTAGAAAATATAAAAAAGAATGACTGAGACCTGAAGAATTCAATAACTAAAATGAAAAATACACTGTAGGGAATCAGTAGCAGTATAGATGATACAGAATAATGCGTAATCAACCTGGAGGACAGCATAGCGGAAACCATCCAATCAGAACAGTAAAAGTAAAAAGAATTAAAGAAAATGAGGACAGTTTAAGAGACATCTGAGACAACATCAAGTATACTAACATTTGCATTATAGAGGTCTGAAATGGAGAAGAGAGAAAGGGGTAGAAAATTCATTTGAAGAAATAATGGCTGGAAACTTCCCTTATCCAGGGAAGGAAATAAATATCCAGGTCCAGGAAGCACAGGGTCCCAAAGACACTACCCCCAAAAAATTTTTTTTAAATTACAGGCCAATATCCCTGAGTAACATAGGTGCAAAAATCCTCAACAAGATATAAGCAAACTGAATTCAACAATACATTAAAAGGATCATATAACATGATCTATTGGGATCTATCCCAGAGATTCAAGAATGTGTCAATATTTGCAAATCAATCAACATGATACAACACATTAACGCAATGAAGGACATAAATCACATGATCATCTCAATAGTTGCAGAAAAAGTATTTGACAAAATCCAACATCCATTTTTGATAAAAATTCTTAACAAAGGGTATAGAAGGAACATATCTCAACGTAATAAAGATCATATACAACAGATGCACTGCTAACAACATATTCAATGGTGAAAAGCTGAAAACTTTTTCTCTAAGATCAAGAACAAGACAAGGATGCCCACTGTCATCATTTTATTCAAAATAGTATTGGAAGTCCTAACCACAGCAATCAGACAAGAAAAATAAATAAAAAACATACAAATTGGAAGAGAAGTAAAACTGTCATTATTTGCAGGTGATATCATACTATATATAGAAAACCCTAAAAACTCTACCAAAGAGCTATTTAAATAAATAAATGAATTCAATAAAGTTGCAGGATACAAAATTAATATACAGAAATCTGTTGCATTTCTACACACTAATGAACTATCAGAAAGAAAAATTAAGAAAACAATATCATTTAAAATTGCATCAAAAATAATAAAATACCTAGGAGTAAATTTAACCAAGGTGGAAGACCTGTACTTTGAAAAGTATAAGATATTGATGAAAGATATTGAAGATGACACATGGATTGGAGGAATTAATAATTAAAATGTCCATACTACCCAGAACAATCTATAGATTCAATGCAGTCCCTATCAAAATATCCATGACATTTTTCATAGTACTAGAACAATAGTCCTAAAATTTGTATGGAACTACAAAAGACTCCAAATAGCCAAAGCAATCTTGAGAAAGAAGAGCAAAGATCGCTGATTTCAAACTATACTATAAAGCTATAGTAATCAAAATAGTATGATACTGGCACAAAAACAAACACATAGATCAGTGGAACAGCATAGAGAGCCATGAAATAAACTCATGCTTTTATGGTCAATTAATCTTTGACAAAGGAGTCAAGAACATACAATGGGAAAAAGACAGTCTTTTCAATAAATAGTTTTGAGAAAACTGAACAGCTACATGTAAAAGAATGAAACTGGACCATTTTCTCACACCATATACAAAAATTAACTCAAAATGGATTAAAGACTTGTATGTAAGACCTGGAACCATAAAACTCCTAGAAGAAAACATAAGTCATATGCTCTTGGACATTGGTCTTAGCAATATTTTTTTTGGATCTCTCTCCTCAGGCAAGGGAAACAAAAGCAAAAATAAACAAATGGGACTACATCCATCTAAAAAGCTTTTGCACAGTGAAGGAAACATCCATGAACAAACATAAAAAACAGAACAGACTCATAGAGAACAGACTAGTGGTTGCCAGAGGGGAGGGTGGTAGGATGCTGAGCAAAATAGGTGATGGGGATTTGGAGGTACAAACTTCAGTTATAAAATAAAGAAGTCATGGGGGATGTAATGTACAACATTGGGAATATAGTCAAAAATTCTGGAATAACTTTGTATGGTGACAGATGGTAACTAGACTCATATTGGTGATCATTTTGTAATACATGAAAATACCGAATCAATATGTTGTATGCCTGAAACTAACATAATATTGTACATCAGCTATACTTCAATATAAAAGAAATATTTTAATTTTTGAAAAAGCATTCTTGTTTGCTAAATTAGATGAGAGAGTAGCTTGTTTGTGGGGTGGGAGGAGCAGTCTTGCTTATTTTTTCCCCTAAACACAACATAGTCTGTTCAAGCTCAAAACCATGAGAAGTAACACCATTATCCGTAGCTAATATTGATTGAGAGCTTTCTACATTCTAAGCAATGTGCTAGGCATTATTCACAGTTTCACAACAAAGTTAGGCTGTTTTTACAAAGGAGGAAGGAGCTTTTGGAGGTAGTTTGTATAGATCTGTAAAGACTCTCTTATCTCTTTGGGAGTTACTTCTTTGTTAAGAATTAGTTGCCTGAACCGCCATCCCATCTCCAGGACTTTTCTCTCTGAGTCTCTGTTGAATTTCCTGTCTTCAGGAAGTTTAGGGCTCCTAGTAGAGTGACTGCATTCGTAAAGCTAAACAGCATATGCTTTTCCTCTCTCAGGCTGACTCAGGAAGGCCAGGTAGCCTTAGGTTGTTTTCCAATAAGGGTAAGTGGCTCATGCCTTTTGTTGATTCGTAAGCAAGTTGCTTGGGACATTTAACAGTTTAATGAAAAGAGGGTAAACTGTGCTGCTTTTATACAATTTTTCCCAATTAAATACCATCCATTTTAGGGTGGCAGATAATTTTAATAAAGCACTGCATTTCAATTTATACATAGTATTTCCTTGAAAAGTTTCATGCATATTAGGTTTTAAAAATGGAAACTTGTTTTCACATGGATTTAATTTTAAGTCCAATTTTTCTCCCTTTTTCATTTCTAAAATTATGTTCCTTGTTTCAAGTTGATCTCCGTGTCTTTTTATCTCCCACCTTTTTTGTCAAATAGGGTAACAATCAAGTGTTTGTGATCTGTAAACAAGAGCATAGACATTTTCAGTGGAGAAACTATCCAGTTAAAGATCTCTTTTGGCACACACAGTTGGTAACTGGTACATATTCTGTACTTCCTATAGGAGCCACGTGTCTTTTTTTTTTTTTTTTTTGGAGGATGTTAAAATTGACCAGTGGGTTCACATGGCTCTCAGGCAGGACCATCTGTTAAAATGTTTCCACCAGCCATTTACTTAATGGATTTTAGGTAATCATTATCTAGATCCATTATTTCTTTAGAAGTTAAAAAATGATGATTATTCTAATTCTATCAATCATTTAGCATTGATTAGCTGGTATTATTCCATAAAGAGGAACTTTCCCAGTAAGAAAAGGTATCTGAAAGGGACTGAGAGATTTATATTTCTGCATGTTTTACTGATAAGGAAACTGAGTGCTAAGATGGTTTCAGAAGAAATGTGATGACTTGCTCAAAGCCACACAGATATCTGCCCTCACACCAGAACAGGGATCTAGTACATCGATGAAGAGTAAGAGGCTTCTCCTAGATCAGATCTGGCTTCTCCAGCTCCATTGTTTACAGGCGCCTGGCAGGTGCAAAATGAATGAGTCAGGGCTATATGATATAGTGATTGTAGGGGGCTTGTGGCCAGTAAATGGCTCTTGCGGAAGCATTTATGTTCTCAAACTTTAAAACACTGTGCTGGGCAAAAATACACACGGTTGAGTACACATTCTGAGTAAAGGTTTAGACTATTTTCTCATAGTGCAAATGCACGTCTCTCTCTCACTTGGATGACAGAGAAATGAAAACCAGGGATTGATGGCAAAGAAACACATAAAGGCAGCAATTTGGCCCAGTAAGTCAGTCACCGTATACAGGAATATTCAGTTCATTTTTTTCTCGGTTTCTAAAGTTACTAAAGACACAGTCATATCTTCTAAAATCAACTTTTATCGACTTGCATATTAAAAATATTATGAGAAAGGTACTACCTATATAATCCATAAGAAAACTGGTGCAGTCTTGAATTCCTTTCCATCTTTATGGCTACTGTTCTGGAGTGCTTTTGTTTCTTGGCATAGAATCCCTCAATTTCAGCATTCTATTCACACCCATATTAGAGCCCAATAGTTAAAAACTTAGACTGAAATTAAACAGAACTGTCACCACTTAGCTTTTCAACCTTGGGAAATTAATTTAACAACTCTTAAGTCTCCTATTCTTCAGTTGTAAAAGGGACTCCCAAGAGCAAATGCCTCATAATGTTATTTTAGGGATTAAATGTGATAATTTCATGAAGATTAAGTGAAATAATGCCTGTAAACTCCTTAGCATTTTGCCCATCACAAAAGGAAGCACATAACACACATTTCCTATATTATGTATCATTTCTTTATGTACAAACTTTTTCAAGAGTTGGTTAGTTTGCTACTTGGTCAGGGTTAATTTTTGCAGTTATCTGACAAGTGTAAACCACACTTTAGTTGATACCAGATACATTTTGCCAACTTCAAAAAAAATGTAATGACTCAGCAGTTGCATTAATTGGAAAAGCAGTGTGAATTCCCCACAGTGCAGGGGTTCCCCCCCTATGTCTCCTAGGAGGTAAGTGTGGATGAGCCCCAGGAATCTGTGGTCCAAAGAGAGGGCAGGATCATCTGCTGTGCTCACTAGGTGACTCTGGGTCCTGAACCAGGTGTTCTGACATTTGCTGACTGATTGATTTTAGGAAAGCACTGCTGTCTAAAAATACCTTTACCATACTGTGATTATAGGAGTGTTCTTTTCCCTTCCATAAACAATCTATCTTTCTTACAATTGTTTCTTTTTTCACATGCCACACAAAAATTAACATCTGAAGTTACCAATCATTCACAGAGTATAATTAGGATGCTTTATCTCAGATTTCTCAACTTTAATATTTATGGTAAAGATGAAGAATGTTGCATTAAATACCTTTAAATCTAGGTACTACTGTACAAAATGCCTGAGTTATTTTCTTTAATTAAGAGAGCAAGTGTGTGTGTGTGTGTGTGTGTTTATGTGTACAGTAAAAGTTGGGGAGTGAAAAAGAGAAATGCTTTGTAGTTTGGTGGGACACATGCTTGATAAGGTCCTAGCAACACCAAGTAATCTGAGTTGGCTGGACTTTACCAGCCTGAGAGAAGCATCACTTAGGAGGTGGGTCCTATGTGGAGTGATAGGAAGGACACAAAATTCCTTCAAACTGTAAACTGCTTAAATACAGGGCCTTGTCTTAGTCCATTCAGGCTGCTATAACAAAATACCATAGATTAAGTGGCTTATAAATAGCAAAACTTATTTCTCACAGTTCTGGAGGCTAGAAGTCCAAGATCAAAGCATCTGCAAAATTCGGTGTCAGGTGAGATCACACTTCCTCATAGACAGGCATCGTCTCATGGCTGTAACCTCATGTGGCAGAAGGGAGAGAGAGCTTTGTAAAGGCACTAATCTCATTTATGAAGGCTCCACTCTCATGACCTAAGCATGTCCAAAAGGCCCCACCTCCTAATACTATCATACTGAGCATTAGGTTTCAACATACAAATTTTGCAGGGACACAAACATTCAACCTATAGCAGGCCTCTATTTTATTCTTCTTTAATACTTGTCTTGATACTTAGCACATACACAGCCCTAAAGCAGAGTTTGGGGAAATGTACTGGAAATAAATATTGTGTGTATTTCCTAGAGTCAAGCCAGGAGAGAAAAATACCTAAATCAAATGACTCAGTAGACAAAATTCTACCCTTTCTAGAGAAGGAATTTTTTTCCATGTTAGAGTTCGCATCTGTCATTACATTTTTCCCCTCTGATTTATACCTAAAATTTTACCTTTTCTAATTCTAATTCCACTTTTCTCTTTGGTATTTATACCATCAAAATATTTATAGACTTTTTAGTATGCGCTCACTTAGACAAGCAATACTTACGTAGCTTCTTTAATTTTCCCAAATAAGTCTGTCTCTCTGCCATCGTCATCGTTTTTGCTGATCCTCTCTGGACCATGTCCAACTTTACTACAAGTCATTGTAAAAGCTGCCAAAATGGAGCTTAGGATTCCTGATCTGGGACAGCTGTCCAGTGAATGAGATGCAATATTTCTGTTTGTATCTGTAAAGCAGCAGTTAGAGCATTGTATGCTTAGTTTTCCTTGTATATTTACATATTTATTTCCTTTTGTATTTACATATTTATCTCCCCTGAAGGATCAAGATTCATTTTTACTTTCTCAGTCTTGCACTGCTTGAAGCATAATAGGTGCTAATTAAATACTCACTAAGGGAATAGAGTGATATAAAGTATCACTGTCTCCTCTACCCTCTGCCTCAAAGTTACTTTAATAGAAACGATTTGATTTGGTCCTAAATGACATTGTTTCTTCCTTTTCCTTGTTTCCATCCTTGTCTATGATTTAAAATATATCAAAAATTGGGGCATGTAATGATGATATAAAGTACCCCTCTAGGGTAAGGTAACTTCTCTTTTATATCCTTTAAATTTATTCTCCTTTCCTATTAAATATTTAAATTATTTAGGTGTCACTTGGTTTGCATATGGTGCTTGTTTACTTTTACTTTTCCAACAGCCTGGAAGATCCTGGAGAAATTGATATTATAAGTTAGGGAGATTCAATAGTAATAATTTATTTATATTTTTGTACCCTTTATTTAGTATTATTTGGTTTTCTTTGCTATGACACAGAAAAGAAACTTTTTGGACAATGTTTAAATAGGAAAATTAAATGAGAATATTCATTCTAG
Organism: Balaenoptera acutorostrata; assembly: GCF_949987535.1. Taxonomy (NCBI): domain Eukaryota; kingdom Metazoa; phylum Chordata; class Mammalia; order Artiodactyla; family Balaenopteridae; genus Balaenoptera; species Balaenoptera acutorostrata. Next base: position 19,382,840 of record NC_080072.1, read on the forward strand.
TTATTTGTGCATGTTATATCATTATTTTGTAAAGATACCACATATGGGAAACATGCGTTCTGAAATTTTTATCAAGACTTCCAGCAATGACAGAATATTTTAAATGACACCTTCCTGGATTTGAACCCCTGAAAAAATTAATTAAACATTTATTCAATTATGAATTTACTTTGCTTGAAAACATCATTAATTTTTCCAAAGAGCTCCAGTCATGTTTTTCATTTATCATTTAATATTTTAGGTGATAGTAAAGCAAATATTGGTGGATAGTATTACTGCGGGAGATATTGAGATTGGAGACGTAAATATTGCATGATAAAATGGTGGTGTGTTTTAAGCCCATTCTGACTAAAGAACTATAATATGTTTTCTATATTATTATCTGAATGGATATTCAGCAGTGACAACATTAGAACATCCTCCTAGTATTTCAAACAATAGAGAATCTGCCAGCTTTATACTTGTTTTTTTAATCATGGTCACTTACTTACATGTTACATTGCTTGTATGTCTTTTGCTTCTAACTGGTGGTCTAAGACATTATAAGAATCGATGTCTAATTTAAATGTGAAAAGCACACGCATTTTTCTCTCTAGTACAGTTCTCCAGCTGGTGTCTGGACTAAGAAGATAGCTGTCACCACTGCTATTAAAACCATACCCTGGGCTTCCCTGGTGGTGCAGTGGTTGAGAATCTGCCTGCCAATGCAGGGGACACGGGTTCGAGCCCTGGTCTGGGAGGATCCCACATGCCGCGGAGCGGCTGGGCCCGTGAGCCACAGCTGCTGAGCCTGCGAGTCTGGAGCCTGTGCTCCACAACAAGAGAGGCCACGATAGTGAGAGGCCCGCACACCGCGATGAAGAGTGGCCCCCACTTGCCACAACTAGAGAAAGCCCTCGCACAGAAACGAAGACCCAACACAGCCATAAAATAAATTAATTAATTAATAAATTAAAAAAAAAAAAAACATACCCCTGTCACTGTGGTGACATGGGTCCTGATTTAGTTTCACATGAATCATGGGAAGAAGGAATATGTGTATCGCAATTGTAGCACAATGTTCCTGTGAACTACTTATACACATCCCTTATGTTATCAGAGACACCTTCCATGCTCCCTGGACTAACTCTGGAGAGACTTGGGCCATCTCTACCAATTCGATAATTAGTCACCTTTGAAAGGCATTTGATCTGGGCAACAGCTTGTTAGAAAGCAGCCATGACCTTTATAGATCTCCACTCCATTTAGAACAATTAATAAGAAGCTCTTGCCTTAGGCGTGAGCTCTTTGCTTGGGGAAATTCAGGGATCTTGTCAGAAAGGAATGGAAGATGATTAGATGCCAGGGAAGGAAAGGAAGGTTGGTATCAATCCATCAGCAGCCTAAGTGAATGACAGGGGTGGGTTCCCTTTAACTTTCTAGTTGTCAGATATTTAAATAAATGACTGTGCCACTGTTGGCATCACCAAAACACGTCTTCTGATACCTCTGGCAATTTACCTCTCCACTGTGTTCCATTTATCATGTTCAGTCTCCATCAGGGATCTCTTATTCTGTTGCAGGGTTATTGCCAATGCGTCTATGTGTGTGGTGTGATTGTGTCCATGCATGCGTGTGTGTGGTTATTGCTTTGTTTTTTAAATGACAAGTTCCACAATAGGGACAGAGCATGAATGCTTCTAAGTTCTCTCTTGAAAGTTTCAACTTAATGTGAACTGAATAGATGATGAAGAGGGCAAGAATGCAATCAACAGTGAGTGACGGTGATGCTGTTCTCAAGGGAGGGGAGCAGCGAAGACAAAAATCAACCCTAGGGCTGTGTGTTAATTTCCATGTTGTAGAAATACAATAATAGGTCCTGGTAACAGCGCCCTCAGGAAACAGCCAAGTTTTGGTCAGCATCCCAAGCTGGCCAATTTGGTCTTAATCAGTTGTTTGTCACTGCCTGGCACGACAGCTTGCATAGTTATTATACCTCTATTTCCTTTCGCAGGGACCTATTGTGATGCCTTTGTTGCCATAGCAGGACACCTGAATTTCATAAAAGGAGGTTCTTTGTCCTGTGCTTTAAGCCTGTGAGTATAGTGTGGTTATAGAACATGGCATTTCCACTTAAAAATAAGCATATATACATGTATACATACCTGTCAGTATTTGAACTCAGTAGCCAATTTTTCTTTCTTCCTCTACCTCCTTTGTTAGGCTTTTGTCATAGGCTCAGACGATTGAGAAGTGTAAACGTAGGTATGATGTTTTATTATTAACTATCTCCTGTCTTTAACTTGTGAAACATTGCTGAACTGAATTTAGGATACGCTTAAATAATTTTCCATGTATTTAATTTCTTTGGAATGAATTTTTGCAAAATTTAAATAGATTAAGCTTTTTTTAGTCTAGCCTTCAAGACCCTTAACTATCTGGCTTAGGTAGACTTTCTAATCACATTTTTCAGTACTTCTCTTCAGATGACCAGGTAGACTATATTTCTACTACCTAGGTGAGAAAGCTTTGATGTCAGTGTCTTGAGTTTGAACCACCATTTGAACATGTATTACCTTTGTGACTTCAGGTAAATAACCTATTGTAAATTCTTTGAGACCTAGGTTCTTCATCTTTAAAATGGTGTAATAATACTTATATCATGGTGCTATTGTAAAAAATAAAGCAGTGTACTTCAGATATGTAGCTTAGTATCAGACTCATGATATTTGGCCAACAAACCACTATCAAAGTCTTATGTTTCCCTTCTGAGCTTTTGTTCTTGATATTTATTCTTTCTGGAGTCATTCTTCTTCATTTTTTATGTCGAAGTTCTACTATCATATCACGTTGGGAATTCCACCTGCTATAGGAAGCATACTGTTTCTTATCCTTTGATTTCTTAAAACACATTGATGACTATCCTTTTAGCCACAGATAGAATTTTTCTAATGTATTTACTTAGATCAGAAGTTCGCTGCGGGCAAAGAGCAAGCCTTGCACATTTCTGTGTCCTTTCTATCCCATAACATAATGCTGGTACTGAGTAGACATTCAATAAATGTTTGCTGAAAGGAATGCTTTTATCATCAGATGTAACAAGGATTAACTTGTGGATATATGGGTTTAGGTGGATTCTGATCAACCATACACATGAAAATCCTTAATGTGTAATTGACCCTGAATTCTCATATTCTCTCCCCCAAAAATTCCCATTTGGGTTGACTGTCATTTGGCCGATAATATTTAAGCGTGGCTTTATATGGTGTGCAAGGCTTTCATCATTGTTTGAAGACATATAGCCAATGAAATGCATCATTTTCTGGGTGAATAATGAGGTGAACTATCTTCTTTGAAGTTTGGTTAGTCCTCCATCCTTTTTTTATCTCATAGGTCCTATTGCTCACACCTTTATTACATTGCAGTTTTGTGTCCCTGTCTATCCCACTAGATTTTTTAGGACAAAGGCCATGGCATTCCCATTATATGTCTTTAATACGGTGCCTATTACATAGCAAGTTCTCAATAATCTCTGTTAGATGATTGGATGAATGAATAAATGAAGCAGTTCTGATAATGCAGAGAAAGTCTCAGGATATGATCAACATGAAATGAATTAGAGAAAGTAATGACATGGCTTTAGAGAAAAATGAGATGGATCAAATGGGTTATATTTTTTCTTCCAGTTTTATTGAGATATAATTGACATACAGCATTGTATAAGTTTAAGGTATATGGCATAATGATTTGATTTACATACATCATGAAATGATTATTGCAGTAGGTTTAGTGGACACCCATCATCTCATATAGGTATGAAATTAAATAGAAAAATTTCTTTTGGTGAGAACTCTTAGGATTTACTCTTGTAACAGAGTTCATGTGTAACATACAGCAGTGTTAATTATATTTACCATTTTGGGCATTACAAATGGGTTATATTTTAACCAGAACTACAGTGGTGCCAAATGTTTTCAGTTCTGTGTGACATATATGAAAAGCACTCAAGAAATATTTATTGAAAAAACAAGGAAAGTAGGATGTAAAGAAATGAATGAACAAGTGAAAAAATAAACTAGGGTCCAGAGAAGTTAAGTAACCTGTCCAAACTGTACAGCTAATGAAAGCCTAAGCAATGTTTCAAAACCAGTTATCTTCCCAGTTAAACATTAGTTATTACTCCCTCCTCACTGTTTCCATAGCCCTTCATATATCCAGTGATTAGCTTATTTCATTGCTACTACTTGCTCAATTTTGTGCATTTCCCCAACTAGACTGGAAACTGTGAGAGCCAGAACCTGGCTTTAGTCACCATGTATACCTAACCTGCAGAAGAGTAAATGGCGCTAGATAGTCACTGGATAAATAACACACAAGCAGAAACTTCCTCCTTTTGTCTTGTCGAAGAGGAACTGTCCATCAGAATCTTCTGCAATGAGGGTTATAGCCTATAATATACAGTAGCCACCGGCCACCTCAGGCTATTGAGCGCTTGAAATGGGACTAGTGTGAATAAGGAACTGAATTTTGAATGTTTAATTTAAAAAGCCACGTGTGGCTACTGGCTATCTTATTAAAAGCATAATCTTATACAGTACATGCTTTTGTGCTGCATCAGATTGTCTTCACAAAGATACCGAATTTCCCTTTCTTTTATTACCACATCATCAACACATGGCAGAACTTGCTCCACTTCTTCTAAACCATTTCTACCTTTACCGTATCACAATATTTGACTTTTTTCTTTATTCCCAGGTTGGTGCCCAGTTGTCTCAAACTCTAAAGTACTTCTTTATTCTGATATTGAGCCCTTTAGAAGGAGTGTTTTTCATAATTGCCTACTGTTTCTCTTCCTTCCCTTTATGTTTTCCTGAAGTCTTGTTCTTCTCCTTGTATCCATAAGATTCCCAACAATCCTATGCCTGAAATTGGGAGTAGGAGCATGGGAAGATGACCAAAAAGAATCATCCTCAAACACTGTGTTACTGATTAGACAGAAAATAATGAAAGGGGTCCAAACTGTTTAGATTTATCAGAGGGTAGGGGGAAAGAAAGCATCTGGTGAGTACTTATATCAGACAATGAACAAATGAGTATTCACTAAGCATCAGTTACTGAGTTCAACTAATTATGGACACTTTTAAATTTAACGCTTATAGCATCTTTTTATGAGATTTATTCCTACCAACATTTTACTTTTACTGAATCTAATGCTCAGCTAACAGTCTCAAGTTATCCAGAGTGCAAATGTCTGTCCAAAGATTTGAAGCAATAGCTGCCTGACTCATTTTTTAACCTAAGAACTTTTTGTAATCCTTGCTTGAGATTTTCTTCACAAGTGACATTGAGTGTATAGTGAATACTAGGTTCTTCTTTGCTTCCTCCCTCTCCTCCAGAATTTTACCTTTTGGTTAGTTTGTAAGTGCTAGTGCTCTGTTTTCCTTCCAGACCCTTCTGAATCAAATCTTTATTATTCGTCAGCAAAAACTCTTCCTTTTCCCTTTCAGTAGCACATTCTAACTCCATTAAAAAGGAACATTGTTATCCTGTGCAGTGTGCATCAAATAACAAATCATTGGTTGATGCAAAAAAATTAGTCATTAAGAGTCAGCCATCTGCTTCTCTAACCTCCTTAAAGTGCCATATCAAATTGGCAGATACCATTGAATTTTTAAGGAAAAAATCCTTAGTGTGAAAAAGTGACATTAAAGGTTTATGTCCTCTTCTTGTGGCCCAATAAACAGTATTAATGGCAAAGCATGCAAAGGATTAATAGGTCCTCCCTGCAAGAGGCTCAGTTATAGCAATCCTGAGGAATTCTGCAGGCTAAAATATGAGCCCTGCGGTGCCTCCGCAGGCATAAAATATTTGGTTTTTCTTCTCCTTGAAGGAGAGCCTGTCACTCTAACGGCAATTTTTCTCTTTGATCCTTTGTACTGTAATTTCATACACTCCTTGCAATGCACCTTCCCTTGTAGAGAGTGTGTTCTTCTCCGAACCTTTACTCTTACAAACCATTTTTCTTCACCAGCCCGTCCCACAAAAATTGAACATACTTCTAAGGGAGTTAGCATTTTCTTTTCCTCTTGTGTGTTCAAGATATGGTCAGGAACATTTTAGGAGAATAGTGAACAAAATTGAGGCAATATTTGAATAAAGAAGTTTCTTAAGTAAGTGCTATCAAACCTTAAACTTAATCTCTGGGAGGAATATCAGGTCTCACTGATCCAGCTCTCCTGCTTTATAAATAAAGAGACTGAGGCCTAACCTCATAAGGACACACAACTAGTGATGGCAGTTTGAAGTTGCAAATTTTAGGTGCTTTGTTCAGTTCTTTCTAGAATGTTCTAGATCATCTATTTTATATCTTATTTTCTAAGAAAGTGGACTTTATCCAGAGACCTTTATTTAGACCTTTGGCTAGACAAAGGTAGGTTTGACTATAGTCGACAAGCCTTATAAGATAAATAGGCAAAGTAAAGGGTAGTTGATTATTTTTGGAGAGGGCCCAATAAAGCTCTCCTATACAACTTCCCTATAGAACTCTCATGATATCCTAAACATTACCCATAGAAATTCAATCATGTAAAGCCTGAGAAGTTAATATTTACCTAGTAGAGTTAGGCCTCTGTGTTGCTATTATTACTATAAATGTAATTATTGCCTTCATTAATGTTCTTATTGGCAAATTATTTAATATCTTTCAGTCTCAGTTTTCTTGTTTTCAAAATGAACACAATAATAGCAACCATGGAGAATTTATGTAAAGATTAAACTGGGGAGCTCACTTATATAAAGTGTCTAGCACAAATCTAACATGTAGTGATCACCCCACCCTCTCCCAACAAAGTGAAGCCCTTACTGTTTTCATTCCTAGAAATGTATAGACTTATCTACTAGGACTGTAATGAAATACTGAGATGCATTTCCATCCTTAAAAAGATTCAACTAACTAAATACATTCCAGTGAAGATATATCAACTCTATCTGAAGAAAGAGCTCAGGAACAGTCCAGAGATAACCTGTAGACTATGTAGACTTGAGAGAGTATGTTAGAGGACTTCCACTTTGGTCATGTACTTGTAGTTGGGACTACATTCACAAACTCTAAGGCAGAGCAATGTGAGTAAATATAGAAACAAAAAATTGGTGCAAAATACCACTTGGTTGGCTTTGGGCTCTTGGGCCAATGGCTCTTAACCAAGTGCAAGGCTGCACCTAGGGAAATTTGAGAAAGTGTGGGAACATCTGCAGTTGTCTTTTGGCATTTAGTGCCTAAAGCCAGGAATTCCAAAGGTCCTATATGACATGAGGCAATCCCACACACTGAAGAATTATCCAGCTTCAAATGTCAGCAGTGCATCCCCATGGAACATAATATGGTGATGGTGAATTGAAGGAGAAATGAGGCTGATGGGACAACCAAGTAGGGCTGAGATCAGAGATCCCTTTCTAAGATTTGTAAATAAATGAAAACTTAGAATAAAGAGAGAATGAGCTATAATATATATAGAAATATATAATAATAATTTTTATGCCAGTGCCACACTGTTTTGATTACTGTAGCTTTGTAGTATTGTCTGAAGTCTGGGAGGGTTATGCCTCCTGCTTTGTTCTTTTTCCTGTAGTTTTTAATCTGTACTGGTTTGGACTTCTACTCTACCATGAATATATCACCACCTTCTGTATCCAAACAGAGATAAAAGTTTATTCAGTTTTAGCAAAAACTCATCCTAGTCGTATAAGAATAAAAAATACAAAATTTGAGATTATTACAAATGGATTATTTAAGAAATTAGAACATACAAATAGCACTATTTAGTTAGTTTTTATCCACATTTTCTTCGTTTTGTTTTTTTTTTAATTTTAAGCCTTAAAATTTTTTTTTTAAATTGAGGTATAGTTGTTTTTGTCCACATTTATATATGTTCCAAAGCAGCTTTGCACAGTGGTTGATTCTGGGCTCTGGAACGAGACAGCCTTAGTTTGTATCCAGCCTCACTATTTGTTTCCATGGTCCTGACAATTTATTTACTCTTACTGTGATTTAGTTGTTTTAGTTTAAAAAATATTATTTATATCTTCATAGGGTTAGTAAGAGAATTAAATACATTAATACATATGAAGTGCTTATAATACTTCCTGGCATAAATTTGAGCATTCAGTACATGTTAACCATTGTTGTTATTAGTGAGTATTGTAAGTAAGCAAACTATTAAGAGAATTTTAAGAACACCTGCCAGATTATATTGCAAAGATGAGATTATGGAGGCAATAACCCTAAGAGAAAACAGAAGAAGATCCAACATAAAAGGATCATGGATTTAGACATCATCCAGTCACAAAATTACCGTTTGAAGTTCATGTTTAAATTCAGCATTGAAAATTATTGACTGTAGTCAAGAATTTATTCTAATGTCTACCTTTATTTCTTTTGCTCCAATTTAACACAGAACTGGGATGTACCTATTTCCAAATGTGGCATCATAACTTCCTTCCTGGAATTTTTTAGACCCTTGCTCTTCTCTCATTTTCTGTTCCCTTTTCCCAGCCATTATTACCTTACTCCCTTCATCACGATCTCTCTATGATCCTACCTTAGTTATAAACTAGGATCTAGACTGTTTCTGAAAGTGAAGAAACAAAGAAAATGTAAATATTCTTTATTCCTTGAAGCTCAAAAAACTGTTGTACTTTCTAGTGCCTTTGGCTAGAAGACTGGTATTTAGTGTGTGAGTGTACAGGTTGGAGGGCACAGGGAATGAAAGATAAGGGACGGACTTTTTGGGGAGACGCACATTGGAACAGAATGGAAACATTTTGATTCCACAGGACCAGAGACCAATCATATTCTTGTTTCACCTTTTCATGTGAAATTGGGAAGTTAGTTGTAATTCCTTGCTCTTAATATTCTACTGTCTGTAAAGTGGGTTTTAATAATGACTACTTTCTGAGGGGACACTTTTCCCAGAAAGTGAACTGGTATTGGTATACCTCTCTGTAATTTAAGGCACTAATGGTTTCTTACATATTATTATTATTCAATTACTCAATTATGGCGCAGTAAATGAGACTAAATTATAGTGATGGTCCAATCATAATCTGTATTGCCTCAGCTGATATTTAATTGCCTGGCTGGCTTATTAATTCTTATGTAACCCAGATGTTTCTAGGACTCATTATTCGCTGTGTATGAATGAGGTCACACAGTATTTCTACCCACATTTTTTTTTTTTTTTAATTTTATAGCTACTTTATTTATTTATTTCTTTATTTTTGGCTGTGTTGGGTCCTCGGTTCGTGCGAGGGCTTTCTCTGGTTACGGCAAGTGGGGGCCACTCTTCATCGCGGTGCAGGGACCGCTCTTCATCGCGGTGCGTGGGCCTCTCACTATCGCAGCCCCTCCCGCCGCGGGGCACAGGCTCCAGACGCGCAGGCTCAGCAGTTGTGGCTCACGGGCCCAGCTGCTCCGTGGCATGTGGGATCCTCCCAGACCAGGGCTCGAACCCGTGTCCCCCGCACCAGCAGGCAGATTCTCAACCACTGCGCCACCAGGGAAGCCCCTCTACCCACATTTTGATGGCTTATTGCTTGAATCTACTGGGACTCAACTCAGTTTCTGCCAAAGCACCTGCTTCAACACAAGGAGTTTTTCTTGGTGTCCACAAGAGGTGTTTACATGTGCTTAAGAATACGTTCTCAGTTCTCTGCTCTTTCTCTCGGGCTCAGAGACATTCCGTTATCTGCTTTTTACTCTGAGAATCTGCCAGTGTCACCAGTGTTCTGCTGCTGCTTTGAGAATGCTGTTCTAGCCAGGATTCCATGTCCTGGGCACTAGGAGATGTGAACTTCCCATGGAACCAAATGACACTACATTGTCTTCAGTCCTCCTTGGAACCTAGCCTCCGTTCTCAGCAGAAATGGAGAGAACACCTCCAAAGAGGTCAGTATGAGTACCAAAGGCTTCTCCAACTGGGAGCCAAATGCTGTGATATCATCTCCATTTTTCTCTCTTTTCTCCACTAAGCAACTGAACACAAACTTTCCTTTTGACAGTGTCCTTACACTTGTGCAAACCATTTATGCGAATGATAAGTCACAGTTCTCTTTGGCTGGTGGCAATCCAAGAACAATAAGAATAAATTAGCAGCAGCAGCAGTAACAATGTTAGAGGTAGTGATATCAATAGGAAAAACACCTGTCGCAATAACAGCCAATAATGTCTATTGCTGAAGTTCTACTTGGCGTCCTCCTAAGCTTTGCATCATTATCTCATTCAGTTCTCAAAACCCATCTTTGAGGCTGGTGTTGTTGTTTTTTTTTTTTAAACATCTTTATTGGAGTATAATTGCTTTACAATGGTGTGTTAGTTTCTGCTTTATAACAAAGTGAATCAGTTATACATACACATATGTTCCCATATCTCTTCCCTTTTGCATCTCCCTCCCTCCCACCCACCCTATCCCACCCCTCTAGGTGGTCACAAAGCACCGAGCTGATCTCCCTGTGTTATGCGGTTGCTTCCCACTAGCTATCTATTTTACATTTGGTAGTGTATATATGTCTATGCCACTCTCTCACCCTGTCACATCTTACCCCTCCCCCTCCCCATATCCTCAAGTCCATTCTCTAGTAGGTCTGTGTCTTTATTCCCGTCTTGCACTAGGTTCTCCATGACCTTTATTTTCCCTTAGATTCCATATATATATGTAAGCATACTGTATTTGTTTTTCTCTTTCTGACTTACTTCACTCTGTATGACAGACTCTAACTCCATCCACCTCACTACAAATACCTCCATTTCATTTCTTTTTATGGCTGAGTAATATTCCATTGTATATATGTGCCACATCTTCTTTATCCATTCATCCGATGATGGACACTTTGGTTGCTTCCATGTCCTGGCTATTGTAAATAGAGCTGCAATGAATATTTTGGTACATGACTCTTTTTGAATTATGGTTTTCTCAGGGTATATGCCCAGTAGTGGGATTGCTGGGTCATATGGTAGTTCTATTTTTAGTTTTTTAAGGAACCTCCATACTGTTCTCCATAGTGGCTGTATCAATTTACATTCCCACCAACAGTGCAAGAGGGTTCCGTTTTCTCCACACCCTCTCCAGCATTTATTGTTTCTAGATTTTTTTGATCATGGCCATTCTGACTGGTGTGAGGTGATACCTCCTTGTAGTTTTGATTTGCATTTCTCTAATGATTAGTGATGTTGAGCATTCTTTCATGTGTCTGTTGGCAATCTGTATATCTTCTTTGGAGAAATGTCTATTTAGGTCTTCTGCCCATTTTTGGATTGGGTTGTTTGTTTTTTTGTTATTGAGCTGCATGAGCTGCTTGTAAATCTTGGAGATTAATCCTTTGTCAGTTGCTTCATTTGCAAATATTTTCTCCCATTCTGAGGGTTGTCTTTTGGTCTTGTTTATGGTTTCCTTTGCTGTGTGAAAGCTTTTAAGTTTCATTAGGTCCCATTTGTTTATTTGTGTTTTTATTTCCATTTCTCTAGGAGCTGGGTCAAAAGGATCTTGCTGTGATTTATGTCATAGAGTGTTCTGCCTATGTTTTCCTCTAAGAGTTTGATAGTGTCTGGCCTTACACTTAGGTCTTTAATCCATTTTGAGTTTTTTTTGGTGTATGGTATCAGGGAGTGTTCTAATTTCATACTTTTACATGTACCTGTCCAATTTTCCCAGCACCAATTATTGAAGAGGATGTCTTTTCTCCACTGTGTATGCTTGCCTCCTTTATCAAAGATAAGGTGACCATATGTGCGTGGGTTTATCTCTGGGCTTTCTATCCTGTTCCATTGATCTATATTTCTGTTTTTGTGCCAGTACCAAACTGTCTTGATTACTGTAGCTTTGTAATATAGTCTGAAGTCAGGGGGCCTGATTCTTCCAGCTCCATTTTTCGTTCTCAAGATTGCTTTGGCTATTCGGGGTCTTTTGTGTTTCCATACAAATTGTGAAATTTTTTGTTCTAGTTCTGTGAAAAATGCCATTGGTAGTTTGATAGGGATTGCATTGAATCTGTAGATTGCTTTGGGTAGTAGAGTCATTTTCACAATGTTGATTCTTCCAATCCAAGAACATGGTATATCTCTCCATCTATTTGTATCATCTTTAATTTCTTTCATCAGTGTCTTATAATTTTCTGCATACAGGTCTTTTGTCTCCTTAGGTAGGTTTATTCCTAGGTATTTTATTCATTTTGCTGCAGTGGTAAATGGGAGTGTTTCCTTAATTTCTCTTTCAGATTTTTCATCATTAGTGTACAGGAATGCAAGAGATTTCTGTGCATTAATTTTGTATCTTGCTACTTTACCAAATTCATTGATTAGCTCTAGGAGTTTTCTGGTAGCATATTTAGGATTCTCTATGTATAGTATCATGTCATCTGCAAACAGTGACAGCTTTACTTCTTCTTTTCCGATTTGGATTCCTTTTATTTCTTTTTCTTCTCTGATTGCTGTGGCTAACACTTCCAAAACTATGTTGAATAATAGTGGTGAGAGTGGGCAACCTTGTCTTGTTCCTGATCTTAGTGGAAATGGTTCCAGTTTTTCACCATTCAGGACAATGTTGGCTGTGGGTTTGTCATATATGGCCTTTATTATGTTGAGGAAAGTTCCCTCTATGCCTACTTTCTGCAGGGCTTTTATCATAAATGGGTGTTGAATTCTGTCAAAAGCTTTCTCTGCATCTATTGAGATGATCATATGGTTTTTCTCCTTCAATTTGTTAATATGATGTATCACGTTGATTGATTTGCGTATATTGAAGAATCCTTGCATTTCTGGAATAAACCCCACTTGATCATGGTGTATGATCCTTTTAATGTGCTGTTGGATTCTGTTTGCTAGTATTTTGTTGAGGATTTTTGCATCTATGTTCATCAGTGATATTGGCCTGTTGCTTTCTTTCTTTGTGACATCTTTGTCTGGTTTTGGTATCAGGGTGATGGTGGCCTCGTAGAATGAGTTGGGGAGTGTTCCTCCCTCTGCAATATTTTGGAAGAGTTTGAGAAGGATAGTTGTTAGCTCTTCTCTAAATGTTTGATAGAATTCGCCTGTGAAGCCATCTGGTCCTGGGCTTTAGTTTGTTGGAAGATTTTTAATCACAGTTTCAATTTCAGTGCTTGTGATTGGTCTGTTCATATTTTCTATTTCTTCCTGGTTCAGTCTCGGCAGGGTGTGCATTTCTAAGAATCTGTCCATTTCTTCCAGGTTGTCCATTTTATTGGCATAGAGTTGCTTGTAGTAATCTCTCATGATCGTTTTTATTTCTGCAGTGTCAGTGGTTACTTCTCCTTTTTCATTTCTAATTCTATTGATTTGAGTCTTCTCCCTTTTTCTCTTGATGAGTCTGGCTAATGGTTTATCAATTTTGTTTATCTTCTCAAAGAACCAGCTTTTACTTTTATTGATCTTCGCTATTGTCTCCTTCATTTCTTTTTCATTTATTTCTGCTCTGATCTTTATGATTTCTTTCCTTCTGCTAGCTTTGGGGTTTTTTTGTTCTTCTTTCTCTAATTGCTTCAGGTGCAAGGTTAGGTTGTTTATTCGAGATGTTTCCTGTTTCTTGAGGTAGGCTTGTATTGCTATAAACTTCCCTCTTAGCACTGCTTTTGCTGCGTCCCATAGGTTTTGGGTCGTCGTGTCTCCATTGTCATTTGTTTCTAGGTAATCTTTGATTTCCCCTTTGATTTCTTCAGTGATCACTTCGTTATTAAGTAGTGTATTGTGTAGCCTCCATGTGTTTGTATTTTTTACAGATCTTTTCCTGTAATTGATATCTAGTCTCATAGCGTTGTGGTCGGAAAAGATACTTGATATGATTTCAATTTTCTTAAATTTACCAAGGCTTGATTTGTGACCCAAGATATGATCTATCCTGGAGAATGTTCCATGAGCACTTGAGAAAAATGTGTATTCTGTTATTTTTGGGTGGAATGTCCTATAAATATCAATTAAGTCCATCTTGTTTAATGTATCATTTAAAGCTTGTGTTTCCTTATTTATTTTCATTTTGGATGATCTGTCCATTGGTGAAAGTGGGGTGTTAAAGTCCCCTACTATGATTGTGTTGCTGTCGATTTCCCCTTTTATGGCTGTTAGCATTTGCCTTATGTATTGAGGTGCTCCTATGTTGGGTGCATAAATATTTACAATTGTTATACCTTCCTCTTGGATCGATCCCTTGATCATTATATAGTGTCCTTCTTTGTCTCTTGTAATAGTCTTTATTTTAAAGTCTATTTTGTCTGATATGAGAATTGCTACTCCAGCTTTCTTTTGATTTCCATTTGCATGGAATACCTTTTTCCATCCCCTCACTTTCAGTCTGTATGTGTCTCTAGGTCTGAAGTGGGTCTCTTGTAGACAGCATATATATGGGTCTTGTTTTTGTATCCATTCAGCCAGTCTTTTGGTGGGAGCATTTAATCCATTTACATTTAAGGTAATTATCAATATGTATATTCCTATTCCCATTTTCTTAAATGTTTTGGGTTTGTTATTGTAGGTGTTTTCCTTCTCTTGTGTTTCTTGCCTAGAGAAGTTCCTTTAGCATTTGTTGTAAAGCTGGTTTGGTGGTGCTGAACTCTCTCAGCTTTTGCTTGTCTGTAAAGGTTTTAATTTCTCCATCACATCTGAATGAGATCCTTGCTGGGTAGAGTAACCTTGGTTGTAGGTTTTTCTCCTTCATCACTTTAAGTATATCCTGCCTCTCCCTTCTGGCTTGCAGAGTTTCTGCTGAAAGATCAGATGTTAACCTTATGGGGATTCCTTTGTGTGTTATTTGTTGTTTTTCCCTTGCTGCTTTTAATATGTTTTCTTTACGTTTAATTTTTGATAGTTTGATTAATATGTGTCTTGGCGTGTTTCTCCTTGGATTTATCCTGTATGGGACTCTCTGTGCTTCCAGGACTTGATTAACTATTTCCTTTCCCATATTAGGGAAGTTTTCAACTATAATCTCTTCAAATATTTTCTCAGTCCCTTTCTTTTTCTCTTCTTCTTCTGGGACCCCTATAATTCGAATGTTCGTGCGTTTAATGTTGTCCCAGAGGTGTCTGAGACTGTCCTCAGTTCTTTTCATTCTTTTTTCTTTATTCTGCTCTGCAGTAGTTATTTCCACCATTTTATCTTCCAGGTCACTTATCCTTTCTTCTGCCTCAGTTATTCTGCTATTGATCCCATCTAGAGTATTTTTAATTTCATTTATTGTGTTTTTCATCGTTGCTTGGTTCCTCTTTAGTTCTTCTACATCCTTGTTAAATGTTTCTTGCATTGTCTATTCTATTTCCAAGATTTTGGATCATCCTTACTATCATTATTCTGAATTCTTTTCCAGGTAGACTGCCTATTTCCTCTTCATTTGTTAGGTCTGGTGTGTTTTGACCCTGCTCCTTCATCTGCTGTGTGTTTTTCTGTCTTCTCATTTTGCTTATCTTACTGTGTGTGGGGTCTCCTTTTCACAGGCTGCAGGTTCGTAGTTCCCGTTGTTTTTGGTATCTGTCCCCAGCGGCTAAGGTTGGTTCAGTGGGTTGTGTAGGCTTCCTGGTGGAGGGAGCTAGTGCCTGTGTTCTGGTGGATGAGGCTGGATCTTGTCTTTCTGGTGGGCACATCCACGTCTGGTGGTGTGTTTTGGGGTGTCTGTGACCTTATTATGATTTTAGGCAGCCTCTCTGCTAATGGATGGGGCTGTGTTCCTGTCTTGCTAGTTGTTTGGCATAGGGTGTCCAGCACTGTAGCTTGCTGGTCGTTGAGTGAAGCTGGGTCTTGATGTTGAGATGGAGATCTCTGAGAGATTTTTGCCGTTTGGTATTACGTGGAGCTGGGAGGTCTCTTCTGGACCAGTGTCCTGAAGTTGGCTCTCCCACCTCAGAGGCACAGCCCTGATGTCTGGCTGGAGCACCAAGAGCCTTTCATCCACATGGCTCAGAGTAATAGGGAGAAAAAATAGAAAGAAAGAAAGAAAGAGGATAAAATAAAATGAAATAAAATAAAGCTGTTATAAAGCAAAGCTATACAGACAAAATCTCACCCAGAAGCATGCACATATACGCTCACAAAAAAAGGAAAAGGGGAAAAATGAATATATCCTGCTCCCAAAGTCCACCTCTTGAATTTGGGATGATTCGTTGTCTATTCAGTTATTCAACAGATGCAGGTACATCAAGTTGTTTGTGGAGTTTTAATCCGCTGCTCCTGAGGCTGCTGGGAGAGATTTCCCTTTCTCTTCTTTGTTGGCACAGCTCCCAAGGTTCAGCTTTGGATTTGGACCCGCCTCTGCGTGTAGGTCGCCTGAGGGCGTCTGTTCTTCGCCCAGACAGGACGGGGTTAAAGGAGCAGCTGCTTCGGGGGCTCTGGCTCACTCAGGCCGGGGGGAGGGAGCGGTACGGAGGAGGCGGGGCGAGCCTGCAGTGGCAGAGGCCGGCGTGACATTGCAGCAGCCTGAGGCGCGCAGTGCGTTCTCCCGGGGAAGTTGTCCCTGGTTCACGGGACCCTGGCAGTGGCGGGCTGCACAGGCTCCTGGGAGGGGCGGTGTGGAGAGTGACCTGTGCTCTCACACGGGATTCTTGGTGGCGGCAGCAGCAGCCTTAGCGCCTCATGCCCGTCTCTGGTGTCCGCGCTGATGGCCGCGGCTCGCGCCCGTCTCTGGAGCTCCTTTAAGCGGCGCTCTTAATCCCCTCTCCTCACGCACCAGGAAACAAAGAGGGAAGAAAAAGTCTCTTGCCTCTTCGGCAGCTCCAGACTTTTTCCCGGACTCCCTCCCGGCCAGCTGTGGTGTGCTAATCCCTTCAGGCTGTGTTCACGCTGCCAACCCCAGGCCTCTCCCTGCGATCCGACCAAAGCCCGAGTCTCAGCTCCCAGCCCCACCCGCCCCGGCGGGTGAGCAGACAAGCCTCTCAGGCTGGTGAGTGCTGCTCAGCGCCGAGCCTCCGTGCGGGAATCTCTCCGCTTTGCCCTCCGCACCCCTGTGGCTGCGCTCTCCTCCGAGGCTCCGAAGCTTCCCCCCTTCGCCACCCGCAGTCTCCGCCCGCGAAGGGGCTTCCTAGTGTGTGGAAACCTTTCCTCCTTCACGGCTCCCTCCCACTGGTGCAGGTCCCGTCCCTATTCTTTTGTCTCTGTTATTTCTTTTTTCTTTTGCCCTACCCAAGTACGTGGGGAGTTTCTTGCCTTTTGGGAGGTCTGACGTCTTCTGCCAGCGTTCAGTGGGTGTTCTGTAGGAGCAGTTCCACGTGTAGATGTATTTCTAATGTATCTGTGGGAAGGAAGGTGATCTCCGCGTCTTACTCTTCCGCCATCTTTCCCTATGACCCTGGTGTTGTTTTTATAAGAACCAGATCGTTTTCCTTTCTCCCCACTTCACTTCTGATGAGCTGATTAGAGAACATAGCTTGGCTCATCAGCTGGGCTGCGTTCTTCAGATGTCCCGTATGAATTAGAAAGACGTGTGCCCAGTGCTTGGCATAGCCAGCTGGCTTCAGACCTTCCCCAAGACATCATCAGGGAGGACACAGACTGTCTGGAGCCCTCTTTGTAGGAAGGCGGATCTGAAGAGGGAGAGAGGAAGGAGTTCATGGGGCATACTCAGTTCCTTCTCCTAAATTCACCAATTAGTTAAGTCCTCTCCTTCCCAAGAGTGGAATGAATGAAGGTGTGGAGAGAAACTGGCAGGGTCTCTTGTGTCGATTTCCCTCCTGGAAGGGGACGGCAAATTTCTTCTCTGCTGTGGAAAAGTGTGTCAAGTGGAGTCAGAGTCCACCACCCCACTCTACAGAAGCCACTATTATGATGTCCATTTTACAGATAAGGAAACAAAGACTTTGAAAGAGAAACCAACCTCTAAGATCACATGGATAAAAAGTGAAAAGATTGAGATTTTGAACCCAGACCACCCTGACCCCAGCATCTATGCTCTTAACATTTCCTTTACTGTTTCAACGTATATTAGATGAAGGGGGCAGATGAATGAAAGAATTTTGTCTGACTTCCAGATTACAAAAATTACTTTTTTTGCAAGTATAATTAGGTTAAAAACATCATAATTAACACACATGTAGACTAATTGGTGAGGAGTAAATATATTCAGGGAAAGGGATATTATGGAGTTCACTGGCATATGCTAGAAACACTAATACTTTTACTATTGAAAACATGCCCTGTTGCTGTTATAAATGTGTGATACAGTATTTCCTGAGTACAAAATGTGGTAGGATACTCCGTGGGAGCGTAAAGTATAAATGTGGCAGTCTCATTTGCACAGATTTTGGCAAGTCCTCAATATTTCCCTTCAAGTTCATTGCCTCTAACTGCAAAGTGTAACAACCCATAAGGTATATATGTAAACTGTGCTGAAACTCTTCTTAGGCATTTTTATGTTTTAAAATTTAGCTTTGTTACAGGTTATAAAATTGTGATTACCCTGGAAACAGTGGTGGTCTGTTCCTGGAAAGAGAGGAGCTCTGAAAGGGCCAGGTTGCTGCTCACACACACACACACACACAAACACACACACAAACACCCACCCACACACACACACCTCCTTCTTTCTTCATTGAGACATTGGACATGGATCATTCATTCTTCAAAGTCACCCATTCTCTAAAGATACTTTTGCAAAGTTCATTCATAGCATTATCCAAAGCTTACTTTTGTCTCTAACCTCAAAGTAAGAAGGCATCTCTGTTGTCATGAACCCTAAGGCATCCCAACATCCATGGAGGCAGATTTTGGCAACTCTTTTTGCCTCTTCTCACAGATGGCTCCCGTAGATGATTTGAGTGACACTCATTTTGACCTACAAGTTTGGCTAATGGAAAACTATATCTGAAGAACATTTGAAGGTTTTTGCTGTTCTTCTTGATAAACTCCTAAATTTCAAAGTTAGGTTGCTTATGTCTATTAAGGAGTCACTACTTTAAGTGACTTTGCAGTCATGTGTCTCCATTATTTAAAATCATGCCAGAAGAAACTCTACTGGGGCAATTTAAAAGCATAACAGTAATATAGGTACATTGTCATAATGACCTATGCCAGGGGGTTTCTCTGATAAAATCCTGTATTACTTTCTCAAGGCTACCATAAAAAATAAACAAATACAAACCGGGTGGCTTAAAAGAATAGAAATTTATTCTTTTACAGTTTTGAAGGCTAGAAGTCTGAAATCAAGGTGTCAGCAGGGTCTTTCTCTCTCTGAAGACTCCTAGGAAGAATCCTTCCTTGCCTTTCCCTGACCCCCTGGTGGCTCCAGGCAATCTTTGGCTTGTGGCTGCCTCATTCCAATCTCTGCATCCATCGCCTAATGGCCTTGTTCCCTGTGTGTGTCTTCACAGAGTCTTCTTATAAAGACACCGGTCATTGGATTTAGGGTTCACCCTAATCCCTTACAACTTCCGTTTGACTATATCTGCAAAGAGTCTATTTCCAAATAAGGTCATGTTCTAGGGTTCCAGGTAAACACGAATTTTGGGAGGACACTATTCAACCTAGTACATATCTTAAGCGAAGCAAGTATGAAACAAGTCTTGCTTGTAACTGTTTGGCTGCTCGCCAGTGGTACTCCTCTGCAAAGGAAAGCTGCTAAGATATCGAACTTTATAGAGCCCAGGGGGAGACTGCTTCTGTGGAATGGCTGTGAGAATAAGCTCAGATTGAACACTTGCGGAAGAATGGATGAGGCAGACACAAAAAGGAGAAAACATCTTGACAAGAAAATTTACTGCATGGCTTATGCTGTATGTGCAGAACAGAGACATAAGTGGCTTAAGTCCCTTTGTATGTCTTTCTACTAATGAATTAGGGCCATAGATGAAACTGCCTCATCATGAATTCTATAGTAAGTATATTGTAGTGCCCACACTTGTTTTGTATTTTCCCCTCTCAAATGGTTTTCTCCTACCTCTATGTTTCTATAGTTCCATTGGGTACTTAATAACACTGCCTCATATTGAAGCTATTTATAACATTTATTTTTCCCTTTTATCCTATTTACTAGCTAGGTGATCTGTAGCAAGTTATTTATAAATAATAATGATACTTGCTTCATAGGATTCCTGTGATAACTTAATGAAATAATCAATAAAATATTATTTTAGTGTCTACTAAAATTATTCCCATGCTTAAAATCACAATGCTTAAAAATTAGTAAGCACTAAAGAATATTATATTAATTTTTAGAGACCTGAATTACTTCATAAAAAGTCCTATTTGAGAACATGTAAAATGTTTCTCAATGCTTGATGTTTGGCAGATAGCCAATAAATATGCAAATATGAGTTTACGTTCCTCTTTTCTGAACATTTTTTACAGGAACTTACGGGAAAGAGAACGTTTATCACATGAAAGACTGGTATAGTGCTTTAGACTATAGAAGTCATCAATAAATATGTACAGAATGCACAAATAAATGGAAGTTATAGCATTGGAAGTAGTAGGGAGAATCGCTGAGCCATCGTTTACTGCAGTGGCTCTCAAACTTGGACATCATCTGTGTCCCCATCACTTCATGCCATGCCTGGCACATATGAAGTGCTCAACAAATATTTTTAGAAATTAGTCATTTTATTAAAATTTCCTGAGGTGCTTGTTTGTTGCAGATTGCCAGCATCTACCTCAGATTTACTAAATATGAAACATTGAAGGAGGGGCTGGGGCAAAGAGAAATGTCATGTTAAACAAATGTTATGTGCTTTACTCTTGAACCCTGAAGTTCTAGAGTCACTAATTTAAGTCACTTTCCAAGTGCCTTGGACAAGGTTATAGAACAAATGATGGTTTTTTATCTTGTTTAATCTTTCACAAAATTGATGCTATTATTTAAAGGCCCAAGGTACATGTGTGTGTGTGTGTGTGTGTGTGTGTGTGTGTGTGTGTGTGTGTGTGTGTAAGCAAATCTCAGCTGTTCATACTGTTGTTCTGGAACATGCTAATGTTTTTCCTTAAAGAAGTTATGTATATTTATTCACTCATTCAATTAATATAAGTAGCTGCTACATGCCAGCTACTTTGCTAGGAATACAATGATGAGGAAGACAAGCTTAGTCCTTGCCCACATGGAACTATGGTGTAGTGTGGGGGGTTATTCATCAAACAGATAATTACTCAGATTGCTATATATTTTTATGGTATCAAGTGCTATGAAGGGAAGCCATGCAAGCCCTGGGATTTGTAGACAGAAGACTTAACTTGAAGTGGAGATGATCAGGTAAACTATTTCCAAGGATATGTCAATTACTTTGATACCTGTGGAATGAGTAGGAGTTAGCCATAGGAAGAAAGGGAGAGATGTGTTCTAGCTAGAGGATTAGCAAGTGCAAAGGTCCTGGAACAGGAAGGATTTTGGAATTTTCAAGAAAGTTAAAGAAGGCCAATGTGACTTAAGTAAAGTCCTCCAGAAAGAGATCCACAGGAGGTGTGGATGATGAAAAGTGGGTGGGTACCAGATTACACAGGAACCTGTAGACCTTTTCACGTGAAGGGTTTATGACCATGCCTCTCTTCTCACCATGACTCACTGGAAACATCCCCAAAACACTAAGCCAGTGATTTGAAAGCTGAGGTCTAATTCTCTCTCCTAAAAGATTCACCCCTCTTAGTGCTCTGTGGACCCACTAACCCTCTACATGAAGGAGATGAGAGCAGATCAGGTTATCTCAAACCACCAGAACATTTGGTCTATATTCCACAGATCCTCTGCAAACAAAATAATTAACTGCAACAATGTTCTAATGCAGTTTTATACATATATCAATTTTCTGAATTGATATGTATATAATTGAATCAATTATACATTGATAATTGTATCAATTATCCAATGCAAATTTTGGATAGACATGACTTAGAACAGGACAGAAAATCTTCTTGTTATCTTGGTAAATAGTATGTATTGTGCACCCTTAGTACAATTTCTTCCTTGGAGAGTTTTCTCTCGTTAACATAATACAGCATATTGTAGTTTAAGTATGTTAATTTTTGAGTATGGTCCAAATGAATAAAATATTCATGTCCAGGGTTAACACAATCAAAGACATTCACATCGTTCAGTGCTAATTGTGAAAGGCTGGAGAAGCAGACTTCTAATTAGGGGAGCCCTGGTCATACGTTTGCTGCAGCCTGTCCATCATCTATCACAGGCCAGCAGTATGGGCCATACTTTCATTTATCACAGGCAATTATAGACAAGGTAGGATCACCTCTTTTTAAAAGTTTCCTTTGTGACTATTTGCTGCCAGTTCTAGTTGAAAGGCTGGTTGCAGCTCAGCTTGCAAAGTCAGGACATCTTATCTGTGGTGCATTTGCATCCTCACTTGAGAGATTTCTCTTGATCCTTGTTTTCTACCCTCAGACACCCAAGTGCCCCTATGCTATCCCTTGCCTACCTTTTCCAACCACAGTATTGCCCATGCCCTAAATCTCATTGAAATTTAGTTGCTTTGTATCTTATTTGTTCCAGATTCTTTTACCTCTTTCCTAATGAGATAGCCGTGATGTGAACGATGGAGTCTTGGAAACAGCATCAGAGGCTCTGGGTGCAACTCTAGCACCAGCCTTTAACTCTTGGAACCTGACATTTTCTTATTCGTGAATTAGGGTCATAAAAATATCTACGTCACAGCATTTTGTGGGACTTACGTACATGTAAAAGTATTTTGCAAGATGCAAAGTTCTGTGTAGATATTTGATATCTCCAGAACCCTGAGCCAGCCATTTGAAGGCTGAGGTCTAACTGTCTGCCCGAAATGATTCATCCCTCTTAACTGACTGTATGTTGGTATGGATTAAACCAGTCTTTACTGATTAATTAATTAACTAATAGATAATTCCCTCATGTATTATTAAGATTTGTAGTTGTCTTTCTCAAAGAGTAACCAAAATACAATTGCTTCAGAATCACCTAGGTACTGGATGAGATGCAAATTCCAGTCCTACTACATATAAATTTCTAGGGGTTGGGCCTGATGATCTGAATTTTAACAGATACTTCATTAAGATACTTTGTATCTATTGATGCTGCACACCAACATTTGAGAACTGTTGCCTTTCGTGTTGGTTTTTCAGGCACAGCAGCACTTGTTGGCTGGTATTAGTAGGGAAAGGTGGGCTTTAGTATTAGAGAGGTCCTGCAATGGAGACTTGTTGATGTGGATGGTCTGGGTTTGTGCTAATTCTGTGATGTGGTTTTTTTTTTTTTAAATTTTTATTTATTTATTTTTATTTATTTATGGCTGTGTTGGGTCTTTGTTTCTGTGTGAGGGCTTTCTCCAGTTGCGGCAAGCGGGGGCCACTCTTCATCACGGTGCGCGGGCCTCTCACTATCGCGGCCTCTCCCGTTGCGGAGCACGGGCTCCAGAAGCGCAGGCTCAGCAGTCGTGGCTCACGGGCCTAGTTGCTCCGCGGCACATGGGATCCTCCCAGACCAGGGCTCGAACCCGTGTCCCCTGCATTGGCAGGCAGATTCTCAACCACTGCGCCACCAGGGAAGCCCTGTGATGTGGTTTTAAAGGGTGACTAAAGCAGATGATGCTGAGTGTTCTTCTCTTAAGAGGGTATTCTGCTTCAAAGATGATAGTAGGACCTGTGCTGAAAGTGTGATATTTCTACAGAGCCGTAGGTCAACTTCAGTATTTTTCAGCTTCTTAGAGACATATCTCGGAGGAAAGGAAGGAGTCCAGGGTTAAAGGGGCAGTTCCTAGAATACCAGGAACTATAATATGCTGTATTATTCTTCTATCTGTTGCTCCACCATTATCAACATATGGCTTCCACTGCATGGCCCAAGATGGTTGTTTGAGCCCCAGCCATCAGTTTGGGTTTTTTCTAGAAAAAAAGAAGGTAATGAAATATATGTGCCAGTGGCACTTGCTAAAATTGAATACTACCTCCCTTTATATCACATTGCCTAAAACTTATTCATATGAATATACTTATCTACAAGGGAGGCTGGGAAATGTAGACTTTATTACAAACAGCCATGTGCCCTGCAAAGGAAGAATGGGGGATGGACACTGAGGAACAGTCAGCAATGACTGTCATAGCATCCGTGATCTCAGGCTGTCTCTATTATCACAAAGAAAATATACCGAATCAAATCACTGATCTAATAGGATAGTTTATTTTGATAACTTACATAGAAGTAAGGGAGGAATCACAATCCCTGGATCCTGGGCTCAGCCCTAAATTTGGGACCCTGGAGATGGGGGTGTGGTTGGAGAATCGGAAGATGGTTCAAAATTGAAGGCAGCTTCTATAATCGCTAGTGGCAAATTTCATCCCCCCTGGGCCATTTTGTTGATTCATATTCTCTAATTTTTGTTTTATGTTATAGTATGACCATTTACTTTTAGTCTTTGTGGTCTCACAACTTACATTTGTGGGATTTCTCTCTGTGATTCTTTTCTACTCTTAAACATACTAATACTAATAAATTAATGTTATTGCACCTCATAGTTACACTACAGTGAGAGAATCCAGTTGTCTCAACTAATTATTGTTGGTGTCCCTTTTAGAGAGTTGGTTTTTTGTTTGTTTTTACCATGTCATTCTATCCATTCCTGACCAGATTGTAGATTGGCTGTGTAAAAGTCATTATGGTCCAAATTACCTGTGAAGAGAGAGGCAGGATCTTATATTTAAACCTATGCTTTCCAAATCTGACTACACATCAAAATTACTTGTTAAATTAATACTTAATTGTATACTTTGGGTGCACAACCAGATTTGGGAACTGTGATATTGTTATTGATATTTACAGGACCATTTAAGGCCACCTCCTTCATCAAGAAACTTCGGGTAAGGACCTTCTTCCTGGGTCCTTACGTGTGGTATCATTTTTAATGGCTTAGGATCTTTGTATGATTGACTGTACTGGTTTCCTGACTTATCTCTCACCACTGATCACCTGAAACGTTTTGTAATTCCTTGATGTCTTTTTTAGTTCACCAACCATCTTTCTGTCTATTTGCCTAATACAACTCATTCATCAAGACACTGTTCAAGCATAACCATCTCTTGTAGTTCTTCTTAGAGACGTGGGTTCAGTGACCCCTTATGTTTTCCTGGGGTATTTTATGTCAGAGTTTTAGCATAGTTCTTGCAACACTCTACCATGATTATTTGCTGTATATATATATATATATATATATATATATATATATATATATATATATATATATATATCTCCCCCAGTTCATTATGGACAACTTGAAGGCAGGTCATTTAAGTGGTCTTTAAATAGGAACACATTAGTATGTATATGTTTATGCATAGAACTAAATTATCTCTTAGTGGATATAGTATCCTAGGTGTCAGACCAATAACTCAACTTTTCAATATGTCTTGTCTAAGACTTATTACTTTACCCCAGTACTATTGTCACACCCACCAGAAATAATCAAAACTCTTAATCTACCTCCCATTTCTTTGTCTGTTATTCATTTCTTCCCTCTCAGTGTCTAGTAAAAAACCTGGGGTGTAGGAAGGTCTGAACAAATATTTGCTGAATGGATGGGTAAGAATATATGATTTTCAAATGCCTAACAAAATCTTAAAGCAGTGTTTAAAGTACACGTTATACAAGTCTGTAAAAATAAATCTATTTTAATTCACTCTCTACTCCCTTAAGCTGATATCTTTTGATGCCTTTCAGAGAAAATTTGATGCATTTCTCTGTTGGGTTATAGAATAAGAAGCTTTTAAAAAAGATATCAAAGGGAAAGGGATTGTGAGGATGGAACAAATGTGTCAAATCATGCACTGTGATTGGAATAGTGATGTATGGAGATCAACCTGGCATACCTCATTCCAGAAAAACTGGTTGGCGACTTTACTGAAATACACTTTTCTTGGCCAACAAAGAGGTTTAGACCTTCAGCCATTGCAATTGCCGACTGTAACCATGTGGGCTGGGGTGGTGTCTGGGAAACTTTCTAGAAAGTTTTAAAGGGTTTTTAACCAGAGAATCACCTGTCATGTTTAGTCTAGAGTGATTAGGGTAATATATGACTACAGTCAACCAGTTTCTTGGATATTTCCATTCTGATTTTTGTTAGGCACCTACATTCATCAAGTACAAAGTAGAAATCAATTTCCATCTCTTTTCCAAAATTACCCTGTGTTTAAAAATTTTTTTTGAATGATCTAAACAATGATTTAGTCTCCCACAATTTATGTCTCATCTTACTTTCTGCCTTGACTTCCCTATCACTATCCAGCAGCCTTTTAAACAGACACTAAATTCTACTGATTCTCCTTTGAAAATCTGTATTTCAAACATCAGTCTCTAAACCTGCTGCCACTGATTTAGTTCAGATGCTGCTTATTTCACATCACTAGTCTCCTAACTGAATCCTCTGTCTCAAATCTCCCCCATTCTAGTCTTTCCTGCCTCCACCTGCCCTCAGAAGTGCCTCCCTAAAGTATCGTGATGATTATATTATCCACCTGCCTAAAAACACGTTGTACCACTGACGACTAGATGTCGTCTAGTTTTCTACAGGGGGAAAAAAATCCTCTCATCAGTCAATAAAGACATTTAGCCCCAGCAGGCTGTTTTGCATATGGTCATAAAATCTTTATATACTTGCGGAAAAACAACAGATTAGCCTAATGCTACTATAAAATAATACAATATGGACACAGAGAATTTATAGGAAATGAAGCAATTCTCTATAGAATTGAATGCTGTTGGATTGTTAATTTTAAAACAAGTATTATTTCATGAAGCTCTGTTGTACTGGCCATTTTCCTTCCCCACAAAAGAATACAGTTAAAGAAGAACCACAGCATTTTGATACACTAGGGTGATTTCTATTGCTTCCCTAGGAACTTTGTCAGGACCATGGAAAGTCCATTCTAGTGGTCTGTACAATACATGTTCAGACCTTGAATAGGGAAATGGGAAGATTAGTCAGTCTGTGAGGAACAGCATGCTGTAGGTGGAAAAGAAAATGAACAATAAATTGAAATCATGAAAAGTTAAGCTATAGAATTGGTGGAAACTTAAGACTAGAGAAATAACTCCAGTACATGGTGAGCACAATAATTAGGTACTTGACTGTAGGAATAAAACTGATGATCAAATTAAAATGGATCTCAGTGAACATTTAAACACATTTATTTATTTATTTAAATAATAAAAGTCAATCATGAACAGAGAAAGGACACAAAGTCTGTAATTCAGACAATAGAACTGTACTAATGTTGATGTCTTAGTTTTGATAAATATATCATAGTTATATACATTCAGAGCATAAGGGGAAGCTGTGTGAGGGGTGGTGTGAATGCTCTATACTGTTTTTGCAATTCATCTGTTAAGTCTAAACTTATTTCAAAATAAAAAGTTAGAAAGTAAATAAATCTTGAAAAAGCACCCATGACATCTTCGTCTTCTCTGAGTACCATCTTGAGGTTACCAGTGTGTTCTGGCCTGGAGTACTACCTGTATTTATTGTCCCACTTCCTTCTTTTTTCCCTTGAAACATTTAATTAATTCCAAAATAATAGGCCACAAAGTTGAGAGAAGAGTAATTTTTTTTGCTGTATATGTTTTATTTTTTTAGAGTTAAAAAAGTCTAAGGGAGGATGCCATAATACCAGTTTCTTGAAAGTTCAATGTGATATTATGCACATTTCTTTTCTAAAGAGAATGGTATAGGCTTCCAACCTAAGAGAGAACACAGCACATTGGAACACAAAATTTTCAATCAAGTGACCTATATTGTGTGACTAGGGACACGTCTCATCATTATAACTTAAAAAGGTTGGAAAATCATATAAAACCATTTACTCTAGTGGTTTCTAAAAGCTGATGTAAGAACTGGTGCTGGTCTCTGACCAATAAATCTCTGACCAAAGATTTATTGGTCAGCAGAGACATTATCTTCTCTATTAGATGTTTGCTTTTTATTTGATTGATTTTTCTTCTAAGTATCCTTTCTTCAACTTTCTTTCCTATTATTCTGTTGTTTACTTAATAGCTTCCTAATATTTAGGATTAATTTTTTTTTTCCTAATGCATGCCAGACTATAAAATGTTCCTCTCAATAACATTTAGCTGTATCCCACAGGTTTAATAGGTATGCTTTATTAATCATTAAGTCCTAAATACTCTCATTATTATTGTTTTTATTTTTTCCTTGACCAATGAATTATTTATGCCAGTATTTCTGAAATTCCAAACATTTTTCTAGTTAGTTATTTCTACGTATTAGTGTAATTGTACTGTGGAGAGAAATCTTTGTAGTCTATATTGTACCAAGCTTTCAAAATTTATTGAGACTTATTTTGTGGCCCAGTAGGTTGGCAAATACCATAAATGCACACATGTGCTTGAAAACAATGTGTTTGTACAGTTACTGGGTGCAGAATTTATAAAATCCATTATAGCAAATGTGATTATCATGTTCTTTAAATTTGATCACATGATTTTTTTTTTTTTAACCAGCTTGATCTTTCAATTACTGAGAGAGGGATAAGAGAATCTCCAAATTGACAACAAATTTGATTATTTTTCATTTTAGTTCTCTGAGACTATATGTGTATAATTCATGGGCATTCTTGTATATATATGAATATGCATATATGCATATATGTATGTGATTAGATTCATACAAGTTATAATTTTATATCTTTCTGGACAATTATATATACTAACCGTTTTTAGTTTTAGTAATGCTTTTTGCCTTAAAAATCTATTTGATTGATCATACAACTATACAAGTTTGTTTTTTGATATAAAAATGCATATGAATCAGTTTAATTATAATACCAATAGATAAATACTAGCATTTCATGTAATATGGCTAGGAGTTTTTCAATCAACCAACAATGAAATCATTCAACAAACATTGTGTCACCTGAGCACTTAGTATGTGTGTAGAATATACAAATTTTATCACATCACTATTTTTTTTTTAAATTTTTTAATTTAATTTATTTTTTTATACAGCAGGTTCCTATTAGGCATCCATTTTATACACATCGGTGTATACATGTCAATCCCAATCGCCCAATTCAGCACACCACCACCACCACCACCCTCCCCCCCGCGCCTTTCCCCTCATGGTGTCCATACGTTTGTTCTCTACATCTGTGTCTCAGTTTCTGCCCTGCAAACCAGTTCATCTGTACCATTTTTTAGGTTCCACATATATGCGTTAATATACGATATTTGTTTTTCTCTTTCTGACTTACTTCACTCAGTATGACAGTCTCTAGATCCATCCACATCTCTACAAATGACCCAATTTTGTTCCTTTTTATGGCTGAGTAATATTCCATTGTATATATGTACCACATCTTCTCTAGTCATTCGTCTGTCGATGGGCATTTAGGTTGCTTCCATGACCTGGCTATTGTAAATAGTGCTGCAATGAACATTGGGGTGCATGTGTCTTTTTGAATTATGGTTTTCTCAGGGTATATGCCCAGTAGTGGGATTGCTGGATCATATGGTAATTCTATTTTTAGCTTTTTAAGGATCCTCCATACTGTTCTCCATAGTGGCTGTATCAGTTTACATTCCCACCAACAGTGTAAGAGGGTTCCCTTTTCTCCACACCCTCTCCAGCATTTGTTGTTTGTAGATTTTCTGATGATGCCTATTTTAACTGGTGTGAGGTGATACCTCATTGTAGTTTTGATTTGCATGTCTCTAATAATTAGTGATATTGAACAGCTTTTCATGTGCTTCTTGGCCATCTCTATGTCTTCTTTGGAGAAGTGTCTGTTTAGGTCTTCTGCCCATTTTTGGATTCGGTTGTTTGCTTTTTAAATATTGAGCTGCATGAGCTGTTTATGTATTTTGGAGATTAATCCTTTGCCCATTGATTCGTTTGCAAATATTTTCTCCCATTTTGAGGGTTGTCTTTTCATCTTGTTTATGGTTTCCTTTGCAGTGCAAAAGCTTTGAAGTTTCATTAGGTCCCATTTGTTTATTTTTGTTTTTATTTCCATTACTCTAGGAGGTGGATCAAAAAAGATCTTGCTGTGATTTATGTCAAAGAGTGTTCTTCCTATGTTTTCCTCTAAGAGTTTTATAGTGTCCGGTCTTACATTTAGGTCTCTAATCCATTTTGAGTTTATTTTTGTGTATGGTGTTAGGGAGTATTCTAATTTCATTCTTTTACATGTAGCTGTCCAGTTTTCCCAGCACCACTTATTGAAGAGACTGTCTTTTCCCTACTGTATATCCTTGGTTCCTTTGTCATAGATTAGTTGACCATAGGTGTATGGGTTTACCTCTGGGCTTTCTGTCTTGTTCCATTGATCTATGTTTCTGTTTTTGTGGCAGTACCATATTGTCTTGATTACTGTAGCTATGTAGTATAGTCTGAAGTCAGGAGTCTGATTCCTCCAGCTGCGTTTTTTTCCCTAAAGACTGCTATGGCTATTTGGGGTCTTTTGTGTCTCCATACAAATTTTAACATTTTTTGTTCTAGTTCTGTAAAAAGTGCCATTGGTAATTTGATAGGGATTGCATTGAATCTGTAGATTGCTTTGGGTAGTATAGTCATTTTCACAATATTGATTCTTCCAATCCAGGAACATGGTATATCTCTCCATCTGTTGGTATCATCTTTAATTTCTTTCATCAGTGTCTTAGAGTTTTCTGCATACAGGTCTTTTGTCTCCCTAGGTAGGTTTATTCCTAGGTATTTTATTCTTTTTGTTGCAGTGGTAAATGGGAGTGTTTCCTTAATTTCTATTTCAGATTTTTCATCATTAGTGTATAAGAATGCAAGAGATTTCTGTGCATTAATTTTGTATCCTGCAACTTTACCAAATTCATTGACTAGCTCTAGTAGTTTCCTGGTGGCATCTTTAGGATTCTCTATGTAAAGTATCATGTCATCTGCAAAAAGTGACAGTTTTACTTCTTCTTTTCCAATTTGTATTCCTTTTATTTCTTTTTCTTCTCTGATTGCTGTGGCTAGGACTTCCAAAACTATGTTGAATAATAGTGGTGAGAGTGGACATCCTTGTCTTGTTCCTGATGTTAGAGGAAATGCTTTCAGTTTTTCACCATTGAGAATGATGTTTGCTGTGGGTTTGTCATCTATGGCCTTTATTATGTTGAGGTAGGCTTCCTCTATGGCCACTTTCTGGAGAGATTTTATCATAAATGGGTGTTGAATTTTGTCAAAAGCTTTTTTTGCATCTACTGAGATGATCATATGGTTTTTCTCCTTCAGTTTGTTAATATGGTGTATCACATTGATTGATTTGCGTATATTGAAGAATCCTTGCAGTCTTGGGATAAACGCCGCTTGATCATGGTGTATGAGCCTTTTAATGTGCTGCTGGTTTCTGTTTGCTAGTATTTTGTTGAGGATTTTTGCATCTATGTTCATCAGTGATATTGGCCTGTAGTTTTTTTGGTGTGTGTCGTCTTTGTCTGGTTTTGGTATCAGGGTGATGGTGGCCTCATAGAATGAGTTTGGGAGTGTTCCTCCCTCTGCTATATTTTGGAAGAGTTTGAGAAGGCTAGGTGTTAGCTCTTCTCTAAATGTTTGATAGAATACGCCTGTGAAGCCATCTGGTCCTGGACTTTTGTTTGTTGGGAGATTTTAAATCACAGTTTCAATTTCATTACTTATGATTGGTCTGCTCATATTTTCTATTTCTTTCTGGTTCAGTCTTGGAAGGTTATACCTTTCTAAGAATTTGTCCATTTCTTCCAGGTTGTCCATTTTATTAGCATAGAGTTGCTTGTAGTAGTCTCTTAGGATGCGTTGTATTTCTGTGGTGTCTGTTGTAACTTTTCATTTTTCATTTCTAATTTTCTTCATTTGAGTCCTCTCCCTCTTTTTCTTGATGAGTATGGCTAATGGTTTATCAATTTTGTTTATCTTCTCAATGAACCAGCTTTTAGTTTTATTGATCTTTGCTATTGTTTTCTTTGTTTCTATCTCATTTATTTCTGCTCTGATCTTTATGATTTCTTTCCTTCTGCTAACTTTGGGTTTTGTTTGTTCTTCTTTCTCTAGTTCCTTTAGGTGTAAGGTTAGATTGTTTATTTGATATTTTTCTTGTTTCTTGAGGTAGGCTTGTATAGCTATAAACTTCCATCTTAGAACTGCTTTCGTATAGCTATAAACTTCCCTCTTAGAACTGCTTTTGCTGCATCCCATAGGTTTTGGATCATTGTGTTTTCATTGTCTTTTGTCTCTAGGTATTTTTTGATTTCCCCTTTGATTTCTTCAGTGATCTCTTGGTTATTTAGTAACGTATTGTTTAGCCTCCATGTGTTTGCATTTTTTAACGTTTTTTTTCTCTGCAATTCATTTATAATCTTATAGCGTTGTGGTCAGAAAAGATGCTTGATATGATTTCAATTTTCTTAAATTTACTGAGGATTGATTTGTGACCCAAGATGTGATCTATCCTGGAGAATGTTCCGTGCACACTTGAGAAGAAAGTGTAATCTGCTGTTTTTGGATGGAATGTCATATGAATATCAATTAAATCTGTTTGGTCTGTTGTATCATTTAAAGCTTCTGTTTCCTTATTTATTTTCACTTTGGATGACCTGTCCATTCGTGTAAGTGAGGTGTTAAGGTGCCCCACTATTATTGTGTTACTGTCCATTTCCTCTTTTATAGCTGTTAGCAGTTGCCTTATGTATTAAGGTGCTTCTATCTTGGGTGCATATATATTTATAATTGTTATATCTTCTTCTTGGATTGATTCCTTGATTATTATGTAGTGTCCTTCCTTGTCTCTTGTAACATTCTTTATTTTAAAGTCTAATTTTTCTGATATGAGTATTGCTTCTCCAGCTTTCTTTTGATTTCCATTTGCATGGAATATCTTTTCCCATCCCCTCACTTTCAGTCTGTATGTGTCCCTAGGTCTGAAGTGGGTCTCTTGTAGCCAGCATATATATGGGTCTTGTTTTTGTATTCATTCAGCAAGTCTGTGTCTTTTGGTTGGAGCATTTAATCCATTCACGTTTAAGGTAGTTATCGATATGTATGTTCCTATGACCATTTTCTTAATTGTTTTGGGTTTGTTTTTGTAGGTCCTTTTCTTCTCTTGTGTTTCCCACTTAGAGCAGTTCCTTTAGCATTTGTTGTAGAGCTGGTTAGGTGGTGCTGAATTCTCTTAGCTTTTGCTTGTCTGTAAAGCTTTTGATTTCTCCATGGAATCTGAATGAGATCCTTGCCAGGTAGAGTAATCTTGGTTGTAGGTTCTTCCCTTTAGTATATCATGCCACTCCCTTCTGGTTTGTAGAGTTTCTGGTTTGAAATCAGCTGTTAACCTTATGGGAGTTCCCTTGTATGTTATTTGTCATTTTTCCCTTGCTGCTTTCAATAATTTTTCTTTGTCTTTAATTTTTGCCAATTTGATTACTATGTGTCTCGGCGTGTTTCTCCTTGGGTTTATCCTGTATGCAACTCTCTGCACTTCCTGCACTTGGGTGGCTATCTCCTTTCCCATGTTAGGGAAGTTTTCAACTATAATCTCTTCAAATATTTTCTCGGGTCCTTTCTCTCTCTCTTCTCCTTCTGGGGCCCCTATAATGCGAATGTTGTTGCATTTAATGTTGTCCCAGAGGTCTCTTAGGCTGTCTTCATTTCTTTTCATTCTTTTTTCTTTATTCTGTTCCACAGCAGTGAATTCCACCATTCTGTCTTCCAGGTCACTTATCCGTTCTTCTGCCTCAGTTATTCTGCTATTGATTCCTTGTAGTGTAGTTTTCATTTCAGTTATTGTATTGTTCATCTCTGTGTGTTTGTTTTTTAATTCTTCTAGGTCTTTGGTAAACATTTCTTGCATCTTCTCGATCTTTGCCTCCATTCTTTTTCCGAGGTCCTGGATCATCTTCACTATCATTATTCTGAATTCTTTTTCTGGAAGGTTGCCTATCTGCACTTCATTTAGTTGTTTTTCTGGGGTTTTATCTTTTTCCTTCATCTGGTACATAGCCCTCTGCCTTTTCATCTTGTCTATCTTTCTGTGAATGTGGTTTTTGTTCCACAGGCTGCAGGATTGTAGTTCTTGCTTCTGCTGTCTGCCCTCTGGTGGATGAGGCTATCTAAGAGGTTTGTGCAAGTTTCCTCCATATCACTGTTAAGTTAAGATACCATAGAAGATTAACACACAGGAGATTTTCTTGGTAAAACATCTTCCCACCCACGATAGTGCATTGAGAAATAATAAACTTATCGTTACATTTTAGCTATAAGAATTCTAACAAGATAACATCTACTATTTTTTTTTCTTTACCTGTCAATTGTCTGTTGTATCACTTGTTCTATTATTAAGCTTATGTGTGTATATTCTACTATTGTATGAGGTATAAATTAAGTCAGATGAGAAAAGTATTGATATAATACCTATTTTTTACTCTACCACTCACATGAATGAATGAAACAGATAAGGTAAAAATCTATCAAAATCAAAGACTGGCATACCTTATATTTTGCTTAAGTGGGTATTATTCTGAAAAATATTTACTGTCTCCTAATGAAACATTCATAGACAAGTTAATATACTTTAGTATGATTTTAAATGTTTCAAAGCATATATCAGTGTCTTCATGGTTATATCACAAAATAGATCATGTTCCTCTTATGTCCAGACAATAGCTTTACATTTAAAGATAAACCTTTATAGGGCTTTCAATTCCAATTATGTGTGTAAATGGTGCCAACACAAACAACTAAAAGCTATAATGGGTAGATAAAGCCTAAATCCTAGGGCAGAGTCAAAAAGCACAAAAACTTGACCTACTTTCTATTCCCCTCCAACCATATCACAAATTTTGTTTTGTTTATATTTTCCTGGCATCTCTTTTCCATCTTTTTCCTTATTATGTCTATCTTCTTATGTTTTGTGTCACTTGTAAGCAACAGAGTTGGATTTCTTTTCCCCTAGTCTAGCTGTCTGTCTTTTGTCTGGATACTGAGTCAATTTACATTTGTTGCAGTTTCTTAAACATATGGATTTATTTGTACCATCAAATTCTGTACCCTCCATTTGTCCTGTTTTGTGAATGTATTTTTCTTTTTTCTCTCGTTTGTTTCTTTCAACTGTTTTATTTTGTTTTGCATTGATTTTCAATTGTTATCATTCTGTATTTTCATACCTATGGGTTTTGATATTGTGATCAATTTTTTAAATTATCACCTTAGGAATTTTAAATTATGTGCATATCAACTGTGAAGCAGTTTAATATCTTTACTATCCATCTAAATAATAAAAGACCTTATAGTATTTTAACTCAGACCAGCCAATTATGACAGTTATAACCATGTATTTTAGTTCTACCATTATTTTTTATAAGTCCACAATACTCACATATTTGTTTTATATGGTTATGGTTTGTTAGTTTTACTTACATTTATACAAGGTTATTTACTGTTTATTTCTTCATTGAAATCTCAGATATTTCATATAGCATCACTTCCTTTCTACCTGAAGTTCACTGTTAATGAATTGACTGATTCAAAAATATCACTGAATGCTTATTACATCCCCCCAAATATAGCTGTCATAATTGCAGCAGCTGAAAAATATAGATAAAAATCTTTGTCCATTCTTTAGAATTTTTTTTAGTGATAATCTCTTTGTGACAAAGCAGATATTATTGCCTAAAAGTGTTTTATTTTTCTCACCCTTATTTTTCAAAGATATTTTTGCAGGGTCTGCAATCCTAGCTCCACTTTGGTTTTCTTTCAGCCTATTATTGAAAGTATCATTGCATTTTCCCTTGGTTTTGATTGTTTCTGAAAAGTCAGCTATTTATATAATTATTATACCTCTAAGATACTGGCTTTAATCTCTAGACATTCTTAAAATCTTCTGATTATCCTTGGTAATCTGCAGCTTCACCATAATGTGTTTGTATGTATGTTTTCTGTTTGGAATTTGTTAGACATTCTGTGGATTGTTGTTTTTCATTAGCTATAAAAAAATTGCCAGTGATTATTTAATATCGTATTTATCCCATATTATATCTTTCATATTTAACAGTTTTTCTATTCTGTACTGATTATGGAATATACCTTTACACTTTTCATTTTTACTACTTCTTTCAGCAGTACTCTGTGTGTGTGTGTGTGTGTGTGTGTGTGTAGTGTGTGTGTGTATATATAGAGAGAGAGAGGGAGAGAGATTATTTTAGGAAGTTCCATTTGCTACCTTTCTAAATATGCATATTTATTTTATAAGCATATGTGTGTGTATATATGTTATATATCTATGTATAGATATATATATTTTATATATATATATATAGAGAGAGAGAGAGAGAGAAAGGGATAGAGAGAGTTCCGTTGGAATCCCCACAGAAGTAGATGCAAGACTTTGTCACCTGTCTCATAATCCTTGCTATGATCCGAATGTTTGTGTCTCCAAAATTCATATGTTGAAATCCTTTCCCACAAGGTGATGTATTAGGAGGTGGGTCCTTTGGAGGGTGACTAGGTCATGAGTGCGCAGCCCTTGTAAATGGGATTAGAGCCTTTATGAAAGAGATCCAGGAGAGCTCACTAACCCCTCTACCACGTGAGGGCACAGTGACAAATCGTGGACTATTAACCAGCAAGAGAGCCCTCACTGGAATGTCACTGTGTTGGTGTCTTGACTTCAGACTCTCCAGTCTCCCCAACTGTGAGAAATCAATTTGTTTTCCATAAGCTTCCCAGTCTGTAGTATTTTATTAGAGCAGCCAAAATGGACTAAGACACTCCCCTTGAGGTTGTGACTCTCAGGCTCAAATTAAATGGAGTTGGCACATTTCCTCCAAATGTAACCCAATTTAAGAGTTTTATTTTTTATGTGCTGGTTCTTTTTTTCATGTAGCCTTTGTCCTGTTTACATTTCTGCCAGTTTATGGATACATTTTAATACCTATTTTTTTATAATTTACCCAGTTGTTAATGTCCCTTTGTATATTTAAGATACCTATCCAAATAAAGGATTAAAGACATGGAAGAATTTTCCCAGCTTACCTGTAAGTTTCCTCATCCTTCACTTTCTCAAGCCATTGAATCTATTTTATATGCAGCTATAGCTCCAACTGAAGAAAAGTTTCTGTCTACATGTCATTTTTTTCTGCCAGTATGAGAAGGAATATCAAATGAGACATAGAAGAGGGAGAATTTTCCCTGTAATTAATCAATAAACAAAATATAAACCAATTTGCATTCCAGAAAAATTGATTCATCTTTCTCAGGTAGCTGAACTATGCAATTCTCCTCTCTTTTAATTACTAAGAGATGTCAACTTACAATGCAAAATATCTAGTCTGTTCTATGAAATGGAGCCCAATTGAAAATGCTTCCTCTGTTCACAAGGATCCAATATAAATAAAGGCTTTATTTTTTAATTATCTACCTTAACACTGTGCTTCCTCAACCCCGAATTACCCCTCGTCAGCCATGTCCCTCAGTTAACATCCATCACATCCATCATTAAAGTTTCCCAAAGTACAACAGTCTTATCTTACCTCCTGGGCAAGTGTCACTCAAGACCAATAGTTGTGTGTGTCTGTGTGTGTGTGTGTGTGTGTGTGTGTGTGTGTGTGTGTGAATCTCTAAATGATGAACCATGGAGCATTGTGTGGTGACTAGTTTTACCTTGCACTTCACTGTTGGAAGGAAGGAAACCCAGCTGGTTTTAGACAGCAAGACTAAGGAGAGAACTAAGTTTCATACTGAGTATAATTAGGAGGACATAGATCTTATTTAATTATTTCGATGAGTATTCAAACTCCTGCTCAGCATTTATTTTGCCTTTTGAATTCTTTATTTATTAAGCTTAGTTTTATATCTCTACTTGTATGTACCCAGGCCAGGGACTCTGAGGCAGGAACGTCAGGAAACAATTCCAAAAGAAAGTGATCATGCATCTTATTAATTTTTGAGATAGACTTGAACATCGAAAGCTATGAACAATGGCCTTATGTGGACTTAAGTCTAATGAAAGGACCTGTAACCACTCATCAATAATGTAGCTATTTTATTTATTTTAACCTTTTTCTGTATGATTTATACAAAATGCTTATCTTATGCCCAATGTTAAAGCATTTCTGAGGAAATCAAAGGCAATCAATCCTCTTCAACTGCTAACTTCCTGGTAATTACCAGTACCACTGGACACTATTATGTTGGCTTAAGAAATTGTAACTCTGAATTTTACTTCTACCACTCACTCTGTGATTGTACTCACAGTACATGGGAATACAGAGCTCTACAGGAAGGATTGGTAACCATGGTGATGGGAGGGTACTTTCTGCAGTAACTCCACTGTACAAAATAATTTATGCATGGATGTAAAATCACAGATGTTTTGAACCATATGCAGGCTATATTTAACTACAGTGCAAGTGACAAGTTACTTGGGAGTTACTAATCCAAAAGAGGTGAGCCCCAGTCAGATAATAATTCTTTCTTCTCCTCATTGTTCTAGTAGAAACCTCCTAGGTACAGGGTCCCACCACTTTGGGGAATGCAGTTCAAGTGTATGCGTTAATGCGTGTGTGCGAGTGTGTGTGTGTGTATATACAAGACAGTGAGGTATACAGAAGGAAATGTACAGAAAGGAATGCACTGAAAAAATAAGGAAAAGAAAGCAAGGGCAATATGATAAAAAACAATCTTCCTGTTAACCTTCTTTCTTATATTATCTCTATTCCTAAGAGTCTTGGTGTACAGAAATACTGACTTTTAGGAGTATAACTGATTTTTTTACTTTAATTTAGGAAAATAAATATTTCTAATTTAATTTTTAAGCTAGAAATTAGTGCCTTGGTTATTGGGAATAGCTCTTAGGCTAGTTGTGTTTGCAACTCAGTGAAATCATTTATCTTCATAATAACAATTTAAAAGGTTAAATTGTATTTAGTATAACTTGAAATCCAAGGAAATGTTTAATACATGTTTGAAATATTTGTATCTAAATTTTCTGTTCTTTTTTGGTCTGAGGTCTTAAAGGGATAAATCCTTAGTTACCCCCAAACTTGCGCTTAGTTACCCCACATGCACTTTTATCAGAGCTGGCTCCACAAGTTACATAGTCTTAAGAAACAAATAGTTCTGTAAATTCTGCTCTTCACCTGTAAAAATAAATGCTGCTTTTAGGACAGGTTTTCTAAAAGAGAAGGCCTTAGAAATCACAAAATTAATGCAATACTTTGTGGAATAGAGCTATTTTCAGTACCACTGGCCTTTTAGTCTTCAGAGGCCAAAGAAAGGAAAGTGAAATGAAAGAAAACAATTTGCATTGAAAAACTTCTCATTCCTCAGGGCACTTTGGGCCCAGGATTGCCTCTTTCTTCATTGCCCAGTTCTTTATCTCTTAGTAGAATGTGGCAACTGCCTCTTTTAGATTAAAGTCTTCCTGGACTTTTGTCCCTTACCCCACCTCTTCGCTTACTGCTTTTTGTATTGCTGCCCTACTCTCATTTTAATATAAATTGCCTACTGGTAATTAAATACCTTTCTTCAGATCCAAGGGAGATTCACCTCAGGCAATTGTTTTTCCCTCCTTGATGCCCTTCTTCTGGTGGAAGCAATAATGTGCAATTAAACATTAACAGAGAGCCTCAATATTAACCCAACTAACATTTAATAGAAGGGGTTACTCCACAGTTCAAGAGGACAGTTGCCTCTTGACATATCCAGTTTTGCCTTGACTGTGGGTAGGGTGCTCTCAGATGATGAAAAGCTGAAAAGTGCTACTATGGTAAAGCCACTGAGTGGCAGGAGAGACAACAGACCTGGACTGTAATAGATGGTGGGCTCCCAGCAGGCCACACCGGAGCATAAGACACCACAGTCGGTCAGAAATGTCAGGGCTTTCCAGATGGCTCTGACAACTGCCAATCTCAATACTGTGTGTTGGAAGAAATCACCTAACCTTTGCACTCTAAGTTGAGAAATTCTGCTTTCTGACACTTATTCCTGAGAATTCCGTTCAGTCTGTCCTTTTGAATGATGCTAGACCCTGCCATGGAAAAGAAATGGATTTGAAAATGTTGAGCAACAAGCTTACTTATCTACCTCCTCTTCATGTCCCTCTTGAGAAATATGACAAGGCGATGGCGGTGCCACCCTTGTAACTGCTAATGTAAACACAGAAGCATTCTGTCTTCACTACGGCTCAGGCTGTTTATTACATAATTGAAATATTTGGTCTTGAGAAAGATAACCTCTTGTTAGTGCTCAAGGCGACTGGAAGCTCCCTTTGTGTGTGTGTGGATGGCTTTGTATCTCTTGTTACCAGTTTAACTGTGGACCTTAGCCTAGTGCTGGACACACAACAATTGTTAATAAATATTGGTTGGAAGAATGAAAGGAAGAAAAGGAGGAGAACTTAATGGGCTATTAATTAAAGAGAACATCATTTTGCATATACTTTTCCAGAAACCCTCATGGCCCATAAATCGTGGAGGTAAGCAAAAACTTCATTCTCCTGGGTAACTGCAGATATCACATGAGCATATTTTGGACTGTGGCCCCTTAGACCAATCTGCGATTGAGAGAACAGTTCAGAATTCAGAAAATTGGAGTAGTAGATTTAACCCATTTTACTAATTGAAGTCCCACCTTTCATAATATTTTTTCATTGAAAATTAATTGCTTCTGTTCTTCCTTTTATCTCCATTATCCCTTAAGACCAGTGATATGTCTCTCTCTCTATCTATCTAAATATCTATCTATGTTTACCTATTAGAAAAATGTAAATTATAGAACCGTATAAGAAGAATATTTAAATCACTCATAATCCCACTACTTAAATGAAACAATGTTTTTATTAATTTGTTTATAATATGTGTATGACTTTTTCTGTGTATATGTATGTGGATGTTGTATACGATATACACATATTTAAATATTTTAAAATGTACAGTTAGCATTTTTTACATCGCTATTAATAATACTTTACAAATATTCGTTAGAGTATAGGTAATCTGCTCTTTTATGGATATAGTAATTTATGTTACCGTTATTGTGGGTCATTTTAAGTATACC
Organism: Balaenoptera acutorostrata; assembly: GCF_949987535.1. Classification (NCBI taxonomy): domain Eukaryota; kingdom Metazoa; phylum Chordata; class Mammalia; order Artiodactyla; family Balaenopteridae; genus Balaenoptera; species Balaenoptera acutorostrata. Next base: position 19,423,817 of record NC_080072.1, read on the forward strand.
CAATTTTGAGCCATTATCAAATTATATGATCATTATTCCTATTGGAGATAATTATTTCCCGGGGCCAGCATTTACAGTCTGGTCATTAGTTCTAGAGAATCTATTTTTGCAGAACTGAGACCTGTGTGTCACCTACTCTGGTTAACCTATCAGCCCCATGTGTAGACATTTGTGCAATCTGTAAGGCTACAAGGCATTGCACACCTGTTATTCCTTTCTTCTACCAGAAAGCCTCAATTTGTGCAGAGAAGCCAGGATGGCTAAGTGACATATTCTTAGCAAATTCACTCCCCTGTGGCCAAAGAGGAAGACCTGAAAGAAGAGTGCAATGGGTGTTTATATTATAATTCTCCTGGGAATGCAGTCCTTTTTTAGAGTACAATTTTTATTTGCTTTCTCTACAGAGTAAATTTCTTGGAGGAGAAAATTTTACACAAATAAGATGAATGCTAATCTTATTGTTAGATTTCTATGTCATCTGATATAGTTTGGAATATTACATTAAAGTAAAATTTCAGGTTATAGATTAATTCCTCAATCTGACATGCAAAAGACTTCACAGCCTGATCCAAACTTTCCTATTCAACATCATCTCTTAAAAGGTCTGTCCAAACCCCATGCTAAATTTCCTAATAGTCTTGAAATCACCTTGCTCATCTGGAGGTATTTTTATTTATTATTCTCTCTGCCTAGGATGCTTCTTCCCTCTCAAATGATAAATTCATGAGATACCACAGACATGCAGGCAAAACTAATTACTCCCTCTCCTCTGCCGTCTTAGCTATTCATTTCAAACTTGTGTAGAATTGTGTTGTATCAGTTTGACTGTCTTTCTGCCCTCCTGATCTGGGCAGTTAGGAGACACAGGCAGAAACTGTGTCATCCTAATATTTATATCATGATAGATGTATATAAAGCATGTCTCTCAAATGTTTGTTGTATGAATATGAATGGATGGGTGAAACTGAATATTGGCCATAAGATTCAGCATTGTAAGTGATTCTCCTGATGGTTTGTATACCTTAGCCTTATATCTTAGCCTTGAACTGCACTCATCTGCATTCCCAAGTACCCCGTTCTATATCTAGTCACAATAGTTCAGTCTAAAGATGGTGTGTCTATCAAATGTATATCTCCTGCATTCCCAAACAGAACCATCGCTGGTGATAGGAATTTGTGTATGTCATAATTCCTCATTTCACTGGCATTAGGATTTTTCTTATTTTATTCTATTTAATTATGAAAAGGTGCTAATATATAGAATAATAGTAGGTATAAATACCCCATCACCTCCTAGCAATTTTTGCTATTTCACTATTTTTTCTTCACTAATTGCTTTCTTGGACTACTTTAAAGTAAACTACATATATCAAACTATTTTAATCCTAAGTATTTCCATTTGAATCTCTCAAAATAAAAACATTTTCCTAAGTAATTGCAATAATATTATCCCAAAACAAAAATTAATAATAATTTCTCAGAATCATCTAATGCCCTGTCCATATTCAATTCCCTCTAGGTATCTCCACAATGTATTTTAGTGCTGGTTTGTTTGAACTAGGATCCAAAAAATGTCTACACATTGCATTTAGTTATGTCCTGTCTTCATTAATCTGGAACAGTCTTACTTTTTTCTTTTTTTCTTGAGATTAATTGTCTTCCATCTTCTAAGTTTATCTAATTATTTCTTCTTGGTATCATTTAACTTGTTCCTCTATCCCTTTAATGTCCCTTAATGGCCTGTAAGTGAAATCTATAGCATGATTATATTCAGTTAAACATGTGGGGTAAGATTTTTTTCAACCCTATTAAATAAATGTTTATTGCTTTATTTTCTTCTCCAGAATAATATGCATAAAACCAGTAGATCCTCACATCTGACATAAGATTATAAAACATGGGCTCATAATATCTCATAGTGCGATTATTCTGGTGCATCTGGTGATACTGAAGATTGCTCAAGTAAAAGATAACACAATAGAAGGGAACATGAGACTAAAACTAGCAATCCCAAACTTAGGTATATAAGCTGCTGACTCCAAGGAATCCCATTAATTAAGGAGGACCATACAGATGGTTCAGAGCAGTTCAAATCCAAAGTCTGGAAGGCTCAAGGAAGTCATCAAGATTACGTAGATAAATAAGGGATCCAGTTGATGCTATTAACATTCTGCCTTGACTACTTCAGATGAAAAATGCTGGGGTTATAAGATTGGACTACAGGCAAAAGGAGGTTAATGCCATGATATTGAATATGGCTTCTAACTGACATAGTGAGCAAAATATTGTACATGTTACACATGTACAATATTTTATCTAACTGATATTGTGATAAAAAATAAGTACATGCACATGTTCATTTTTCAATTATTTTTTAAACTAATAGATACACAGTTTGCTATTATCCAACACTCAAAAACAATGTTTTAGCAAATATTGGGCAATAGTATAATAAATGAGTATCAAATAGAAATATATTTACACATTTAATGAAGTACTGACTATTTTTTGGTTTGAACTAAGATCCTAATCGATGATCCTGATAAATGCCTGCTACGGCTTGTACATTTTCATTGATCCTATAAGTTTGTGTCCTGAGTTTTGTAAAAGGAGTTTAGACTGTCATTACTTTTATATTTCTACACTTTGGAACCTCGCACAGTGAAAAGATCATGGGCGTTTGGATCCCTGGATTCAAGTCCTAGATTGCAACCTGACAAGAAATCACATTATTTTGATATAGCTATATAGATGCAACCATATAAAAATGCAAAATCTTTGTTTTATAACTAATAATGCAAAGCACAGAAAACCCTGACCCTTTCTATATCCTTAATCCTCACCAAAATTAGGAAGGATACCAATGTTCTAAACTAAGGATTTCTTAATGATTTAATCATTTGATATTTCATAAAAGAATGTACTACATTTAGATGTATATACAAATATATTTTAAGAAATATGTTTGTGTATGTGTATGTAATGCATACAATTAAATTAATTTCATTCCTTTTAAAAAATATGAGTCCAAAGAAATTTTAATATAACAGGTATATGTATGCTACTAAAATTGCTGAAAATTTGGTAAAATATTTAATTGGGGATTTACTGTGCTGTGTGGATCGCAGCCCAAGAGGTTATATTATGGTCCATATAGGCTTGAGTCACTCCAGATGTCTTATATCTAGCCCCCAGGCAAGATGGTTGGCCCAGAGAAAAGAACTTAAAGCTTTCGAAATATTTGTTAAATGGATAATGAGTTAGCGTAATCATAACTCTACAAAAAGGAAAAGGTATTTTTTCCTCTAGATTTTTTAAAATAAAAAACCAGAATAAGCCTTATTACTGAATAGCTAAATCTGTTTAATGATTAAACTCATTTGAGATATAGGCCATTAAGTTACAGTTAGTTTTTCAGAGAATGAAAAATTTACTTAGAGTGATTTGTGATTCTCTGTGGAATATATTAGATATAAATATATTGGATTTGTAAATGTGTGAGTCCATGACTTCTTTATAGGTGCCCTCTTACAAACAAACCACACGTATTTTTCACTCCAGTCTATTTGACTACCTATCGTATTCTCCAACCCCGCACTAGCCCAAATTTACCTTAGGGCTGGATATCCTGAGTACAGTGGGTACCTGAGATGGGGTTACACTCAGAAATGGGTAAGAATAACATTTCTCCAACTTCACAGTAATTTTTTTATGAACTTTAAAGTTTAGTAGTTTGTAGTTTGGGTAATATTAGAAGGCCTAGTTGTCAAAATTAGCCCTGTCAAACAGGATACACCAAAGAATCCTGTTTCTGAAATAACTTGCTGAATTAAGAAGACTGATTCAAAATGCGTGTATTAACAATATATGACATGGAATATGTTATGGATCTCACTAACTTTTAGTTTTTTCATAGTTCAAAGGGCAAAATTATACTCAAATAGTCATTGTCTCAGATGTTTGTAGTGGGGATTAAATAACACAACATTTACAGCAGGAGCTCAATACATGTTATTCTTCTCTTCATTCACTGTTACTTGTTACCTCTCCTTTTGCACAAACCAAATACAGCAATTCCAACCTGTCCCAGTAAGGCATGCAAACTCTAATCAGTTTCTGTCTCTGTTTTCTTAGAAATCAGTATGGCGGGAGTTAACTACATCCGGCTTGGCCATCAAGGTCTTTGAAAGAGCTTGAGTGTACAGGAGCTCAGCAAAATTCTGATATGTTCTTGGTGTGTTTTTTCTCATAAATATAACTGTTTATGCTTTATTAGTTTAGAAAAATCTCTTTGAAGAGGATTCAGTTTCAGTAATCTGTAATGACAGGAATTATCCTGATTTGATAATCTGATGATTTGGAAGGCAGGGGATACTACGTTTTCTTTCCTTTTGGTTGGGTTGTCTTTTCTCAACTAACCTCAAGATTAGTATCACACTATTGAGATGCAGGGTGAATTTCCACATATCAAAAACATGGATTTTACTTCCAGCATACAAAACCTGCCTTTCACTCACTCTGTTTTTCAATAGAATCAATACCTGTTTTCTCTGTGTCTTTAGACATTGGAATCTGGCTTCATAATATAAGGAAAATCAGAATCCCCATATTTGAAGATTTTGGAAAGTTTTATTTTGTGCCTAAATCTTTCTTCCTGTAGGTCTAAGAAAGAGTTTCCAAAATAGCATAGCAGCTGAATCAAATGTAATAAATTGTTTTGGACATTTTATCAGCAACCATTCCCAAGAGTGATTGTTAATATGACATGATCCCTGCCCAGATTTCAGGGCTTGAAATAAGATGATGGTGGCAGGTAAGATAAATTTAATATATCAAAGAGGCTGAGAAACTTTTGAGAAAAAATAGGTTTTATTTTAAGTTTTATTTATTTTTTTAGCTGGCAGGGAAATATTCATCTTTCTTAGCAAGGCAAGTTCCATCAGGGTCAAGAACAAGCACAAACATTTTAGTAAATGAGTAGTAAAGCTGACATTCTTTGCTCTATCTAATAGAAGCTAATAGAGGAAGGGACAGCAGCGGGCAAATTGACCAAAAAATATTTGTCCTTATCTGTTATAATTGAAACAACGTGGAGTTATCTAGGCAGTCTTACTAAAAATCATACCAGATGAGGTTTTTATATGTACATTCAAAGAAGTGTTTCCTATTTTAATACATGTAGTAAATCTATAGAGATGCTTTCCTTCTTAGTGACTTGCATTGAGGAATGACTGACTGTGGGAAAAAAAAACTTTGTTGAATAATTCAGAATGTGTTTTCTATATGTTTACATCTCTATTGAGAGTTGAAATCTTCATCCGCTCTCACCAAAAGTTTCACAAGAGCTTCCTAATTAGTCTCCTTGCACCTAGTGCTTCTCCCTTTGCAAATCCATCCTCCATAATATTTGAAGAGTAGACCATCAAAAACGCAAATGGGATTATGTCACTCTCCCACTTTGAAATTTTCTCTGAGTGTTCATCATTTCTAGGAAGGCATCTAAGCTCCTTATGCCAGCATCTCACCACTCCGTGACTCAGAAGTTTCCTTCCTCTTCAACCTCATCATCTACCACTCTCTTCTCATATCAACAGTGTGTCAACAATTCCCAAGACTAATGTGTTTAATGGTCTACCTTGAATCCTGCCCCCATCCTGTCACCTCCAGATCATGTTCCCCATCCCCTATCTGCACCCTATTTTAAATATCTTGATAAATTAACTTTGATCTCGGTTGATACTTCTAACATCTTTTCATACCCACTCACTCCCACACCAGGTTGAACTTAATGTTCTTATCCTATACTTCTGCAACACTGTGCAAAACTCTAAGCTCCTACATTTTACTAAAATTATCTTTTTTTTCCTATGAATTTTCCTTTCACCAGAGTGCAAATTCTATAAGGAAAAGAGTTTACTTATCATCTTGTATTCAGTGCTTAGATTTTTGCTTAGCATATAATTGGTGCTCAACTAATATTTCTTAAACAAAAATGACCTAAAGTTCTGTGGGAGGGGATGTTTTACATTCAAGTGACTTCTTTGGAGAAAAATGTATGTGGGAATAGAGAATAAGAAGACATCCTTTTAAAAATAGTCAAATTCCCTGCTAAGAAAGCTCAGGCTTAACAGGTCTGCCTACATATGGTTTCTTACAATAGATATTTAGAATGCAGAAAAAAAAAATGCCTCCAGAAACATGATAGAAAAAGGATGGCTTATAAAGCCTAAAAGTGCTGTGGAGCTTTATCACCCAGCAGCCAAATAAATATAAAACAGTCTCTAAGAATCCCTTCCTTCTTTGCATTCTTTGGTCCCCACAAGGAATTTTGGATGGACTACCTCTGCTCTAAGGTAGAGGGGATTTTCCATATGTTTCACTGGCATGGCCATTCATGACTGTTGGCAGACCAACACTGGATAACGATTCATCACAGTATAAAGTGTTCAGAGCCTCAGCTGAAAATATCATTCCCAAGGTGTTATTTAGAACCTTGGGCTCATTCAGTTTAGAGAAAACACCATCACCTAACTTAGTTTGGTGGAGAAGGACTCATTTATTCTGGTTCTTGATCTCTTGTGCCTTGGAAAGGATTTGTTAAAAAGAGATGCTGAATGTCTGGTCATTTTATGAGATTTTTCTCCAAGCACGTGTTCTGTTAAACTCTTATGAGGGTGAAAAGGATGGTACAAAGGGAAGCTGAGGGAAAGGAAAGTTTTAGAAAGAACTGGAAGGCAAACAGATTGGAGTTTGTTCTGGATAGAGTGACAGAAAGAATAATGGGTGAATCTCATTCTGTTTGCTTGGCAATTTATTGGAGTGTAAGATTGTCTACCTGATTCTGGCTTTCAAATCTCTGGAGCAAAGGGGAAGAAACTTGCCATGACTGGTGCTTAGATATCTACTATGATTTAAAGCCTGGGATCTGAGTACCCTGAGAAATTTCTACCAGAAATAGATGAAATGCTAACTCAATATGAGGATTTGGCTCCTCACATTGAAAATAATTTCCCAAGCACTTTGGCAAATGACTTGGCACATTTTGGCTGCAAACTAAGGGAAAAGAATAGCTATTGGTCCCGAAATCTGGTTTGCGTAAGAATCTGAATGTCCTACTGGGATAATTTTCTTCCGGGGCTGATAACCTTCTGAAAGAGGGATCATGAATCATTAAGGCAAATGTGAAACTGATAGCTTGGATAACTGGGAATCCATATGGCAGGGAGGCCTTTGGATTCTCTCTGTGGCCAGTATTGCCAACATTCAGGGATCAAATATGAGCCAGACTGCTGAGAGTAGAGCCTCAGTCAGAGTTCCAGAGCCTATACCTAGTGTTTAAAGAAAACAGTCTAAAAAAGGGCAACATATTTACACTATGGAAACATACACATATACACAATTGTCTACCGTGGCTTCTATCATTCATTTCACATGTGAAGAATTTAAAACTCAGAATTGTTAAATAAATTATAATGCAGAGCTAAGATGTAAGCTTATTTGTATCTGATTGAAAACTCATAGTCTTTCCACTATGTATAGCTGGGCTTCCCAAATATTTCTTGGCTGTCTATATCAGAATCGTCTTGGAACTTGCTTTAAAAAATACGGCTTATTTGACTCACTCCTTTGCCTTGTCCAAGATTCTAATTTAGCAGGTCTTAGGTGAAGGCCCTGGGATTGGTATTTTTTAATTATATCTCAGGAAATAGGATTTACATCCAGGTTTGGATACCCCATGTCACATCACGCAGTGAAGATAAGGGAGTGGAAGTGGAGACATGCAAAGCCATGACTCTGTTACCACATATGTGATATGTGGCTATGTGACTATGTGCTGACCTAGAGACTTGTTTTCTAGTCAGCAAAAGCCTCTCCATCCAGTGCATTATTCATCTAAAGGCATCATCCCTGTCTCTTTGGATTACTCAAGAAGCACTATAGTAAGGTGGAAAGAACACAGACTCATAAGCACAGATTCAAATTCTGACTGTAGCTCTTAGCAGATTATTATTTTTTTAAGTATTAAGTCAAGGAACTCACATGAGTTTCTCAGTTTCTAGTAGCCTCATCCCTAAAATGGGCATAATGCATTGTATTGGTTTGCTAGGGATGTCATAACAAAGAACCACGGTCTGGGTGGTTTAAACAACAGAAATTATTTTCTCACTATTCTGGAGGCTGAAAGTCCAAAATCAAAGTGTCAGCAGGATTGGTTTATTTGGAAGCCTCTCTCCTGGGCTTGTAGGTGGTGGTCTTCCTCCAGTGTCCTCACATGGCCTTCCCTCTATATCTTGTTCTAATCTCCTTATTAAGACACCAGTTATTTTGGATTAGGACCCACCCTAATAACCTCATTTTAATTTAATTACTTCTTTAAAGATCCTGTCTCCAAACACAGTCACATTCTGAGGTACTGAGTGGTTAGTACTTCAATATATGAATTTTGGAGGGACACAATTTAGAACATGACATCCATAGTCAACTTAATTTGAGTGGTTATTTTAAAGAGTGAATTAAATAGCACACATTAACATGGCTTGTAAGCTACAGAAGTTAAATTTTATTTAAAATTTTAAAATTCTCTGTTAGATTATTACATTAAGGATATTTCAGATTACACTAGTAATGCACAAACATCAAAATGATATGGTTTTGGTTTAATTTAAATTATTATCCCGTTTTATCAAAACAGATTATCTTTCTATATATTCTTTTCTTTGTCTAGAATTAAGGTTAGTTTCCAACCAAACATAGCTGGGTAGAGTAGACTAGAGGAATAAGTAATTTGATGTGGTAGCCTAATTTTGTGAATGTATACACACACATACACATCTCCTAATACGCACATATACACACATCTTCATATAGTTTACCAAGCAGATAAATAGCTTAACATTTCTAGCAGCAATTATGAAAGCATCAGTGCTAAACAGGCAGGAAAAAAAAAATAATAGCTTTATTGAGTGCTTATTTTATGCCAGGTATTATTATCATAAGCATTTGATATATAACATTATCTAATTGAATCTTACTTCAAGCTTTATTGATACTATTTTTGTACTTATTTTAAATTGGAAAAAGAAATAAAGATCAGTCAGAGAAATTAAATATTAACTATTTCCTATTTCCTGAGGTCACATGAGTAGTGGTAGAGCTGAAAGTCAAATTTAGTTTTGCCTGATCACTGAGCCTAAGTTTTATCAGCCAAAGACATCATTCTTCACCAGATGTCCTATCATGCAGCTATATTGGGTATTAAATCATTCATTTTTCTATTTGAAATTAGGCCCACTGAGAATGCTGCTGTCCTATGTCTAAGGTAATACAATTGTGTGATAGCAGATTTTCTCCAGTAATACTCCAGAAATTCAATGTGCAGGACCAGAACGTGTGAGGAAAACTCAGAGATCAGATCTGCTCTTTTGAACTTGATTATATAACAGGCTTATAAAATGTGATTTCACATTTATCTGGTTTTTAGAACAAAAAAGTAATACACTAGTGAACATAAATATCACACACACACACACATCCCATATCGTTACAATTTTAAATGTCAAAAATAATATTAAAATTTTTGAGGAGACCAAGTTAGTTATATATCTATTTTAGGTACCAGCCATGTCCAAGGGTTTGGATTTAAACTCTTAGCAAGGGACTTCCCTGGTGGTGCAGTGGTTAAGAATCCACCTGCCAATACAGGGGACACGGGTTCGAACCCTGCTCGGGGAAGATCCCACATGCTGCGGAGCAACTAAGCCCATGTGCCACAACTACTGAGCCTGCGCTCTAGAGCCTGTGAGCCACAACTACTGAGCCTGTGTGCTGCAGCTACTGAAGCCCACGTGCCTAGAGCCCATGCTCCACAACAAGAGAAGCCACCACAATGAGAAACCTGCGCACCACAATGAAGAGTAGCCCCTGCTTGCCGCAACTAGAGAAAGCCCGCACGCAGCAACGAAGACCCAACGCAGCCAAAAATAAATAAATAAATAAAACAAACAAACAAACAAACAAAAACTCTTAGTGAATTTTTATTTGGGGATTTTATTTCACCAGGTAATTTCTTCTCATGTCTAGATGAGAGAAACTCAGGAGAGGAAAACAAGCTTGTTTTTGACTCAGACATATTATTCAGAGTGTTTCTTAAAAACAGAGCCTAATTTATTGTTTTGAACAATCTGAAGTGAAAACAAGCAATAAATTTTGTTCTGGGCTCTTCTCCCTCTGGTAACTGGCTTATATCATAAAGTTTTATTTCACCTGAATTTTCTTATTACATTTGACGATCAATCATAGTCTCTAGTGTATTCTTCTCTCTTTTATATACATGCTTTTTTTCTTTTTCCGCTGCTCTGCTTTTAGTGTGTCGTAATTCAGCTTTTTTCTTTTTTTTGGTTTCGCCTTAAGATTCTTAAACTAAATTTAATTCTAGGGAATAATAACTAAGTTGTTGAGTGCTTACCACGTGTCAGAAAAGGAGCAGGAGGGGAACTCTCTACGCATGGGCTTATCTGCAGAGTAATGAACCTCTCATGAAACCCAGTTGAACTTTACGGGGTCATGCTTTATGAAAGTGCAAACTCCATCTCTCGAACTGCCTGATCCTTTTCTTAAGAAGTATCTACTGGAATGGAACTCCTATTTTCAAGGTGGAGGTGCCTGCATGTGATTTATATAACTCCTTATGGGACTTGGCATGAGATCCCATTATAAATATTTGGTTTCTGTGTTTTCTGTCATTCCTAAGGCTAATGTAGAAGTGATCACAACTTGTTAACTAAAACTCGTGTCAGTCAGAAGCCAGACAACCCATTTGGTGGTAGACAGCCCTTGGACAGCCAAAGTAAAATAGCTCTGTTGTTGGGGGTTAGGGAGTGAAAAAAAAGGCATAAATTCAACCATAACATTGAAAAATTACTCTTCGAGAAACACCAATCAACAAATAACCCAGAAAAAGGTAAAGGAAAAAACAAAGAGTCAATTCACTTCCCTCTTTTTCTTTATTCATGATGTCTATGAACCAAGAATGCTTTTGGGGATATTAAATTCATTAAACAAGGAGGACATTACACTGAGGTGACTTTAATGCCTTGGTAGCCTAAGTCAACTGAAGCGTAAGCCAAAATCAGTTCCTATAAATGCACTTATATCTGAGAAAAATTTAAACAACCCATCACAGAGAGACACTAGACTTTCCCAGATAAGGCAACCCCTAAACTATACCCAGTCAAATAATTCCCTCGCCTTGCTTCAGCGACTGCACTGTGAAAGCCTTTCCCCACCTCCTATGGGTGGAGCACTTTAGCCTCCTTTGGCTTGGTGCCTCCCAAATCAAATCCATGTTTGCTCAGATAAACTCTTGAAAATGCTAATGTACCTCTCAGTTTATCTTTTAACAGGCAGAAGCCTGATTTGAATCAGAAATTAGAAAGACATCTTTTTAATAGTAAATTGTCTTCTTGGTTTAATTCATGCCAGGGACTACGTTCTTGATTGCTAGGAAGGTAAACTGATTCAATTGGCATATTCGGAATTAGCAAATTTAGGATGGAGTTGAGAATTAGCATGTAGAGATTCAGATATTGGGCACCAGATTCCTTTAAGATGTATTAAATGGGGTTGTTTATCTGAAGCTCTCAGAATGGATATTGTGCTTTCAAGAGCTTGATGATAAATATTTTGAAGAGAAACCTAACTAAAGGTAAAGAAATGAACTACCTGATCCTTGAGCCTCCACCATACCCTCTGGTTCTATAAGAAAATGTCACTGCTCTACTTGAAGATGCCTCAGGATTGAGATTATGACCAAATGAACTGAGGAAACTGTCTGCACCTCTTGTGGGCGCCTGCAGACTCAGGTAAGGAGGAGGCCCATTTACACCTAGCTGCTCTGAGGCAGTGAGAGGGAGAAAAAGCACGATATTGGCCCGTAGAAAGGAGAAATGACATGGGGACAGCTAGAGAAACAAAGGGGATCCTTTCTGTTTACTTTTATTACCAGCGGGCTACCAAGCAGAGATGTTAAATCATGGCGGATGGGACTCAGAGAGATCCAAGGAGAGCATCCACTTCCCTGCCTGTGATAGGATGAGTGAGTAATGGCACTCAACGATAGCCAAGTCCTAACCCCTGGGATCTGTAAATGTTACCTTATATGGCAAAAGCGATTTTGCAGGTATGATCTTGAGATGGGGAGATTATACTGCAGAAGAGAAGGCCATGTGATGGAAGCAGAGGGAAGTAGGATCAGAGAGAAAAGATGCTACACTGTTGGCTGTGAAGATGGAGGAAGGAGCTGTGAGCCAAGGAATCTTAGGAATGTGGCTCTAGAAGCTGGAAAAAGCAAGGAAATGAATTCTCCCCTAGAGCCTTCCATGGGGGCGTGCCTGCTGACACTTTGACTTTAGTTCAGTGAAACTGATTTCAGACTTCAGACCCTCAGAAGTTCAAGTCAATAAATTTGTGTTGTGTTAAGTTACTAAGTTTGTAGTAACTTGTTACAGCAGCAGCAGAAAATTGATATATCACCTGTAAAGAAGATTAAATAGGAAGCCGCTCCCTTAGTGATTCTGAGTGATTCTGCAGTACTGACTAGCCTGACCATAGGTAGGCAGAGACTACCTTCAGAGAGAGAGAAGAGAGATTTTCAGTGACTTTTAGAATTCTCCACCCAAATAAATTTGTGCTGAAGCTATTTATATGCTTGGCCCTCAGTCTATTGCCTTTCTTTCTTTTCTTTTGCTAAAAAACAAAACAAACAAACCAAAAAAAAACCTTTTAACATTTATAAGTCAAGAAAGTGTTTCTTTAGCTATATATGAAGCACAAAGCTTGAGAAAATGCTGCTGTTCATTAGAAAAGAGATGTGATTTGTGAGCAAGCAAACTTAAAATGTGTGAGAGACCAGTAATGAAAAAGTTGTGAGATCTTGAGCTCACAAGGAGTGGACTGCCTCCTGGACCTTCCCCAGTGATACTGGCATTTTGATATGAATGAAGGATCTTTTTGTCCATTTATTAAACATTTTAAGTGAAAGTTAAGCTTTATTTTAGATTCACCTTCATTTCCTTACTTTTTATAAAAACTGGTAATGTGAGAAGTATAAAGTTTATATATGTATATGTATGGATGGATCTTCTTATACCATGAATACTATCAATTATTAATTTATTTGTCTGAGTGAGTTTTCAATGAAAGATATTTTCCCTAGATTTTTTTTCTGATTATAATTATAGCATCTTCTCTCTAGGAACTCAGATTGGATATGGACCAGAACACAGGAATTATGATTAGTTGGCATTAAAATAAAATTATGCTCATAGAACTGTATTCAAGAATCACTACAGCTATACCATTTTTCCTAATGACATTAAAAATATGTTTAGGGTACAGAAAGTTGGTATGTATTTTCTCTAACTTCTATCAAAAGATGAAGTTGATGGCATGGGTTATGGTCTGGATTTGACATATTTTTCTCTTGTAACGTTAATGAAAATGGAAACAGTATACAAAATGAAGCCAAGATGCCTCTTTCCAAACATGATCCAGTGACCTGGAGAAACACTCTGCTATGGTGACATCACCATATTCATGAAACAAATATCCATTCATGCCTGGTGGATGTGATAACTGTCAAGCCATCTTCCTGTTTTAAAGCCAGGGCTGTGTTTCCTGGAAAACTGCCTGGTAATTACACCATCCAAAATTTTAACACAGACTCTTTTGATTTAGACTCAAACCATTTATATCATGTAGTAGTGTCATAATTTATTTTTTTTTAAATTAATTAATTTATTTTTGGCTGCGTTGGGTCCTTGTTGCTGCGCGCGGGCTTTCTCTAGTTGTGGTGAGTGGGGACTACTCTTCGTTGTGGTGCGCGGGCTTCTCATTGTGGTGGCTTCTCTTGTTGTGGAGCACGGGCTCTAGGCGCGCGGGCTTCAGTAGTTGTGCTGCATGGGCTCTAGAGCGCAGGCTCAGTAGTTGTGGCTCACGGGCCTAGTTGCTCTGCGGCATGTGGGATCTTCCCGGAACAGGGCTCAAACCCGTGTTCCCTCCATTGGCAGGTGGATTCTTAACCACCGTGCCACCAGGGAAGCCCCATAATTTACTTTTAATATCAACTCATTTTAATACTGCTGGTGCTTAATATTGGGGTAGTTTCCATGGAGGAGATGAATAAATATTTACGTTTATCTTGTTAAGATGTTTATCATTAGGAATAAATAAGATTTATGCATGCAGAATAGAAAATAATGATGCAAAACAAAGAAGCCTCCACATAAGTTACCCTTACTTCCTCCTAGTTTGCTCCCGAACCACCCTCTAACTCCCTCTCTGTACTTCAGCAATATGGGCTTTTATTTCTTTTGCTCAAATTCTCTTTGCTTGTTCCACTTATAGGTTCTTTGTATAAGCTTTTCCTCTTGGTGGATACTCTTCTTCACCTCTTGCCAATTCATTTAATTAACTCTTTCTCTTTGTTCAGTGTCAGCTTAAACATCACTTCTTTAGTGAATTTTTTCATGATCTCCCTTCCTCCTCATCTTTTCTCTCTTAAAAGCATGTAACTATATTGTAACTCATATTTCAGTTTTCCATTAGGTGTTTGTGGGATTGAAAAAAAAAACTTACATCTGTTTTCTTCAAAAGATTATAAAATCCATGAAAGTAGAGGCTGCGTATATGTATTTCATCCCCATTTGATTCCAAGCCCCTTGCAAATTCCTTAGCTAACAGCAGGTAAATCATAGATATGGGTGGAATGATTGAAGCCCAGTAGTGTTTTGGGGAATCTGAAAGTGGAAGCTCAGTGCTAATAGGCTTTGAGATGGTCCAGGAGGATGAAGAGGAGATACTTAGATAAAGCATGATTTTGGTTTTTTAAGGCTTTAGAAAAGGCATAGGTGACAAGATTCTCAAAGTGGCGAAGTGTTTAAATACACTTTTGGAGCCAGAAAGCCTCGGTTTGAATTTCATCTGAGCCAATTACTGGTAAGCCTTGGGCACTTTATTTTCTTTCTCTAAGATCTGTTTTCTTTTTAATCTCTGAAATCGATATAATAATGACTTGCTTCATGGGTTGTTACAAAGCAGTATTTTCCAAGTTTCAGTCATTTGCATTCTATCTTTATGATATTTGAATATCTGTGATTTTTTCTTTAATTTTGCTTTCGCTCCCCACTTTTTTTTTAAAGTTAATTTCCTTTAGAACTAGAATATCTGTAAAATCATGGTTTTGTTCTGCTAGCTATAGTTTTTCTTGTATATATTAAATATAGACTTAGCTATTTGAAATATTCATAATATATCTGCAAATCACCCATAATTATCCTGCGTGCTAACAGCAAAATATAAAAGAAACACCAAAACAAGGACGTTAGGAAAGTAGGGAATACACAGAAGATACCCAAATCCAATCACTCTACCCTCCCAGAGTCAAGTCTTTTATGAGAATTTGCCCTTCTCTGAGCATAGGTCAAAGGTGAAACACTGAGACAAGAAAACAGAAATGTTGGTTGCTTTACTTAAATAGAATTTTCAAAGAAAATATGTATTATTTATAATTCTTAAAAAGCCTGTTTATTATGTTCCAGTTCACATTTAGTCATAATCTTATATTTCCACTTGGTCATTAACGGTACTATACTATCACCACTACTAGCGAACATGTACCTAAGAATTAATAATTTCATCTATATCATAAACATTAGATAGGTATTAGTTTTGCCACTAATTTAAATGGAGAAAGTTAAGTTCAGAGAGGTTTATGTAACTTGCATTGATTTATTACTCTTGGAATGGCTGACAACTAACTTAATGCTATCTTATGCTTGCCTTCTTTGATTAACCTAAAATTACAATTCTTAAAATATGGGGGAAAAATGAGTGCTGTTATCAATGCTTTTTGGAAAGTCCGGGTTAAACACAGTAAACAATCACTTTACTTCAGGACCTCTCAGAGGTATTAATATGCTAGCTTGCATTCACCTATGTATGGAATCACTCTGGCCGAACTGCTTTTCAGTGTAGTGATTTGCAAAATGTACTTGGAGAAAATGCTGACCTGATGACTTCTGTTTTGCGTTATCTAATCATCAAGTATATTATTATAATAACATAAATCTTCCAAAAGAACATATGGAAAATTGGCATGGTCTGGGTTTGCTTGGCTAAATTGTTGAAAACTCAACAGTAGTGGATTGGCTATTGTGAATGCAATATTTAGACAAGACCAGGATAGTTTTCAACAATTATATCACATCACATAATTTAGAAATGTGAACTATCTTAATTCAAGATGTCCAATATCTCCCTTCCTGATCCCATCTCTAGGGAATCAAGGTTGGAGAATGGAGGATTAAAATCATGCCAGAAACAATACTAGAAGTCCGTGTTCTAAAATGTGGAAGATTTTATATAAGCCTGAGATTTAAGAGCAGCTAGTTAGAACCACCTAACAGTGCAACAATTGTGCATCTTGGACACTTTTCTAAAATGATAAATTGGACCCCCAAACCAAGGGTCCTAGCCCTAGGCTACAGTGTGTCTGGACTCTGGAGGAAGGCATGCCTTTTTGTAATTCACCTGCCCCCAAAGGGACTCCTCTTTATAATTTTCACAAATCTACAGTATGAGCTGCTAGGATATATGAAATCAATAGTTTGGAACCAAGAGGGTAAACAGTTTGAGATCACACATGGTGGCTAGAACATCATTCATAGTGTTCAACATGCTTTTATGTGCTTTTTGATACGTATTATGGGAATGGGTGAGCTTAGCTTAAATTGCCAGAAGAGGAATGGTGTGCATTAGCCTTTAGCATCAATTGAATATACCACACAGTGTTGGGAGCTATTAATTTTCCAGATACACTTTCAGAAACAAAGCTCTATTTTGCAAAGTCATAGGGTGAATAGTACAAAAGTCTATTTGTATCATTTTGTTATATGAGAGCCAGCTTGGTTTTGATATAATTTCTAGCTATTTAAATACTTGAATGTAGATAGTATAGGTCCTCCAATTTGAGTTATATTAATTAGGATACATGTTCAAGTCCTGTATTACAATAGTGCTTTTGTTAAAGTTTGTTAGTTTAAGAGGTTTGGAATGCATTCTGGAATCTTTTTTAAGCATGTCTCCCCTCTTTCATAGGTTGAACCATATGAAATTGACGATATTTAGCCATATTTAACCTAAAAAAAGACTATTTCACATGGTTCAATCTAATGGAAAGCATTTGGAAGGACCATATGTGACATTTCTGTCTTTAAGTACCACTATTCACCTGAAAAAAAGCCAACAACCACATTACTTTGGAAGGACAAAAATACATCATTAGTGTCACTGAATCTTGCAATGTCTATGTCTGAGAATGCCCTCTTGATATATACAAAACTTTGGAAGAGTTAACAATATGAATGGTGTCTTTGATTCACTATTTACGTAGATTATGATCACTTTTAGGATAATATATATTTAAATTGTGCAGATGGGAAATTCTAAAGTTTGTATCTTACAAAGCAAATGACACAACTATCTATATATTCACACTTTTCACCTTTGTTTCACGGAGATATAATTTAGACCCACATTTTTGCTTATAATGGCTCTGTGAAGGATAAGGTACAATTTATTTTCTGCCTCTTTCTTCTTATTCCCAAATTATTAGTCAGAAAGACAGATAATTACAAGGTGAAGATGAACAACCTAATTCTTATCCCTGAATCCCACCCCCCAACTTCTCTTTCTCTCTCTCTCTTCTCCTCTCGATATGTCTCTCTCTTTGTATTATTCATGTTTCTTGGATGAGTTCAGTCATCACAGAACAAATACTAATTCTATGTTGCTTGCTGCATTCACCACCATATTTTGCACAGGAGTTTCTCTTAAGTGGGCACCTTTTCCCTGCCCCATAATGAAGGAATATTGGAGCCTCTAAAGGGAACAGCCTTTAAATTTTGTATGCCCTCTCTGCATTCATGTCTAACCTGAGAAGAGTAAAATAAATGGGTGTCAACAGGGAAAAGAAGGTCAAGCTTGCAAAACTCTAAGGACTCAGAAGAGGGAAATTTACTATTGCTCTTTTGAAAGTAACACTCTATCTTCTCCTTTCCTATTCAGTTCATATCATCTTAATCTTCAAAGTTCTATGCTTTTCTGAGATGCAGTTAGTTGGAAGAACAGGAGCATATTAAATCTCTTGTAGACAGTAGTTCTGATTTTTTAAAAATACAGAACACCCCACCTGTCTCTTCATTCCAGAAAGAGGGAACCACTTTCTATTTCAGGGTCTGAGATCATTGATTACATTGAAGTTTGACTATCTTTCATGGAATTGGGATATTTTAAGAGTGTGTTATGATGGGAAAATAAAGGATTCACCCACAAGCAGAAACAGCTAATGGTGCAACCTCTCCAAACCCTGATGGAATTTCTATGTCACTTCTGAAAAATCTCTCAAAACCTTAGTTAAGAAGTAGTAGGAAACAGCTCACAAGGTTGGAATTCAGGAGAGATGTCAGTTACAGCCTTGGTTCTGCCATAAGGAAAGATTCTCTAGAGATCTATATGGAACAATGAAGATATGATACTGACATACAGTGATCAACTGGGTGGCAGATGCCATGGCCACGTCACCCGACAATTCAGTGAGCTCTTCTTATCTCCTTGCAAAGATCTTCGTTTCACTTGAATTTATTTTCCTCATCTGTTAACCAGTTGGAACCACTGGTTGGAAAATATATCAGTGCTATAGAAACTTTCTCTTTTATTTATTTGTTTATTTATTTTTAAAATTTTTATTGGAGTATAGTTGATTTACAATGTGAAACTTTCTTTTACTTGTTTTAACTGCACATAAAACCTCCTTCTATGAAAAAGATTAAAAAGCTGGGGGGCCCTCTCTGAAATGAGAGTAAGAGACTTGAACTCTCACTGCTCACCACCCCTACTCCCTGTTCTAGGACACTAGCTGCCTGAGGCTACTCCATGCAGCACAATTTAAAGACCACTCTTGTCAAAATATTTATGTGGCCCCCTGCATTTTCACAATCCTGTGAGCTCATTTGTGAAATCAGAGAATCTAATGCTTCCTGTGCTTGGTATTTTTGCAATAATCTATTGGAATGGATTGATTTCACTCGTGAAGAAATATCTTTGAAATAGTCTGAGTACTTGGAAAGTTTGTATTTTACAAAAAGCATTAGACCCTTAAAATTTGAAAATTTAACATTTGTAGGCTTCCCTACTTTTGAGGCACATGCTCATGTGATATTTGTACTGTAGAGACTTGGGAGTGCCATAGACATCCTGTGTGTGCACAGAGCATGGCATCCAATGACTCCTCTACTATAGCTCTTTAAAGGTCATCTTAAATGGCCAAATATATTAAGCAAGTCAGCATTGTTCAGTAAGTAAATTGGAAGTAGGGTATTAAGGTAGGGAGAATGGAATTTGCATAATCTATTAATTATGAACAACTGAGTATCAATGTTCCTCTGCTGTAACTCAAGTCTTTCAGTCCGAGTTTCCTCAGATGGGCCCTGCGATGTCTTATGTATGACCATGCTATGTAGCAGGTAGGATGTAAGTGATCCTTCCCTGTAGATACAGATGGCATTCTTTCCATTAATTGTGGACATGTGTACTTTTCAAAATAATTAATATCAAACTTTTTTTGGTCCTCCTCTGGTGTGACAACTTTATAATCCTGAAGGTGAGGACAGAATTAACGGCATTTTGGGTATTTACACACAGGATGGCATTAGTGTCTGGCATTAGTTATAAACTCAGTATTTTAAATTTGAGAGTACATGATTAAGAATTTAGCATGAACTTTTTTGACTATTATTCCATATTTCCCCTTCTCAAATTTTTCAGTCAGGTTGCGTCTGTACTTCAACTGTCAGTCAGTATGATATGAAAAATAGTCTAAACATATTCAGCAAGTTTAGAATGCTATGTTAAGCAAAGTTAAATAAGATTCTTTACAGTAGAACTTTGAAGAGACTTTCTTAAAGCTAAGGTACGCTGTCAAATTCTAAGAAGGAAGTGTGTTTGTAGCATTCTGCAAACTTTTTTGACTATAGAGTACTGCTTTTCTTCTAGGATATCTTATGACATATTAGTATTCTGAAAAACACACTTGTAATATATTGGCCTAATTATTTTTGAGGAAGGTGCATTTTAGGACATCACCATTTCTTAATTTATCCCATTCTAATTTCACTGAAGTAGAAACAGAAAATGGAATCAGGGAGAGGTCTGTTTTATTATCTTTTTTTTACTGGGGGAGTGAAAGGTAGAAGGAATCATCCTAGCAGGAATTCACAGTGAGAAAATTCTTTCCATGTTTGTTTAATCATTGTGTCTTCTAGGGGAAACGTCTCTGTGCAGGGCTTCTGATTGCAAGTGCGGAATGACTAGAACAGATTTAATTTTTCATTGGAAGGGTGAGCAGTCTGTTTTAAGGAACACCGATATTCTACATAACATCAAATATTAACGACCAACTGCAATTCCTCTCTTTAATGTGCTTTGTTTTGGTGCTTGGCCAAGCCAGGAAGATGAAAACTCACTTGGGGCCTAATACAGAATATAGTTAGCTCTGCAGTTTTGGTGGTAAACATGGTAATAAATTAGAGTGTATAATGAATATGCATGGAAGTACCCAGAATCCTCAGAACACTTTGTCACCCCTCTGCATTCTCTAAGAAAATGTGTATGGACTATGGCCATCAGAGTGACTTTAAGTTCTTTCACATGTTTTCATTCAGTGTGTTAATTTAAATGTTTATTTTAAGTAGTCCATTTTACAAATGCCTTTTGGAAATACCTGGCTATTCCACAGTCCGTCAGGCAGCTCTTTTTATTTTTTAATCTGGAGTACAAATTCCTCTGTGACTCTGCTTCTGTAGTTTCTGGTGCGGAGACTCTGAATGAGGTCAGCAAAATCTGCAGGGGTCAGATTATGTAAGAATTTGTAAGCCGTGATAAAGAATTTGGAATTAAAAAAAATTGCAATGGCAAGGCCATTGGTTGGTTGAAGGAGGGAAGTGGTTCTATTGGGTTTGATTCTTATAGTATCATTCTATTTTCTGTATGGAATATGCGGTGTGGGGAAGTAAAAGATGAAACCAGGAAACTAGGTAAGAGGCAATTGCAGTAACTGTCAATTACTAGGCATTACTAATTGTTTATTTCCCCACCTAACTTTGATCACCATAATGCCATAATAGCAAGGTTTCTATTTGACTAATTTCTGCATATCTAGCAACTAGTACATCATAGAGACTAGAACAGAATAAATTAATTTAAAATTTCTTTTTAAAAAAATACAGTAAAAGATGCACATAGACAAAGATAATTATTCCCCACCCCTCCTACCTATTTTCCTCTATTTTCACCTTCCTGAGTCAGAGATTAGTTTGTGCCAGGCACTGTTTTAAATCTAAGGGTAGAGTAATTAATAAAACAACCAACTTCCTTCTTGGATTCCCAAGATTTAGTGATAAAAAAGAAGAGCTAGAACCTAGTACAGCTCTCAGTTCAGCCCTGTTTCCACAAAAACTGAGCTCCTTTCTTTAGAATCTTCACCATAATTTTTGCCCAATAGTTTGTTTTGTTGGAAAAATTCTATTTCTGGGGCAAGAGAAAGACACAAACCATCTGGGGTTCATAGTCAGTAGTGATTCTTTAAGTTTCTGCAGAACTTTCAGTGCAACAGTTATCAGAAGCAGCAGTTAATTCTATTTAAATTACCCCCCTCCCCGACTTCACTTGTTCTTGATTTTTCAAATACCTATTTTAATTTGCAATTGAACGTGTTCAAATAACCACCTATTTATTTTGGATTAAATAGCCAGTATTTATTGAGCAATTTGTATTCAATGTTGTTTAATGTGGAAACATGGAAATTTAAGATATGCTGCAGGCCTTTCACTGAGGAGATAAAACTAAAATTGTTTTCATGTTTATACTAAACATGTTTTCATGTTTATACTACAGACGTCTTTGAATACAGCCAATAGTCAATAAACGTGTTTGTTTTCTTTGTTTTGGTTAAAAAATATCAATGGAAGTTGCTGGAAGTTGAGAAGAAAGGAAACTCATTGGTGAGAGGAGGGGTCAAAATAGAAGAGCTTCACAGAAAGGCTTCCCAAGGTGAATTGGTCCTGGAAGAATCATTGGGATCCAGAAAAGTTAGAAGTATGTGGACATATTCTCTAGACAGAAGAGAACTTTGTGAGCTAAGGATTGGTGGGAAAATGAATAATGATTTTATCAAAGCTGGAACCAAAGGCATTTGTTGCACATTAGATGAACATGTTTTTTTTCCTCATTTAATCAAAAGCTCTGGAAACGGGAATATCAATTAAACTTACTAATAATTGAGAAGTCACCTATGTGCTCTGACTAGTGGAAATGGACATGTTTTATTTTACTACAGAGTGAAGTACAGGCCCCTAAAAATTTATTTTCTAATTGGTTTTGGATAATAGTTGACTCTTATTTCCCCTAGGTACAATAGTATAAACTGGAACTTCTTTCCTGGGACATCTG
Organism: Balaenoptera acutorostrata; assembly: GCF_949987535.1. Taxonomy (NCBI): domain Eukaryota; kingdom Metazoa; phylum Chordata; class Mammalia; order Artiodactyla; family Balaenopteridae; genus Balaenoptera; species Balaenoptera acutorostrata. The sequence goes on from NC_080072.1 coordinate 19,446,380, forward strand.
TTCATGCCATAAAAACACCATAATCCATCACAATACATGAAAAATAATACGCAGTTTTATTAACATTTATTATGTAAGTAAACATAAGACAGTATTCAAACTTCATTGTAAATATTCCCTTTGGAAGGGTTTGTTTCTTTTCTGGGCTAGACCAGCAAAGCTTTTTTGCAACATAAGACTCAGCATGTTTGTTGAAGACTCTTCACTTCCTGATTAACCGATCTATAGGAAGAAAAGGTGTTGTTCATTGCTCTAAGTATATTTGAATTATATTTAAAATTCATCTCATTTTCCTGGAAAGTTTTATTATTTCTGCATGTATGTAGGGCCAAAAAATATTGAAACAGTAATTTTGCTGACGGAGGAAATTTTTCAAGTGCTACTTTTTTTTTCTCTTTAATCATCCCATGTTCTTCCATTTCAGTAAGAATCAGTTGAATTACAGCTCACCCCGCAGTTATCAGGTGTCTTGATGCAGAGATATTGGTAGTCGTTAGGCACAAGCACACATACATTTGGTTCATCGATGGTATCATGGGTTGAACTTGGATCCCCAAACGATGTGTCCGAATTCCAACCTCTGGTATCTGTCAATGTGACCTTATCAAGAAAAATGGTCTTAAGAGATGTAATTAAGTGAAGGATCTTGTGATGAGATCATATTGGATTAATTGAGTGGGCCCTAAAGCCGATGACAAGTGTCATAAGAAGAAGAGACATACATAGAGGGAAAAGGCCACAGGAAGACACACACAGAGATGAGAGTTATGCTGCCACAGGTCAAGGAATGCCTGGAGACACCGGAAGATGGAAGAGGCAAGGAAGTTTCCTCTCCTAGTGCTTTCAGAGGAAATTCAGCCTTGCTGACCCTTTGATTTGGACTTCTCATCTCCAGAACTATGAGAGAATAAATTTCTGTTATTTTAAGGCACCAAATCTGCGGTAATTTGTTATTGTGGCCTAGGAAACTAATACAATGGGGAGAGACTACTTATTTATAATACAATAAACTGTAAAAACGTTTTTGAGCCAAGCTTTTAATGGGGGGTCCTTTGTAATTAGTCCCAGGGAGAGGTTAGAAAGACTGTGTAGGGAGCAGAGGACTGAATGATTACTGGGGGAGAACACCTTTGAGTATCTAAATTTGGTATATTTAGCGCCTCCACATGGCTAATGACCTAATAGCAGAATAGACCTCATCTGAAGTAAAATATTCTATGAAAGTAATAACAGAGTGTGTAGATGTGTAATAAAAACTATTAATTTAAAGTAGTGTTGTCATTCATAGAGCCTGGGGTCAGTAATAACGGAGTTAGCCATGCTAGTATTAATACTATCATCGTAATGGTGATGGTTATGCTAAGTAGTTATAGAGACAGTAATAATGGATATCATTCATTGAGATTCAAGAGTGGTCATTTAACCTTACTAGTCTCAGTTTCTCCTCTGAAAAATAAGAAGAGGATACAAAGCTTCAATGCTTCTTCTATTTAAAAATTCTTTGGGGATGTACCTCTTTCAGGAAAACCAAGCATTGGTGTGCATGGAAAAGTTAGATCAAGATGATTGTCCAAGTCCAAGATAATAAAAATGTAACACCATATCAATTCTGAACTCTCAACAACCAGATTATCAACATGTCTTTTATTCCGGGAAGTTTTAAATCAAAACTTGAATTACCTGTTCAAAGCAAAAGACACTGGGGCTATATTTCTCTGCAAAATATCTATGCTAAGAAGATACAGATTACGGCCCAAATCTTCATCTGAGGTACGTTTATCTGGAAACTATGCAACAGGCTTTCTATAAAGTAAATTTTATTTTTCCACTGGAACAATATTATAATTGGGACTTATATTCTAAAAGGCATTGTTCTTGCTGCTGTTCTTTTAAACACAGCATGATAAATCTCTTTATTTTTATCTTTTTTTTTTTTTTTTAATGTCTGAAACATTTATATTAACATATTTCCATACAAATAACCCAATGAAAGTTTAGTATTAGTTGTTTTGTTTGTTTTTTTATACTGCAGGTTCTTATTAGGCATCAGTTTTATACACATCAGTGTATACATGTCAATCCCAATCGCCCAATTCAGCACATCACCATCCCCACCTCATCGCAGTTTTCCCCCCTTGGTGTCCATATGTCCATTCTCTACATCTGTGTCTCAACTTCTGCCCTGCAAACTGGCTCATCTGTACCATTTTTCTACGTTCCACATACATGCATTAACATACGATATTTGTTTTTCTCTTTCTGACTTACTTCACTCTGTATGACAGTCTCTAGATCCATCCACTTCTCAACAAATGACTCAATTTCATTCCTTTTTATGGCTGAATAATATTCCATCGTATATATGTACCACAACTTCTTTATCCATTCGTCTGTTGATGGGCATTTAGGTTGCTTCCATGACCTGGCTATTGTAAATAGTGCTGCAATGAACATTCGGGTGCACGTGTCTTTTTGAATTACGGTTTTCTCTGGGTATATGCCCAGTAGTGGGATTGCTGGGTCATATGGTAATTCTATTTTTAGTTTTTTAAGGAACCTCCATATTGTTCTCCATAGTGGCTGTATCAATTTACATTCCCACCAACAGTGCAAGAGGGTTCCCTTTTCTCCACACCCTCTCCAGCATTTGTTGTTTGTAGATTTTCTGATGATGCCCATTCTAACAGGAGTGAGGTGATACCTCATTGTAGTTTTGATTTGCATTTCTCTAATAATTAGTGATGTTGAGCATCTTTTCATGTGCTTCGTGGCCGTCTGTATGTCTTCTTTGGAGAAATGTCTATTTAGGTCTTCTGCCCATTTTTGGATTGGGGTGTTTGTTTCTTTGATATTGAGCTGAATGAGCTGTTTATATATTTTGGAGATTAATCCTTTGTCCGTTGATTCATTTGCAAATATTTTCTCCCATTCTGAGGGTTGTCTTTTGGTCTTGTTTATGGTTTCCTTTGCTGTGCAAAAGCTTTGAAGTTTCATTAGGTCCCACTTGTTTATTTTTTTTATTTCCATTACTCTAGGAGGTGGATCGAAAAAGATCTTGCTGTGATTTATGTCAAAGAGTGTTCTTCCTATGTTTTCCTCTAAGAGTTTTATAGTGTCCAGTCTTATATTTAGGTCTCTAATCCATTTTGAGTTTATTTTTGTGTATGGTGTTAGGGAGTATTCTAATTTCATTCTTTTACATGTGGCTGTCCAGTTTTCCCAGCACCACTTATTGAAGAGACTGTCTTTTCTCCATTGTATATCTTTGCCTCCTTTGTCATAGATTAGTTGACCATAGGTGCGTGGGTTAATCTCTGGGCTTTCTATCTTGTTCCATTGATCTATGTTTCTGTTTTTGTGCCAGTACCATATTGTCTTGATTACTGTAGCTTTGTAGTATAGTCTGAAGTCAGGGAGTCTGATTCCTCCAGCTCCCTTTTTTTGCCTCAAGACTGCTTTGGCTATTCGGGGTCTTTTGTGTCTCCATACAAATTTTAAGATGATTTGCTCTAGCTCCGTAAAAAATGCCATTGGTAATTTGATAGGGATTGCATTGAATCTGTAGATTGCTTTGGGTAGTATACTCATTTTCACAATGTTGATTCTTCCAATCCAAGAACATGGTATATCTCTCCATCTGTTGGTATCATCTTTAATTTCTTTCATCAGTGTCTTATAGTTTTCTGCATACAGGTCTTTTGTCTCCCTAGGTAGGTTTATTCCTAGGTATTTTATTCTTTTTGTTGCAATGGTAAATGGGAGTGTTTCCATAATTTCTCTTTCAGATTTTTCATCATTAGTGTATAGGAATGCAAGAGATTTCTGTGCATTAATTTTGTAACCTGCAACTTTACCATATTCATTAATTAGCTCTAGCAGTTTTCTGGTGGCAGTTTTAGGATTCTCTATGTATAGTATCATGTCATCCGCAAACAGTGACAGTTTTACTTCTTCTTTTCCAATTTGTATTCCTTTTATTTCTTTTTCTTCTCTGATTGCCGTGGCTAGGACTTCCAGAACTATGTTGAATAATAGTGGTGAGAGTGGACATCCTTGTCTCGTTCCTGATCTTAGAGGAAATGCTTTCAGTTTTTCACCATTGAGAATGATGTTTGCTGTGGGTTTGTCATATATGGCCTTTATTATGTTGAGGTAGGTTCCCTCTATGCCCACTTTCTGGAGAGTTTTTATCAGAAATGGGTGTTGAATTTTGTCAAAAGCTTTTTCTGCATCTATTGAGATGATCATATGGTTTTTATTCTTCAATTTGTTAATATGGTGTATCACATTGATTGATTTGCGTATATTGAAGAATCCTTGCATCCCTGGGATAAATCCCACTTGATCGTGGTGTATGATCCTTTTAATGTGTTGTTGGATTCTGTTTGCTAGTATTTTGTTGAGGATTTTTGCATCTATATTCATCAGTGATATTGGTCTGTGATTTTCTTTTTTTGTAGTGTCTTTGTCTGATTTTGGTATCAGGGTGATGGTGGCCTCATAGAATGAGTTTGGGAGAGTTCCTTCCTCTGCAATTTTTTGGAAGAGTTTGAGAAGGATGGGTGTTAGCTCTTCTCTAAATGTTTGATAGAATTCACCTGTGAAGCCATCTGGTCCTGGACTTTTGTTTGTTGGGAGATTTTTAATCACAGTTTCAATTTCATTACTTGTGATTGGTCTGTTGATATTTTCTGTTTCTTCCTGATTCAGTCTTGGAAGGTTATACCTTTCTAAGAATTTGTCCATTTCTTCCAGGTTGTCCATTTTATTGGCATAAAGTTGCTTGTAGTAGTCTCTTAGGATGTTTTGTATTTCTGTGGTGTCTGTTGTAACTTCTCCTTTTTCATTTCTGATTTTATTGATTTGAGTCCTCTCCCTCTTTTTCTTGATGAGTCTGGCTAATGGCTTATCAATTTTGTTTATCTTCTCAAAGAACCAACTTTTAGTTTTATTGATCTTTGCTATTGTTTTCTTTGTTTCTATTTCATTTATTTCTGCTCTGATCTTTATGATTTCTTTCCTTCTGCTAACTTTGGGTTTTGTTTGTTCTTCTTTCTCTAGTTTCTTTAGGTGTAAAGTTAAATTGTTTACTTGAGATTTTTCTTGTTTCTTTAGGTAGGCCTGTATAGCTATAAACTTCCCTCTTAGAACCGCTTTTGCTGCATCCCATAGGTTTTGGGTCGTCGTGTTTTCATTGTCATTTGTCTCTAGGTATTTTTTTATTTCCTGTTTGATTTCTTCAGTGATCTCTTGGTTATTTAGTAACGTATTGTTTAGCCTCCATGTGTTTGTCTTTTGTACGTTTTTTTCCCTGTAATTCATTTCTAATCTCATAGCGTTGTGGTCAGAAAAGATGCTTGATATGATTTCAATTTTCTTAAATTTACTGAGGCTTGATTTGTGACCCAAGATGTGATCTATCCTGGAGAATGTTCCGTGTGCACTTGAGAAGAACGTGTAATCTGCCGTTTTTGGATGGAATGTCCTATATATATCAATTAAATCTATCTGGTCTATTGTGTCATTTAAAGCTTCTGTTTCCTTAATTATTTTCATTTTGGATGATCTGTCCATTGGTGTAAGTGAGGTGTTAAAGTCCCCCACTATTATTGTGTTACTGTCGATTTCCTCTTTTATATCTGTTAGCAGTTGCCTTATGTATTGAGGTGCTCCTATGTTGGGTGCATATATATTTATAATTGTTATATCTTCTTCTTGGATTGATCCCTGGATCATTATGTAGTGTCCTTCCTTGTCTCTTGTAACATTCTTTATTTTAAAGTCTATTTTATCTGATATGAGTATAGCTACTCCAGCTTTCTTTTGATTTCCATTTGCATGGAATATCTTTTTCCATCCCCTCACTTTCAGTCTGTATGTGTCCCTAGGTCTGAAGTGGGTCTCTTGTAGACAGCATATATATGGGTCTTGTTTTTGTATCCATTCAGCCAGTCTATGTCTTTTGGTTGGGGCATTTAATCCATTCACATTTAAGGTAATTATCGATATGTATGTTCCTATGACCATTTTCTTAATTGTTTTGGGTTTGTTTTTGTAGGTCCTTTTCTTCTCTTGTGTTTCCCACTTAGAGAAGTTCCTTTAGCATTTGTTGTAGAGCTGGTTTGGTGGTGCTGAATTCTCTTAGCTTTTGCTTGTCTGTAAAGCTTTTGATTTCTCCATCAAATCTAAATGAGATCCTTGCTGGGTAGAGTAATCTTGGTTGTAGGTTCTTCCCTTTCATCACTTTAAGTATATCATGCCACTCCCTTCTGGCTTGCAGAGTTTCTGCTGAGAAATCAGCTGTTAACCTTATGGGGGTTCCCTTGTATGTTATTTGTCGTTTTTCCCTTGCTGCTTTCAATAATTTTTCTTTGTCTTTAATTTTTGCCACTTTGATTACTATGTGTCTCGGCGTGTTTCTCCTTGGGTTTATTCTGTATGGGACTCTCTGCGCTTCCTGGACTTGGGTGGCTATTTCCTTTCCCATGTTAGGGAAGTTTTCGATTATAATCTCTTCAAATATTTTCTCTGGTCCTTTCTCTCTCTCTTCTCCTTCTGGGACCCCTATAATGCGAATGTTGTTGCGTTTAATGTTGTCCCAGAGGTCTCTTAGGCTGTCTTCATTTCTTTTTATTCTTTTTTCTTTAGTCTGTTCCGCAGCAGTGAATTCCACCATTCTGTCTTCCAGGTCACTTATCCGTTCTTCTGCCTCAGTTATTCTGCTATTGATTCCTTCTAGTGTAGTTTTCATTTCAGTTATTGTATTGGTCATCTCTGTTTGTTTGTTCTTTAGTTCTTCTAGGTCTTTGTTAATCATTTCTTGCATCTTCTCAATCTTTGCCTCCATTCTTATTCCGAGGTCCTGGATCATCTTCACTATCATTATTCTGAATTCTTTTTCTGGAAGGTTGCCTATCTCCACTTCATTTAGTTGTTTTTCTGGGGTTTTTTCTTGTTCCTTCATCTGGTACATAGCCCTCTGCCTTTTCATCTTCTCTGTCTTTCTGTAACTGTGGTTTTTGGTCCACAGGCTGCAGGATTGTAGTTTTTCTTGCTTCTGTTGTCTGCCCTCTGGTGGTTGAGGCTATCTAAGAGGCTTGATGGGAGGCTCTGGTGGTGGGTAGAGCTGACTGTTGCTGTGGCGGTCAGAGCCCAGTAAAACCTTAATCCACTTGACTGTTGATGGGTGGGGCTGGGTTCCCTCCCTGTTGGTTGTTTTGCCTGAGGCAACCCAACACTGGAGCCTACCCGTGCTCTTTGGTGGGGTTAATGGCAGACTCTGGGAGGGCTCACGCCAAGGAGAACTTCCCAGGACCTCTGCTGCCAGTGTCCTTATCCCCACGGTGAAACAGAGCCACCACTCGCCTCTGCAGGAGACCCCCCAACACCAGCAGGTACGTCTGGTTCAGTCTCCCCCAGGGTCACTGATCCTTCCCCTGGGTCCCGATGCACACATTACTTTGTGTGTGCCCTCCAAGAGTGGGGTCTCTGTTTCCCCCAGTCCTGTCACAGTCCTGCAATCAATTCCCACTAGACTTCAAAGTCTGATTCTCTAGGAATTCCTCCTCCCTTTGCCGGACCCCCAGGTTGGGAAGCCTGAGGTGGGGCTCAGAACCTTCACTCCAGTGGGTGGACTTCTGTGGTATAAGTGTTCGCCAGTCTGTGAGTCACCCACCCAGCAGTTATGGGATTTGATTTTACTCTGATTGCGCCCCTCCTACCATCTCACTGTGGCTTCTCCTCTGTCCTTGGACGTGGGGTGTCCTCCTTGGTGAAGTCCAGGGTCTTCCTGTCAATGATTGTCCAGCAGCCAGTTGTGATTCTGGTGCTCTCGCAAGAGGGAGTGAGAGCACGTCCTTCTACTCCGCCATCTTGGTTAATCTCTTTATTTTTATCTTTAACCTCTGCATTCCTTTTATCTAAATGGCTTGCCAGTGTTGTCTGTAGTAAAGATGGTGGTGATAGTAATGGTGGTAATAATAGTAGTGAAGTCATAATAAAAATGAGATTAGTATTTTCCAGTTCCTGGGTTAAGCAGTTGACAAGAACAATGTTACTAAATATTCACCGCTATTCTGTGAAGTAGATGTGCTTCTAGTATTCCTATTTTATAGATGAGGCCACTCATTCAAGTTCATACAACTAACCAATGTTGGGTCGAAGGATTGAAATTTTATTTTGTTATTTAAAAGTTCATATTCTCAAGAGTTCAGAGATATACTCATACAGTAAAATACTTTGATTTTCAAGAAAGGCAACAAATTAATGCAATGAGTAAAGAAAATTTTTTCCAGCAAATTGTGCTAGACCACCTGAATATTTAAAAGGGGGGAAAATAATCAACCCCTACCTCACTTCATATACAGACAGTAATTTTAAATGAATCATAGACTTAACATAAAAGTTAAAACCGTAAAGATTCTAGAAGACAGCACAGAAGATAATCTTTATAACCTTCAGAAAGGCAAAGCATTTATAATCAGGATATGAAAAGTACAAGCATAAGAGGAAAAAATAATAAATTTTACTTTATAAAAATTAAAATGTTCTGCTTACCAAAAGACAGTATTAAGAAAATGAACAGCCAAATCAGACTGGAAGAAAATATTCTCAATACATATTTTTATAAAAGATTATATCCAGGGAGTTCCCTGGTGGTCTAGTGGTTAGGATTTGGTGCTTTCCTGCCATGGCCCAGGTTCGATTCCTGGTCGGGGAACTGAGATCCTGCAAGCTGTGTGGAGTGGCCAAAAAAAAAAAAAAAAAATTGAGAATATATTTGTAAAACCTCATGCAAATCTCCAAGATTTACAAGCAGCTCATGCAGCTCAATAACAAAAAAATGAACAACCCAATCCAAAAATGGGCAGAAGACCTAAATAGACATTTCTCCAAAGAAGATATACAGATTGCCAACAGACACATGAAAGAATGCTCAACATCATTAATCATTAGAGAAATGCAAATCAAAACTACAATGAGATATCATCTCACACCGATCAGAATGGCCATCATCAAAAAATCTAGAAACAATAAATGCTGGAGAGGGTGTGGAGGAAAGGGAACACTCTTGCACTGTTGGTGGGAATGTAAATTGATACAGCCACTATGGAGAACAGTATGGAGGTTCCTTAAAAAACTACAAATAGAACTACCATACGACCCAGCAATCCCACTACTGGGAATATACCCTGAGAAAACCATAATTCAAAAAGAGTCATGTACCAAAATGTTCATTGCAGCTCTATTTACAATAGCCAGGACATGGAAGCAACCTAAGTGTCCATCGACAGATGAATGGATAAAGAAGATGTGGCACATATGTACAATGGAATATTACTCAGCCATAAAAAGAAATGAAATGGAGGTATTTGTAATGAGGTGGATGGAGTTAGAGTCTGTCATACAGAGTGAAGTAAGTCAGAAAGAGAAAAACAAATACAGTATGCTAACACATATATATGGAATCTAAGGAAAAAAAAAGCCATGAAGAACCTAGTGGCAAGACGGGAATAAAGACACAGACCTACTAGAGGATGGACTTGAGGATATGGGGAGGGGGTGGGGTGAGATGTGACAGGGTAAGAGAGTGTCATGGACATATATACACTACCAAATGTAAAATAGATAACTAGTGGGAAGCAGCCACATAGCACAGGGAGATCAGCTCTGTGCTTTGTGACCACCTAGAGGGGTGGGATGGGGAGGGTGGGAGGGAGGGAGATGCAAGAGGGAAGAGATATGGGAACATATTGTATGTGTATAACTGATTCACTTTGTTATAAAGCAGAAGCTAACACACCACTGTAAGGCAATTATACTTCAATAAAGATGTTTAAAAAAAAAAACATTTACACGAATTTTTTTACTTTTAAAAAAATGGAAATAAAAACAAAAATAAACAAATGTGACCTAATGAAACTTAAAAGCTTTTGCACAGCAAAGGAAAACATAAACAAGACGAAAAGACAACCCTCAGAATGGGAGAAAATATTTGCAAACGAAGCAACTGACAAAGGATTAATCTCTAAAATATACAAGCAGCTCATGCAACTCAATATCAAAAAAACAAACAACCCAATTCAAAAATGGGCAGAAGACCTAAATAGACATTTCTCCAGAGAAGATATACAGATTGCCAACAAACACATGAAAGGATGCTCAACATCACTAATCACCAGAGAAATGCAAATCAAAACTACAATGAGGTATCACCTCATACCAGTCAGAATGGCCATCATCAAAAACGCTACAAACAATAAATGCTGGAGAGGGTGTAGAGAAAAGGGAATCCTCTTGCACTGTTGGTGGGAATGTAAATTGATACAGCGACTATGGAGAACACTATGGAGGTTCCTTAAAAAACTAAAAATAGAGCTACCATATGACCCAGCAATCCCACTACTGGGCATATACCCTGAGAAAACCATAATTCAAAAAGAGTCATGTACCACAATGTTCACTGCAGCTCTATTCACAATAGTCAGGACATGGAAGCAACCTAAGTGTCCATATACAGATGAACGGATGAAGAAGATGTGGCACATATATATACAATGGAATATTACTCAGCCATAAAAAGAAATGAAATTGAGTTATTTGTAGTGAGGTGGATGGACCTAGAGTCGGTCATACAGAGTGAAGTCAGAAAGAGAAAAACAAATACCGTATGCTAACACATATATATGGAATCTAAAAAAAAACAAAGGTTCTGAAGAACCTAGGGGCAGGACAAGAATAATGACGCAGATGTAGAGAATGGACTTGAGGACGTGGGGAGGGGGAAGGGTAAGCTGGGACGAAGTGAGAGAGTGGCATGGACTAATATATACTACCAAATGTAAAATAAATAGCTAGTGGGAAGCAGCCGCATAGCACAGGGAGGTCAGCTTGGCTTTGTGACCACCTAGAGAGGTGGGATAGGGATGGTGGGAGGGAGATGCAAGAGGGAGGAGATATGGGGATATATGTATCTGTATAGCTGATTCACTTCGTTATACAGCAGAAACTAACACACCATTGTAAAGCAATTATACTCCAATAAAGATGTTTAAAAAAAAAAAAAACCTCATGCAAGTCAATAATTAAAAAAAAAAAATACAACCCAGCTTTAAAGATAAACATACAAAAACTTGAACAAACATTTTATGAAAAAGGAGATACAGCCATTAAACTCATGAAAATGTGCTCTGCATTATTAGTCATTAGAGCAATACTAATTAAAACACAAAGAAATGCCATTCCGCACTCACTAGAAGAAGTAAAATAAAAAACACTGGCAACATCCAATTCTGGCAAGAATGTGGAAAATTGTAACACTTATAAATTGCAAATGGAAATGAAAAATGTACACCAACTTTGTTAGCCCTTTGGGGAAGTCTTATAAAGATATTCATACATCTACCCCAATAGTTCTCAAAGTGTGATCTGAGGACCCTGAGTACATATTGTATGATTTTATTATGTGAAATTCAATGTTAGGCAGAACTAATCTATGACGCCAGAAATCAGAGAGTGGTTGCCTCTGCATTTTGGGAGATTTGATTTCAAAGAGGCAAGAGGGGATTTTCTGGCATTTATCTAAGGTAAGATAAAAAGGAATATATTTATATGTATATACTGTGGGCTTTTGTCAATTCTGTATGTGGTGCCTCTTCTTAAGTTAGATAACTGAGAATTGATGCGATTTTTAACACGGGATACTTTTAAGAAAAGTGCTTAATAAGTGAAAATGCCAATTCAGGCTGATAAGAATGAAAGGAGGTACGATCCTGGACCTCATGGCATTTACATTATTCTGAGAAAAAATAGTAATCATTAAAAGGCTATAATTTGGGGGTGGTTATGAAAGAAACATCGGGTTCTGGGAGAGTGCAGAGCTTCACACAGAAAGTGGACAGAAGGAAAGATGTCCTTTTATCCTTCCTAATTCAAATGAGTTTCTGATGACCAGATATGACCCGTGGTGTGCTGGATAACCTGCCTCTCATTTTTGAGCTATTTTTCACATTCAAAAGTATTTACTGCATATTTTAAATTCTCTTCCAAAGAGCCAGGCCATTCTCAGTTCACCAAAGAGAGCTGTCATTTTCTCTGGTATTTGTGCTAATTCTTTAGTAACACCTTCACCTAATATATTTTTACTGTCACACTTTCACACCTAGCCTGCCTTCAATCCTTGTTGCAAGATAACACCAGCACCTTCACTTACAGGTAAAGCTGCTGCTTTTACCTCTTTTACAGATCTTTTTTCTGTCTACCTTGCCATTTATTTCTTCTCCGGGAAAGTGCTTCTATTCTAAGACATCCTCTGAAACCAGAGTGATTAATGGTGAGGTAGACCCAATCATAGCTTCAGAGTCACTGGCTTACTTTTATTTCTTCTGGAAAACTCGACCGTAATGAGTAAGTGCACCAAGTAGAGACTTGCAAAAGTCCCCGAATTGAAATAGAGTGTAGATTCCATTCAAAAGTATTAGCTAACATTTACTGAGTGCACACTATCTATGGGGGACTCTCCTTAAAAACTTTTATAATTTTCTCATTTAATCCCCACAACAATACTGTGAACTCATCTTTACTGTCATCTTTATTGTCTAAAGGAGGAAACCGAGACTTATAGACAGGAAATAACTTTTCTTAGGCTTCATTACTAATAACTAGTTGGGGAGGATTTGGTCCTGGGTCTCTGGGTTTGTTTGGATAAATGCTCTTAAGACAAAACTGCTCTAGCCCACTGCTTCCTTATCTAAGTGAACCCTCTCTTTTACAAATTCTCTTTTTATAAATTTACAAAATTTTTACCAAATTTTACAAGTTCAAGCAAGAGGCCTAACGTAAAGTCCCCTAACCAAAATTAGTGCAGAAGTGACACTAGAACCCAAATCCGACTTTCATTTGAGATCTTATTTGTGACCAAGGACTTGGAAATTCAGAGTAGATCTTATGCCCCATGTATTCTCTTGTTAATCATTTACCCAATTTGTGCAAAAATGGCACAAAAAGAAAAAATAACTGAATATATAGGATTTAATTTGTGAATTCCTCTAGCCTTGTGATTTGATCAAGAATAGGGCCTTTTCTTTATGTAAAATCTATGTAAAAGTGAAAATTTACAAAACTCAGAATCCCTGTTTTGCCTCTAATAGTTTATCTGTGTAGGATTGGGAAAACCAGTCAGTGTTTTTGTCCTCAATTTTCCCTTTCTGTAAAAAAAAGATGAGCAAAAATTACTCCATAGGATTATTAATTACGATAATTATTATTAATTATGATAATTAAATAGAATAATGTAGCCCATAAAAGGTGTTAGTTACATTTAAATTACCTTTCCCTTCTAAACTTCTCCTTTCTAGTTAACAAGTATTTAGGGAACGTTTCATGAGGTTATGGTGCCATTCTATTTTATTTATTTATTTATATATTTATTTATTTATTTATTTATTTATTTTTGGCTGTGTTGGGTCTTCGTTTCTGTGCGAGGGCTTTCTCTAGTTGCGGCGAGCGGGGGCCACTCTTCATCGCGGTGCGCGGGCCTCTCACTATCGCGGCCTCTCTTGCTGCGGACCACAGGCTCCAGACGCGCAGGCTCAGTAATTGTGGCTCACGGGCCCAGTTGCTCCGCGGTATGTGGGATTTTCCCAGACCAGGGCTCGAACCCGTGTCCCCTGCATTTGGCAGGCGGATTCTCAACCACTGCGCCACCAGGGAAGCCCCCCATTCTATTTTATATTTAGTCTTCCATCAGAACTTTTTATCAGAAGCTTCAGGCTTTTTCTCATTTAAAACTCATTTGTTTGAACTTCACTGAGATTCAAGTCCAGAAGGTTACCTTTTTGGGAATGTTACTCAATAAATAGGAAATGCCGTGCATCGTTAGATGGCCACTGATGCTGTCTGTGAAATTCTGAGTTATATATTTTGTACTCAGAGTTTCTGTAAGGAAGACAGGTGAGCATACTCTAGTAAAAATGGCCGTCACTCCAGGAGCAAAGTGTACTATGTGGCTCACATTGTTAGGAACATTTGTGGTTTAAAAAGATAACTTGCACGTGATTTTTTATTTGCTATGATGGAAGGATGGAGAGAGAGTGTTTTTTTTTTTTTTGTTTTTTAGTGAAATAGAGAGAAAGTCTTTTTATTTATTTATTTATTTATTTATTTATTTATTTATTTATGGCTGTGTTGGGTCTTCATTTCTGTGCGAGGGCTTTCTCCAGTTGTGGCAAGTGGGAGCCACTCTTCATCACGGTGCGCGGGCCTCTCACTATCGCGGCCTCTCTTGTTGCGGAGCACAGGCTCAGTAATTGTGGCTCACGGGCCTAGTTGCTCCGTGGCATCTGGGATCTTCCTAGACCAGGGCTTGAACCCGTGTCCCCTGCATTGGCAGGCAGATTCTCAACCACTGTGCCACCAGGGAAGCCGAGAGAGAGAGAGAGAGAGAGAGAGAGAGAGAGAGAGAGAGAGATTTTTTTTTTTTTTATTGTATAGCTACTTTATTTATTTATTTATTTATTTTTGGCTGTGTTGGGTCTTCGGTTCGTGCAAGGGCTTTCTCTAGTTGCGGCAAGTGGGGGCCACTCTTCATCGCGGTGCGGGGACCGCTCTTCATCGCGGTGCGCGGGCCTCTCACTATTGCAGCCTCTCTTGTTGCGGGGCACAGGCTCCAGACGCGCAGGCTCAGTAGTTGTGGCTCACGGGCCCAGCTGCTCCGTGGCATGTGGGATCTTCCCAGACCAGGGCTCGAACCCGTGTCCCCTGCATTAGCAGGCAGATTCTCAACCACTGCGCCACCAGGGAAGCCCCAGAGAGAGAGAGTTTTGATAAGAGTTTAGTTCATGGCAGTATTTTACCATCTCAACCCCTAATCTCTTTGCTATTGAACTAGGCAAAAGGAGCTCAAAAAGGAATTCTTGTTAGATGGAAGAAACTGCTTTTTACTGTTTGGTTTCTAGCTTCTAAAAGATTCTGGTGCATTGATGCAAGAAATTGCAAAACAATCTTTGCATTTCATTTGGCTTCTTTGCTGGTATAGTCAGTCATGGGCAATTATTATTAAGAGTTATATGAGATGGATGTCTTCAGGGATATAGCTGATATATACAGTACTTGTCCCAAAGGGAAGGAACTTATTGAATAATGATCTGTGCTTTCTTGTGAATTCTTCTAATCTCATGATTTATTCAAGAATATGGCTATGTCTTTATGTAGAATCTTGGTAAGAGTAAAGACTTATAAGGACCCAAGTAAGAATCTGTCTTCTGCATCTGATATTTTGTCTGTGTAAGGTCGAACAAGATCAATGAAATAGAGATGAATGAAATGATTTCTGTTTGTTTCCTTTGTTTGATAACTTTGTGAATCAAATATTTGCATGAAGTAGATAGATACCTTTGCCATTTTAAAACATTATCTCATACTAAACATATTAATCTACCAGAATTTTGATACCAGCCACAATTTTTTCAGTATTTGCTATGTGTCACACACTCTTTTAATTGTATGTTATTTGCTTTTATTCTAGTAACAAGCTTTGGAGGCGGTATTGCTGTCTCAATTTTACAGATGAAGAATCTGAGTCTAAGAAATTTGATGTTAAGCAATGTGCCTGAGGTCATTAGCTAGCTTTTAAAGGAGTTGGAATTCAAATCCATATCCATCTTTTTATACAAACGTTACTTGTTTGTTTTTCCTACTTTATATTCTGAGTACTTAGTATGATGCCAAGCACTTAGATGGTACTCAGTTCAGTTTCATTTGCCCTTTAAGATTTAATTTTAATTCTGTATGAGATTTGCTTCTGATGGTCTACATTCTTCTTTTCATACTGCATGTACTCATATTCTTTCTCTTTTTTGTGTCTCAATTTCCTTTCTCCATTCCATATCTCTGTGCCTCTTTATATAGTATGGCTATTGTATGGGATTATTTTAAAGATTCAACAAAGTGATGTTTGTCAAAGGCCTACCCTGGGGCCCACCATAAAGGCTATGATCAATAAGTGCTAGAAACCTTCTTTCTCTCTTTGAGTTGGGCCCAATACCTTCTTGGGCAGTCCTACAGCTCTGAATACCTGGACCAGCCATGGTGAGGCCACAGGAAAGGAGACATGTGATGAGATGAGTAGAATAATTCCCACCTCCCTTAAATTAATAGGACCTTCACATTTCTTTCCCCTATTAATGATCCCCTTATTCAGTCTTCTGATACCTGCATATTAGTAAGAGTGAATCGAAACTGAAGGATAAAGAACCAGTGCCGAAATTCCCGACAGTGCCAAACACTCACACTTGCTTGTTCATCCATTGGCAAAAAGAACTTATTTCTTTCTACTATATTTAGTATTTTGGTCATAGGTCCTGGAGCCTGATTTTTTTTTCCCACTGAGTGTCCTTGAGGAAAGTGAGTTTGGGGGAAGAGATTATTTTAGACATACTTATTGGAAATAATTTGTGTCCTTAAAACCTGTGCAATGAAATAATATTTCTATTTTGGTTAAGTTGATACATATTGTGATATACTAGATTATTTTATATAAAAGAACAAAAGCTACAATTCACAATGAAGAATCTTTTAGAGTAAACCTTTTAAAACTGATTAATTTCCCTCCTTTCTATTAATTTTGAGTTTTGTGCTTTGGGTTTGCTTCAGGAAAGGCTACATGTAAAATTATTTGTTCAGTCATGTTTCTGTGAGATACAGGGCTCAGTGGCAAACCCTGTGGAATGCCAGATAGGAAAATAGAGTCACTTGGGTATAAGGAATAGACTAAATTCACTCCATAAATAAATAGATCTAAAATTTCATTTTGGTATGCCTGGCCATTCATTTCTATTGTTAGAGTGTCTGCAATAAGCTAGACACTATGTGAGATTGCAACTATGAATGCCATGTTCCCTCTCCTCCAGGGATCATGATTTAGTGATTGAGACATGCTCATGTAATATATAATAAAATAAAATACCAAAAAGAAGTTTGGAGAAGGGAAACAAAGTTCAGTGGGAGAACAGAAGAGAGGGATAGTAATACCTCTGAGGGAACCTTCCTTCCCTTATATATTCCTTCATCTGTTAAACAGTCAGACAGTTAATGAAGACCTAATATGAATCAAACACTATTGTAAGCACAGGTTATGGGGATAAAGTGGGGAATACACAATAGGTACTCAATATGTACTTGTTGAGTGCATGAGTGAATAAATAAACAAGTAAATACAAAGTTTCTGCCCTTATGAATCTTGCATCTATGGAGGAATCACACAATAAATAAAAATAAATACATAAAACAATTTCAGGAGGAGGTAAATGTTATGAAGAAACATAAAATTTACTAAGAAATTCGAAAATAAAGGTGGGGGTAGTAATTTGACATCTTAACGCAGTTTTATAGAGTCACAAGTTTTCAACCCGAACTTAAAAGTTGGGTAAAATTTTGGCCGGTAGAAAGGAAGGTTGAATTTCTTTCTCCTAAGTGCTACTCATATACCCTCTGTACTTTTACTGCTCTGGGGTTTTTAGTTTATTGGTGTGCCTTTATCAACGAAAGAGAGTCCATTAGGGTAGAGACCATGTCTGATGTATCTTTATATCCCAAGCACTGTGCTTAACATGACTTAAGTTCTAATAAATTTTTGTGGAATTGATCACTCCACATATAAGTAATGGAGTAAAATACTGAGATGGTTGAGGGTGTATCTGGAGATTTTAAATAGATTGATGTAACTGGTCTGTAGGTATTTGAAGGTGATACTAGGTGGCTGACTATATTATACTGAAGGTAGTTAGATTGGGTCCAGAGAGAAGACAGGCAGCCTGAAACTTAGGCTGAAGAGTTTGAATTTGAGTGGGGAGTCATTGAGTAAGATACTTGAAGGAAGAAACTTCTAGTTTTATAATTGTACTCAATGAGTACCAGAGCATCTAACACATGTCAGGCACTGACACATCAAGTGCTGAATTAGTCAGTCATCAATTTTATAAAATTTGCCAATTATTTGAAAGTGAGGAGTAAAGGAGAAGCAAAAGTCTAAAATAGATCAAACTTTTCAACTGAAATAAATGAGAGAATGATAAAGGATGAAGTACATTCCAACTGTTGTGTGAGAGGATGTTATAAAATCTCCCTGACATCGGAAGTTCAGAGTTTTAAACCTCTAGGCAAAACCAGCAACGTATAAAAGTTGTAACACAGAGGCATTTGGGCTGTGCAAATAGATGAGTAAAGTAGTAGGAATTTGAAGAACTGGTCAGGGTTCCTAGGGGCTTCCTTCCATTCTTATCCCTTCTCCCCCATAAGGTAACTTCCCAGTTGGCACCTCTAGACTCTGTCTTTACTCCTTAAATTATTAGTGAATAAAAGGTGAAAGGAGAAATTCCAGATGAGGGGAAGAAGCAGGGGATCAAATGTGAAGTGCTCTAAAAAAACAACCCTCTGAGAGAATTATAGTTGAAATACAAAGGTGAGAGTGTCCAACTAATAATAATGAACTTTTTCCCCAGAAATATTGTTCTCTCTTGCTTATTTTCATAGATTGACAAATCAACCAACATGTCTAATTGGCATTTGCAACCAACTGCATGATGCCAACCGAAGAAAAGCAGATTAATGTTGATCTGTAAAAACAAATTAGGCTGCAGAATACAACATGTAAATAGCTGCCTTATTTATTTCTCATTCTGCGAGGAGTGGTTTTAATTTGCCTGCGAAAGCACTGTGGACTAAAAGGCCTTTTAGTTCACTTGCTTGAATGCCAGTAATAGACAGGGTAAAGCTGTTAAAAACAACCAGCTAGTACACAGACATTTAAAGAGAAGGGGGCCTTTTGAACATTTCCACAATCCAGAGTTATGGTTAGAATATCTATTATTGCTGGTCATGTACTCCAGCATAAATTTCATAAACAGGTGTCCAGTATTGAAACTTGAAGCAGATGAAATTTACCTGAATAATAATTCTTAGGATATGGAAATATAGAGAGGAGAATGCCCTGTCATTCTTAAAGCTTTATTATTGATCTTTTAATAATTTCACTGATGTTCTAATTCATTCTAGATTAAAGCAATATAAGACTCTACTGTATGTTTAAGGGAGAAGAAGATCTAGGCCTCTTAAGTATTCTGCTCAAAAATTTATTTTGACCAATACTTAAGAAGCAGTAGAAGTCATACTGAGAATCATCACTTATAAAGTATTTAGAAAAACATTTTTTTTCTTTCAATATAAAGGAACATTCTCATTTGCTTAGCTTGGCCTTTTCCTATCAAAATGGTGGGGGTTTTTTTAAATAAATTTTTATTTATTTGTTTATTTATTTATCTATCTATTTATTTATTTTTGGCTGTGTTGGGTTTTCATTGCTGCGCGCAGGCTTTCTTTAGCTGCGGCGAGCGGGGGCTACTCTTTGTTGCGGTGAGCGTGCTTCTCATTGCCGTGGCTTCTCTTGTTGTGGAGCACAGGCTCTAGGTGTGCAGGCTTCAGTAGTTGTGGCATGCGGGCTCAGTAGTTGTGGCTCACGAGCTCTAGAGCGCAGGCTCAGTAGTTGTGGCACACGGGCTTAGTTGCTCCGTGGCATGTGGGATCTTCCCAGACCAGGGCTCGAACCCGTGTACCCTGCATTGGCAGGCGGATTCTTAACCACTGCGCCACCAGGGGAGTCCCTCAAAATGCTGTGTTTTAACTTGCAGTTCTTAGCACTAGTTTGTTCTTTCAAAGATCATTTCCTCATCACAACGAGAATAAGACATCAACATTGTTTCATTAAGCAAATCTGAGTTTACCTTCAGTTTACTTTCTCCTGAATTCAGAAACTTTTATAAGAGAAACTCTTGCCTGGTTGAAATCAAACAGAGTTTCATAAATTGTCCCTGTGGAAATAGCACTGAAATTCTTAGGGCTCACACTGAGGTTTACTTTCCCTTTCCTTTCACTGTCATTTTGCTGCTCCATCAAAATATCACCATGCCCCCACCCAATAAAAAACACAGAAATCTAGTCACTTTACGAGTACGAAATAAAACATTTTTTCCCATTTTACTTCTACTTCATATTAAACAAAAGAAAATAACATCTTAGAATTCCATTATCTGGAATTTATCTAGAAAATGGAGCAAACTTTAAGAATACTCCTTATGACTTGTAATGATACACTAATGTTCTAATCTATTTCTAGAGTAAGGCTACCTAAGCCTCTTAAGACTGAGTATACTGTAGAATTAAGGGCTCATGTGTATGATTGTGTCAATGAACCAAAACTTGGACCCACCTGACCCTTTGGTGGGAGTTGGCTGGTTGATCTAACAGTGAAGAGGCTGAGACTAGACTCACATATGTTTCCTAGACATCATGATTTATTTCCTACAGTTTATCGGCAATGCTATGAGGCTCACAGGAAGAACGTTGAGTTATCTAACTGCTAAGAAGCAGAGTTGGGATTTTATATTCATGCTGCCTTATATATTAGAAGAATCTCTAGTTGGCCTTGACAGAATATTTTGAGGGTTATATGCAGCAATGGGCAAACCCCAAGTAGCTAACAGAACTCTGGATTAAAGACCGAACCATCAGGCATTGGGAGAATTGACAAAAGTTAGAAGTATTATTTTTAAAAGGAAGGCTAATGTTAATCCTTGTGGGATAAAACAACCAATGAAATAACTTCTAATAGAATTTTACTAGAAGTGCCATACATTTTTATAAAGGGAAATGTGATAAGCAAAAAAAAACACAAAACTCAGTATATTATAGTCTGAAGCAGAGAAACACCCCATGCTGTATTTAGAGATGAAGCTCTTGTGAGTTACTATGCTTGTGGCAGTTTCCTTTCCTGAACAATGTGTTTGTGTGATCAGTTGATATCACACAACTTAGAGAGTTAGAGAAGCAAAGGCAAGCACGCTAGAGCCTTAACACCTTACACATTGCTTGCAGATTTGGGTTTGTGATGGTGGTAGCTGGGCGTTTATGAAGAAAGTTATTTATAAAAAGAACTCCTGCTAAAGTACCATATGTATATATAATTTAAGTTTGCAGTACTTATAAATTGTTTATGCAGGTCCTCTGCCCATTTTTCAATCAGGTTTTTTTTTTTTTTTTTTGATGTTGAGTTGTGAGTTCTTTGTATATTTTGGGTATTAACCCCTTATCAGATAAATCATTGCAAATATCTTCTTCCATGCGGTAGGTTTCCTTTACATTTTGTTGATAGTTTTCTTTGCTGTGCAAAAGCTTTTTAGTTTGATGTAGTCCCATTTGTTTATTTTTGCTTTTGTTTCCCTTGCCTGAGGAGACATATCCAAAAAAGTATTGCTAAGAACAGTGTCAAAGAGTGTACTGCCTGTGTTTTCTTCCAGTGAATTTTATGTTTTCAGATCTTATAATTAAGTCTTTAATCCATTTTGAGTTTATTTTTATATATGGTGTGAGAAAGTCGGTAAAGTACTATATTATTTAAGTTTTCAGTGCTTATAAATTGACATTAACTCTAGCTCATGTTTATTATAATATTCTGCACATTTGTTAACTGCTAAAATTACTATTCATCAAGATTAAAGAGGCAAACTGGATAACCAGTAACTTGAGTTTTAAATCCAAGTGCCTCATTTCAGATCACTCTTTCAATTGAGTAAGTATTTATTAAGCAGCAACTGTGTGCAAGACACTGTTTCTAAGTCTTAGGGTTATGGTAGTGAGTAAGACAGACAAGGTCTCGGTTTGCGTGGATTTTACATTTCAGTGGGAGGTAGTGAACAACAAACTATTACATGTAAGTGAAAAAGGTGATATATACTTTGAAAAAAAATAAAGCAGAGATTGTCATGGGAATGGGGACAATTTTAGACAGAGTGGTGGTCAGTAAAGGTCTCTTTTAGGAATTATTTTTAGTAGATAACTAAAAAGAGTGAATGGCTCTGCTGGTTCATACGATGCTGGTGAGTAAATTTCCAAGGATACCTCTTCCTTTTTGAGACCCAGCTCTGCTCTGGGATTGATTTCTCAGTGCCCCATATTTGGGCTGGATTTTATACTGTACCACTTCTAAGCCATCTGCCTACATGCAGTGGTCAAATTTCGCAACTATACGTGGCAGTCCTGGAAGCAAAGAAGAGAAGCATGAGAAAGTGCCAGGGGAAGCTTTTCAGGCAGAGAGTAAAAACACCTGTAGTAAATATCTTGAGTTGGGATTAAAATTGGTATATTTAAGAAATAACAAGAAATCTAGTATGTCTGGAGCAGAGTAGTTGAAGAGAAGAGAGGGGTTATTTAATCTCAGTAAACTTCAGGATAATCTGATTTCAAAGAAGAATGCTTGGACTGATTTTCATTCATCTTTTCATGCATTAACTTAAAAATATTCATTACATTTAGAAAGATAGATAGATAGATAATGTTTCTTCATTTGCAAGTGGTAGAAACCAAGTTTGACCTCATTAATCAAATACCTTTGAGTAAACTGTCAATGGAAAGAAACTTTAGAAGGGATATTATTTGCTCACAGAATCAAGAGGAGGTTGAAGAATCAGCTGGAAGCAAGTAAAAACCAAGACAATGCTGGAGAAGAAGGGAGAAAGAACTGCAAGAAGAAATGGTCTCTTAACAGAAATACTTCATTCAGGACTCAGGGCCTGAGTTTAAAATGGATGAAATCCAATTATTTTTACATTTTTGTTTATTCTTTTTCTTTTATTCAGGATTTCGAGACAGTAATATTCAGTAGATCCAGGTTGGAGCCTGAGATTATTCCTTTATCAAGTGCAGGGTTAAGCTCCTGACTGCAATCCCAGCAGACTACCCAAGGAGGGACCATGCTGTCATTCAGAGGGAGAATGGATGTTGACTACCCAAGTACCAGAAATATTTAATATAATATGTCAAACAGAGCACTAAGCATATAAGATACACCCATGAATAATTCACTTTCTGCCAGGAAAAGTCTGTTGATGAGTTCAGGGACATAAGTAAGTATGCTTTGTTATTAATATCAATTTGGAAAAGAGATGGCAGGGAATGAGGAGTCAGGGAGACTGACACCAGGGCAGTAAAATGAATATAAAGAAAAGGAGACATATTTGAAAAAAAATCTGGGGACTGATTGGAAGTGAACAATAAGGGAAAAGGAGTCGGAGAATTTGGGGGCATAGTTACATTCTGCAATTGGGTGACTTGGGTGACATTAACCAAAACTGGTACTAATGGAAGCAAGATATTGCAACAAGAAGAGAGAATAAGCACAGTCCTCCTTGACATATAAATTCAATGTGCATCTGGGTTTCCACATGGATATGCCAATTAGAAAGCTAGAATTTTGGTCTGGAGCTCAGGAGGGAGATCTTAGCTGAGGATATAGATTTGAGACTCTTCAGAGTAGGAATTAAATGGAAAGAAATACAGCTGTTAAGGGAGAGGGCAGAGTTGCAGAGTCAATTAGAGAGAATAGCAAATATAATTTAGAAAGTTAGCATATTTTCTATCATGAGTTACCAGTGTGCAACTTTTTTTTTCAATTTATATCACCCAAATTTATTCATTCAATTAATTTTTAACATCTTTATTGGAGTATAATTCTACAGTGTTGTGTTAGATTCTGCTGTATAACAAAGTGAATCAGCTATACGTATACATATATCCCCATATCCCCTCCCTCTTGCATCTCCCTCCCACCCTCCCTATCCCACCCCTCTAGGTGGTCACAAAGCCCTGAGCAGATCTGCCTGTGCTATGCGGCTGCTTCCCACTAGCTATCTGTTTTACATTTGGTAGTGTATAAATGTCCATGCCACTCTCTCATTTCATCCCAGCTTACCCTTCCCCCTCCCCGTGTCCTCAGTACATTCTCTACGTCTGCGTCTTTATTTCTGACCTTCCCCTAGGTTCTTCAGAACCTTTTGTTTTTTTTTTTAGATTCCATATATATGTGTTAGCATACAGTATTTGTTTTTCTCTTTCTGACTCACTTCACTCTCTATGACAGACTCTAGGTCCATCCACCTCACTACACATAACTCAATTTCATTTCTTTTTATGGCTGCGTAATATTCCGTTGTATATATGTGCTGCATCTTCTTTATCCATTCATCTGTCGCTGGACACTTAGGTTGCTTCCAGGTCCTGGCTATTGTAAACAGTGCTGCAATGAACCTTGTGATACATGACTCTTTTGGAATTATGGTTTTCTCGGGGTATATGTCCAGTAGTGGATTTGCTGGGTCGTATGGTAGTTCTATTTTTAGATTTTAAGGAACCTCCATACGGTTCTCCATAGTGGCTGTATCAATTTACATTCCCACCAACAATGCAAGAACGGTCCCTTTTCTCCACACCCTCTCCAACATTTATTGTTTGTAAATTTTTTGATGATGGCCATTCTGACTGGTGTGAGGTGATACCTCACTGCAGTTTTGATTTGCATTTCTCTAATGATTAGTGATGTTGAGCATCCTTTCATGTGTTTGTTGACAATCTGTATATCTTCTTTGGAGAAATGTCTATTTAGGTCTTCTGCCCATTTTTGGATTGGGTTGTTTGTTTTTTTGATACTGAGCTGCATGAGCTGCTTGTATGGTTTGAAGATTAATCCTTTGTCCATTGCTTCATTTGCAAATATTTTGTCCCATTCTGAGGGTTGTCTTTTTCTCTTGTTTATGGTTTCCTTAGCTGTGCAAAAGCTTTTAAGTTTCATTAGGTCCCATTTGTTTATTTTTGTTTTTATTTCCATTTCTCTAAGAGGTGGGTCAAAAAGGATCTTGCTGTGATTTATGTCATAGAGTGTTTTACCTATGTTTTCCTCTGAGAGTTTTATAGTGTCTGGCCTTACATTTAGGTCTTTAATCCATTTTGAGTGTATTTTTGTGTATGTTGTTAGGTAGTGTTCTAATTTCATTCTTTTACATGTAGCTGTCCAGTTTTCCCAGCACCACTTATTGAAGAGGCTATCTTTTCTCCACTGTATTTTCTTGCCTCCTTTATCAAAGATAAGGTGACCATATGTGCATGGGTTTATCTCAGGGCTTTCTATCCTGCTCTGTTGATCTATATTTCTGTTTTCGTGTCAGTGCCATACTGTCTTGATTACTGTAGCTTTGTAGTATAGTCTGAAGTCAGGGAGTCTGATTCCTCCAGCTCCGTTTTTCTTCTCAAGATTGCTTTGGCTATTCGGGGTCCTTTGTGTTTCCATACAAATTGTGAAATTTTTTGTTCTAGTTCTATGAAAAATGCCATTGGTAGTTTGATAGGGATTGCATTGAATCTGTAGATTGCTTTGGGTAGTAGAGTCATTTTCACAATGTTGATTCTTCCAGTGCAAGAACATGGTATATCTCTCCATCTGTTTCTATCATCTATAATTTCATTCATCAGTGTCTTACAGTTTTCTGCATATAGGTCTTTTGTCTCCTTAGGTAGGTTTATTCCTAGGTATTTTATTCATTTTGCTGCAGTGGTAAATGGGAGTGTTTCCTTAATTTCTCTTTCAGATTTTTCATCATTAGTGTATAGGAATGCAAGATATTTCTGTGTGTTAATTTTGTACTTGCTACTTTACCAAATTCATGGATTAGCTCTAGTAGTTTTTTCGTAGCATCTTTAGGATTCTCTATGTACAGTATCATGTCATCTGCAAACAGTGACAGTTTTACTTCTTCTTTTCTGATTTAGATTCCTTTTATTTCTTTTTCTTCTCTGATTGCTGTGGCTAAAACTTCCAAAACTATGTTGAGTAATAGTGGTGAGAGTGGGCAAACTTGTCTTGCTCCTGATCTTAGTGGAAAAGGTTTCAGTTTTTCACCATTGAGAACAATGTAGGCTGTGGGTTTGTCATATATGGCCTTTATTATGTTGAGGTAAGTTCCCTCTATGCCTACTTTCTGGAGGGATTTTATCATAAATGGGTGTTGAATTTTGTCAAAGGCTTTTTCTGCATCTATTGAGATGATCATATGGTTTTTCTCCTTCCATTTGTTAATATGATGTATCATATTGCTGATTTGCATATATTGAAGAATCCTTGCATTCCTGGGATAAACTCCATTTGATCGTGGTTTATGATCCTTTTAATGTGCTGTTGGATTCTGTTTGCTCGTATTTTGTTGAGGATTTTTGCATCTATGTTCATCAGTGATATTGGCCTGTAGTTTTTTTTGTGTGTGACATGTTTGTCTGGTTTGGGTATCAGGGTGATTGTGGCCTTGTAGAATGAGTTTGGGAGTGTTCCTCCCTCTGCTATATTTTGGAAGAGTTTGAGAAGGATAGGTGTTAGCTCTTCTCTAAATGTTTGATAGAATTTGCCTGTGAAGCCATCTGGTCCTGGGCTTTTGTTTGTTGGAAGATTTTTAATCACAGTGTGAATTTCAGTGCTTGTGATTGGTCTGTTTATATTTTCTATTTCTTCCTGGTTCAGTCTTGGAAGGGTGTGCTTTTCTAAGAATTTGTCTATTTCTTCTACGTTGTCCATTTTATTGGCATATAGTTGCTTGTAGTAATCTCTTATGATCCTTTGTACTTCTGCAGTGTCAGTTGTTACTTCTTTTTCATTTCCAATTCTGTTGAATTGAGTCTTCTCCCTCTTTTTCTTGATGAGTCTGTCTAATGATTTATCAATTTTATCTTCTCAAAGAACCAGCTTTTTGTTTTATTTATCTTTGCTATCATTTCCTTTATTTCTTTTTCATTTTTTCTGATCTGATCTTTATGATTTCTTTCCTTCTGCTAACTTTGGGGTTTTTTTGTTCTTCTTTCCGTATTTGCTTTAGTTGTAAGGTCATGTTGTTTATTTGAAAGTTTTCTTGTTTCTTGAGGTAGGACTGTGTTGCTATAAACTTCCCTCTTAGAAATGCTTTTGCTGCATCCCATAGGTTTTGGGCCATTGTGTTTTCATTGTCACTTGTTTCTAGGTATTTTTTGATTTCCTTTTTTTTCTTCAGTGATCTCTTGATTATTTAGTAGCGTATTGTTTAGCCTCCATGTGTTTGTATTTTTTACAGTTTTTTTTTTCCTGTAATTGATTTTTAACGTCATAGTGTTGTGGTCAGAAAAGATGGTTGATATGATTTCAATTTTCTTAAATTTTCCAAGGCTTGATTTGTGACCCAAGATGTGATCTATTCTGGCGAACGTTCCGTGTGCACTTGAGAAGAAATTATATTCTTCCGCTTTTGGGTGGAATGTCCTATAAATATCAATTAAGTCTATCTGGTCTATTGTGTGATTTAAAGCTTTTGTTTCCTTATTTATTTTCTGTCTGGATGATCTGTCTATTGGTGTAAGTGGGGTGTTAATGTCCTCCACTATTATTGTTACTGTCCATTTCCCCTTTTGTGGCTGTTAGCATTTGCCATATGTATTGAGGTGCTCCTATGTTAGGTGCATAAATATTTAAAATTATTATGTTTTCTTCTTGGATTGATCCTTTGATCATTATATAGTGTCCTTCCTTATCTCTTGTAACAGTCTTTATTTTAAAGTCTATCTTACCTGATATGAGTATTGCTACTCCGACTTTCTTGAGATTTCCATTTGCATGGAATACTTTTTTCCATCCCCTCAATTTCAGTCTGTTATGTGTCCCTAGGTCTGAACTGAGTCTCTTGTAGACAGCATATATACGGGTCTTGTTTTTGTATCTATTCAGCCACTCTGTGTCTTTTGGTTGGAGCATTTAATCCAATTGCATTTAAGGTAATTATCAATATGTATGTTCCTATTACCATTTTCTTAATTGTTTGGGGTTTGTTATTGTAGGTCTTTTCCTTCTCTTGTGTTTCCTGCCTAGAGAAGTTCCTTCAGCGTTTGTTGTAAAGCTGGTTTGGTGGTGCTGAATTCTCTTAACTTTTGCTTGTCTGTAAAGGTTTTAATTTCTCAGTCGAATCTGAATGAGATCCTTGCTGGGTAGAGTAATCTTGGTTGTAGGTTTTTCCCTTTCATCACTTTAACTATGTCCTGCCACTCCCTTCTGGCTTGCAGAGTTTCTGCTGAAAGATCAGCTGTTAACCTTGTGGGGAGTCCCTTGCAATGTATTGGTTGCTTTTCCGTTGCTGCGTTTAATATAGTTTCTTTGTATTTAATTTTTGATAGTTTGATTAATATGTGTCTTGGCATGTTTCTCCTTGGATTTATCCTGTATAGGACTCTCTGCACTTCCTGGACTTGAGTGACTATTTCCTTTCCCATATTAGGGACGTTTTCAACTATAATCTCTTCAAATAGTTTCTCAGTCCCTTTCTGTTTGTCTTCTTCTTCTGGGAGCCCTATAATTTGAATGTTGGTGCATTTAATGTTGTCCCAGAGGTCTCTGAGACTGTCCTCAATTCTTTTCATTCTTTTTTCTTTATTCTGCTGTGCAGTAGTTATTTCCACTATTTTATCTTCCAGGTCATTTATCCGTTCTTCTGCCTCAATTATTCTGCTATTGATTCCTTGTAGAGAATTTTTAATATCATTTATTGTGTTGTTCATCATTGTTTGTTTGCTCTTTAGTTCTTCTAGGTCCTTGTTAAACATTTCTTATATTTTCTCCATTCTATTTCCAAGATTTTGGATCATCTTTGCTATCATTTCTCTGACTTCTTTTTCAGGTAGACTGCTTATTTCCTCTTAATTTGTTTGGTCCGGTGGGTTTTTACCTTGCTCCTTCATCTGCTGTGTATTTCTCTGTCTTGTCATTTTGCTTAACTTACTGTGTTTGGGGTCCCCTTTTCGCAAGGTGCATGTTCATAGTTCCCGTTGTTTTTGGTGTCTGCCCCCAGTGGCTAAGGTTGGTCAGTGGGTTGTGTAGGCTTCCTGGTGGAGGGGACTGGAGCCTGTGTTCTGGTGGTTGGGGCTGGATCTTGTCTTTCTGGTGGGCAGGTCCACGTCCTGTGGTGTGTTTTGGCGTGTCTGTGAATTTAGTATGATTTTAGGCAGCCTCTCTGCTAATGGGTGTGGTTGTGCTCCTGTCTTGCTAGTTTTTTGGCATAGGGTGTCCAGCACTGGAGCCTGCTGGTCGCTGCGTGGAGCAGGTTCTTAGCATTGAGTTGGAGATCTCTGGGAGAGTTCTTGCCAACTGATATTATATGGGGCCGGGAGGACTCTGGTGGTCCGGTGTCCTGAACTCAGCTCTCCCATCTCAGAGGCTCAGGCCTGACACCCAGATGGAGCACCAAGACCCTGTCAGCCACATGGCTCAGAAGAAGAGGGAGAAAAAAAAAGCAAGCAATAAAAATAAATAAATAAATAAAATTATTAAAAAATATATATATTATTAAAATAAAAAAGTAAAATTGTTATAAAAAAATAAAAGAAGAGAGCAAACAAACCAATAAACAAATCCACCCATGATGACAAGTGCTAAAAACTAAACTGAAACAAATGTAAAAATCAGAAACTAGTCAGTCGTGTACAGCAAACCACAAGTCTACAGTTGCTCCCAAAGTCCACCGCCTTAAGTTAGGGATGATCCATTGTTTGTTCGGGTATTCCACAGATGCAGGGTACATCAAGTTAATTGTGGAGATTTAATCTGCTGCTCCTGAGGCTGCTGGGAGAGATTTCCCTTTCTCTTCTTTGTTTGCACAGCTCCTGGGGTTCAGCTTTGGATTTGGCCCCACCTCTGCACGTAGGTCATCCTCTGGCATCTGTTCTTTGCCCAGACAGGAGAGGGTTAATGGAGCCGCTGATTAGGGGGCTCTGCTCACTCAGGCCGGGGGGGGGAGGGAGGGGTATGGAATGCGGGGTGAGCCTGCGGCGGCAGAAGCCGGCGTGACGTTGCAACAGTCTGAGGCGTGCCGTGTGTTCTCCCAGGGGAGTTGTCCCTGGATCATGGGACCCTGGCAGTGGCGGGCTGCACAGGCTACCGGGAGGGGCGGTGTGGAGAGTGACCTGTGCTCGCACACAGGCTTCTTGGTGGCTTCAGCAGCAGCTTTAGTGTCTCATGCCCGTCTCTGGGGTCCGCACTGATATCAGCAGCTCGTGCCTATCTCTGGAGCTCATTTAGGTGGTGCTCTGAATCCCTTCTCCTCGCACACCCCAAAACAGTGCTCTCTTGCCTCTTAGGCAGTTCCAGCCCTTTTCCCGGATTCCCTCCTGGCTAGCTGTGGCGCACTAGCCCCCTTAAGGCTGTGTTCACGCAGCCAACCCCAGTCCTCTCCCTGGGATCTGACCTCTGAAGCCTGAGCCTCAGCTCCCAGCGCCCACCCTCCCCAGCAGGTGAGCAGACAAGCCTCTCAGGCTGGTGAGTGCTGGTCGGCACTGATCCTCTGTGCAGGAATCTCTCTGCTTTGCCCTTCGCACCCCTGTTGCTGTGCTCTCCTCCATGGCGCCGAAGCTTCCCCCGCGCCCATCTCCCATCTCCACCAGTGAAGGGGCTTCCTAGTGTGTGGAAACTTTTCCTCCTTCACAGGTCCCTCCTAGAGGTGTGGGTCCCGTCCCTATTCTTTTGTCTCTGTTTTTTCTTTTTTCTTTTGCCCTACCCAGGTACGTGGGGAGTTTCT